>NC_089825.1:19970692-21201407 GCF_035046505.1 Tiliqua scincoides
TTCTAGGTGGAAATTAAAATAGCAATTTCCATTTCAATGACTTTTCGAAGTCATGATTGTCAGCCTTCCAGAGGCCTCAATAAGCCTTATGAGGGCCCAGCCCTCGGAAGGTCTTCCAGACACAACCAGAGCATAGCTCTGGTCATGTTTGGAGGATTTTGGGTGCTCAAACTCACAGATTTCATCATCTGTGGGTTTCAGCATCTGCAGGGGTTCCAGGAATGGAACACCCACAGATACCAAGGGCCCACTGTAGTTTCAAGTCAAGCACTTCTTTCCCTTCAAGTTATTTATAAGTTTCAGTTATTTTGGCTATAGATGAGAAAAGTGGGTGTGCACCATCCAAGGACTTGCTAGAACGCAAGTGAAACTTTTGATTCAGTTTTCTCCTGTGGAATGCCCAAATGTATTTAGGGGGTCTAGGAAGGGGCAAACGTGTGGGTCAGAGAGATCAAGTGGCACTGCGGCCTTGAATGGGGACAGTAAACCTGGCTTTAGGGGTCTGTGAAGTGGCTAAAATGACCCAGGTTCACATCCCTAATCATCCATAAAGCTCACTGGCCAACTGCTGTTCATCAACCTTAGCCACTTCACAGGTTGCTTGCTAGGCTCAACGAGAGAGAGAGAGAGAGAGAGAGAGAGAGAGAGAGACTGTATCATGTATAGGTCCCTTAAAGAAATGACTGAATAAATGAGTAAGAAGCACCTAATGTGCTTATTGAAAGTACATAATGCTACATGTAACATCACAAAACATTTTCCACAACTGGGGGCCCAATCTTATCTAATTTCCTGCACTGATGCAGCCACAGTGCAGGCCAGAGGTAAGGGAGGAGGTCTCTGTTACTGTCCTCCCACTGCAGAATGTAGCGCATGCCCCATTGGCACGGCTGCGTTGGCACTAGAAAGTTTGATAGGATTGGACCCTGGGAAACATTTTACATAGAAATGACTTGATGTCACCTAGCCCAAAGTTCAGGCATGCACTTGCCTTGTTAGAAGAGGTAGGGGTGCCTGCTTTGGGAGAGGCAGTAGCTCAATGGTTGGGCACATGCATCGCATGCAGAAGGACCCACATTTCAATCTTCTGCATCACCAGGTAGGCCAGAGGAAACTTCCTCTCTGAAACTCTGGAGAGTCACTGCCAGTCAGCACTTGCAATACTGACCTTGGAGGGACCATTGACCTAACAGCATAAGGGCGCATTCTATGCATGTGCCCCTCTCCTCACCCACCCCCACTCAAGCCTGAATGCAATTATACTGGAAGAGCACAGATATCTCTGGCCACTGAATCTACGCACTGTTGTTGGCAACCTGTTGTTAGCAACCTTTAGTCTCGAAAGACTATGGTATCGGTATGGTATGGTCACTGAGTGACCATATTTGCAGACCATGCACACTTATTAGGGAGTAAGGTATGATAGGCAATGATGGGTTTCTACTTTCCAGGGTTTCCACCTTCCTGCTGAAAGTGTAGGGTGTTACAAATCCTGACAAACTGTATTGCTAGCAAAAAAAAAAAAAGTCCTTAAAAGGGGGAGGGGTCAAACAGGTCCTAAAAAGAAAGGCCACATGAATTGCAAACAGCATCTCTCCTGGGGGCAAACAAACACAGCCTTCACATCAAAGCACCTGGCCCTTCCTGTTTGGTGTACCCAAGAAGTAAAAAAAACCCCAGTCATTAATTTTACTAAATGGATGCAATTTAATGAGGAAGTGCAAACTAAAGAAAGGAGCAGGGAGGATGTACCCTACACAACACCACTGCATTCACAGGGGATGACTACATCCCCCATCTATGATGCTTTCTCAGCAAGTGTATTTACCAAAAAGAAAGGAAACAAAAAAATGCTTTCAACAGGAGATTTGCCTGGATTGTTGACTTTTGCTCTCCTAAACAGATCTCTGAAAAGGAATTTAATCTCAGGTTTTAAAATCTGACATAATTGACTGACCAGGTGCGTCCAGCTTAACATACTTTCATTCAGAGAGGCCTATGAATAAAACACCATAATACATCTGTAGTCAGAGAATTACACACCACAGTGGGTTGCATCCAGAGAACCGAGAGTAGCATATGGTTCACAGAATAGGGCTTTACCTATTCCTGCTCCATCCTGCAGCCCCCAACGCACACATCCAAAAATGCTTTGGGTTGGGGAACCTAAGTATTGTGGGTTGGTTCCTAGCTAGAAAATCCTACCTGGGAACCAACCTTTTGAATTGATTGGTAATAATCAGGGCAAACGCAGCTACTTTGAAAAATGGGATTCCTGATTTCACCTATACAGTTAAACAAATATCTTGCACATGAGGTTAAGGAAGAACAAATGAGCTCCTTCTGTCATGGCACTTTGCACGTGCAGAAGTGAATACACTCCAGAGAGGAAGTCTGCTTCCAGAGATGGAAGTCTTATTTATGGATTTCTCTCTTTAAATTACCCTACTAGCTAAAATTACAGACCTGGCTACAGTGTACTTCAGATCAAAGCTTGCTTAAATATCTACTACTTTTCAGATAACAGTGGATGAAGGACATCCTCTGCTTGTCTTGCCACATAATCTTGACGGTCACTGGCTAACCTCCAGGGAACTATTCTGGAACTAAAACTGGTTTGTCTTCCCTGGAGCCCATGTTTTCTAGCCCCTTTATATCCTGTTCTTCCCTCCAAGGAGCTGGAGCTCAGGGCAGCCGGCACAAAAGTTATCCTATTTTATCCTCACTTACGCTGTGAACTAGGTCAGGTAGTAGGATGGGGAGGGACTCGTCAAGCTCACCAAAGTGAACTTCATAGCTGAGTAGGACCTGAAATCTTGGCATCCTACAGACAGGTTACATATGTATCTCACAAGGATTTGACAGCATGTGGCAGGGTTCTCCATTCACTCGGATACCACCGAGGTCTAGAACATGCACCAAACTCCTAAAATCACATGTTGTAGGAGGAGATTAGCAATGATGGTCAAGTTGTCTGTCAGGGAAGTTTGTCCACTGTTACTGACCTTCTGATTGAAAATGGTCTGAAAAGTCAATGTTTTAAGTTACTGTTTAAAAGGGGGGGGGGTGGATATGGTAACCCTCTGACAAGTGGAAGCATGGTTGTATACAAATGCTCCACAGCCCATGTCAACTGTACCCTGTCAGTTGCACCAAGCTGAATTGCAAAACAAATTCTGCATCCCTGAACATGCAAAGCTGCTTTTGTACTGGGTCAAGCTATTGGTCCATCTTGCACAATACTGTCCACACTTTCTGGCAGCAGCTTTCCAGAGTTTCTGACAGGGGTCTTTTACCACCTGACTTGGATACATCAGGGACTGAACCTGGGACCTTCGGTGTGCAGAGGGTATATCTTACCACCAACCTATGCCTTCTTCTTTGATCAGGCAGGGGAAGACAAAGCACAGCTGCAGAATAAATTGAGTGCCAGAATCAATGGACCCACTAAGAAGACTGGAATGCACGGGGGTGAGCGTCCTTCGATAATGATGGTGTCTTTAAAGCAACATGACCCCCACTGAAAACTCCCTCAACCTGCCAATAGGCCAGCTGGCACACTAGCAAACCAAATTAGCTACATTCACTTTCCTTGGAGCTACTCCTGCACCTGAAACCATTTTTTCTCCTCGATTAGCTTTTGGCAGTGATTCCACATTTTCTCAGTCGAAGGCTGCAAGGGACTCATCTCCGACAACGTTTTAGGCAATGAAAACATGGGACTGTCTGCTAATATGGAAGGTCAGGGAACAAGGTTCAGTTTGACCAGTTAAAAATGCAGGATGGAATATGATCCAGGGAAGATCTGCACAGAAATGAGAGACTGCCGGGAGCTTGTTTGAAATACTTTGTACTGTATTTCCCTGATGACTGTCTTCTGAAAGCTGTTCTGCACTCAAGAAGTCAACACACAGCTCCCAGACTCAAGGGAACTTTTGGAAATGATACAACACAAGCCCCTGTGATTAGGAGGATAAAAAGCAAGACCAAAAGAAGTGTAGTTTTTCATTGTGCTTAAATCCTAAATATGGATGTCAGGCTCTGAAAACGACATGTCTCCAGGCTCCATGCACCTTAGACACTGTCATGAGAATGCTTGATGTATTGACTCCTTGCATCCCAAGCAAGAATGCTTGACTCCTTGCATCCCAAATGCAAGGAGTCCTGGAACAGGTAATTTTCAGGGTTCCCAATAGGCATATTAAAGCCTCAGGTGCCCTGGGAAACTATATTTCCTGGGGCCCCTAGCATCTGGAACTTGGTTTAAATTCCGTACAGGGAATGCTGCTTGATCCATCATGCAGATGACAAGATTGTATTCTGAACCAGACATTTATAAACTTTGGAAATAACACTAACAGAAAGATATTTTATGGGTTCCACTGCTTTGGCACATGCTCACATAAACATTGACATTGAATTTAGAGTGGGGCTAAGATAGATATGTTGGAGTTGGTGCAACTCCATCTGCTGTCCAGAGGGGGCAGGATGCTGTCCAGAAGGGGTCAAGCTATGGCCCAGTGACTCTGACCTTTCTACCTGTTCTCTCTGTGATCCTTGTGGGGTGTAGCTCTAACCCTTTATCCTTCCCTTCTCCTCTGAGCACTTCCTCTTGTCCTCTGACCACCGACCTGTTAAGATGCACACACCAGGGCTCTGATGCCCAGGCCATCTTGAGTACAAGACATGCAGGGCGAGGCAGCTCCAGGGCCTTGCTATCTCTAAGTGTTAGCTGAACCTCTGATCCTAATCAGAACCTCTGATCCTAATCAGATGCTGTAAATATACACTCAATGAAACTGTAAGTAAATAACTTCTGTTTTGCAACTTTAACAAGCCATTGCCTCTTTGTCTTTTTATTGATTAGCAGCCAGCCGGGTGAGGGAGGTTCCTGGGGTGACACCCAAAGGGAGGGTCTGCTGCTTAAGCTACTCTGCTTCCCCCCCCCCCCAAGAGGAAACTATTTTAATTTCCTCTAACAAGAAACATGCTCTATTTTCAATCAGCCCATTCCCACTGAGTTTAATATGGTCCAATCTGCAAAACTGTTGGGGAAGTAGCAGATGCTTCAGTTCTAGGCACTGAGGACCACTTACCACACAACGTCATGAGTGTCCTGCTTCAGTTTCTCTTACATAGGTCAATGGTTGCCATTCAGTCCCATAGGAAAAAGAGTAAAGTATTGCACTTGAGGACAACTTTTGTATGGACACAAAATACACCAGTGGATGGCTAGGACTACACAGTCAAGGACCAACCTCATCAGGGTGTGCAATGTGTTTTTATACACAGAAATTTGATGTGTCCCTTATGGGTCCCTGCACACGGGCCCTTCTAACCCTCATATCAATGGGCATTCACTAGTTAAATACTTATCTACACATAAGATATTCAGAACACATAAGATATGCTTGCTGTAATCAAACGCCATTTGTCTGCATATGGTTACCAGCCATAAATTTATTCGCACAATATTACCATTGACTCATTTTCTCCATATCCCCCTTCCACTCTTCCACTTCATCAACCACAATCAGCATAATTAATGCAAATACGCCAGTTTATTTGACACATTGTTCAATACGAAATATTTTAATATTTAAAACCCAAAACATCTGACCTTTTTTTTCCCCAGCCAACAAAGAAAAATCAGACTTGGGATTAATTCTATAAATTCCCATTAACAACAAGTAGCAATAATTTATCCACCCGTGTCAAGTAAAACAGATTTGCAGTATACACAAGGGAAAAAATGCTGTAAAAGACCTTTCCATTTGTTTGCATTTATTTTGTTAGTATTTTGCACTACTTGAATGGACTTCAGAGTCGACTAGAAAGGACCGGAAAGTGATGAGGGTTCTTTATATGCTTGCATTGTTCTTGCTGTGGCTTTGCTGGAATTATACAAAGGGTAGCAAACAACCTCCTGACATTCTCGCATTTCCATGGAAGATATGCACTTATCACATTTCAATCCTGTGTTGACATTTCACAGGTGTCTTTACTGAATTAGAGAGCTTTCAAGCTTCAAATAACTATGTCAAGATACCAATTTGCTTGAACTTCTCCTTTAGTTATACATTTGTCTCTCCATCCATACCTTTGATGCTAAGATCCTAAGAGTTGGCAATGTCTGCTTATTTTAGCAAAAATTAGAGAACTTTTTCCTGACCCCAAAAATCTTATTGGTGGGTGAAAACAAATTAATCATATTTATTTCCTCCAGAGTTTTTCAGTCTTGCATTGGAACTTGCTTTAAAAAAGGGGGCAGGCATATAATTCAAAGCTGGCCTGGACAAAATATTAAATGTTGATTCATTTTCCTTAAAATGTGTGTATGTATATATAGATATATCCCACCTTACAACTTTCAAGTTTTCAAGGTGGCTAATTTTATAATCAAGGATAATAAAGATGTTCTTATGTTCTTACGAAACTTCAGAAGTGCATTTTCTGAACGTAGCTTTGCTACCGAGTTCTGATTTGAAGAAGGCTCCTTACAAGAAAGACTCTGACTAATGAATAAATCCATTTTCAATTTCTGGTTTCTCCTCCAGCAACGCTGTACTAACCATTAGTCATCTAATGAGTGCAAGTTCCTCCCTATCATTCAAACTTTGCTGATCATTCAATCCAGACATGGGGTGGGGAAGAGGACAAGGGAGGGAGCAAGAGAGAGAAAAGAATACATCTCTGCCTCACCAGGAAGTCCAGCTTATTGATTTAGCTCTGCTCTCCAGAAAACAATGCAACAGAGTAGATTTCAACAGCACAATTATAGTCAAGGTAAGGTGAAAAGGAAGCTTCTGTTTACCTAAACGCAGGATTCCGGAGGCAAGGCAGGAGATAAGCTACTGAATGTTTCCCGTAGCCATTCAAACCTTTTCTTATAAATTCTTTTCCAATCCTGGCCAGTAAAACACCTTCCATGTGTCTCCCACAATTTCTCTAGCCCTTTTTGAGCAAAACTTTCTCATTTGCATAGCAGTCCCTTCTCGCCTGTGGGACTTTGAACGGCTACATGTTACATTAGCTGTCTTAACATGCTTCCCCAAGCATGACATCATCAATCTCCATGGTTACTCTAAACCCCACCTGCCTACATGGCAGAGTAACCTGTCAGGTTGAGACCGCACAATGCAATTTGACTGTTCAAGTAAATGTTTAACAAACTGTTCCTTGGCATGAGATACCAGAAGTTAACTCAGCATTAAAAAAAACCAAGAGGTATGTTTAGTTGCTTTAGAAGGCAGACTGAGGGATTGTATAGTATTTTTTTTAAACTATGGATGAATACAAGGTAAGCTGACATTCCCTGCTCAATATGTAAAACAAATAACTTAGGGGTTCCCATATCCAAAAAACTGTGTTGAAGAAGCTTGAATATTACAGCTTCTGCAGCTTCACTGTTTCTTTTTTGCTCCTTTTCTTTTTTTTTTAAAAAAAGAAACCAATAATCCCCTTTGGGTGGCACAACCTGTAAAACAGGTTTTTCCTGGAGACTTTCCCCCATTTTCTTTGGAAGGAATTCAGCTACTTTAAAAAGCTTTTCATTGCAAGCATTTTTTTTTTCCCCAAGTCCCACTTGGCTTGCCTGTTTTGCCTCCTGCACTGGTTGGCTGTACCTGCGATCGCACCCCGAGAACCAACAACCATATAACAACAACCGAGGACAACTTAGTGAACCCACCTGAAGACTAGAGAAAGTGGTACCACCCTCAGAAGCTGTCACCTCTTTTGTTTTAATTCCGAGATTCCAGTCCTTTTTTCCTTACGTCTTTCTTCTCTTTCCAGTAAACAATGGATCTGCTCAGAGCTTCAGTTTCATGAGATTCAGGATTTCCTTGATCAAAACATGATGAAAGCTGGATTCCCCCGCTCTCTCAAGACCCCCCCCCTTGCACCATTCAACTCTGTCAACACATTCCGGAGTAGTGAAAATCTTCCTGACCCTTTCAAAAAAGATCTGACCAGTGTGTGGAAGGAGGGGGAAGAACAGTTCTGCAATAAAGGCCACACCTTATTATTTGTATCATAAATAGTGCCCAGAGGCTGATCTTTAATAAAGATTTCCTGTGCTGGATGCTGCCTACTGAAAATGCTTTTCTGCCTCAAAGACCATGCAGTCTAAAGACCAATATCTAAATGGCCATACAGGAACACCTTCTGTGTCCAGCAGGGCTTTTGTGGACCCCTTCCTGAAAGTAAAACACTATCTGACAAGCTACGAAATTGGAGGAATTTTTGGAAAGTCTCTGAAAAAAAACCCAAGGACCTGCCAACTGGGGAAGAAACACTGGAAAGCCCCAATGACCATAGAGAAGTTCTTGTGTGTACTTGTTGTCTCTTTGGACCCTGTCCAAAACCCATTAGTAGGCAAAACATTCATAAAGATAGAAGGGGAGCGGGAAAAGATCAACAGATCCTTGCTGTCCTCTACCTGGCTGCTTCCCAGAAGAATCATAATAGACACAATTGTGCCCTGACACAATGTTCAGGAAGAAGAAAGGTAGCTTCCCGGCTGCGTTCCTCAAGGGCTTCCAACACACAAAGGCAGCACAGTACAAAGATGGGGTGGATAAAGCATCCAAATGAATAATTGGGAACAGCATGTTGTGACAAACAAAAGCTATGGCTATAAATTAGAGATCTGGTTGTTTGCAGACTTTGCAAAAATGCTCTCAATTTTAATTATATCTCAGCTTTTCCAAATTTGTAGCATTACCCTTGCCTAGATGGAGTCCCTTGGCTGGATTTTTTGGGGCCTGTGGGTGGTGGTTTTTAGCACATCGTCCAACTCTTGCTTGTCAAGCCATTGCAAATGTATTGGCTGCTGGAACTATTAAGCACACTTCTGATAGAATCTGTTCTAGACAGGTTCTGCAATGATAATACAAGCTGCCTGTGCAGTGAGACCGCTTAGTCCTGCAGGCTGATTGCTGTCTAACTCTTAACCCCTGCCTGACTGAACCCTGTCTACCTTGTCTGTTTCCCCAAGGAAGCTGAAAACCGTTAGATGCCTTAGGTGGCATATCACATGCTGCCCCTCCCTTATCTGCCGATGTGCCAGTCACTCCTAGTTCCACTTCCTGGAACGCAGAGACAGATGCCCACTACTCTCCTTTCCTGCACACTTCCTCTCTGTTCTCCTCATCTATTTCCAGCTCAGGAAGCAGGAACAGAAGGCTCAGTGGAAGCAAGTGAGTGGATGAAGGTGGAAACTCCCCAATTCATCTGCTGCCTGAGGTGACTACCTCAGTTGGCCTCAAGGATGGGCCAGCCATGTGTTTTCCAATTCTGAACTGTATCTATCAAACAGCCCAGGATTCCTAGAAAATTACACTGTGAAGCAATGTGCTTGGAAACTTCCATCTGTTGTTGCCTTGTGTGTGGAACTAGCTCTTATCCCAGCTCTGTCAGGCTGCCCAAACAGCCTTTGATTTAGATTTTGTAGGAAAGTACTACAAAAATTGAATATAATGAATTAAATTTAATAACAGTGAGGTGGCCATAAAGTTGTTTTTTTTTACAAAAAGACTTCTATTTTATTTTAAAGTGCTCACGTTCAGACCTTTCAAAATTATTAAGTTCAAATTTTTTAAATTCTTGCAAAATTTAGTTTTTGTTCTACTTACATCCATTTCCGCTTAGGAAAGTAAGTGCTGCTCATTAGGCCCTGGTTGCCTTGGAGCAGATGCCACCCAGGCAGAAGCTAATCAAGTAGCTAATTTTTTCTGCATCACTGAAACTTTGAACCTTGCAAAGAATGGCAAACTACACATGCACACTCCAAATGTCACAGGTTGTTACTACAGATAAGGAATCACACTTCTCTAAATTTATGACAAGTTTCCCTGAAATAATTTAATTACTTTTTTTATATTTCTAAATACGTCTCTTGCTTTGAGTATGAAAATGATTGAAGGCAACATTTGGCCTCCTACTTTGAGAAATTAGCATTGCTCTAAAGTAGATATAATCATTATACATACAAAACCAAGGCCTGATTTTTTATTTTTAAAACACACGCATAGAACAGGAGACAGTCTTTTGATTTGATTCTTGCATGTTTATTAGAAAAAAGTGCCAGAGTTCAGTAGGACTGACTCCCTAAAAAACGAGTTTAGGTTTGCTCCTTAATAAATTAGCAAGTAAGACACATTTTTAAACAAGCAGCTAATGCAGTTACTGCATTCCTTCTGTCATTTATTGGCTTTAGAGAGAGATCAAGTTGCAAAATGTATAGGTTGTCCCGCCAGTAGTCTGTTCGAACTTGGCTTGCAAATGCCTGCACCACTGGAACTAAATATTTACATGACTCAGGAAAGGTCTAATCTTACAACTCCCTCTCTTTTTTTTAAAGGCTTGTGCATTATCTTTCCCTACCAGTCTGCATTCTCCACACAGCTACTATAGTTCATTTTGCAGATAACAAGTGCAATCAATGAAAAGCAGCAGACAAAGAATCTAGGACTTTCAAAGTTTAAGGAGAGGGGCAAGGAGTTGAAAATTGATAGCAACTGGCTGAAAATCAGAATTCCCGGAGGGCAGCACCACATGTTCTTATCTCTGCAGCAAACACCAGAGTTTCCTGCAACAGACACATAACGTGTGGACGCTGCACAGAATCTAAACACAACAGTCCCTAGCCCAACATGCTTTCTACCGTGTGTGGAAATAAATGTGCTTCATTTGCTTTAGGCCTGGAGTTCTGATTGAACATTGATTAGTACATGTCTCTCTTGCACCCTTCTCTTCCACTAGCTGTCCGGAAAGTAACATCAGTCAGTGGTCACACATTCCAGACTACAAGGCATTGTTAGAATCAATGGTGACCATTTCCTTTCACTCTGCATTCTCTCAGAGGGGTGGGGTAGAGAAAATGGAATGGTCCTCAAGTCCTAAAATCATTGGACGTGATTTGAAACAAGAGAACATTTTTAAGTTGTGCAGATCAAGAATCTCAGAACGGATTAAAGCAGTGTTTCTCCAGGTTTGTCCTCTGCTGCATCACTTCAAATGGTTCCACCAGAACAGGGGTGCTCAATAGGTGGATCGCGATCTACCGGTAGATCGCGAGGCAAAATGAGTAGATCGCGGAGTGCCGACCCCCCCCTTCAGGTGCCTCTGGGAGGAAACGCCGGGAGTAAGGCCCATTGTACTCAATGGGGCTTACTCCCAGGTAAGTGTGGCTAGGGTTGCAGCCTCACAGCCTAATCCTAGGCATGTCTACTCAGGAGTAAGTCCTGTTATACTCAGTGGGGCTCAAGGTACACCAACATACATTGTACACATAAATGTTATATGTTATGATGGCGCGAACATTGTAAAAAAAACTCTGGTAGATCTCCGGGCCTTGCTGGGTTTCAAAGTAGCTCTCGAGCCAAAAAAGTGTGAGCACCCCTGCACCAGAAGTATCTGGGGATGATGACATCACCAATTACTTCTGGGTTGAGAAGCCAGGTGCAACACGACAAACACCAGTAAGGTCAAGATGGACAGGAGGGCTTTTTCCAAGTGCTGAAAAGCATGCTTTGGAGCTTTGCCTGCAGAGCCAAGCCTCCTACCGTTGCTTATTGTGTCACATTCCTGGTCTTGCTGCTAGGTGGCAGGGGTCCTTAAGTACCACCAGACACCACCTCAAGTACCACTGTCGATACCTGTACCACTGGTTGAGAAACACTGGATTAAAGCACAAACTTTGTTGTCAGGATCGGCCGGGCTGTTCCTGGGCCACCACCAGCAATACCAATGCAGGCCAGCTAGACAGAGGGTGTGACTTTGCCACAACAGATTCCACTCAGGTGCTGGAGGTCCTGGGATCCAGCAGTATAAAAGCTTACTCCAGAAGCACAATGGGGGCAGGAAGGTGCCACCGTTGCCCTGACCTACCCGAAGTGGTCAACAGGATGCCCAGACCAAGCTGCTGCTACTGCCGCTCACACCTCACCTCCTCCTTGCTGGGCCTAGACCCACCACAATGCTCAACTCATTGGAGCAGGGTGTAGGATCACCATTGGACTGTGCTGGGATGACTTCAAGGCCACCCACCCTTTGCCCACCCTTGAAGCTTACTTGAGGCAAGAATGACCTTAGGTTGGGACTGCTGCTTCACAGGTACTGGGGACACCATGAGCTAAGCCCAACCCAGAGCCATATCTGAACATATCCCTACCCACCCAGACTTGGTCAGATATGAACCAAGAGCCTGAACCGAGGGACCCCTGACATCGGAGAACTGCAGGTGTCTCAGATAAAAAGACAAGAGGGGGTGGTCCCTATTGAACGCTCTTGCTCTGTATATATCCCTCCCTTGGTGAGTAACTGGGGATGGTTTTTCGTTATAGCAAAACCTGTTCTTTCCTGCCTGTCTGTCTGCTACCGTGGATTTTGTGCTAGGATGTTCATCTCAAACTGTTTTGAA
Source organism: Tiliqua scincoides (assembly GCF_035046505.1). NCBI lineage: Eukaryota > Metazoa > Chordata > Lepidosauria > Squamata > Scincidae > Tiliqua > Tiliqua scincoides. Next base: position 19,983,117 of record NC_089825.1, read on the forward strand.
GCTCCCCTCCCCCAAGAGACGGCGTCCACCCAGGCGGCAGATGTGACACTCAGACTTCACATTTCAACCACCAACAACACCAGCTTATCCAGTAAAAGTCAGCTCATATTAAAATGTAGGAATGGAAGCTTTGATGGGTACATTAGTCAACAATAGCTTTTATGAATCAACTGATAGTAGCCACTTTTAATTGGTGAGGGCACATTTGCCTGAAAGTCACAACATTTGTCTGAAAGTCACTTGTTGGATTTTGGAGTGTATTTTGGCTCTGGTGTGTTAGGGAAAAACAAATACAAGATAATGCTCTTTCCCTCTAACAATGAGTAACAGCTTTAGCAGGGATTATGCCGCTGGTGTACTGTGAATTATATTCAGAATTTCACAGCAAGTTGGTACAGATCTTGGAATACTGGTGTATAGCCCATAACTAGCCCAGTACTTGCTCCCTGTCACCAAACCCCAGGAAGCTTCAGGCACAGAATGTATTAATCCCATTTTGTTGCATATGCATTGACTTCCAGCTGGTTTCTGGATCAATTCAAGGGGCTGGCTGTCACCTTCAGAGCCTAAATGGCTTGCACCCTAAGTATCTATAGGCCTGGATTTTGCCATATGTATCTACCAGCCAGCTAGATCACCTGGAAGGGCTCTGAGCTGCATGGTGCTGACAGAGTACAGTTGACAAGGACATGAGACAAGACCTCCTTGGTAGCCTTGCCCAGGCTTTGGCACTCTCTGCACCAGGAGGTGCATTCTGCCTCATTTTTTCCAATCTTCTGGCATTTGCTAAAGCCCTACTCATTCTAATACATCTGAGGGTGGGAGTTTTATTCTGAACTCTCTTCTGTGATTTTTGTTGTGTATTGTTTAATTAAGTGAGTTAATATATTACTGTTGTAATTTATGTTGAACATGACTTTGGGGCTTTCACAAAAAATGGCCTAGAAAACTAACAGGGAAATAAATAAAGCCAACATGTGCAGCACAAGCTTCCTAAGTGTAATCAAAGGAAGTGTCATTCAAAGCATACAACACTAGTCTAGCCTGGAGGTGATGGAGCCATGAGTGACAACTGCTTGCCAGCTGCCAGGGTACAAATCTATATAGAGATTACTGTCGCACCAGAACATCTGCCAGGAGTGGGAACCCACAGCTCTGTGCACAGTATGTTGTGCCTTGGCCTTGTTCCCAGAACCCCTGCAGATGCCAAAACCCATGGATAAACAAATCCATGAGTCAGGGCATGCCAGACATCTGGACAGACCTCTCTGGTCCTCGGAATGCCTCTAAGGCCTCCAGGGCACTTCTGTTTTTTCTGAAAAACTGGAAGTGCCTTTCTAAGCCTTCCAGAAGCCTCAGGATGCCCCAGCAAGTTGCTTCCTTTTGTGTCTGGAGGACACAGATTGGCACTCAACTGTGTTGAGTAACATCCACAGATGCAAAATCTGTGGATGCAAAGGCAGGACCTGTAATCCCATGTGAGCTATAAATTGGTGTATTTCCCCAGGCAGTAAAAAGTTCTCAATGTGACTCCACCCTCCAGACTGGTTACCAGAAGGTTATAAAGGCTTCCTGTCCAAGATGGGACTTCAGAAAAATAATCTTTCCGGGCTCTGGCTCTGGCTCCCATGTCCAAATTTCAGCTAGACCTTCCAGTTCTGACTTCTGATTCCTACTCAGTCATTGCCTATAATTCAGCTCTGACACAGAGATGTGTTATGGTTTCTGTTATGTATGCAAGTTATCCAGGATCGAAATCCTGCATAACGGATTGGCCCAGACTTATGACTGGCCAATTGGGTAACGGATCGAAATCCTACCATCCGATTGGCCCTCTAGTTAATGTTTCAATTGCACCAATCATGGGGAGTCTGGGCGGAGCTAAAGGGTATAAAAGCCAGGGGTGTTTGCCATGTGTCAGATTCATTGCCAGATTCTGCCAGATTCTGTTCTGAAGATGGAATAAACATACTGAGATGTTATCGCTATGCCTTCCTTTATTCTCATGGACCCACTATATAACAGTTTCATTCCGCACCATGAAATGGTTGAAAAGCAATTGCATTCAGTCCAACAAAACAGCCAATAACTAGCAGAAATACTTCCTTGAAAGACTGACAAAATCTCAATTCAGATACCATGCTACTTTGTGATTTGGAACTGAAACCAGGGACTGAGCCACGGCAAAAAACCCAGCAAATCCTGGTTTAGAATTCCTTCTCTTCTCTAGTTTTCTGTCTGTTTGGCACTCCTCCTCCTCCTAGGTGCAGTGGCCTCTAGAGGCAGAGTAACTATGTTTTATCAATTCATCCAGAGTTTTCAAACTCAATTCAAACCAATGTTTGTCAGCCAACCATTGTTGTCAGTATAGGCATCATGTCAAAGCAGCACTAAGCTCTCCAAACCACAATTTGAGACTGATGTCTGACCTGAACCAAAAAAAGGCATATGCCATTTGTACAGAGAAAGTGTACAAGTCAGAAAGGATGCCCAAGAAGACTGGAGGCTCAATCCTATCCAAATTTCTAGGGCTGATGCAGCTACAATGCAGCCCCAAGATAAGGGAACAACACTTCCATTACCTTGAGGAGGTCTCAATGACTGCTGTGACCACCACAGGATGCAGCTCACACCCCATTGGTGCAACTGCATCAGAGCCAGAAAACTGGATAGGACTGGGTCCTGGGGGAGGGAAAGATCACCTGCTCTGCTACTGAGCTATGCTGCCTATACTTTAGGCACCCCATCAGTATCAGTTCTCAACATCCTTTACTTAGCTAATTTTCTCCTAACTTTTAAGGAATTGAACCGCTAAAGGTTCAAGTTATTCTGAGTGAAAGTCTTATACCAAAAAGAAATAGCAAATTAAAAGATATAGGGCTCAATCCTAACCAGGTCTACTCAGAAGTAAGTCCTATTTTGTTCAATGGGGCTTACTCTCAGGAAAGTGTGGTTAGGATTGCAGCCATAGTAAATTAAATGTATGCCCCTCCCAATGTGCATCTATTTAAGCACAATACCACACAATCAGTAGAATAATGTGGCATGGCTGTTCCTAGATTTTACCACTACAGAGTGCAGGTGTGGTGGAAAGGGGCCAAATGAAAGATTGGAAGACATCCAATCCATTTAAACAAATCTTCAACCTAAAAATATATCATGTCAGTGAGAAGACTAGAACCCCAGTTTCTGGCATACTGCTACTTTTCTACATGCATGATCCCTCTTATTAAAAAATTATTGGCAACATGATCTCCTCCACTTACTGGATTGTACCATTTTGTACTGCAAGAGCTGTACTACATGGTTTTGCCGTTTGTGTAACTCAGCTTGGAGACCTTGCAGTTGCTTCTTTTTTATCAGCCTGGTACACTTAGAGAAGCTCTATGTAGATTTCCTGCAAACACAAGGGCTCCTTTAATGACTTCAGGGTCAGCAGTATCTCCATGTGTGCATCCTCACATGTTCACAGATCCACCTTCATCAAGAAGAGCAAAACCCACATGTCTGAGAGATGGATTTTAGCATCACAACTGTATTTACAATTTAGATCAGGGGTGCCCAAACCCCAGCCTGGGGGCCACTTGCAGCCCTTGGGGGCTCCCAATCCAGCCCGCAGGGAGCCCCTAGTTTCCAAAGAGCCTCTGGCCCTCCAGAGACTTGCTGGAGCCTGCGCTGATCTGATGCAACTGCTCTCAGTGTGAGGACGATCTGTTCGACCTCTCACCTGAGCTGCGGGATGAGGGCTTCCTCCGCTACTTTCTGTTTCACATCTGTGATGCAGCAGTGGCAGCGAAGGAAAGGCTGGCCTTGCTTTGTGCAAGGCCTTTTATAGGCCTTGAGCTACTGCAAGACCTTTATTCATTCATATAAGTCATATTCATTTATGTAAATTTATTCAGATTTTAAATGTAAATTAATTCTTTTTTTTTCCTGGCCCCCGACAGTGTCAGAGAGATGATGTGGCCTTCCTGCCAAAATGTCTGGACACCCCTGATTTCGATAGATGATATCAATTTAAACACACACACACAGAGTTTGTTTTCCATACCTGATCTCGCAGTCTTTCCTGGTGGCCCATTATTGCAGTGGCATGATGGGGATATTTCTGTTTCAGATGCTCAAGAAAAGCCTCTCTCTTCTTGTCCATATCTGATGTTTGCATTCCCAGGATTTCTTTGGAACTCCGAGGGCCGCCTACAGTGTGTCTGCGAGGAATGTTGCGGCCTGATTTTGAACTGGATAACTGGTTGTTTCCAGAAGCAATGAGTTCTTTAGGCCACAGCCTTTCTGCATCATCTAAAGAGGCCGCATGCAAATTACTCTTCCCCTGGTCTGCAAATTAAAAGAAAAAAAAAAACAGTATTGTAAAAATCAAATATCAACATTCATGGTTACACAGAGGAATAACATAGCACTTTTAAGCCTGTTTTAAAAAACAGCATACAAGAATGTAATTCTGCTCCATTTAAAGAAGAGAGATGTACAACACTGAGTTTCAGTAAAATATACACTAAAGTGATAGCTGGCATAAGCTATCTTTAAAAAAAAAATTGTGCTTCATGGAAGGTGGATCACTCAAGGAAAATAGCTCCATGCTATGCTGTTCTTCAGATACAAAGAATACAATCCGTGTTGGGGGTATGGGTGTTCTTGCCCTGCCCACCCCCCAAGACAAAGGTGGTCATACCACATAGAGGCAGTCACATGCTGCCTTCCCACTGGAAAACTGCCACCCTGATTTTGGGTGGGTTGTGAAACTGACATGCTGATAGCTGACAAGGGAAATGGATTGAGTTCTATGGAAATGGAGCAGCACATCCGGATTTACTCATGAGGAGGTGAACATGCCTTGGTCCACTTCAAAGGGCAGGCCGAGAGGAATGCATCACCACTAGAGCTCAGCAAATGCTCCAGTAGGTGGTCACTACAGAAAAAAACAGAGGCTTGAGCAGCTGGCAAAGTGAATTTCTTTTTAAAAAAATCTCATAAAGCTAGGTGGGTCTCGATACAGTGTCAATATAAAAAGTGGGTCCTGGTGCTAAAACATTTGGGGACCACTGGCTTAAATTGTTCCTTTTTTCTATTCTTGTAGCTATGCAAAGTCAGGTCTGGTTCATATTCGGGTGGGCGATCTATTACCTAATAATAGTTAAGTTGGGGGTTGGGAGAAAATAGCATTGCCCCCTGTTGTGGATGAGTGGTTAGAGGGTAGCTTTGTAGACTGTCCAGTGTGGGTTTTAGACTAGCCACACCTTTTCTTTGTTTAATGTTGATCAGCTGAAAATGATACAGTAGCAGTAACAGCAAATGACGCTTGGCAATGGTGTGAGGGTGTTAGTGCTGTGCCTTATTTTATAGGCAGATTGGGTCCTTCTGCCTTCTCCTTGGCTGAGTGGTTAGACAACAGCTTTATTGACTGGTGATGTGGGTTCTAGACCTGCCTCCACCTCTTCTTGCCTAATTCAATGGGATTTTAGGAAGCACTGGGCCTGGCCTTTAGTTATTAGGCTTTAAGTTGCCCCTTGGCAACAGCTAGGGGGAATAGAGAGCGGCTTGATTGTCAAGGGGTTTCATTATCTGGCACTGCAGGTTTGGTGTTACTCTATCATTCCCCCCCTCCCCATTTTTTCCTTCCTGGACTCAAGTGAATACTCATGAAGCCCGAGCAACTGCAAAAATCTAGGACATGGCATCTGAACAGGGCAACTATTTTCAGCTAGTGTGCTGGGAATGGTAAGCAAGCGTGCCACAGGAATTTGGAGGAGGGTCATGCACTTGGTGAGGCCAAGAGTATCAGGAAGGTGGTGCAATTTTTCAGTGACATGCTCTGTGAGAAGGTGCATTCTTCTACACTGGATGGAGGAATGTATTCAGCCCAACAAATTTTTCCTAGGTAATGGGTAATATGGTACTTTGATCAAGATGCCAAAGATGGATCAATGAGCTCATGGCATACACCCAAGTTTGAGTTATTTTCCAGCATACCGACAAGTGTATCTGGAGGGCCATGCATGGATTCTGGGCTTTTCTTCTCATTTTGTCTGGTTATGGGATCTTCTCCCAAGGCCAAAAACAAACAAACAAAAAACTTAACGCTTATTGGCAGAGGACAATGGGATACACTGGCTCCACATTGTAGTGGCTACAGTGGCAGTAGAAATGGGTTTGAGTTGTCAGAAGTTGCTGCGGTTCCAAGATGTGCCCTTGGACCTTATAGTTGGCCGCAGGCATGGTATTCTTACACAGATGGAAGAAAGAAGCAAAACTATGTTAAGCTGTGGCATCTATTACAGTGTGGGCTTCATATGGAGGATTACAGTTGGGGACTCGGCTACATAGTTTTTCCTCAGCAGATAGCAGCTGGACGATACCAAATGTGCGTTCTTGTTTACAGACACTCCATGTTGTTGGAACCAACAGAGAGCAGGCTACAAGAGCTTTGGCTTCCAGCTCAGGTTGGGAGACATAGCACAAGGGCGTGGCCGAAAGATGCATGGTGTAGAACCAGCTGTTACCAATGGTGTAGGCATTTATTCAACCTGGACCCCCCTCCCCAAGTTTTAAGGATTCATTCGCAAGGGATTTAGCTGTGCCAGATTAATGGTTTGTCCTAGTGGCATCAGGCATAGGGGCTTTGTTCTCCTATGTGAGTGGATGACTGGAGTTATACTCTAGTTGGGACTGGAGTTTCACGGAGGATGGTTTATTATTGTAGGTCAGATAGAATAGCAGGGTGCTAAGCTCCAGGCTAGTCCCCCATGTGGCAGATACAGTTTGAGCCAGTGAATGGGAATAAGGATTCTAGTGTGCACCCTGGAACACTAGCATAGTTACAGAGAGCGATGCAGTAAGTATTGCAGATACCGCAATGCACCATGTAAGCAGCGACTTCCACTTGCTGTCAGAGCCATTCTAGGCAGTGACTATTGTCGCTGCCCAAAATGACTCTGATGGCAAGTGGGGGCTGCACTTACACAGTGCATTGCAGCAACTGCAATATTTACCATGTCACCTCCCCATAGCTACACTACTGCCTTGATATAAACAGAATTGAGGAGAGCCAGTACTGATCCATAGATGCTGCTTGGCTGGTAATCCCTTGAACTTGGAATGCAAATGTAACCTCAGGTGCTTTCCACAGCATTGAGAAGGTGATGCAATTCAGTTTCCCTGATCTCTTGGGGATGACATAGATAAGCTTGGGCTGTCAGTTGGCAGATTGAAGTCAAGACAGGAACACCCATAAAGAGAAGAGTTGCTGTTTACCCTAATTTAGATGCCAGCACTGAAGGGAGGAGGAGTTGGGAGACAGGACCTCTCAGCTGCTGAGTTTTTTCATATTTATGATTGGATTTATACAATAAATGTGGCCCAGTTTATATTCCAAAGAACTCATCTCACTTGTTTATTGGGGACTGTAAGGGCAATGAATGGTAGACCCCTTTATTTCTTAAGTTTTAAAGTATACAGGGTGATATTTTTTAATACATTTTCCAACATAATGCTCCAGTAAATTTTAATGGGGCTGTACCTAGTCTTGCTTTGAGATCCAGATTGATAAAAGTCCTTTGACAAAGTGGAGTTGAAATCCTTAATCTTTTTTCAGTGTGTTTTCAACATGTTCTGAAACTTCTATGAAATAGCAAGAAAAGCGCTTCTTTTTCTTCGCTTGTCCCCCCTCCCCAGTTTTTCAGACCATAGCGTTGGTTTTAAATTTCATGGATCTCGCTTGGATTTTATGCCTCTCCGAGACAGCAGACTGGAAAATATAATGTCACTTTTTCAATAAACCATTCTTTGTGGAGAAATGAAATAAAAGCAAGCCTATGCGATCGAAAAAAAAAAATAACAGAAAAAGTCAGATAACTTTAACAACTTCAATTCCACTTTCAGGCCTGCCTATTTTGGATAGCTTTGTGGGAAGAACATAGGCATCGCATGGATGTTAGAGTAAACTTATCTGCAGGTAAATGAGTAGCACAAATTCCTCAAGGCCCAAAGAAAAAAATGCAGGTTGGCAGCTTGTTACTTAATAACTATGAACAAATGGACAGTTAAAAGCAAAAGGATAATCAGTAGGAATGTTTCTGGAGTCTGTTTGCAGCACTGCCTATTATTAGTACGTAGGCTTGAATCTCCTTAAAATTACAGCTTGGCCCTCCATATCTGTGGGGGATCCACTTCTGGATCCCCTGCAGATATCAAAACCTGAGTGTAATGGAATCTGCAGGTGGACCATCAGAGGACTTTTTTATGCACCCAGAAGGACATTCCAGTCGTGTCCAGGAGGTCAGGTGGGGCTCTCCAGTGTGGGTTTGGAACCTGCACTGAGTCAAAGCCATGGGTTTTGAACCCAGGGAAATAAAGGGCCTAGCTGTAATTATTTCAATTGCCCAGGACAGTGTTAAAGATTTGGAGTCATATTGTGTTCAACTTTGTATTTAAGTTTCCAACCAATAATGAATGCTTAACCTCACAACATACACCTCATTATAAGGCATGCCACGCAGTCAGCAGAACCACGTAGCGAATCTTGCTCGACTGTCCCACTTCACTCTGTAGGTGGGAAACATAATACTGATTCAGTGATTTAAGAAACGCTCATCTTAAAAGCCAGCATGTTGAACAGAAAGTAAAGTAAGGGTTTCAATTGACTCTGCTTGGGTAAAGATGGACAACTGCAAGTATTAGTGGCAATAGTGCAGTTTGCTCTGTGCTTAAATCCAGCTGAGCTCAAAGGGATTTAAGCAGCCTAACAGTGCACATTCATTCTGAGATCAAATGGAAACCAAACCACTTGGTTTGGCCACTCTGCTTTCCAAAACAAACCTAATGTGCAACTAGTAGGAAAAAATATGGTTCATTTTGGACTGAACTCATTCATTTCCTGGTATTATAAACACCACAAAAATCTTACATTTACAGTTTGCCCGCATCTTGCTCATAATAGACCTACTTGAATTCAACTTCATGGGATTGAATTCCAAACAAAAAACAAAACACCAGCAGTTAAACACTGCAGGCGATTCTGCTTGCCATTCTACTTACAAACTACATGCCCTGAAGCCAGCCTGAGATAGGAGAATGAAGCTGCTGTCCTCCCCTGTGTCTCGTCATTTTTAAAGAGACCGTCCTTTCCAGATGTCAGGAATTTTCAAGACAATTTCAAGACAAGTATATGGGATTTTGGTTCCATGCATCAATTTTAGAACGTAAGCCTCACATATGACGCGGACAGACTGTATTTAGATTTTCGCACTACTTGTGTTGATCAGCCTATGCGGGTGAAAGGCACTGTAATACACAGCCACATCTGGGCAGAAACTAGGACCTGAATGGTCCCAAAATGAATCTCAGCATAATGAAAAAGAATGGCATTTTGAAATTAAAATTATTTACCTATGTTTACCTAATTGTTTAGGTAGGTGCACTTACCATCTACATTATGGTTGCTTCATAGTGCAATCCTAAACACATTAATTCAAAAGTACTTTGAAATGCAAAAGATTCAAAGGATTTATTTCCATGTAAATATGGTTAGGAAATACAAGTGGGATTGGAACCATGCAGTCCAATTCTATGCATGTTCATTCAGAACTAAGTCTCACTGTGTTCTGCGAGACTTTCTTCCAGGCCAAGCATGCAGCCATACAGTTCAAACCTATACACAAGATATACCAGCATATGTCCATGTACCTTGGTGCAACAATGGCCCCATTGGTGCAGAAGGTCTTGTCTCTTGTTAGCAGATAGGGATCCCCTCTATCCTAGTGTCAAACCCTAGTGGTTTCTGACATCAGTTAGCCTCAGGGTGGGACTCTGGGGAGGGACGGCCTCTCTGCTCTTAGGATCTATATAGCATTCTCACTCTGTGACTCCTTGAGTTCCTAGGGGAGGGGCAGTCCTCAGTGATCATGAACACCCTGTTCTCTTTTGCAGTGGTTTGTTTTTGTACCGCCCTTCCTCCAAGGAACTCAGGATGATATACATAGTTCCTCCCTTCCTTTTGTCCTCCACAACAACTCTGTGAGGTAGGTGAGGCTAAGAGAGAGTGACTGGCCCAAGATCACCCAGGAAGCTTCACGGCATTTGAACCTGGATCTTCCACGTCTCTCAAACCACTACACCATCCTGGCTGTATATGACAGACGGTTGAAGGGGACAGGGAAGGCAGCATATTGCCTGCCATGCTTGCAAGTGCCAGTGATGAAGCAAAGGGCATTGGCTTGTGTGTATGTGTGTGTGTGATTAGCTGGATGGGTCATTGCAGTGACTGACCCATGCAGTGTTCCCTCTGATAGGTCCATATGCTACAGCTTCCCAGTCAGGTGTACCGGTTTGCAGTGATGCAAAGTGTTAAATACCAGATTAAGTGCTCTTTGTCTTTCTCCTACTGTGGCTAGGTAGTTAGAAAGCAACTTTGTGGTGTAGCGGTATGGGTCCTAGACTTGCATCCCCCCTTCATTGGTCCCTACCTGTTTCTGGCCATTCACACAAAAAGTGAGTGTTTGGTTCCTAGCCGGTGTCTTTGTGCATAGAGCTACCAGGACTATGCTTTGCCTGGGTGCTGAATCTCACCTCCTCTTGTGACTCATCCCAGTCCCTGCCCATTAGCAAAAAGGTTCCCTCCAGTACATGAATGCCCCCAAAGGGGGTCAAACCCTGGCCTTGAAGAGACACGTGTATGTTTCATGTGGCTGCCCTCATCCAATGAAACTATTTTTCTACTCTGCTCTGCTCCAGAAGGTATACCTTGGATGAATGTGTTTGAGTGGTATCAGGGGACTTGAACCCTGGTTGTGGGGATTCCTAGCAGTGCTTTGCTTTTGCCGCTTTGCTTCTGATACCGTGGCAGCTCCTCTGGGTGGTGGGGGTACAGCAGCATCCTGGTGTCGTGTAGCAAGTGTGTGAGTGCATGTGTTCATTATGTCCTTGGGGCATTTCCCAATGGTTGGTGGTGGTGTCTGTAGCTGTGTTGCTCATTACTAGTGGCTAGCGGGGGGATGTCCCCCGGCAATGGCTGCTCATTGGTCTGTACCTGCCCCTGCACCCTACTTGGTCCACCCTAGCAGTGCTTCTCTGGTCACTGGCATTGGGATGGGTGGGTGCAGTGATTGGCTTCTTGGACATTGCACAAAAGATGAAACAATGCCAGGACATCACTCCATGGTTTGATGGAGTGTGCCAGGGTTTCCATGGATGCTGTCAAGGTTCTGGGAAGGGCTGCTCTGGTATGGCATCGCCCGGTGGGGCTTAGCACTCACTGTGCTGGCATCAGTGATCCATCAGCACGCTACCCAAACGGGATTAGGCTGTTAGTCTTCCAAGCGATATAATGTTTCTTTTATATGAGCTGCCTATATGTGCTGCTATTATTATAAATCAAACAGCTGCAGCCCCCTGTGAAACACTGTCTGTTACTTTTCCCATATTTGGCCATTTGTACGCTCCTTGACTTTTCTAGTCAATATTTACATCACTGTCTACATCAGCAGAGCAGTTTCCTACATTGCAAGCTACACTAATACAGTGTATAGCCAGAAGAGTGTTCCTTTCCTTCCCGGGACCCACTTGCACAGATAGCGGGAGGCTTGCTGTCCAGTTTGCATAGCCTATGTTGCGCCAGCAGGTACCCCGATGTTTCCAGTACAGACAGGTGTGCAGTTGAAAACCTGAATGTAGTGCTGGGATGGTGTATGTAGTATATTTGACTTTCCAAATAAACATACCGTAGCGATGTCTTCTAATCTCTGCAACGGTGAAGAAACTCACTGATTTAGGTCCAGGGTGTGCAATGACTTTGTCACAAGAGCAAATGTGGCATTAATTGACCAGGGCAATGGGTGTGAATGGGGGGGGGGAAACCTAGGTTCAGTTCCTCATCAGCCATTGAAAAAAACCAGAAAAAAAATGTCATGGAGAAGAGGAATTCGGGGATATATTCACCATGATGCTGAGTTGAAGCTGCATGGTTAGGAGCAGCATACCTTTCAGTACCAGATGCTTGGAACAAGCCAAAGAATAGTCATCAACTCTGTGCCCCACTTATGATGAACATCCAGAAGCATCTCACTGTCTGCTCTTGTACATAGAACTCAAGGTGCCTTTGGATGGATCCAAGCAGGTTTGCTTAATTTTTTAAAATTATCACGTGCTGGTTCACCAAGAGACTCCCAGCTCTGACATCAGTGTATTTTTAGTGTATTATCATTTCTACAGCATTTTTCAACTCACAAGTCTCTTCCTATTAACCACTACCACTTCTTCTCTCACTTATCAGTATAGTTCTATGATTCATTCTGACACTAGGTGTGCTGTTTTTCAGTAGGCTCAAAGAAAAGAGTTGGAGGGAGGGGAACACAAGGAGATTTGGATCTGCTAAAGACTTTAAAAGCCAGTCAGCATTCCTGAGCACTTTACACAGAATTGTTAGGGGGTTAGTGTATAGCAGCTGCCCACACATGCTGAGGGCTGTTGGAGAATGCAGTATTTTTTCCACGTCACATAATTACAAAAACATCCACTTGCAATAATTTTAGGATAATCCTGCCTGAACATACAAAGGGAAAATTCTACCACAAAGCACTTAGTGGTAGGCATTGTGAAGATAAGGGACACACAGGCTCTCTCACTCTGAAATATTCCTGAGAGCAGCTGAGCTTTAAGTTGGATAATGGATCAGTGAATCACCACAGAAAAGGCTTAGGCCGGATGTTCTAAAGTGGTGCATCCTAAATGTAGGCAATTTTTCCTCTTCGTTTGTTGAACTTATGGTGACCATTCAAAAAAGACCTAGCTGGGACCTCACAGTGCAGCCATTCATGTATCAGGCCACATCCTCATCTCCTCGTTTAGGGATCACAAAGCAAACAGCACACTGTGTCAACAAACTGATTGTGGGCACTTCCTTGAGGCCCTGATGATCTAATATGTCACAAACAGAACTGCATGTTCACAGCAACTGCTAATTCTCCTGGACAGGAACGTTTCACCACTGAAGAAAGCCCCATGCTGTTGCATCATGGCTACAGCACTAATGGACAGGTCAGGGCTCCAGCCTGCCTGCACAATAGAATTGCAAGCATTCCAGCTTTCATCTATTAAAAAAAAAGAAAAAGAAAAAGGCTAGAGACTTCATGCTTAAGAGTGGGAGTAGCTTGAACATTAATGATGATTGATGCTACTAAAGTTCATAACTGTCATGCTCAGTATACAAATTTCGTCCAGTTTGTAATGCTTGGTAGTTTTACAAATCAAGTGCTGTTTCCTGCTGAATTTCTTTTCCAGTTCAGAATGCTGAATGAGACTCTGCACATGTGCAGACAACTTTCAGTAGACACAGTGCCCAAAGCTGCGTTAGAGCCCAAACCAAAATCTCACAAGCTCATGGCATGAAACATCACTGATGACTGTGCAATGCATGCTGGGGGTGTGTGTGTGTGAGCCCAGAAGAGTGTAAAAATTTCTTACTTGCCTCCCTGTAGGCCGCCTGGCCTCTGTGGGGCTCCTCCGACATACAGACAATTTTCTGCTAGTTTCCTAAGCTAGTTATTGTACAGCCTTGCAATTTCAAAAATCATACTAGCCCACAAAAACAAAAATCACAATTCCAACCACCTGATCACTCATCTGCCTCAGCGCCATCAGCAAGTAACTGGGAATCCTACCCCTTCCCCCCAGCTCCCTCCATCCACTTCTTGATGGAGCACTGGGTGGTATCACTGGTACTGAGGGTAAGAAGTTTAGCCTGACCAAGGGGATTGTCGGCCTTGATGCAATCCCAATAGGCATATTAATCATATATAGTACAGGTAGAGACCAGGAAAAAAATTCAACTCTTTTCCTGTTTCTCAAAAAAACTGCTCTGCCTGACCTGAAGGCAATGCTTCTATATCACAGGTTAGCAGCAATATACAAGCCTATTTAGTTTCTGATATAGTCTTCAGGGATGTGTTTGCCCTTGTAGTACTTGGCTGTTTGACATGCAATATGATCATGTTTAGCTCATTCCCAGGCTCAATGAATGTGTTCGTTTCTGACACATTCATGAAATGACGTGGATGCTGTGAATATGTCTGCAATGCAATCACATTATTTTTTTTTCTTTAGAGCAAGATACCCTCTCTAACTCACACAGTAAATAGCAGTCTTTTTCTTAGAAAATGTATTTTAAAAAAAAGTAATTAAGTGGAAAGGAACAGCAGCAAGATTGCTAGAACTTTTCGTCTTGTCTACCTAAATTTTCCAGACCTGGGCTGTGGAAAGGGTGACGTTTTATACATGAGTTCACACAGGGCATCGTGTTCACACCAAATGACTCAGTGACCTGAGGCATCAACAAGAGTCTAGGTGAATATCTATAATAGAAACATTATAGGGGTAGAATTCACTCACTGGTTTGCTAGGTACATTTGGTTGGACTCCAGCCCTCAGAGGGCCTGAACTAACCATCTAAGGCAGGGGTGTCAAACTTGTTTCATACTGAGGGCCGAATAGCATTCATGATGCCTGCTGAGAGCCGGAAGTGATGTCATTAGGCAGGAATTAATGTCATTAAACAGGTCATATTCAAAAATAAGCACTTTTTTCTTACTTAGGAACTCATTAGCTGCAAACAACAGAAGAGAAAATGCACAAATCTTGATCATATTTCAAGATATGAGGGAACCCAATTTTCATGTGGGCTGCCCTTTCAGCAGTAACATCACAACACTGCTCAGCAGATGACAGCCTGAGGGCAAGATAAAAAGCTTCCGCGAGCTGCATCTGGCCCCCAGGCCTTATGTTTGACATCCCGTATCTAAGGAATGGCCAGGAAAGAATTTTTCTTGGGGCACCACCATTAGCTCTGGCTAATAGAAAAAGTACAGGAAGACCAACAGTACCCAGAATCACATTTATATTGATATAAATGTAAGGGGTCAGGTAGTACTTCCTGAGCCCTATAAAGGCTCAGTTTTTGGGTTAGTCTTGCTCTCTGGTCCAGCAACTAGTAGAGTTTGCTCTTGCTGCCCCTTGATCAGTGGTTCTCACACATTTAGTACCAGGACCCACTTTTCAGAAAGAATCTGTCAGGACCCACCAGAAGTGATGTCATCACTGGAAGTGACATCATCAAGCAGGAACATTTTTAACAATTTTGGGCTGCAATCCTACCCACACTTACACAGGAGTAAGTCCCATTTACTATCATTGTTAAAAGAATATACATAGTAGCTTGTTAAAAGTACCAGTATGTAACATTTCCTCAAATGCAGCCACATGCCATGGTAGCATCAAGTCTAAAATAACAAAAATAAAATATTGAAATGAATGGGGACCCACCTGAAATTGGTCTCCGATCCACCTAGTGGGACCCAACCCACAGTTTGAGATACACTGTATAGATAGACTTTGCCATGCTTCCTGCTTCCCCTGCCCTCAGTATCATGAAAACCGATTGCCAGAACAGTTCAGGGGGACTTACATAAAACATAATGTATTTATCACATGTCCACAATGCCAACACATGCATCACTGATTGTATGCCAAGAGCGATGGTTCCTTGCCTACTGAAAGTAGGGCCGGCCTTAAGCCAATTCAGCTAATTTGACCAAATTGGGTCCCATCGCTTGGGGGGGGGGGGCTAGAATAGGACAGCAAGCGGACAGCTCACTGCTACAGCTGGGGTCTCGTTGGTCAGGAGGCCGACGCACCAAGTGGAGCCTCTGCCAAATATTTCTGGGTGCTGTGCTCAGCTCACTTCACTGCATGGTGAGTGAGGGATCTGCAGGGATGGTGGGGCACCCACACAAATGCTCCACATTGGGCCCTGCCATTCCTGGGGCTCACCCTGAATGACAGTTTAGTTAATCTGTTCATTTAAGCTATCTGCAGGCATTAATCAGGAATTCAATCCAGCTAAGTTTTGATGCTCTTCTCCCCCACTCCACCCCACTCCCCCACCCCACTGATGCCAGTTTTGATGCTCTTCTGCCCCACTCCAAAACAGTATTTTAAAAACTGAGGCTAATACACTGAACATAAGCAGTTGCCTTGTTCAGCTCCGATTCAGAATCAGACCATTGGCCCATCTGACTCAGGACTGTCAAACACTGACCGGCAGCCACAGTCCAGGATTTCAGGCAGAAGTCTCCAGTCCTACCTGGAGATGTCCGGGACTGAACTGGAGACTGTTGTGCACAAAGCATGCACTTTATCACTGAGCTACAACCCCTCCCTTATTTTCAACTGTCCACATACTGCCAAACATTCATTCTTTACAGACAAAAGAATTTACAAGTTTTTGCAAAATCTGCTTGAGAAATACAGTATAACAGGCATGGGAGCTCATCAATGCTCCAGTCACTAGAATTCTAGAAATTCTGGAGAACTAGATGGATTCTCAATGACATACAGCGATACATTTAGATTAAGCACGTGTTCTATCTATAATGTTTGCTCTAAATATAATCCTATATCTTTTATAAAGTTTGGAATGTATTTCAAACAAAAACAGAGCAAAACTGGTATACTGGACACAAAACCTGACCTTACATGAAGTCTGTGTTCATAATTTTTGGCAGCATCCCAAGACAAACACATGGGTTTCACATGGAGTACAGTAAACTCTGAGCTGCAAGTCTCTGGGTTTTAAAATATGAACTCAACATTCATAGTTTCATATTAACTCAACTCAAGCCCATGCACTAAATAAGGAAGGAGCTTATCTCCGGACAGTTTTGGCAGCGCATTATATTTTAAAACCATGACTTCCCTTCCCTGTGGGGATATAGTACCCACACTTGTCATGGATTGCGTTGTGTCTCATTAAAAGTTTGCATCAAAAATCCTTGCGCTCTTGACTTTTCCAGAAAGAAAAAAAAGACTATTTCCCAAAAGAAAGTCAGATATCAGAAAGAGACAAAACAGTCAGTCCCAGCATAATAAATAAAGTCTCTGCTCCATATAATCTGTCACTAGGATATAAAAAGCAGCAATGAGGAACATGTTGAATGTAACTCCATCTAGGAGTGATTCAGTTACTTACCCTTCATCTGTCTGCTGTCTCTGGGACAAGCCAGCAGCGGCTCAGATTTCTGGCTTTCAGTGTCCTCCATTGTCCCTGCCTACTTTCAACTGCACAGGGCTTGCGATTCAAAAAGTGAAAAAGTTGCCACTTAGGAAACTACCAGAAAAACTGCCTGCAGGAGAAAATCTATCCTCCACTGTTAACAGCACAAAGTTCCTTTCAAAAGTGAGCTGCATTCCAGGAGGGCAGGGAGCCTCTCTGAAACAGGCATGGTTTTCAGCAGACTTGTGGGCAGGACTTTTAGAAGCGGCTGTTGCTCCTGCGGCTGTTGCTGGTATAGCCCCCTGAGCCTCCTTCGGTGAGGCCCCCAACAGGTGATGGATTTGTCTGGGAGAGAGACTCCAACCTAGTTCTTTTCCATTGCTCTAGGATAACAGATCTGCTCTTCCTTCAAGTCACAATGCTGATATGATTAAAGGCCTTATGTTGGAACCCAGATTTTGAAATCCTTACATATGGAAAATAAATACAGCATCCCTCAATAATATTGCCTGTTAATAATGAGCTCATTTTACTTTTTAAGACCTTTTAGAGGTTAGGGTTGCCAACTGACCAAAAAAATTCTGGCCCAGTCTCCTCCTGTGCCCTAAGTGACAGCCAGCTGTACAGAAATTAGCACATGAAATTTTTCACTGCGTGGAAATAAGCAGCACTGCCTGTTAAGCAGCTCAAGCTGCTCTTAAAGACACAGGGCACAAGGGCTAGGAGAAGGTTGGCAGCCCAGCTGCAGGCTGACATGTCAAATTACAGTGTGAAATATGTACTGGATCCATGGAGGCTTTGCACCAGATGCCTACAGCAGGGATAGAAAGGGAACAGAAAGTTTGTGCAGAGCATGCTCTGCTTTTGAACAATTAGAATAAACACTCCACAAAGTTTTATAGGCTTCTACTGTATACACTTTAAGCCCTGCTAACTGGGCAATGAGACATCTTTTAAAGTGGTGTTCCTCTTATATTTAGCAAGGGGGAGAGCAACTGTCCACCCCAGCACGGCATCTTTTCCAGTGGCTGCTGCTGGTGTCTCCTCTGTATGTTTTTAAATTGTGACGCTTTGGGGACAGGGAACCATTGATTGATTGATTTCTGTGTAAATTGCTTTGTGAACTATTCTGTTAAAAACAGTGTATAATAATAATAATAATAATAATAATAATAATAATAATAATAATAATAATAATAATAATAATGAGGAGGAGGAGGAGGAGGAGGAGGAGGAGAAGAAGAAGAAGAAGAAGAAGAAGAAGAAGAAGAAGAAGAAGAAGATGCTGGCCCATCCATGAGAACAACTGAGGCAGCTGCTTCAGGCACCAGATCAGGGAGCACCTTCAAGCACTGACTCTTCTCTGCTGCTGCCACTCCCACCCCCTTGATGAGACAAAAAGAGGGGAGGCATTAGAAGAACAGGGGTGAGCGAGCCCACCACTCTCTTCCACATGTCCTCTTCTGTTCCATTTCCCTTTCCCCATGCAGGGAGTGGAAGGAGCAGAGACTGGCACATCACCAAGTAAGAGAACACTTCCCAGAAGTGTTCTTTGTGTCTTACGATGCACATCTTTAAAGTCAAAGCATGATGCAAACTTCACAAGATTCATTCTTAATTGAATACTTTCAATGTTGTAGGAAGCAAGGGCTGCCATTTCCCCAGCTATACAGGACTCGGCGCTTTTAATAGTTGTACATCAAGCAGACCTTCCACAGGTGCATCCGTCCACCATTTCAAAGCTATTGAAAGAAGCAAATCCACCTCTGGAACGTCTTCTTGTTTCCAAGTTCTTAAGGAATGAGCATCTGGCAACATGAAGCAGAATTATTAAGATTTATAATTGCAGCCTTTGTGAGATATATATATATATATATATATATATATATATATATATATATATATATATATATATATATATATATATATATATATATATATATATATATTTTAAAAGGCACTAAACCATGCCAAGTAAGAAGAAAATTAACTAGGCTGAGATAGAACTGGAAACTTAAATAGACTAAAATACGTAAATGGATACTTTACAGCTACAGATTTGGCAAGCTTGCTGGACCACTAGCTCGGGAAAGAAGTGGTTTAGATGGTGGACGGTGCAATCCAGAAACTTTAAAATCAATGGGAGCATTGCCATTGACTTGTGGGTTGCAACCTAAGAAGATAAACAAAAACACTGGAATAATTTTCCAGCATAGGACTATCTACAGGCAACTGGCATAAGAGTATATGCCTCTTCATCATATATTGCTGCCAACCATGCCTCTTTCACTTTGAAAGAAAAGTGATCCCCACCTATTCTGGCAAGCCTCCCCTCGCTCAATTCAGAATTGGGTCAACCATTTGAAGTATGATCAGGGGACACACATTAAAAATATTGGCTATTTCCAAGAAATTTGTATCTGTTCATATTCTCCCCCCAAGCATGTTTCCTTTCCAAAATGAACTGCACTATTTGCTTGGAAACTGTAGTATTTGGGAAGGCAGCACAATGTTCCCTTTTCTGTCGTGTATGTCCTGCTTGTTGATGCCTTCAGCAATCAGCCACAGTTTAATCAAGAGTGAGAGGTTCAAATAATATCTGCACATGTGTCAATAGCATCCCCAGACTTTTAAACAGGTAGTCTAATTAATGCAGACTGCATGGGCATAACATTGGCCCATAAATTTGCATTAATCTCGATTTATGTTCTTTCTGAGAATGGGAGAGGTTGAATTTCATGGTTCAAGAACTCTCCTCAGAATATACCCAAGGATTATGAACTGAGAACATTCTTATTCCAACTAGAAATCAGTTAGTGGGGTATCCCTATACGTCACTTTTTTTGGAGAGCCAGGACATATGTATTACAGAGGCAAAGACAGCTCCTTATTCACCTTGAAAAATAGTGAGATGCAGCTGGCCTCGTTTAAAACACACACACACACACACACACTTTTCACATTTCGTACCACGCTTCCTCCAAGGAGCTCAGGATGGTGTGCATGGTTCCTTCCCTCCTTCCGTTCTCACAACAATCCTGTGAGGTAGGTGAGGCCAAGAATTAGTGATTGGTCCAATATCACCCAGGAAGCTTTGAGGCTGAGCAGGGATTTGAACCTGGATCTTCCAAGTCCAACTCCCAAACCACCTGGCCTCTGGGCCGGATCTGAGACCCGCCGCAATCCTTTCCCCTGGTGAACAGTATCCCCGGCATGGATGGAGCTCACTGTTCCACCCGGGTTCCTCTCTTTCGTGCCACAGATTTCCCTGCCCTTCATATCGGCCAACCATGCATGTCCAGAAAGCCTGCTGGGGCGACAGACCACTGGAAGCAGCAAGCCAGCGTGAAGGTTGAGGGCAAACTCCAGTGTGAATGGGAGGCCCCCAGGCAGAATGGTAAGCTCCAGCCACACTGGGGATGCCTTTACCAGCATGCAGCAGTCTCCACATTGGAGACCGCTAGACCACACCATCCTGGCTCAAAAACATGCACAACTGTCTTATAGTGAAACAGACTACAGTATAGGCCCACCTCTAGCTCAGTACTGTCTACACTGGCTGGCAGTGATTCTCCAGTATTACAGAGAGGGTCAATCCCAGCCCTACCTGGGGATGCCTGAGACCTTCTGCATGCAAGTCAGATGCTCTGTTACTGAGCAATGGTCTTTCCTCTGTGCTAAAAAAAAGTAGACAGTGGTCTCAAGTGTCCTATTGGTAAAACTTTTGAATTGGCCTTTGCCACAGAAAGCGGAAGGATGACCAGAAAAATCTTGGAAGAGCAAACTGCTCTCTTCCCAGATGTGGTGAATCAATGCTGGCCCTGAAGTCTAGTCAGAATTCCTGTTGTAAAGGTGCAAGAACAGGTATGTGCATTTTGAAGATGCTTTCCCTGCCTTTCTGGTTTGGTGTACAAGTTCCAAACCAAGAGTGGGGGGGCGGGGGAATCAGCTTCTGGACAGACAGGTCATGCAGGATCCTGTACATCTCTGGTCTCATGGAAGTACCAATTGCCTGAATAATGTAAAAGTCCAACTCTTAAGAAGAATGATTTGCTCCCTTTTGTTGTCTAGGCAAATACCTCTTGACCTCAGTGAACAGCAAGAATCATCTGACTGAGTCACAAGTACATACAATGACTTTGACCTTTTGTCCTTTCTCTTCTCTTTCTCAGAGACCTTCTCACAAGAGGCACCTTCCTTATTTAGTGTATGATGGGAAACAGAGAAGGGGAAATTTTGTATATTGGGAAGGGAATATTACGGAAAGGAAACTACTCACATGGCTGGCCCCTTGGGCTGATCATGCTAGGTCAGGTTCAGGCATGAAAAAAATGTAAGCCGTGGTCCAATTATATGAAAATAAGAAAAGAGCTTGAGATATAATGAGAAGCACTTACTTCCTAGGCTTTTAAATAATTTTGTATGCCTTTGGAAAAGGGGGGGGGGCTCCATTTCCCTTGTTCTACATCTCCATCTGTCCTTCTTCAAGGTGCAATGCATTGACACCAAATTGCTGGGGGAGATCATCGAGGGAGGGTTATCAGTTATACCTCTCACTGCCTTTCCCAGCTGGAAAAGCCATAGACACTTCAGTCAGGGAAGGAATGGATTTGTGCAAACAAGCTGAAATTAAATCCAGACAGGACAGATGCCTTCCTGATCTGGAGACCTCCTGGTTTGGTGTCAGTGTGATTACCTGTTCTGGATGAGGTTGCAATTGCCTTAAAAGGCCAAGTTTGCTGTT
Organism: Tiliqua scincoides; assembly: GCF_035046505.1. Classification (NCBI taxonomy): domain Eukaryota; kingdom Metazoa; phylum Chordata; class Lepidosauria; order Squamata; family Scincidae; genus Tiliqua; species Tiliqua scincoides. The sequence goes on from NC_089825.1 coordinate 20,004,917, forward strand.
TGAGGTGCTCCTGTCCTGGCCTTACACCTCATAAGAACATAAGAACAGCCCCACTGGATCAGGCCATAGGCTCATCTAGTCCAGCTTCCTGTATCTCACAGTGGCCCACCTGGACTAGGTGTTGGCCATAGGCTGGGGATTCTTTGTCCAGTTTAACCTGTGCATCAACTGTGCCCGTTCCTGACTCTTGAATTACAACACACTCTGCCCATGTGTTGGCTTTCTCTTGACCATCTGGAAGCTACAGCTAATACAAAAGCTGTTGACAGAGGTGAGATAACACGATCCCATCCTGCTGCTCCAGCTGCTTCCAGTTTGCTTCTGAGTGCAATTCAAGCTGCTGGCTAAATGGATTGGAACTTGCATTCTTCTTATCTACACTGACTGGCATTTAACTCTTCAGGATTTCAGGCAGGTGATCCTTTGCAGTCCTACCTAGAGATGCCAGTGATCAATCCTGGGACCTTCTGCAAGGCAGTGCTCTACCACTGAGCTGCAGTTGCTTCCCAGCCAATAACACACCAGCAGTGGATGCATGGAAAAATCCTTCTTTTTCTTTGGTAGGATAATGCCAACAGGATATGGCAGGGTAATGACCAACATGGCCAAATTATCTCTGGGGTTCTATACACGCTTATGAGCTGGGTGCACAGATGGGCATGTCTGAAGTTATAAATTTCCAGGAAGGTTCATGGCTGGGTGGGGATTTGAACCTGGATCACACAGTTCGTAGGCCAACTCCCAAACCACTACACCAGGGGTCTCTAAATTTTTTGGCCAAAGGGCCACATGAAATATCTGGCACAGTGTCGAGGGCAGGGAAAAAAAATAAATATAAAATTTAAATAAATGCATTAGAGATGGAACTTAGATGAATGAATGAATGAATAAGCTCAAATGTCCAGGACTTCTCCAAGCACCAACATAGCCCAAGAAATAAAGCATACAATGAAATGGACCCCCTTTCCCCACCCCACAAGCACAACTCTGCTTGCGTTTGGTCAACTATGCCAGAGGCTCTCAGGGGATCAGAGGCTGGCCACGGGCCAGATAGAGGCTCTCCGCAGGCTGCATTTGGCCCCCAGGCCAGGGTTTGGAGACCTCTGCACTATACCATCCTGGCTCTCCAGGGAGTTGGACTGAATGATCCAGGTTCAAATCCCCACTCAGCCATGAAGCTTCTTGAGTGGCTTTGCATTAGTCATATCTCTCAGTCTCACCTACCTCACAGGATTGTTATGAGAACAAAAGAACTACACCCTGAGCTCCTTGGAGAAGAACAGTATAAAAATGTGAATGAATGAATGAATGAATGAATGAATGAATGAATGAATGAGCGAGCAAGCAAGGGCTCCAAAGAGAGAGAGAGAGAGAAGTGCAATCGTGAAGACCCATTGCCCTTTCTGACTATGTGCCTACTCCATTTTTGCTTGAGGAATATTGGATTTTACATGCAATACCATCAGCCAACAGTCAATGTCTCGGTGATCAGGAAGAAGGAAGCATCAGCCTTCAAATTGACAGATAATGGTACAAACTTGGAAAGCTCTCCAAATTACCCCCATGCACTTCAGGTGCAACATACTCCTCCATCAGGAATTCCATCTGGAATACACAGATCCTTTTGAGGAGGTAAGCATACCCTCAAAAAAAAAAAAAAGATATTCTCACTGTGTCTAGAAGCGTGTCTAGAAGCGACTAAAGAATTTTCTATGCTTGAAATATGTTCACTATGATAATCACTTTGAGTGCTACTGCAAAGAAATAAACCATTTTTAATAGGCTCATTTCATTGTGTGTGGATTACTTTAAAGTACACCTTTTCCAGAGCAATTGTCCAGGGCAGATTGGATAGATTGCTCAATGCATGCATTTTCATCCAAGGATCAAGTGAGCTTAAACATCACACAAAAATAGATCAGATCAGCTCCTTGCTCAGTAAAGCCCTGAAAATATTTTCACAGTGGGGCATCTGAAACGAGGAACAGCTGCATTTCCACTTGCAGAATGCTACCTGCAGAGCTTTGGTGGAGCAAAAGCATTCAGAGGCCTCACAGGCAAGTCTGCTGATGGGCTGCTTTGCATTTCTGACCCACTGCTAACATTTACACACTTGTGACAGCCCTGAGCCATTAAAACAATGGATTTTGTAGTCATATTTTAGGCCTCATGCACACAGCCTGTAAGAGGTACAATTGTTGTACACAGCCAAGAACTTCAAAGTTCACTTGTTCATCACATCCATCAAACGGGCCAGAAGAGAACTTCAAAATGTCAAAACCACTTATGTAACAGTGGTATGATATAGTATTTTTTTACTGTTATTTTTAATATAGTTAAGAATAAACATTTTATGACCTTATTTAAGATGAATGCTAAGCAGAATTAATGAATACCTTGGGCTGCCAGGGTCGATCGTCTGCAAAGATTTGAGCGTGACTAACAGAGGCTGTGGCACTAATGATAAGGCTTTGGCACTGGCACACATATTATGCAGGCACACCAGAACTGGCTCGCAGGCTGGAGTTTGGTGGCTCCTGCTCTATGATGCGGTACAAGGCCACTGCCAGGAACATCGAGCAGCACCAACATCATTGGATCCGCCAGCACTTGTAAATCAGTGGTTGAGACAGGCTGTGGGAAGGGAGGGGGAAGATCAGGTTGTTCTACGGGAGGAGGCAGGGCAGGGAAGGAGGAGGGGTAGATCCAGACCTTATCTCCACTTTTTAAAACTTCCCTGTACCTTTTCCCTCCTTGGATATACACCATCAAAGCAAATGGCATATATTTAAGAAGACCCATAGGCAGCCCCGGGGCTTACACAGAGATAGGTAATATTTTTACTTACCTCCTGTTTGACTTCGGTTCACCCTGTCACCACTTGCCTTTTGGGTGCTGCTGCACTGGTGTGCTGGCAGGGGACAGGGGTGTAAGTTTTCTTAACCATGGGTTAACCAATGGTTTCAGCTTGAGTAGCAATAATGTTTGCCAAACATTGGTTAAGAAAATTTAACTAAAGCTTGGTGTAGGTCTAAATTAAACAAGCCATGGATTATAATCAGCTGGCAAAGCGGAATCAGAAATCATGGTGGGAAGTTTGTTTGCAAACCATGGTTGGTACTGACAAACCATAATTAGGTCAATTTTTGTGGAGACCCTGTGCCATACAAACTGAAGTGCTAAGCAGATGGGAAACAAAAATAGACAAGTAGCTCTAAACCACTGTTTTGATCCTGAGATTATGTTTTGTTTGTGCAAATCATAGTTTGGCATGATGGCTGAATTGAGCCAATGAATAGAAAACAAGTTATAGCCCAATCCAAACCTGTCCTTGCATTAGCACAGCCCCCCCCCCCCTCCGAGCCAGCTCCTGGGTGTTGCAAATCTGTCATAAAGCATGTTTGTGGCAACTCAAGAGCAGGCTGCGCTGGCACAAAGACATGTGTCAGCCTGCCCCGCTATATGCCATCTCTGCACTGGCTGAATAAGGTAGGTTTGTGCCAAGTGGCACAGGGGGTGGAAAGAGGGGTGGAAGGGCATTCTGAGGATACAGCGGAACATTTTTGGGCAAGGGGAGGGCAGAACGGGAGGCGGATCAGGCCCAGGAGGGGATTGTATTGGCCATGGCAGCACATACCGGATCCAACCCCCAGTCCGGGCAGTCTTACACTGGCTGCTTGGATTTGCGCTAGCTAAATAGCTGCTGCAGATCCAAGCAATCCCATAGGGCAGCTTGGGGCTCGACACAGGGTAAAGGAGAAAATATCCCTTTACCCTGAGGTGACCTCCAGCGTCCACCTAATCTGCACTGGATACAGCACAGGCCACTCGGCTGTATCAGCACAGGTTAGGATTGCGCCCTTAGACTAGTCCAGTGATTTTCAACCTATTTCATCTCATGGCACACTGACAAGGCACTAAAATGGTCAAGACACACCACCAGGTTTTTGGCTCACATCTCCCACTGGCCCTATTAATAAATGACCTTCCCCCAAATTCCTGTGATACACCTGTGGACCACTCGCGGCACACCAGTGTGCCACGGCACAGTGGCTAGACTAGTCTCATGGAAAATCTTGCCCAGGTTTGCCTACATTTTAGAAATGAAAGAAGGATGTTTTTTCTTCTTCTAGATATCAATGCATGTTGATGTTACTATTGTGTAAAATGTGGACTTTTGCATAATAAATTTTCAACATACCACATACAATATTATTTCTTTCCTTCAGTTCCACTCACAAACTGTATGCAGAATTCCTTGAAATAGGGAAAGCAGAAATGGTATGGCACGTTACCAAGAAAAGCAGCTGATAAAAACCATATGACAAGAGACATTATGATCTTGCAGCTCAAACTCAACCCTCCTTGACACATCTTGTTATTCTCTTTTGTGATAGCTTCAAGGAAATGGGCAAGTATTGTGACAATCATCAATCAAAAAATGAAACTAGCCTGGAACAGCATCTTGCTTTCAGGATGTTAAAAAACAAATTCCTTAGGTTATTGTGATCAGATCTGGTGGTATCAGCATCAAAACCAAAGTATGGTTCTAATTAGGTCATTTTCAATTTGAACAGTAAAACTTGCATTTTTGCAGGAACTGTAAAAATAGAAATTCATGAACTAATTCTAATTGAGCTACAGAGTACTTGTCATGATCAATTGTAGTTAAAGGGGCTACAGATACCTGATTTAAATGGAAAGTGTAGGGTAATACCCTTAGGGCACAAGCCTATGAATGTCTACTCAGAAGTAAGTCCTATTGTGTTGAATAGGGCTTACTACCAGGAAACGGTGGACAGGACTGCAGCCTCAGTAGGTCCAACTAAAATGACAAAGTACTGTAGTGACATTTTAGTTGAATCTGATAAATGTATTACCCAACTGTTACTTTGGATTTTTTCAAGCTTGCCGTTTTGTGAACTTTGGAGAAATCCACCATGATGTCTTTGTGCTATCAAACCTTAGTAAATGTGCCATTTGTTACTAAGTCATCCATACTAGCATGTCATCACATAATCTACGTCAGTGCCTCTCAAACTTTTTAGCTCCAGAACCCACTTTATAGAATGACAATCTGTTGGGGCCTACCAGCAGTGATGTCATGGCTGGAAGTGACATCATCAAGTAGGAAAATTTTTAAACCCCCATATGAACAAATCAAATCAATTAATTAAGTATAAGTTTTAAAATTTATTTAAGGTAACAAAGAACCCTCCTAACCCTCCCACACAGTTGCTGATCTGCTTTTTTTTTAAATTTCCCCAAACATCCCAAAGGCTGCAATCCTATCCACACTTACCTGGTAGTAAATCCCATTGACTATAATTGTTAAAAGCATATACATAGTAACCTGTTAAAAGTACAGATATGTAGCATTTCCCCAAATGCAGTCACATACCAGGGTAGCATCAAGTCTAATATATTAAAAATAAAATACACATTTAAATGAATGGGGACCCACGTGAAATTGGCTGGTATTCCTCTAGTGAGTCCCAACCCAGTTTGAGAAACACAGATCTACATTACTTTTCTGATCACCATAGTACTGCAATCTTACAATCTAGCCCTTCACACAATGTAGTTATGACAACTGCGACTAAATCAAATCAACTAAAACATTCCTTATATTACATCAGCTTGATCTAAATGTTGACAGTGTGTGCCAAGCTAACTGAAAATAACAAATTTAAAACAAACAGAAGGATAACCGATCTAGCTGTCGAACCCATTGTCACAAGTTGTGACAGAGGCCAAGTGTACCCATGCATAGGAAAGAGGTGCTAGAAGAATCCTGGGGTAGCAGACTATGGGCCCAATCCTATCCAATTTTCCAGTGCTGGTGCAGTTGTGCCAGTAGAGTATGTGCTGCATCTTGTGGTTGAGGGGCAGTCACTGGGGCCTCCTCAAGGTATGAGAATATGTGTTCCCTTACCACAGGGCTACGCTGTGGCTACACCGGAGCTAGAAAGATGGATAGAATTGGGCCCTGTATCACTTCAAACTGGAAATGAGGAAAGTCATTTTTTTAAAACTCCCTCCAAATAAAAAGCCAACTCCCTTAGGGGAAATGTTATGTTTTCACTTATTCCATCCCCTGCTGTGTTAGATTTCTGTTTGCATTCAGCATCAGTTTATGGTCCGAAATGTGGTTGAAGCAGTTTTTCATTGACACAGATCCAAACAAGGTTCAGTTCTGTCTTTGCCAGACACCAATTTATCATTGCATAGAACAAAACAAGTGATCATTTGTTTAAAAGCATATCATTTTGTTCTTGGCAACTGCAATATATATAGAATTTAAGCCAGTAAAATGTTATTCCCAGGTGGGGGAACAGAATATGGAAGATATTCAAACAGGAACCTTCAGCATTTACAAACTGCTTGAACTATCAGCTGACAAGCCTCAGGTGTAGAAATGGGAATATACTTTAAAAACCATCTGCTGTATTCTAGAACTATTATTTCTTGGAGCATTTTGATTCTGTAACGCTAGTTCAAAACAGAAGCGCCCCATTTGAAAAGGTTGTTTTAATAATGGCACAAAAGGGGACCACTGGTTGCAATATAGATCTCAAATACATTTGAAATATAGCTTTAATTCAGTTTTAGGTGTGATGAGACCTCCAATGGTTGCTTAGGGCATTCAAGATGCTGGTAGAACTGACAAAGCAAAGCAGGTATGAATCTGATCGGTGTTTAATGAGAAGCCACTTGGAACAACATGTCAGCTGCTTGAAGCTTTTTAAAGGAAGGGTGTGATATATACCATACAATAGCAACTCTGGCGGTTAAACTGAAATGTGGTGATTTCAGCACTGTGATTTCAGTAGTGAAATTCAGATGAAGCAATTCATCCTGTGCCATAGATAGTATAACCTCCGTTTTCAAATGCGGTGGAATTTAATGCCAAACTGATAATTGCTACACTGAATTCCTGACACCAACAAGTTGCGCAGAGATGTTATGAGGAGTGTCAGACGAACATTCAGTGCTCAGAAAGAATATGGTGTCTATCTGTAACAGACTTCCAAGTACATTGGTCAAATGAAACAGATTTTCTCCATTTCTAAGCATTATACCACAGACAGTGTGTAATGGTGTCAGGTGTGTGTGTGTGTGTGTGTGTGTGTGTGTGTGTGTGTGTGAAAGCCTCCAGCAACAAGTGGTTCCCCCACCCCAACCATTGCTGGACCACTGTGGTTACATGAAGCCAAAAGGTCTTTTTCACATTCAGAGTGCCTTTCCTGATTAGCCTCAATCATAATATTATTCTGTTAGTAATCAGAACACCTTCTGCAGCACCTGAAAATTATAACAATTGTAAACGAAATTAAAAAATAAGACTTCAAACTTCTTTTGAAAGTTAACTGCTGAAATAGGATTTAATTACAGCAAACACATGTTTAGGTTGGAGCATTAATGCAAAATATATATTCCACAATTTTCCTAGGGATAGTTATGTTACAGTGCAATTCTAAGCATATTTACTCCAAAGTAAGCCTCCCAGGAAAGTATGTATAGGATTGCAGCCGGAACCCATTGCAGCAAAAACAATGAAGAGTCTTGTAGCAATTTAGGGCACAATCCTAACCAGGTCTACTCAGAAGTAAGTCCTATTTTCTTCAATGAGGCTTACGCTCAGAAAAGGGTGGTTAGGATTGCAGCCTTAAAGACTTAACAAATTTATTTTGGAAAAAGCATTTTGGTCCAGAAATGCTTAGTCTGAAACAAATCTGTCACAAGCCTGATGTATTCCACAGTTTTATTTGGACAGCATCTCTGGCCCTTTGGATTCCATTTAAACTGTGAGACTCAGATGTGACATTTTCCTTCCCAGACAGAACCGCTGGGTGGGGGGGGGGGGGAGATATGTAAACTATATATTTACACTGTCCTGGGTAGCAAGTGTATGTATCTATTTCATCATCACCACCCGTGTTTGGACAGAATGCTGTGATTCTGACATCACAAGATCACTTTACACATTAAATTATTCCTGTGTAGAAAAAAACAAAACCTATTGTTGACTGTTCAATCACATCATTGTTTTAACACTATGAATTGTAAGCTGCTTCCATTTCTTTGAGCAGAAGTCTGGGGGCGAGAGAGAAATTAGGGTTCTAAAAACAGATTCATAAATACGTATTCCACATGAGAAAAATATCACATGGACCTGCGTCTAAAGTCATGTCTATTTTACTGTGAGCTGGGGTTTCCAAAAAAATACAGAATCAAGGAAAAGGGTGCCATGTCCACTCAGAACAATGTACGCAAGGTTTTGTTTTGTTTCCTATCATGCAATTATCTCCATGAAGGAAAAATATAATTGCGTAGCTGCCCAAAGTAGACATAAATGGTAAGTTACTATTAATAGTAATCTCTTAGTAGATAAGCAGTGTTTCAGACTTGTCCTTCCAATGATTAAGGATGCAGTTGAGTTTCTGTCTGGGATCCAAGGGCCAAAGTGGCTTCTGTTTGCAAAGTTTTGTTTCTCAATCCTCAGTCTGCGCTCCACCCACAAAAAGAATGGCATTGGAGACCTTCATCCCACTTGCAAACACACAGACTTCATGACTTCTCCCACACTCTATACCTTTGGTAAACTTCCAAGAGAAAGAAGAATGACTCTGATTGTTCCCACACTATACCGATGCCTTAATTAAATGGGCTGATTAGGGAGAAAGCAACTCCAGCTGACAATAGATGGATTCATATCCTGTTCACATTGACACAACACAAAAGGAAAAAGCTGCCACCTCCTGCCTTACACACACCAACTCGCAGACCCGGTTTGACAAAGCAGACAGGCTCGTCAGGGCCATGGAAGTCTCACAGTGATGCTCAAGTTTAATCTTAACACATCCTCTGGTTCATATCTGCAGCGTTTTTAATCGGGAAAGTTGTTGCACAATCCTTTTCTCACTCATCTTCAAGGCAGCCCTGAGAGCTAAAATGGTAATATCTGTGCTTTCCAGATAGATCCCACTCTGGGAGGACAGCAACAGGCCCATGAGACTTGTGAGGAGCTACATGCCACTTTGCTTTAGCTGTCAGATGACCACAGTGTGGAAACTTTGCTCCATCAAAATGCAGGTGAGATGGATATGCTGAACCCCCAGGTATTACTGTAGGGCAGAGAAATTTAAATGAAATGGGAACTAAAACTGACCCATACTTAAGATATCACATTTTAAAGCATTCCCTATCTCAATCATGAATGTATTCAAAAGGGTGAATCTATTCTAAGCACTATCCCCCCTCTCCTCTGCCTGCAACAAGGAGAGGTGCCATAAAACGATTTAATTCCCATCATTCTATAGCTTTTGAAGCTATCTCATCCTACTGAGAAGGGAAAATGAAAGTAGTTTTAGTCACTCCTGCATGAACAGTAAGGATATACAGTACTGAATATGGATTCATCTATTCTGTTAGTACATTGCAAGACAGCAGGTATAAGCAATAAAACAGATGCACCTATTTGTCTAAGAGATGTCTGTTTCTCAGTGGAAAACTCTATTATGGATAAACCTAAGTACAGAAATGTAAGCCTGGCTCCTTGCAGTGCATCTAATATCTCATAAATTCTATTCCTCGGTGCTAGTAGGAATCAACATCAGAAGATCAAATAGCCAGAAAGAGACAAAACTTTGGCTACCATATACCTATTATGCTTGAGGCAGTTTTTATGGCACTTCCTGTTCAAGATAATAAAGCCCTGGTACTTGTGACCCATAGGTAGACTTACTGGATACACAGATGCTGCACAGCTACTGAAATGTGGTTATGAGATCGTCTGGTAGCACTTATAGATTCCCACATTGAAGAAATCATAGAGGGCTGTATTAAAAGCCTTGTGCTTCATACAGGTGAAGCATTGCAAAGTATTTTACTGCTGTACCATGCTCTAATTGAGGTTGCTCTTGGAAGATTGTCCAGAAACTGGCCAAAATGCAATTGTCAGGCTGCTGATGCGAGTCATATGACCACATTACACTATTGCTTTGCGAGTTGCACTGTCTTCCCATTTGTCTCCAAGTACAATTTAAGAAACTGGCTCTTACCTACAGAGCCCTAAATTATTTGGTACATGGATACTGGAAGGATTATTTTCTCCCACCTGAACCACATGCACTGAGGTTATCAGGAGAGACCTTTCTGGGTGTCACTCTGTCTTGTGAGATGTGACGATGAGAGGGCACAGCAGTGCTCAGACCATAAAACTTCTTATCCCAAAAGTCTTGGGCTCAGTTCCTCCCAGATGGATGTTGAAGACCATTTTGCTTGACCATGCTTGTTATAGTCTGATTGGGTGAGGCTTTATCATTTTGCCATATCCTGTTTCACTGTTTTTTTCGTGTGGTTATTGCAAGGGATTTTTTAAAAGTTTGTTTTATTGGTCATTTTTTATGCATGTAGGCTGCTGTGAGAATTCTTAGGAAATGGAAAATGTTGGATTAAAAATAATTTAGTAGACCCTGGACTCCTCAGTATTGCTCGGTCATTTTTGGACCTCAAATTATTTCTCTGGGCTCTTTTGAGACATCAAATTATATGGGCTGTTTGTGATGTAACATTGGTGGCCACATTAAATGTTCCTGCTAGCACAGTATGAGGAAGTGTTAACAATGGTAGATTATAAAGTTTCTTGGGGCCATCCTGGAAGCAGATAATCTGTCTAGGATCCAATTTATGCAATTATTTCAAGAAAAATTATATGGCTCTCCCATTTGGTTAGAACTTTTCCACATTGATATGTGAGTGGAATGCAAGCCAAACATTTGTTGGAACTGGTCACATATTCCACTGTTGTATAGTAGCGTATTTTTGGCCATTTGTAGACCTCGGCAACATGAGCTTCCCATAGATTTTTACATATAGGTTCTGACTAGTTTCCAGTTAATCTCGTGGGTGTTGTCAGCAGCTATAAAAATTGGGCTGTTTTATACATGATGTGATGAGAAAATATGAATTAATTTAGGAGGAGGTGGCAGTTCAATAAACCACAGTCATAATGCAACTGCTTTTATGCACTTCTCAATTCCTAGTCTATTTTCTTTAAAGAATGTATTGTATGAATTGAAATTCAAGGGTGCATGAACTTGCCATTCATTTTTGTCACCTCCACCCTTGAAACCTTCTCTTGCTGAATGCTACACTGCTGCCACTTAGGGCTAAATTCCAAGCCTATTTACTCAAAAGTCTGTCCCATGGATCTATGAGTACACATGCCCAGAGCAAGGCCATGCTATCCTACATCTCAGGGGCAGGAGGTCTGGTCTAGAGGGTAGAGCCTCCATTTGCCTGAAGATTAACATCCACAAGGTCGCCAGTTCGAGGCCACCGGCACCGTGTGACCTTGAAGCAGCTGGCAAGCTGCAGCTGAGCTGTTCCATCTGCTCGGAGCGTGGGAGGATGGAGGCCAGAATGTTAAACCAGATCGGAGTGTAACATCTTGAATGTGGTGGTTCTTGAAAGAGAGAACCTTCTTTCAATTTGTAAAAATCCCTGCGTGGATTTAATAAGCCTGCCTGTGTAAACCGCCTTGAATAAAGTCTTGAATAAAGACCAAGAAAGGCGGTATATAAATACTGTATATTATTATTATATTACATCTCACTATAATTTAAAGCTAATTGTATCACAGGCCAAAACCTCCTCAATTAATCGTTTTAAAAATGTAGCCAAAATAATGGCCAAAAATGTAGCCAAAAAATGGAGCAACTACTGGAATGAAAAGCTTTTTAAAACTACAGCTACTATTTATGCTTCAGTTTTTCATATCTTACATCAGTCACTTATTTTTTCTCCTAATTTCAGGGACCTAGCCAGAGCTTTTGAAAAAGCCACACATTTCCCTGCAAAAGTCCTGTGAGCTGAAGCTCCCTGTCCTGTCCCCCCAAGACGTAGCTAAAAGTGACCTTTTAATACTAGTTTCTGGACTCAAGAGTCCAATCCTATCCATGTCTACTCAGAAGTGAATCCCATTGTAGTCAATGGGGCTTACTCCCAGAAAAGTGTGGATAGTATTGTAGCCTCAGGCAGCATTATGTCTCTGGCAAGGAGGAGTGGAAGCTTAAGCAAAGACTAAGATATACAGAAAACCCTGATTCTGTTTACACATATATCTTTTTATGGCACACTAACCTCTATGGCAGGGGTGTTCAAAGTTTTTGGCAGGAGGGGTACATCGTCTCTCTGACACTGTGTTGGGGGCCGGGGGGGAAGAATTAATTTAAAATTTGAATAAATTTACATAAGTTTACATAAATGAATACATTAAAGATGAACTTATATGAATGAATGCAGGTCTTGCAATAGCTCAAGGTCTATAAAAGGCCTTGCACAAAGCAAGGTTGGCCTTTCCTTTGCTGCTGCTACTGCATCACAGACGTGAAACAACAAGCAGTGGAGGGAGCCTGTCATGAATATGTTTAGGCCTAGTAGGCTGCAGAACCTTGATGAGAAGCTATTTTCAACCACTGTACTCCAAAGTCCTGCAGTACACCTGCGGACCTTTCACAGCACACCTTTCGCAGCACATTGTGTGCTGGGCTAACACAATGCAAAACAGTTCCCCAGACAGAAAGGGGCAAAACCCTTAATGCAGTGCTGTCTTTAAGATTATTGAAACACAGCTCAGTGGAGAAAACCAGCCAGAACATAGTACCCGTGTAAGTCTCTCATTTTATGCAGAGAAGTGCATGCCGTTTAATTACGTGAGGAAACACCAGACCTGAGGTCAGGGCTTACAGTTTAGGGAAGGGTCCATAGATCAAAAGAAGATTAGCTGTTTTGCCTGCAGAAGGCATGTGCATATATGTGAACCCCCCTCCCCATACACAAGCACACCAATTAATTCTGCTTATTCCCACCATTCTGGACAGTCAAGAGAACCTCAGCAAAGTCCAGTCCTTTTATGGCATTCACTCTGGGGTTGTGGAATGGTCTTCCAGAAAAGTAGATCAAATCACATCTCTTTTAGAAGGTCTTGCAACATTCTTCAGAAGGTTGTCCAAATGAGTTGGTTAGTTGCTTTTTATGGGATGCTTTAAAATTTCATTGTTTTATTAGGCACTGCTGTTAATTATCTCTTTTTCTTTTTGGTCTGGTTTAGTCATGGTGGGTGGGGCAGAAAATTAGATATACTTTTTGGAGTTTCTGAATGATGAAAGGAAGGAAGGTTGGTGTGAGGTTGCAGGGGGCCTTGGACAAGCCATCCCTGAGCTCAGCATGTTAGCATCCACCTGCTTCCTAATGGCACATTGGGTACTACCATTGCCACCAGTAGTGAAGATTTAATGGTTGGCGTGGCCAACTGGACCCACTTAAGGTGTTTGGACTTCCAACCAGTGCCTTACCTAAACAATCTCTGACATGACCCCTGTTGCCAGTGTAGAAATACCGAACAAGAGAAACTCCAAAGTGAATTGTCAATATATGTTACTAAGCCCAGTGTGTTTCTTTAACTCAAGTTAGTCTGAGACAATACAGAAGACTGCTTTAGGTAATTCTTTTGAAGAAGAGACATTGGTTCAAAACCTGTTGGGCTTCATAAAATACAGTATCTCTCCCATTCAACCTTTCAGGTTTTCCCCTCCTTATTTCTGAAATGAAGCCTCCACATTTAGCTAGTTTGGCACAGTCGTAATCAACCCAAAGCAAATCGGACACAAAGCTTCCAAAACTCATGACCATGTTCAGCAACATTCTAGGGCCTAGGCAGCTCTTTGCAACAGGCTCCTGCAACTCTACAGACGAGTCCAAGCGGGGAAAGAATGCTGTGAAAAAATTATTTGAAGACATGAGCAAAGACATTACATTGCATGCCTACTAATACACATTTCTTTCTTTATCCCCCACCCCTAAAGATATAGGCACATATCGTTTTAATTTGACTTGCTGAGGTTCTGCAGAAACTTGCAACAAAACTTGGGCACATTTTTACACTTAACGTTTTACTTATAAACGTTCTTCACACAAGAATTCTCTATTCCCAGAATTCCTAACCCATTCCCTGCCTCCCTTTTCAAATAGGCGGGAAAGATATTTGTGTTCATCTTGAGATGACCCAAGACCAAAAAAGAAGTCCTCTAACACCCAGACAAAGTAATGTTTTCATTGGCTGAAGAATGCTGTGATTTGTTGTCTCAGACAGACTGACCCCAGAGCATCTACTCCTTTCAAATCATCAGAGACACTGATTGGTAGGTATTAATCGGTAGTGTAGCTAGAGGGGGTCAAACCAGTAAGTACTGCAGGCACTACAATCTGCCATGTAAGTGGTCCCTTCCACTCACTGTCAGAGCCATTCTGGGCAGTGGTGGCAAAGGCACGAGCTTGTCGAACCAAATGGCGTCTCCCGTTGCTGCCCAGAATGGCTCCGATAGCAACTGGAAGTGGCTGCTTACACTGTGCATTATAGCACAGTGGTACTTACTGTTTCCCCCCTCCAGCTATGCTACTGGTTTTATTTATTTTTCACAATTTTATACCGTCCTTCCTCCAAAGAGCACAGGGCGGTGTAAACAGCTGGTCCCCTCCTTTTGTCCTCACAACAACCCTGTGAGGTAGGTGAGGCTGAGAGAAAGTGACTGGCCCAAGGTCACCCAGGAAGCTTCATGCCTGAGGCGGGACTTGAACCTGAATCTTCCAGGTCACCTCCCAAACCACTACAGCACCCTGGCTCTCAATAAGGCAACCTGCTTTTAATAAGGCAGCAGGAAAATCAGAATGTACATGAGACATTGCGCATTGCAGATTGTTTGCCATGTTCATCACAGAACTAAGGAAAAAAATATATGAAAAGCTGCACACAAGGGGGTTAACAACACATGTGAATCACCAAAACTGCACATCAGAAGAAGAAAACATAGAAACTTGGAAAATTTTATGTATCGGTAATCAAGTGTTTCAAAGAGATACTTGTTTGGTTTTTGTTTTTATCAACTTAAGCTAAAGACCCAAAAGCCTTGCAGAATATGAGGTCACTCACCACTTTTTTGGAAAAAAAAGCACCATCAGCAATTCATCCTACATGTCTTGCTTACAGAACCAGTTACCTCGAGATAACACCTTAACTTTGTTTGGCCTTTGATTTGTTTCTGCATTCAGTAGGTCAGTTGGAGGTTGAAGTGAGATGAAAGCCAGGAATGGCAACTACAGAGGAAATTATAGATTGTACAGGAACAAAGCTCCCCTAGAAACACAGGAGGACATGATAAGAGGT
The DNA here is from genome assembly GCF_035046505.1 of Tiliqua scincoides. Taxonomy (NCBI): domain Eukaryota; kingdom Metazoa; phylum Chordata; class Lepidosauria; order Squamata; family Scincidae; genus Tiliqua; species Tiliqua scincoides. Next base: position 20,020,146 of record NC_089825.1, read on the forward strand.
CGAGTTCAGTGCTTTAAGTCTTAGTGATTTAAGCAAGAGGAAGTTAAGCGCGAGGTCTCCCACTTGAATCACGGCATTGGTTTAAGTCTCTCTGACTTAAGTCAGTGTGGTTCAAACAGACTCACTGTTTGAGTTGGATGTAGAGGCTACATAAGAAGGATATTGGAGCCCTAATCTGAAGATAATCGATACACAGAGAGTGGGGAAAGCAGGATCACACACACATGGGCCCCTAGCAAATCAATGGATGGAGATTAGAGACAGGAGCAGCAAGCACAATCCCTCCACAAAGTGTTTATCCCAACATTGCACAGGTCTGGGATTATTTCATATTACCATTCCATTATACATTGAACCTCACCCTTTCCTACATACCAGTCCCAATGCTGCAACTTCAAAGAAATTGTACTTCCTCCTGAAGCCCTACCCCGGTTAAACACAAGGCTCTTAAAAATGCGAGTCTCCAACTCATGGCTGCTTTAAGATTTCCTATGCGGCTTCTAACAATATTCTCAAGAAAGTAAGAGGAAATCAGTTGAACAAAGACATTCACTTTTAGGTCATGTAGTATCAAATAAACAAAAATTCTGCTTTTATTTCAAGAGTACAGTTTTTCTTCTTCTGAGGAATGTTTTTCCAGGGTTCAAAGACGCCAACCGACATTCCTACTACAAAGGTAAGGTTTGCATGGCTTAATTACCTTCCATTTTCCTGACAGGCTGTTGAGAAAAGTGTGCTGAGAAGGGTATCTCCAATAATACCCCAGGATTTCTTGAATGAGATGAGCTGTGAAACTGTGTGCTACTGCCCTCTATTGGATGAATGTCTATTGTTCTTCAGTGTCTCACAGGGGCTGTGAGCCGAACCCAATTCCATTATCATGGGACCTAAGAAATTAGCTTTACTCTCAGTGGTCACTAAGATACCACACTACAGCCTTATGGTGCTTTCTAAAAATAAGTTCTCACTCAGGAATTATGATCCAGTTGTTCCCCTCAATGAGTTATTCAACATAGCAACTGAACTCCTGGAATTCTGGGTCATAGATTAAGCCAGTTTTAAGTCACACAAGGTCAGATACTCCATCTGGAGAAACAAGGAAGAGGGACAGCACTGGCGTTAAAACACCGAGATTCAGGAACCTGACAGGCAGTGGCCTGCAGGCATAATAGTGTCTGTACTTATAAAAGAGTTTCTGCTAACTTGACTCAGTAAGTTGACATAATATATATTCCAGAACCAAAGCGGGGGGGGGGGGAGGAATAAAAATTGCAAAAATAATAAAACTTTAAAAGGTAACAAATGACCTCTTCTTCACTCAACTCTGTCTTTAAAGAAATAAGATCTTTTGGCACTCATAGATTCAAAAAGATTCCATGAAAGTCACTCTAAAAGGTCAGTGAGCTTGCATTTCATTTTACCAGTAGGACTAGCAAATGGCTCAACATTAAAACCCATTTCTGCCCAGCTCACAGGTGTACACATTTGATCCCTGTTGCATATATGCAACGTTGGGCAGATATGGTTTAACAGTCTAGGTGAGGACTTGTTCAGTAGTTTTGGCTCATTTGTATTGCTGCTGAGGAGATCTAGAACAGGGGTGCCCAATACGTCGACCGCGATCGACCGGTAGATCCCGAGGCAAAATTAGTCGATCGCGGAGCCCTGTCTGTAGGTACTGACACACACACACACAGAGGGCTGGCAAGCCGCAGTCACCCAGCCGGGCTCCCCCCCAACTCTGCCCCCTCGCAGGAGCCCCAGAGCCTGCGAGGTGAGGCTGCTCAAGGCGCACGAGGATCGCGCTGGCCGCAGGGCGGAGGATCGGGGCCGAGGCTGGCTGGGCAGCTCAGGGTGCCTGGCAGGCTCCCTCCTCCACCCCATGCCAAGGGTGTGTGCCCCGCGCTCTTCCCCCTCCTTGCACACCCCCGACGAGAGGCGGCGGGCCAGGCGCGTCACGCAGGAGCGGGCGGTGGCCAGTCGCGGGAGTCACTTCGCTGCAGCTTGCTAGGCGTCCGCTCCGTCCCCCACGCCATGATCGCCTCCCACTTGCTGGCTACTTCTTCCACGAGTTCAACCAGGATGTCGTGCAGCGGGAGAGTGGCCGGGAGGCTCCGTGTCCTCCAGCCGGCGGGACTGCAGCATCTTCCGCAGGGGGAGCGGGCTGAGGCTGCCATCCTGGCCACGCTTTCTTGGGAGTAAGCCCCATTGACTAGAATGGGACTTACTTCTGAGTAGACATGCCTAGGAGTGGGCTCTAAGGCTACAATTGTATCCACACTTTCCTGGGAGTAAGCCCCATTGACTATGATGGGACTTACTTCTGAGCAGAGCATGGTATTGGGCTCTGGGACCGCTGCCCGTTTCCTCTCTCAAATCCCAGCTTTTCTTCTTCCTGGGATTCATCCAGCAACTCCTCCAGCGTAGCAGAGAAGAGCCACTGACTGCTGCCTAAGCTTTTGCTTGTGGCCAAAGCCCTATTCAGAACAAGGGCTGGGGTTAAATGAGGACGTGCCAGCCTGGGCTATCAGGAGAAAGCATCCCCTTGCAGGCGGAAGGAGTTTGTCCTATTTGTGAGGACACCTGGATAAAGGCATTTGTCCTGGGAATCTGGATAAATTGATGTTGATGTTTTCAGTTCTCTGTCTTGGGAGGTGAGAGCAAAGGGTGGGCCTCCCTCTCCCTGCTGGTCTCAGGGCACAGCCACAAAGAGTTTGGGGGGGGGGAGTGGGGAGCTCCTCCCCTCCACAGTGCAGCAAGGCTGGGCATGTGCCTCTTGGGGGGACCTGTGGCTGCCCCCAGTATGTGGGGTGGGGAGAGAGGAGAGTGGGGCACAGGAAGCTGGACTTGGTGGGCCTCCTCTGACCTGGTCCAGCAGGGGCTCCATACATCAAAGGGGGTGTCTGTCAGACACTTCCTTCCCCCTGGTAGATCTCGGGGCCTTGCTGGGTTTCAAAGTTGCTCTCGAGCCAAAAAAGCGTGAGCACCCCTGACCTGGAAGATACAACCAATCCCTTCAACCTTTTGGAAAGGCAGCCACCATCTTGATTTCACAAAGAACAACTTAAGGAATTGGGTTAAGGTCTTAAACCACTAGTAAGGGCTATATCAGCTGTCATTTCCTACCTGTCACCAAGGTTAGTTGAAGTCACAGTCCAAACCTGAAACCTACTTAATCCTTTAAGAGTCATCTGAAGGCTCACACAGCATCCAGAATGACCAAAAAGGTTTAGAAATGGTTGTCAGTGATGAAAAATCACCATTGATTTAGCTGTGGAGTCAAATTTGGTCTTTGCTAAGTCATAAGGGGGCTGCGGGTCTTTGCTAAGTCACAGGGGCATTACAGGGATCACAAAGGATCCCAAAGCTATCAACAGCAAACTGAGTCAAGTCAGTGCTGCGGCCAAACAAGTCTGTCCAATCTAACTTCATCTGCTTCTGGGAGACATGGATACATAATCAATCCTAGCAACACATATCAGTGTTGCCTGTGGAATGAAAAAGAAAAAAAAACACACGTGTGGAATGTATGTCAGACATGCAGGAAAACCTTCAGTCTGGCAAACTCTTTATACAAATGAGATAAAGAATGTAGAAAACAGATGCTCTTCCACAAAAGCAGCCAAGATCTTCTAATATCCTGACAACTTGTTAATCAACAAACATATGGTACCACTTTAGCAAAACAAACCGTACGTACTGCTCTGTGTACATGGTCTCCTCCTAAGGAACATATTTTCCAGACTCAGCCATGGCTATGGAATAAACGGACTGTTCTTTTTCATCTCCACGTTAACGTAAACTACTCATTAACTACAAATCAAATAGATAGAGCTGAAAAGTTCAGCAGTTCTGAAGTGTAGACCACAATAAGGAGGGGAGGGGGAAAGAAGGAGAATGGGCAAATTTGGTAAAATTACTCTGAAATAAGTAGATCATGACTGCGGTCAATTTATACAAATGCAAACATATCCTTTTTTTAAGTGGGATTTATACAGGGCAGAACTGGCACTGACAGAAATAACTGAGTTATTTCTTTCAGAGGAAAAAAACCATTAAAAGAAATCAAGAGCACAGAATTGCTATGGCACTGTAAAGACAGAGACTTAATGAGTGGGGTTGTCAGACTTTCCCTAGGGAACAACCTACTTCATCAAATGCTGAAAGGGGATGAAGCAACCACTACATATTTATTTATTATTTATTTTTCACATTTTTATACTGCCCTGAGAACAGCTGCTCCCCCTCCTTTTGTCCTCACAACAACCCTGTGAGGTAGGTAAGGCTGAGAGAAGGTGACTGGCCCAAGGTCACCCAGGAAGCTTCATAGCTGGGGGGGGGGAGAGTTTGAACCTGGATCTTCCAGGTCTAAGTCCACCTCCCAAACTACTACACCACAGCCTATACGCATGAGAAACATATCTGTTTTTGATTTGAAACAGCTTTTTACTTAATCAGACAATTGGTCTATCTGGCTCAAGGCTCCAGTTCAGAATTTTAGATGAGGTCTTTGCCAGCCCTATCAGTAGACACCAGGGATTGAACAGGACCTTCTGCATGCAAACCATGTTTCTACCACTGAACTTATAGCTTCCTCCCCCAATATTATCACTTATGTTTCTCCAACAGTCCCCCATCACATTAAAACCAAAGGCATGGTTGCATAAATTGTGGAAGATACACAGAGAATTAATATTTGGTTGATTTCAAACAGTGGCTCCTGACTAGGAGTGCCAAGGCCAAGTTGTAACTAATCTTTAGAAGACAGACTGCAGATATAAATTCTGAGAAGACCAAAATCTACAGTGGAGCAATCATGTCACTGCAGGGAGCAGGTAGAAACTTGAGTATGGTATGGGTGAGGTGAAGAAGAGATTGCATTTGCAACTGAAAGATAAAACCAGGAATTAAAAAGAAAGCTAAGGAAAGTGAAGGGCAGGTTAGCTAAGAGACACACAGAGAACTCCAGGGTAAAGCAGGGAGTAAAGGTCATAATTAGGGTGAATGATGGCTACTTGAATAGAGAGGAAGACTATATACATGTCCCTTCCCCCTAGACTGCATGGGTGCTCTCTCTCTCTCTCTCCCTCTTCTTCTCCCTCTCACACACACACGCACACACACACACACACACACACACACACACACACACACACACGGAGTTGGCATCCTTCAGTCTCAGAAGACTATGGTGTCATGCTCTGAATAGTGGTTCTGGAACAGAGTGTCCTCTCCAGTGCGTGAAGCCTGGGTAAAGTAGGTATGGAGGATAGGCTGTTACCCATGCAGCAAATCCTCCCTCTCCACGTCGCTGAAATGGTCCAATGGAAAGGCAGAGGCCAATACGGTTGGTTCCAGCAGCGTCGCAGGAGTTGCCAGAACGTGACTGTGTTCAGCCATGAACTGCCTCAGGGACTCCGGCTCCGGATTTTGCCTCGAGGTTGACTCCTGAAGCCTTTTCCATAACTGGATGTAGCCACAAGGCAGTGGAGGTTTGGGATCAGAGTTTTCCTTCTCTCAGATGAGCTGCCTTCCCAGGCTGACGAGCCCCATCTACCCGGTGGCTATTTAGTCGCCTCTTACGACAAGTACAGCCAAACTGAGGGCCTATTCTTATCCCCAGCCCCCAGGGGAATTCAGTTTCAATGTAGTGTCAGGATTTTGCATCTGGGTGTGCTAGCCAACCCGGACAGCCTTCTACCAAATTGCATCTGTTAAAAAAGCTACAATTCTGTTGTGGGGACCAATGAACTATCACTTGTGCCTCTGTAAGCTGGAAAGGTGATTTCAGTGGGCAGCAGAGAAATATAAATTAAAAAAAAAAATGCCAGTAAATTCAGCATCAAGCAACTGCTATTAACTAATCACTCAGAGGATTAGTCGCCTCTTACGACAAGTACAGCCAAACTGAGGGCCTATTCTTATCCCCAGCCCCCAGGGGATAAGAATAGGCAAGACACACACACACACACAGATACACAAAGAGGGAAGCAAGACTGCACACACTCATGTCCATGCATGCAGGTTTGGGTCCTATCCTTCTCCCATCCCACTGGTGCAGCCGTGGTGAAAAAGGCAAATGCTATATCCAGTGGTGGGGGTGGGGTGGGGTAGGAGACTTCAGAGGGGAAAGGAGTTTTAAGATTCCCACCCTACAGTGGATCTCCTCAAACCTGTGCCAGTGATTTCGCCCTCATAACAACCTTATAACCCTTTTAAAGGGTTTTATATAACAATATTTTGGCTATGACTAACCAAGCATGGCAAGGATCCTGGGTAGAGCTGAGCAAGGCAGGCAATAATGCACACTCTCCCTCCTCCCCAAGACATTAGGAGGACATCCAGCTTCAAAATGAAATTCCAGCAGACAGATTCCAAAGAAAGCCAAAGAGCTGTCAGTGGATAAGTAGTTCACTAAGGACATGTGGAAAGCCCCCCAAACCATTTTGTGTCTCCTACCTCAGATACAAAAACAACCACAGGTGAAGCTTCTACATACACATCAATGCATCATAAGCTCTTCATATGTTCTGAACTGCATTTGATGTCAGCTATTTTAAAAGGTTTCTGTTCTCACTTAAAAACTTAAGATAGCTCACAATGTGACTAGAACACACTCTGGTACAACACTAATTCTAAATAAATAGAGAAGATATCCCAAAACATCTGGACAATCAACTTTGCATTAATACGGTAGCGCAATATCAGTTTATTAAGTGTTATTTGCAAGGTTCTTCTTGTGAAATTCAGTCAGTTAAAAAAATCTGACTGCTTGAAATAACACAGAATGCGTACAGCTACTAAAATAACAGTGATTATGCTCTCAAGTTCTCATGTCTTGCCATCATCCACATACCACCCATCTGTTGGGACTTGCATGGCCTTGAAAGTGGCTGCCTAGCTTGAATACAGCTCTGTTGGAAAGAGATGACAGTTCTTCAAAGAGCTGAAGGTAGGATGGTAGAGCCATTTTTGCCCATGGTGTACGTATGCACTTGTCTTGGTTGTTATCATCTCTTGTCAAGTGGTTTTCACAGGTATTTGAAGCATCATGTTCTGAGAATGAGTGTGCATATCACAGGCAAGAAGGTTTATTTGATTTAAAATTTCCCTGTGTTGGTTTTTATGGGTGAACAGTTGATTTTTTTTGATGATGTGATATATGGTTAACTGATAGTGATATATGTGATAACAGATATTTGAGTTTTACATGAAAGAAGATATAAGAAGGAAGAAATAGGATGACAGGAAAAGGAGCGAAAGTTAGGGGCTCTCCCGCCCTGGAACCAAGCTTGGGAAAACTAACACAAGAGGAACCAAAAGGGAAAGATTGGAAGCAGACATTACAAGACAATATAGAAAAATTAGTGATGACGGGACAGCAGCACACAAATCAATTTTTGCAGGTTCAAGCTAGTCTGGATGTTTTAACTACACAACTAAATGATCTTAGAGTGCAACTGAAAGCCGTTAAAGACCAAGCAGATGAGAATACACAAAAGATTAGAAAATTAGAAAAAAAGACAACAAAAGATCAATCTAGAATATAGGAGACAGAACAAAACCAATATGACAGAGAGGCAACTTTAATGGAAATTCAGATGGAGAGTACAGCTTGAGAAGTGAGAATACAAAATGTTTCAGAACAGAAAGGGGAAGATACACAACGTCTGATTGGTGATTTAATATCAGAGTGGATCGACACACCAACAGAGGAGATACTCATGGATCTGGATTTAGCGAGAAGAGTGAGCACTTTCTATCTAAGAAAACATGAACTACCAAGAGAAATCCATGTGAAATTCATCAGAACTTTTTACAGAGATAAAATATTGAAGATCTCACAGGAAAAGGAATGGATGGTGGAGGGTAGCAAAGAGAAAATTCTGAGACATGTGCCATGGAGAGTGAGAAGGAAGAGAAAAGAATATGAAGAGCTAGTAAAATTTTTAAGAGGAAAGCAAATACCGTATAGATGGCTTTTCCCAGAAGGTAAGTTTTTTCAATTCCAGTCACAGAGATATAACATAAATTCAACAATGAAAGCAGAACATTTTTTGAGTACAGTGATGAAAGGTGAGATGTGATGAAGATCAGTGATGAAGAAAATGAGGAAGGAATTGAGAAGAAAAGAACTAGAAAGTGTAGAAATGGAGCTGGAAAAAAAGAAATCAGATGATTCAGAGACATTTGAGGAATCAGAGAAGGAAGAAACTAGAGGGGCAAGGAGGCACTCACTGATAGCAGCAAGAAGAAGACAAAAAGAGAAGGTGAATAGTAAAAAGAAACATGATGGTTAAGGCAGGATGGAGTATTTACTCTGTCAACATAAATTGGTTAAATTCACCTCAAAAATGAAAGAAAGTCTTCCTTCAATTGTAAAAGTTATTTGCTTAATATTATCTTAGATATTATAAAGAAAAAGATGTGTATTTAGTTATTATGATATTAACTGCTGTAAGGATTTTATATGCTAGATACTGGAAAGTTATTAAAATTCCAACAAAAGATGAATTAATAGAGAAAATAATGAATGTGGTGGAAATTGATAGGCTTATTGTGACTTTGGATCAACAGCGTAAACTGACACAGATAGAGCAATGGAGATCATTTTATGCTTGGTTGAAAATGGAGTTGTAGATATATTAAGAGCATTTAGATGAATATATTGTATACATGATATATTATATAAGATATGATATGATAGATAAATGATATTAAGAGGCTAAGCTAGAAGAAGAACAAGATTAGAAAATATGTATTGATTAATTAGATATATTGATATATGATTGCCTGCACCCTCCAACAGTGTGTGTGTGTGTGTGTTGTGTTGTGTTGTGTATTGAGTTTGTGTTTGTTATGCGTTTATATTTGTTTGTTTTTATTTTGGAAAATAATAAAAAATTTAAAAAAAAAACAAAAATTCAGAATTTGGGACAGACAAATTTAGGATAGACAAAAGAAAATATTTCTTTACCCAGCGTGAAATTAGTCTGTGGAACTCCTTGCCACAGGAAGTGGTTGTGGCATCTCGCCTAGATGCCTTATAATAGGGGATTCAATAAATTTCTAGAGGAAAAGTCCATCATGGGTTACAAGTCATGATAGGTATGTGCAAGCTCCTGATTTTAACTCAGAATGCCAGATGCAGGAGAGGACACCAGGATGCAGGTTGTGTCTTGCTGCCTTGTGTGCTCCCTGTAGCATTTGATGGGCCACTGTGAAATACAGGAAGCTGGACTAGATGGGCCTTTGGCCTGATCCAGTGGAGCTCTTATGTTAGAAGCAATAACTATTGGAAAGAACACTAGTTCAACAAAAAAGTTTGTCTTATAGAGCTACAGATAATTAAAATGATTGTTGTGAAAGGAAGCAAAAGTTATTTTTTTCCCCACCCTATTATCTCAGGTCACCTGCTATTTACCATTTTGATAGCCAATTAGTTCATAAAGCACAAACATTATCATTTTTAAAATACTGATGTTAGGAAGCAGCAACTTGATCAAAAAGTCTAAGGCTAAGGTGGCAGTGGAACCCATGTTTTCCCCATCTATAGCCAATGTTCTCATCACATTAATTTGGTTTTCATGGAACAGAATCCTGAATTATTTTATGCAAACTTCAGCCTTGGACACCTTCACCATGATCTGTAAAATGTCCCATCTACTGGTTTACCTTTTGAGTTGCAATAAGCATTGCTGACATTGTACGTATATGTGAAGCCCACAGTGAAATGACAAAACAAATACAAAGTACTATGATTTGCCAAGATGCATATTCCATTTCTGTTTCAGCTTCATGAGGCTCCTGTTGTGATCGGAGGCTTGGATTCCCTCAAACTTTGGAGCATGTATTATCAGGGCCATAGCAGATCTGCAAACAGACCTATCTGACGTACCAAAGTACCCCAAAAGAATCCAGAAAATCTGAAAAGGTGATGACTCTCACCGTGTTCAAACTAGAATGACTGCCAGTTTTCTTTCATCCTGGCTCCTGGATAATGAAACACATTCCAATTGTCTGAGACAGTTACCAAAGGAGCCCATTTTTGATGTTCTGGACTAGTGTTAATGCACAAAAAGTGGTCCAATGACAGATTGCAAAACTGGCTTATATCCTGACTCTAGCTGAACCGGATATTTATTATATGCACAATTTACTTACCCTGAAAAACACACAGAGAGAACATAGCCCAAAGCCACTTCTCTAAACTTCATTTTTATTTAAAACGTATTGATTTTTGCAATATACAAACAATAAACTTCCTTATATCCCGTCGCTTCCCTGACCTGCAAATGCTTATTAAGATGAAAACTGACAATAAAAACCCATCAATGTACAAGAACAATACCACATGCAGCTTTAGGTAGAATAAACCAAAGAAGAAAAAGGGCTGAAAGATGATGGTGTAGAGCTGCCTTTTTCAACCACTGAGCCGTGGCACACTGGTGTGCCGCAGATGGTCTGCAGATGTGCCACAGGAGTTTGGGGGTGGATCATTTGTTAGTATGGCCACTGGGGGATGCGAGCCACTGCTATCAGTGTGGTGTGCCTTGTCAATTGCCAAAAAAGTATGGTGTTGTGCCCTGACAATTTTAGTCCTTGTCAGTGTGTTGTGAGATGAAAGAGACTGAAAATTACTGAGTCATTTACAGTGAACCCCGTAGCGCATGAACACTTTCCAGCACACTTCTGCCCACAACCAGGCATTCCCTCTTCACAGAGAGGGTACATCTGAATGAGGTTTATGAATTGGCTCTGACAAGTGTTGACATGGAAATTGTGATAACTGTCCTCTCAGAGCCAGACTAGATTATGCCAAAGCAGAATTTGGGGTTGCATGCTTTATTGTTTTAAAATGCTGGGGATGGGGGCTAATCCAAACTGGGACCGTGGGGGGAGGGGGGCTTTAACCCTTTATTGGCCTGAATCCATGAGTGCTAATTGCTCCAGGAGACACACTCCGATTGGTACCATTTTCTCTAGGGCAAACAGCAGCCAAAGGGGGACCACATCTGGATCATTACTGAGGGGCAAAGGTTTAAATTCCCCCTGCCATATTCCTGATACAGATCAAGTTCCTGTATATGCTATTTACATTAAACAAGTTGAGCTCGGGGGCCCCAGCCATCTAATAGATTTATCAACTAGGCTGGCTCTCACAAAGCCACAAATCCCAAGTTGTGGAGGGGCATTAAAGCTTACATTTATCCTGCAGATAGTGCCTTTTCAGAAGGAGGATATTCCATTGTGAGCAATAATCTGTTAGGTGCCTCATGCTATTATTGAAACAGATTTCAGTATGCATTGTCTTTTTTTCAGAAGCAAGCTTTCAACAGAACCAGGGACACTGTTCAATGTATACTGCTGCCAAGGCAGGAATGTGCTTGACACAAGCAGAAAAGCAAAACACAAAACAAGTGTTTGGCTGCTTTTTCTCAGGAAGTACAGAGAGCACCCACGGCTTCTGGACAAGCAGCACGCTACTAGCCCGTAAGCCAGCCAGCATTTGTAAATGTCTGGTCATCAGCTCCCAACACAGCTCCAGCCTGTTTGCATGTAAGACTAGAAAGTTTTTAAAAAAGAATGAATTCACTTGGGCAATTAGTCATTGACCCTGAAATGTCCCCTGGGTTTTAAAAGGCAGGGTGGGAAAGAGGTTAGGACAACAGTGGTATATTCATGGGTTGCAGTGCTTTCAGTTCCAGTTTTGACTTGAAGGCTAGCACATCTGAAAAAGAGAAGGAGAATTTTTGGCACATTTGAGATTTTTCATTGAAATTGTCCTTTCTACTGGGCAGCAAAGGGCCAAGTACCCATCATCAAGCCAAGCATCATGTCCTGCGTCCGAGGCCTTGCTCATTCAAACAAGAAACCATGTGGGGAGTGCTTTAAGTGCAACTGCAGGGAGACTTCCACACAGTGAGCTGTTTGTGTGCAATAGCTAAGCATGTGAATAGTCTCCTTTTCACCACCCTGCTACACATTCCTTGACAGAGGCATTCCACAGAGGAAGTGAACGTCTGTGATTGAAAATTGCTCCAGAATAGTTGCATTTTTACTCCTCTCCAAACAAATGGTCTTGGTGAAAGGTGTGAATTTTATCTCATCCACACCAGATGGATTTCCAAATCTAATTTTCCAGGCCCCAAGGACGGCAGCCACATGTATGAAGAACACATATTCCCTCCCAAATCAAGAAAAAAAAGGCCTTGTCTACATGTACTGAAGAATTAGGTGGTATAATCCTGGTGTGATTGCATGGAACTGCTCCACTTAAGGCCATAGTCACCCTCCCTGCAAGTTAGAAAGCTGACACATCAGGGAAAAAAATGTTGTAGCCCAGTTCACCTTGCTATGCCAACTTTCTGCTTGAGGGGAGCATTTTTTGCATACAAGGAAACATTCTAAAACAGATTCTCCTATCTACTGTATGAAATGGTACACACCCAGCCTGCCACCTCCAGTACTCTATCACTTCTTTCCTATCACAGTTTCCCTGTTATGTGCAGACCAAGCTTAAAAGAACTGGGAGGAGAGAACAGTTATTTCTTTCATGGTTCTGTCCTTGAACTGCTTCGCCTCTGCATTTCAGGCCCTAAAACGATAAAAGATTGTGGAGGACAAAAAATAAACATTCATGAATAGTGGCTTTTCCTGGAACTCCAGTAAGCACGAACAACATAGTCAGTGATTAGCAACATACAAACCAAGTTTAGAAATGGTGAGCTGGAGAAAGAGAAACTTAGAAGAAAGTGCTGTACTGGAAGTTGAGAGAGCACATCTTAGTAATCAACCTGATACTGGAAATCTTTTCCACTCCATTGGGAAAGGAATGGCGGAATACAGAAAAGAATCTTCTCCAAAATATTTGGCAAACTAAAATGAGAAAGTTGGTTTAAAAAAACAAACCAAGGATATAAAACTGATTAGCGTTTTGGGAAGAAATGGGAGACAAAGCATGTAACAGCAGGAAAATAGATGGAAACCTGCCAGGTGGTTAATAATAAATATTACCACTAAATGCACAAACTGTACAAACATTCATTAATGTTTTGAGATCTTGAGTTCCCATAAGTATCACTAGATTTTACTACGGCAACAATACAGATTTCTTACTTTCTTGACAATAATGATTATGTCACAAAAAAGGGGCAACTCCCCAAATTTATTTCTATACTGGGACACTGATATTCCCTCTAATATTACATAAAATGCTAAATGCTGTGCATTTGGGCTGGATTTTCTACTTAAATGCAGCAAAGAGAATATAAAACATATGTCAGCTAGTCATTTTTAAAATTTCTAGTATAGCTCTCTCTCTCTCTCTCTCTCTCTCTCATGTCAGGTATTGCAGAAGTCAACACTAAGATTTTCCCCAACTTCAACTCTTCTCTCTCCAAGATTCCCAAGAAATAAATTTTAGGACTGATTCATAGGATTCACCTGACATGCTGAGATTTTAGATTTAATGCTGAGATTGGACTGCAATCTGTGCACATGGCAAAGAAATCACATGACCACAGTTAATCTTCCCATCCTCCTACATTGGTTTGGGTGTGAGAATTCTCACTCACTCCCTCTTATGGTGCTTCTTAGTAAGAAATGGCTGTGCCCCATAAATATTACTGGAAGAACATCAAGAACCAGAAGCAGATGGAACAGTCAAAATCACCTTGCCCAACATTCTGTTTATAACAGTAGTCAGTCAGGTTGGCAGCTGTTGTCAAGTCAGTATAAGGCACCAGAGGAAAGGGTGGATTAAATCAGGACTTACATTAGACAGGCCTAGGAACCTAACTTCATGAACTGCCAGGGAAGCCCTCATTCACAGGATGTTATTGCCCTCATTTTTGTGCTGCAGTACCATCTGGATAACAAGCAGAGAAAATACCTTTGCAGATTAGCTTGGATGATCTGGGGAGAGCCAATGAGAGCCTGGCATATTCTATGTAACCATTGCTCTAGACTTGATTCCTCATTCTGAACAACTTGTTGCTATGAGAAGCTAAACAGATTTCCTTGACTTGGATTGCCACCTTTGAGAACCTGATCATCTAGCTGATCTTGATTCTGCCTCCTTCCAGAGAGAGAGAGAGAGAGCTGTTGACTGCATTGGATCTTGATTTTTCACCCAACTCCATTATTTGCTGCAGCCCTTTGGATCTCTGACCATAAGAACATAAGAACAGCCCCACTGGATCAGGCCATAGGCCCATCTAGTCCAGCTTCCTGTATCTCACAGCGGCCCACCAAATGCCCCAGGGAGCACAGCACACCAGATAACAAGAGACCTCATCCTGGTGCTCTCCCCTACATCTGGCATTCTGACTTAACCCATTCCTAAAATCAGGAGGTTGCGCATACACATCATGGCTTGTACCCCATAATGGATTTTTCCTCCAGAAACTCGTCCAATCCCCTTTTAAAGGCGTCTAGGCTAGATGCCAGCACCACATCCTGTGGCAAGGAGTTCCACAGACCGACCACTCGCTGAGTAAAGAAATATTTTCTTTTGTCTGTCCTAACCCGCCCAACACTCAATTTTAGTGGATGTCCCCTGGTTCTGGTATTATGTGAGAGTGTAAAGAGCATCTCCCTATCCACTCTGTCCATCCCCTGCATAATTTTGTATGTCTCAATCATGTCCCCCCTCAAGCGTCTCTTTTCTAGGCTGAAGAGGCCCAAACGCCATAGCCTTTCCTCATAAGGAAGGTGCCCCAGCCCCGAAATCATCTTAGTCGCTCTCTTTTGCACCTTTTCCATTTCCACTATGTCTTTTTTGAGATGCGTCGACCAGAACTGGACACAATACTCCAGGTGTGGCCTTACCATCGATTTGTACAACGGCATTATAATACTAACCGTTTTGTTCTCAATACCCTTCCTAATGATCCCAAGCATAGAATTGGCCTTCTTCACTGCCGCCGCACATTGGGTCGACACTTTCATCGACCTGTCCACCACCACCCCAAGATCTCTCTCCTGATCTGTCACAGACAGCTCAGAACCCATCAGCCTATATGTGAAGTTTTGATTTTTTGCCCCAATGTGCATGACTTTACACTTACTGACATTGAAGCGCATCTGCCATTTTGCTGCCCATTCTGCCAGTCTGGAGAGATCCTTCTGGAGCTCCTCACAATCACTTCTGGTCTTTACCACTCGGAAAAGTTTGGTGTCGTCTGCAAACTTAGCCACTTCACTGCTCAACCCTGTCTCCAGGTCATTTATGAAGAGGTTGAAAAGCACCGGTCCCAGGACAGATCCTTGGGGGACACCGCTTTTCACCTCTCTCCATTGTGAAAATTGCCCATTGACACCCACTCTCTGCTTCCTGGCCTCCAACCAGTTCTCAATCCACGAGAGGACCTGCCCTCTAATTCCCTGACTGTGGAGTTTTTCAGTAGCCTTTGGTGAGGGACCGTGTCAAACGCCTTCTGAAAGTCCAGATATATAATGTCCACGGGTTCTCCCGCATCCACATGCCTGTTGACCTTTTCAAAGAATTCTATAAGGTTCGTGAGGCAAGACTTATCCTTACAGAAGCCATGCTGACTCTCCCTCAGCAAGGCCTGTTCGTCTATGTGTTTTGAGATCCTATCTTTGATGAGGCATTCCACCATCTTACCCGGTATGGATGTTAGGCTGACCGGCCTATAGTTTCCCGGGTCCCCCCTCTTTCCCTTTTTAAAAATAGGCGTGACATTTGCTATCCTCCAATCTTCTGGCACCGTGGCCGTTTTGAGGGACAAGTTGCATACCTTAGCCAAGAGATCTGCAACTTCATTCTTCAATTCCTTAATAACCCTTGGGTGGATGCCATCAGGGCCCGGTGACTTATTGATCTTTAATTTATCAATGAGGTCTGAAACATCTTCTCTTTTAACCTCTATCTGACTTAACTCCTCGGTTAGGAGGGGCCGTTCGGGCAGCGGTATCTGCCCGAGGTCTTCTGCCGTGAAGACAGATGCAAAGAACTCATTTAATTTCTCTGCCATCTCTAAGTCTCCTTTTATCTCCCCTTTCCCTCCCTCACCATCCAGAGGGCCAACCGCTTCTCTGGTGGGTTTCCTGCTTCTAACATATTTGAAGAAGCTTTTATTATTCCCCTTAATGTTGCTGGCCATGCGTTCCTCATAGTCTCGCTTGGCCTCCCCTATCACCTTCTTACATTTCTTTTGCCACAGTTTATGTTCCTTTTTATTCTCTTCATTAGGGCAAGACTTCCATTTACGGAAGGAAGCTTCCTTGCCCTTCACAGCCTCTCTAACTTGGCTGGTTAGCCATGCGGGCACTCTCCTGGATTTAGCGGAACCCTTCTTTCTTTGAAGTATACACCTCTGCTGGGCCTCTATTACTGTTGTTTTAAGCAGCCTGTTGTTTTAAGCAGACCATCCACTCCAGAACCTGACCAGAATCCTGCTGCCTATCTATAAACCCAGTCAAGGCCTTATAACCGGCAACCATTGTTTCCATCATCTATTCTGATCACTTTCACTGAATGGTCCCTTTATCTTCTGTAATTGTTCAGTGCCAATTCTAGCAGCTGTAGTTATTGTTTTGGTAGCCACCTTGAGTGCACTAATGGAAAAGTGGTATATAGATATTAAATAAGTCAAAAACAATTATTAAGGCACTCTAAGCAATGCCTCACCCTTTAGATTTGTCACTACATGAACCCTATCAACAAAAGGGGAAACACATACCAAACACATACAGCATCCTGTGTGAAGACACAACAACAACAACAACAACAACAACAGGTATTTATATACCGCCTTTCTTGGTCTTTATTCAAGACTTTATTCAAGGCGGTTTACATAGGCAGGCTTATTTAAATCCCTTATTAAATAGGGATTTTTACAATTGAAAGAAGGTTCTTTCTTTCAAGAACCACTACATTCAGGTGTTTCATTCCGATCTGGCTTCACATTCTGGCCTCCATCCTCCCACGCTCAGAGCAGATGGAATAACTCGGCTTCAGCTTGTCAGCTGCTTCAAGGTCGCACGGTGCCGGTGGCCTCGAACTGGCGACCTTGTGGATGTTATCTTCAGGCAGACGGAGGCTCTACCCTCTAGACCAGACCTCCTGCCCAGTTTTGTTCACTGCCATCCTTTGAAAGAGATGAATGGATCCAATGTCTAGCAATATCTATTTTATAGCAGTCATCATGGTTATTGTCAGTGGGGGAAAACAGTATAGAAAACCTGAGCAATCTAAGACCAATTCCTGGTGGAAACTCTTCTAATTTTAACTCTCCTTCAATGATTACAGCCAAGATATATTTTATTCCAGTATGGAATTATCTTTTAAATAAGTTCTGCTATTTGCAACAGACCTAAAATACTGGGTGTCTGTACTATAAACATAATTTACTGCAAGGAGTAAAATACGCCATCTTTTGTGACCTACTTGCATTTGTGTTAATTCTCTCCTCAATTGAATGCTAATGTTCAAATAATATAAATTCATTTAATATTCTGTATTTTTATTTTCTTTATATATTTACACAGTGCTATAACACCCACACCTTGAATAATCTGAGAATAAGTTTAGCTTTCCAAACTTTAATAAAAGGACTTCACAGAGATGGAAGACATTACAATTATTTTTTGTAATACAGTATGTATGTATGTGTGGGTGCATGTAGCCCCATTTTGAGAATGTTTACCCAGAAGTAAGTGCACCAAATGCAATGGGATTACTCACACGTATCTGAACATAGTGCAGCCTTAGACTGAAAAGTCCCTGCCTTTAACTTCCAATTCTCCCTTCCAACCATTAGAACACAGTAACTGCTGCAAGCAAAATGAATAGTCTCAGAATGTTGACAATCAGTCCAATCTGACAGTCAGTTAGAAAGAGCTTAGATGCTGTTGGAAGGAATAGGAATAATTAAATTCCTATTTAGTATCTGAAATGCTGAAATGCAGCCCTGGGCTAAGGGAACAAACATTCCGTCAGCACGGCTGCATCATCACTGTAACGTTGGATAAGACTGGACCCTAAGAAATGCAAATATTCAGCTGTGAAGTTCATGCAGGAATACAAAACGTGTACTTAGAACAACTTAAAAAGCTGTGGTTATAAACACACATGTTTGAAGAGAGGCTGCAGCTTAGAGTACATGGCTTGCATGAAGACAGCCCCAGGTTCAATTCCTGGCATCTTTTGGCAGCGTGAGGAAGGATCCTGTTTGAAATCCTAGAAAGCCACCACTCAACAGAGACAATATTGAACTGGATTAACCAACAGTCTAACTCAGTGTAAGCCAGCTTCCTGGGTCTTTAGACATCTATGGATCATATGTACCTTCTACAAGAATACATTCTATGACAACTGAATTTAGTGACTTGAATCTATGAGTTCCCTAAGTCTATGGGGCTTACTTCTAAGTATATATGCACAGAATTACAGCTCTAGCTTGCATCTTCCTGCTCAATCTTATGCATATTTACCAGAGAGCAAATTTTATTTACTCAGTGAGACTTAGGGCCCAATCCTATCCAACTTTCCAGTGCCAGTGTGCCCACAATGCAGTCCTGAGGAAAGAAGGAGGCCTCAGTGACTGCTTCTCTACTGCAGAATGCAGTGCGTGCCTCATTGGCACGGCTGCACCAGCACTGGAAATTAGATAGGAATTGGTCCTTAGTCCTGAGTAAACAAGCCTAGGGGAGCAATCCAAACCTGCGCTGCATCCAGCGCAGGTTCGTTGGCTGCAGCAGCTCAGCCAGAGGCAAGGGCAAGCTCCTCCCCTTACCCCTGGGTAAGGACTACTGGCCCCAGTGGGTCTCCTTGAACCTGCGCCACCTCTGGAGGTGGCGCGAGTCCGAGGAGAGCCGAGCAGCTTGAAGCTGGTCTGTTCTCCCAGGGGACGGGGTTTGGGATCCGGCATAACCGCCAGGTCCCAGCCCTGCCCCCGGCTCCCCCACCCCGGGGCTGCCCATCACCCACCCTCCCCCTGCCCAGAAACACCTCCCTCCCACCTCCTCCATGCCCCCATGCCTACCTCTGCCACTTGTGTCGGCGCGGAGTGCGGCTTCTGCCTGCCTCCGCGCATCTGCACATCTACATGCACTGACGTGGCTTCCTCCCACGGAGGCACAAATGTGCTTTACAGCACGTTTGTGACCCTTCCGGCGGACTTATGCCGGCCTATGTGCCGGTTAGGATTGCACCCTAGGAAGAACACTGTATCTTGCAGTTAACTGTTGCTTATAATTAAATGAGATGACTGTTCACAGTTTCAAAAAATGTTGCAGGAGTAGTGGAGAGTGGTATTTATTGCATTAGGCTCAAAGACTGAGAATCCCAGCACTTATAAAGTTGCTACTATCTTACTTGGCCCCATCCATATCGTGGCGGTACGGCAGGAGAATGCAAGCACTCTACTGGCCCTTGTTTGATGGGGTGGAGTCTAACAGGCAGTTGCCAGGGCCTCATGTGTTTCGGGGGGGGGGGGATGCACAAGCATATCATTCCTAATTTGTGTCCAGTGGTATTCTTATTACGTTGTTTCAAATGTTGGTTCCATAATTAAACAGGTGCAAAGGGTCAAGTACCTCTTTATGTCCAACATGCATAACTTAAATAGAAAATTAAATAAGCAGGAACTGGAGAAGTGTAGCCACTCTGAGCCACAGTAAGTATTCAGTCTCCACCATATTCAATGTAGTAGTTTTAATATTTATTCTAACAGGCTGTGATTCGGCTCCTTTTTTCTTTAGCTTTTTCCCTTTCAAAAATGTGCACCCAATTTGTTTTCTCAGATATAAATACATTACCAAGACTTTACAAGTGTAACCAGAAAAGAGAAATCAGCTTAGGAGGCCCCAGGAAATGGAGATGCAGGAAAGAAAGCAGCAAAGGAACAAAACCATAAAACATCTAAAAATAGAGGATGCAGAAGGAAGTTCCCAAAGGAGGGGAAAACGATCTGCTATTGTCTAAGATCCTGGGGCAGCAAGTTAAGATGTATAAGTAGTCCTAATCTTTAGCACACCTCTTCCTTCCTACTGTTCCTTAAAGCAAAGAAACTGATTCAACACCATGCCACAGACTGCAAGCCCTTACATTGCATGTCTTCCTTTTAGACCTCAGCAAGGTCATCCACATGTTAAATTGCTGTTCTCTGAGCGAGCATACACAGATTGCAACACGGAATCGGTAACACTGCACTCCAGGACTTTGAAACCAGCTGCAGAGGCATAAAAACTTAGATGTCAGCTCCGCATTTATATTACAAATATTTGCCTCTACTACAAAAGGGTTTGATTTCTACTGTCAGGTCACTATATTGCACTAAATTACCTGTACACTTGTTCAAGACCCTACTGTGCTATTTTCCGCTTCACTATCAGTCATGTACAGAAAGACTGCTGGGAGGGTGTTCCTCTTAGTACTGTGAATAGCAGTGGTTTTACAACAGGGTCTCCTGCAGACTTAGAGCCCAATCCTGTGCATGTTTACCACATTATAATCCATGGGGCTTACTCCCAGGAAAATGTGGATAAGATTGTAGCCTTATTTAATTCACCTGATCTTTAACTGTGATTAAGGGCCCTATCCTATGGACAGGGGCAGCGTGCAGCCTCCCTGCACCTCACAACACCCTCCCCCCCATGCAACTGGAAGCCACTTCCACTTGAGTCTGAGAGGACCTCTGAGGTCCTCCAGCTGTGGGCTCCGCATCCATGAATATACAAATTGAAAGTGGATAAGGAGGGCAGAGTGTAATTTTGGAAGAGAGCTCATTCATACTGACATAGATAACGTGTTATGTATGCCAATAAAGGTTACTGGATTGGTCTACTAACAGGAAAGCCAAGAGACACTCTTTCCCTGGCAAAAATTTAAAAATTACATCTTTTACAAACACCAAATCAACAACAGTAACTGAATGTTCAATAGTACCACAAAAAAAGTGAAAGCACTGGAAAAAAGTCACTTCTCTGAGCATCTACTTTACATTCTGAGTTGCTCTAGTCACACCTACTTATGGCCAGTTAGGTCACCAGTTGGGGAAAAAGCCATTCATAAGGGGCTGCCAAGGAAAACTGGTAAAAATTATTTTGAAGCTGGAAACCTTCCAGCAGCCACAAACTGGGATGAACAAAGTTTGGTTTACAAGGTGCTAATGGAGATACTTTACTGAACACTTTTACATGAATAATTAGGGTAAATAACTGAAAGTCAGAATAATTTATATTGCTGACTGGTCTGGAAAGGTAACAGGAATACCCAAAATAAACTGGAAGTATAAATGACACATCAGGAGCCGAGGCCTGTTCTGGACCATGTAAGCTTGCACAAGCTTCTTTCATTCTCTAGAACAGTGGTTCCCAAACATTTAGTACCAGGCTCTACTTTTTAAAACAACTCTCTATCAGAACCCACCTAGGTTTACCAGATGTTAAAGAAAGCAGATCTAGAAAGAAATTTTATTTATAAATAATAATAACCAGAAGAACCCACAAACATTTATCTCCCTATATTTACACATGTTTGCAAACTGCGGCAGCTCAGATCCTTGCAGGGCACTTAGCAACTATAGTATCTGAGTTTTTTAATAGCTTCAGGGCTTGAAGCAATTAGTTATCTGATCTTTCCGTTACCCTTTGGAAACGCACCAAAAATCAGGTTGTGACCCACCAGTGGGTCCCAACCCACAGTTTGGGAACCACTGCTCCCTGTCCAATCAAATACACAAATAACTTTTGTGGTTTCATATGGGCACAATCCCAAAGGCTACAGATGTCCTAAGGGCACAATCCCAAAGGTGCCCTACGAAGATGCAAGTCTCTTGCGTTGCCCAAAGACTGTCACAAAAGTGCTGTAAGGCACAACTTTCGAGGTTGGAGGCCGGCCAAGTTAGGCTGGCACGGTGATCTGAGGGGGCATGGAAACAATGGGCAGGGGAGGGTGGGCTGCAGGTGGGTCCATGGGCGACCCGCAGGTGAGTGGAGGTTGGGGCCAGAATCTGGCAGCCCAGAGCAGCTCTGGGTTGTTCGTGATGCAGATCCAAGTAGCCCCATTGGGGCTGCTGCGGTGTTACCCAAAGTAAGGGGAAATAATTCCCCTTAACCCCGGCTGAGCTGCAACTGGCCCCAATCCTGCACTGGATGCGGGGCCTGCCTGCTCCAGGGCAGATTAGGATTGGGCTGTTAACCAAACATGTTTGCAGATATTTGTATTATTTTTGCACTCTCAGCACATTATCTGTTTACAATTCAGTTAATTAGGGGTAATTCTCATTCAATTCATTAGATTAAGCCCAAGTTGCTGTTATTTTTGCTTAATATGTATTGATTTATGAATATTGATTGATGTTAAGTGAGATTATATATAAGCAAATTTCAATCCACGGATACATTTTAACGTCATCAAGTTCTATCTAGGAATTGAGGACCTGTGTAACGTAGGGATACCTAGTGGAGTGCAATTCATGTCTTTGCATTCTGTGTACAGAGTTACTTTGCCAGTAGGGTTCTTCTCAACGGAGGTCGGCCCACTCAGTGTCAGATATTCAGGCACAAAAGCTAGCAACTATCTGGAGCAGGCAGGCTGACAGAAAGGATAGCCTACTACCCTTTTGCACTGATACATTTCTCAAGCTTAGGGCCAAGCTAGACCTGTCTAGTGATTGAGACACTTCAAAAAGTAGCTGAGTGGATTTTCAGATTGAACCACTGGTGTAGCTAGAGGGGGGCGGAGCACTAAGTTTTGCAGGGAGCCTCCCCGCAGCGTGCAAGTGGCCTCTCCCCCTCCCCTTGGCAGCCATTTCCCCCCCCCAAATGGCTCCAAAGGGGAGGAGAGGAGCTGCTTGCATGTAGTGAAGGTAAACAGTGTCGAATGGCTCCCAAGGGGAGGGGCCACTTGCACGCTGCAGGGAGGCTCTCTGCAAAACCTAGTGCCCCGCCCCCCCTTTAGCTACGTCAGTGAATTGAACCACTGAGCCTTGCTGTTTTGCAATGGATTTTCACCAAATACAAAAGGGGGTTGCCCTGGATGCAGGTGGAGGGTCAATAGCAGTGAAGGTGAATGCTATGGAGCCTTGAAAAAGTTTTTGGATATTTTAAAAACTGGGATTCATTCCTCTATGGTTGGAGGAATTGTTTTGGACGAAATTCTTGTTAAGCTGCAAGATTTTCTTTAATGGAGAAAATTAACTCTCTTCTAGATCCCACTAATTAAAAAAGAAAAACTCCCTGGAAAGAGGAAGCAAGATGACATGATTCTCAACATTAGATTTTTATTGAAATTCCTTTAAAATTATTTTAAAAACTGGCAAGAGAGGCAAGCCAGACATGTTCATTGTGTCACAACATTCAAACCAACAGCACGGGCACACTTTATACCCCGTCAACGAGCCTTGTGAAGTGCACAGTGACACAGGCCAGACTCCATTTGAACTCTGTCCTGACATCACACATGTTTGCTGCACATTTAAGCAAGCTGAACGTTCCTAAGGAAGGCCTGCCTGAGCCGCCGGGACTGCTGGCTTCTCAAGGAGAGAGAGTAATCTTGGCGCATTTGCCATAGGCAAACAATTACAGAAAGGTAAATGTATGGGAAACATTCACTTCTTGCTTGTTTATGGTAGCCAGCATAGCATAAGGGTATCTGACCAGGAGCGCTGCGGTCTAGGTCAAATCCCCACCCAGCCATTAAGTGGCCTCTAGCCAGTCACTCACTCTCAGCCTAAGCCACCACAAAAAGGATACAATCACAGGGAAAGGATAAGAAGCAGTCACCCTGAGTTCCTTGGGCCAAGAATCCAAGAAAACTTGTGATAATCATTTTATTTAAACTGACTTGTGGTATGTTACTGGAATGTTCTTTGACATGATCCATTTTGAGGAATGTTTTCAAAACGCCAAAGATCTCTCTCTGCTTCAGCCTTTGCCATTGTTTGCCCTGTTGTTTTCCTACAACTCTTGTAACACAGTATCTACTATTAATACCATCCATGTTGATATGAACAAACCAAAAATAAGGGAAAATATAAATGCCATCCTGAGTATAACACACCAGTCACTTTTCCTAACAAGGATGTCCACTATGGAGTTAAGTAGGGTTATTTTATAGTCTCAGTTGCAATTCTTCTGTCAATTGCGTAACCTTACATCTTACTTGAGTTTTAATTAAGATATCGTTGAGACCTTATTTCTGAGCTCTTTGTTTCAGTCTGATTTCATCATTAACGACACTTTGTAATTATAATGACACCTAAAGGCTTTTAAAAGTTTAACATCATTTTGAACATCATGCTGACTGCAACAACAGCATGTCAGTGCTGTTGTAATTAGAATGAGACACTTCTGTTACATTCATTTTTTAATATACAGGCGTGCCCCTGTATCTGGAACTTCCCTGCAGTTAAGTGAAACTGCAGATTCAGGCAACCGCCTTCTCCCCCTCACTCACCGAAGCCAATGGGAGCTCTGCTTCCCTCACCTTTGGAGGGTCTTCTGAGTCCAACAATGAAAAAAGTCACTTCCAGTTTAACAGAGAAATTAGATGTGACTTTTTTCACTTCTGGGCTCAGAGGACCTTCCAGAGGCGAGGGGAGCAGAGCAGGTGCTGGTCCGGGGGGGGCAGACCCGATCTGCAGATAAGTGGATCTGTGGACTCAGGATCCACAGATATGGGCCCCCCATATATTATTATTATTGCTTAATGCTTTCTGTCTTTGAAATATGGGTGTTACAGAATGAGGATGAGGATGATGAGGATGTAGATTAATGATTACAATTGTATGGTAGTGCAATTATCACCCACTTCAACTTCATTTCAGATCAAGTTGCTGGACTCACTTTTCTGACAGCACCTTCTCCTGACTCCTTGGAGATTTCAACATTCAAGATATGATACTCTGATCTAGTTACTTCTCTCTTCTCCCTTACCTCTTTGTTTGGTCTCTTCATTTGGACCAATTCTCCCACTTAGTGACTTGGGCACTCTCTTGATATTGCCTTTACTGAGAAATGTTCCATGTCTGACCTTTCTGTTGGGGAGTTCCCTCTATCTGATCACTGTTTTTGCCCCCTATGATACTGCAGACATTCCACCATCATTAGGCTCTGCCTTCTGTTCCTTCCATGTCTATAGTTCATGTCTATAGTTCATGGAGTGGCTTTCTTGAAAGAATTATGGTCCCTTTTTCTAATTTCTGTTCAAACTTATTCCGGTCCATCTCCCTTCCAATTAATTATTCAATCGTCCTTAGACATCCCATTGAAACCTCTCACTTCTGGGCAAGGTAACTGAGTGAATAGCTCCAGTTTTCTGGATGAATCTGACCTGGACCCAGGGCCTCTGAGAGGAATTTTATCAGGGGATGAGATTGCAAAATATAAGATCCCAGGAAATTTTTGGAGGCCCTCCTTTGGCTCCTGGGCCCCTTTTTGACCCTGGGCCTGGATGCAGTTTGCCCCCTGCACCCCCCTCTCATGGGCCCTGTCTGGACTGCTTTAAATCTAGCTTCACACTGGTTTTGGTACTGAAGCAGATATGGTCACACTGGTAGGATGATCCATACCAGGAATTAGATGGGGGGACCAAATCCCCAATGGTTCTACTGGACTTCTCAGTGGCATTCAACATCACCAACCATGGGGTCCTTCCAGGTCAGCTGGCCAGGGTGGAACTTGAAGGCCACTGTTCTACAGAGGCTCTAGTCCTTTCTGGCCAATAGGTTTCAGAAATTACTATTAGGTCAGTGTGGCTCCCTGACTTTATGCTTATGGATCTACAAGGATCTATTCTGTCCCCCAATTTATTTGACACCTACATGAAAGTGCTGGGAGAGATCATCAGAATTGGATGCCACCGATATGGGAATGACACTCAGCTCAACCTATACCACTGGAACTGGGGAGGATGAAGTCATTTGAAAGCACTGTCAGATGGAGACAGGGATTATCAACCTGATCTGAATGGGACTGCAATATAGGATTATCAACCTGATCTAAATGGGATTGTAATCTCTCTGCAGAAGCCAGTTTGCAGTTTGGGAATCCTTCTGGAATCTTTGCTGCTCCTGGCAGTGAAGGCTAGGGGAGGTTTTGCCCAGCTGAGGTTGGTGCTCCAACTGTTGTCTGACCTCAGTGGTCCATGCATTGGTGAGACCGAGACTCAATTACTATAAAACAGTCTTCAAAGGACTGTCCTTGAAGACCATCCATAAACTGAAGTTGCTGCAGAGGGGGGTGCCTCCTGTGGCTCATAGATGCTCATAGATGAACTTGTGGACAGTGTCCTGTTATTCTACCTAGATGAAGCTGACCACATCTGAAACATGATCAGATCCATGTTAGAGCCATTGTTAAGACCCTGCTCTCTTCTTTTTCACTGAATCCAGACTTGGCAGTCACCCAGTCCTAATAAGTACTAAGCACTTATGGTAGACTGAATGAAAGAAGGCTCAATCTTTGAGGCTCAATCTGGAAAAGACAGGCATAAGTGATGATCCCTATGATGGAGGGAACCTGTCACTGGTTATTCAATTTAGGGCACAATCTTATCCAGGTCTACTCAGAAGTAAGTCCTATTTTGTTCAATGGGGCTTACTCTCAGGAAAGTGTGGTTACGATTGCAGCCTTATTGTCCTGGGGGTTCTTCAGTTTCAGTGTTGAGTTGGCATCCTTCAGTCTCGGAAGACTATGGTGTCACGCTCTGAATGGTGGTTCTGGAACAGAGTGTCCTTTCCAGTGCGCGAAGCCTGGGTAAAGTAGGTATGGAGGATAGGCTGTTACCCATGCAGCAAATCCTCCCTCTCCACGTCGCTGAAATGGTCCAATGGAAAGGCAGAGACCAATACAGTTGGTTCCAGCAGCGTCGCAGGAGTTGCCAGAACGTGACTGTGTTCAGCCATGAACTGCCTCAGGGACTCCGGCTCCGGATTTTGCCTTGAGGTTGACTCCTGAAGCCTTTTCCATAACTGGATGTAGCCACAAGGCAGTGGAGGTTTGGGATCAGAATTTTCATTCTCTCAGATGAGCTGCCTTCCCAGGCTGACGAGCCCCATCTACCCGGTGGCTGTTTAGTCGCCTCTTACGACAAGTACAGCCAAACTGAGGGCCTATTCTTATCCCCAGCCCCCAGGGGAATTCAGTTTCAATGTAGTGTCAGGATTTTGCATCTGGGTGTGCTAGCCAACCCGGACAGCCTTCTACCAAATTGCATCTGTTAAAAAAGCTACAATTCTG
This sequence comes from Tiliqua scincoides, assembly GCF_035046505.1. Classification (NCBI taxonomy): domain Eukaryota; kingdom Metazoa; phylum Chordata; class Lepidosauria; order Squamata; family Scincidae; genus Tiliqua; species Tiliqua scincoides. The sequence goes on from NC_089825.1 coordinate 20,047,359, forward strand.
TTGTGGGGACCAATGAACTATCACTTGTGCCTCTGTAAGCTGGAAAGGTGATTTCAGTGGGCAGCGGAGAAATATAAATTTAAAAAAAAAATGCCAGTAAATTCAGCATCAAGCAACTGCTATTAACTAATCACTCAGAGGATATATAGCCAGAAATATTTTTTCTCCTAGCACACGTCTTGCTGAAAAGGTCACTACACAACACTGTTCAGGGTAGCCCATGCATGACATAGTTCAGCTAAAATTGATTAGAGTGATTTTATGAAAGAAACATTCAATTATTAAGTTGCACTGGATTTGGAGACTTTGACCCTGATTTTTTTTGTTCCCCTGGAGTTGGAGTTGAAGTCCGGGTAATCTATGTGCTAAATTCATCCTGGTGGATAATAGAAAATTCTGCTCCATTTCCTCTGGGACTTCATGCTCATTAGTCACAGCATACCAATTAGAAGCTTTGTTAGAAAACCAGAGGAATGCAACATAGCACATGTACAGACCAGGAAGCCGCTTTCATATCCCCCATGGATGAGTGGCTTTGTATGGGACGCCAAGAATCACATTAGTAGGTCGTGTGCATCAGCGTGCAAGATCAACAAAAGGATTGAAAATATTTTTTGGGTCAGCACAACTCTTTTAAATTGTGACCACTAATAATGAGATGAACTTGCATTTCCTTTGTACAGTATTAAAATCAGAGAGAGATAGAGAGAGAGAAGCAGAATATAGTACAAATTGCAACTTTAAAATAGACGTCTTAAGAAAGCAATATTTCTGATCATCCAGCAGCCCTTCCCAGCTAGCAAAGGTGAAGTTGGGGTTAATGCTGCAGCAAACTGCTTACGAACTAGAGCAGCAACTGGTTTGCGAGGGGATTATTGGCATTATAAACCACAAGTGTTCCTAACAGTAATTCTTAATTAAGAAAATAATAGGACCCAGCGTCTGTGCTCTGATCGTGCAGCCAAGTGACTCTGTCTCAATCCAAACACACATAATAGGACTCAACAAACAGGCAGATTCCTTTCATTCAATGATCTGTAGGAAAGATTTAAACTTCTCATGCCTGGCTTCTGTGATAGTATCTCTGGCTGCAGGTTATGCACAGAGATACATATTAATATATACATATTAAACAAAACACCCGTTTTGTTTTCTGGTTTTCTTTTAATGAATCCTCTTAGTATTATTTCAGCATTTTTATTCCAAATGTTGGTTCCAAAAATATTTTATTATGGACTTAAATTCCCAGATTGGGTTGATGCTTTAATTAAACTCAGCGTAAACAATAATGGCAACCTTTCAATGTAAATATTCATTTGGACAAATCAAGCACAGTCTAAAGGCAATACTTTGGCATAGGTTCACAGCTCTGTTCAGAGTACACTTCTGTACTGCACCGAGTCATGGACTCTTCGCTCACAACAGGAGAGGAAACTGAACGCTTTCCACATGCGCTGCCTCCGATGCATCCTTGGCATCACCTGGCAGGACAAAGTTCCAAACAACACAGTCCTGGAACGAGCTGGAATCCCTAGCATGTATGCACTGCTGAAACAGAGACGCCTGCGTTGGCTCGGTCATGTCGTGAGAATGGATGATGGCCGGATCCCAAAGGATCTCCTCTATGGAGAACTCGTGCAAGGAAAGCGCCCTACAGGTAGACCACAGCTGCGATACAAGGACATCTGCAAGAGGGATCTGAAGGCCTTAGGGATGGACCTCAACAAGTGGGAAACCCTGGCCTCTGAGCGGCCCGCTTGGAGGCAGGCTGTGCAGCATGGCCTTTCCCAGTTTGAAGAGACACTTTGCCAACAGTCTGAGGCTAAGAGGCAAAGAAGGAAGGCCCATAGCCAGGGAGACAGACCAGGGACAGACTGCACTTGCTCCTGGTGTGGAAGGGATTGTCACTCCCAAATCGGCCTTTTCAGCCACACTAGACGCTGTTCCAGAACCACCATTCAGAGCGCGATACCATAGCCTTTCGAGACTGAAGGTTGCCAACACACTTCATTGCTGAACTCTATCATTCCCTAACATATTCTGATTGTGACAGATATCATAACAAATCATGGACATTACCTGGTGGCAGATGCACTGGGAAAACATGCGCATAAGAAAATCATTTGCCTTAAAGATAATGTTGCTAGATGATTTTCAGCATGGGAGTGAACACTAAGGAAGGCAACAGGGGCAGTCCTAGTCCCTGTGCTGAGGTGAGCCTGGAAATTCTCCCCCCCCCCATCCCTGCAGTGGTTGTGTACGGAGGTCTCCACAACACTGAGAGAAATGCCACTCCCCAACCAGTTGCATCCAGAGTTCTGAGGGGCTGCATTGCAGTTTAACTGGTGTTGGAAAGTTGGATAGGATTGGGCCCTAAGCTAGGTCCCAGCCACAGAACCCAAGGTTTCCAGTTTAGAACTCTGTACCTGCACCAGACTGGCAAATTTGCCAGATCCCCAGCTTCAACACAATCAGTCCCCTACTCCTCACAGTTCTGGATTGAAAACAGAATCACTATTCTGGAATGACTAGGAGAATTCACTCTTCACAAGTCCAGTATTAGAGTGCTGTCAAGCACTTTACACAAGCTGACTATCTCCTTCACAGACCAAGCAGCAAGAATAAAAATGGAACTAAAAAGAAGTAGAAGTGATGGTTGCTAAACATTGCCAGAACTGGAGTTTCACACCTTTACTTCGGCATGAAGTAGCACAAAAGTGCTTTCAGGAAAGAGGAAATATGTCAGTCTGTTACCATGACAAATGAGCAACACTCCTCAACTTGCCACCAATCAATGAAGTCTCTAGAGAACTGTGGGAAGAGAGGAAGCATTGGACCAATGACACCGTGTGCTTGTGTCACTGAGAGCAAGTGAAACTCTCCATGCTTCAAGCAACTCATATTCTGAATGGAAAGGGGGAAAGAGGGAACACATCAATCCATCACCAGTGCAATGGTCCCTCTTCTGCCGTGATGGACAATGAAATCATCAGAGCAGTGCCACAAGTCAGGAAGTGCATCCTGCTATCATTTGACACGAGAGTTACATTTTTGAAATGCAGCACATATCTCAAAAAAAGGTAAATTAAAAGAATTCTTACCATAAGAATTGTATGGCATGTTAACAGTACAGGCTAGCTAGGGGAAAAGTCATATAACTGCCCACATCACAATGTAAATAGTTCATATATGACTGCCATTATTCATTTACCTTATTCATTAATAAAGGAAAAAAACAGTTCAGGAAAAAGAACAGTAAAGACATCTTAAAGAAACATTGGCTGCAACCCTAACCACACTTTCCTGAGGGTCAGCCCCACTGAACCAAATAGGAATTACTTCTGAGTAGACCTGGCCCATTGTTTATTTAAAATCTCTTTTTGAATGTTACTGTTAACACTTTCATCAGTGAATTCTGCTTGTCCAAGATGGTGCTGGCAAAGGGCTGAAGAAGGTGGTTACTGGGAATATGTGAAAATGACAACTCAAAAGGAGCATACACAAAGCAAAGATGCCACATAAGGAAACTGAGAAAGCGGTAAGTGGCAGCTCTGCAAATGTAGTCACTGTTGTACTGCACAGTACCTCTCCATATAACACGTGACTAGGCTGCCAACTGAACATTCAGGGGGATGGGAGTGGTAAGATTGACCTCAGTATTCCAAAAATTTGAGAGCATAACCACATTCACTGCTTGCTCAAAAACTTTGGAGTAGACCTAGTTAGGATAGTGCTCTAAATCGAACATGTTTAAAAATGAGAGGAGGGTGTATTTTCCTGTTACAGCAACAAGCTGACGCATTCCCTCTCCATCTGTTCCCAGTGGCACCACCACGCAGACAAGTCTGATGGGTTATGTGTCATGTGACACTGACATGTTATATATATATATATATATATATATATATATATATATATATATATATATATATATATATATATATATATATATATATATATATATTATATTGGCAACCTTCAGTCTCGAAAGACTATGGTATTGCGCTCTGAAAGGTGGTTCTGGCACAGCGTCTAGTGTGGCTGAAAAGGCCAATCCGGGAGTGATAATCCCTTCCACACCGGGAGCAAGTGCAGTCTGTCCCTGGTCTGTCTCCCTGGCTATGGGCCTTCCTTCTTTGCCTCTTTGCCTCAGACTGTTGGCAAAGTGTCTCTTCAAACTGGGAAAGGCCATGCTGCACAGCCTGCCTCCAAGCGGGCCGCTCAGAGGCCAGGGTTTCCCACTTGTTGAGGTCCATCCCTAAGGCCTTCAGATCCCTCTTGCAGATGTCCTTGTATCGCAGCTGTGGTCTACCTGTAGGGCGCTTTCCTTGCACGAGTTCTCCATAGAGGAGATCCTTTGGGATCCGGCCATCATCCATTCTCACGACATGACCAAGCCAACGCAGGCGTCTCTATTTCAGCAGTGAATACATGCTAGGGATTCCAGCACGTTCCAGGACTGTGTTGTTTGGAACTTTGTCCTGCCAGGTGATGCCGAGGATGCGTCGGAGGCAGCGCATGCGGAAAGCGCTCAGTTTCCTCTCCTGTTGTGAGCGAAGAGTCCATGACTCGCTGCAGTACAGAAGTGTACTCAGGACGCAAGCTCTGTAGACCTGGATCTTGGTATGTTCCGTCAGCTTCTTGTTGGACCAGACTCTCTTTGTGAGTCTGGAAAACGTGGTAGCTGCTTTACCAATGCGCTTGTTTAGCTCGGTATCGAGAGAAAGAGTGTCGGAGATCGTTGAGCCAAGGTACACAGAGTCATGGACAACCTCCAGTTCATGCTCAGAGATTGTAATGCAGGGAGGTGAGTCCACATCCTGAACCATGACCTGTGTTTTCTTCAGGCTGATTGTCAGTCCAAAATCTTGGCAGGCCTTGCTAAAACGACCCATGAGCTGCTGGAGATCTTTGGCAGAGTGGGTAGTGACAGCTGCATCGTCGGCAAAGAGGAAGTCATGCAGACATTTCAGCTGGACTTTGGATTTTGCTCTCAGTCTGGAGAGGTTGAAGAGCTTTCTGTCTGATCTGGTCCGGAGATAGATGCCTTCTGTTGCAGTTCCAAAGGCCTACTTCAGCAGGACAGCGAAGAAAATCCCAAACAAGGTTGGTGCAAGAACACAGCCCTGCTTCACTCCGCTTCGGATGTCAAAAGGGTCTGATGTGGAGCCATCAAAGACAACAGTGCCCTTCATGTCCTTGTGGAAAGATCTGATGATGCTGAGGAGCCTGGGTGGACATCCAATCTTGGGGAGAATCTTGAAGAGGCCGTCTCTGCTGACCAGGTCGAAAGCCTTTGTGAGATCTATGAAGGCTATAAAGAGTGGCTGTCGTTGTTCCCTGCATTTCTCCTGCAGTTGTCTAAGGGAGAATACCATATCAGTGGTGGACCTGTTGGCTCGGAATCCACACTGCGATTCTGGATAGACGCTCTCTGCAAGTACCTGGAGCCTCTTTAGTACAACTCGGGCAAACAGCTTTCCTACAACGCTAAGGAGAGAGATGCCGCGGTAGTTGTTGCAGTCACCCCTGTCACCTTTGTTCTTGTACAGCGTGATGATGTTTGCATCCCTCATGTCCTGAGGTACTCCACCTTCTCTCCAGCAGAGACAGAGGATTTCATGCAGCTCAGTGACGATGATCTCTTTGCAGCATTTTAGGACTTCAGCAGGGATGCTGTCTTTTCCAGGTGCCTTGCCAAAGGCAAGGGAGTCCAGGGCCACGTGAAGTTCTTCTAGGGTTGGTTCACTGTCAAGCTCTTCCAGCACAGGCAGGCACTCAATGTTGTTCAGTGCTTCTTCGGTGACTACATTTTCTCTGGAATATAGCTCAGAGTAGTGCTGCACCCAGCGTTCCATCTGCTGCGCCCGATCCTGGATGACCTCGCCTGTGGCAGACTTCAGAGGGGCAATTTTCCTCTGTGTTGGACCTAGGGCCTGCTTATCAACATAAAAACATAAGAACAGCCCCACTGGATCAGGCCATAGGCCCATCTAGCCCAGCTTCCTGTATCTCACAGCGGCCCCACCAAATGCCCCAGGGAGCACACCAGATAACAAGAGACCTGCATCCTGGTGCCCTCCCTTGCATCTGACATAGCCCATTTCTAAAATCAGGAGGTTGCACATACACATCATGGCTTGTAACCCGTAATGGATTTTTCCTCCAGAAACTTGTCCAATCCCCCTTTAAAGGCAACCAGGCCAGATGCCGTCACCACATCCTGCAGCAAGGAGTTCCACAGAATGACCACCTTCTTACATTTCTTTTGCCAAAGTTTATGTTCCTTTTTATTCTCCTCATTAGGGCAAGACTTCCATTTACAGAAGGAAGCTTTCTTACCCTTTACGGCCTCTCTAACTTGGCTGGTTAGCCATGCGGGCACCCTCCTGGATTTAGTGGAACCCTTCTTTCTTTGTGGTATACACCTCTGCTGCGCCTCTATTACTGTTGTTTTAAGCAGCCTCCATGCACTCTGGAGAGATTGGACTCTTTTTACCTTCCCTTTCAACCTCCTTCTAACCAGCCTCCTCATTTGAGGGAAGTCCGCCCGTCGGAAATCAAGGGTTTTTGTGAGAGATTTGCCTAGTATTCTTTCCCCGACGTGCACGTCGAAACGGATCGCAACATGATCACTGTTCCCCAATGGCTCCGTAACATTGACATATCTAACCAGGTCCTGTGTACCGCACAATATTAAATCCAGAGTCACCTGTCCTCTGGTGGGCTCCATGACTAGCTGCTCTAAGGCACAGTCATTTAGCATGTCAAGGAATCTGGTCTCCTTTTCGTGACCAGAACACAAATTGACCCAGTCAATATGAGGATAATTGAAGTCCCCCATGATCACAACCCTGTCCCTCCTTGTCACCTCCCTGATCTGTTTCCTTATTTCAAGGTCCCCTTTCCTTCCAGTTTCTGGTCTGAGGCCATGTGCACTTCTGCAGAGAGCCTCATGCAGTGGCAGGCACTAGCTTTATACTCCTAGCTAGCTCCTCCTCCCTCCCTCCTTGCTGATTGAAAAGGAGCTGGTCTTCCCAGGTGAGATTTCCCTGAATGGGGTGCTTGGATTTGCCTAATGGGGTATCAACTCCTAAAGGTCAATTGCTATGACCTAAAGGACAATGACTATGCTAAATTGCCCTGGCTGGGTGGGAACTGGCCCTTCCTAGGTTCTTACCCTCCTACTTCAGTTCTCTGAGGCTGGACTGTTTTTTAACCTCAAGCTGGTTTTTTTATTTGAGTTTAAACTGCACTGGTTTAAGAGTTTTTTGGCTTGGCAGAACTTACACACTAAGGTTTAAATTCTGTTTAGCCCTGCTAAAATTCTGCTTTTATTAAGTGCGCACCTTTATTTTATTTATTTATTGCTCTCACCTAGATCCTGTGTCCTAATTTACTGAACCTCCATCCATCCATCACATCCAACAATGTGAGATCAGGTAATCAGCAAAGCTTCAATTGGTCCGTAATGTAAATATAAAATCAAAATTGGAACATACCTGTGCGCGGCTTTTGACATTCTTTCCTGCATTAAATGCATACATAGTTGCAGAAACTGAGAGTGCAGGAGGGCAGGCAATTTTTGCCATAGGATTGTATCCTAAAAATGTTAGTATTCTTCAGCCCAATGTAAATTAATGGTACTTCTGATAGACACAACTAAGGGTCCAGTCCTATCCAACTTCTGAGATCCGGTGTAGCCACAATACAGCCCTGTTGTAAGGCAACACATGTTCCCATACCTCGAGAAGACCCCAGTGACTGCCCCTCCACCACAGGAAGCAGTCCACACCCCACTAGCACAACTGCACCAGCACTGGAAAATTAGATAGGATTTGGACCTAACTTGTTGCACTACTGCTTAGTCATAATTAAGGCCGACAGTAAAGGTGTTTGCATTACTTTTCCAACATCTCACAAAGTTTTTTTGGCTACCCTTCTGACAAGACAGTCTCATCGACTCCACTTTAAATAGAACACCAGCAGCTGACATACATGTCTTTTTCAAGTAAAAAGACAAAGAATCATGTGTTCTTGTGCATTTCATTTGCAAACTTATCAGTTTTTCATGGGGGGGTGGTCTTCTCATGAAAGATCTGGGCTCCCATATAACTACATTTGGTCTTTACCATCTCAATAATATGCAGGCAAATTAGGGCTAAACAGGCTTCATAATCTAGGATCATGATTACACTGATTCTGAAGGCAGGGGTCTCAAACACTGTGTTCTTTGTTTTTGAGACATCCCTCCCATCTTGTGAAATTGTCTGTAATGTATGAAATTTGCTTAATATACCCCCCACCTGTTTTGGGGAACTTTCCAACTCTGAAGATGATTACACAGCATAAGTCCAAGTCACACAAGAAAGAGAAGACATGCAAAAGTCAGATACAATAAATTACATTCAAAGACTACATTTGATATTGTTTTAAACCTTCCCTTTTTAGTGAAATAACTGCTTATTTTACGCAATGTAAAACAGCACAGACCATTTTGATTCTTAAAAGGAAAAATGTCCAGTACTCTTTAGTTTGCCTACTGTTGAAATGTTGAATACAATATAGGATATGCTGTACAACAAAGTGCCATTCTTAAAATTTGACTGTGTGCTTATTTTTTAATAAGTTGTGGATCCAATATAGAGACGCTCACAAACCAAGATTTAGTTAAAGGTGAGAATGTGGCATAGTTCCAGTGTATAAAAGCATTCAACGCACATAGAAATTAACATGTTATTTATAATATAGTAGGACTTAAAGGGAAAAAAACTTACTTGCAATTATCTTGTTAAGCAAAGCAAGAACTTCCAGTTAGAGTAATGTAAAGCATCCCAAAACCGCACTGCTCTGCTCCTTTGGGTGTCGAATTGTTTCAATTTCTTCCTGTTCCATTTTGCAACATAGCAGAAATGTAGCACTTTGAAAGACCCCTTGTGGGGAGCCTGCTGGGATCCCCCCCCCCAGTACCGTGCAGCAGAATGCTCACTTCGGGCAAATCACTGTGCTCCTTTTATCGGTAGTGACATTTATCATCACCCAGCTTATGTGATGTTACTGGTACATGCAGATATTTGACTTGAAATGAGACAGCCCTCTTAAGTTGTGCCTGTTAAAGAAAAACATGTGGAGGATTTCCTGCTGAGAACTCCCAGCAGAGGCACAAATTCAAGGGTGTGTGGAAACTACTTGTCAAAGCTTTCTTAAGTCTGCATCAACAGTAGGCATCCAGCAATGAAAGGTTGAATTCATTACTATTGCTCTTCAAGATAACCCTGCAATAAATCTCCAGTTCCCTAAGCAAAGTTCAGCTCAGATGAACAACTCAACAAACGAGAGGATAAGCGTGGAGAGCTGCCTTTATATACTGTCACCTGTAGATGAACACTTTTGGACTACCAGTATACACGAACAGAAATGAACAGGTAGGCAAAGACACAAATGTCAATTCTGTATGTTTATGAAACATACAGAGCCTTCTCCTCCCATGCTCTTATATCTATAGCCTGCTTCAAGTTTTTACACACACACACACACACACACACACACACACACAGAGTACCTTGTAAAATCAAGGTCTGGAAAATTATTTCTTGAAAGGATTAATATTTCCCTCCCCTCTTCAAAAATACTCTTGTGCTTCCTGGCTCTGCCTGTTTTATTTTATAAACTGAGGGGCCAATCCTATCCAACTTTCCAGCACCGGTGTAGCCGCAATGCAACCCCAAGTTAAGAGAATAAATGTTCCCATACTTTGAGGAGGCCTCTGTGACTGCCTCGCCACTAAAGGATGGAGCACATGCCCCACTGCCACGGCTGCACTGGAAAATTGGGAAGGATTTGGCCCAGAGGCTGCAATCCTATCCACACTTGCCTGGGAGTAAACTCCATTGTCTATAATGGGACATACGTCTGAGCAGACATGCATAGGATTAGGCTCACAGGTAGCAATCCTATACATCCTCCTTACGTAGGGGTAAGTCCCATGGAATTCAGTGGGAATAACTTCTGAGTAGACATGCATAGGATTGAATAGCAAGACACTAGTTCTTTGGCATCAAGGAGCATCTTGATATTCACACTAAATGAAAAAGTCACCACCTGGAATGGGGGTAATTTCTTAAATAAGAGCAGCACATTAATATTTTATTTTTATTTTTTATGTATGGTATCTATTATGTCTACACTACATAGTCAAGGCAGTTTACAGTAATCATCACTGGAGACCAGGGTGGCCAACCTTTCAACTTTAGGTCTCCTGGACCTTTGACAATTGAGTAGAGGAGGGAATTTCAGCAGGTGCAGTTTGCAAGCCTATGAACACTTTCCTGTGAGTAAGCCCCATTAAAGACAATGAAATTTACTTCTGAGTAGACAAGCATAGGATTGTCTACGCAGAGGCGTAGCTAGGTCATTTGGCACCTGGGGCCCATAAATTTTTGTCACCCATATGACAATTAATTCATTATCTTATTAATTAAATTAATTATCACTTATATTGTTTAATTAATTAATTCACTTTTTATACCACCCTTTCTCTAAGCAGCTCAGGATGTTGTACATGGTTCGTCCCCTTATTTTGTCCTCACAACACCCTGTGAGGTAGGTGAGACTGAGAGATAGTAATAGTCATGACATGGAATGAATAATAATAATGGCCGGAAAAATAAATGCAGGGAATGTTTCCCCACAAGCAATGGATGAAATTCTGCATCAGATGGTATATAACATGATGGTATTATTCCTAAAAGCCACGATTTCCACAATTTTGGTCACTAGGGTGTCATCCCCCCCAGCTGTCTCATTGGCCTGTTTTGAGTTAAGGCAGTGGTTCTCAAACTTTTAACACTGGGACCCACTTTTTAGAATGACAATCTGTCCAGGACCCACTGGAAGTGACGTCATGGCTGGAAGTGACATCATCAAGCAAAATAAAATTATAAATAATTAAATTAAAGAAAAACAGATAAATAAGGGGAAGCCAGCCCTGTTTCACCAAGTGAATTTTCTCTGTAGCCTGCCTGCAATTACACACACACACACACCCCACACACAGATAAATTAGTGAGATTTTCAGCCCTCCCCAGTGCCCACCTTACCAGCTCAAGCCTCTGGTTTATTCTTTGAGGGGGCTGCCTTCTGCAGCATTTGCTGAGCTCCACTTTCATTAGATGGGGACCATGCAGCTAACCTTGCATTCCTTTTTGCCTGACTTAACCAGGAGCCAAGGCACATTTGCTTAATAGCGAGTAAAAGTGCCTGTGTGGCTTACTTTCGCTTTCCATAGGGCTCAATACATTCATCTGCTTGGAGAGAGGGACTTCCCTCTTAGGTGTTTTTGGGGGGCTGCTTTCATTGGATAGGAACCATTCTGGTGTCACTGGATTCCTCTCAGCCTGCCCTTTCCGATAAACTATGGCAAGTTTGCCTACCCACGAGTAAACGCGCGATATGGCTCTGTTTCATTTTCCATAGGGTTCAATGCATTTTTGGTTTCAGGTTTTTTGGCCATAACTTTTGATGGAAAGGAGATATTTCAATCTGGTTTTTTGCATTGCATTCCGCCGGAAATTCCGCATCCAACAGTATATAGCATGATGGGGTTACTCATAACCTCCGCGATGTTAGCATTGTTGCGGCATTTGTGGTGTTACACCCCTCTTCAAGGGTGGTACCTGGGGTGGACCACCCCCCGCTAGCTACACCACTGGTGCTCTGACACCCCTGGTGAGCAGGCTACCCTTGCTGTAAACACTGCAAACTGTATCATACAGGCCTGGTATTAAAATCATAGGAGATCCATCTTCTCAGATGGATTCTATTCCTAAGGCTGTCCTTCCATTTCACAAAGGTCCATTAAATAAAAATTTAATTTTTTAAAGTGTACTTTACTTTAAGGCTATGTGCCCTTTTCCAGTGCTGTAATGGCCAAGAGGAGGGCATTACCCTTGCTAATTGGACAGGTGGTGCTCCTCTTATATTTAACTAAGGGGAGAACAACTGTTCCTATTCACGCCAGCACAGCATCTTTTCTAGTGACTGCTGGTGATTCTTCTACTTCTTTTTGGATTATGAGCCCTGTGGAGACAGGGAATCATTTAGTTAGCCATGTAAACCACCTAGTAAACATTTTTAATTGAGAAGCAGTACATAAATATTAATTTTTAATATTGTTACTAACAATAACAAATAGGAGTACCTCTGTGCCCCTTTTGAGTGAAAAAGGAGATCAGGACACATGCTGATCTAGAAAATTCTCTTTTAAGTCCCTCCTGGGCTGAAAAGCTTTTTTGCTTTTGTTTGTTTAAAGGACAAGCAGGTAACTACAGTGAGCCCTTGTTAACCAGGGGGGGGTTCATTCTTGAAACCCTCACGGATAACGAATTCTGTAGATGCTGGAGTCTGGCATCTGATGTGCCGCAAAGATTTACCAGCAGCCTCTGGTAAAGCCTCTGGAGGCTGCTTCCAGGTTGCGCCTGGCCTACAATGCACACAAATGGCTTCCACAGACCTCAGAATGCCTTGCAGAGGCCTCCAGAAATGACCTCCGGTTTGTGTCCGATAACTGTGTCCCAAAAAAAACAAAAGTTGCTTCTGGAAGCCTCCACAAGGCATTCCGAGGCTCACACAGGCCAACAGAGTACATTGTGGGCCTGGCACAACCCGGAAACAGCCTCAGGAGGCTGTTGATAAGTCAATGCGGAGCATTACAGAACCTCTGCTCCATAGGTGGCTCGATCTGTGGATTAATTTGCACAGATATGGGACCCATGGATGCAGAGGGTCCACTGTATATAGTCTTATTGCAAGAATTCCTTCACAGCAAGTTTTTACATACTCAGGGTACCCTACACTCCACGGTTTTGCTGCTGCTAGAAGGAATCATTTATGCAAAGAGGAATCTGCTACCCTACGTCAAGAATGCAACAATTCTTTCATTAGGAATTTCCCCTACTTAGGGTGCAACCCAGAGTGCCCCAAACTTGCGCCAGCCAAAGAGTGTCACGAAATTGCTGTAAAGCACTTTTGTGTCACTCTCAGGGGAGATAGTTCAGCACACCGGCTTCCTGGTGCTGACACGAGTCCCGGGGCCCATTAAGTTTGCACCAGCTGAGCTCGGCCGGCGCAGGGGTCTGGGGGAGGCATGGGAGGGCAGGGAGGAGGTGATTTGGGGCAGAGGGAGGGTGGGTGGGCAGCGGGGCCAGGATCTGGTACTTATGCCAGATCTTAGCCCCATGCCTGGGCAGACCTAAACAATTCCAGGCTGCCTGGATTTTCGCCATCGATGTAGGTGGAGCAGATCCAAGTAGCCCCATTGGGGTTCCTGCAGCTCTCCCTGGGATAAGGGGAAAGGTTTCCCCTTGCCTCAGGCCAAGCCTAAGATAGCCCCAAACTTGCACTGGATACAGCGCCTGTTCCAGCACAAGTTAGGATTGTGCTGTGAGATTTTTAAATATTTCTTGGTTTTATGTCAAGCAACAATCCAATATTCTTCGCACTAATCCTGAAACCAAATAATTATTTTAGAAACCCAGCTTGGAGTCATTAAACAGTGAGATCTTAGCCCTTATGGTTGGGATGGGCAAAGAGGAGAAGGGAGGAGCTCTGAATGCCAAAGGGTCAAGCCAGAAACACAAACACGCAGTATCAAAAATGTATTGCTTCTTAAATGTTTGGTTTAAGCCAGGGGTGTCCAAAGTTTTTGGCAGGAGGGCCACATCATCTCTCTGAGACTGTGTCGGGGGCCGGAGAAAAAAAGAATTAATTTACATTTAAAATTTGAATAAATTTACATAAGTTTACATAAATGAATATATTAAAGATGAACTTATATGAATGAATGAAGGTCTTGAAATAGCTCAAGGCCTATAAAAGACCTTGCACAAAGCAAGGCCAGCCTTTACTTTGCTGCCACTACTGCATCACAGATGTGAAACAGCAAGCAGTGGAGGAAGCTTTCATCCCACAGCTCACGTGAGAAGTCAAACAGTCACCCTCATGCTGAGCACTTGCGTCAGGCCAGTGTGAGCTCCAACAAATCTCTGGAGGGCCAGAGGCTCATTGGAGAATGGGGGCTCCTTGAGGGCCACATTGAGAGGCCTTGAGGGCCGCAAGTGGCCCCAGGGCTGGGGTTTGGGCACCCCTGGTTTAAGCCATTTTCAGTGCAACAGGAAGATGGAGAAAGTCTCTGTCCTGTAATTCTGGGGCTTAATAATACTGAAAATGCATTCCTTCCTCATGTATCCTATAAAAGAGATAAAGTGGCCAATAAAAATGATAAGAGATAGAAAAGAAATGAGAGAAAGAGACGGTAGAATGCATGAGAAAGAAGTGGCTCCTGGGTGAGGAAAATATTAAAAGGTCGCTAAGTGAATGAGAAGGAAAGTAAGGCGAAGAAAAAGAGAAGGAAAGAAAAAGAGATGGCAAAACAAAACACAGAAGAGTAAAACCCATTAAAATTGTTGGCAGGGCTGGCTTTAGGGCAATTCAATCAAATCTGGCCCCACCATTTGGAGGGGCCCTGAGCCACTGCCAGCTCCCTCCATAGCAGACATCCCAGCATGGAACTGTCTGTGTCAAGTTGTAGCAAGCGCTGTGTGGGCCATTTGCCTCCTCCTGTGTTCATACAGCCCAAAATGGGCCACCAGAAGTAGTCTGTGGTGTTGTCGTCACAACACTGCCAACTATTTCCAGGTGCTGCACTTACATACAGCACCATCATCCCTGGGCTCAATGGGCAGCCTGGTGAGTGGGGGGACCACAAGGCCCCCCCCCATCATAAAAATGTTTCACATTGGGCCCTGCCACTCCTGGGGCCAGCCCTGCTAGTTGGAGAAAGGTGACAGAGGGCAAAGAAGGTGTCACGTATTGCAATTCAGAGAATCATGGCCATGATCCTCTACAAGGCAAATCTGTATCCAGATAGCACTATCCATAATGACAAAAGCCTGCTGCACTGGGAGAAACTGCCCATGCCCAGTTATCTGTCTGGATCCATATACAGTCATCAGACTGCTACATGCAAGAAACAGCCCTGCTTTTTTCTATTCTGTGAAAACAGAAATAAGTCCAGACATGTCAATCTCCACTTCTACCACTCATCTCTTGATGGGAACAAGCAAGGGAAATTTAGTAGGGCAGGTGCAGATCTGCCCAGATTGGGCTGCATGACTGTTTAGGAGCTCCTCAACTTCTGCAAGCACATGGAGTTACATCCCTTTCACAGGAGGCCACAATGGAAAATCCTGGATTGCATTCCTAGATCCCAGATTAAGTATACTTGGAATTATTTGCCTAAAAGTAATAGGATTTTAAGAACATTAGTTTAATGTCAATTTGTTCTCCTCACCCCCTCAAAGCTATACCATCAAATCGTCAATTATTTTTTGTTCTGCAGTGCTTCCTGTTTGTTCTTTGCTGACCATGTGGTGGAAAGGGGGAGCACAGAAAATAGGGTACCAAATGACATTATCAAAGAGAAAGCAGTTTCATTTGAACATCTACTTCCACTGATCCGTTAAACCACTGGTTCTCAAACTCTCTGGAAGTTTGAGGACCAGGATCTTTGCAGGGGTGGGATGGAAAGCAGTGAAGCAATCCCCAGGATCGTGCGGGATTAACAACAGGGTACAGCTATGAACTTCCCAGGTTGGGAGAGGGGATTCCACCATGAGTAAGGCTTGTGGCACGTTCACCCCTAGAATGTTCTGCTGGAACCGAGTTCTGATTGGTGGATGGGTCAGGAGACCTATAAAAGTGAGGGAAAAGAGCTTTTCTTTGTTCTAGCTTTGCCTCTGGCTAAGGGGGCCTGAGCTTTGACCATACTGACAAGAGGGACCTACCTTGACTGCAGCAAGGGTGGGTTAGACTGGACTTTAGAAATCTAAGACTTTGGTGAGTGATAGTCAGGAGTTATCTCTTTATCGTTTTATTAGTGCTGAGTGTTTTATTGTATAGGTATGCTCTATACTAAATTCTAAAACCTTTGAGTGATGCAGTGCTGTCTGTATAACTATTCTTTAAATCTATATTCAATAAATCCTATCTATTACAAGTGACTGGATTATTGGGACTGGTGAAGCAAAGGGGACTGGTTGTGGAAGTTAATCCAGCGTGACTGGGTGGAACCTGGAGACCCAGTCCTAGGAGCCTGCTCCGAGGTTCAAGCTGAGTCCAAGGGGGGCGGCTCAACTGGAGCACGGTTCAGGGGAGGGTTCCCCAAATTTGGCCTGGCTACCAGGATTGGAAGTTCTATGGTTAAAGAGCGATTGGTAACTGGAGTTGGAAAGACCTGAGGGGTGTCAGGTGGTTATATGGGTTTATGGCCACTTGATTACCCTAAGGGCAATAAACAGATTACACAGGGAGGGTCATCTTGATTGTCACACCTAGTTCCTGCTGGCATCTGGGGGCAGTTTAGGAAGCCCCATAAAGCTCTCTGCAGGGCTCTCCCCACCTCTAAACACTGAAAAAAGTGCAATCACGACCCACTTCCTAGTTGCTATTGCTAAACTGGAAGTGGGTTGTGATTGCATTATTTGAGTGTTTAGAGGTGCGGAGAACCCTGCAGAGAGCTCCGTGGGGCTCCCCACACCACCTGGACATCAGCAGGGACTAGGGCTAGTTACAAAAAAGCCCCTATGTCCCCTGCAGTGGCTCAAACCTGGGGATCACATCGCTGACTTCCCCCTTTCCTTTGTCCCTCAGGGGCAAGGGCGGTGGTTCTCAGGCTAGTGGGTTGCGACCCACAGTTTGAGAACCACTGCATTAAACTATTTAAACCATTTTACTTCGTGCTCTTATAGCAAAATAGGACTTAGTCTAAAAAGTCATTAAAAAAAGAAAACCAAACACACCAGCAGAACTAAGTGACATTACAAAATATTGCCTAGGGTGCAGATATTTTTATATGCATCAAAGAAAAGATTGCGTTACTGAGCTAGACCAAAAAGTCATTTCTAACAGAGTCCCTTCATCTTCATTTGTGGCATACATTGTTGCCATCGGGGGAGGGGGGATTACATTACAGCATTGCACTAAATCTATTTATTCCCTTTCTAGAGGTGTTTTTTTTTTTCCAAGTCATGCTATAAAAATAATCAGCCCAGCTACTCATACCAATCATAAAAAAGATTAATACAGGAAGCTATTCTTCGGCTTTGCATTTCCATTCACTGTACTAATAGGACAGCTGTAAAGTTTATGTGCCCCCATAAGTTGCGAAAAAATACATTTTGCTCTAGATAGCAAGCATAAAAGTAATTACTGTTATAAACATACAGCACAGTAGAGCCGTATTTGGCAAGCATCCGGATTTTATGTGAAAAATCAACAGAATGAGAGATGCGGGTTGGCAGGGAAGCTTCAGTTTCAATCAGACACACAATTCAAAATCTGTCTCTCTTCATCTGGATATTCTACAGCTTTGGTAATTATTGCTCCCATATTATTGCTTACATTTCAAAGCAACTACTCATCTCAAGCTATTCTTATCAGCATGGAGGAGGGGGAAAAAAAGAGATGTCAAGGGGGGAAGTTAAGATTAGAAAGTCTCCTTTGGTTCACAGCAGACCACACAACTTTTTTCCAGGTACGGTTATGAAAGGTAATGAGTCATTCTTGACTAGACTTCCAAGAATGTGAGACGAAAGTCTCCTTGGTTGATCTCATAAGAATGAAGTGGGGTTTACAAGCATACAAAAAGGGAAATTAAAACCACCTTGGTGCTCTCACCGAGTAAAATCTGGAGAGGACAATGATAAGAGTTTGGAATGTCAAGTACAGTATGAGGACACCTTAACTTACAGTTTACGAAGAAATTGAACATTCTGTGTTAGTAGTCTACTAAGCATGACCACGAACACATTCAGGTTTATTCTTGAGAAAAAATGAAAGGGAAAGTAGGAGAGCTACAGAGACATGTTGTACGTTTCCGGCATGGGATACGTGCCACTTTGTGTTCTGGGAGTGACATAGAGCACTTCAGTGGTCAAGCGAGCTGTTACGAAAGAGCATGAAAGAATTATTGCATATTGTGCTTCATTTAGGGCTGTCCTTGAAGACGGTCTGAAAATTGCAATTAGTGCTGAATGGTGCCACCTTATTGTCAACAAGCACAAGATGGCAAGCTCATGTTTCCCCAACTTTGTGAAATTTGCACTGGCTACCAGTCTGTTTCTGAGTTCAATCAGAATTCTGATTTTTACCTATAAATCCCCAAATAATCCAGTGCTGATTATTTGGAGGAATATCTCATCCGTATGACACATCTTCCCTGTCCCTAGATTTAAGACCTTTCAATGAAGCTATTCTGAAAATATTGTAGGCAGCAGCAACAGGCTTTGACTTTTTTAATGCAAGCACTCTTCCAAGCACACAATGGTTTTTGCCTCTGTGCTCTGGGGAAGATGGGTGCTGAAGAAAATGAAAGTTCTGGCTATAAAGATTCAAACTGGTCCAGACTGTTTTGGAGACACAGGTCCAGCCTATTTATACATGGATTTTTTATACACGGATTTGACTCAACACGAATAGCCACTGCAAATGAGAAGGAATGTGCTGATCTCTGGAGAAGGGGAAAAATGCACCCCTTTAAAATCAGTTTTAAAAACTGAACAGTCCTTTAACAATAGCCTCCTTAATGAGTGGGGAGGCAGCTGACTGACAATCCATCAAACCTCCTCTCTCCAGCAACCCCTCCCTTCCCCCTGAACACCTTTGCTTTGGGAAGGGAGGGACTGAGTGAAGTGCTTGGAGAACTGATCATCTTCTTAATGACTCTTATCTTAGAGTCAAAAGGTCAGCAAGGCTGTTTTTAAATCACAGGGCAAAGAAACTTTGTTTTTTAAATTGATTTGCTATAGTGTATTTTTTTGCCATCCACCTGAGTGCTTGGAAGGGAACCCACGTGAATAATTAGTCTCAACCTTAATCAACTTCATGCCCATAGCCAGGGAGACAGGCCAGGGACAGACTGCACTTGCTCCCAGTGTGGAAGGGATTGTCACTCCCGAATCGGCCTTTTCAGCCACACTAGACGCTGTTCCAGAACCACCTTTCAGAGCGCGATACCATAGTCTTTCGAGACTGAAGGTTGCCAACTAATAATAACTAGAGCTGGGTGCTCTTCATTTAACTTTTATATCCAAAAGGTGAGGCTAAGAGGGATGGGAAGACACCATACAACATCTCTACTCACCTGCTTTGCTGTTTCTGTCAGCACCATCTGTTTCCATTCTTGGTCAGGGAATCACACTATTAGAAGTCTCAACTGCTGGCAAGTGCAATTTTTTCTTCTTACCTACAAGATTATAGAGGGAGGACAAGAAGCATTGCCTTCCCTCTGAATTGGCTTCCTGACACTGCCCTCTCATCCGATGATATGATGAAGTGCTCAATGTGAAGGCGATGCTTCTTGCTCTCACCTTGCAGGTAAACAATAATGGCACTCACCAACAGCCACTGCTACCACTGCTGCTTCTACGTTTGCCTACAGAGGACTGTCTTATTTAAGCAACAACTTGGACAGCACGTTTGACTCCATCAAAATGGAAAGATTAGCAAAGGATATACAGCATAGATCAACTTTTTAAGCTGTGTACAAGGCAACGCCATCAGGCTTGTGGCCAAGCCTAGCCACACCGGCTAGATTACCTCCAGAATTTTTAAGAGGTGGGGGACAAAGCAAAAATGGTGAGTGAGGCTGTAGCATGACACCTACCCCCTTCTTAAAAGCCCCCAATTTTAAGTGAAAAAGTTATACAAAGAAATTTCAGACCACCTAGGTTAGTCCCATCCATCCTCACTGGCAGGGGCTGTCCAGCATTGCAGACAAAGGGGTTTCCCAGGCTATGTGAAGCTGGAAGGGACTGAACCTGAAACTTCCTGCATGCAGAGATGTTCTACTACCACTGACCTATAGAAGATAGAAGGTAGTTTTCCCATATAGTCAACCCATCTTGCTTTTTACCACAGCAAAATGTGCTAGGCCAGTGAGACATGACAAGGGTGCTGCCATTCTTTATTACATTCAACTTTGCCTCATAGAACTTTATGGGAACCATTGTGTGCCAAGCCTATGAAGTGTCCTGCTGTAGAACACCTGGGTCCTGCAATTTATTTATTTATTTAAGAGATTTATATCCTGCCTTTCTATCCAATGAGGACACTCAATTTAAGTCACTATATCAATGCTACTAACATACAAAGTATTTTTCCAGAAAAACCCTTAGCGTAAAACTGCTCGGTGATCGTGGTTTCCACTGAATGGCTGCAGCCTTCAAAATAAATTTTAATAAAACCTCTCTTTGGTTAGTTGGTTACAAAAGAGTTTTAACGGCCTTATGTTTTAAGCCATAAAATCCCAGGACATCTCTTTGCATCCATTTTCCTAACATATAATCGTAAGCACGATGCTGTGGATGTGTCCCAGGAGCGAAATGCCTGACACTTTAGCAGAAGCCAAGTTTACTTTTAGGACAGACAAGCTTGAACCTGTCCACAGCATTATAAAAATATTACTACCTCCTGTGCCAGAAGGTCTCAATAAAAGCTCAGGATAAACTACTCAGGTTAGGAGTATATGAATAAAACAGTATACAGCAGCAATAAAACAAAACCAAAGCTTATATTAGGGTTCTTCCTGTGGCATGATGGTCCTGCCAAACGCTCATGACAAGGTTATCTGCATACAGGAGCTTGATAAATAACGAACAGTGTTACACATGCAGAAGTACTGCGGGGAAATCAAAACACTCTCTGCCACTTCCCTTTTAGAAATGCATTTTCTTGGTTACTTGGTCATTGGAGGCAGGACCAGTGTTAAGTGTTTTTTAGTCTCACTGATTCCATAACATCCAACCCTCACAAATTTCACTCTGTTTACTAAGGGCCAAATCCCATTCAAGTTTCCAGAGCTGCTGCAGGCGTGCCCACGGGGTAGACACTGCATCCTGTAGTAGTGAGGCAGTCATGGAGGCCTCCTCCAGGTAAGGGAAAGCTTGTTCCCTTTCTTCGGGGCTGCATTACAGCTGCACCAGCACTGGGAAGTTGGACAGGATTGGGCACTAAATTTTGCAAAGGAAATGCCCTAAAATCAGTCTCTCTCAAAGTGTGCTCCTAGGAGCCTTGGGGCTCCCTGAGACCCTTTCAGGGGCTCCACAAGCAGACCATGTGTGGGTGCCATCTGACCCCTGAGTGGTTTGCACCGGAGCTTTCAGGTTCCTTGAGACTCCACACATTTACCTGTAGGGCTTCCTGAGACACCTTTTGACAACTACAACTCAGATGACTTAACCCCCCCCCCCCGTTTAACCACACAAAGGTTGTGTCAGTCACTAATACATCTACTTACCAACTGTCCCTTTTCCACAATAAAGTAGCATCTTTCATGTAAACTACAGGCAGCCAGAGGGCCTTTATAGCCCTACCTTTTTGAGAGAGCCAAATGCAAGCCTGGGTGGGCAGAGTCACATAAGGACCTGAGAAGCCTTGACTGCCTGGGGAGATGCTCAAACCTGTAGCTCTGGTATTTGACCATATATAGCAGCTGTGAAAAGAGCAGTTTCTTGCTATAGAGCTCCTCAGATGCCTGTGGACTTAGTTATGGCACAGTGTTAGACCTGTAGTCAAATTTCCATTCTCTGCATTGTGTTACAACTTCCTCCCCAGCTCAATAGACCAGGCGCAAAGCTTCCAACAGTATAGGCCTTGCCTGACTATCCTGGCGATAGAGTCCAATGTACTCCTACAGAACAGTTCTACTTAGGCTTCTGAATTTGCCATTTCCAGTGACTTGAAGACTGGAAACATGAGCTTTGGAAAACATGATTCTATCTGTCCAAATTAGGACTCCTTTTGTATACATCCAGAGTTGAATGTGACTTTGGTTTCTTCTGATCACATTTCCATGGAAACCTTTCCATTTTTTGTTGCCTGAGGTGAATGGCATTCTCTGAAAACATGCAGCCTACCACTTGTGCCCTCAAGTCGACAAATTCAAACTGGGGATATCCATTGTTTTAATAAATAAACAGTGCACATTTTCATCTTGCTGCAAATATAGGCATTGGAAAAACACAATGCAGATTGAGGTCATGAAAGTCCATGCTTCTTTCTTAACTAAATGAGTCCGCAGGTTTTTATGGGGGCTGAATGCACGCTGAGATGCACAACCAACCACACAATCCGTAACTGTCAGGTATTCAACTTGCTTTGTACTGGTGTGTAGTCTGGTGCCCTTCCTGCAGGGCTAGGCTAAGGTACCTAAGAGAATACAGCAAAATAGTTGACCTGAAACTTTGGCCAAATTCAATTCCCAGAGAAGTACCCCAGACAGATGTGGAAAAAGGAGCAGGAGTCTGAACATTTTGGGCCAGGACATCAGGAGAAGGCTTGCAAAGACACGGATGCAGTTGGAACAGACCACAACTGGCCACCTTAGAAGCAAAATCTGTGAGTTGCACACTGTGCTACTTGGTTGGACAAAGGCTGCTGACAGGAAGAGGAAGCCAAACAGAGGCAGCACCAATCACAACGGGAAGGGAATGAGCAGAACTTTAAAACTACTAGGGCCCAAGTTGGCCTATAGATGCAGAGGCTCAAGGAGCACGGCTGATCTTGAAGGTTTGTCTGCAATGCATTTATTTTTAAATTCAACTATTTATGCCCTGTTTTTCCATGGAAAAACACTCAAGGCATTTTATGCTAAAAACATTTAAAGCAGCCAAGTAATCACATCACAAAATAATACACACCCAGAACCAATCGCAACAGCAAAAATGCAGACTACAGTCTTTCCCAAAGAGCCAAGTCTTGGTTATGGGTCAGAAAGCCAACGGTGTAGCTGTGCAGACCATATTGGGAAAGGCATTCCATAATGTAGGCATTACAACCCAGAAGGCCCAGTCTTCCACTTTTCATGCTGCACCTCAGACTGGAAGGCACTATTAACAGGGCCTCTGGTGTTGAACAGAGTACTCAAGCAGAAAGAGGTAGTTCTTAAGCTACCATGGCCATTCCCACAGTTATCAAATCTTAAGGTATGATGTAAAGTTTCAGGGTTTCAGCATACTTCTTAGGATCTCCAGAAGAGAAACCAGAAGCCAAGCTTTTTCCAAGTGCCTGAATCCAGGTTTGTCCCCTGTTCATTCATTTACACCACATCCTTTGTCCAGCATGAACTCCCATGTTGAATATTTTTCTGTGGGAGTGACAGAGGTGAACACCAAGAAAGGTATCATAAATATAGTTTGAAAACATGTGGTAGAGAACAATAATCAGCATACCCTGAATGGGCTTTGCAGTTTGCATGGCTCAGAGCAGAATGTCAACATGAGACAACTGAACTCACTTTCTCTAGGACCAATTCTTCATCCTATGGTGATGTACCAGGTGCATGGAAACTTTGTAGGCCTTAAATGACTGTAATTAGCTTTAAAAAGAAACAATGTCACTCCAAGTTTGAGGGTATCCAAGGAGTTAAGGATTGAATAAAATACAACGTTAAACTCTGCTTGGATGCACACAGGGATGTAATAGGAAATTGCCAAATTTAATAGGCACTGGCTGTAGTCAAGGTTGCCTAGAAACAAACCAACCACTCAACAAACTTGCTCTTTAATCCATGAAGAGTTTTCCCACCTGGAAGCCTTCAACCTAACAAGAAACAGTTGGATATGGGCTTATAACTGACATAGGACTGTTCAGTGTTCTGGTTGTTACAGCTTCAGCACGAAAGGATCAGCTTCAGAGAGATAAGGGAATTGTTTGGGGTCATCATTACACCTATGAGATCTTTAGTGGTAACCATTGGGGTTGCTTTACATTTAGTTCCATAATACTGTTTGCTTGAGCCAGGGGGATTATCTGGTATAAGAATCTGAGGCAGTGAGGTCTTTGGGTACAGACAGGTCAACATCTTAAACAATTCTGCAAGTGGAAAAAG
This sequence comes from Tiliqua scincoides, assembly GCF_035046505.1. Taxonomy (NCBI): domain Eukaryota; kingdom Metazoa; phylum Chordata; class Lepidosauria; order Squamata; family Scincidae; genus Tiliqua; species Tiliqua scincoides. The sequence continues at coordinate 20,071,303 of NC_089825.1, forward strand.
AATGGGAGGGAAAACACTGCAGCCTTGAACACTGCAGCCCAGCCATCTCAGAAACTTTAGTTTACCAGCCCCATCAGAATTTTGGTATTCATTGCTATACCAACACTACATGCCATAGCCACAAGTGGCATTGTATTCAGTGTACAGGGGCATGTCACCAATTTCAGCTGCATCCCTTCACACTTCCGCCTTTGTAGCCAATGTAACCTAAAACTACATATCAATATCACTGCAGTAGAGCCCCCTCCTATGCATATTCACTTAATATCATATAATAACCAAGATGATTCATTTCCAATTGTGTACAGGAGTATGGCCTTGATGGGATACCCATGCTATAAGAAAAAAGACTTGTCCTGAAGGCTATATATATACACACACAGCATATTTCATAAAAGGGTCTCAACACAAATGAAATATAACTGGTTTTTTCTAATTTTCTTCCTCCAAAGTAATTTTCTTAAATACTTTGCCTTACGCGTGCATGCAGCTGAAATTCATAAATACAATACTTAACAGGAATCAATTCATGCTCCAAAAAAAACAGACTGCTCTGAATGCTAAAAACATACACAAGATTTGACTCCTAGCTGCTGGGTCTTGTTTGTACAGCAACAGCAAAATGTAAACCATCAGTCAGATTCTGTGGCCATTGACATTCCTTGTAGGGTATTATGCAGCTCTAGAAGCCCTTAAATTGGAACAGGTAGAAAACCTGATCAGAGAACTCCATAAAAGTCACAGCTCTTAAAAGAAACACTTAATAATCTGTAAAATCCCACAACATCTGATCTTAAGGCAAACATTCAAGGAGGTGCAAAATGGAGCAAAGTGACAGTTTCACAAACTATCTGCATTGCTTAATTTTTTTTCAGGGCAAAAAGGGCAACCCCACAAATTATTGGGTTCATTTGGCCAACCAAAGTCAGCTTTCACAATTGCCGGCAAGTATACAAATCAATCTAAGTAAAAACAAATACAAAATAAAGGAACAAGTTGGTTTCTTTCTCCCCTGCCCTTTTCCAAAATAAAGGTTTGGCATTTCTTTTATTGACTTAGCAGATCAAAGGAAAGTTTCCACGTAGGCTGCCAAGTATGCAAGTTGGTCTACAAGGGGAGTCACACATTTTAAGTTCTCCAAAAGCTGCAGTCTCTGTTTGCTACCGCCTGCTGTTGATCAGACCCATCATGCCTTTGACACAAACACATCATCCATTTTGCTGGGTAGTAGTAAGTGTCATCACCTTGCTTTCTCTTGTGTAGTAAATAAGTCATGGGATGGGGAGGGGGAAAACCTTTCAAAAACATAATTGGCAATGAACTGCAACCTTTGATGCTTTGCATGTGAATATCTTCAGTTTCAAGTTAGAAAATCTGTGATTTCACTGCTACCTACTTGTAGTGGAAAGCATAAAGGATTACCATTCTGAAAGCAAAAGATCCATTCTCCCCTCGCCCCATCTCCATGATGACTGAAAGATGAAAACTCCTATAAAAATCCCATTAGAATAATAATCTTCTTATTGCATAATACCTTGCAGATCCTCGCTTTGATTTCATAATATAGCTGATGTCTCCACTTCTCAGCAGTTACAAATTGCTGCAAAATATCTTGACTCTACAGTTACCATACTCCAGCTTCTCAAGTATCTTACTCAGGAAATCAGTGAGGGTAAAAGAGCTGTAACTGTTATGCTTCTTTTCTTTCCACATTTGTTCATTCTTTTCAAGTATACACTTTTTTTTAATGCATCCATCTATGATATTTCTTATCATCCCATTTCAGAAGTGGTCTGCTGGATGCTGGAGTTGCTATTTACTCCTATCATGGAGCAAGAGACACTTCAGAACTGAACCCCTGTGTACTTACTGACTTTCTCCTTTCTGCTTTATTTCACAATTCCTGACCCTATTAAATGAGTCCTTTAATCACAGGCACTGTTATAGAATACATGCATGCACAAGAATTTAAAGCTATGAAAAGTGATAACATGCTTTGCAAGCCTTTGCAGATCAATAACTTTTCCAACCCACACCTCCCAGTTTAATTACAGGCAAGTAGCTTAAAAACAACATCACCTTACTAATTAGCCGATCCAATTAAGCATAGTTAGCATGTTCCTTCCAACACAGAATCAATCTCTTTTCTCCCTTCTACATACTGTCATTGTGGGTGCACTGCTAAGATCTGTTTGCCTTATTTTTAGAAGTCTGATATGCTGGGCTCTTCATTTAGTAAGGAAAAAACAGAGCTTTACCTTTCAGAATAGGAGCCCTCTGCAAAAGGAGCACTCCTGTGGGTTGTACCTGCTGCTGCTCCTTAATCAGGTTTCCTTCACTGCCAGTTCTCAAAATCTTTTCACCTAAACTAATTTTCGTCATTCTTCCACCGAAGTCTTCTTTTCTAGATGAAGGCAGCCTAGATGTTGTGTTAGAAGATAACGGTCTGGCTAAGCAGGAAGGTTTCGACATGCTCGATATGCAGAAATGTTTTTACCTGCTGCACAGAAGAATTGCTACTTTAAAAAAAAAATCCCCCCCCCCCAATCCTTGTTCTTCAGCTGAGTGACTGGAGGAATAGTGCACGGTGCTGCTCTTTTTAACAGCAGTGCTGTCAGCCAAATATGTGTTCAACAACAGGCATTGGGGAGGCAGAAAGGAACGTTTACCAGACCTGTGGAATGTAAATGTGTGTCTGAGGATACGGCAGACAACTGTTCCTCGCAATTTTCAAACCAATAGTGAGGAACAGATGCTCCGTCAGTGATTGTTAGGAGAAAAAGCCTTTTTGGCATGTACAGACTAGACCCTGGGCAGCCGTACAGACGAGCAGGGCTGCCCCACCTTCCAAGGTACGAGAGTGGAAATAACATTCCAGATGTGTGGGTTATATCTGAGCGAAGAGTGTGTCACTGCATTCCTTTTCCAGATGTCAGTTTCAAACATGCATTCACGCTTTAGTGCATTTCCTAATCATGCGCTAACAGCTGACTGTTCAAAAGCTGTTCAGCATTTATCTGAAGCCAATAACTTTTACATGTGCTAAGCAAAGACTTGCCTTAATTGGAAGGCACTATCATTGCACAGAATTATATCAGCTAATTGAAAGAGAGAGCAAAGGGCCCAGAATCAGATCAGATATTAAAAACCAGCTCATTTCTACCTTTATTAGCTTGAGAACACAGGAAGCTGCTTTAAACTGAGACATACATTTGGTCTATGCAGCTCATACTTGTTGACACAGACCAGCAGCTACACTCCAGGATTTCAGACAAGGATTTTTTTTCTTTTGTCCATCTTGGAGATTCCAGAGATTGAACCTGGGGCTCTGCATGCAGCCCTCTGACTTAAGCTTCTACCTAAGGCAGGGGTCTCCAAACATTTCAGCCAGAGGGCCGCATCAAATATCTGGCAGAGGGCCGGAAAAAAAAATTAAATTTAAAATCTATTTAAATAAATTAGAGATGGAACTTAAATGAGTGAATAAATGAATGAATGGGCTTATTCATTCAACCTCTCTGGTCCTTGAACAACCCCCAGACGCAACCAGAGCATAGTTCCAGTCATGTTTGGCCAAGTGGGCCAGAGGCTTTCAGGAGACAAGAGGCTGGCCGCGGGCCGGATAGAGGCTGGCCGCGGGCCTCATCTGGTCCCCAGGCCCACGGGGTTTGGAGACCCCTGCCCTAAGGAGCCACCTTGGTTTACAATTGGGTAGCCCAGTGATTCCTTTAACTCAGTACCTTGAATGGTTCTCAGGCAATGATCTCAACTTTGCTGCAAAAGACCCTGTTTGCCGAAGAGCCATTCATATTCTCTGATACTGGAGCTTTTTCAGTTTAAGAACATAAGAAATGCCTTGTGCGATGCGAACAAGACCCAAGTGGCCTTGCGTTCTGTTCCTATAGGAGCCAGCCGCTTGCCTCTGAAAGCTCGGAGGCATAAAAACAATGGCCTTCCCTTGTTATCAGTCCTAGGAGCTGGTTTTCAGAGATATACCCAAGGACTGGGCTATAACTCAGCGGTAGAGCACATGCTCTGCATACAGCAGGTTCCAGGTTCAGTCCCTAGTACCACACTGCATAGTAGTAAATTACATGTTAATTTTGGATGCAGCAGTTCTGCTGTTGTGTTATAAACATTAGCTAAATCATCCTATTGTGTGCCCCATGGGCCTGTTTAAAAAGCTATAAAACAAAACTTTACTATAACCTCAGGGGTGGCCCAGCCATGAGGCTTGCTGAACCCTTTATTTCAGACAGTGGGTTGGAGAGGGCAGTGAGTTGATAGGGAATGCACTGCACCCCATTTCTGCATGCTTCCTCACCCAACTGCCCATCTTCTCGTACACTCAGAAGGCACACTCAGAAGGTGAATGGGGAAGACAACACTTTTTGTACAGTGGCCAACAGAGAGAATGCTGGGAAAAATATGGCTGACCCCATTGCCACTTACTAGATGTTTTTCCTGGCACAACATTGTAAGGATCCAAGAGGGAATAGCACTGTCCTGGGCATCTGGCAGTGACCCTGTCCTCCTCTTCAACCTTACTCTGAAAAAGTTCCCTAATTTCATCAACTTCAAGTGCCTGAGCAACACAGAATAGAATCAACCTTTATATTATTATTATTATTATTATTATTAACAGTATTTATATACCACTTTTCAACAAAAAGTTCACAAAGCGGTTTACAGAGAAATTAAATAACCAATGGCTCCCTGTCCCAATAGGGCTCACAATCTAAAAAGATGCAAAAGAAGACCAGCAGGCAGCCACTAGAAAAGACACTGCTGGGGTGAGGAGGGCCAGTTACTCTCCCCTTGTTAAATAAGAGGAGCACCCACTTGAACAAGTGCCTCTTACTCAGTTAGCAGGGGTTATATAATGACCATTTTGTGGGAAATGGTACCTCAAGATGCTGAAGAGTATCACAGGATTCATGGTTTTTATAGAAACTGAGAGTTTATCCAACTTCAAGCAACTTAAATTAGGCATATATTAGGACAAAGTGAAATTACTATATCCACTAGCTAAGAGCTACAGTAGGTTAAGGTGAATCAGTGTCCAGACAAATTATATGGAGGCCAAATGAGCCAACATTTGGAGTGTTAGGTTTGGATATGGGACATCCCAGATGCAGACTGCTACTCTCCCTAGGTTGTCTCTCTGACAACTCTCTTTCAGCATAGCCTACCTTGCAAGGTTGTTGCAAAAGCTACAACTGATCTGTAAGCAACTTGAACAAAAGACACAAGCACAAGAGGAAAAAAAAAAGGATGCTGTCATCTGTTTTTAAAAGTGCCATTTGTTGATAAGTAGCATTAAGCAGCAAACTTTTATTAGGTTCAATTATTCACATCTCAAGACTCCTTATTAAAAACTCCCGACAGTGTTTTCACCTATTCCTTTTTTGTTATTCCTCCCAAATAAAGGGTATATTTAGTCTGAGATTTGGCTTTGACTGACAGCATAAATAATAGTGTTTTGATTCTGAAAATATTGAAGGCAGCCAAGTGCAGAATTCTATTGAGATTAATATTGGTTATTGCACACTTTCTGAAAATTCATGAGTCAATAAACCTGTTTTCCCTCTGAGGATACAACGCTCTCTATTGCCACCATACACATTTGCATAACTGAGATCTGAAGCTGTGCTAGGCCAAGGACTGACATAACACAAAAATGGAGCTAAGCACACTGGGAACAGGCTGTCATCTCTCTCTTTATATCAATGTCTTCTTCAATATGCCAGCTAATTGACTGCTGCTGTGTCATTCTTGATCTGTCACATCCCACTTGCTCACGTGCCCCAATAGACATTTGCCTGAGTCAGGAAGAAAGTATACCACCACCACCATCTCAGACACCTGACAAGAGGGTGCTGTTTTGCACATACAGGAACAGGGGAAGCAGCAGATGCAGCCAAGCAGCTGAGTAACTGGGGAAGGAGAATGACACAGGGTTGCCCACATCCTTTTCTTGCTGCACCAGTGGGGCAGGGCATCTTCCAGATATGGCATCATATATCATCACCAGCTTCCAGTTCAGCTCAGCTTCAAGCTGTGCAGACCTTAGTTTAGGGCAGGGGTCGGCAACCTGCATTTCTAGAGCCGCATGCGGCTCTTTCAGCTGTCTGCTGCGGCTCCTCCAGGTGAAAGTGGCAAAGAGTGTGACAGGAGGCACCTGTGTTGGGAGGGTGGGCTGCTTCCCTCCAGCCCCTGAGCTCACTGCCCTCCTCTCCCTTCACCCCCACCTGCCCCACATTGGTTTCCCTTTTCAATTTTGCTGCTCTGCAGGCTTAAGGTCCCTGTTTTTCCCTTCCCCAACTCTCCAGCAGGCTCAGCCAATCAGCATCCAGCAGGCTCCTGGCTTTTTCTGTTGGAATGGCTCGGGGCCCTTCACTGGCTGATCACCAGCCAATCCTGAGCCGCCTTCCTCCTCAGTCATTGCAAGCCCTTGCAGCCGGACTTTCCCTGAGCAGGTCCCCACTCAGTGCAAGGAGAGGCTTTTCCTCCACAGCAGAGGAGACATCCTGTGTGTCTACTCAGTAGTAAGCCCCATTACAGTGGATGAAGCTTACTCCCAGGAAAGGGTGCCTGGGATGGCAGCCTTGGCACCTGCTCCTACGTGTATCTACTCAGTTGTAAGCCCCATTACAGAGGATGAAGCTTACTCCCAGGAAAGGGCGCCTGGGATGGCAGCCTTGAAGCCTGCTCAAGGCCAAGCGCAAGGACGGGTGAGTGGGAGCCCGTCTGTTCCAGGTCTGTTCCAGAGTAAGCCCTGATGTAGTCCCTGGGCTACTCCCAGGAAGGTGTGGAGGGCTGTATCCTCAGCCTCCTCCTGTGCAGGTCTACTCACAAGTAAGCCCCGCTGTACTCAGTGGGGCTTCCTCCCAGGAAGGTGTGGAGGGCTGCAGCCTCAGCCCCCTCCTATGCAGGTCTACTCACAAGTAGTCAGTTAGGCTTCCTCCCAGGAAAGTGTGGAGAGGACTGCAGCCTGAGAGCTCAAACCAACTTGTCTGCTCAGAAGTCCCATTGTAGTCAATGGGGCTTACTCCCAGGATAGTGTGGAGAAGGTTGCAGCCTGAGTGAGGGCAAGCAGGGCAGAAGCTGGCCTGTGGTTCCCCCCTCCCGTGTAGGTCTGTTTGACCTTTAAGCCAATGGGGCTTACTCCCAGGATAGTGTGGAGAGGGTTGCAACCTGAGTGAGGGAGGGCAGGCAGGCAGGCAGGGCAGAAGCTGGCCTGTGGCTGCCCCCCCCCTTCTTCTCTTCCCCACCTCTGGAGTCTGTGTCCTTTTTTCCTTCCAGCAGGGTGCCTCTGGAAGGTGGGGGGAGTTCTTTAGTATCCATGTAAGATAAGCAGATGTCATAACCGCCATATGTATTGGAATTCTGGAAGATCTGGTGAGGAGCTAGATGTGGTGTCAGCAGTGGCCCCTTTAAGGGTAAGGCCTGGGCATCCAGCAGAGTGTGCTGCACAGCTGCAGCCACTTGAAGGCAATAGGGCCCTCAGGGATATAAGGAGCACCTGAGGAAGGGGGTGTGGGTTGTAGAAGGAGTGCAGGTTGGAGGTAGGAGAGGAGACTGACTGGGCTTATTGATTTTGACTTGGATGCTCTGACTGATTTGACTGACTTACTTTGAAATCTGATCGTGGACTATGACTTGGCTTATTGACTTTGGACTCTGCCCTGGATGGTCTGACTGACTTTGTGACTAATGGACTGCTGGAGACACTGGCGTTTGGTGTGTGGCTGCTGTGCCCAAGACCTGCTGAGGACCCAGGGTCTGCTGTAGTGGTGGGAGGCTGCTGGCAAGAGAGAGGACCTCTGCAGGTTGAACAGGCTAGCTACCCTGGAGGTGGGGTCCAGCAGGACTGCAGGGCAGAACCAGGGTCATTTGTTAGGGGAAAGAAGGGGAGCTAATTTGCTTAAAGTGGGCCTAATTCTCCAGGCAGAGAATGGCCTTGGAATCAGGCAAAACACCATAGAGGACCAGGTGTCCGAAAACACAAGACAAGAATGTATGACAAAACTAACTAAAAGCTACAAGAGGGGGCTACATTATAAAAATGGGACCTATAAGAGCATAAAGGTGAAAAAAAAACTATATATGCAGTGTTGTGCAGCATGGCCTTTCCCAGTTTGAAGAGACACTTTGCCAACAGTCTGAGGCTAAGAGGCAAAGAAGGAAGGCCCATAGCCAGGGAGACAGACCAGGGACAGACTGCACTTGCTCCCGGTGTGGAAGGGATTGTCACTCCCGGATTGGCCTTTTCAGCCACACTAGACGCTGTGCCAGAACCACCTTTCAGAGCGCGATACCATAGTCTTTCGAGACTGAAGGTTGCCAATACAATCTTCATTTTAGACGTCAAAAGGGTTTTGTGGCTCCTGAGGTTTTTTTTCCTCAGGAAAATGGGTCCAAATGGCTCTTTGAGTGTTTAAGGTTGCCAACCCCTGGTTTAGGGAAAACAGTGCCCGTTGCCCTCTGGTGAGTGTGATAAAGAAATGTCAACCTTTGTGGGGTGGCGTAAGAGATTAGCCAGGTCACCAGGAGGAGCCACACCTTTCAGAAGGTCCAACTGGCCAGGCTGAGTCATGAAATCTCGGTGCCCATGGCAACACCCACTGGGGGCATAGGGACCATGGAGGGCCTGGTGGAGGGCTTTGTCCCTGGGCCCCCAGCAACATGGCCCCCAGGTCTTAGTTCAAACATAAAGATCTACAGTTTGAGAGAGGCAACCTCACAGGTGGCAGGAGCAGGCATTGCCTGGAGATAATGAACCAACTGTTGAGTCCCTGTTACCCATGCCTAGCTTAGGCACCATGGGTCTTCTCGGGAGCAGTGGTCCCCTCGGGAATATGGGAGCCAAGTGAGTATGGCTTGGATCTAGCCCTCCTTGCAAGGGGTCTCCCTTAGAGTAGGGCCTGAGATCTCATGCTATCTCAGGTTGATCACATGGTTGAAAGGGGTGGGGCCGGCTGGGGCAGCTACTGGGTCCATAAGGAGCCCAGCAGGCTTTGGAAGGGTGGCAAGGGGAAGAGGCAGCAACCCCGGTCTCATCCCTAAACCTTTTCCTGGCCCAGAAGGGGTCAGAAAGGTCCTAGTCAGAGTGAATGTCCTCGAGGCTCCAGGGGGTGAGCCCCCTGGGATCCCTGAGGGATAGCTGACCCCAGGGAAGAGGGGAGACCCCCCAAAGCTGGGCTTGCGAGGGGCACCTTTGGGAGTCACCTGCCAGGCTCATGACAATCCAAGAGGAGCCTGGGAAATCATGGCCAGTGGAGATCCTGGCTGTCTGCCCCATCCTGAAGAAAACAGCAACCAGCACCTTAGGCCCATGAGGCCTGCAACCATCTCTGCCCAAGGCAGCAGAGCCCCCGAAGCCCAGCTGCTACTCTGCCAGATGCATCCATTTGACAACTGTTCTTGGGGGTCAGTGACCCACCAGCCCTGGACACTCTAGCCAAAGGACATTGCAAAGGGGAGGGAATCCCTGTGTTCCCCTGTGCAAATACTGAGGCACTACTCATGCTAAGAACTAGTACCCGGGGTTCTTGTGAAGCAACAAGACCCCAATGACTGTAAAAGTTTTAACCCGATTAAAGAGTTTCTGCAGACCACTGTCACTGGTTCCTCGTCTCCTTCCATGTCAGGGTAAGTCAGCCACCACCCGTACCGGCTCATCAGACGCTCCACCCCGTCCAGGGGATGGACGCAACAGTCCCACATCCTCCTTGAAAGGCTTTCATCCTTTCCAAACTGTCTAACTTTACAAAATCTGCTGTAGGGCTCCATTGTTTCACTAATAGGTCAAAAACTGCAGCTTAAAGTCATCCCTGAGTCCCATATTTTTCATTTCCTAAGTCTTGCATCACTTGGTGACTAATTTCCCTTAAGAGATTAATGTTCCTCCCCAGTCCTGTCATACATACTCACCTTTCCTCCATTCCACCCCTCTTGTCACTACAAGTTCTAACAAATTCCCCCCCCCCAGCATCTGTCTCCCTTTCATCTGCTTTTGAGCCTCCTACAGCCCCGTGGGTCTTTCCCAAACTACTCAAAGTTGCTTCTTTTTCAGTCTTAAACCGCAGAGTTCTGACCCCAGCTTGTTATGAAGTACACATCATATTGATGTAACATACCATTAAACAGCAAAATAGTTCAATTTGTCAGGTCCATAGTGAAATATGATGAGAAATCTCCACTCCTTTAGGTCAGTGAACAAGTTCTGTCAGTGCTTTACCCTGACTGAACCAATTTGGGGAAGGAAGCGAGGGAATCAAAAATGCCTTCTCTTCAATCCATTAAGCAAATGCATGTAAACAAGTCATATTTTTAGAATACATCATACTTCTTTATATCCGGCATGCAGCAATGTTCTCTTCATTTCAAATTGCAAGCCCTCGTTTTCTGCTCTAGGAAATAAATTACTCCTGAAATATGACAACATGAATTTACAATAAATTAACTAATGGAAAGCATTAAATAGATGTTTTAAAAATTAATTACAGCTTGGTCCCACACTTCATCCAAAGAACACAGAGTGGTATTTTTGGGCACAATCCAAAGTTGCAGGTGAGCATAACAGACATGCTGTAAAGCACCGTTGTGCCAATTCAGGAGCTGGTTGGGCCTGCACAGAGGGCCATGCCGCCTTGGGAGAGCAAGATCTGGACTCTGTGCTGGCCCAACAAAGTAAGTTTGAGCTGGGTGGTGCAGGAGGTGGGAGTGAGTGGTGGGAGAGCATTCCAGGGGTAAGGGGTGTTTGGGGGCAGAGTACATCAGATAGCTGGTACTGATCTGAGTAGCCCCATAGAAGTGGCTGGGACTCAACATGGGAGAAAATGTCCCCTTACCCCAAGGTGACCTCCAGCTTGCACCTAATTGCACTGTGGCCTGCCTGTTCCAGGACATGTTAGGATTGGGCTGTTAGCAAAAGGTAGTGTTTTTGTGAGGCTATCAGACAATGATTGTAATGCATCAGGGTCAAAATCTGGGTCTCCACAATTCTAGTCCAACAGTCTAACTACTGTACTGTTTCCATTATACCACCAAATGAGCATGCATATTTCATTCTTGGTATGAAATAAGATAGCCCAAATCCTAACCAACTTTCCCGCACTGGCAGAGAGGTGCCAATGAGGCATGTGCTGCATCCTGCAGTTGGGTGGCACTCACAAAAGCCTCCTCAAAGTAAGGGAATGTTTGTTCCCTTACCTCAGATCTGCATTGCCCTTATGTCAGTGCAGGAAAGTGGGTTAGGATTGCACCCTATGTGTTATAAATTGAAGTGATATAATTTGCCTAACTCTATTGATCAGCCCCAATCAAAAAGACACCAATGAGACTTGCCAATTATCAGAGCAGGAATTTACATGGCAGTGGTAGATTTTTCTCTCGGCACACACACTATTCCAGAGGAAAGGGAACCACAAAAGTTTCACTCCTTCTCAAGCTGCTGCAGAAACATGAGAAACCTTGGCCTGTGTGGGAAGAGCTCATACTGCAGCCTTCCAATACACTGCCGTTCCCCAGTTTCTAGAGCAGGGGTGCCCAAACCCCAGCCCTGGGGCCACTTGCAGCCCTCGAGGCCTCTCAATGCGGCCCTCAGGGAGCCCCCAGTCTCCAAGGAGCCTCTGGCCCTCCGGAGATTTGTTGGAGCCCACACTGGCCCGACACAGCGTGAGGGCGACTATTTGACCTCTCGCATGAGCTGTGGGATGAGGGCTCCCTCCACTGCTTGTTGTTTCACATCTGTGATGCAGTAGCAGCAGCAAAGGAAAGGCCGGCCTTGCTTTGTGCAAGGCCTTTTATAGGCCTTGAGCTATTGCAGGACCTTCATTCATTCATATAAGTTCATCTTTAATATAGTCATTTATGTAAACTTATGTAAATTTATTCAAATTTTAAATGTAAATTAATTCTTTTTTTCCCCCGCCTCCCCCCCCCCCCCGACACAGTGTCAGAGAGACGATGTGGCCCTCCTGCCAAAAACTTTGGACACTCCTGTTCTAGAGGGATAAGATGAGCCACATTAAGAGGTCTTAAAAATGAAATTATGAGTGTGGGCCCTAGATATGGCCTGAAGGCATATCTCCTCCAGGACCAGATATAAATTGCTATACTGATGGGGAGGTGACTGTAATCTGCAATTAGCTTCAAGATGTTTCACATCATAAAACTAATCCCCCATGCTGTGCCTTTAACCTGGCCCTGTCGGAAATAAACTTTAAGAAGCAGTGGTCTCTTGGAAGTTGCTGTGTTGCTCCTGCTGAAATCAGTGGATGCTGTGTGCATGCTTTGCACCGCTTGGGGAATTTTTTTTTTGAACCTGTCATCTTTTCACAGAACTGAATAGACAGCCAGATGGCATACCGTTTAAATGTACGTATAGCAAGAGAGGAAGATTAAATGAATTTCAGATGCAAATCACAAAATGTGTGTGTGATGCAAGAAGAAAAAAAAGGTTAACTCTTCTAGGAAGGTACATTTTCTGCTAACTGAAGCATGTAAAACTATTGACAAACCAATTTTGCAGCTGTTGAAGCTTTCCTTCAACTCTACATATGGCACTGAATGGGTAACCTATTATACATAATAATACACAGGGTGTTATCCTCTTCCCATACATTACAGCCTGGAGGGAGGGAATAAAACTTTCAAAACCCAGACACTTGCGATACATCCATTACACCACCTTCTGATGACAATTGCACTCACAACAAACACTTTTTTTTAAAGAAAAAACTACATGCCACCCAGTCCTATGCATGTTTACTTCGCTGAGGATGTGACTGTTAAGGATGCCATATGGAGAAGATGGGCATTTGAGACTACAATCTTATATGCACTTACCAGGGAGTAAGACCCACTGTTTTCAGTGGGTAGATATGAGCAGATATCATGCCTAATCCTATGCATATCTGAGTAAATATGCATAGAATAATGGTGACAGTTCCATAAGGCTTACTCCCAACTTAGGTGCACAGCCATAGACCAGTATCTTAACTGTGAGCCCAAGTGGGATGGTTAGATTTGCTTTTCTCAGACAAATCCTCCGTGCTACATGGCAAACTGACAGATATTTCAAAAGTCATTATGGGTATGGCCAACAGGAAGACCAGCCCATGAAAGCAAAAAAGCTACAATTCTACTGGGCTAGCAAACAATCCCTGCCTGTGCCAAAGTAGGTCAGCAGATGCTGAGCAGGGAGTCCTATAATAGGCAGCCCAATCCTATTGCACTACAATCCTATTGTATGCTGCTGCTGCAGCCAGTGTTGGAAGTCATAAAAGTATCATAAAATGCTTTTGGACACTCTGGGAGTGAGCAGTGCCAGTGGGAAGGCCTGTGCCATCCTGCATCCTGCTTGATGGTCACTGGGGCAGGTGAGTGCTGTACCAGGAGATGGGGAGGCAGATGTTCTGAGGGCAGGGAGAGGGTGTATCCAGGCAGGGGGAGGGTGGGGAGGGGGGTGGGGATAGTGGAGCAGGCCTCCGCCACATCCTAATGCCTGTCCCAGGCCCGAAAGCCCTACATGGGGTTACTCAGTTCTGGCCAGTGATTAGGCTGGTGTGGACCCGAGCCCCACTGCACAGACTAGAGCTTGAAAGCAAGGTAAGGGAACAAATGCATCTGCCATTCTCTCACTTCTACTCCTGTTTTAAAATAGTTCCTTCTTCCATACACTAAACAAAGGGGGACAAACATAGATTGAAAAAAAAAAACAAAAAACCTGTAACCCATTCCATGTGATTTTTGGATTTAAAAGTGCAAGAGCTGAAACGTTTGACAATTACAAAGTTGGCTAACAGAAATCATCCCAAGATGCACCTTGCAAGTACTACTTTCTCTTCCTCTCTAGTAACTGGACCCAAATGTATTTGTGTGCTGAGCTACCTGCTTTGAGAAGTTAATGTTCAGTTACGTCCATATCATTCAGATGTAAAAGTGCCCAAATAGTTAGGGCTGCACCATAATTCATGGGACATAAAATTCCTTCTAGCTTAAAAAAATGAAATGACCAGTCTTCACTAAACCTGCTCTGAAGTTAATTTTCAGAATTGTGATGTGGAGTTCCATGGAGGATTTTGATACAGTAGTGGCTTAAAGTATTTGGTTTATTTCTACATGTTTTATTCTGCTTTTCCCTGCAAGTAGCTCCCGCCACCAGCACCCCTATATCCTCATAACTATCTGGTGAGAGTTTAAGTGTCCATGATCATTCAGTAAACTATATGGGAATTTGTACTCTGGTATGCACGCCCTATGTCAGGGGTAGGCAGTCTATGGCCTGCAGGCCACCTCTGGCCTACCACCGGATATCCAGTATGTAGTCCCACAAAGATATATCACCCAGCTCACAGTGGTCCAAAAAAATAATTCAAGTTTGAAATTCTATCCCTGTAAGGCGTACAGTGGAACCGGACCCAGGACAGAAGCTTCATTTGAGCATCATTCTCTGTCTGGACATGTGTCTCTGTATACCATGTCCATCTCTTTAGCTGTATGGCCTAATTAGGAAGTTTGCGCATGTGCATTGATCATGCATTCTTATTCTTGATGGATCCAATGTCTGGCCCCTATGTGGAATAACCCACAGAAATAAGTGAAACCACGAAAAAACCTCACATACACAGCAGAAAGACTTCTCGTATAGAAGCAGCAGAAGATATAACAAAACAGCAGCATCAAGTGTATCTAATTTCTCAACAGCCCAATCCTATTGGCCCCTGCCATTGGTGGAACAAGAGTTTCACCAGCTGTGACTGCCTTATGGCAGTCACAAACAAGTTTTTAGTAGCACACAAATCCATGCGCTGCTAGAGAGGCTGCACAAGCAGCTGTTTGAGGCCACTGATGCAGGTAAGTGAATGGGGGGGCAGGGAGGGGGCAGATTGGGCCGGGGAAGTGGTTGGGTTCAGTGACAATGGCAGCCACCAAAGTCAAACCCCCCTTCCCAGACTCAATCCCATGGCCTGGGTCTCCATGAACCTGTGCCAGCAAATTTCACTGCACCCTTGTTAAGAGAACAAATGTTCACTTACCCAGAGGAGACCTCCGGGACTGCCCACCACCTGTGGGATGCAGTGCAAGCCATTTTGGTGTGGCTGCAACAGTGGCAGAGGGGGAGAGCATGGTATTGGGCTGTTAGCTATTTAAAGCTCCCACTTCAGAGTTAACTTCAGTACCCCACAAACAAATAAACTTTGGGAGCTGTGGTTGTTTTTTTCCCCAGCTTGTCTACCACTACTTTTGTGAAAGGCTCACACTCTAAAATTGGCTGTTCACCCCTTTAAAAAACATTGAAGCAGAGGCCTAATAGTTTCCCACGTGCTGTTTCCATCTAGCGTAAAGGAATGTGTGGGTAATGTGCCCTTCACAGCACACTTAGCAATCTGTCTGTTCTCCGAGCCAGTTAGAATCCGACAGGGCTAGTGGAAGGAACCACTGCACAGACATTATGAAAGCAGGAAGAAATTTTCCAAAGACTTTTGGTGTGGTTGGAGCTTCTCATACTTCCCCATCTTATTTTTGATGACAGAATCAAAATGAAAAATATGGCAAGAGTTCTAACATGTAACCACTGTCATATGCAGTCATGTGAAAGAACAGGCAATTTCCTACACATTCAAATGTGACTCGGCCAAACTTCGCAGCAACCAGTAAAAGTAAAACATTTCACTGAAAGAGAATGAAGGAGCTTTTGTGTTTCATGACTATTAAAGAAATCAGCCCTACAGACAGAGGTTTCCAGAGTTTTTCTGGTAAAGAAAGGTACAAAATGCAGACGAGATTGATAAAACAGATTCTTTCAGATGGATTCTACAACGTTTTGGTCACCGTATGGAAACTTGCCTGTTCAGACAAATGTTGCAAAATACCAAGTGTGTCACCTGTGTAGCTGGCCTAGGATAGAGACTCAGAAGAGGGAGAAGCAATCAAGGCAAGGCAGCAGACAAGCAAGTACAGTGGGTCCTCTTTATCCATGGATTTGGAAACCATGGATTTGCTCCACCATAGGTTCTAAACCTGTGTGGCCTCTACCAGCCTCAGAAGACCTATGGACACAACTGGAAGGCACTTCCAGTCGTGTCTGGAGGTCCAGTTGGATCCCACTCAGGGTTCCATTACCCATGGGTTTCAGTATGGGTTTCAGTCTAGGAATGGATCCCCTGAGGATACCAAGGTCCAACCTGTAGTTCTAGAGCTATATTGCAGAGCGCCTGCGATCTCTCTCTCTCTCTCTATACACACACAGAGCACCATCAGTGTACATGGTACCTTGCAGCCAAAAAGACAGGTCCCTGCTCCCAAAGCCATTGCGTGCCTGCCATAGGCTGACCTGGGGCAAATGCCCTGAGCGCCAGCCTCTAGGGCCTCGTGGAAGCCTCTCTGAAGCTCCCGATGAGGGCGGAAACTCTGCTTCCAGTTTGCCCGAAGCACAGTTTATAATGCCGGGGAACCTCAGAGTTTTCCCCAGTGTGGGAAAAGGTTGCGCGAGGCTCCATGAGCCTCTGATAAGTGTGTGGGAAGTGAATTTCTGCCGAGGGGGACGGCAACAGCCCGCAGGGAGGTGCCGTTGTGGAGCTCTGACCCAGACTCAGGACTGCAGAGGTCCGCGGCTGTCCCAAAGAGCTTACAATCTAAGATAGTAGGGACACAACAGAGGGAAGGCAAGACAATAGTTCAAACCATGTTCAAACGTCACTCTCTGTGCACGGAGTGTGAAAGCACAGGTCCAGAATAAAAGGGTGTGACAGTTGTACAAGAATTGATGGATTTGAAGGCAACACAACTTGATTATTTTTTTCACCAGAACTGCTGTTTTACTTGCTACTTAATTCCAATCACATAAAGATAACTAAGCATAATAAGGCCTTAAAAATTTTAGTGGTGATTTCTGAAGCAATTTGGAACTTTCGACAATGCCATTTTATTGACTAGTGGCAATGGATGTTTTGATAAGCTACACTCATTTGTACAGCTTTAACATCTCTAGAAAATAGCTTCATTATGAGAGTACTGGCATTTCAGATGGATGAGTCAACAGAACTGTTGATTAGAGGCATTATCAACAATCATTTATTAATTGGCAAGAAAACCAATTTCCACTATTTTCACTCCATCACCATTAGGAAGGAGCGAGCAGGTCAATATATTTAGATTTCTCCACTACTATTTACATTTCAGCATCTTGGTAGAGCAGTCAATTTTTCAGCTGTTTAATTACGACTGGCTCACTTAGTATAAAGTTAATTAAATGTAAGGCACAGTGATCAAGCTTTGCTGAGAGTAATCTTGATAGCTGTACCATCTTTTTTGTTATTGTGTTGTGGAAATGGTAGAAATTATCAGAGAACTACATTTCAGTGGTTTAACTAGAAACTATTTATTGATGACAGAAACTGTAAAAACAAAGCAAAAACTAAGACCACAGTCTAAAAATAACCAAAAGCCTAGCTTGTCTTCAGCTTAGCTCACTTTTGAGCTCTTGAGATGACAATGCAGGTAATCAGTGCTTCCTGAAAGCAATGTGCATGTATTAACTGAACCAAAATGCTGGAAAAACTGCTTGAACTCTGTCATGCTGACATATTGCATTTGGACTTAAAGGGCTACTGCTGAAAAATAGTGAGGCACATATGCCTCGGATTTTCCCTGATCTATAGAAAAGGTTGAGTTTTATTTTCTCTTCCCCCATCTCCCTGCCCTAATGGCCACTGGTGATCCTGGACCCTGTGCTGCCTGGGACCAGGACCATAGAATGTCATCACCGCCCCCCCCCCAAAGAAAACAATGCCACTCCCCACAGTCGTGTCTGGGGGTCTTCTGAGAGCTGCACAAGGCCTAATACATAACATCGGTTTTCATCCAAAAACTGGAAGTGGAATTTAAAGACTTCTGAAGGCCAGGGAGGATGTTACCATACAGCTGCAGTTTTCAAACTCTCTGGGAGTTCGAAAAGCACAGTAAATTCTTGCAAGGGATGGGAGGGAGGCAGCAGGGGCGGAGGGGAAGGCAGTGATGCCATCTCCAGGATCGCACTGCTCAGGGTGCTGCAGGGACGGGAAAGCACTCACCAGCCCCTGCAGCATCGTCCTGGGGGTGCAGGGTGAGTACATCCCAGTCCCTGCAGCCCCGTAAGCGACGCAGTCCTGGGGATCACGTCGTTGCCTTTCCCCCTGCCCCCACCCCTTAAGGGGGCGGAGGCCAGGGCGACACCCCAGTCTGAATACCACTGCCATACAGGACTGAGGAAGGCAGGGGGACAGAGGGAGGCGGCAGGGGGGCACTGTCACCACCCCAGACATGTGCCCCTCTTGACCTCCCCCAGTACACCAGTGATACTGGCCTAGATCTGACAATATTTCAACTCTTCTGATGATCCTCACAGATTTTATATGAAGTGACTCTTTTACAGACCAGTCCTAAAGAAAACTCCCCCACCAACGCAGCTGTACCAATGCAGCTGCACTGTATGCTGCAGAGGGGCCGCCATGGAGGTCTCTTCAAGGTAAGGGAACATTTGTTCCCTTATCCCAGTGCAATGGACAGCTACATCAGTGCTTTTGCACAGGTGTAGTACATCTTTAGCGCTGCTTCCTTGCAGGTGCAATAGTTCTGAGCCGGCAAGGGGAGGCTGATTTGACCTATGCATGTTCTAACTTCCATACAGACCTCAGAAACTAAATAGGTACATACATAAGGGACTTAGTATGCAGCATTCCACTTGCATTCTCCCCTCCCAAAAAGTCCTCTGAAAACAGCCATGATTTCACTGAAAGGCAAGTGGTGATGAGGTTGGAGGGCATCTCTTGACAGTGTGTTCTACAACCCCACCTGTGCTACATCTGATAGGATCCCAAGTCCCCACTTGCCATGCATGCATTACCCTGGGTCTATTTCTCTACATCTGCTTCTGGCTATTCATCAAGGAAAAAAAGTGTAATGTGATCTGGTGCTAACACAGAAACACTCAGCAAGCAATTTCTGTCATTATGACAGCATATACGAACAAAGCAGTTGGTGCTGAACGAGGGCTAGGGACTTTATTTCAGTTAGGGGAAAGGGGTTTAGTTTGCTAAACCTCCTCCTTTTGCACCATTACCAGTTTCACAGGGGCAGTAATAGCAATCCTGTCTGAAGCTGCCATTTTTTCCCCAGAATGCCCCTGTGACTGATGCCACATGTAACACAGGTCACATGTACAATTCTTGGGGGGGGGGTGGCAGCTAAGAGAACACGTACCGCTGCTGCCATCAGTAAGCTCATCTCTTCACTCCCTAAATCACTGTAGCGATCCCTAAATCATTAAAATGCCCCATATGTTTTCTTCCTACAAATGGGGCACAGAAAGGGGGCAGGTTGTTTCAGGTTAGCCTTAGTATCCATGTCGTACTGGGTTAGACTCTGCAGTTCAGTCCGTGGCTACATACTAGGGCAGTGTTCTTCAACCTGTGGGTCGGGACCTCACTGCAGTCATGAAGCCTCGAAGTATCACAGCAACCTTTCAAAACCTGCGCAAGAGAGGGCTTGGATCCAATCCAAGAGCAGTACTGCCTTATCAAAACTGTTCTTAATATACTCCTGCACAGACTCTTCTCGCTGTCTTGCCCTGCAGCCCCTAAGGCAAGCCTGGCTGCTACCTCACAGGGTTGTTGTAAAAACAGAATTGGTAGGGGAAATGGGGCAGGTGGACTGGGTTCCAGGAGGGTGCAGGATTGGCAGTTGGTTCCCAGTCTAAGACTTTATTGGCAGGAAAGAGGTTGAAGACCACTGTACTCGGGGACATTTGGACTGTGAAGAAATATGAACAGCAGGATGTGTGTGAGAAATATATAAGACAGCTCTTTAAATCTGAGTGCTCCTCTTTTTATGTAGGAAGCCAAATCCAAAAGACACTTTTACTGAAATGACTGTATAGTCATAGTTTTCTTTTTAGTATGTGCAGCGTGTTAGTTTTACCCCTAGCTGTGCTGCTATCTATGGATGCAAAACCAATAAAGAGTGCTGCTGGGTTTTTGTGTGGAGGGTAATCCTCCAGCAAATATATTGCTTGCCTGAGGCATCAAAGTTAAATTTTAAAGGCAAAGTACTCTTTTAAACCCTGGTGATCAGCTTTATCAAATTTGTATCAGGTAGACCCAAATGAACCTATCAGCTGGTGGTATTGTTCAACATGCCTGAAAACAATATGTGGGTTTTTATTTTGTTAATATTCAACATTTGCATAAGAATTTGTGAATTCTACCATTCCTGCCTATGGCAATTCTATTGGCTCTTCCTCAGGAACAACTCCGGAGTTATTTTTAAGAGAGGCTGCATTTGGAACAGCAAGCAAATGATTACTGCCTAAAGTACAGGCTTACATTTTGCCCTGTGGGAGTGTAAGAGATGCAAGCAGAGAGGAAACCACATGCATTGGAAACGGAAACAATAATCTGAATCTAAATTCTGCCACTAGGTAGCCTCCCAAGTGATGGGATTAACTGGGTTTCTCATTTTGGGGGGCAGGTGGGCAGCACTGATGTCAGGAAGTGGGCTACATTGGCAAGGAAGAGCCCACCCCCTTCTAGGGGCCCTGACTATTCCTTCCCTTGGCTGTCATAAACGGCATGGCTAAGGGGTGTCAGGGATACATCGCTCCAGGTACCACACCTTTTGTTTCTAGCAGAAACTAAAGTGCCTTTCAGAGTTCTCTGAGACACCCCCTCAAGACATGGTACCACCTAAGGAGTGGATGTTAAATATTGGGGGAGAGGCTTGGGGGGTGTTTAAAAAAAATTGTGGCTCTGGGTTCCAGATGCCTTAGCCATGCCACTGCTGTCATGGGACCTACGATAGGCAAAAAATGCATTTTAAAGCTTTAGATCAGGGGTGCCCAAACCCTGGCCCTGGGGCCACTTGCGGCCCTTGAGGCCTCTCAATGCGGCCCTCAGGAAGCTCCCAGTCTTCAATGAACCTCTGGCCCTCTGGTGATTTGTTGGAGCCCACACTGGCCCGATGCAACTGCTCTCAGCTTGAGGGCAACTGTTTGAGATGAGGGCTCCCTCCACTTGTTGCTGTTTCACATCTGTGATGCAGTAGTGGCAGAAAAGGAAAGGCCAACCTTGCTTTGTGCAAGGTCTTTTATAGGCGTTGAGCTATTGCAAGACCTTCACTCATTCATATAAGTTCATCTTTAATATATTCACTTATGTAAATGTATGTACATTTATTCAAATCTGAAATGTAAATTAATTCTTTTTTTCCCTGCCCCCCCCTGAAACGGTGTCAGAGAGACGATGTGGCCCTCCTGCCAAAAACTTTGGACACCCCTGCTTTAGATTAACTGCACATTGAAATCTAGCTTTGAGACCCTGCTAGTCTCTAGGGAGGGATAGAGGAGAAAATGCCTCAAGCACATCCTCCTCCCTCCCTCTCCAGGGGTCAACAGCTCTCAGGCAGTGATCCTCCCGCACCTGGGAGCACTGCAGGGTAGAAGCTGAGATGAGGGACCTGACTGCAACCACACACTTGTGGCAACCCTACTGCCCAGCCACTCTTCAGGTAAATGGCAAGCGGGGCGGGGGGGAGAGGCGAGCTGGTATTGGAGACACAAATGGCACAGAGCATGCAAGACAAGGGATTCAGATCTAGGCCATGTCCCAGAACCTAGCACATCCAGTGTGTTTGCACCTGTGTTTTTGTACAATATATTTAATAATCAGGTTTCAATATTGTCAGATAGCTACAATTCCCAGGATTTGGAGGGGAGGCAGCAAAAGCAACACAGTTAAACTTGCCTAAATCCTCATGATTTTGCTTCACTTGTTAAGCACTCATGAGATTCCCATTTGGGACGGTCCTGCCAGTGCAGCAACATCTGAAATAGGATCCACTCCCTGCATTTTCCGCTCAGTTATCCATCTGCACTTCGGAAAAGTCTTTTACAGGTCATGTGTCAGTTATGCAGCGGAGGGGAGCAGAAACTCTAAAGATACGGAATTGCCTTGCAAGGGTAATCAAATTTGTCTATACTGCCATGTATTCCTTGGAGATAATTTGGAGAAATTCAACAGAAGAAACAAATAATGCAACTGTGGCTCCAGAAAGCCCAACACACATACTGGGGCTATCAGTGGAGCCTCAGTATCTGAGACACTGATTATGTTTCCTAGGTTAGCATCTGACTTCAATCACACTGAAAAGGAAAAGTGCAGATTTTAGTCTAAGAGAACCATGCTTCATAAGATTAATCACAAAGACACACATCTCAGCTAACCTCTGGTCTTCCATACATATGCTACATGATGAACAAAGCATGCAGTAGCCAAACACATGGGGTAAAGCACAGCTTGGTCAAAACTCCAAAACAGAACACTGAGTTCATTCATACATTCGGGGGGGGGGGGGGAATCTGTTCGTAAGTATGTTATCTCTTCTCCTCTTTTCCACCAACCATACAACAGACAGGAGCTTTTGATCCTAGAAAAGCCTTGGGGAAATATGTACTATGTATTCAGGACAAGTAAAAAGAAGTCAATTAATTCTTTGAGGGTATTTTTGAAATAGAAGGCACCAAGTCTGATCTTACAATGCACAAACCATTTCTCAAGAGCAACAAGCACTCAATGAAATAAAGTTCTTAAAAGGCTTTGAAGCACTGCATTTGTAGTGTAACAAAAGTGTGTACCCACTGCTATTCTGTTGCTGTTGTACATTTGTGAGTGGACTCTGATCAAATATCTTTTAAGGATAAGTGTTTGTAAATGGGTTTGTGTTTGTTTTTTTTAAATCATGAAGTCAACAAATGTTTACTATTTTAGTGACTTTTGGTATGTTGAATTGGTGTCAAAAATGTGCTGATGTATGCCCAGTTCTCAACTTGTCCTATCTCAGGGAACAAACCCTTCAAAGCAACACACTTTGTGTGGCAGAGGCAACTGGTGTGGATTTCTGCTAATATGGAAACCAAGGCCTCATCTGTATTTGCTCCCCCCCCCATATGCAGCCTGTTGTTAAAGATTCCTGAAGCAAACACATTTATCATGGTTTTTCAGCCTTCCTGTTTATAGTGTCTCTGGCTCAACATCTATAAAGTAGCATTGACACTAAGATGGGTATCAACATCCACACATGACAAACACTTAAGCTACTGTTTGCAGCAAAATTTGATTGTTTCCCCTTGAGAAAGTAGTTACTTTCTCCCCAAAGA
This sequence comes from Tiliqua scincoides, assembly GCF_035046505.1. NCBI lineage: Eukaryota > Metazoa > Chordata > Lepidosauria > Squamata > Scincidae > Tiliqua > Tiliqua scincoides. The sequence continues at coordinate 20,094,503 of NC_089825.1, forward strand.
GCCAGTGCTTCTGATTTTCAATAGCAAGGAACAGAAGCCTTTCACTGACTTTTTATACTGGGGTAGGGTATGTTAATTCCCACTTGATTACTTTAAATAAGATATGGATTAAGAGTTTGTACTTCATGGCAGACCATGCAATTTCCAACTTGCTTTATTCTCTTTATGAACAACTCACACATTCATACAATGTTTCTTGACCACACTAACAATTCTGGCTTGTATGTGTGTTCCTGTAAACAAATATTACTTGTTTGCCATGTCACATGTGGCTGGCAGAAATTTCTGTAATCACGGTAAATAGGAAAAAAAAATTCAAAAAAAGCAACCACTGAATCTACTGCAAGGCATAACTGTGATCACTCAAATCGCACAGGGACACATACCTGGGGAAGATATTCAAAGTGGGTCTAAGACTGCAGTCTAATACAAATTAAACAGTTTATGTTACTTCATAGTTGATTTATTGACATCCACTTGCTCAATGTTTCTCAAACAGTGGGTTGGGACTCACTAGGTGGGTCGTGAGCCAACTTCAGGTGGGTCCCCATTCATTTCAATGTGTATTTTATTTTTAATATATCAGACTTGATACTACCATGGTATGTGACTGCACTTGGGGAAATGTTATAGATCTGTATTTTGAACAGGCGACTCTGTATATGCTTTTAACAATGATAGTCAATAAGGCTTACTCCTGGGTAAGTGTGGATAGGATTACAGCTTTTGGGAAATTTGGGAAATTTTTTTAAACAGATCATCAACTGCTTTGGAGGGTTCTTTGTTCAAAAACAATCAAACTTATTGTAAACTTTTAATTTACTTAATTTAATTTTATTGTATGCAGGGTGTTACAAATTTTCCTGCTTGATGATGTCACTTCTGGCCATGACATCACTTCCAGAATAATGATATCACTTCTGGTGGGTACTGACTGACTGTCATTCTAAAAAATGGGTCCCAGTGCTAAAAATCACTGCAGCAGCAGCTAATAATACAAATATAAACAAAGATATCAAACCATGAAGACTCCAGCATAATTGTCTTCTCTAAGGCTGAAATTCTTTCACACCTCTCTTTACAGGTATAAGTCTGGGCAGGAGCTCTGGTCTAGAGGGTAGAGCCTCCGTTTGCCTGAAGATAACATCCGAAGGTCGCCAGTTCGAGGCCACTAGCACCGTGAACGGCGAGACCTTGAAGCAGCTGACAAGCCTAGCTGAGTTATGCCAAGTTATTCCACCTGCTCTTTGGCCGCTGTCAGCCTGTGTGGGAGGAAAATGGAGGCCAGAATGTGATACCAGATCATAAAAAGATCCATCTGAAATGTTGTGGTTCTTGAAAGACAGAACCTTCTTCAATTGTAAAAATCCCCATTGGGATTTAGTATAGCCTGCTTATGTAAACCGCCTTGAATTAAAGTCTGAGGAGAAATCTGACAACCAAGAAAGGCGGTATATAAATACCTGTATTATTATTATTATTATTACATAAAGAAACTGTAATTTTCTACATTTTCAGAACTGTAATCTTCTTTGGCAGGGGCCATCCTGGTTTATCTTATTATTTGTCAACTGTTCCTAAAGAGCAGATGGCATTGCTCTTAACATGCTTAACCTTCCCCAAATGTTTCATAAACAGAATTTAAGAGCCTTTCAACCAGAGTTTCTTAACTGGAGGATATAGTGTTTTGAAGCAGTGAGCAGAAAGTAAAAGAAGGAGAGGGCTGGAGAACAGTGCACAAATAAAATTTTAATAAAGTAAATATATAAATTTTGTGTACACAAACAATATTTTGGGATCTTCCCCATTGAGCCTCAGCTTCAAGAACTTGAACCCACCCTATCAACCTCTTAAGAATATTTTATATATTGCTTTTCAACAAAATAAATTCAAAGCGGTTTCAATAAGAAAATCAAATAACTAAGGCCCAAATACTAATAAACTTTCCCACACTTACATAGCTGGGCCAACGGGCCGTGTGCTGCATCCTGCAGTAAGGTGGCAGTCATGGAGGCTTCCCCATGGTAAGGGAATATTTGTTCCCTTACTTTGGAGCTGCATTGTCCTTACCTTGCTGCTGGAAAAGTTGGTTAGGATTGCATCCTAAGTGGCTCCCTATCCCCAAAGGACTCACAAGCTATAAAGATGCAGAATGAATCTAAAAAGAAACACCAGCAAACAGCCACTGAGAAGACACTGTGCTGGGAATAGCTAAGAAGACAGCTATTCCCTTGCTAAATAAAAGAGGTGCACCATTTGAAAAAGTGCCTGTTGGCCCAGGTAGTAGGATAGCCTCCCTGTCCTCCCTTGACCACTCTTATAGAGGCTGCACACAAAAGTCATCCTGCTTGGAGATGTTGCTTTTAGGGCTGCCGAGTCAAATTCAGTCTTTGTTTCCATGCCTGTCCATTACAGAACAGCGCCATATGCAAAGCAAGACCATTGGTACCATCTACTGTCACAAGCAATAGTTCCCTCAGGCAAAAGCCTGCTAATGGGGCTCCCTTAGCTGAAAATGCACCTTGCACAGGTAAAGCAGATGATCTTCCTAACACTGTACAATGGTCCCTCCCACCAATCTTCCTCACGTCAGGATGTGGGGTGAAGGCTGCTTCCTTCAGAACTCTCGATGTATAGCTTCTGTGTAAGGCGAGGCACAGAATAAGCTTCAGATGCTTACACACCTCTCCATAAAAAGGATATAAGTTGCAATCAGGCTTCTCTCTCCCCCCCCCCCCCCCCCGCATGTACATTCTACAGAAAGAAAGTGGGGTTGGGGTTGCAGCAGATTGAACACACACACAAGACTGATCAGCTATCACACATGACATTTTACATGTTGGAGCGGACAACTCTCGGAGACCAAAACTCAGTCCTGTGCCCCATCATACACAGAGTCTACATACCGGGGGTCCATGCACATTTTTAGCTTCTGAAACAACTCTTCTGACTTGTTTCAGCATTCATATTTCAAAGATAGGGGATGAAAAACGTGACATCTGCACCAGCTCTCAGTCCAATTGCAAGAGACTGCCAGACGACACGGGAGGAATTACTCAGTTGGCTGAGTTGGGCACAGGAAGGCACAGAATTATCACAAAGCATCTTCAGACAGACCTCCTTCTCCAACATATTAAATATCTACTAAGGGTCCTTGTCCCAATGCCTTCAGAGGGGAAGTGGGCGAACAGTCATGTCACGCCAGCTATGCAATGTTCTCCCCAGCAAGGCTTGTCTGGTTCAGAGAATCACGGTCAGATGTTACGGTCATAATTCAGAGAGTTACTGTCTTTTGGGGGAGGGGGCAGGATGATAAAGCCAAACCATTTTTGGTTACCAAGACCGTTGCATTTACTGAATTATGGTCCCATACAGCTGTTACATTCTACTGCTTATATCGTAGCTCTCTTTCGTTTTGTATTATATAAATAAATAAAATGCTGTGAGCTACCCTGGATGTTTTTGCTGAAGGGTGAAGCATCAAATGTTTTAAATAAAAGATAGAAATATGTTATCTTCCTCTCCCCCTGCTCCAACTGTTTAAAGCAGGTTTTCCTCCAAACTATTCATGAAAAATTGAAATGCCTGAAGAAATGCCTTTTTTCAAGAAGCTAGTAGAGAACTAGTAGGCGGCAGGCATACAATTTGAGAAGGAGGCCAAAGAGAAAAGAGGCATTTCCAATCTGTCTATCTCCTTTTGCAGAAAATAGGTGTTTTTGTTTACCTTCTTGCAAATATCTTCCCTGTGGTCACAAGAACTCTGCAGTAAAGGCACCGTGTTTATTGTACTAGTTTTAAATGATGCCAGAATTGAATTGTCATGGGATTCATGCACACCCTACTAAAGCAGGAGTGCTTGCAGCAGATACTGCAAACCAAAAATGCAATATACAAAAGAGGTCTTACACCAGGCCACATAATGGATGCAAAGCAGAAGTGAATTTAAGCCTAGATATGTAAAAGCTAAAGAATCCACTTCAGAATGAACCTGATTAATATTGTCAAGTATTGTTGATGCAATGCAAAACCGTAGTCCACTGAGAAACAAACGTCTGACTGTCAGGCACACACTAAGCCAGTGGTTTCCAACCTGCGCACCATGGTGAACTCACAGGGAGAGTCCCATTGGATGTCCCTGGCAGCCTCTTCTGCCTGGCTCTCTCGGGTGCTGCCATCTTGGATTGCACAAGACCTTGCACACTCCAAGATGGTGGCACCCATCTTCCTGGCTCTCCCGGGTGCTGCCATCTTGGATTGTGTGAGATCTTGCATGATCCAAGATGGCAGAGCCCGGTGGTGTAGCTGGAGGGGGGGCGGTGCACTCAGCCTGGCAGGGAGGTGGGTGAGCAGCCCCTCCCTTCGGAGCCATTCCTGGTGGGGGGGGGGTTCTGTTTTGAGCCCTAGAGAGCCAGGAAGGCCACTGCAAAAGGGAGCCTTACAATAAGTTTGGGAACTGCTGAACTAAACCAATGACAAATTGCACAAGTCCCAATTAATGAAGATGCATATTTGATCTGATAGATAAGTTAAGCACCCTGGGATAAAGCTTAACCGTAGGCTATATGTATACCTATATTGTCACAATAGATACAATATTCCCAACAGACAGGTAAACAGATTTCTAAGTAATCTCTCTCTCTCTCTCTCTCTCTCCCTCCATCAGAATCTTAACAGAGTGTGAAGTATAAAAAAACAAACAATACAGCCTTCCTATTTTTGCCTCTGAAATTCAAGCTACCATATGTTAGAAAGTGAAAATTAAAAAGTGAACGCACATTTATTTTATTTCCTCACTCTGCTGTCTAAATAGTGTAAAATCCTTTCCCAATTTAAAAAGACAGACAACATAATTGGCCTTTGTTGACTACACTGTTTCCTATGTCCTAATAATAAATCAGTCCCCAGGCGAGTCACAAATTAATTGACAATTCCAGGAGGAGGAAGCATATGTAGGGACAATATGTGAAGATGAGAGCCCGGACAGAAAAGGCCAAAAGTGAAATGAAATCCAACTCAGTTGAGTCTGGGCATATGACAAGACTGAGGGAACATCCGGGATAGCATGACAGAGCCAGCTGGCTCCACGCACTGCCTAGGCAAAGACTGCTTCACACATTGCCATCAAGTGTGAGAGCCACCAATACATGTCTAGAAACATGTATGCATCAAACAGGCACATGTCAGTATGCAGATTTGTAGCAAAGCTACGTTTGCTGCTGTGTGATCTTTGGAAAGGATCACAGGACTGATGGTCCACTGAAGTGCAAAGTTGGTGAAATTTAGAGCTGGATAGAAGTTTAGAGCTGAATAGGATGGGGTGGGGTTGGGGAGTAACACATACATACACACATACATACATTTTATTTCTATAAGGGGGGAAAGTAACTAATGAATGCAGACCCCCCCAAATCCCCCAAGAATCCCCCAAGCTGAAAAGAAAAATATTGAGCCTTATGGAAAGCAAAACTGAGCCACATGTGCATGTTTACTCATGAGTAGGCAAATATGCCTTGGCACTTCTTGAATACCAGGTGAAGGGGAACACAAGGCCACCAGAATGGTCCCGACCCAATGAACGTGGAGCTCAACAAATGCTCCAGAAGCTGGTCTCCCCCCCCCCCCCCCACAAACACATACACCATAATAAAAAGGATAAAAACAGACACCTGAGTAGCTGGTAAAGTAAAACTTTTTTCCAAGTCTAGTACAGCTACATGGGTCCCAACAAAGTGTCATTTTAAAAAGTGAGTCCTGGTACTAAAATGTTTGGGATCCACTGCTTTAACAGCATTTTTTTGAAATGTGATTTTTATATTTGAAATATTTCATAACAATTTTTGCTGTTCTCCACTACATACAGTAGAGAAGTTGTGGGTTTGTGTGTTTCAACTGTCCACATCCCACTGTTTTCCCCCTGAAACCCTGGTTTCCCCCAAACAGGTTCCTGAACCATATTTACCTCCAAAGATGGGAGTGTCACCTTGCAGAGGGGGAGATAGAGTAGCAAGGGGGAACTCCCAAAAACCAAAAAACACTCCCTGCTCACCTTTTCTCCACTGCAAACCACCTCCTACCTAGAATGCTGTGGAGTGGAGAAGCACATGTTGGATTAAGGTTAGACATGGCTAGAGTAGAACACATCATTTAATGACAGAAAGAGCTATACAACTTAAAGAAAAAGGCAACAAAATTGCACTATTGAACCATATACATGTGGTTGAATGTGTGTTATTCCCAAGCTAAAAAGAGAAAAGGGACATTTCACATATCTTCATCAATGATGAAAAGAAATTTTTGAGGAAATGCTGCAAAAAGGAATTTTTTTTTTAAAGCATGTTCATCTAATCAGGAAACATTGTCATAAACAAACACTGCTTGCCTTCAGTGACTTCATTACGACCACTATGTGACCCCTGACTGGCTGGCAATCAGTGACTAGTACAGAAAGCCTTTCACAACAGGAGCATTTTAATATTTAGTTGGCTACGTAGCATCAGAATTGTATCGTGTTCATTACACAACACGACACTGAAATCCACTACAGCACAGTGAACTGCAAATCAGGACTTTCCTGTTTGAATCTTGGCTTTGTTGCTAGTTCACTACATGGCCGTAGACATTCTTGCTCATCTTAAACTCCCAATCTGCAGTAAGAAGATCACAACATCTGTCTTTCAGAGCTGGTGTTAAGAATATCATCAAGATAATAAAGTGCTTTGCATGGACAGAAAGCACTATACAAATGCTTCTACAAACCCTGATTGGCTGGAATCATTCAAAGGAGAAAAAAAATCTACACAGGAAAAAAATGACATCAAAGCAGCAGAAGCAGAAGAAACATAGAAGAGAACAGGATGAAGAGCCCCATTAAGTTCTTGGAGGAGTCCAAGATATTTCAGTTCCCACAAAAACCCAACTTTCACCCTCCCTAAAAATCAGAACCAGGGAAACATTTGTTACAGTCTTAATTTCAAGTGCCCATACTTTACAAGCATTCTGAATTATATTAAGCTGTTTAGTGTGCGTCATGGACCTAAAAATGGTTTGTGTGTCATGCATGGTCCTCTTGTTTATAATTTCTTGAATTTACTTTTCTTAAATCGCCTCTACATACCTATCACAACCTGCGATAGTTTTTGAAAATAAATTTCAAGTATTTTTCTTATTAAATTGGCTGAAAACACAATGAAAATGGTCATAGCAAACAATAAGTGTTGAAATTTATGTCTGGTTACAACCATAAATGTCCTGATATCATAATTATTGGGTTAGAGCTGCCAAAAGACTAAAAGAAAAACAGCTTTGTTAAAAGAACAAGAGTACAGTACAGAAATTAGAGTTTTATGAGTTTCTGCCGAGGTCTGTAGTGACCCATAAAAATTCCTACCTTTAATGTATTTGAAGACATTTCAAAGCTTGCTCTCTTATGAAAATTCCTCACTCTCAAAAGGCCCACTAAGATCCTCTACATTCTAATATTTCGGATGGAGTGCAATTTTGCTATAAGCCCATTAAATATACAACATTACAAGCATTTTTAGCTACTTAAATGTAGATGCACTGATCAATTTACTACCACTTTTCCCCCCTCAAGTGACCTCTGCAATTTTACTTAATGCCAAGTAACTCCTTAAACCTTGTGAGAAGGTATCTGGGACTTAGCTTCCATTACACCACAACATTATCTTCCTGGAAATAACAGCAAGTAGGGAGATCAAAAGCTACCTCCCCCACCCAGCTAGGTTCTCCCCCCAAATCAAGCTTTCAGCTGGGCTGGTCCGGGCCTTTCCTCATTATCTTCCTGCAGGAGCAGTACAGAACCACATGAGATCTCAGAGGAGACAGTGACCCTAACGCTGACCCAAACATGAAGTAAGGGGAGGCAGCAAACACGCTTAGGCATTGCCACCCAGAAGATTACTTCCCAGAAGCATCTACAGGATTCCGGTACCCTGATCCGACAGACAGACTTTTATTGGCATACATAAAGACACAACAACAATGAATGAAAGCCTATAATAAATGATACAGAGGAATACATGACAACCAGATAAATAAAGTATATTTACCCCTTACCATCCCAAATCCCTGTCCACCATGGTCACCCTTGGGGGTTAGGATAACAATTCGTCTGCTTTCCACCCACTAAAAGCAAGACGAAAGCAGATCATCCATCTGCCTCCTTACCTTACACCTGGTGAGACACCTGGTCTCTTCAAATGGTCCCTTTAAATCAAACCAGAAATCATGCACTTCTTCAACTGCAAGGAGTCATGCAAGGATCACAGAAAGTGGTTGCTTTTTTGTGGGTGCCGACACAGCAAATCTGAGGCAGCGTGGGGGAGGGGGTTCCAGGTTGTGCCGCCCTTGATGAGGGGACATGTTGTAGCTATATTCCTGAATGTAGCCAACTATCAAGAAGGTGTAAATGTGCCTTACAGCAAGTTTGCGACCCTCCCGGGCTGGCGCAAGGATAACCTAGGATTGCTCCCTGGTTGGTTCTAACTCTAGTTTAGGAGTGTTAAACATAAGGCCTGGGGTGCAGCCCCCAGAAGCAAGTTATCAGACCCCCATTATAACTGCACTATCCCAGCTGGATAATTGGGCTCTCTCAAATCTTAAAAATATGAACAAGATTTGCACATCTTTGCTTCTGTCATTTGCAGCTAATGAGTTTCTAGGTGAGAACAAAGTGCTTGTATCTGGCCATCATCTGCTTAGTGATGTCACTTTCTGCTTAATGTTGTCACTTCCCGTCCTCAACAGGCACATGAATGCTAACTTCGGCCCTCTGTATGAAACTAGCTTGATGCCCATTCATCCACAAACCACAGCATAATCTTGTAGTAGGAAATCATTGGAAAATGAGATGCTGGGATTTTGCTGCACACATACACATGTAATGTGCCATTCTAACCCTCGGATCTTTTTAACTGGATGCCAGAGATTGATCCTGTATGTACTCTACCAATTAACTATGGCAAAACATGCATGTAATATACATATTTTTTCTCTAGCAATCAGACTCCTCTTCAGAAGAGTGTTCAAAGCTTTTTATCCTATTCTTGTGGCAAAAATAATCCCGCATGGAATTTGCCTCCATTGCATTTTATTTCTCTTCAGGCCTTTAGAATCATTTTCCATGGGAACAAAGATCCCTCTTCCATGGTCAGAGTGATACATCAGTTTTTGAATTAGCAGATGTTTCTTCTTTTGTCATGTTCTCTTCCATTCATTATTTATTCCACCTTAATCTGTACTGCACTGCATTTACCATCTGTTAGAAGACAGGGCCTGAAGACATCTAAATCTTCCTGAACGTTTTGTTCTCCCAGAGTTCATTTTCTAACTTAAAATGGACTATTCCAAGAAAAATAATTCCAGACTTGTCATATAAATGAGTGGCTATAAAAATCTGGAGCCAATGTAATGGGACAATGTAAACATGGGAATCCAGGTAGGATAAACGAGCCAAGGTCACCAAGAAAGCTCATGCCGAGTAGAACTTTAATTGATTACCTTGGGTTAGCCATAATTCTTCATCCTCCACCTTTAAAATGGAAAGTCCATGGTAGCACAGACTTACCATGCACAATCCAGAGAAGAGTACGCACATTAGGAAGTATCAAAACTGAGTAGCGAAGCACAGGCTTTGTATGTATAATGTTTCATGTTCAAACCCACCTACAGCTAAAGGCAGCGGTTCCCAAACTTACCTAGATCATGATGCCCCCACAGCCTCTTCTTCCCAGTTCAGCTGGGCGTTGCTACCCTGGATCTCATGAAATATCTCAAGATAGAAGATGCGGCGCCCACATCTTATGAGATTTTGTGAGATCCCAGCACTGGGACGGAAGGGGAGGAAGCACCACTGGGGACATCCCATGGTGCCCCTCCGAGTGTACTGCAATGCCCTAAACTAGAGATTCTCAAACTTTTTAGCATCAAGACCCACCTAAAAAAAAGTTCAACTTTACCATCTGCTCAAATATATGTGGCTATAATGGTGATTATGCTGCAGTGCTTCTCCCCAAATAGCAAGTTGTTGATCTGCATAGCCTAATCTACCCTGTCAGTTTCACAACCCACCAAAAATTAGATTGGGACCCACTGGTGGGCCATGGACACACTGTTTCAGAACCACTGTCCTAAAGTGTTGTGATGCACACTTTGGGAACTCCTGAGCTAAGGGATTAAATGGGAAAGACTTCTGCCTTCTGAGATTCTGAATGGCTTTGTCCAGTTAAAGTAGACAGATCTGAGTGATGTGGACCAATACTCTGTCAGCTTCTCATGTTTAAATTTTGTCAAAATTCATAGGATTTTCCCACTGAAATAAATGAGATCTTTAGGCAGGTCATGCCCATAGCCTGTACTCTAAACAAAAAAAAAAGTTGCAAAACATTTTGAAGAAACAAAAATACATAATTATCAGATAATCTATCAGAGTTGAGCATATGAATAAACACAACCTCATCAAAAGCTCTGCTAGACAACGGAATCAGATCGACACAGCCAAAAGTATAAGGTCTCTTTCCAAGACATCAAAAGAATGTTTTCTATGATTACCCATAACAGAGTATTTTATCTCCTTGTCTCCAATCCAACTTCTCAACCAAAAATATATATAGCTCAAAATCAAAGTATGTTTTCACATTCTACAGAACTTCATGGAGACTTTAACTGAAAACACTTTGACAAACTAAGCTGAAAGTATGACTTAAATGAACTATGCTTTCCCCCTCCTTTTTTACTTTCTATGATGCATTATAACAGTCAAATTGTATTTGAAATGTAGAAAGCAGGGGTGGAAACTTGAATCAGGTGGCTCAAGTCTGAGTGGCAAAAACGTGTTTTTGTGGACTCATTTACACTTGAATCACCCATGTTGATGATTCGGGCACTGATTTGCATCTGAGGCCACTAGCTCTAAATGAGCCTCCATGCATGCAGACTGGAGTTTGTCTGGGTGTGCTTGCTTACTTTTTTTGCAGCATGAAAGACCTTGTGGGGGCATCATTCAAACTGGACAAGCAGCAGGGAAGTTCCAGCCAGGAAGCAGGGAAGGGGTTAATGTTTTGCTTCTGCACTGAGCAGGGGTGGGGAGGGGAGCCGGCTCTCTTGTTCATCTCTGAAGGAACCAATGATCATTGGATGAAGGATGGGCAGTCTGATTACACAGGCCAACACACGTTTAGCTTCCTTAAACATTACACCAATTCCTGGGTATATTTGGGGTGCCGATTCCAAAAATGGCATCCATATTGCCCTATCACGTCTAGTTTTGGAGACACAGCGTAGCCTCTTTAGCGAATGGTTCGAGCAGCTTTCTCATGAGGAAGCCTACACCATGGCTTTCTCATAAGGAAGCTGCTTGAACCATGCACTAATGAGGCTATACTATAGCTCCAAAACTAGATGTGATAGAGCAATATGGGTGCCGTTTTTGGAATCGGCACCCCAAATTCATATCAAACCACCATAAAGTTTGGGGAAAAAACTTTTCTGACCCTCAATTTTGTAGGCCTGTGTTATTTTCTTTGGATGGAGGGAGGGCAGAAAGGGGAGTCCAAGGAGGTTCTTGCCTTAGAATTGGCTGGAGAAGCCCAGGGAGTGGGAAAAAGGAAGCAGGGGGAAGTAGTTCATAGCTATCATGCTTTCCAACCACATGGCTACAATGTTGAATTGAATGACTCCGAGCCTCATTGAATGACTGGCTACAGTGGGACTACTTCTAAGTAGACCTGCAAAGGATTGGGTCATACTGGTAAGCCTCCCAGCTGCTGCACGTGACCCTCCTCCCTCTTGCCGTTTCTGTCTCTGCTCTCACACAGTCCATCCTACCCCCTCCTGCCTTGTTTACAGCAGGGGAGTGTTTAAAGAGAACTCCGGCACAAACACACACACACACACACACTGGCAGCAGTTCTGTTTTCACCCATGGAGCCACTGCTGGCTTTTTAAAGGGAAACACTTGTGACTTGAGACTTTTTGAGTTGTCAAAAAGTGGGTAACTCAGAAAGTCTGCCCATTAGGACTTGTTTTTGAGTTGAGTTGTGGTGGGCGGAGACTCATGACTTGACTTGAGTCAAGCTGTGCTGGACTTGCCCATCTCTGGTAGAAACATCTCCAAATGTTAATAAATGTATTTTAAATTATTATTTCAACTGGCTACATTCTCTCTGCATGCCCTCACCCTCATACCCTCGTCCATCATCTTACAGAAAAACGCTCCTACCCAAGTAAGCTGTTTTCCCTAAGCAACACCCTGGGTTGAAAGTGAATTATGTTTTATGACATACAAGACACAAAGCATATGCTACACATTACGTTAACAGTAGTCCTTGTCTAACTAGGCTAGGTCCAGATGTTAATCTGGAGCTGACCTCAAGCTGACATGCAGACAGTAAACTATTTGACACAGCTGTTTGGTGTATATGTTTGTGTTTGCATGGCCTGTACACAAAAATGTGGCACCAAGCCGCCTATTTACTGCACACCCAACTGAGTCAAGATTATAGTTATTAGTCATGGCTGGATAAAATATCACTTACAAAGAAAAACAATAAGAGCAAAGGCAGACACTATCGACTGCTGGAAGTTTAATACCCGCAAGCCAGGCAGCCAGTTAGCCAAATACACACACATTTAAAATGAAATAGACATATATGGAATGCATGCGTTCTGCAGTGAAAGAGACCCACATACGTGTTTGCAAGCATATATATAATTCTCTCTCTCAATAAATAGACTACGCAAACAGAAAGGATAGGAGCCGTTTTCTAACAGAATGAATGCACTTGGAAATGCGTGCATTAATTAAATATATTCAAACTGAGGCTACTGCCAGATGGTATCAGGTCCTCTCTCCTCTTTCAGCTAAATTTATGCACATTTACTCAGAAGTGAGTTACTACAAAGTAAGTGCACACAGATCACAGCCTACTCTCTATCACAGTTCAAATACCAGAACTTACTACAGGAAACTAAGAATAAGAGGGCACTTTTTGTTGACCATTATTTAAATGAAAACCTAGGTCATTCTTTGAGGCAACTTTCATGCCTTTCCTTGGCACGCACCTACCAAACCCAAGTTACAATTACTCAAGATCACAGTGAAATATTTGATGAAGGCCAAAGCATGGAAACCCAAGATTCCATTAAACAACTACAAAGCCATAGAGCTGGGGTCAGGTACTGACTACACATGCAGCAGAACAAGGTGGGAACCAAGTGGAAGAGTCCCGGGATAGCAGACAACAGAATACCATTGGCGAAAGATGCGACTTTAAGCATTCCCACATTTTTTTTCAAAGCTCCTTACAAGCAGAATGTTAGTACACTGCAGAAAGAGGCACTAGTCCAATCGTGCTTGATATCCATTAAGCAAATACTCGTTTTATTATTAAAGAATATTTATATACCTCTTTTCAACAACAACAAAAGGCCACAAATTGGTTTACATAGAAAAATCAAATACAGTGGTACCTCGCATAACGAATGCCCCGCGCAGCGAAAAACTCGCAGAACGAAAGCGTTTTGCGAAGTTTGGTAACTCGCACAACGAATTTTTATGACCCGTACTTCGCAAGATGAATTTTTTTTTGTTTTGCTTTGGTTTGTTTTAAGGGGAAGATCTTCATGTCAGTTTATTATCCCGTCCACCCTAGTATGGGGAGGATCTTCATGTCAGTTTATGACCCCGTTCACCCTAGTAAGGGGCGGATCTTCATGTCAGTTTATGATCCCGTTCATCCTAGTAAGGGGCGGATCTTCATGTCAGTTTATGATCCCATTCACCCTAGTAAGGGGAGGATCTTCATGTCAGTTTATGTAAGTAAGTCCCATTGTGCTTGCTCCCAGGAAAGTGTGCACAGGATTACAGCCTTCAAGCTCCCCACTCAGCATCCCCCCCATTTTTGAAATCCTCAGTACAGTATGTATGCCTTTAAAGAGCACTTAATAAACACTTTGTAAACCAAATTTGACTTTGTTCTGACTTTTTTTGCCCATAGGAACGCATTAATTAAATTTCAATGCATTCCTATGGGAAAACGCGCTTCGCAAAACGAAAAACTCGCATAACGAAAGGACTCGCGGAACGAATTAATTTCATTATGCGAGGCACCGCTGTAACTAAATGGGTTCCTGTCCCTAAAGGACTCACAATCTTAAAAATATGCAGAACACCACCAGCAAACAGTCACTAGAAAAAACACTGTGCTGGGATGAATAAGGACAGTTAGGGTCCAATTCGATTGAGCCAGCGCCTGCCCTCCACCAGCACTGAGTGTCACAAAGGTTCTGTGAGGCATGCCTGCAACATTCACTGCCAGGCCACTATCGACTCAGCACAAGTCCACACTGAGCCAGTGCTGGGTGGAGGCCAGTCGCACACTCCACAGAGCTCTGGGCAAGCATCAGATGGCAGAGCAGTAAGTTGGGGTGGGGGGGCATTCCAGGGTGGGGGGAAGATAGGGTGAGGGTGGGAGCAGGGCAGGAGGGGGGCAGAGACAGTGGCAGACAGTGCTGTGTGTGTCCTAACCCCCTTCCTGGCCCGGGAAACCTGACATGGATCTTCTCAATTCTGCGTCCCTCTCAATAGTGAGTGCAGATCCACGGAGACCTGTTTATTAAGGGAGGACATGGGATACGGTGCAGAGTGCACAACATCAACAACAACAAAAAAGCTCAACCTGATTAAGTTTATGGGAAACATGGCTGCCAGTTCATACATTATGGGCACAAGCCTAACAAGGTCTACTCAACAGTAAGTCCTATTTTGTTCAATGGGATTTACTCTCAGGAAAGTGCGGTTAGATTGCAGCCTATGTATCCCTACTGAATCTGTACTTGAGGAAGGTTGGAACTCCATTTTTTGGAAGGGAAAAATATTCTGTGAATTGGTCTTTAGGATTTCAACAGCCCTGGATACAGCTGCAATTACTAGTGACTGACTTGTAGGTTCCCATGTTTTCTGAACTAGCCTATATATGGCAATTAGGAAAACAAAGCTGAACAGAGCTAAACATGTTGCAAATACTTCCGGGGGGGGACCATTGGGAATTTGTTCTCCAGATTTAGTTACCGCCATGCATATTCACACACTTTAATATAATTGCCAGTTGATATAAAGTACTAGAAGCACCAAGTGCAATTTTGTTGTTGTTGTTTCAATCCTAACCAAAAAGTAAGTCATTTCAAAATATTCACACTAAATTTAGTGCTGCCTCTGTTCATTTCTCACTTTGATGTTGCTGTCTGCAGGCAGGCCTTGGTACTCGAGATATCTTCATAAGCTTCCTTCTTGTTAGCTAGGAGGCAAAAAGGTTTCTCTCTGTCTTTCTTTCATTTTCAGCAAGAAAGCAAATTACATTCCCACCAACAATTTAATCTCCTTTCTATAGATCATCCAAAAAAACCATAAAAATAATGGGAAAAATATCCTACCAATTGAACATTACTGCAATTTAAGGTCTGGCTCCTCTTTACAATATCTTTTTCTCCTCAATCACAAATCAAATCACTTAATTACCCCTACTTCTTTGATTAATTAGATGTATTGTGTTTCTTATCTAGCTGAATCTCAGACTCTCAGAGTGAGTCCCAAAATCATGAAAAATTTAATCATCATATTGGTTTGGATCCAAATGACAGGGAGCAGAAGTAGAAGATGTACTCATGCTGTTTTGTGAACACTTGCACACGTGCTAGTGGAACACTTTTCACAGTGCCACACCTCAACTTATTGTGGTTTCATGATGTTTTTGTATGCTATTTTGGTTGTGGCTTTTCAAGCTTACATCGTGGCATACCATCAGCTATATTCTCTGTTTGGCAGGGCCATGCATTACATCAGTGGTTCCCAAACCTTTTCCACTGGTGGCTTCCTTGACTACTGGGCCACTGGCCACTGCCAATGCTGTTCAATAGCATTGATGCTAGTTGAACATTCTGGCTTGTTCCAACTACAGAGGTTACATACAACTTTCAGCAACTATAGTGTGTTAAGGAGCTGTAGTGTGTTCTTAAATCCTATAGCATGCAAGAGAGAAGGACTGAGGAGCATACAGAGTGTAGCCATGATTAACCAAATTCTGCCTAGCCCACAGCTTTACACTTTTGACACCTGTTGCATATTTGAGCAGAAATGGCTTAAAGCCAGTAGTTCTAACATAAGTAAGGAGAGGAGCCATTAGGAAGATTTCATCCTGACAACAGGTATTCAGGTCTTTCTAACTATATCCTCTCAAAAAACCTACCATTCTTTTACAGACTGCAAAAAAATTTAGGGAATGATCACAAATCTTATGAACTGAAATCCAGTTTCTCATTACACTGAGAATGTGTCTGACTAGCTAACATATCTGTCCTATTTTCTTGATAGGATATATCCAGATGCAATAAAGCCATCCAGAAATCTGGGACTGCGTCAGGTTACAAGTATTTACATGGTTTATACCTACCTGTTATAGACAGTGGGTAGGAACTCAAAAGCGAGTGTATCCAGTTTAATCAACAGACCCATAGGGAAATCCAGCAAAATCTATTTTACATTTTTATGAAGTGCAGAAAATGCTGTAAGTGTCTGAAGGACTCCAGTCATCCAACAGGCATATTAACATAAATAAACATTGCCACATTGACAATGTCTGACGATGTCCCCTTGGCAACTGCTTGTCCAGTGTTGTGGGATTCTTTTCAGCTTGTACAGCCTGAGGATGTGGACAGACTCCTTTGGAGTGTGAGGCCATCTGCCTGCCTGCTTGACCCTTGCCCAGCTTGGCTGATAAGAGCTGCCCGGGGTGGACTGGCTAAGTGGACAGGGAGGGTGGTCAACTCTTCCTTGATGGAGGGGATGTTACCACTCGCTTTGAAACGGGCAGTGGTTCGCCCCCCCCCCCGAAGAAGCCCTCCCTGGATTCCACTGTGTTGGATAACTACTGGCCAGTCTCCAACATCCTGTTTCTGGACAAGTTAATTGAGCGGGTGGTGGCGGCCCAACTCCAGAGGGTCTTGGATGAAGCGGATTATCTGTATCCTATTCAATCTGGTTTCAGGCCGGGCTTGGGACGGAAACTGCCTTGGTCACCTTGGTGGATGACCTACGCCGGGGACTGGACAGGGGGAGTGCATCCCTGTTGGTCTTGCTGGACCTCTCAGCGGCTTTCGATACCATCGACCATGGTATCCTTCTGGGCTGATTGGCCGAGTTGGGAGTTGGAGGCACTGTTTTGCAGTGGTTCCGCTCCTACTTGGACGGTCCCAGATGGTGGTGCTGGGGCGTGCCTGTTCGACACCCTGGCCTTTGAGGTGTGGGGTGCCGCAGGGTTCAATTCTGTCCCCCATGCTATTTAATATCTACATGAAACCGCAGGGAGAGGTCATCCGGGGGTTTGGAGTGGGGTGTCATCAATATGCTGATGACACCCAGCTCTATCTCTCCTTTCCTCCAGACTCCAGGGTGGCGGTTGAGGGCCTGGAGCACTGTCTGGAAGCAGTGTGGATCTGGATGGGGGCTAACAAGCTGAAATTAAATCCGGATAAGACAGAGGCTCTCCTGGTTCAGAAATCCTCGATGCAGGTGCTGGACCATCAGCTTGCTCTGAATGGGGTTGCACTCCCTCTGAAGGAGCAGGACCGCAGCTTGGGGGTCCACCTAGACTCACAGCTGCCACTGGATTCCCAGGTGGCAGTTGTGGCTAGGGGAGCCTTCACTCAGCTTTGGCTGGTGTGCCAGCTGCGGCCGTACTTGGATCGTGCAGACCTGGCCATGGTGATCCATGCTACAGTGACATCGAGGTTAGACTATTGTAACGCACTTTATGTGGGGCTGCCCCTGAAGATGGTTCGGAAACTGCAATTAGTGCAGAATGCGGCGGCCCGTGTGGTCACTGGAGCTAGGCGGTTTGACTCTGTCAGCCCGCTTCTCCGGGGGATACATTGGCTGCCCATTCGTTTCCGGGCCCAATTCAAGGTGCTGGTTTTGACCTTTAAAGCCCTATACTGCTGTGGGCCAGGATATCTTAGAGATTGCCTACTCCCGTACAATCCGGCTCGTCCTCTCAGGTCATCAGAGAAGGCCTTTTTACAAGTGCCGCCGCCTAAGGAGGTACGTGGGGCGGCGGCAAGAAATAGGGCCTTCTCAGTAGTGGCACCAACATTATGGAACTCCCTTCCCCTTGACTTGAGAATGGCTCCCTCTCTTGAGATTTTTCGGCGAGACCTGAAGACCCTTCTGTTTAAACAGTTGGCAACCTTCAGTCTCGAAAGACTATGGTATCGCGCTCTGAAAGGTGGTTCTGGAACAGCGTCTAGTGTGGCTGAAAAGGCCAATTCGGGAGAAACAAGCCTTCTGAGTTCATGGCCTTTTTAACATCTTTTTTACATCTTTTAGTATTTTTTACAGGCCTGATTCCTCTATGATCTACTGCTTTATGCTCTTTTTATCTGACTTTTTATCTGACTACTGTTTTATGGTATCTGTTAATGTGTTTTTAATATGTTTTTATCTGTTTGTTAAATTATGTTTTTAATCTGTTTCTAACATGTTGTAAGCCGCCCTGGGTCCATTTAGGGAGAAGGGAGGGGTATAAATAAAGTTTATTATTATTTATTATTATTATTATTATTATTATTATTATTATAAAGAAGATGGATTGCTCAAATTCTTTAAGGCAATCTCTCATTAATTATGACTGGAGTAGTCATAATTAATGAGAGACTGCCTTAAAGAATTTGAGCAATCCATC
This sequence comes from Tiliqua scincoides, assembly GCF_035046505.1. Classification (NCBI taxonomy): domain Eukaryota; kingdom Metazoa; phylum Chordata; class Lepidosauria; order Squamata; family Scincidae; genus Tiliqua; species Tiliqua scincoides. The sequence goes on from NC_089825.1 coordinate 20,113,255, forward strand.
TTCTTTATAATAATGCCACGCACATTTTCACTACCTTTCTTGGAGCAAGTCCTCTTTAATATATCTGTTTTAGAAGTGTAGCATGCCACTGTAACTGCTCCCCTGAGCTCCAAATTCCAAGGCAACTGTTAAAAGGGGAGATACCAACTTTTATTGGACCAGGTGGAATGTTCAAGGAATTGGCACATTTTTTATTGCATCTTAACTTTTTAGTAGTTGTAAACAGTTACTAACTTTCATTCAAACTAATCACCTGAGTGGGTTCATAAATGGTAAGGGTTGCATTTTGTTTCTACTTGTCAATCAAAATGTTTGAGATGCACTGTGTTATTGGTATTTTGATGTCTCCCATGTTTACAAACTACTGACAAAAAGGCCTTTAAACCCCGATAAAACGCTCCTCATTACCCCTTAACAAGAAGCATGGCTCTTCCTGCTTTACTGGTAATGGTCTACTATGAACAATGCTATTTCAGCCATAATCAGAACTGGTTTTCCACATAATAAGCTATCTTTCTGCCCGGTAACTTTAGACAAATAACTACTCCAGAATGTCAACCAACAAACTTTTCATCATAGGTTACTTGTCTCCTGAACAATGCAGGCTTTAAACCACATTAAAGACTGAAGCATCAAAGATTCTGGAAGGGATCAGCAATTTTTAAGAAAGTATACTTTTATTAATGAAAGTACCTTCTCTTTTCTTTTACAACAAATGCAGAGTTTAAACTTTTTTTAAAATGTAACAACAGTACAGGCTGAAAACCATTATTTATTACAATGGATCCTAGTCATTATTTATTACAGTGGGTCCTACAGTTATCTTCAATAAATAGAAATTCAATGCTCTAAACCAGTGATTTTCAACCTTTTTCACCTTACAGCACACTGATAAGGCACTAAAATGGTCAAGGCACACCATCAGCTTTTGACAAGACACACTGTGCTGTCAATGGGGGCTCACATCCCCAATGGTCCTATTGATAAATGACCCTCTCCCAAATTCCCAACGGCACACCTGGGGAACATTTGCGGCACACTAGTGTGCCATGGAACAGTGGTTGAAAATGGCTGCTCTAAACAGCCACACTACACTGAATGGGGCTTTAGATCTTTGCCCTTCACCCCCCAAGAACACAACGTCCATACCACTTGCCTTTTTTCACACGGATACAGAGAACTTGCCTCTTACCAGAACCATATAGTAAAAATTATTTGAAGTAATCACTTAAAGTTGCGGGGGCAGCCTACCCATGAGGCCAGGTGAAGCAACTGATGAGAACGGCAGACTGAGGGAGGCAACAGACTGAAAAAGGATGTCCCACATCCCATGCCTCAACACCTCCCCTGGCCCACTGTCGGCATGGCCATTCCACTCAAGGCAGTGCTCCACATGGTTGGCTGGCAACCTTCAGTCTTGAAAGACTATGGTATAAGCCTACAGCACCTGGTATTCTCAGGTGGTCTCCCATCCAAATACTAACCAGGCCTGACCCTGCTTAGCTTCTAAGATCAGACAAGATCAGGCATGTGCAGGGTAACAGTTGCTGTCACATGCTCCTTGGAGAATAAGCAAGAAGAGAATGGGGAAGCATTGCAAATTCCTGGTGCCACAGCCTCCTGGGTAAGAGTACCATCCATCAGATGGCAATATTTTTGGAATTGTGGGCCAGACAGCTTTGGTTGGTGGCTGGATCTGGCCTGTGGGCTGTAAGCTGCCAACCCCTGCTATAGAGAGAAGGGGCAAAATGCATGTATTTCCTGATTTGGCTTGTAAGGAGCCAGCATTATGTTGGTACCAGGTCAATTAAGATACATTTTTGAAACAGAAAACACACAAACTCTTAAGTACATGTACCATTGTGTTAATACAACCAAGTAGACATCATTTCATTAGCAGATACATGTTGAAAAGATATACTTTTAATGAAGAAGCCAGAGCTTGATAACCAGCATGTTACATTGCTGAACGCTCGTTTATTAGCCAGTATCTTTCAAACCTATAAAATGCTGAAGATGCTGGCTCTGATCCTGGAATGCGATTTAGCCTATGCTTGGATAAACACCTCAAGCTGCAATCCAAATTTATATTCATAGAATAACAAATGTCCTTAGCAATTAAACTATGTGCACAGCAGTTAGTGCAAAACAGAATAATTGAGACCTACAAGACAGCTGCAGCAAAAATGCTGAAGACCTCTTTTCAATTCAGAGCTTAAAACTTTGAGAGCGCCGGTCTTCTGGTATGTGCCAGAAGACCATAGCAAGCAAAAAAATATTGAAGAGCAAGCAAATAGTAAATAGAGGCTATTAGGCCAAAAGAAAGCATGCCCAGTTTGTCATTGTGCCAAGGAATGTATACAATATTGTCACTGATCCAGATTTATTGTGAGTTGCCATAGCTATAGGTCAAAGGAAATACCTACAAGCTAGCATGGTATCATGTGTGCTTTTAGCTACTTAAGATGCTCAGAAAAATTGTATTCTGCATGTACATAATAAAGATTTCCTAACCTGTTGCTTAAGCAGTATACCACTACTTGCAAAATTTGTAAGAAAAATACAGGGTGAGTGCTCCAAAACAGCTATTTTCAAGCACTGTGCTGGGGGATATTGGTGTGCCGTGAATGGTTTGCAAATGTGCCACAGGAGTTTGGGGGAAGGCCATAGATTAGTAGAGCCTTTTGAGGATGTGTGCCACCAGCCGGCCGTGTTGCATGCTTTGTCCATAGTTAAAAAGCAGTTGGTGTGCTCTGATGATTTCCGGAACCCTCCTCCTGATACCAGCAATTGTGGATAAGTGAGATGACCTCCCCACTCCTGGTGCTTCCTGCACCTTTGGGCATTGCAAGGTGAGCAGAATGCAGCTCCCCTCATCTCCAGAGGCTCTTCTGAGCTCCAGAGAGACTTCCCTGGCCCTCAAAATGCCTTTTAAATGCATAAAAATGAAACTTCTGATTTTTCTGGAAAAACCAGAAGTCACTTTTTTTATAGTAACAGTCATTCTGAGCCCCTCAGGGGATGTGGGCAGATGCATGCAGCCTCTGTCGGGCTCAGAAGAGCCTCCAGAAGCGACGGGAGCACAGCTCAACTCGCCTCCAGTGGGGTGTGCAGGGGGTGCATCTGGAGAACTGCGGATAAGTAAAGCCATGGATATGGTGCCCCCATGTACTTGCTTTATCTACTTATTACCATGTTTACTTTCTGCCACTTAAATATTCAAGATGGGTAAAAAGGTACTACAGATTTCCAATAAAATGGCACCTTTGGCATTACAACAAAACAAACAAACAAACTGGAATGCCAATGGAGATGGTACAGTATTGGACTGATATGATCTGCCGGATGAGTTCCCATAAGAAGCCTTGTAGCTGACATCTGAAGTTTCTTAACATTCTTCAAAAGCAGTTCTATTTTACAATGATCTAATCCAGATGTTATCAAAGTTTTCATGACTACAGTTCCATCAGAATACAACCAAGACATATACCCTAAAAATGGGGTGAGCCCCAAGCTGCCTTTGGTACCTTGAGCAATGAACCCTGGGGCTGGAATACTTTGTGATTGCCAGGGACACCAGAACAGGAATGCCCTGGTAGTTGGGCAGTACACAGTTCCGTGATTGTCAAAAGCAACCTTGACTTCTTCCTTCTGCTCCTTAACAGTTTTACTTGAACCTCTTGCCTCAGGCATATTATTGAACATGATGAGATCCAAGAAAGCAATGTCTGAAACTCTCTTTGCTTTGTTAAAGGTCACTACTATGCAATTTTATTGAGATACTTTTTGAAGAAATTGAAATATTTCAACCAAAATGTATTGTTCTGTTACACATTTGCTGTGTGTTGCACCTGTCCATGATCCTCTTCTTTGCTGAAAAAAGATTCTGACTTTACAAGGTTCTTAATGTATGTGAAACGTATTGACTCAAAAGCACTACATAAATTCTAAACATGATCAAATCGTTCTAGACTTTAAAAACATTTGCTAATTTAAAAAATGCACACACACCTACCTACAAAGGACCCATTTACACAAAGCACCAGATTTTAGATACAGTAGCAACTATGATACAATGTTTGCTTGAATGCACTTTAAAAAAAAAAAAAAAAAGCCACCCAAATCAAGCAGTGTATTTTGGGAGCCATATTAAACCTGGGGCCAGATAGTCAGTCGAACAACCTACATGTATTGCTGGCACAGGTGAGCACTTCAGAAGAGAACATTAGCCATCAAGTCACTCCAAGTGCTCTTGCTAAGCACCAGTCAAAGAACAAAGAGACTTCCAACATCTGAGCCACATCTGACATGCATGGAGTTTAGGAATGGAATATTTTGCTAAAGAATTATTATTTAGATTTCTAACCAACAACATCTAGGGGTCATGAAAGATTACAGAAATGGGGAGATAGGATTAGAAAGATATAGCCCAGGGGTTCCCAAACCCCATTTCCGGGGCCATTTGCAGCCCTCAGGGACCCCCCAATCTGGCTTGCAGGGAGCCCCAGTTTCCAATGAGCCTCTGGCCCTCCAGGGACTTGCTGGAGCCTGCACATGGCCCGACATGAATATTCTCACTGTGAGTGCCGACTGTTGGACCTCTCACACAGGCTGAGGGCTCCCTCCGGTGCTTTCTGTTTCATGTCCAAGCAGCAGCAGCAACAAAGGAAAGGCTGGTCTTGCTTTGTGCAAGGTCTTTTATAGGTCTTGAACTATTGCAAGACTTTCATTCATTCATTCATTCATTCATTCATTCATATAAATTCCATCTCTAATATATTTATTTATGCAAATTTATTCAAATTTTACATGTAAATTTTTCCCCTGCCTCCAGCACAGTGTCAGAGAGATGATGTGACCCTCCTACCAAAAAGCTTGGACACCCCTGAGATAGTGTATGGAGTGGATATCAACAGATTTAATTCTGTATTCTTATGTTTTCATCATTTCAAGAGGGCAAAGGGGAAACCAAGTCCTGCCACTGACTGCCCTTTTCAACACACAGGAAAGCCTTTTCTGGCCACCCTCAACCCATCCATTTAAGTGTCCATAACAATATTCCACATTTTGTTCACCCAGTGCTATGTCCTGGCAAATATCAACCATCCCCAAAATTTTCTGCTTTCAAAATAGTAAGTCTGTACAGTGTCTATAAAGGAGTTGCATCTTTGCATCAATGTTGGTAGAACAATGAAAAGTGTCCCTATGCAGACTGTATGACTATTGTGGCCTGTGTTAACCAATTGTTTTATTTTGATGGCTTAGCAGCAAGAACAAAAGTGTCTGCTGACTCCCCTGTCTGGGAATTAACAGCAAGATACAGCCGATTTAGTCAACAGAAACAAGCTGTGTACAGTATAGTCAAACTATTGTGCAACTTTGCAAAGAGGTCACTGAAAATGATCCAACTAATACAATCTGAGTAGATGGGGAAATGCTAATCTCTTGATTAATAATGAAATCAGGCTATTGTGAGCCTTAAGTACATCTAGCTGACATATGCAATTAGAAATTCCAGGCATTTCTGTTCTCCCTTCAAATATCTTTTTTTATTCCAATAATTTGCCTTTCCAAAGAAAGAAACCCGAGATGAAAGTGGATTATTTTATGTATGTTCTCAAATTTGTTCCCTGATGTACTGGTTCTGAAGGTGGTTTACAACAAAATACACTGAAAAATTAAAGAAATAGAAAGCACATCAAAGAATATATTTCTAATGAGAAGCTCTGATAAACAGAATAAAAGGCACATACAAATGAGGGGTTCAGATGTGCCTTCCTGGGAAGGGAATGCTACAAGGTAGATGAAACTATCTTGAAATTCTAAAACTGAAACTCACACCCTGCCAGTGAAATCTTACAAATATATAAAACATACAATGCAAAACCCTATAGGTAGACCACAGCTGCGATACAAGGACATCTGCAAGAGGGATCTGAAGGCCTTAGGAGTGGACCTCAACAGGTGGGAAACCCTGGCCTCTGAGCGGCCCACTTGGAGGCAGGCTGTGCAGCATGGCCTTTCCCAGTTTGAAGAGACACTTGGCCAACAGACTGAGGCAAAGAGGCAAAGAAGGAAGGCCCATAGCCAGGGAGACAGACCAGGGACAGACTGCACTTGCTCCCAGTGTGGAAAGGATTGTCACTCCCGAATTGGCCTTTTCAGCCACACTAGACGCTGTTCCAGAACCACCATTCAGAGTGCGATACCATAGTCTTTTGAGATTGAAGGTTGCCAACAACATGTAATGCAAAACACCCTGCAAAGAAAACATGGTCATAGGTGCTCCAGAAGACACACAAGACCCAGGCCGTTTAGTGTCTTATATGCCCAAACCAGAACCTTGTGCCAAGACAACGGAGGTGCAAATACATAAAAATATTACTCTATGTTCCCTCCTGCAGGTTTCATCAGTTTAGTGTGATGGGCTACACAGCATCATGAGATGGGCTACACCATGTTCTGAAATTTCTGAACAATTTTCAAGGGTTGGCCCAAATAAAGCAAACTGTAGTAATCAGTTTGAAAAAATACTCAAGTAATCAGCTGTAGCTACTTAATGCCCTATAAGACTTTAAACCAATGGTCCCCAAACTGGGTGCCATGTCACCTGAGGGTGCCACAACAAAACCCCACTGAGGCACCATGGGATGTCTCAGTGGCCTTCCTGGTTTTCCCAGGCGCTGCCATCTTGGATCATGCAAAATCTTGAGTAATCCAAGATGGCAGTACCTGGAGAGCCGGGTAGATGGACAGAGCCATCTTGGATAATGCAAGATCTTGAGAAAACCATGCAAAATTTCACATGATTCAAGATGATGGTGCCTAGGAGACCCGGGAAGAAGAGGCCATCATGAAAGAAGGGTGCCGTGACCCTGGTTAGGAACTACTGCTGTAGAGCAGGGGTGTCCAAAGTTTTTGGCAGGAGGGCCACACTGTCTCTCTGACACTGTGGGGGTGGGGGGGCTGTGGGGGAAAAAAAGAACTAATTTTCATTTATAATTTGAATAAATTACATAAGTTTACATAAATGAATATATTAAAGATGGAACTTATATGAATGAATGAAGGTCTTGAATTGCTCAAGGCCTATAAAAGGCCTTGCACAAAGCAAGGCTGGATTTTCCTTTGCTGCCGCTACTGCATCACAGATGTGAAACAACAAGCAGTTAAGGGAAGCCTCATCCACACCTCACACGTCAAATGTCAAACAGTTTGAGATGTCAAACAGTTGCCCTCATGCTGAGAGCAGTTGTGTTGGGCCAGTGTGGGCTCCAACAAAACTCCAGAGGGCCAGAGGGTCACTGGAGACTGGGGGCTCCCTGTGGGCCGCATTGAGAGGCCTCGAGGGCCGCAAGTGGCCCCAGGGCCAGGGTTTGGGCACCCCTGTTGTAGAGGAATGCAGTCATTTAGCTGTATATATCCTTGCAGACTTTTGTGCAATTTAGAAATGCAAGCAATTATTGTGATTCCCAAAGTATTCCTTCCTGCTGAGCAATGAAGTTCTAAAGCTTTTCTTCATATAGACGCTAAACTGAACCCAAGAAGTGCTGAACATCATAGTATATAACAAGCCATCTGTCTGCTGATCAAGTTTTTTCCCCCATATGATAAGGCTATGCCAGCAGTACTATCGAAAGCATACATAACATATTCACCAATGAAAAAGTATTTTCACAAAGTGTGCTTATCTAGTATACTAACTAGTAAACTAAACCTTTAATTTGAAGCTTCTGCTATCACTACTTCCTAGCAAACTATTCAGGCATGATTTGTTTGATGCTTCCAAGGGAACAGACTATGAAAGCAAGATGTTTTGGAAGGGAAAAAAACATTTAAACCATTCATTAGCACTGTCTCCATGCCAGCAATAACATCAACAGGTGTAATGACATTCACAGTTTCCAGTTACAGTGTCCATAGGTAGACTTTATGTTATGAAACACAAGAAGCTGCCTTATCCCAAGTCAGACCATTTGTCTACCTAGTTCAGTATTGGCTACACTGATGGACAGTCTCTCTGTCCAGGGTTTTAGATAGTGGTTGTTTCCACCCCTAACTCACATATTGGATCTAGGAATTTTTGCACAGAAAATTCATGTGATCCACCTTGAGTCACAGTTCCTTTCCCAGCACACAGGAACTGGCATCACCAACAACACAACATGTAACTAGGAGATCCATCCCAATCACTTGGTTCGAAGTCACACTCATTGCCCAGAGCAGCACAGGAGTAGCCACAGTAGCCACAAAGATAGTGAATAAACTCAGAGGAAGACAATCTGCCTTTATTATAAAGGAATGCAAGGTCTAGGCTAGGAAGGAAGCCTTGATGACAGCTATGACATCACATCAGGGTCATGCAGCTTGTTGGATATCACATCCTGTTATGTACCTAGAAGCAGAAGAGTTTATCTGTGGAACAAATTGTTTTACATGGTCATCAGATCCCACACCTCAAACACTGTCCCCAAGATTTATACTGCCTGCAGAGGCCTGCACTCTAGAAGAGTTAGGCAAGCATGTTGTTGGTCCTGAGAGCCCCATTACAAGCAAAGGCATTCAACTCGGCAATAAAATAACTGATCCCATGCTTAGAGGCTGGATTTATGAGCATCTCGTGCCGTAAAAATGTAAGCAGGCATTCTTTCCTTGAACTTTTCTGAAGACCATATGGAAGGCTGGCACTGAACAATTATCACATTACACAAACCCCAGGGTTTCTCTGTATTGCTCAGGAACAATCCAATTCAACCTGAACAGGGCTGGATGGTTAGAATTATGCCAATGAATCAGTTTAATAGACTGGGCACTTGGAGACTAAGTTAATTGTTTTTATTTAAAAGGTAGCAAAAATCAGAATGCAATTCAATAAACAAGTTTTTTTAAAAAATAGTGAGGCATAACTTGGCAGAGAAAAATATGGAGGTGGTGTTCAAAGTCTCACTCTGAAAACTTTTATACCACTGTATTATTTGAAGGAACTAAGTCATCAATATACGAAGAAGTGTCCTTATACCAAGTCAGATCATTGGTCCATCTGCAAGCTAGACCATGTTTGGTGTTCCCAACCTCTCTTTCCTTTGCAAAAAGCAGCCAAGTGGGGCTCTGATTCAGAATGGTACTGTGATGCGGTGGATTGAGCTTTCTTCCATGCTGAAGGTCACCTCTCACCTTCTAAGTAATTTGCCTGACAGGCATAATACTTATGAACACAACTCTGAGGGCTTGCTAGTTTTCCCAATGTAGGCAAACAGCAGCTTTAGAGGGAGCCATTTTCTATGAGAAACCAGTGCAGAGAGAAAGGGGTTAAATTCTCCCTGCTTCCCCCCCCCCCAAATCTGGTCCCAATCTGGCTGAAGGGCCCTAAAGCTGCTTTTTCATGGAGGAGTAAGATGTAGGACATCCAATCTTGAAAACAAGAAGTGGTTTAAAGGCCCTCCAAAGGCTTCTGTACAGGGCAGCACGGAGGCAGTGGCTCAGGGCAGTGGATGACAGCGCAGCGGCACCCCTTCCAGCGTGCCACCTGGAGCACTTGCATCAATTTCTCCCCCAGGTATATTACTCCCAATGCTTCACCCCATATAGAGAAAGATTGGTGCTTGATTTGTACACTTCTATCTCCCTTGGCTCCCTTCCAAATTTACACTAAAGCCATTTCAAACCCATTAACTATTTCAAATGTTAATACTTTCCTATTTGCATGGGCCTTCGGTTCTGAACTTGCCCTTCTGCCCAGCCATCTGAAAATTGCCGCTGAGTAGCCTGGAAGTCACACCTACCTGCAATTAAGAGAGGCTGGCAAAAGCAGCTTCATTGCCCTGGGCTGGCTAAATTGGAAGGGGAGTCTGGATTTATGTTGCTCTGAAATTAGCACTGACTCTGCTAGCAGCTGCAAACCTATAATATTTTCCCCAACCCTTTAATGTGGAAGTAAAACAGATAATCTCTAGTATGTTTCTCTTCAGAGGAATACAACCCTGTAAGGGCTTAACTGAATTTTCCAAACTAAAGATAAGGATGATAACAACTTTTTTGATCAGGAACAGTCGATGATTACATTTCAACAGAATATATCCTTCCCTTTCTTTTCATTGCCACTTGAGTCCTTGAGAAATGGCTGCTATTCGCTGATGCATTTCATTTTCATATTTAAAATTGTTTTCTCTATATCTATTCTGCTTGATAAAAATCATGCCTGCTATGCTCTGTCACTCTGAATAATGCTTTCCCTCCAGAACACAAGGTGACAACTAATAACTCATATTCCTCAAATCTAAATGCAGAGACTGATCTACTATTGCCACTTTTGTTAGGTGGGACACCGGCACTGATTTAAAATGTGCTCTCATGCCACAGGAAAGCAGACACAAAGGCTGAAAAAAAATCATGCCAGCATTATTGCAATTAAGACACCTGAATGAGGCCAAACCTACAAGATAACTGCTTCTGAATAAGGATGGGGAATAACCAGGGATGGTGTCAGAGGTCAGCCAGGTCAGGCACTGGTCAAGGACCAATCAGAGGGCCCACTTCATCAGGCTGATCCTTGAAACTCAGTTCCAATGGTAGTGGTAGTACACAACGAGATGTCAATGAGTAGGCAGCAATGTCAAGAAGGGTCCAATGCAAGACTTTTCCTCAAGAACCCCAGCACCCTGGTGCCAGCACTGGGAGTAACCAACACCACGCCAGTATAAACTGGGCCTATCAGAACAAGTCTAGTTATAGAAACCAAGCTATTGAACAGAATGAGCAGCATCTTTATCTCCTGATCACTCCTACTGCCAAGTGAAGGTAAAAGCAGAATGGCTTCATGCTCCACCTGTCACATTTTCCACTAGCCCTCACTTCTCCCAGCAGGGTCTATAGAATGCAGGAATTTAGTGCCAAACTAGCTAGCTTCTGGCTACCAGCTCCATATTGCAAGTGAAAGTTGCAAGCATGCAGATGTTTGCAGGTCACCCAAGAGACACACTCTCACACAGCCCAAACAGAGCAGCTTAAGTCCCACTGAGGTCAATATGAACAACTGGCAATTAAAGTTGCCAGGACAGCATATTCCTAATGAAAGTTCTATCAACTGACAGATAGTTCTACTGCCTATCTTCCCAAGGAATCTTTGCTGCATAAGCTAAACAGATCCAATCACTGATGGCATAATTTCACTGGTATCCATCACATATGACACTGTGGCCATCACTTTCCAATGTCAGTGTAACTCATCAGCCAACTTTGTCCTCCAAAACCAAGAAGAAAATTGATTCTTTCAGGGTTTCCACTCATACTTGTTGGAGTTGGTACAACTCCGTCTGCTTCCAAGAGGTGGCAGGATACTGCCCTGAAAGGGTTAAGCCATAGCCCAATGACCCTACACTTTATCTGTCCCCTTTGGATGACCTATGTGGGGGCGTGGCCCAGACACTATAACTTACCCTTTTTCTCCAAGCACGCTCTCTCTTCCTCACCAAACACTGAGCAGACAAGATGGGTCGCAGCAGGGCTCTGCTGGCCACAGGGCTCTCATCTTGACCACATGGCATGCAGGACGAGGCAGCCTTAGGGCCTTGTTGTCTTAAGTTAGTGTAACCTCTGATTCTCAGTCAGATGCTGTAACCATACTTCTCATGAACCGTGAGTAAATGACTTCTTTTGCAACTTCAACCAGCCATTGTTGTTTGTCTTTCTTGATTAGCAGTCAGCCGGGTGTGGGAGGCTACCTGGGTTGATTCCCAGCAAGAAGGAGGGTCTGCTGCTGAAGCTACTCTGCTTTCCCCCCCCCCAAAGAGGAAACCAGTCTTAAGATTCCTCCAAGAATACTCAGTCCCCCCCCCCTTTGGCTCTAACTTAAGCACCACAGATTTCAAGATGAACATTCATTTTATCAGGAGCCAGATACTTCACTAAAATGGGGATAAAAGTGTCAGTATTCCAACCTGAGCAATTTGTGGACTGCAGTATTATTTCAATAATGGTCCATGGTTGAAGGTAATAATTTTGCTGATGGAGTCCTTTATTGACAAAAAAAATAAGCTCACTGCTTACTAAAGTAATCATTTAATTACTGCGTAGGCAGGGAGAGAAATTAAAAGACACCATTAGCAGAAACCTTGCTCAGATTTCTCCATATCCAACTTTATTTTTAGTCTCAAATAATTAATGTTCTAGGGTTGCAAACCCCTCCCACCACAATGCACATAATTTCAAACAGCAGTACTGCATATTACTATCAGCCGTACTCAGATAATATTCATGCTTTTTATTTATTTTTTAAATAAAGAGAACCCATTTCTTTCTGGTCCAGCTGCTGGAATCCAAGGCATTTATATCCATGTGGTGGCATGTCCAGGAAGGGCCAGAGATGCCAGATAAATGAATGGGTTGCTTAGAACAGCGATTTTCAACCGAAAGGTCTGAAGGTGTGCCGCACGAGTTTGGAGCACAGAGTGGAAAATCGCTGAAAGACCTGTCCGTGTTCTGTAGCTTAGTTTCTAGGACAACTCCCTCTGCCGAAGGAGGAAGAGGGACAGACAATTCATTACTACAGACAGTTGCCCTAGAAATAGAGCTGGAGAACATGGACAGGGCTCTCTGAAGTGACTTCCAAAGAGACGAAGACCATAGAGGTCAGTGTGCCATGAGAAGAAAAACATTTAAAACCTCTGGCATAGAATGTCAGTTAACCACAGCTCCTTCTATCATTTACCTGACATGGTTCCCCCTACAATACCTCTCCATCATCCTTCACAAAGACCCTCAAAGAACAGTAACAATCCACTTCCTCCCTTATAGTCTCATAAGGAAGACCTTTGTGAAGGAAGATGGTGCAGAACCACAGAGGGAGCCCCACCCCCAGAAGGGACTAACAGGACTCCGGGGAAGGGATAAAAGCTTGATTAACCAGCACACTGGGTGACCAGCATCCCCATTCCTACCAGATAATGCAGTTTTTACTGTATATTCCAATGTTTCTCAAACTGTGGGTCGGGACCCACTAAGTGGGTCGTAAGCCTATTTCAGGTGGGTCCCCATTAATGTCAATATTTTGTATTTAATGTATTAGACTTGACACTGCCATGGTATGTAACTGCATTTGGCAAAATGTTACAGATCTGTACTTTGAACAGGCTACTATGTAGATGCTTTTAACAATGATAATCAATGGAATTTACTCCTGGATAAGTGTGGGTAGGATTATAGCCTAGGATTGTTAAAAATTTCCCTGCCTGATGATGTCACTTCCGGTCATGACATCACTTCCGGTGGGTCCCGACAGATTTTTTTTTCTAAAAAGTGGGTCCCTGTGCTTAAAGTGTGAGAACCACTGGTATATTCTATTTTGATATTAACTTCATCACAGGACGTTTCTTTGACCAAATCAGACTGGTGGTCCATCTAGCACAGGAAAATAAGGCAACTACCTAAGCAGCAGGATATGGACCAAACTTACACAGAACTAGAGTTATCCCTGAGAGAGAGAGAGAGAGAGAGAGAGAGAGAGAATAATATAGCAGGATGGATCCATTTGCAGTCAAGCTAACTGCTAACAGTTGGTACAAAGAACCTCTTTGAAAAAGGCCATGTGACTTCTGTTTATTGCAATGGAAAACTGTGCTGAATATCTATTGACTTTTATGACCTGGAAGATATATCTGTTGCTAAGAATGTGATCTTAGTTCTTCATCTTGAAGCTCTATCAAAGTGTCTGCAAAAGCACCTTGCTGATTTATACATTTCCTTATCTAGCTGGTCACTACTGCTAAAAACAAACTATGCCGATTTGTTCTCTCTGTGCTGCACTCTAGTGAGCAAGCTGAATACTTAAAGATTCAAAAAGGAATCAGGAAGGTTTGCATTATTTTTCTCAAAAGTAAATTAGCTAGACTCTCCCGTGTATTTTTTAAGAACCATGAAAGTCTACTGGAAGCTATGAAAAACTACCCAAGCACCCTAACCTTTGCTGAGGTATCTAAATGGCTATTTGTGAAATATCTTTCAGTAATGGCAGAATTGGTACACCTCAGTGCTATAAAACTAGATTAACACCACACCACTATCAATGAGAGCAGTGAAGCAGAGAAAAAAGCAACAGCAATGACTTAACCTTCTTGCTGCAATGTGTGCAACAGGATTTGCAGACACACTTACACACCCCACTGTCCACACTACAGAATATTCAGGTTTAAAAGGAGGAAAAAATTGATTGACTCATCTTGCCCCATTTTTAGGGAAAGCATGCACCTGCTCCAAGAGTCTATAGTTCATCTGAAGGGCTTTACCTCCACTTATTCACAGCACGCATTCCTTTCCCATTTGCATTTTTCCTTACTGCAAAAAAAAATACAGTTTAAGCTTAGTAACATCATTCAACACACATATAAACGACACGCACACATATACACACAGTGTGTATTTACAGCCATATGTGCTGTAAAGCAATTCGTAGAAAAGCAAAAAGAAAGAGACATATATGTTAAAATTCAACATGACCTGGACTTTGGGTCAGAGAGTGCTATGCAGATTGGTGCATGGCTATGTTGTAGATCAGGGGTGCCCAAACCCTGGCCTGGAGGTTACTTGCAGACTCCCAATCCGGCCCGCAGGGAGTCCCCAATCTCCATTGAGCATCTGGCCCTCCAGAGATTTGCTGGAGCCCACACTGGCCCGATGCAGCTGCTGTCAGCATGAGGGCGACTATTCGACTTCTCTCATGAGCTGCAGAGCAAAGGCTCCCTCCACTGCTTACTGTTTCACATCTGTGATGCAGCAGCAGCAGTGAAGAAAAGGCCGGACTTGAGTTATCGCAGGACCTTCACACATTCATAGAAATTCCATCTCTAATATATTCATTTATGTAAATTTATTCAAATTTGAAATGTAAATTAATTCTTTTCTTTCCCCCCCCCCAGCCCCTGACACAGTGTCAGAGAGATGATGTGGCCCACCTGCCAAAAAGTTTGGACACCCCTGCAGTAGATGAACAAGGCTGAGGTTGGTTCTAGAGCAGTGGTTCCCTAAATTTTTAGCATCGGGACCCAACTAAAAAAAAAATTTGCACTTTACCAGCTGCTCAAGCCTCTGTGGCTATAATGGTGACTGGACAGCAATGCTCCCCCCTCCAGTAGCAGGTTGTTTAACCCTCAACACAAGTAGCCTAATCTGCTATGTCAGTTTTGTGACCCACCAAAAACTGGTTCATGACCTACTGGTGAGCCACGAACCCACAGTTTGGGAACCGCTGTTAGACCATGAATGCAGCCTACCACAGCATTGTTGCATTAAAGTAACTTGGTTGTGAAGATTAAACAGATGGTAAAGAGTAGCAAACTCCTGCCAAATTTGCCATCTGGGTAATATTCTCACCAGCTCATCAGAATCCTTGTTCTGTCTCACATCTTTCATAATTCATTTTTATCTTCATGCCTATTTCCCCTAATAGTGTTAATAATGCAAAATACAAACATCACATCAGAGTTCATGTGGAACATAATCATGACTTTTAACTAAACATACCATTAGAAAACTAATCATACTGAGCTAAGCACTGAGAAACTGCATTTGTTATGCACTCCAGTTTCTTTAGATAAATGTTTGCTTTGTACGGGAATCAGCTTGAGAAGTTTAACATCTTCACGCAAGATGCTAAAATAAACACAACAAAAAGATAAACATTTAATCTGTCTTGAAGATAAGGAAATCACAGCCAGACTTAATAATTGTATAAAACACCTCAACAGCTATGTGTGGTGTGGGGTAATTTCTTTAAAAGCAATGACCCCTGACTGCAGGTTGACATTCTGCAATATATTACAACAGAGCAAAATGCACTTTGATATTCTGAATGGTAACAAGAAGGAAAGGTGGAAGGACAATCTATCATTTTGGAGGAGAAGAATTTAAAAAATCAGACACAATATCTGGAGAAATGTTTAAAGCCATGGTTCTCAAACTGGGACATCACAATGCCCCAGCCTGAGAAGCCCTGCCTCTGGCCCTTTAAGAGGCAGGGGGAGAGGGAAGGCAGCAACACAATCCCCAAGATTGCACTACTATCCGGTGGCTGTTTAGTTGCCTCTTACAACAAGTACAGCCAAACTGAGGGCCTATTCTTATCCCCAACCCCCAGGGGATTCTGTATGTAATCAAAAAGAAAAACACAAATGCCTTCTGTAACAAAAAGTGGATTTCTTTAACTCAAAACTGACCAATGAGACTGATTGTTCTAACAGCCAATGAGGCATTATTGTGACACAGAAGGAAACAAATACGGAGTTGGTATGAGTCAGCTCTCATTTTCATATCTTATAGTTAGTACTAGAACTCTTATTCATTTGTAAGAACGTCACCAAGTTGGCCACTGGTTTTTTTGTTGGTTACTGATTTGTTGGATGGCCTGTACTGTTATATATCGAAATGAAATGAATACATACCGTATTTTTCGCTCCATAAGACGCACTTTCCCCCCCCAAAAAAGTGGGAGGGGAAGTGTGTGCGTCTTATGGAGCGAATACTGGGGGCAAGGTCTGCACTGGGGGCAAGGTCCTCATTTGCACAGGCGCCACAGGGGGAGGGCAGGCGGAGAACAAAGGGGGCAAGGTCCGCATCAAGGGCAAGGTCCTCATTTGCACAGGTGCCACAGGGGGAGGGCAGGCTTACTTTAAAAGTAAGTTTTCCTCCTCTAAAAACTAGGTGCGTCTTATGGTCAGGTGCGTCTTATGGAGTGAAAAATATGGTTAGTTAGTGGGGACTACACCAACCCTAGTGACGTCACTGCATTTAAGCTGTGCATATGATATTGTAATTTAATCTCTGTGGTCTAGTACAGGAAGGATGTCCATCATGGGGGTGATACGATCAACCCTGGTGACACCTCTCCCCCAAAGCAGTCTCCATATGGCCATTTGTGCCAGTAGCCTTCCAAGGAACCTGATAAACATTATTTTGTAACACGTTTATGATGCTTTAGGATATGCTGTGTAGATAAAGCTCTCCCGTGATATTCAAGGGAAAACACCAACTAATTTTCTCTGACCAGTATTGTGACATTTAAAAAACAAAAACCAGACACACACCTCTCAGCATTAATATAGGCAGTTGCAACATAATGGGAATTGTTCTCAGGATTAATAATTCAAATGTCAGATCAGATAGCTGGCCCTATAGCACTGGGTGTTTGTTTTTATCATGCCATTTTTCAGTATATTAACATTCTAACTTAACAAATATAGAATCAAATGTACATTGTGGGAGACACTTCGTGTATTACTGCGGTGTCATGCAACACTGATCTCATTCATCCTTATTCCCACCTTTTAACATTCAAATGAGGAATGGGGTTGAAAGACAAAGATTTGCTCATGGCTATCTAGAGCAGGGGTGTCAAAAGTCTTCAGCAGGAGGGCCACATCATCTCTCTGACACTGTGTCGGGGGCCGGGTGGGAAAAAAAGAGTTAATTTACATTAAAATTTGAATAAATTTACATAAGTTTACATAAATTAATATACTAGAGGTAGAACTTATATGAATGAATGAAGGTCTTGCAATAGCTCAGGGCCTATAAAAGACCTTGCACAAAGCAAGTTTGGCCTTTTCTTTGCTGCCGCTACTGCATCACATACGTGAAACAGCAAGCAGTGGAGGGAGCCCTCATCCCACAGCTAATGCAAGAGGTCAAACAGTTGCCCTCACGCTGAGAGCAGTTGCGTCGGGCTAGTGCGGGCTCCAGCAAGTTTCCAGAGGACCAGAGTCTCATTGAAGACTGGGGCCTCCCTGAGGTCCGCATTGGGAGTCCTCGAGGGCTGCAAGTGGCCCCAGGGCCGGGGTTTGGGCACCCCTGATCTAGAGTGTCCAAGTTACAATTTGATCTAAAAACTGAGAGTTCTGAGATCACCACTTTTATTTAGACTTTACACAGATACACTGGCTTTTTATGGAGAAGACAGGTACATCATTAGTTTTCTGGCATGCAAATTAATTCATGCACTGCCGTGTTTCAGAGTTGCCTCCCTAAGTCCAGAAACACAGGTAATTGATGTTAACAGCATATCCTTGAAATCAAACCCATTTCATGTGCCCATCGGAAACTTATGAAAACACTCATCTATTTGTAATGTCACAATGTCATCCTGAGCATGACATTAAAAAGCTGATGTCTGTATGCATGCTGCACTTTAACATCATGTCTGAAGAATGAAACACCACAAAATGCAGAACCACAAAGCTTTTCAAACACTGGAATCTCAGCACATGATTCAAAAAAAAGTATAACATGGATTTGAGGTATGTGAATAGCGCTGGGTTGCAATAAGGATGTTGGTCAGCCCATCGACTGATCAGTGGCAAGAATGACACTGGCCATGTGAGGAGCTGGAAAAAACAGGCCATGCAGGCATGGCCCAAACATGAGGCCAACTGAAATGTTCATGTGAACAGCATCCTTGGAAGTGCGGCAAAGGACGAGATTCTCCCAACTATCTATTCACCACCCTTTCCACTCTGCCACTCCGCAGGGCACTCCACCCTCCTTCTTTCTCCAGCACTGCTGGAAAAAGAAACAGGAGAGGAAAAAGTTGCTGCTATTTCAAATTGCTTCCCTCTCTGTCTGTTTAGGAAGCACCAAGTAGGCAGGGACAAGAGATTCTGAGCCCAACCACCTTCTTCCCTGTACTTAACCAACATCACAATGTGCAGCTTCCCCACCCCACCCCTCTTCTGTTTACAATGACTTTCCAACATCCTCTGTACCTGTTCATTTCAAAACAGAAGATGCATGGACCAAGGGGGTCACTTACTTTGTAAGCAAGAACATAACAGCCTTGCTTGATCAGGCCAAAGGCGCACCTAGTCCAGTTTCCTGTATCTCACAGTAACCCAATGGATGACGCAGGTAGCACACAAGACAACAAGGTACCAGCATCCTGTGGCCACTCCCTTGCACCTGGCATTAAGAAAGTAAAGGGGAGGGAGGACAGAAGCAGACCCACTCATTCACCTACCCACCTTCCATGGGACATGCGGCCCCTGTCTGTATGAGTGTATGTATTTACCAGGCAAATCTCTAACAAAAACCCTTGACTTCCGACGGGCGGACTTCCCTCAAATGAGGAGGCTGGTTAGAAGGAGGTTGAAAGAGAGGGTAAAAAGAGTCCAGTCTCTCCAGAGTGCATGGAGGCTGCTTAAAACAACAGTAATAGAGGCCCAGCAGAGGTGTATACCGCAAAGAAAGAAGGGTTCCACTAAATCCAGGAGGGTGCCCGCATGGCTAACCAGCCAAGTTAGAGAGGCTGTGAAGGGCAAGGAAGCTTCCTTCCGTAAATGGAAGTCTTGCCCTAATGAAGAGAATAAAAAGGAACATAAACTGTGGCAAAAGAAATGTAAGAAGGTGATAGGGGAGGCCAAGCGAGACTATGAGGAACGCATGGCCAGCAACATTAAGGGGAATAATAAAAGCTTCTTCAAATATGTTAGAAGCAGGAAACCCGCCAGAGAAGCGGTTGGCCCTCTGGATGGTGAGGGAGGGAAAGGGGAGATAAAAGGAGACTTAGAGATGGCAGAGAAATTAAATGAGTTCTTTGCATCTGTCTTCACGGCAGAAGACCTCGGGCAGATACCGCTGCCCGAATGGCCCCTCCTGACCGAGGAGTTAAGTCAGATAGAGGTTAAAAGAGAAGATGTTTCAGACCTCATTGATAAATTAAAGATCAATAAGTCACCGGGCCCTGATGGCATACACCCAAGGGTTATTAAGGAATTGAAGAATGAAGTTGCAGATCTCTTGACTAAGGTATGCAACTTGTCCCTCAAAACGGCCACGGTGCCAGAAGATTGGAGGATAGCAAATGTCACGCCTATTTTTAAAAAGGGAAAGAGGGGGGACCCGAGAAACTATAGGCCGGTCAGCCTAACATCTATACCGGGTAAGATGGTGGAATGCCTCATCAAAGATAGGATCTCAAAACACATAGACGAACAGGCCTTGCTGAGGGAGAGTCAGCATGGCTTCTGTAAGGGTAAGTCTTGCCTCACGAACCTTATAGAATTCTTTGAAAAGGTCAACAGGCATGTGGATGCGGGAGAACCCGTGGACATTATATATCTGGACTTTCAGAAGGCGTTTGACACGGTCCCTCACCAAAGGCTACTGAAAAAACTCCACAGTCAGGGAATTAGAGGACAGGTCCTCTCGTGGATTGAGAACTGGTTGGAGGCCAGGAAGCAGAGAGTGGGTGTCAATGGGCAATTTTCACAATGGAGAGAGGTGAAAAGCGGTGTGCCCCAAGGATCTGTCCTGGGACCGGTGCTTTTCAACCTCTTCATAAATGACCTGGAGACAGGGTTGAGCAGTGAAGTGGCTAAGTTTGCAGACGACACCAAACTTTTCCGAGTGGTAAAGACCAGAAGTGATTGTGAGGAGCTCCAGAAGGATCTCTCCAGACTGGCAGAACGGGCAGCAAAATGGCAGATGCGCTTCAATGTCAGTAAGTGTAAAGTCATGCACATTGGGGCAAAAAATCAAAACTTTAGATATAGGCTGATGGGTTCTGAACTGTCTGTGACAGATCAGGAGAGAGATCTTGGGGTGGTGGTGGACAGGTCGATGAAAGTGTCGACCCAATGTGCGGTGGCAGTGAAGAAGGCCAATTCTATGCTTGGGATCATTAGGAAGGGTATTGAGAACAAAACGGTTAGTATTATAATGCCGTTGTACAAATCTATGGTAAGGCCACACCTGGAGTATTGTGTCCAGTTCTGGTCGCCGCATCTCAAAAAAGACATAGTGGAAATGGAAAAGGTGCAAAAGAGAGCGACTAAGATGATTACGGGGCTGGGGCACCTTCCTTATGAGGAAAGGCTACGGCGTTTGGGCCTCTTCAGCCTAGAAAAGAGACGCTTGAGGGGGGACATGATTGAGACATACAAAATTATGCAGGGGATGGACAGAGTGGATAGGGAGATGCTCTTTACACTCTCACATAATACCAGAACCAGGGGACATCCACTAAAATTGAGTGTTGGGCGGGTTAGGACAGACAAAAGAAAATATTTCTTTACTCAGCGCGTGGTCGGTCTGTGGAATTCCTTGCCACAGGATGTGGTGCTGGCGTCTAGCCTAGACGCCTTTAAAAGGGGATTGGATGAGTTTCTGGAGGAAAAATCCATTATGGGGTACAAGCCATGATGTGTATGCGCAACCTCCTGATTTTAGGAATGGGTTAAGTCAGAATGCCAGATGTAGGGGAGAGCACCAGGATGAGGTCTCTTGTTATCTGGTGTGCTCCCTGGGGCATTTGGTGGGCCGCTGTGAGATACAGGAAGCTGGACTAGATGGGCCTATGGCCTGATCCAGTGGGGCTGTTCTTATGTTCTTATGTTCTTAGTGGTTGAGACTATGCCTGAAAAGTTCTGAGCCCAGTTGGACCACTAACCAAAAATAGCTCCCAGATATAATAAGCAATACTTGTTGCTTCAGCCAATTTTTTTTTCTGCCCTAGCCCACCCCAGGTGAATTGAAACTCATAAATAGTTCTGTAAGAAGTTAGTGCTGCAGTTCTCATACATCTTGTGAATAGAACTACTACCCCAAAGCTAAGTGTAAATTAAAACCAAGGAAGTAATGTTACAGTTTAATGGAAGATCGTTTACTTGTAGACTATAGAGAATGAGTCTGTGACACACAAATAGAATTTCGAAAACCCTTTATCTTTCTGCAGGCAGCTTACACCTAACCAATTTTCTTCCTAATCTGCAGTTAATTAGTAGACACCATCCAGTTATTTAAAAAAAAACACTTTTCCAAGAAATAATCATTTCATATGCATGACATTTGTTCTTATTACAATCTCTCAAAATTTAGACTTTTAAAAAATAAATTACAGACAAGTTATGGTATTTATTTACTTTTCACAAATATGAAATTGCATGGTTTTAGGGACATTTTCATTATAGCTAAAAAATCTTCAGCTCTAATGACAATATTGCCTGCAGCCATGCTTAATCTTCATTCATTTTTGTTCAGGCGGAAAATTGACATTTGAATAGTTTGTTTTTAAAAGACAATGTATGCTCCCTGTTTTAAAAAGACACTTCTCTCTAAGAAGTACCTGCAGAAACTGTTTGAAATCTAGGAAATGTAATTAACCTTTACTCAAGAGTTCCATACTACAGTTGGGCAACGCAGCCATTCAACTCCCTTATCTTGTTGATCCAGACTATTTATTAAAAGTAAAATTAAGTTAAGATGATGGATATTCACTGCTGAAGCAACAGAACAGGTTATTGCGGATGGTCAAAGACCAAAAAACCCATGACAATGAATACTGTACCATATGCAACAATAATTGTATACCAAGAACAGCATAGCGGAAAAAGAACAGCATAATTAAAAGCTAAGGGTCACAGTAACTTATAATACAAACAATGGTTTGTATTATACAATATCTGGATGCAGTGAGAAACAGTGATTTGTTACATACCGCAAACAGAGGCTGCCAATTGCCTCCTGTATTGCATGGAAGAAGAGAAGAAGGGAAAGGATGATACAAGCCCAAGGCTCATTTTTGCTTGTTCTCATCACAACAAAACAACGGTTTGATATAACATCTGAATCCAGCCAATATTTACACTTCAGTGGATTACAGTGAGTTCAAAATTAACTACATCACAATGTATTCAAATTTACCTTGTCTGTGTGTCCCCATCTGCTTTTGTCACAACATTTGTATATTTTATGTTGTGTAAATATAGTGTGTAATTATAGTTTATGTTGGATAATTTCAGTCTGCTGAAGTTTAAACAGTGTCAACAAACAAAAAAAGTCTTAAGTCTATACCTATACAAAGACCATCACTCTTTAGGCAATTGATACAGCCTTTAACAGTGTAATACCACACTGAAATACATCACTGTAATACATCACTGAACGTGCAAGTCAAATAATTTCATTTCATAAAACAGACTTGCATTAAGACCTCTACCACCTCAACCTACCTGTTGTGTGTTCCATCAGAGGACATCACAAAATCCTTCACTCTCTTGGCACAGTGGCAGAAGAGAAAACAGAAGCTGTCTAGACAGCAGAGCCAGAATTTACTTAGTGTACAGGTCCCACCTCCATATCCATGGATTCAGGACCCATGTAGGTTCCATACCCATGGTGGAGGCTGAACCTGAGCTCTCGGCTGCAACAGGAGATGTTCTCCAGTTATGTCCAGGAGTCTTTCTGAGGCCCACAGAGATTTTTCCAAAAACCGGAGGTGCCTTTCTTGCACCTCCAGACGTCTTTCTGAGGCCTGTAGAACAGTGGTTCTCAAACTTTTAGCACCTGGACCCACTTCTTAGAATGAGAATCTCTCAGGACCCACCAGAAGTGATGTCATAACTGGAAGTGACATCATCAAGCAGGAAAATTTTTAACAATCCTAGGCTGCAATCCTACCCACACTTACCGGGTAGGAGGTCTGGTCTAGAGGGTAGAGCCTCCGTCTGCCTGAAGATAACATCCACAAGGTCGCCAGTTCGAGGCCACCGGCACCGTGCGACCTTGGAGCAGCTGACAAGCTGAAGCCAAGCTATTCCATCTGCTCTAAGCGTGGGAGGATGGAGGCCAGAATGTGAAGCCAGATCGGAATGAAACACCTTGAATGTAGTCGTTCTTGAAAGAAAGAACCTTCTTTGAAATTGTAAAAATCCCTATTTAATAGGGATTTAATAAAGCCTGCCTATGTAAACCGCCTTGAATAAAGACCAAGAAAGGCGGTATATAAATACGTTATTATTAATTATTACTACTACTACTACTACTACTACTACTACTACTACTACTACTACTACCCAGGAGTAAGACCCATTCAGTATCATTGTTAAAAACATATACATAGCAGCCTGTTAAAAGTACAGGTCTGTAACATTTCCCCAGTTGCAGTCACATACCATGGTAGCATCAAGTCTAAAATATTAAAAATAAAATATTGAAATGAATGGGGCCACACCTGAAATTGGCTCATGACCCACCTAGTGGGTCCCAACCGTTTGAGAAACACTGCTTTAAAGGACTCTGCAGGCCTCAGAACACATCCGTTCAGCGACCAGAGATTATTTCCAATCACATCTGAAGGTTCGATGGACCAGACCCGCAGATTTGTTTCTCTGTGGAGGATGGTATTTGCGGGAGTCTCGAAACAGACCACCATGGATACCGATATCCGACTGTACTTCATTGTCTCTCGCCCTCCCCATGAATAGGGGAGACTCAGTTTCTCTTTACCCTCACATCCTCTCAAGGAAGTCGAACCCTAAGCAACCTGTACCAAGGAGTAAATACCACTGAAATCAGCAGTTTTCACTTCTAAATATGCATAAGCTCTGACTGTAAAACTGCAAAGTACAAGGGGGTCCCTATATCCGTGGATTCCATATCCACGGATTCAGTGATCTGCCTGGGTCTCTTAATGCCTTATAAGGCATTAAAAACATCACTTCCAGTTTCTCCATGAAACCAGTTTCTCCATGAAACTGGAAATCACAAGTTTTCAGCTGCTGAGCTCAGTCTCTGGCAGAGCTCACAGAGGTGAGGAGAGTGGAGGCTAGGGGTGCAGGCATTCAGGTGGGGGTGCAGGCATTCAGGGGGCATGCCTGTTTTAGCAAATTTCTCAGTCACTTTGCATATCTCACAGGCTGAAATTATGATCTTGAGAAAGGAGCATAAATTCAAATGTAGGAATTAAATTTCATGGAAACAAATACCTTACAATACAATCTGATGCACGTCTACTCAGAAGCAAGCCTCATTATGTTAAGTTGGGCTTACTCCCAGGAAAGCATACATAGGATTGCAGCCTGCCCAGTAAAAATACTCCTATAGGCTTCTCCTTTTAAAATGCATTCCTAACTTCCCCTATAAATTGAAACCATTATTACACTTCTGTTATTCTAAGCAAGTCATTCCATATGTTAAGCACCATACAACATATTTTTCCCCAAAGTACTCATAATATGCTGTGCTTCCTTAATGTTATTATGGATTTGGTGTGTGTGTGTGTGTTTCCCCCTGAAAGCCATTACCCTACTTATTTATTTACTTCTAGTTTATTGCAAAGCATTTCCATTAGAACTGTAAATATAAACTCTTTATGACATGTAAATTTGAAATCCCGGAAATTGCTCTCATTATACTTTACACATTACACACCCAACCACATTTGTTATGGTTTCACATGATGTTTTTTAAAAGTGTTTAAATATGTACAAGGACCAAATTGGTTGCATAATGAAGGGTGCATGACTTTCCTAATCGAGGGTAAAATTCCTTCGGACTGAAGGAATAATAGCCACAAGAGCCTGCGGTTTACTTTATAGCCATTCCAATGGCAGGAAAACCAGAATATAAAATGTTGGTTTTCGTCTGCTCTCCCAAATGTTCCATTATTAACATGCTTCACAGACATCCAAGGATTAAGCAACCCTGAAAAGTCCCCTCCCAACTATCTGCCTGTTGCAAAGGCTTAAAAATAGTTTCTAAAGCCTTCTCTCAAAACTGTACCCACCTACTCTATTTGCCTACTCTGTGCTTGTTAACAGCCCACTCACTTGATCACCTGAGCAGCAAAGTAGCATCAGACTGGGGGGGGCACATGCAGAAGGGGGATGGAGTCTTGAGGTGGTAGCAGGGACTATAACACTTCAGACTATTTCAACCACCCCCAGGAATGGGATATTGTTGAATGCTCTTCCCTGTAAGAAACTCACTGCCAGAAGAAAGCTAGCCTAGAGAGAATAATATGCAAGCATGGACTCTGCCCTTGTTTTCTATTGTTGTCTCTCATTTCTGAGAGAATGACTGAGTTTCATGACCGAGCAGAAGGTTCAGAATTGAGATTCCCTCTGTGTACCCTACAGTAGTACAAGATTCTACCGCCTCGGGGCTCTTCTTACCTGGTTCTGCTGCATGAACAGAATCAGGTTCACAGCCAAAAGAACAGGCAAGAAAGTTTTAGAAACACTGGTTTTTGTTTGATTGTTTTAATTCTTATGGACTACAAGAAACAAACGTATACAGAAGGGGGTTAAGTAAATTCTTCCTTGGCTACCAGTTTTTAACAGACTTGCCTTATTTAACAGACTCCAGAGATAAGGCCTTTTTGGTAGTGGTGCCACAACTGTGGATCTTCCCTTTGCAAGGGTATATGGAAGCCCCCGCCCCACCAAGAGCTTTTAAGCAAGCTGTAAAAACTCTTTCATTTTACCTAGCTTTTAACAACTATTTTTATGCCATTTTCTTATGGCTTTACATCAGGGGTGCTCACACTTTTTTGGCTCGAGAGCTACTTTGAAACCCAGCAAGGCCTGGAGATCTACCAGAGTTTTTTTTACAATGTTCGCGCCATCATAACATATAACATTTATGTGTACAATGTATGTTGGTGTACCTTGAGCCCCACTGAGTATAACAGGACTTACTCCTGAGTAGACATGCCTAGGATTAGGCTGTGAGGCTGCAATCCTAGCCACACTTACCTGGGAGTAAGCCCCATTGAGTACAATGGGCCTTACTCCTGGCGTTTTCTCCCAGAGGCACCTGAAGGGGGGGGTCAGCACTCCGTGATCTACTCATTTTGCCTCGCGATCTACCGGTAGATCGCGATCCACCTATTGAGCACCCCTGCTTTACATCATGCTGTTTTTTTCATCTATTTAATGCACACAATTTTTATCCTGCTTTTCCAGCTTCAATGGAAGGTGGAGGGTGGCTGGTGGCTTACAGTACAGGCGGGGACTCTTTATCTGCGGATTTGCCTCACCGCAAATGTCAAACCCCCAGTCGCCACACTGAAAACCTCCCAGACACAATTGAAACAAGGTTCCGGTCGTGTCTGGGAGGTCTTCAATGGGGTAATCCAGGGAGGGGTTCAGCATCCATGGTGAGGCAAATCCAGGCTCCGAATGCTACCCAGAGTGTTTTTTTCAGCACTTTCTGGTTTTCCCTGAAAACCAGAAGCCTCTGAAAGAGCCACTGAAAAGCTGTGTGTGGGCCTCTCTGAGGCTCAGAATGGCTCTGTTTGTAATCAGGGCTCCAGTGGGCCCCCAAAACAGCAGATTTCATTACCTGCAATTTTCAGTATCCATGGGGGAGTGGGGTCCAGGAACAGAATCCCCATGGATAAAGAGGCACCACCTGTAGGTTATAAAAGCAGGATAAAAATACAGCAATAAAATAAAAGCAGCGCAATACCATATTTAACAGAATAACAACAAAGAGATAACATATAAACAAACCACCTTTTAAAAAATGCTTATCTTTTCAATTTAATAAGTTGTTAAAAGTTTGGATTGAACCATTGGTGCTAGACAAAAATCCAAAATCAAGGAGCTATCAGGGGCTTTCTTTCTCCCTAGATACATGAGGTGGGCTGGACAACTAAGCAAGTACAATGACAACTGTAAGGCTGCAATCCTATCCAATTTACCTGGGAATAAACCCCATTGACTTTTATGGGAACTATTGCTGAGTAGACCATGCGTAGAATTGGGCTTTAAATTCGCTCCCATGCACCCCATCCCTAATGTGGTTTATTCATAAGTCAGTCCTGCTGATTTCAAAAAGCAAAAACTTGCTTGCAAGTTTGAACTGCAGCCTTTGGCATGAACCACACAGTTGGCACGTAGCATTTTTCCTATCAACTACAGAAAACGGTGAAAACCACAACCTTAATCCAGCTTTATCAAACAAAAACAGATTCCGGTTAAAACATTGCTAGAACTAAGCTTCCTTTTAGCATGCTTTGCCAAGTTTTGAACTTTAAGAAAAATTATTGAATTCTTATGATGGGTGCCTGGTTGGCTCAATACAGTACTCCCAAATATCGCTGCCTCACAATTTTCACTTGCATTTTCCTGAGAAACATTTGCAGAAAATGAAAAGGAATCACGGGAGTGATTTGCTACAAACCACAGAACTATATATATATAAAAAGTAACTGAGTATGAAGTACACATTGGCTGTAAAAATAGTCCTATTTGTATGCACACATCCTAGATCTGGATGATCCAATCCAGCAATGATCCTGCAATCATCCTGGATCTGTGTCTTTGTCCACACATAAATTAACACCATCTTCTCAAAAAACAAGTTTTAAATGTTTATTTTGATATGGTGTCCTTGATATTCTCCCATGTGGCCTGTTTAAAAATGTTTTTAATAGTTTACTTAGATGTTAAGCTGCTTTCATGTCTTCCTATTTTCAGAGACTATTCTTTAACCCAGAGGTTTCCAAGCTTACCAGGGTCATAACACCCCTGCAGCCTCTTCTTCCCATTTCAGCTCAGGGGTAGATCCATTGTTTGTGTTTGAGGGGTGTGTGTGTGTGTGGCCATGATCATTACCAACTTCAGAGCCCAGGTCAACCAGGCAGGTAGACCTGGGCTCCCACTAACTTATGGCCTCCATGGCCAAGGTTCACTGGGTGGGTAGACCTAGGTTCCCACATGGACCCAGAGCCCAGATCTACCAGCTGGGTAGACCTGAGCTCCTGCCTGGTTTTGGAGCCCAAATCTATTGGCTGGGTAGACCTGGGCTCCCATTCCAGCCAATTAACTGGTGCCCCACCAGTGGGCATTCTCCTAGTGCCTGATTTTGCTCCCCAGCCTCGCGGGGCACCCTTCCCTACTGGGCGGGCTGGCAGTTTGGGGAGGGCCATGCACCCATGGCACCCCTCTTGGATCCGCCTCTGGTTTAGTTGGGCACCACCATCTTGAATCTCACAAAATCTCACAAGATCCAAGATGGCAGCACCCAAATCTCACAAGATTTTACAAGATCCAAGATGGTGGTGCCCAGGATAACAGGAAGGAGGGGCCACTAGGGACATCCCATGGCACCCCTGTGAGTGCACTGGAGCACCCTAAGGCATTGTGACACACACTTTGGAAACCCCAACTTTAAACAGTGGCTTATGATGTTCCCCCCACAAAATAATTTACTTTTAATCTCAAGGCTGCTTTGCACATTACCACATTGTGACAGCTTACTTTTAAAAGGATCAGTCTAAGATACATTGATAGATGATAGATCTGCCACCCTAATGTGCATGGACAAAAGGCATATGCTTCATCCATGGGTTAAGTGAAGAGAACCGCTGGCCTAGAAATGTACAAACCAGCAAGAGTCTTTGGTTACCTGAAGTACTTTCATGTACTTCAGCCACCTGATATTAAAAAAGAACATCAAATAAACTTTTCTGTACAATTAGGGACAACTGCTTTCTCAGAGGAGTTCTTGGAGTATGGCATGGTTTTTTCACCGGCACAAATAATCTTTCATTATTATCTGACCCCCCCCCCCAATAAGCTTTAATACACATGACAGCTACAAGCGCCTCTGCTCATCTGTCCGCTGTTAAAAGCCTGGTGGTAGAGAGCTTTATGTTCTTTGATAAAAGGCCAAGTTAATTTCAGAACAGAGAGAAAATTGGTTTCTACATGTAACATTTGAGAAGTAGAAGGCAGTAGTTCAATACATAGAAATCCTTAAGGATGAAATCTTTTTTGCAGGCTGCCCAAAGGTTGATTGCTTATCCAATCTGCACAATACAAGAACTTCTACGTGAACAGGCAAGAAGGTCAGAAGGGACTGGTCCACTCATTTTGTTAATCTCCTGCATAGCTGGGCCTTAGAAGCTTGTGGAGAATTAAAAAATAAATTGCAAAACAGGTAGTGGAAGAGTGAGAAAAAGCCACTAACTGTGCTCTCCTAGGCATATTACTCAGAACTCCTACTGTATCCGATGAGGCTTACTCTCAGGTACATGGGTATAGGATTGCAGCATGCATCCTACAAACACCATCCCATTCCAACACACACAGACTACAATCTTGGACACAAGCGCTTAAGCCCCCAATGTCAGTAGCCACCTCTGTACACGACTGCAGTCCAGAAGCATGCAACAAATCCTCTGCCTGTGGTCTAATTCACACTTATTTAGTTAAATTGTATTAAAATTATATGTTAAACTATATTTATGGTTATGTATCTTTTTATTTGCTTAGAAGGAAAAGCACACTTTGCAAAATGTCAAACTTCGCATTTAGGCAATGCTTTCATCATCAATAATAATAATTAACAAATTTATTGTGGCAAAAGATTTTGCATATCAGAATATATATTACACACAGAAAGAATTGGGGGGGGGGAATGCTACTACATACAAGTTGAGTCTCATTATTCGCAAGGGTTCCATTCCCGGAACTCACTTGGTTGGCAAAAATCACATTAAAGCAAATCCATTTAAAAAACAATGTTCCTTTGCTAGGAGATTTAAAAACAGCATTTGTGATGTAACAGAGTCATTAGGCAGACCATCCATCAATCAGTCTCTCTCTAGGCTCTTAGAAACACTTTACTCTGAGCCAGTGAAGCCTCCCTTCACCCTGAGCTGGGAAAGAATGCAAAGTGATCCTTCTTTCACATGCACAGGGGGAAGGGAGGGGTCGCTGGCTCAGAGTGAAGCCTTTCTAAGCGCCTGGAGAGATTGTCAGCTGGCTGCCCTCTCTTGCATTAAGGAGGCTACTGTTAAACAAGTTTTTTTCCTTTAATTTGAAAGGACCCTTCTCATCAAGTTGAGACAGAAAAATCAGTGGATTTTCCACACGTGAAAAATACATGGATAATTAGGTTATACCTGTAATCACTTTCATGACTGTCTCTCTACAAATCATTTGCTTTGAAAAGTTGAAGTTACCCAGCAAGTAATCTGATCTGAACAGGTGTGAGAACATCAGTTCTAATATCAGGGGTCTCCAAACTTCATGGCCAGAGGGCCGCAACAAATATCTGACGTGGTGTGGAGGGCCAGAAAAAAGATTAAATATAAAATTTAAATCAGGGGTGCTCAATAGGTTGATCGCAATCGACAGGTCGATCGCGAGGGCAAAATGAGTCGATCGCGGAGCTGCTCCAGCTGTTCCTGCAGTTCCGCAGCTTGGCCAGCAGGTGGCGCCAAAGAGCCGCCTTCTGGGTTCTGAGCTCACCTCCGAGCCTGTGCAGGGGCAGCCTAGAGTGCGACGAGGGCGCGCGCGCGCTCTGTGATTCTCACCGGGTGTCGGGGCGGGCGGAAAAACGAAGTGAGAGCGCGCGCAGTCGCCGTTTGTCGCTCCGCTCGCATCCCCTCCCCCTCAGCGCCCGGGCTGGACAGGAGAGGCTGGAGCTGCGGCAGCACAGGCCGCTGGACAAGGGTGGGTGGGGGGAGAGAGAAGAGAGCCTCGCCTCGCCTCGCCTCGCCTCCCCACTGTGCAGCTTTTGTGAGAGGAAGCGCCCCTCTCTCCAGCCCACCCCTAGGGTAGAGGGTGGCCTGGGCGCAGCCCTGGGCTGGAAGGTGAGCGGGCAGCGGGGTCCCTGCAGGCGGAGCGTGGGGGGCTGCGGGAGGGCAGCAGGTGGTCCAGGCTGCTCGCCCGCCCGCCTGCCCGCTCTGGGAGGCGTGACTGCTGCTGCTGCACCTGCACCTGCTGCTGGACCAGGCGGTCCCTCCCCCCTCCCTCCCCAGCCTGTGGGGAGGGGGCTGCCAGGGCAAGCCCGGCCACCTGCTCCTCTGCTGGTCCTACTGCAGGCTGGGGGCTCCCGGCACGGGCCAGGCAGGGCGTCCCTGCGGAGGGGGCGAGCCTGTGCAGGGAAGGCGCTCTGCACGTGCTCAGGAGCACCTCCAGCCGGTGGCGTAGCTGGAGGGGGCAGGGCACCCAGTCTGGCAAGGGGAAAAACACTTTGCACATGCTCAGAGGTGGTGGCACAGCTGGAGGGGGGCGGTAGATCTCCAGGCCTTGCTGGGTTTCAAAGTAGCTCTCGAGCCAAAAAAGTGTGAGCACCCCTGATTTAAATAAATAAACTAGAGATGGAACTTAGATGAGTGGATAAATGAATGAATGGGCTCATTCATTCAACCTCTCTTTTCTTGAGACACGCTGCTTTCCAAGAGTAAGATAAGATGAACCAAAGAATCATGAGAGGAAAGAAACTACCACTAGTGTTGCTATATGCATATTTGTTCAAGAGCTCATACAATAGCAAAAAAATATTCTGCTTGTAGAAAGGGATTTCACAAGCTCTGCACCAAGCAAACTGCAGCAGTACAATTGGTTTCACTTTCTCACACACAATATAGTACCAAAAAATTCAACCTTTCACATTTCATGGCACCCTGACAAGGAGCTAAAATTTTCATGGTACAGCAGCAGTTTTTTGACAACTGACAAGGCACACCGCACTGCCAGCAGGGGGCTCACATCCCCCAAAGGCCCTACTAATAAATGACCCTTTCCCAAATGCCTGCAGCACACCTGTGGACCATTCAGAGCACACCATCATGCCATGGCACACTGATTGAAATAGCTGATGTAGTTAATTTAAACCAGCCTATCAGAGCTGGGGAGGGGCTTGCTTATCCTTAAAAAAGGATAAAAGAGAGCTGCCCAATTGGATTGGGATGGCCTGATGATCCATATTGAGATCCAGAACAGATAGAGGCCAGGGCCAGAGAGCACAAGACATGAGTTTGGCTTTGCAAAATGCCAGCTGAGCCAAGAGGTTGTCCAGCTCAGAAGGAGGTAACTCCTAACGAGATCTTTCTCTCCAGTGACAGAAGGATGCTGCAGTAGTAGTGGATGCTTTTTTCCATTCTAATCCTCAATGAGGAACAAATCCTCATTCCTTCACATCACTACAGTGAGCAGCTGGCCTCCCATCTCGCTTGCTCATTCTTACTGCCCAGAGAAGGTTTGAGCATGTGTGTAATTGTATGAGGAAGCATGGTTAACAGAGGGAGAGAAGTAAAGCAGGGAAGTCAAGACACTCCCCCCCCCTTTGAGGGAACTCTGCATGAGGGATGTCAGTTGGCAGGCAGTCAACTAGGTACAGGTATGGAAACACAACCCTTCATCCTACATTTGTGGTGTCAGTGGCACTGGTATCTCTAGGGGGTGCAGGCCGCACCGGGTGACGCACCCTGCGGGGGTGACGTGCTAACTTTGAGGCCTTCAGAGCTACCCTGTCGTGCCATACACCATTGGATGTAGAATTCCCAGTGGAGTGCAATGCAGAAAACAGAATTGAAATAGCTCCTTTTGTTCAAAAGTTATGGCCCAAAAACTAGAAGGCAAAAAATGCATGGATCCCTATGGAAAGTGAGCCGTATCACGCGTTTACTCATGAGTAAGTGTACTTGCCATAGTCCGTCGGAAAGGGCAGGCAGAGAGGAAGCCAACGACACCAGAATGGTTCCGATCCAATGAATGCAGCCCCCAAAAACACAAAAGGGAGAAGGAGGTCCCTCCCTCCCAGGCCTATGGAAAGCGAAACAGCCTCACGGTCACGTTTACTCGCGAGCAGGTAGACGAGCCTTGGCTGGTGATCAGGCCAGGCAAAGGGGAATGTGAGGACACCAGAATGGTCCTGATCCGATGGAACTGAAGCTCAACATTTGTTCCAGAAGACAGTCCCTCCCCCCAACTAAAAAGGACAAAAAAAAAGGTTTGAATGGTAAGGGGAAATTTTCTATTTTGCACAGTCAGGTGAGTCTTTATCTTGATATGCTTGAAATAGAAGAACTTTAAACTGGGCACTGGGGAGGGCTGGAAATCTCACTGATTCTTTTTGGGGGGGAGGGGTTATTGCAGGCAGGCTACAAAGAAAGCTACATTGACCACTATGGGACTTACTTCTGAGTAGATATGCATAGGATTGGGCTCACAGGCTGCAATCCTACCCACACTTTCCTGAGAGTAAGCCCCACTGACCACAATAGGACCTACTTCAGAGTAGATTCACTCGGTGGAATAGGACTGGCTCCCCCTTATTTAATTATTTCTTTTATTTAATTTAATTATTTATAATTATTTATTTTAATTTGCTTGATGATGTCACTTCTGGCCATGACATCACTTCCAATGGGTCCTGGACAGATTGTCATTCTAAAAAGTGGGTCCCAATGCTAAGAGTTTGAGAATTGCTGCAATAAGGTGTTCACAAGTTGACGTGTGTGTGTGTGTGTGTGTGTGTGTGTGTGTGTGTGTGTGTGAGAGAGAGAGAGAGAGAGACTACAAGTTTTCAAAATCACTAAAATCACAGTTTGGAGGAATAATCCCATCATGTTATATATCAATCAATGCGTAATTTCATGCAGAATGTAATGAAACAAACCACATTGAAATATCTGTGTTCTAACAAAAGGTACAGCCAAAAAACCAGTGAGGGCAGGGTGATGGTACATCACCAGAACCACCACCTGGGCCATTGCCCCGCCCACAGCATGGGGTGATGTGCAGGCCTCCCGCACTGGGTGACACAAATCCTAGTGATGCCACCGGTCAGTGGAAGTCCTACTCCCAAATGCAGTCAAGGCATGACCACGCACGTGATCTTGACATTATCTTAGGGTGTGGAGGTGTGCCAGATTTCCCAGATAGGAACATGGTCTTCTCAGTGCTACTCAGGAAAGTGCCACACTTGTATTTTTAAGTCTGCCCCTTTACCCTGAGAAAAATGCAAGAAAAAAATGTTGTATGGGAAATATCCAAATCTGAAGAACATCTGTTCAGAAAGACAATCCTAGCGGCTGCTTTAAAAAAACTTTCCTTTCCCTGGAAACCTGCCAAATGCAGGTATCTGTCTCTTATATGCAGTAAATTCTTCAGACGATCTGCTGGAGGCCACTTCATAATGATTCCATCTCCTACAACTTCAGTACAGTGCGATCAGTTCACACTGATAAATGGACATGAACACCACACACATGATGTGAAGCACACCAGTAGGGGCTTTATCCAGATATACATACTCTGAAAGAGATTCAGACAAATTCATCAGCTATGAAGGATGACACCCAGGATTCACGCCATTTCCTAACTAGAAGCAATTTCCCAGCTTCCCAGGGTTTCCAGCAGAGGTCAGCCTCAGGCTTGTCTTCCAAGAGAAACCCCAGGGTTTCAAAAGTACACGTACATGCTCTGCAATTAATCTATAGTCTTTGCATTTTAAAGGTCCCTAAAATCAAATTATTTTGATAACTCTGTCAAGCGTGCAGCTTCATTGCTCGAAGAAAATAAGCCCCATATGCTTTGGGTTTACAGTCGTAACAGCATATAGAATGACCCAGGTATGTGGTGTTGATCACAGTCAAACCACAGTTTTACAACCACTAAGGCGTATGCCTATAAAACATGTTTATGTAATGCATTTCAAAATAAAGCAATATGGTGCAAAAGAGTCCTATGGAACAGAATCAGGACTTGGGAAGTTCTTTTAAGGACCAAACACTGTATTACTGTACTCACAACTATGAGCAACTTCCTTCCCACTCACTCTTCCTCAGTTACAAATGCAGCCTCCCACAGCATTATTTTTCCCCCTCAGGCAAATTTACATATGACAACCTGAAACATTCAGGCCTGGTTCAGACATAAAGCTACACCATGGTTTTGTACTGTGTTAACAACCTTAAGGGTCTCAAAGCTCCCACAGGCACATGAACATGACAAACCATAGCTCTGGATTATCTACAAATAAGGCAGACTGTGGTTTATTAACCAGTTACATTTAGAATAACCCATTTAGAATACATTTAGAATATACAACCTTAATCTCATCCCAGTTGGATATCCTGATTTGTTCCAACTATAGCATATTTGCGAGACTGATTTTTTCCATACAGACCAGTCCATTCTCTTCAGTCATCAGAGAAGGCCTGCTAGTTGTGCCACCATCAAGAAACGGGGATGGCGGGCAGAAAAAGGGCCTTCTCAGTGGTGGCACCTGCACTGTGGAATTCCCTATACTGTAGAATTCCATTACGAGTTACAAGCCATGATGTGTATGTGCAACCTCCTGATTTTAGAAATAGGCTATGTCAGATGCAAGGGAGGGCACCAGGATGCAGGTCTCGTTATCTGGTGTGCTCCCTGGGGCATTTGGTGGGCCGCTGTGAGATACAGGAAGCTGGACTAGATGGGCCGATGGCCTGATCCAGCAGGGCTGTTCTTATGTCCCTCCCCACTGAGTTGAGAACAGCTTCTTCACTGTTAACTTTCCAGTGAGGCTTGAAGACTTTTTTATTTTGGAAAGCCTTTGATGCCCAGTAGAGGACTGGCTGCTTTTTTAGTAATTGTTTGATTTTTATCACTGCTGCTATTTCATTTTTATTCTTTATTTTATAGTTTTATTTGTATTTTAGTTTTTTTATGTATATCTTATGTATTTTAATTGCTGTTAGCTGCCTTTGGGTGCCCTCCAGGGAGAAAGGCGGGTTACAAATCGAATGAATGAATGAAGTTAGTTAAATCACAGCTGCTGTGCCCCAAGGTTGTGGGTAATACTAAGCTGCAGTTTGTTTTAGCATGGCTCTTCTTACGCTCACCTGCCAAACTTGATGAAAAAGCACTGTTCTTCTATAATGCAAAACTGGATGCAAAAAAACCCATTTCTGGGGAACATCAATGCTTAGACAGGGAAACCTGTCATACACATTGTACTGTCTGCACTGATCCTGTCACTTCAGGCAGGGTGTGCATGTCTACCTACTACGGTAAGAGTGAAATGTGCTGAATGAGAGAATAGTGCTATCTATCCACTTCCACATAAAAGTAACTGTAAAGTTTCCAAGGACGTGCAACCCAGGCACATGAAGAAGAAGAAGAAGAAGAAGAAGAAGAAGAAGAAGAAGAAGAAGAAGAAGAAGAAGAAGAAGAAGAAGAAGAAGAAGAAGAAGAAGAAGAAGAAGAAGAAGAAGAAGAAGAAGAAGAAGAAGAAGAAGAAGAAGAAGAAGAAGAAGAAGAAGAAGAAGAAGAAGAAGAAGAAGAAGAAGAAGAAGAAGAAGAAGAAGAAGAAGAAGAAGAAGAAGAAGAAGAAGAAGAAGAAGAAGAAGAAGAAGAAGAAGAAGAAGAAGAAGAAGAAGAAGAAGAAGAAGAAGAAGAAGAAGAAGAAGAAGAAGAAGAAGAAGAAGAAGAAGAAGAAGAAGAAGAAGAAGAAGAAGAAGAAGAAGAAGAAGAAGAAGAAGAAGAAGAAGAAGAAGAAGAAGAAGAAGAAGAAGAAGAAGAAGAAGAAGAAGAAGAAGAAGAAGAAGAAGAAGAAGAAGAAGAAGAAGAAGAAGAAGAAGAAGAAGAGAGGGGAAATAGAAGGAAGCAGAAAGGGAAAGTTAAGAAGTTCAACTTTCTCCAGGATGCATAGCAGTTATTTAAAACCACAACAACATGGTGCACCCAGAAGACAGGTACAGACTGAAAGCCCAACTGTGGGGCAAGCTGCTAGCTCTGGTAGCATCTGCAAAAGTGGCACTCCATTTGCAAAAAAAAAAAAAAAATCACATTGAAAAGTGCAGGACCACAGGTTCAAAACCAGCACATGCCATGGACACATATTGAGGTTTCATTGAGCTAGGCTTTCTGGGAGAGGGAGTCATCAGCAGAGGTCTGCACTCACAATCCCTCTGCAAAAGGAGTTCCAGATCTGCAAACACTGCTCTCCCTCATGTCATAACAAAATGCGCACCACTCAAGATGAGCATGAAGTAACAAGCTCTTTATCTCCTTCACAGAGGAAATTATCTTATTAGCCATTTCAGAGAGGAAGGACCTTCAGGTATTACTGATAATAATAACTTTATTTTTACCCTGCCTTTCTCCCCGAAGGGACTCAAGGTGGCTTACAGCAGTTAAAACAGATTAAAAACATAATTTAAAAACAGATAAAAACATATTAACACATATCATAAAAACAGTAGTCAAATAAAGAGTAGTCAGGTAAAAAGAGCATAGAGCAGCAAATCATAAAAGAATCAGGCCTATAACCAAGTATTTAAAAAATATTAAAAGATGTTGAAAAGATGTTAAAAAGGCCGAGAACTCAGAAGGCTTGTTTAAACAGAAGGGTCTTCAGGCCTCCCGAAAAGTCTCAAGAGAATGAGCCATTCTTAAGTCAAGGGGAAGGGAATTCCATAGCGTTGGTGCCACTACTGAGAAGGCCCTGTTTCTTGCCGCCGCCCCATGTACCTCCCTAGGCGGCGGCACTTGTAAAAAGACCTTCTCTGATGACCTAAGAGGACGAGCCAGATTGTACGGGACTAGGCGATCTCTAAGATACCCTGGCCCAGAGCAGTATAGGGCTTTAAAGGTCAAAACCAGCACCTTGAATTGGGCCCGGAAACGAATGGGCAGCCAATGTATCCCCCGGAGAAGCGGGCTGACAGAGTCGAACCGCCTACCTCCAGTAACTACACGGGCCGCCGCATTCTGCACTAGTTGCAGATTCCCTCTAGGTTTGCAATATTTCTGTAGTTAAAGATGCAAACCTTAATAACTACAATTTGTTACATACAAATTATTACAACAGTATTTTAGCACAGCAAGCTTCCTACCAAAAACTTTGCATAAGCTTTGTTTAGAACAAAGTGTGATTTGTTCAGGGATTCCTGAGTTGAACTCTGAACATCTGCCTTTGTACTTTATCAAACCGCCAATAGTAATTTCTCTTCAGGCAATTATGGTCACTTCTCTCAGTATATCAAGGCTACAGAATGTATAGAAATTTCAGCTACATACAAGGGTGACCTGAGACTACCAATATCACAAGTCTCCTTTAGGTGGCACTATATCACAAGAGGATATCATGGCAATACATTCATGACTTTTAATTCCTCAAAATAGTTAGGACCAAAGGATCACAGGGAGTTGCCTTATGCTGAATCAGACAACGTCTGGGTCAGTGCTGTCAAACATACTGGCAGTGGCTCTCCAGAATTTCAAGCAAGAATTTTTTTTCCTACCCTATCTAGGAATTGAACCTGGGACCTTCTGCACACCCATGAATTCCCCCTCATTCCCACTGGGAAAAAGGAAAATTCATGAGTAGAGGGGAACAAAAGCGCAATCCCACACCCACTTCCTTAACTATAGTTAATTGATGGAAGTGTTAATATCCACAGTTGCACTTTGAAATTGTCATTCAGAAAAACAGCAATCCTTGCAATTCACTGGGACACACATTTTCAGGGTTCCCACACCAGCATCTATTCCACAAATTTCAGCAAGCATCTCTCATTCAAAATGAAATTAATATCCAAAATTAAACAGCCAGGTATAGATAAGAAAATCTGGTCTTCAGTCCCTGAAAGGCACATATTCCCAGTTTGAAAGATGAACTTTAAAATGTTAACAGCTTTGTAATTTCAAAAAACAAAAAAATTGCAATTTCAGTTTGCTTTATGCCAACTAGCATGCAAAATTGTCCATGCCACAAGCTTTCAGATAAATTTAAGTTGTTACAAATGCATTCGTCCTTGAATTTTAAAAAGACAAAATTAAAACATGCAAAACAAATTCCTTCTGGAGTAAAATAAAATGATTATTTAGTTAGGTTTTCAAGAACACATCACTGCATTCTACGTTACTGTTAGCAGCTGGTCCATGATAGATTAAAAAAACTGAAAGCCTTGGTTGGAAGATTTAAAATCCAATTTGTTACTTGGTCAAGCAATTATGGATTTAAAATTCCTTTTACCATATTGGTAGAATTTGGCTTTTGGTCAGCAAAAAGTGTGATAACTGAACAATTACACAATAAAATCACTGCCAAAAATCAGAGTTACTAAGAAGGGAGGGGGAGACCACAATTCCTTCTCTTTTCAAAATACCTATGCACACAACACAGATCCAAATAGCATTTCCTGGAGAAAAGGGGAGATGCTTGTATTACTCATGGTAGTAGTGCAACACACATTTGTACTATTCTCTTTGTGCATGGTCATCCTGGTGTCATTAATGCATTTCTCATAACTCACAGGAGCCATGGTTTTTTTTTATTACATACAGTCTGCATACACACTACAGGGAGCATTAAACACATGGGGAAAAGAAAGGAGCATGGCTCTTGCACAGTGCGTAACACTGGTGCTATATATAGTATACAGACGTGCACCCACCAATTCCCAAACATACAAAGCAACTATAAAGAGGCTGGATTATTTTTATTAGACTGGAGGAAGTCAAAACCAACTACTCTAGATGGCATACATGCATGGAAGAAGACTCCTGCACACATATCCCAACCTGAATGTAGAACCATGCACACAAGCAGAATGCCCTAGTGGAGGCAGGGTCTCCAGCCCCAGTACAGTTGCCAGGGATGCCACAACACAGCATCAGTAAAAATCTGTGACATATGAGCACATTAGGGGCCCAATCTTATCCAGTACAGGAGCAGAGGATCCAAATGGCTACCGCCAGATCCTATGCTAGATCTGAGTGGGCTGAAGGTCTCCCCTTACCGTGAGTAACGCTTCAGTCTTCTCAATTGGGCTCCTCGAGTCAGCACCAGCTATTTAGCTGGCACAGACTCGAGAGGTCCCATGTCAGGCTTCCAAGCCCAACATAAGGGATAAGATTTGGATAAGATTTGAATGCCTCCACTGGTCCCATCCTGTTCCGCCCTACCCTCAACCCTCCCCCTGCCCACAAATGCCTCCCCATGCCCTCTGCCCATCCTCCCCACAACCCTTGGTGCTTACCTGCTCGCTGGGGGTTCCTCTGCGGCACTGACAGAATGGCACAGGCCTCCCCGCCAATGGGGTTTACTTCCAGGATGGCACAAGCGTGTCTTATAGCACGTTTGCAATACCCAGTGCTGGCGGTGAAGCCTGATAGGATCAGGCTACCCACTGCCTTCTGCAAAGTCAGACCATTGCTCCATCTAGCTCAGTAATCCCAAAGTCTTTTTTTTTTTTCAAAGACTGTTATATAGAGATCCATTAAATCAAGGGTTTGCTGTAATAGTGACAAACAGGGAACACTGGAATTCAACCTGAGACTTTAAATAGGTGGACCCAGCCAAGATCTTTGGGTGCCTGAGATCAGAGGTGGCACCCCTCCAAGTCCTATACTCAGTTTTTCTCTTATTCCATGATGTGCAAAGCACCACATAACCAAGAGCCTCCAGGCTTCCTCGCACCCCAGCATTACAGGTGGCACATCAGTGACTTCAGTGGCTCTAATGGTTTCAGCCACTGCACCAGTAGCAACAATAGTAGCTACCACTGGCTAAAGTGATTGTGGTGGTGGCTGCCACTGGGGCTGATCCAACTTTTCTTTGCCTCTTGCACTGCTTCTTCAAAAGGCATCACACAGGCCAGAGATTTGAAAAAGAACCGGAAACACATGTTAACCCCGCCACTGTTCCAAGTGTCATTTTGGACAGATGGTCTCACTAGTGCACCAATCCTGAAGACAGAGCAGGTAAGACAGTTTTATATTCTGTCAATGGAGACATTTTCAAAACACAAAATTAAGAATAACAAACCCTTCTATTCTCTTTCAATGCGCACAAGCTGAAATATGAATAAGTAGCTGGAAAAGTGATGAAACCTCCCTAGAAAATGTAACTGACAAATTGAAAGCAATGCACATTAAACCACTGGTATTAAGTCGATGTGTAAACATCAGATGAACATAGTGTAGTGTTTCCCAAACTGTTGGTCCACCAGTGAGTCTGCCCTGATTATTGGTGGGTTGCGAAACTGACAAGCTACTAGCTGACAAGGAAAAAGTACTGAGCTCTATGTAAATCAAAGGAGCAGCACATGCACATGTGCTCATGAGTGGGTGAATATGTCTATGTTACTTCGAAGGGCAGGCTGAGGGGAATGCACCACCCACAGAATGGTTCTGTTCCAATGAACACTGAGCTCAACAAATGCTACCCACAGAATGGTTCTGTTCCAATGAACACTGAGCTCAACAAATGCTCCACAAGGTCCCCCCACCACAGTAAAAAGGCTAAAAACAGAGACTTAAGCTGCTGATAAACTGAAACTCTTATTTCAGTCTCACAAAGCTAGGTGGGTCCAGATAGTGTGTCAGAGTAGGTCCCAGTGCTAAAACGTTTGGGAGCCACAGTGGATTAGCTGTTAAATTCCATCAGCTATTGATGGAAACTGGGCAATGTTTCTTTTAAAAAAATTACTGAGTTACAGAATTGAAAGTTTCAAGGTCTGAAAATTGTTGGAAGTGGCTGTCAAGGTGCCTCAACCCCAGCTTGAACCGACAGTCTCCAAGAGGCGAGTTTCCCTGAACTCATTCTAGTCTTGGCTCTGCTGCCAAGAAAACTGACAAGGATCCTAATTACTTCCAACTGCATTAAACCATAGCCACAGAACTAACTGTCCACCAGTAACATGCACCAGTGCCCACATCTCATTCCAAATAGCTTGCTAAAGAGACACGTAGATGATGGTTTTCACTCGCTGCCAACCTTTTTCAGAACACCAAATAATGTTTTCGTTATCAGCATCCACTCTCCACCAGTCCTTAAATTAATCTCAGAAGAGCGTTGGAATTTTTTCATAATTCTGGCATAGTGTTCTTGGCCCTTCTGGCTTGTCCCACCGCAATGTGTCCAAGTTCACCTATCAGGCACTGTACTTTCAGGTTCAGGTCCAGTTTGATGTGGCTGGAAAATGGAACCCCCCTATAGGGGGTTCTCTGCAGTCTCTTGTATTAAACAAAGCTGCAAAGCTATTATTGCAAGCACTGGCTCCAAAGTTTACAGTTTTATCTTGATGAGTCTTTTATTCTCAAAACATATGAAGCTTCAGTGTTCTTCAAAAGAGTAGAATACACCAAGAGCAAATGTCAACTGCATCCAACATAACTCTTGTTCAATATTGGTTCATTTCTAGTCCTATATCTCTGGCATATACAAATTAGTCTTATTCCTATAAGAGCATATCCTATTTTCACTACAGTTCATGCAGACATACAAATGCAGAGACTGACTCCATAAGCCTACAGACAACTTCATATGCTGAGGTCTTCAGCTAACGCTAAAGGAGCCTGAAAGAAAAACATAACACCGTGTTTCTCAACATTTGTCCTCTGTTGTACCACTTCACATGGTTCACCTGTTCAAAGTATCATTGGAAGTCACAGGTGATGACATCATTGCCAGGTATTTCTGGGTTGAGAGGCCAGATGCAACATGAGAAACACCAGTGAGGCTCAGGGTGGATGGCAGGGCTTTTTTTGAGTACAGAAAAGCATGCTTTGGAGCCTCTTACCACTGTTTGTTGTGTTCTTGGTCTCACTGCTGGGCAGCTGGGGTCCCACGGGTACCACCAGACACCGCCTCAAGTACCACCGCTGG
This sequence comes from Tiliqua scincoides, assembly GCF_035046505.1. Lineage (NCBI taxonomy): Eukaryota > Metazoa > Chordata > Lepidosauria > Squamata > Scincidae > Tiliqua > Tiliqua scincoides. Next base: position 20,156,419 of record NC_089825.1, read on the forward strand.
TATCCGTACCACTGGTTGAGCAGATGAACTGTCCACATTCCAAAACATCCTTTCACAGTCTATAAGCTGGTCCCTTTGTTTTATGTATTCTCTGTTAGCATCCTTGACCTATGGAGTTCAGAAAGTTCTCAACAATTCCAGAGGCCTACAAGCAAACTTTTATGAATACGCATTCTGCATTTCTAAACTCATTTTGCAGCAGCCTGATCTTCCTACAATTCCAACACATTTCATTTAGCTACAGAAAAGGGCGATGGGAGCAAGTGCAGTTTTTCTCGCCATCAACTTCAAAATCGGACCTTGTGAAGACTCTTCCATCTCCAATTTTCAGTTTAGTGGACAGAACAGATGCAACTCTTAAAAAGAAAAAGAAAGCTATAATAATATGGACACAACTAGAAGAAACCAGGTAGCAGGGCCAGCCCATCCACGCAGCCCCTACAAGCAGGTTGCATCCGCACCAAACTGCGAGAGCTCCAAGGACAGTGGATTTGGAGTGCCCAAGTTTGCTACCGCTACCACCTACTTTCTTCAATACCAGAATGATCAGCCTCACAGTAACCCAAACACAAAGGACATCATTCAACCACTTACTGTGCTCCTCGCATGCTGCACACAAGAGGTTTGTTTTTCTTTTGGTGCAGGCAGACTCAGGTGGCATTCTGGGTCGTACCACCCCTGCACTAGAAGAAGCAGCTCCAAACTTTCACAATGCACACACACCCCTATGTGTGTATGCGCGTGTGTGAATGAAGTCCAAAGCTCTGAAAAGCAATTCTCTCCCTTGTTTTAAATCTCCCCATTCTGGTGCTTTGCTCTGCCAAACGTGGACCTAAGCAGTATCATTCTTTCCTCTGGTATTGGAACTCCAAGGGTAGTGGACATCCTGTATAGATTGTTCCAGCCATCATAAAGTCTGAATCTATACCCATGCCCATCTATGACGTTGCACTGGAAGTCCAGCACTTCCGGGTATCAAGGCAGCATGCGAGGTAAGGGTATTGGGTTTCATTTCTTTTTAAGCACAGGGTGGCAGACCTGAGCCTGCATCAGGCAACATTTCAGGGCATGCCACCCCCTACTAGGTATATAACGATTCAAGCAATAACCTTGCTTCTTGAGGCATCTGGTGCGCCACTGTGACATATAGGAAGCTGGACTAGATGGGCCTTTCGCCTGATCTAGCGGGGCTCTTCTTATATTCTTGAACAAGTTGCAGAGGCCATGACTTGCACTCAGTAATGCTGTGGACCGAATAGGAACCAGTGCCAGGCAACCAATGGGTATCATTTTCTTGACCACAAGTCCCATCAGTCGCCTAACTCTTCTCAAGGCCCAGAACACCGTGAAGTGCAAATAGTGCCATATGTTAAGCTGTTGCTATGCAACTCTGGGGCTTGTCTGTTTCTCAGAAAATTGAACTTTTGATTCTGAGTGACGACTATTGCTGCTGCTGCACCTCCTCTGTGCAATTTGAATTAAAACTGGCTGAAGAGGAGGACAGGTTATAAGCTTATTGGCAGCCTGGTTTCAGAATCTGGGCACTGCTCCAATGTAATTCCTCCGTTTAATATTTAATTTGTTTCTGAACATGACCTGTCCTTTAATTTGAAGAGAAACCAGCCAAATCTTTCATCCGCCTATACAAAAATCATTTTGCTCCAGAATTGCTCTCACAATATTAGCCATATCTTGTAGATAAATTATATTTTATGGTTGTAGATGATAGCAAGTATGACAGAAAGAATTAGAATTAAGTGCGGAAAAAATGCAAGATACATAAGGGGATAGAACAGAATATTTCAAGATGATGAAGAAAAATACTCTTCCTCTGCAAGTATAAGCAGCAACTTTTTTCATTCATTACAGTTGCAACCATTTCTGGATAAAGAAAGTTGTTTTTCTGCACATCTGCACCCAGTCTGTGGAATGATTCCTCCTTACTGCTTAGCAGGAAGAAGAGGAAAAACTCACTCCCCAGGGGTTAAATATTTTGGTCATCTCTAAAGGCTCTCTCTAAATAACAATTTTTTAGACATTCATGGAGTATATACCCAGAATGGCTGCCAGTCATAATGGCTATATGCAGAGATGGCTCTAAAGGATCTGTTGCCCAAATCTGTCACCCCCACCAATGCCATTGCTAGGGGAGAGGAGGGGGTGAAATGGGATAGGGGGAGGGCAGCGCTGCCTGGAAAAATCTCTGGAGCCCAGATCTACCATGTTTCCCTGAGGCAGAGGCTGCTACCTTCCCAGTAGATCCTGCCTTCCAGTCAGAGTATGCCTTCATTTGAGGATGCTATGGAGCCCAGGTCTACTAGGATTCTTGGTGCAGAGCCCAGGACTACATCTGCAGTCTAACATGGTTATAATTGACTTCAGGTTTTCATTTAACACCATTTTTTGTTAGCTACTCAATATGCAAAGGATAATGCCATGGGTTAAGACATCACCAAACCCAACCACAACTGGGATTGCATAGGAAACATTTTATGCATTCCTCAAATGCACCTAAATGAGGAAATCTTGCCTGCTGACTGATTCAAGGCTAGACAAACTTATATGAGTTATTGCCCGAAGTTAAGTTTTGAACCAAATACAGAGTCTAGAAGGAAGAAATGCATGTGATTTATTGCTTTGATTCAATATCCTTTTAAAATATTTAAAAAGATATTCATTTTTAATGTAGCGGAATACTAAAACGAAGATAAAAATCTTTTTTGATGCTACTTCAGTTATCTTACTGTGAACATAGACACCCCAGATAGTGCCTAGTCCTGCCAACACTTTGCAAAATGATGGTTTCATGCATTAGTCCAGGGCTATGGTCAAACCTGATTCATACAGAGGGCCGAAGTTAGGATTCGTGGTGCCTGCTGCAGGCTGGAAGTGACATAATTAAGCAGGAAGTGACATCATTAAGAAGATGGACAGAAATAAGCACTTTGTTCTCACAAAGAAATTCATTAGCTGTAAATTACAGAAGGAAAAATGTGCAAATCTTGTATATATTTTCAAGATATGAGAGACCACCAATTATCAAGCTGGAAGAGCCCAGTTATAACGGGTGTTGGATAAATTGCTTCCAGAAGCTGCATTTGGCCCGCAGACCTTATGTTTGACACCCCTGCATTAGTCTAACGCAGGGGTGCCCAAACCCTGGCCCTGGGGCCACTTGTGGCCCTCAAGGCCTCTCCATGTGGCCCTCAGGGAGCCCCCAGTCTCCAATGAGCCTCTGGCCCTCTAGAGATTTGTTGGAGCCCACACTGGCCCAACACAACTGCTGACAGCGTGAGGGCGACTGTTTGACCTCTCGCGTGAGCTGTGGGATGAGGGCTCCCTCAACTGCTTGTTGTTTCAAGTCTGTGATGCAGTACTGGCAGCAAAGGAAAGGCTAGCCTTGCTTTGTGCAAGGCCTTTTATAGGCCTTGAGCTATTGCAAGACCATTCATTCATTCATATAAGTTCACCTTTAATATATTCATTTATGAAAACTTATGTAAATTTATTCACATTTTAAATGTAAATTAATTCTTTTTTTCCATCCGGCCCCCGACACAGTGTCAGAGAGACGATGTGGCCCTCCTGCCAAAAACTTTGGACACCCCTGGTCTAACGGAATCTTGATGAAATTAACAGCACTTACTTTGACAAGCATCTGGGAGAAAGGTAGATGATCATCTTTTTAAAAAATGCAATGGCACAAAAATGATTCCAAATCCATTTGCTTTAAATGGTCATCAGTACAGTTCAAGGGGATAAATTTTACTGTTTCCAAGCTGAGGGGAGCCCTGCACCCTCTGGACCCTGGCAGAAAGTAAAATGTTTTTTATTAAAAAGCCCCTCTGCCCCTGCAGCGGCGCAATCCTGGGGATCGCATCGCTGCCTTTTCCCCACTCCTACAAAGACATATCTTGGGAGGTTTACTCCTGAGAAGTTTGAGAACCCTTCGCATAAAGAAAAACATATTTAATATGGCTTGAACTGTCATGGCATCTGTACCATCTACCCTTTTCCTCACAGTCGAAATTTATGGATAATGAATGCATGGGGAAGCTCGACTCCTGACCAATGTACTTTCATTAAAACATCTGCAGGTAGAGCTGCAAAGATAAGTTCCCTGTTGCGTGCAGAGAGACTTCCACATACACAGTTGAACATGCAAGGGTCCTCTGCAGCCGTTTTCATGAACAAGCGCAGGCTGAGGGCCACAGCCCCTCCCTACATTCATCCTCTGTGGATTGTGAATCCTGCAAGGGGCTTTTGTTGTTTCAGTACCAAGGGCTTCTTATGTGTACCAGAGGATGGCATTAAATATTCTAAAAGCTTCAAAATCAATTGAACGTTATTTCAGGGAGTGCCAGCAACCACTTCCATGAAATTTAATACACTGCCATTTTATGAGCAATACGTGCTGCTTCAAAGGCCCAGAACGGTGGACAGAATCCTGAGCAATACAAGAGAGACTGTCACTTATTATTTAGAGTTTAGGAAAACTAAGCCTGACAGTCTCCAAACACTTTGCTTTGTTTAACATCTTTGAACTTTGCCCTTATGTACAGGATGACAGTTTGAGTTAGCACAGATGAAGGCAGAAGTCTCCTCCCTCTGTTCCAAAATAGATTCATTCAAATGTCTTTTTGATTGCCGGAGGCGAAGAGTGGATGGTAGAGAGTAAAATATTCTTTTGGCACCTGGAATTGACTAAGCTTTGTTAGCCACAACAGATTACCATTTAACAGGGTGTTATCATTTAATGGGGCGTGCAAGAGAAAGCACAGAAATTACAAGGGGCAGAGAAGCTGCTGGGTCAATCTCACTGAAATCAGCAGAAATCTTACACTGTTATATACAGTTTTTAATGTTCTTTGACCAGGGGCCTTTATATCCAATTTATCTGACATGTGGCAGATATGATGCTCTGAGAAAGCAATCCTATACATCAGTGATTTTCAACCTTTTTTGTCTTGTGGCACACTGAGAAGGTGCTAAAATTGTCAAGGCATGCCATCAGCTTTTTGACAATTGACAAAGCACACCATACTGTTGGTGGGGCCTCACATACCCCAATGGCTCTACTAATAAATGACCATCAACAAACTCCCGTGGCACACCTGCAGACCATTTGCGGCACACCAGTGTGCCATGCCACACTGGTTGAAAATGGCTGCTATACGTACTTGCCTGGGAGAAAGCCCCATTGTATAGAGTGAGACTTCTGAATATAGGATTGATCTGGAGGAGAAATATAATTCCTGAAAAATTGTACACCATTAGTAGGAACACATCAAAGTTACAGCCGTCAGAAGGCAGGGTGGTCTCCCACTGAAACAAATGCAAAGATAAAGGAAAATGAAGGGGTAGCCATTTGCTTTGTCTTTCCATTTATTTTCAGTGCAGAATACATGCATAGATCTACCCTTTGCTATGAGTACACAGTGGCCCCTTGCAACTGAGGTAACCAAAACTGCACCAGAGCTGCCAGTCATATTGAGAAGAATGTTTTACCCATCCCTGCAACCAAAATTATCCTTTCTACATGGCCTGAAGCTACAGCCAACAGGCTCCCTATGCAATTAAAATATTGTTATCTATGCTGAAACTTAAGTTAAAGTTGGCATCTATTTTTTAATCTATAGAAGACTATTAATTCAACAATTCCAAACAATCAGTTTAGAAAAGTGTTTGGTTATTTTCTACATTAGTGTCACAGGCCAGGGGTGCATCTAACAGGCAAACTGGCATTCCCCAAACACAGATCTAGACCAGGTTGTTATAAACAACAGAAAAGGTAGTACAAGTAAACAAGTGTCTCCATCTCAACAGACTGCAGCCAAGAACACATGGAATGGAAAGTTTTCACAGTGCAGAAGGAAGAGTTTCCTATGCATAGAAAGCTATTGTGCAAGTTAGACCTCTTCTCCACCAACATCTACATTTTTATATGCGTAAATGAATTTTTTTGTACAGAGTAGCATTTAACTGTAATCCAAAATAATGCATCAGACTTACCTCTTCCTTAAAATCAGGACTTTGTTCTATATATCACTCTAAATATACATATGAGCACCTGGCCAAATTGCCTCCTACCACTTAAACTAAGGAGTTTTTCGACATCAGCTTTTAAAGTTGAGTGCCTTATTACCCCAAACATAGAAGTACCTAAACTGGGAAGGAGTCTTTCTGTGCCTAAGGGCAGAATCCTAACCAGGTCTGCTCAGAAGTAAGTCCAATTTGTTCAATGGTGCTTACTCTCAGGAAAGTGTGGTTAGGATTGCAGCCAAACTCAAAAGCTTTTCATCTTCCTAGGCAACTCCTGAAGACTGATTCTAAACTACTTTATATAAGAGCTTTGTGGATGGAAGCTGAAGATACTGGAACAACTCAAAATTTGAGTAAAACTCAATTGAAGTTCAAAGTGTAGGAGGAACATAAGAACATAAGAACATAAGAACAGCCCCACTGGATCAGGCCATAGGCCCATCTAGTCCAGCTTCCTGTATCTCACAGCGGCCCACCAAATGCCCCAGGGAGCACACCAGATAACAAGAGACCTCATCCTGGTGCCCTCCCCTACATCTGGCATTCTGACTTAACCCATTTCTAAAATCAGGAGGTTGCGCATACACATCATGGCTTGTACCCCATAATGGATTTTTCCTCCAGAAACTTGTCCAATCCCCTTTTAAAGGCGTGTAGGCTAGATGCCAGCACCACATCCTGTGGCAAGGAGTTCCACAGACCGACCACACGCTGAGTAAAGAAATATTTTCTTTTGTCTGTCCTAACCCGCCCAACACTCAATTTTAGTGGATGTCCCCTGGTTCTGGTATTATGTGAGAGTGTAAAGAGCATCTCCCTATCCACTCTGTCCATTCCCTGCCTAATTTTGTATGTCTCAATCATGTCCCCCCTCAAGCGTCTCTTTTCTAGGCTGAAGAGGCCCAAACGCCGTAGCCTTTCCTCATAAGGAAAGTGCCCCAGCCCCGTAATCATCTTAGTCGCTCTCTTTTGCACCTTTTCCATTTCCACTATGTCTTTTTTGAGATGCGGCGACCAGAACTGGACACAATACTCTAGGTGTGGCCTTACCATCGATTTGTACAATGGCATTATAATACTAGTCGTTTTGTTCTCAATACCCTTCCTAATGATCCCAAGCATAGAATTGGCCTTCTTCACTGCCGCCGCACATTGGGTCGATACTTTCATCAACCTGTCCACCACCACCCCAAGATCTCTCTCCTGATCTGTCACAGACAGCTCAGAACCCATCAGCCTATATCTAAAGTTTTGATTTTTTGCCCCAATGTGCATGACTTTACACTTACTGACATTGAAGCGCACCTGCCATTTTGCTGCCCATTCTGCCAGTCTGGAGAGATCCTTCTGGAGCTCCTCACAATCACTTCTGGTCTTTACCACTCGGAAAAGTTTGGTGTCGTCTGCAAACTTAGCCACTTCACTGCTCAACCCTGTCTCCAGGTCATTTATGAAGAGGTTGAAAAGCACCGGTCCCAGGACAGATCCTTGGGGCACACCGCTTTTCACCTCTCTCCATTGTGAAAATTGCCCATTGACACCCACTCTCTGCTTCCTGGCCTCCAACCAGTTCTCAATCCACGAGAGGACCAGTCCTCTAATTCCCTGACTGTGGAGTTTTTTCAGTAGCCTTTGGTGAGGGACCGTGTCAAACGCCTTCTGAAAGTCCAGATATATAATGTCCATGGGTTCTCCCGCATCCACATGCCTGTTGACCTTTTCAAAGAATTCTATAAGGTTCGTGAGGCAAGACTTACCCTTACAGAAGCCATGCTGACTCTCCCTCAGCAAGGCCTGTTCGTCTATGTGTTTTGAGATCCTATCTTTGATGAGGCATTCCACCATCTTACCCGGTATGGATGTTAGGCTGACCGGCCTATAGTTTCCCGGGTCCCCCCTCTTTCCCTTTTTAAAAATAGGCGTGACATTTGCTATCCTCCAATCTTCTGGCACCGTGGCCGTTTTGAGGGACAAGTTGCATACCTTAGTCAAGAGATCTGCAACTTCATTCTTCAATTCCTTAATAACCCTTGGGTGGATGCCATCAGGGCCCGGTGACTTATTGATCTTTAATTTATCAATGAGGTCTGAAACATCTTCTCTTTTAATCTCTATCTGACTTAACTCCTCAGTCAGGAGGGGCCGTTCGGGCAGCGGTATCTGCCCGAGGTCTTCTGCCGTGAAGACAGATGCAAAGAACTCATTTAATTTCTCTGCCATCTCTAAGTCTCCTTTTATCTCCCCTTTCCCTCCCTCACCATCCAGAGGGCCAACCGCTTCTCTGGCGGGTTTCCTGCTTCTAACATATTTGAAGAAGCTTTTATTATTCCCCTTAATGTTGCTGGCCATGCGTTCCTCATAGTCTCGCTTGGCCTCCCATATCACCTTCTTACATTTCTTTTGCCACAGTTTATGTTCCTTTTTATTCTCTTCATTAGGACAAGACTTCCATTTACGGAAGGAAGCTTCCTTGCCCTTCACAGCCTCTCTAACTTGGCTGGTTAGCCATGCGGGCACCCTCCTGGATTTAGTGGAACCCTTCTTTCTTTACAGTATACACCTCTGCTGGTCCTCTATTACTGTTTTAAGCAGCCTCCATGCACTTTGGAGAGATTGGACTCTTTTTACCCTCCCTTTCAACCTCCTCCTAACCAGCCTCCTCATTTGAGGGAAGTCCGCCCGTCGGAAGTCAAGGGTTTTTGTTAGAGATTTGCCTGGTATTCTTCCCCCAACGTGCACGTCAAAACGGATCGCAGCATGATCACTGTTCCCCAATGGCTCAGTAACGTTTACATCTCTAACAGGTCCTGCGTACCGCACAATATTAAATCCAGAGTCACCTGTCCTCTGGTGGGCTCCGTGACTAGCTGATCTAAGCCACAGTCATTTAGCACGTCAAGAAATTCAGTTTCCTTATCGTGACCAGAACACAAATTGACCCAGTCAATATGAGGATAATTGAAGTCCCCCATGATTACAACCCTGTCCCTCCTTGTCACCTCCCTGATCTGTTTCCTCATTTCAAGGTCCCCATCCGATTTCTGGTCTGGAGGACGATAGCACGCCCCCAGTATTACATCGCTGCACAAGCCTGGTAATTTAACCCACAGAGATTCTACGGTGGAGTCGGACAAACCTTCAATCTCTACTTTGCTGGATTCTATCCCTTCCTTAACATAAAGGGCCACCCCACCTCCAACACGCCCCTGCCTGTCCCTCCTGTAGAGTTTATAGCCCGGGATTGCGGTATCCCACTGATTCTCCGCATTCCACCAGGTTTCCGTTATGCCCACTATGTCACTATGCCCACTAACTATGCCCTGTGCGTGAAAGTTATAGTTTCACATAACCGTGGAAGCAGCCTCTTTGGAGCTAATCCTCATAATCAGAGGTTTATTTAGAAACAATCCTTTTGTCATTCAACAGTTAAAGGAAAGAATTTCACTCAAGTCATGAGCCAAAGGAAGAGGCCATTTATCCAGTTTAGGCCCATTTGCCTTTGTTAGGAGGCTGCTCTGACCGGAGAAGTCTTGAGGGTAAAGTCTAGAACAGCTGCAAACAGACAATATACAGAGGCAGAAGAAAGAACAATTAAGTGTGTTATGCAAGAAGCAGTGACAGGTAGAGAGTACCAACACACACCAGGTGTGGTACAGAGAGCTTGGATGAACCAGCAAACAAGAACCTCAAAACTAAGGGACTCTGTGTCTCACTGACACAATATTAATTTATTTCTACATCTGTCAGCAACAGCATTTTTCCTCTGTGTTGTGTGCACACTATCCACAGTGTCTGGTTAAAATACTTTTACCAAGAAAGATATTCTAAGTAGGACGCAACCCTGCAAGAATTTCACCCCTGTGCGATGGATTCTGTTTAAGGAACATTTAGCCACTGTTCTTCATTCACTAAGAATTCTTTGTAGATTATCATCATTTTCAATAAAGCAATTGTTTCAATGACATTTGGGGGGGGGGGGAGAGAACAGGAAGGAAAAAGAGGAGGAAACCCAAATAGCTTAAGTACTGTTCAAGATGTTTGATGCAATTGCTTGTTTTCCCAGGATCACTGGCTGCAGATGCTTCCACTCCCCACTTTTTAAAATTCCTCTTTGGCATTTTTGGTTAAACTCCTCTTGTCAACACCATTTTCTTTGCAGTTAAATCACATAATTTAATAGCTGCTCTCATGTGTCAATCACTTGCAGCAGACAGAAGCATGCTTTAGCCATCATTTAGAAAGCAGAGGGAGTGAATCAATATGGGTATGTGAAAAAAAGAAAAAAAATCAGCTCTGTTAAGATCATAAAATTACTGAGATAAACAGAAGCTGAAATGGTTTGTACAATGCTTTTTATTTTTAGGAACACCTCTGTTACCTGAACTTCAGGAACTGGAAGCCACAATCACCCCAACCCCACTCTTCTCCCTGACACCTTCTTAATGTCTTACCAAAGGGTTCGATAACACTACTCCCCCCATTTGCCCTATCTCCCTGTTATGGCAATGTGTACTGGCAACACAGGATGTCAGGGTAGTCTGACCATGTGATTGCACAAAACCCATTGCAGGTAGCTGCTTACTATGGGGCTGTGTTTGCACTATGTATATTATACAAATTTATTTTTATATTACACATATACCTACACACACAATTCAGCATGATCTGCCTTCTATGATCAAGTTGGCCATATCTTGAGCAAATTAAACGCTCTTCATTGCAATCTCTCAGACAAAGAGGATGCACAGTAACAATATAAACTATTTCTTCCTAGAGCAATTACAAAAATTGGCCAATCAAAAGCCCATTTTACTATCCAAATTTTTAGATATTGCTTACAGCTTACTTCCCTCCATTGTGAGAACTTATTCCTGTTCTCCACTTTTTGTTCTTTACTACCAAATAGTAATTTGGGTCCATCCTCTTTTCCCACTACTGCCAAGTTACTCAGGAATCTTTGAAGAAGGGTTTTTCCCCCCAAAAAAAAACTTATAGGAAGATTGCTGAGTCAAGACTTATCAATTTATCTTCAACAAGACTTGTTCTTCTATATGTTTAACAATCCTAAATTTAAAAGCCCTGATTTACTGATTTACTGAGAACAAGTTCATCTAATTCTAGTTATTTACTGCATCTCTGCAGACCGAGATCTCAAATTGGTATTACATTGGCTACCTTCTGATAAGGTTAATTTTAGTTAATAAAATTTCAGTCACATTCTTGAAGAAACTCAAAAGAAATACAATTTGAGATTTCCTGTGGCAATAAAGAAAAAATCTCACAGTGACACCTGACACATATAGATCACTCATCTACTGGGAGAATTTTATACATCTAAATTCTGCAATCCATCCACATCTCTCTCTTCAGCCTACACTGATCTTTGGCCAAAATAGGGCCAGCTGTCTGTCTGGGTTCATTCTCTCACTGTACTTGTTAAACATACCACTAGCTTTAGCACACTTGTGATATAGCACAACAGCACCAAACCAGAAGAACAAATGATTTAACATTGCACCAGATGAATCCCAGGCAATTTACAGTTCTTTCAGAATTTCTATATAAATGACAATTCCTACTGTTCAGAAATGTGGAAAGGCTCCAGAAAATTGGCATTCAAATTTCATACTGGGTTCAGCCAAGATCCATTCTTTCACAACAGTCCAATAATGCCAAAGACAAAGATGTTTATACTTACCCAGCTTCCCATAAGGGAACTCTACACTCCATCCAGATTGCCTTGTAGCTCGGACATCAAGGCATGATGCATGATGGGGCATCATAACAGAGTAGCATCTTGCTAGTTGTGATTTCGGAAGACCTAAAACAGGAAAAAGTGAGTTTGCAATCAAACTGTAGAATAGTTAATAGGATCTCAGGCATTTCAACTAGAGTTGTGGAATTCTTCTGGGATCAAAAGACAGCATATTTATTTAAAATATTTATACTACATTTTGCAGATGACTTACAATAAAGCATAGGTACAGTGCACATGGCACAAATGCTCTCTTTTCAATGGTAGCATAACACCACTCAGTTTAACCATGAGGATTACTTTACAAATAGATCTAAAATATGCATTCCTTATAAAAATCAATGTTTTGTTTTTATTAAAAACTCAGATTTCTTGAAAAAGCATCACAAACTAAAATTTCAACATTCCACCAATTCAGAAACTGTATGAAAAACATATGTTACAATTGATAAAGTATAAATTAAAAATTGTTATAATTTCCCCACCAAAAATACCAGTTCACATCCTTTTTGAACCAGCTAAGAAGTCTGTTTTCAATTCAACTACCGGAAACAGAATATTGCAAACAAGACAGAAGTGATAATCAGATATCATATTCCAGCATGTTCTCTTTTACGATATTGAACTGGATCAAAGAATCTGTCTCATTAAACTGTCCAGACGTAGTTACTTACTCCTAGAGCTAGTAAATAAAAGAATAGTCATTCTAAATAGGTGGCAGTGAATAAAAATACGGTTTCTAAAAGATTATGAATTAGTGTAAAGAAGAGGATGTGATTTTTGTGACTTTAAGACATTGAACAATTCATTATTATCTGAAAAAGAACATAGTCATTTTCAATACAATGAACTGAATTTCTAATTCCATACCAATCATGATGGTCTTCGCACAGACACCCTGAGTATCTCAAGGTGGACGCCAATATTGAAGGAAACCTCTGAACATTTTGGCTTTTGCTTTTTTTTAACCACTGTGCCCATTCTACATCCACATTATGTGGAGGCATTAATGAAATTGGTCAAGTAAGGGCCTACGTCATACAATAAGACAGCAATGGAGTTTTGCCGGCCAACGCAGTTCTAGCACACACACAAACACACTAGTCTGAAGTGGATGGTCATCGCCAACAGCCCTGCTTAGACAAAAACACTTTTAACCAATATGGAAAACTTGACACTTTTAAACCATGTTTCTGAAGACAACAGTAGAAGAGGTGTCATCCAGGCCACATAAAGACCTACTTCTAGAGCGCAGTCAGAGACAGTGAAGATCCTGACAGCAACAGAAAGAAGTAGACAAAAGACCACTGGAATCAAAGACACTGAGGAAGTCACAGCAAGCAGACAAGTGTGAGGAAGAAAGCGTGTGTGTCAAGTCAAGATTAAAAGATACATTTATTTTAGGCTCCATCAGCAGCAACACATGATGGATAATGGGCAAGCGGCCATGTTTAGAAATGCCTGACATAAAGTTAGCATTACAACAGAAAGATTGCATTCACCATGTCAGCAGCCTGCTCTCCCAGTAGTCAGCACATTAACACTGAAAATGATTCTCTGTGATGCTTGTGAAACTTCCACTTCTTACAGAAAGGTATTTATATCCATTTCCTCCCCAAGGTGAAAGGTTATCTGTGGTCATAATAGCAAACAGCCGCTAATGTTTTTGGTTGAATGATATTCTTGGGAAAGCAAGGACTTTTATAATGCATATTGAATGTAACCATGTGTCCTTGATCTTCTAGTTCCAGTGTGTCAATATTTCAAATAATATGCTTAGAATTATTTATTTATTTTATCACACACAGAGTACAAACTACCAGTATGGCTGATGAATCTGATGAAGTGAAAAACACATGCGGTATTCTGAAAAAGTCTAGTTTGGTATATTTAAATTCTAATTATTCCACACTTTATATAAGATATATGCTTACACAGGAATGAACATGTTTTGAACTTTAAAGCAAGATACTGGATACCTAACAAAGGCCTCCACCTTTAGATGAGACATATGAAGTTTATGAAGACCTTTAATCTCAAAGAGCAGAAGATCAAGCATGAGATAGGAAACAAGATTTGAAACCTCAACTGAGTGCCCTCAATAGATTCAACACTGCAAAGAAGAGATTTTCTAAATCCTTCAAACGTTCCAAATCATTGACATTTCCTCTCCCATAGCCCCTTTATGGTACCTAAAATAGCTCTCCAAATTTTCAATCTCTGTTTGAGATGAGAGCTCCAGAAAGATATGAAGCCTAGTCAGACCATTAGTCCATCTTGTCTACCAATGGTAGTTCTCCAAGGGCCCACAGTAGTTCAGAGTTTCTCAGATATGCACATGAGTGTTTGTCACTCAACTTGCAACAAGATGCCTGAGAATGAAATGGACAGCCCAGACCAGACCAGGGAGCTCTTGTCATCAATTCCTGAAGAGACATCAATGGTCTGAGAGAACTGTTGGGGCAACTCCTCTGCTACTTTAGACTTGCATGCCTTGAGAAAAAGGCAGAAGAAAAGATCACAAGCTAGGAAACTCTTGTCATCAGCTCCTGCAGGAACCCGCATTGGCCTGTTCTTGTGTTATGCTGCCATTTATAACCTGTTTTCATTTTACCCTGTAAACCACCTTAAATCCCTTGGCAGAAAGGCAGCGTATAAATGCAGTAAATAAACAAATGATTTAGAAACCCTGCACTGCTCAAAGTACTTCTTTAATTCTAATCTTGTTTTAAAACCACTCATCTTCATCAAGTAATTAATTTTTAGCTTTTTCACTAGTGAAGACAAATTGAGTTACTCTGGAAGTTTAACACAAATCACACAATCTACTTTCCCACTCAAATGAGATACGCATCAACCATTTCCTTCAGGATTACTTGTACTTATTACAGAAGCTATCAAAACCAATGAGGGAGAAAAGATAAAAATGTAGCCATACTTTCATATTTTTGACACATCACACCTGCAAATCTATATGCACTCAATCTAACTTAACCTTATTTATTTAATGTCCTTGACAAATATCTCCTTAGAAATTTTAAAATGCAAGGCAAATTCTCATGAATTAAAGCAAAATGTACACAAACACATGCATGCAGGCACACACACACAAGCTGCAAGCAGAAATACAGACTTAATTTGTACTGGTCACCGATGACAGAAAGAGACCATTTTTGTGTATTCTGGACATAGCAGGCTTGCCCCAGTAACCTTTAAAATTCCTGGGCATGTCGAAAACAACACTGATTTTACAGAAGAAATGCCACATGGTCTTCAGTAAAGGGCAAACTGTGCCATGTGCACCAAAGAGGGGTCTGAAAGAGACTCTGCCATGAGCAGTAATGCAAGACATAAACAGAACTAAACTGCTCCTGGGCCCCTGGGTGGTCAATGGAATAACACTATTTGGAATTTCCCCAATGATCCATTTCCCTGCCAGTGGGCTTCTGGAGGTTGAACCTTATCTCTAAGCAACTTTATGAAATTACTTAAACTGGCATGGGGGGGCACAGTTCTGCTATACTATTCTTAGAAGGAACACTTTTTCCAGAGACATCTGAGGAATGTGCTTCCACTGCTCCAGAAAGGAGGGGATAAAAAGAAGATAGAATACTACAAAGAAGAAAGGGCAGATAAAGCAACAGAAAAGAGACAGATAAGGAAGCAAGATGTCCAATGCCTATTGGGAGACACATACTACGCTTAAACGTTCACGAGATATGAATTCTGGCATGAAAGGTGGCATCGTGAGAATGCAAAAGGACAGTGCTCCCCTAGGCTTCATGTACTGTTGATGACTGGCGCTGAAAGTGGTTACTGCCACCACACTGGCAAGGGTACACAGACTAGTAGGATCTGACTTTTTCCTAGAATCTCTAAGTCCACCAACTAGAGCCAGGTGCAAAACAGTCACTAGAGAGGCCCCGGTAATAACAGCCTGGTCAAAGTCCCGGAATTGGTACAATTTTATGCTTACCTCTTTTAGATACTTTGGCTTTAAGTATGGCAAACTAAGCTAGATCAAGCTTAATTCTGGCTGTAAATACTATTACCAACTATAACCAAAGCTTAGCTAAATTTTGTAAATAAATTAAGAATCCTGTGGTAGGGAGATGAATCCTCCTAACAACCTTTGTGCTGTTCACCTGAGACCCTAACCTCATATTCCTTCCCTTTACACTGTCCCAACCTCTTTGCTTCTCTGCAAACATTACCAGAGAATAAGGAAGCAGGTAGACAGGGCTGCTGCTGTTACCACTGTACAGTATTATGTTCCTCTTGAACTGCATTTATGGAGGCTAACCTTGCAGGCTTAGCCATGCAAGATCTAAATCTATATGGGGGAAGGGGGAAGCAGAAGTGTCCTGCACAGTGGTCAGGTCTCTAAACTGAAAGCCTTCAATGAAGTTTTTCTAGTGCAGTGTTTCTCAATCAGTAGTACAGGTACCATCAGTGGTACCATCAGTGGTGTCTGGTGTACTGGTGGGCCCTCTGGACACCTGCTGCCCGGCAGCAAGACCAGGAACATGACACAACAAACAGAGGTAGGAGGCTCCAAAACTTGTTTTTCTCTGCTTGAAAAAGCCCCTGTCCACCCTGAGTGTCTTTCTGTTGTTTGCTATGTTGCATCTGGCCTCCCCACCCAGAAGTAACTGTAGTGATGTCATCACCAGTGACTTCTGGTGGTGCTTCAAAAAGGTGGACCATCAGGGGACAAACATTGAGAAACACTGTTCTAGTGTCATCATATTTGAAGAAATCCTTCAGACACTCAGCACTGGATTCTTCATCTTGTCCTTGAACTCAGAGATACTCAAGACTCAGTCTTGAAGCTACTCAAAAAAAAGAATGGGACAGCCAAGCACGAAGCAACAAACATGGGGCAGCCTAGTAACAATTGTGTGAATGGCTCTCTCTCTCTCTCTCTCTCTCTCTCTCTCTCTCTGTGACAGTGGGGATTCCCCGATACAATATTCTACTACTGATTTTGACCTTGCCACAGTTGGCCAGGTGAGCAGTTAAGCAGCTTTCAACTGCTACCAATTTAGCTGAGTTCCTCACTTGTGTTAAGTGTTACAAGCAAAGCTTAGATCTGAAAAGGCAGAAAGACCCAAACACTCTTACCTCCACTCTCAGCAGCCTGCCTCTCTTTACCTTGACAGCCCAGGCTGTCCTGGGGCTCTCAGAACTCTGGTGACCTCTTCTCCCTGAAGCTCCAAAGAAATCTGCCAGACTCCAACCATGGAAGAGGACCCCAAGGAAGGTTAAGCAACAAGCATGCATTTGCAAAATTAAGCCTCTGTGGGAAGAAAAAAACAAAACAGAACTGTCCATTTACATTATAATGAACATTACCCTTGGCTCAGTGAAAAATACCACACCTAAGGCTCAAGAAAAGGGCCACAATGTTATCTGTGATCACAACACAGCCCTTCTCCTATCCCTGGCCCCACATGCTTTACTTAACCTCTTGCTAGAAGTGATGTAGACTCACAGAAACTCTGGGCAAAAATATCCAGATTGTTGGCAAACTTTAAAATTTACAATATTCTACTAATGATTTTGCAATCAGAAGGAACTGCCAGACTATGACTACCAAAAGCAGTATTTGCATCAATTTTTTTTTATAGTTGAAGGTGATGAATTTTTGCCTGACACACACCACTAGTCATTTTTAACTCTGTATCAATCAATTCAGTAAACTGAACGTTTCCATATAATTCTGCGTAAACACTGAGATCTTTCTCATGGTAAGAGCAACCGCGTTGTATTTGAGGCCCTACAAAAATTATACACTTTCTACAGCATTAGTAGGTCAAAAGGGCTTAAATTACTAGTTTGTTGCATGAGGAGTCAAATGAGTCAGACAGGAAATGAAAATTTAAAAGCAAAAACACGTACAAGAAAATCTGACCGCTTTTCACTCAATCCCTTGTTAATAAATATTATGTGCTAATAAGCAGGAGAGAGAGTTTAGATGAGTTAAAATTTCTGTGCAACAACAGCAATTACACAAACTACAAGGATGCTTTAATTGCCTTCTCAGAGATTAGCTGCTACTGTACTTTGCAGTAGCTATTTCTCAAAAGATAATCGAATAGCAAACAGGATCAGAGTGCTAAATGCAAACAACCAGGATTTCTTCCACATGAGTGCCAACCAGGGTTGTCAATTGCTGAAGGTTGCCACTTAGACAAGGTTGATGGTTGCCACCTGTCCAGAAGGTAGCAGCCACAGTGCACTTAAAAGGTTGACTTTCATTTGGCAACTCATTTCTACAATCCTTTGGAGCAAAATGGCTGCACAAATCTAATGTAACAAATACAATGTTAACACTTAGTAGCATACAATCAAGTGTTTTCTGCTGAAGCCACCACTGGAAATGCTTCTACAATTATAAGGCTCCCCTTCCTTAGTCATAATTAATAGGCTAAAACAACCACTAACCCAGCAATTTCAACCTTTTTCATCTCATGGCACACTGACAAGGCATGAAAATGGTCAAGGTACACCATCAGATTTTTGACCATTGACAAGGCACACCAGGCTGCTGGTAGGGGGCTCACATCCCCCAACTGCCCTACTAATAAATGATCCTCCCCAAATTCCTGCAGCGCACCTGCAGACCGTCCATGGCACAAGAATGCACCACAACACTGTGGTAGAAAACAGCTGCACTAAACATTGGTGGGATTCCCTTCAGCCACAGAGCAGCTATTATTAGTATTATTAAGAATATTTCTATATCACTTTTCAATAAAAAGTAGTTTTCACAAGCCATTTATGTAGCTGTTCCCAGAGGGCTCACAAGAATAGTTTTTAAAAGATACAAAAAAAATGCCAGCAACAGCCACTGGAAAAGATACCTTAATGGGGTAAGAAGAACAATTTTTCTCCCCATGCTAAACATAAGAGGACAGTTAGCAGAGGTGTGGGCAGATATGGTGCAACTTATGGAATGTTCACTGACATTAAGGGTGCAGTCCTAACCCCTTATGTCAGTGCTTTCCAGCACTGGCATATTGGTGCCAAAGGGACTTGTGCTGAATCCTGCAGTTGGGTGTCTCTCACGGAGGCCTCCTCAAAGTAAGGGAATGTTTGTTCCCTTACCTCAGAGCTGCATTGCCCTTATGTCATTGTTGGAAAGCACTGACTTAAGGGGTTAGGATTGCACCCTAACTATTTGACAGCCCAATCCTATGCATGTCTACTCAGAAGTAAGTCCCATTAGAGTCAATGGTGCTTACTCCCAGGAAAGTGTGGACAGGATTGGGCTGCAAGAGAATTCAAAAGCAAATCAGTGGTATCCATGATGTTTTTGTGATGAGTCAGTTTGGCATGGGGAACAGGGACAGAGGAGACCAAGAGACAAGAGGAACACTGTAACGCTAACAGAAATATGGGTCTGAGGCTCAGCTACTGGACAGGTGGAGAGGGTAAGAACAGAGAGGCAAAATTAAAAGATATAAGAAGCTAGAGAGAAGAAAGCACAAACTTATGAAACAAACTAGTAGCAGCAAGCAGAAAAGGAAAGATTGAGGAAGGTGCTAGCTGTCAATGAGAAAGGACCTGGCAGATACCAGGGAGAGGAAAAAAAGACTGGGGAAAACTTCACATACCACTCTGAGACAGAAGAAGCTTTGTGTACTTGTGAGAACGAAAGTAAATAGACAGGCCTGTGGGCCATGAAACCAAAGAGGCAGCAGGTGGGGGGAATGACCGTCCCACATTGATTTGAACTTCATCTGTGACTACTGGTCTGTAGTTTTGTGTCGTTTCAATGGCACTCTTTCCAGTTCCAAACTCTTAGATTCCATGTGAAAATAAATGATGGGTTTTGCTAAGCTGAGAGAACCTCGCTCAGAGACAACCAGTGAGATTCACCAAAAATCAAGTACTGTATTTTAAGCTGGTTCTACCATGTCTAAATCCAACATGCCAGCCGCTTTCCTGCATCTGCCCTTGATTTACTGTGAAATTGTGTTAAATCCCATTTAGCTATTTTTAGTAGAAGATCCAGCGCAGTGATAATTCTGAACAGATCAGAGGAGAAGGCAGCATTCGAAGGGGACACCACAAAACTCTTTCAGGGTATGGAGTAATTGCTTCCATGCCCTCCCAAACAAACAAGGCTTGGTGCACTTTTCAAGTACAGTATGTGCCTCTGGAAGTAAACTGCCTTCTTGGCCATTACTGACATGGAGAAAAGGCTATTGAGGTTTCATCACGATGGATGCACCAACTATGGAAAGCACAATAGTTAATGTCTGTTGTACCTAAGAGCCTAAAAAGTCTCTCCACAAAGCAAGCCATGGTTCAATTCAATAAGTGTTTCTTCAGGCAAGTGTGCTTCTATTTTGCATGGTGCACTGTCAAAACCTTTTAGGCCGTTCTCTCACACATATCCTATAATGCACTCAGAAGCTCCGTTCAGCTGGATGCTCTACAACGGCCTGCATTTCCTGAAGCAATTAATAAGTGCCTGAGTATTAATAAGACCATCCCTCCCGCTAGTTCTATATTATGCAACCATCCGGCCATGCTGACATTTGCAGAACCAGCCACCAACTCCAGATACCTGATGCAAGTTGTTTTCACTGTACAAGCAGCATCCTTCTCCAGGGAACTGCTGAAGCACAGTGAGGGAGCAAAACCTACATTCATGTCTCAACTACACAGAAAGGAAAAGAGGGCTGACATATATTTAGAGCAGTGATTTTCAACCTTTTTCATCTCGCGGCACACTGGCAAGGCACTAAAATGGTCAAGGCACACCATCAGCTTTTTGACAATTGACAAGGCACACTGTGCTGTCAATGGGGGTTCACATCCCCTAATGGTCCTATTGATAAATGACCCACTCCCAAATTCCCATGGCACACTTGGGGACCATTCATGGCACACCAGTGTGCCATGGCACAGTGGTTGAAAATGGCCGATTTAGAGGATAATCAGGTCATTAGATAATCATCCATGGCTTTTCATAAAAACAGTTCAACGCCAGACCATTTTACACAGATGGATGTAAAGACCTCTTCCTATAAATGTCCTATGTTCTATCCCGGCAGTGTTAAACATAAGGCCCACAGGCCAGTTGTGGCCCCTGGAAGGAATTTCTCTGCCGCTCCCCCCCCCCACCATTATAATTGGGCTCTCCTTGCATGATGATTGGGCTCTCTCATATGTTCAAATTAAGAACAAGTTTTGCACATTTTCTCTTCTGTTGGTTGGTTGGTAACCTTCAGTCTCGAAAGACTATGGTATAAGCCAGGGGTGTCCAAACCCCGGCCCTCGGGCCACTTGCGGCCCTTGAGGCCTCTCAATGCAGCCCTCAGGGAACCCCCAGTCTCCAATGAGCCTCTGGCCCTCCAGAGATTTGTTGGAGCCCTCACTGGCCCGACGCAACTGCTCTCAGCGTGAGGACGACTGTTTGACCTCTCGCGTGAGCTGTGGGATGAGGGCTCCCTCCTTGAACTATTTCAAAACCTTCATTCAATCATATAGTTCATCTTTAATGTATTCATTTATGTAAACTTATGTAAATTTATTCAAATTTAAATGTAAATTAATTCCCCCCCCCCCGGCCCACCGACACAGTGTCAGAGAGACTATGTGGCCCTTCTGCCAAAAACTTTGGACACCCCTGGTATAAGCCTACAGCACCCGGTATTCCCAGGCGGTCTCCCATCCAAGTACTAACCAGGCCTGACCCTGCTTAGCTTCCAAGATCAGACAAGATCAGGCATCTGCAGGGTAACACTTGCTGCCTCTCCTGTTATGCAGATTCTATACAGCTTTTAATGAGAACAAAGTGCTTATTTCTGGCCATCATCTGCTTACTGATGTCACTTCCAGACTTCAGCAGGTGCCCTGAATGCTATTCCGCCCACTACATGAAACGAGTTTGAAAACTGCACTATGTTCCTTCGCTCTAGAGTGGTGTAGATGTAATGCTGGCTTTCTTTTTACTGTAGTTAAGGAACCAGGAGCTAAACTTCAAGATATTTGCTCCCTATTTCCATAGCCACTTCTTCTCCCAACTACAGGTCCTGTCTCGTTATCCACTAGGGTTCCCTTCCAGAACCCCTAGGGCAGGGGTGCTCACACTTTTTTGGCTCGAGAGCTACTTTGAAACCCAGCAAGGCCCGGAGATCCACCAGGGGGGAAGGAAGCGTCTGACAGACACCCCCTTTAATGTATGGAGCCCCTGCTGGAGTCTGGTCAGTTTCGTTAGTTTTGTTGCTGCATGCCTGAAGAGCAGCTAAAGTGTCAGTTTCAGTGTCAGTTTAGTATCAGCTAAATATGTCAGTTTCGTCTAGTCACTAGACGAAACTGACATATTAACAGTTTGGAGAGACAGGGCTCCGCGATCTACTCATTTTGCCTGGCGATCTACCGGTAGATCGCGATCCACCTATTGAGCACCCCTGCCCTAGGGGATAAAATAAATCCATGAATAAAAAAAACCAGTGAAAAAATAGATTTAAAGACCCACATCCAGGTTTCTTGCCCCTCCATTGCTCTTAATAAGATCATGCCTCGACATTCACAGGTGTTAGATTCTGAGACTCCGATACCATAAAATGTGTTAAATAAATGCAATTTTATAATAATTAAAAAGTGCGTCTTTACAATTGTGGTTTTAAAACAGCTTTTCTTACTGTGGTAGAGAGGCAGTCAGCAATTAGAAATGCAAAGGACTCCTTGCCTTTGCCTGGCTTAGCTGAAGAATAGAATAATCACTTGCATGACTGTCTCTCTACAACAGTAAGAAAAGCAGTTTTTTTAAAACTGTGATTTTAAAGCGATGCATTTTCCCCTTCTCCAGGGATCAGCACATTCTTTCTCATTTGCAGTGGCCATTCATGTTGAGTCCAATCTGTGTATAAAAAAATCAGTGTACAACAAGGTTGGACCTGTACTCTCTCCAAACCTTTCATAGTGCCAAATTTTTTGGCTAATGAAATTAGTAAGCTTCAGTTTCTTTAGCCTTTCTTCATTAAGAAGATACTCCAACCTCTTAATATTTTATGCACCTTTTCCATTCAGCTCCACAATAGCATTTTTGAAACGGGAAAAACAGAATTGTACACACTCTAGCTGTGAAAGGACACAATTTACAGGGATATTACGATACTGGCTGGTTTGTTTTTAGTCTCTGTCCAAACAATTCCTAACACTGAATTTGCCTTTTTTGTTGCAGCAGCACATGATGGTTTTGGTGAGCTTTCCCCTCTATAGCAAGAGCTCGGCACAGAATGATCACAGTCCATTTAGAGCCCAGGTGCATGTCTGCAAAGTTAGGAATTTTTGTCCCAGTGGGCTCTGCAACAACATTAAGGAGCAATTTGTTTTCTAATGCTTCTTGCATTTCTGTAAAATGGTTCCATTTAAGGAGGCTATTTAGCTCCAGGGACTGAGAACACAGTAAAGAGGCTCTCCTGACCTTGCCACGCATGCCAACTCATATTAAATAGGCAATATGTAAATGCTGATTCTCTCTCTCTTTCCCTCCTCCTGTTCAGTCATTCGCCAGCATCAGTGAAGAAATTATAGCACCTGTAGTTCTGATCCTTCCAAATAAGAAACTAACATTACCCCCAACAACATGCTCCCAGAGTTTCACAAAATTGAATAGACTTACAGCCACAATTACTCAGATCATTTATTTAAATTTCCATAAATCAGCCTTCATAAACAAACTGTTTTTCAGCAGTGGACATGCTTGTGCATAGAGCTCAAAGACAGTAAAAGTTATTCCATAACTCCACAAACAAGATCAAGAGTAGATTTCACAGTATTCTGATCTGCACAACACCAGTAGCTCGCAGATCACCCCTACCTGGCCAGCCCAACATGTGCGACTTACAGGGCTGTTTGAGATGGAGCCTTGACAGTTCTCAGCTGGGGAGCAAGGATCTCCCAGCAGTATACAACTGCCACAACCCCTTCCTTCGATGTATCAGTCCACTTTTCTTCACCTCCTGTCCTTTATTGTCACATAATGACTAATGCAATTCCCTGTTACCTGATTCTCTGGGCTACACTATACAGCAGCAAAACATTCATGTGAGCATCTGGGCACAGGCCAGCGCACTGAAGCCACAGCTGACAAGACCATTAACTTGGAAGCATACAGTGGCAAACAAAAATAGGCAAGGAAGCTCCAAAAGCATTTCCAGAAGACGGGAGCAAATCAAAAGGAGCAGAGAACTGCCTTTTAGGAAGAGGTTTCCAAAAGGAAAAAAAAGCAGAGAGGCCAAGTGATGTTGCAGTTAGTATTCAGTTTGAACTAGGAAGGCTTGGATTAATATACTTGTTCAGTGATGGGGCCTCCTGGATGAACTTGAACCTATCTCTCTCCCAGCCTTATGCACCTCAAAAGATCAAAGAGGGGACCATGTGCTACCTTACAGGTTTTTTTCTAAGGATTACATCAAGATAACATTTTGTAGTGCTTTCTTGCTGTGCTAAGTATTGCTATGTATGTTACCCTGGGCTATTAGGAGGATGGTTAGAATAAAAGGAATCTACACTCAAGTCTAAGTTGGTAGAGTGGCTGGCTGAGCCTTCTTCTATGAGGCTGTTTCTCCCCTTCCTACTTCCCAGCCCAGCAATCAGGGTAATTCCATATTAGCCAGACTGGTTATATTTGATGCTACTTTCTCACACTCACATTGGCCCCATCAGTCCTCCACTTTCTCCCACATTTATCCACCCACATTAATCAGCAAAACAATGGAACATATAGCAAAGCAGACAAGTTTCATTTCCTTTTTACAGATGTATTAGAAATTTCCTCTAACTTTCATTACCACTTTGATCCAAAGATCAGGCTGTCTAAGCAGGTCCCAGCTCCCAGCACATGGACAATTGTTGCTCCCACCAAATACTGCATTTTTCTCTTCATTAACATAATGCTTTGCAAACAAAAATAGGAAGTTTGGAACAATTGAGGAGGAAGACGGAGAAAGATAGGTGGTGACTGACCAAAAGATCAAACACGGAATGAGAAAATGAAAGCACTGGAAGGAATTCTTGATTGGTACTGAACTCCATCCTCATGTGACTAGCAGAGTCAACCAAATTGCTGACAGTGAATACTGTTCCACATGGGTGGATGTCTTTTGCAAGACTCTCAAACTATATTGCTTCACATAATATTGTAATATTGAACCGTCCCTTCTTGTAGCCAGAGGTGACCTTAGTAACTCAGCTGATGAACGTGCTGCTTGACAGTCAAAAGGGAATTTGCAGTTTCCACATCATCACAAACGGCCTTGGCCATTTTCTCCTCATACTTCCCGATAATATATTTCATAGCGTCAGTCTTTTTCCTGCTGCATTGTCCTGAAGTTACAGCCCCATTCCTGACAAGAGCAATTTTAATTTAGTGCCGCAAAGATGTATGGTTTTGACAGAGAAAACACTCAGCAGGCACATATATACTTCTTGTTTGTGCATTATCAGAAAAAACACAACATGTCGAGAGAATTATCCATAAAGTGCAGTATATAAAAGAAGGAATCTTTCAAACATATGTTAACAGCAAAAGGTTTTTTTTTCCCCAGCTCTGATTTTCTTCAGAGGTTGCATTCCATGTTGAAAGCAATCTGCAGAAGAGGCAGTCAATTTGAAGGAAAGCAAATTAGAACAATTTGAAAACAGACATTTGCAAAAGGGCTATTCTTTGAGGCACCATAATATTAAGACGTGCCAAAGTAGTTCGCTCCTGCAATGAGACAGCAATCCCCTTCAAAACATACGATTGCAAATGAGATACTTTAACAAATGCTTCCTTTTTGTCATAACAGAAGTTTTAAGAGTTCATGGAATGCCTTATCAGCACCAACAGGGTTTTTGCCCTACACAAACAATTGCAAGCAATCATATTCGGTATGTAGTTAGGTGAAGTTAAATGGTACAAATAGTTGTTCAGGTAATGAGTTATCAAAGGTTAGGTGAAGAAAAAGTCTCATTCCTTGAGCTGCAGAACTTTGTGAAGTTCAACTTTGTGCATTTGTTTGGGAAGGAGATCAAGGCAAGATACATAAAATCATAATAGTCTATTAGTGGGTCAGGCAGTCAGATGGGGACTGAAGCGAAGGAGCAGATAGGAGTATTTTTAAGATGCATTGGAAGTGAGAGGCCTGGTTACATAATAACTGCCTTGCTGAATCAGTCCAAGGGTCAATCTGGTCCAGCATTCTGTTTGGCGGGGCGACTGGCTGGGTGCCTCTGGATGCTCATGTAGAGAGCACAATGCTCCTCAGCACAGGATCTGGTATTCTCAGAAGTGTATTGGCTCAGTACACGCAGCTGTCAGCTAATAGAGCTCATGACTCCATGAACATATTCAATTCTTTTTAAAGTCATCCAAGTTAATGTCCACCACCATATTTTGAGGCAGTAAGCTCTGTAAGATTATTGCGACAAGCAAGACAAGAGCAACCTGCAACACTTCTGTATCCTGTTACACTTTTGTATTTTGTATAAGGAAAGCAGCACTCCCTTGAAGTCCTCACTATTCTGGGAAGTGCTGAATACGTAACAGTATTTTACGATGTAGCTGTATGCAGTCAACGAATTCTGAGGACATCAGATGCTGGTTCAGACCAAAGGTTCATCTTGGCCAGCATCCTGCTGTACACAGCAGCCAACCGGATGCTTCTAGGAAACCCCAAATGGGAAGGCAATAGCCCTTTCCTACTGTTGTGTCACCACCCCAAATTTGTATTATGTGACACACTGCCTCTGAATGTGGAGGTTTAAAGTAGCCACTGCAACAGCCACCAGGAATTTATCTATCTACTTATACAGCAATCTAAGTTAGTGGCCATTACCACTGCTCATAGCAAGGAATATGTCAATTAGCACTGTGTGAGATACAGATGCCCCAAGTATCTGCAGATCCAGTATCCATGAAACTGCTTATCCACTGCTTCCCCAGGGGCCGCCATGCCCATTAACTCAGCAAACATTAACAGGAAACAGGCTACAAAGATAAAGTTCTCCCATGTCCAAAGTTTCCCGAATCCATGGCAGGAAGGGAGGACTGTATCTCCCGCAGATACAGGGGGAAACCTGTACTCTCTTTTAGCCTGTCCCAAATCTGCTACTTAAGTCTATTGCTCTGGCTTCCCCCTTGCCTCAGACTGCATGCCACCTGTCTACCCATCCTACTCCACTTCCTGCAGTTCTTACTTCCTTCTCCAGCCTCCCCTCCTTTAGCCTCTCAGTTTGAACCAAATGATCAAACACTGCAGTTGGCTGCATTATCTTGCCCCTTAAATAACTGTTAAAGGGTAAAATTTACAGAAACCACATTTGCAATAAGGGGCCACTGGTGTTTGCAACAATAAAATACGGATCAATGGTTTGCTTTTTTGTTTCAAACCAAATGTTACAAGTTTCCTATTGATCTGGGGTTGGTGCCCAGATTACAGACCTTCCTCCCTAGTCATGCCCACCTTGTACCTTTTTTACTATCATTCAAGTGCTGGGAGAAGTCTGCCCTATTCTTGCAAGCCTTTAATGACTTTTGAATGACATACCTTTTAACTGTCTTATATGCAAGATTTTACTTGCATATACCTTTTGAATGACATACCTTTTAACTGTCTTATATGCAAGAAAAAGGATCTCCTCTATGGAGAACTCGTGCAAGGAAAGCGCCCTACAGGTAGACCACAGCTGCGATACAAGGACATCTGCAAGAGGGATCTGAAGGCCTTAGGAGTGGACCTCAACAAGTGGGAAACCCTGTCCTCTGAGCGGCCCGCTTGGAGGCAGGCTGTGCAACATGGCCTTTCCCAGTTTGAAGAGACACTTGGCCAACAGTTTGAGGCTAAGAGGCAAAGAAGGAAGGCCCATAGCCAGGGAGACAGACCAGGGACAGACTGCACTTGCTCCCAGTGTGGAAGGGATTGTCACTCCCGAATCGGCCTTTTCAGCCACACTAGACGCTGTTCCAGAACCACCTTTCAGAGCGCAATACCATAGTCTTTCGAGACTGAAGGTTGCCAACAACATGCAAGATTTTATTTGCTGACTGTGTTTATTTGTTGTACAGACTTTTTTTTTTTTAGAGTTATCATATACTGTAGTGAAAGCTATGCAAGTTTACTCAGAAGCAAGTCCTATTCTGTCCAATGGGGTTTACTCCCAGGTAAGTGCATATAGGATGCAGGTTTATTATGGTAGTTGTATTTTTACTGTTTTGTGGTTAAACTGCGATGATCTTACTTGACAAAGAGATGGCATAACAATGCCTAAAATAAAATGAATTATTTACGTCTAGCCTCTTTGGCAGTCTTTTGAAAAGGCAGCTATAAATACAGTCCACAAATATATAAAATATATTGTGCCATTTTTGTGCATGGTGCTTTATAAACAGCAAGTTCAAGTACATTGTAGCCATCAAGTGCATAAATTCCTAAGAGCGACCCCACCCCCTCTTGCTGCAGGCATTGGGCAGAGAGCCAACAGCTCCTTGAAACTTGTGCCTCTATCCTTCTAGGACAAACGCTATCACTGCTGACCACTGCTCCATGTTCAGCTGCAAAAGTACATTCGTTATGACTCAGAGTGGGCCAGCAGGCTCAGGTGAATACACTAGTTCTGGGTGCATTTCATTTTTTTTTTTAATGTGAAGGTTAAAATACTTAGGGCACAATCCTAACCCCTTATGTCAGTGCTTTCCAGGGCAGTGCAGCTCTGAGGTAAGGGAACAAACATTCCCTACTTTGAGGAGGCCCCCATGAGTACCACCCAACTGCAGGAAGTTGCACATGTTCCATTGGCACCACTATGCCACTGGTGGAAAGCACTGACATAAGGGGTTAGGATTGCGCGCTCATTTAGTGAACCATCTAAAGCCCCAGAACAGCGGCAAGATACAAACTTAAGTTGAAAAAATACATATATAAGCAGAGTAAAGGACTGGGGTCTCTATGCTACTAATAGATGGTTACTAAGATGACAATTTTCAGCATCCACTAATCTACAGCTGAGCCTATCACCCTTTCTTACTCTTCATTTAACTGAATCCTCCTTTGCTGCCACTGGAAGAGTGAGAAGACATAGTGTTGAGGAAGAGTGAGAAGGGGTGAAAGTTGGATAAAAATTTAGCCCCCTCCCCATCTTCATGGCACTCCCCATCAGCTTATAGTCACTTTTTATTGTATTGTATTGTATTCTTCCAAGGAGGTAGAACCAGAGTAGAAGTCATTGCTTTCATTGACAGGCTTCAGGATGACATCATGCCATCACATGCTGATGCCATCACAGAGTGAGACCAATGCTTCTCACTCTGTTGGGAGTGAGTTGTTGGGAGGGCAAAAAGAAGGAACTTCATATACTACCATGGGCTCCTTTGAGGAAGGGTGGTATAACCCTCACTCTAAGGGCTGGAAGAAAACAGAGGTGACCAACAACCACTAGGATGTTGGGAAGCACCAGATTCCAGAAGTGCAGAACCCACAAGGGTGGAAAAGGGAGGGGTGGGGGGGCTCTGAAATGGTGGGGGGGGATTTTTGGCACAGCCTAACTCTGTGGAACATCACATGACATAGCATATGATTGAAAAGCCAATGCAAAACAACAATTCCTTCCCTCCAGAAAGCCTAGAACTTGAACTATGTGAAGGGCTCTAGGGACATAATTTCATCACATGCATCAAACTATAATTCCCAGCCTTATTCAAATAGGGCAAAAAAAATTGATTTGGGGTC
The DNA here is from genome assembly GCF_035046505.1 of Tiliqua scincoides. Classification (NCBI taxonomy): domain Eukaryota; kingdom Metazoa; phylum Chordata; class Lepidosauria; order Squamata; family Scincidae; genus Tiliqua; species Tiliqua scincoides. The sequence continues at coordinate 20,185,948 of NC_089825.1, forward strand.
TGTTTGGATAATATCCTGAACCATTCCCTTTAATATGTGGGGGGGGGGGGGCGGACATGCACATCTTTTGTTTGAGTGTGAGCCCTTCGGTCGGAGAACCATTTATTTAGCTATCTGAATGATTTCATGACATTTTTGTTGAACGTATACAAGACTCTCTCACTCACCCAGTGTGATCGCTGCTGTGCTGATCACACTGGATCAGCACAGCAGCAGTCTGTCCAAACTGCCCCTTTACATGCAGTTTCAAAACAAGTACTGGAACTGTCCCCACAAAATTAGGTGACCATATGTCAGTGGGGAGGAGCGGGGAGATGTGCACATCCATGATCCTTCCCTTCATGAGCAATGGAAACAGGTCACAGTGTGATCCAAGCAGGCCCTTTAGGTCACAAAGTATACAGCCAACAGCCTGAACAACAGAGAAAGAAGTGCCTAGTTCAAATGTCACCTCTGCCATGAACTCACAAAGTGGTCTAAGGCAAGCCACACTCTCAGATCACCACCATCATGCCCACATCTTCAGTAATGAGCGCCAGGATGGTGTAGTGGTTTGGGGGTTGGACTCAGACTTGGAAAACCCAGGTCCGAATCCCAGTTCAATCATGAAGCTTCCTGGGTGATATTGGGCTAGTCACTATGCCTTGGCCTATCCTACCTCACAGGGTTGTTGGGAGGGCAAAAGGAGGGAACTTCATATACTACCATGGGCTCCTTTGAGGAAGGGTGATACAAAAATGCATGACAGTACTAGTATTGATCTACCTTACAAAGTTGTTGTAAGGATCACAAATAAGGTAATGCACAAGGAATGTCTATGTCTAGGAGTAATATAGATCTGATCTCAGATAAAGCAGGCATCTCCTCCCAATTTCACTCAAGGAAGCAGGGCTGTTTCACTGGCACCTCTGACAGAGGGGAAGTCAGCATCTCCTTTGAATAAAAAGACCAGTTTTGCACAATGAATTGTTTCTGATTACAGAGCCTTCCCACTATGATCTATGGCTGCAAACAACATCTCAAGAACAACAACAATTTATTAAAGGCTAAAAGAACTAAGAGGTCTCCAATTAGAGGCAAAAAGTCACTTGGGCATCAAAGGGCACCCAATTAGAAGGGCACAGCCTCATTTCACTGTTCCTAACACACCTCTTCCCATTACCAGAAACAGCCTGAACTAATCCTGCGCCCAGTGATTAGCCTGCTTGACTTAATTAAAACAGTGTTAATCTCAAGGGTAACTAAATTACCTCTCCTTCCCAAAAGGCCGCTGAGAATCAAAGGTTACATTTCCCATCACTCAGGCAACTGCTTCCCCTGCATCAGGCTAGGAGCAGGTCCAGGAGATTATCTGCCAATGCAAACTGCTGCTGTAGCAAGTGCTTCTGCAGAGCTCAGCGGATAATATTCATGGGGCAAGTAGTAGCAGCAGCAGTTTTGCTCAATGCAGCAGGAGCCAAGGACCTATGGCAGAGTACTACAGTACTAGGAATGAAGTTTGCCCAGCAGAAGTTTGGCTAACTTGGCAGGGATGCACACAGCATTCGAGGGTAATGCTTGCAGTGCACAGCATGGAATGAGCACTGAAGATTCAGGATATATAGAAGAAAGGCAAGGTAGCCCAAACACTGCCCAAAGCAGAAGCACTGCAGTCCAAGAACACCAGTTCTAATGGGCTAGGAAGGAGGGCAGTTCCAAGGTCAACAGCTCCCAAATGGATCTTCTAGGAAAAGATGGGTGGAGAGGTGAGGGGGAAAAGCAGAGGGAAACACAGGAGCTGATTGGGAAGAAACAGCATCTGAGCTTCAGATTAGTCACAGATACAGTAGAGAGCAGGTCATGCACAGGGGGTGCAAACAAATCCTAACCCTGGCCTCTATGCATTCTCTGGTCCTTGGCTTTAGGACCCCATCTTGCAATATGCTTCAGCAATACATACTTGTAAACTTTGCTAAGACAATCAGCTGTATTGGAACAGTCCCCTTCTAATCTCCCATATTCAAGAGCCCCTGTCCACACCACACAGCTAAGTGTGCTCCCATCACCCTATGCTCTCCGTGTTGTTAATGTGGGGAGAGGGGCAGATGTGGTAGAGAGTAGCCACCTCCCTAATACCTATACCCATTTATCCACTCCACCAAAAAAGTCTCCTATGCATATATCAAGGGAAGCAAATCCCCCCCCCCCGTTAAATGGGATTTACTCCTTTGTAATGTGACTGACTCCAACAATATTCAGACGTGCTCCTTCCAATCCCGCCCCCTTGGTGACTGTAGGTTCTTCCCCCACACTAACCATTCTCACCTACAGTTTGGGGACCTGGAACTCCAGCATTACTCAGTGTGCTTGACCCCAAGCCCTGCTATTCTGCAGAAGCGAGAGAGGCGATGATCCGAGAAGCTCTATCCACTCACCCACCTCCCTCTGCAAAAAGAGATAGCAGACCTAATCCAGAGCTGGAAGGCATGCAGCTAGTTATGAAGCCAGTGGGTACTGCTCATTCTCATTCTCCCCATCCCCAAGACATGGAAGGAGTAAAGTCAACACGGAGAAGAGTGCCTCTGAGCGTATGCAGAACGCCGCTCCAGCACCGTACAGCAACACACGTCTCTTCCTCCTCCTACCCTCCCCCAGGCCGGAAGCGACTGAGAGCCCAATCCTATGCATGGTTACTCAGAAGTACATCCCATTATAGTCAATGGGACTTACTCCCAGGAAAGTATGGATAGGATTGCAGCCTCAGATCATCCCGGGGCTTTAGGGCAGGCTTGAGCCCCGGCACCCCTCTTGCCAAGTTAGCCACAAAGGTCAACGGCGGACTTCCCTCCATCCCTCCGCGGCTGCGCGCAAGCAGGTCTCCAAAGGGGAAACTTTCAGAGCGACTTACAGCCCAATCCAATGCATGTCTACTCAGAAGTAAGTCCCATTATAGTCAATTCGGCTTACTCCCAGGTAAGTATGGATAGGATTGCAGCCTTGAAGCCCCATCCTATGCATGTCTACTCAGAAGTAAGTCCTAGTATGGTCAATGGGGCTTACTCCCAGGTAAGTGTGGATAAGATCACAGCCTCAGAGCCCCATCCTATGCATGTCTACTCAGAAGCAAGTCCCATTATAGTCAATGCGGCTTACTCCCAGGTAAGTGTGGCTAGGATTGCAGCCTGAGAGCCCCATCCTATGCATGTCTACTCAGAAGTAAGTCCCATTCTAGTCAACAGGGCTTACTCCCAGGACTGTCGCCTTACTTGCGCGCTTGAGGCTGCCCGTCCTGCCGTCTCCGTCGAGGTCCCTGGCGAGCGGAGAGCCCCGCGCCGCAGACATGCCCGGGGCGCACAGTCGCCCTGCGGCGCTGCCTTGCCTTGCCACACTGGTGGGCGTGCGGGCTCCGCGCCTCCCTTCGCCTGCCGCTCCAGCGGGAGCCGCTGCCAGGACTGCAGGAGCAGCCGCCGCTGTGTCCTTCCCTCCCGACAACGACTTTCAATTCACCTGCAGGCAGCCGCGCGGGCTGGAGCAGCGGCGCAGCGCTCTGCTGATAGGCGGCCAGCCGCTCCCTCCAGCCTCCTCGGCGCGGGCGGGGCTACGCGGGGAGCCCCCCTTTCGCCTGGGGAGCGCACCCTCGTCCCAGCTGGCCCCCGGGTGGCAGGCGCTGCGTCACCACATCCTTGGGGGGGGAGCGAGGGGTGGGACCCCTGGGGTCAATGGGGCCCCAGGGCCCATGAGAGGGGGGATGCTGCAGGGGGCAAATGGTACCTGGGCCTAGGGTCTGAATAAGGGGCCTGGAGCCAAAAGGGGGGGCCCCACATTTCCAGAGATCTTACATTTTCCAATCTCACCAGGGCCCATGAGAGGAGCTGCAACAGGCAGGGATGTGCTTAGGGTTGGGAGGCAGGTGAGGCAGAGCCTCCCCACTCCCCTCAGAAAGCATCACTGCCCAGTGTAGTGTGCAAGCACTCACAACCATGGGTGCTTGCACACCTCACACAGCAACAGAGGTGCTTTGCAGAGGACTCCAGCTGGGAGGATCTGCTTCCTCTGCCTCCCCACCCACCGTGCCTGGCAAGGGGTACATGGTGCCTGGACCCAGGATTAAAAGGAAGGGGGCCCAGGAGCCAAAGGAACTGGAAATTTCCTAGGACCTCAGAAATCGTTTGCGTGTATTGTGTGGAGACTGGAATTCACATTTTGTGTAAGCCTACATTGTTTTATATATTGTAGTTTATAGAAATTATGATCAGATGGAGGAGCCAAAAAGACACTTTGTACCCTTAAAAGGAACCCAAAAGAAACATTGTACTCCCTGATAAAATTCCTCTGAGACCCTGGGCACCCTAGCAAAAAAGAGTTTTTTCCCCCCTGCCTGGAACAGTCCTGCATTTGGGGAGGAGGAATTTGATTACAAAGTGTGGGAATTTGGAACATAAATATATCTAAAGGGCCCTGCTGGACAGTGGCATAGCTAAGGGGGTGCAGGGGCTAGCAGTTGCACCGGGCATCAAGCTTTAAGAGGGCAACAAGCTGAGCTTGACACTAGTGACCAAAATTGTGAAAATCTTGGTATATATGAATAATACCATCATGTCATATATCACCGGAAAGGCACCGTAGATACTCACCTATAAGTCAAACCCACAGATAAATTAACATAAGAACATAAGAACAGCCCCACTGGATCAGGCCATAGGCCCATCTAGTCCAGCTTCCTGTATCTCACAGCAGCCCACCAAATGCCCCAGGGAGCACACCAGATAACAAGAAACCTCATCCTGGTGACCTCCCTTGCATCTGGCATTCTGACATAGCCCATTTCTAAAATCAGGAGGTTGCACATACACATCATGGCTTGTACCCCGTAATGGATTTTTCCTCCAGAAACCTGTCCAATCTCCTTTTAAAGGCGTGTAGGCTAGATGCCAGCACCACATCCTGTGGCAAGGAGTTCCACAGACCAACCACACGCTGAGTAAAGAAATATTTTCTTTTGTCTGTCCTAACCCGCCCAACTCTGAATTTTAGTGGATGTCCCCTGGTTCTGGTGTTATGTGAGAGTGTAAAGAGCATCTCCCTATCCACTCTGTCCATCCCCTGCATGATTTTGTATGTCTCAATCATGTCCTCCCTCAGGCGTCTCTTTTCTAGGATGAAGAGGCCCAAACGCCGTAGCCTTTCCTCATAAGGAAAGTGCCCCAGCCCCGTAATCATCTTAGTCGCTCTCTTTTGCACCTTTTCCATTTCCACTATGTCTTTTTTGAGATGCGGCGACCAGAACTGGACACAATACTCCAGGTGTGGCCTTACCATAGATTTGTACAACGGCATTATAATATTAGTCGTTTTGTTCTCAATACCCTTCCTAATGATCCCAAGCATAGAATTGGCCTTCTTCACTGCTGCCGCACATTGGGTCGACACTTTCATCGACCCGTCCACCACCACCCCAAGATCTCTCTCCTGATCTGTCACAGACAGCTCAGAACCCATCAGCCTATATCTAAAGTTTTGATTTTTTGCCCCAATGTGCATGACTTTACACTTACTGACATTGAAGCGCACCTGCCATTTTGCTGCCCATTCTGCCAGTCTGGAGAGATCTTTCTGAAGCTCCTCACAATCACTGCTGGTCTTCACCACTCGGAAACGTTTGGTGTCATCTGCAAACTTAGCCACCTCACTGCTCAACCCTGTCTCCAGGTCATTTATGAAGAGGTTGAAAAGCACCGGTCCCAGGACAGATCCTTGGGGCACACCGCTTTTCACCTCTTTCCATTGTGAAAATTGCCCATTGACACCCACTCTCTGCTTCCTGGCCTCCAACCAGTTCTCAATCCATGAGAGGACCTGTCCTCTAATTCCCTGACTGTGCAGTTTTTTCAGTAGCCTTTGGTGAGGGACTGTGTTGAACGCCTTCTGAAAGTCCAGATAGATAATGTCCACAGGTTCTCCCACATCCACATGCCTGTTGACCTTTTCAAAGAATTCTATAAGGTTCGTGAGGCAAGACTTACCCTTACAGAAGCCATGCTGACTCTCCCTCAGCAAGGCCTGTTCGTCTATGTGTTTTGAGATCCTATCTTTGATGAGGCATTCCACCATCTTACCCGGTATGGATGTTAAGCTGACCAGCCTATAGTTTCCCGGGTCCCCCCTCTTTCCCTTTTTAAAGATAGGTGTGACATTTGCTATCCTCCAATCTTCTGGCGCTGTGGCCGTTTTGAGGGACAAGTTGCATACCTTAGTCAAGAGATCTGCAACTTCATTCTTCAATTCCTTAATAACTCTTGGGTGGATGCCATCAGGGCCTGGTGACTTATTGATCTTTAATTTATCAATGAGGTCTGAAACATCTTCTCTTTTAACCTCTATCTGACTTAACTCCTCGGTTAGGAGGGGCCGTTCGGGCAGCAGTATCTGCCCGAGGTCTTCTGCTGTGAAGACAGATGCAAAGAACTCATTTAATTTCTCTGCCATCTCTAAGTCTCCTTTTATCTCCCCTTTCCCTCCCTCACCATCCAGAGGGCCAACCGCTTCTCTGGCGGGTTTCCTGCTTCTAACATATTTGAAGAAGCTTTTATTATTCCCCTTAATGTTGCTGGCCATGCGTTCCTCATAGTCTCACTTGGCCTCCCGTATCACCTTCTTACATTTCTTTTGCCAAAGTTTATGTTCCTTTTTATTCTCCTCATTAGGGCAAGACTTCCATTTACAGAAGGAAGCTTCCTTGCCCTTCACAGCCTCTCTACCTTGGCTCGTTAGCCATGCGGGCACCCTCCTGGATTTAGTGGAACCCTTCTTTCTTTGTGGTATACACCTCTGCTGGGCCTCTATTACTGTTGTTTTAAGCAGCCTCCATGCACTCTGGAGAGATTGGACTCTTTTTACCCTCCCTTTCAACCTCCTCCTAACCAGCCTCCTCATTTGAGGGAAGTCCGCCCGTCGGAAGTCAAGGGTTTTTGTTAGATATTTGCCTGGTATTCTTCCCCCAACGTGCATGTCAAAACGGATCACAGTATGATCACTGTTCCCCAATGGCTCAGTAACATTTACATCTCTAACCAGGTCCTGCGTACCGCACAATATTAAATCCAGAGTCACCTGCCCTCTGGTGGGCTCCGTGACTAGCTGCTCTAAGCCACAGTCATTTAGCACGTCAAGAAATCCGGTTTCCTTATCGTGACCAGAACACAAATTGACCCAGTCAATATGAGGATAATTGAAGTCCCCCATGATTACAACCCTGTCCCTCCTTGTCACCTCCCTGATCTGTTTCCTCATTTCAAGGTCCCCATCCGATTTCTGGTCTAGAGGACGATAGCACACCCCCAGTATTACATCACTGCACAAGCCTGGTAATTTAACCCACAGAGATTCTACGGTGGAGTCAGACCTACCTTCAATCTCTACTTTGCTAGATTCTATCCCTTCCTTAACATAAACGGCCACCCCACCTCCAACACGCCCCTGCCTGTCCCTCCTGTAGAGTTTATAGCCCCGGATTGCGGTATCCCACTGATTCTCCGCATTCCACCAGGTTTCCGTTATGCCCAAGATGTCAATGTTTTCCCTTGTCACCAGACATTCCAGTTCTCCCACCTTTGCTCATAGACTTCGGGCATTCGCATAAAAGCATTTGTACACAGAATGCCCCAGGATGGGCTGCTTATTCGCTCCTTTGTCCCTGCATCCTCTCATTGTGCCAAACCGTCTATCACATCCCATCACGCTACCTTTCCCAATTTCTTCTCCTACTCTGCCTTTGTCTTGTTGTTCTCTAACCTCCCCATCCTCATCCCATAGGGATGAGAAGTCCCGAACCGGATGCCCCTCGGCTCCTGTCGGCCTTCCCCCAGGGATCAGTTTAAAAGCTGCTCTGCCACCTTTTTAATGTTATGCGCCAGCAATCTGGTTCCATTCTGGTTCAAGTGGAGCCCATCCCTCTTGTACAGGCCCCGCTTGTCCCAAAACGTTCCCCAGTGCCTAACGAAGTTCAGGGCAGATTTTGAGCCAACAATCATGGAATTTTCTAAGACCCTCAGATAAGTAGAGGGTTAAACTTAGGGAGGTGTCTGACTATATATAGTTTTGTCTGATTTTACCTGAGGCCAGATCCTGAAAAATAACCTACCAGTAATTGTAACCTAAGAACTGTACAGTCTCTAATTTATTAAAAACATAGTACAAGATCATAAGAAACATTTTTATTCTTTTTTAAATTCTGGTCATCACCACCTATTTGTAAACAGTATCAGAGCAAGTGCACTGTAAACTACATACTAGTAAAACAGTGGTTCCCAACCTGGTATTCACATACTCCCAGGGACACTCAACAGGACCTTTAGCAATATTTGAAAAGAATGAAATAATGGCAGAAAAAGGCAGGTCATGCTCCAGAATGCCTTGCAAGACAGGAATGCCTTGCAAGGACCAGCAAGGCAGGAAGGGAGGTAGCTAGTTGGCTGTGAAAGCCCCAGCAAAAGCTAGTTTTTGGTCATCAATTCATGTATGCACCAGTGATTGAAAACCAGCACAGTAAAAAAGCTGAAACATAAGATGGAAAGTGATCAATCACCCAGAATTTCTCAGCACACTTCTGGTGCAAAACAGTGCAAAGGCAGAGTCTTCTGTTCTTCAAACAGATAAAAAGAGAAAACACTGTGATAAATACAGTAAATCTGGGCTTTCAAATAGAGGAAATGAAGGCTTGTATTTTGCTAATATGAAGGGTACAATTTATGGAAATGGGCTGCCAAGGGATATGCAAGTGAAAAAGGTTGGGAACCACTGCCATGAATCAAGTCCACCTTTAAGGTGTCTGGCCTGTTAAGCCAGAAGCTCTACATACAACATACAACCCATACAACATACACGTAACTGGGAGTGTGTAATTCAAATTCACAGCAGAGAGATGCAGCAGCATATATTTGCAGCCCTTTTTACTCAGAAGTAGACTCACTGCTTTCCATCGGAGTTATTCTTAAGTAATGGTACATTGAATTGTAGCCTGAGATGGATGTAGCTGAGATGTAGCTTCAAATGGAAAAGTAATCCCATCCTGGTGTTAAAAAATAGATATCTGCCAAATGCAAAGCCTTTGCAAAAAGGAACCAGGTTGCAGCAGCAAAAGGGAAGGGAGGAGAATAAAGGGTTAAGGTTGGCTGGAATTTCTCAGGAAAGTTACTATAGAAACAAATGAGCCTGCTTTAGCAAGAACAGAAAGTTTTCAGAGTCCTTCAGACACTCTGGTGCCTGCCTGAGCTTAGCAGAGAAATGAAACTGTTCAGAGTTGAAAGGCTCTGCCCTCTGATTGACCAGGAGTTAAGGCTTGAGCTTGATCACTTGGAGCTTGATTACTCTGCAGAAATTTCACTACTATACCTGAGCATCTACGGTAATTTAATGCAGAATGCAATGAAACAAACTGCATTGGAATATTTGTATTCTATCAAACGTTATGGCCAATTAACCAAAAAATGAAAACACAACTGCCTTATAGAACAAAAAGTGGATTTGCTTAACTCCAAACTGACCTATGAGACTGATTGTTCTGAGTGCCAATGAGATGTTAGTATAATACAGCATAGAACCAATAACTTTTTGTTTACTTAATTAAATTTGATTTTGTCATGGAGGGCGAGCTGCAAAATCTTCTTTGACAGCAGGCAGCAGATAGATGCCTTAGCTATGCCACTGACCGGGGAGAGGCAGCAGAGCAAGTGGGTGGTGAGCTGCTGGGGGGAGCAGGTGGGTTCCAATTTTTAAAAAGCCCGGGCCTGACGTCACTTCCAGTTGTGACATCACTTCTGGGGCAACATTTTGAGCTTGGCACTGGGCTACACAATCATTAGCTACACCACTGCTGCTGGATCAGACCAAGGCCCACTACTTCAGCATCATGTTTCCAACAGCAGCCAATCAAGTGCCTCCAAAATGCTCAGAAGTGTGTGCATGAAAGCAAGTCTGCCTACTCAATACTGTGCATGTCTACTCAGAAGTAAGCCCCATTGCATCCAGTAGACTTTACTTCAAGGAAAGTGTGCATAGGATTGCAGCCTTGTTGACATGTCCTCTGAGCTTCCATGTATCAAAACTTATTTCTACAGCAGCTATAGTCCCACAACTGCATCCCTGAGCTCCTATGCACTCCTTCATGGTAAGTGGATCCACAAGCCAAAGTACTACTGCAGCAGGCCACTTTCCTTCCAGTTTGACACTTATGGACTGTCATATACACATTCTGCATACAGCTTGCAGATGCAGTCACTAAGGCACAGCCCACAGTGGCACCCGCAGCATGTCTTGAAGGAGATTGCACTGGGGATGATGTAGCAAAGGCCAAGCAACGAGAGCTGCAGGGATCCCACATGGGCAATGAGTCCGGCTGAGGTAGGGAAATGGAAGATCCTAGGAAATTTCCAGGCCCCCTCCTTTGGCTCCTGGGCCCCCTCTTTGACCGTGGGCCCAGGCACAATTTACTCTCTGGACTTGCCCCAAGGGCTCGCAGACCCCCTCAACTAATTGACATCTGGACATCAATCACACATGTATGGATTATGTTCATAATGCCTGGACATCCCACAATGAGAACTTTCAATTAAGGGCTACTTTAGACCCCTGACTTGAATGGCATGAGGAGCAGTGGCTCCAAATAATGACACCATCTCCAGCTCTTCAAGGGGATTGCTCAGACTGTGGGCATCTGATTGCCTGCGGTCTGGTTCTGGCCCTCAGCAAGGTGTGATCATGCAGCAAGTTCAATTCCCCCTTGTGCGCTGGGAAATTCATTCATACAGGTAGATCCTAATAAGTAGATTCCTAATAAGGAAAAGAAAGTTGGTAATACAGTGAACCCTCAATATAATGGAATAATAGGAAAGGGTTCCGTTAATGCTGAGAGTCTATTAAATCCAAATGCCAATGTCAATGGAGTCAGTGGAGATGCGCATCTGCAAAATGTATGCAACAATAGAGCAGAAAGTGTCAATTTCTGAAGTCTGTGAAATCAACTTCTGAAATCTGTAATCAAGGTCTGTTAATTGAGGGTTCACTGCATCATAGTGATTGGTGCTGGACCACAGCTCGGACAATAATTGAGCAAAGCCCAGTTCATAGACTCTAGCAAATAATAACAGGGCAATTTTGATACATTTTATGTTTCAAAAAACAAGAACAAGCAAGATTCTTCATCTACATTTTAAACAAACACTGTAGAAACAGTAGGAATTTTTCTAACAGTTATTTCATGGAAACAAGGACTCAATTTTTGTTGCCTGCCTGAAAACTAATTTTTACATTCCAAAGCTGTTAAAGGTTTCTCTCCTGAGTGGTTTCTCTGGTGGCTAATAAGATAACCACTATGACTGAAGGCCTTTCCACACTCCTGGCACTTATAGGGTTTCTCCCCTGTGTGGGTTCTATGATGGCTTATAAGATTACTACTTCGAATGAAAGTCATTCCACACTCCTGGCACTTATAGGGTTTCTCCCCTGTGTGGGTTCTATGATGGCTTATAAGATTATTACTTCGAATGAAAGTCATTCCACACTCCTGGCACTTATAGGGTTTCTCCCCTGTGTGGGTTCTCTGGTGGACCTTAAGTATACTACTCTGCCTAAAGGCCTTTCCACACTCCTGGCACTTATAGGGTTTCTCCCCTGTGTGGGTTCTATGATGGCTTATAAGATTACTACTTCAAATGAAAGTCATTCCACACTCCTGGCACTTATAGGGTTTCTCCCCTGTGTGGGTTCTATGATGGATTCTAAGGTGACCATTCTGACTGAAGGTCATTCCACACTCCTGGTACTTAAAGGGCTTCTCCCCAGTGTTGGCTCTTTGCTGTGAAGACTGAGTCTGTTTCTTCTTTCTTCCAATCTGGTTCCAAACTGATGCTGTTGAAATACGAAAAGAAATGCAGTAAGAGACCAAGGGCAGAATCCTAACCAGGTCTCCTGAAAAGTAAGTTCTATTTTGTTCAATGGGGCTTACTCTCAGGAAAGTGTAGTTAGGATTGCACCCCAAAGGAAGAAATTGCAGCTAGCTGGAGAAGTGTAATGTCCATGACCTCTCAAGCCCATGAGGCAGGTGGAGCAGAGTGTCTAATAGGGAACTGTGAATTATGGCCGTGCCCTCCCAAGTTCCTCCACATCGCTGGGACAAGGATCCAGACCAGGCACCAGATGGCTATGAAGACAGAGTCCTCAGTCTTGCATCCTGCCATTACCACCTCATTACTGGCACTGACTGAACCATTTTACTGGGGTCTCCCCTTCTGCTAGGCTCTCCTATCTGTTGCCACTCCCTTTCCCGCCCAGAACCTACGTCCCTAGTGTCCCTGGCACCCAGGCAACCAGGAATCCTGCCTTGGGAAAAGCATAAGTAGTTTCAAGACACACTTGTGGTCCACCTAGAGGCAGCAGTCCTTCCTGTGGGGTTTGTGTCTGGTTTACAGCATTACACCATTTGATCATCTAGATATGCCTGCAGGGGGCTCAATGGCTATAAGGGGGTGGTGGTGACAGCAGAGCTCCTAGGTAGCTTGGCAGGTGCAACATTGTTTCCAGAAAATACAGTTGATATTTACAGTTGATATACAGTACAAAAACAATAATAAAACAATAAAGCTCTTAATAACTACAAACAATTACCATTTATATAAGTAAACACAATTATTCAAAAATCATCTAGGGAAATAAAACTATTCCTGCCTCTATAAAATGACACCATCATCTAATGCACACACATACATATGAGAAAACAAAATGTTAATATAACTAAAGAGTATGGCAGAGGGAGGGGAGAGAAAAGACTGAAAGTCTGCTGAAGAATCCCAAGACAAGACAGCAGACCAAGAAAAAGAGGGAAGGGGATGAGAAGCAGAACAATCAGGAAGTTACCTATTAAACAGCGTAATCCAATTGGGCATATAAAGTGGTGAATCTCGTGATCCACCGCCATAAATGCCACTGTGATGTTGTAGTCAGCATGCAATATGGAGCTGCCTGCACAACCAGAAGCTCTGTGCACACGTCAGTGGCTCCCAGAGACCCAAACCAAGTAGGTAAGGTGGTGGAAGGAGCAGCTTGGGGGAGGATTGGAGTGGGACGCCTAGACACCAACTCCCCTTGGCAACATCCAATGAAGCAGAGATTCCTACCTGGGGCATCTATCAATTCTGGACCAAAGGATTCTTCTTACCTACAAAGAGCACATTTTCATAATTCTCCATCATGGCTGCCTCATATACGAGCATTTGGTGTATATGCAAAGCATCAGCAGAGCCCACTCTTCACTACTAAAATACAGAGCTATCTCTGTGAATGAAATCAGACCCTGAAAGAAAAAGAAGAAATGTCCTATGAGCAGCACTGGACCTACCTAGGCCATGACTGCAATCCAAAGGGAGAACTGTGTTCCAGTTTCCATCAAAGAACAAAATAATTCTAAACCTGAAATCACATTCTCACACACACTTCCTCTCAACTTTGCATTTCCATCTTTTCGGCTTCTAGCTCCAATGTAGATTCCCAAGTTCCCTGAAAAGAGGCTCAGAGGAGCCATTCCTTCCATTCCAGCTTCCAAATTAACACCACAATCCTATGCACGCAAGCCCAGAAGTACATTCCAGTGCTTCCAACAGGGCATATTTCCAGGGAAGCATACCCAGGACTGAGAACCTTGTGCATTGTGCAGGGTGACCAGATGACATAGCTGCAAAAGAGGACAAGGCACTCCAAAATGTAGGACATCCAAGAAAAATGTAATACATGACAAAATAAAAGCTGAAAGCACTGGTATGTTGATTTCATGTTGTTAATTTAAACACTAATTATTATTCAATTTAAAACTATATTACATATAATTTATTACATAATTTATTAATTACAAGAAGGCTATGCATTGCCTGCAGGGCTTGCTCACAGGGAAAATGAGGACATTTAATTTCTTTTCCAGGACATGAGGCTAAAAAAGAGTACATATCCTGGAAAAAGAGGATGTCTGGTCAACCTGGCATTGTGTGGCTGCTTTCACATATTATAATCCCCATCACTTTTCCCACTTTCAAAAACATGACATCATTTTCTGCTGCTCTGGCTATGGTGGAGGCTTATCCAAGTGGGTATCTGCCCACTCAAGCCCCCTCATTATGTTACCAGCAGTGCTTTTTACTAACCCATGTAAAATGTGCACACAAGGGGGAAAGCAATGCTGTGGAGGGATATCGTATTGAAGATAATGGCCCGTCTATGTACTTTGGCAAGGATTAAGGTGTACCAAAATTTAATGAAAGTGCATATGAACCAAAATGGGGTTTCAACTGGGATTCACATTTCTGACACATTCACTCTTAAATTATACAGGGGGGACTCCAACCACCAACATGCACACACACTGGAGCCCTAAGAAAGGTTAGCTAAGGAAGTGAAAAGATTGTGGAGGAAAGAGAAACTCCTCTGAAGAAGTGCAGAGATGGGGAAAATGCAGTGGGAGAAAGGATGGAGGTAGATTAGCTGGCTTTCCAGAGAAATCCAGAAGGACGAAGGGAAAGGAGAACGTGGGGGGGGGCAGTAGCAGGAAAGAAACTAGTACAGGTAGTCCAGAATGAGGTGAAAAGATGTGGCTGGAAATGTTACAGGAGGAGAAGCCCAAGCTGCCAATCCCCCTCACCTGGCCTGAACGGGCAGCAGCCATTTCTGTTCAGTTTGGCTTGGTTTGCTTTGACTCCTTTTGTCTGCTATCTGTCAGGAAGAGAAGGGAGTGTGAGTTTTGTAACCTTTTAACCTGCTTCATGTCCATGCTTGAGTCCTGTCCCACTCTTTGAGTTGATGGCTGGAGAGCAAGATCGGGCAGATCAGAAGGACGTCATGGCTCTAAGTCCTGGCTCCTGATGGCTGGAAGTCAACTGACGTTCGTCCTGATGGCTGGAGCTCCGTCCTCGAATGGAGGCTGTGCTCACTTTTGTGCCTCCAAGGCCAGCAGTGCCAAAGCTGGTCTTTCCCTCCTTTGCACACAGAGGGTCGGCTGGTGTTTCACCTCCCAGTACTCGACAAGCCGGCTCCTTCTCTCTCAAGCCAGGGGCAGAAAACAGGGCAGCCTCCGGGCCTCTGAGCTCTAATGGAGAAACGTGCCAGGCTCCCTGCACAAGTCCAGTGCCTGGGTGCCATTTTGTCGTTTGAAAACAGAACCGCGATGGAGGCTCCTGTTGGTGCCAGTCCAGTACAGGCCCCACTGCACAGGGGCAGCAGGGAGTCCACCAGGTCCTTCTTCCTGGCCTCCCAGTGCAGCCTCCACCACCAGGAGACTCCCTTTGCTCTCTGCCAGACCCTGACCCTGCCACTCCCAGTCCTCGCTGGGCCTCCCCCCAGGCCTCCCCCTCCCCCTCTCCCAAGGCTGCTCCCAGGCCTCTCCTCTCTCCCTGGGCCAGGCCTTCTCACTCCCTACTTCCCCAGCCTCAGGCAAGGCCTCCTCCCCTTTCAGGGCCAGAGTCCCCCATCACAGCAGGGCCTGTTGGGAAACGTAGTCCCTGGGCCCAGCAGACATTCCTCTCTCTCTCAGACCATAAGATTCAAGCATTCCCACCCCCGGCGCAAAGGGATCTCAGGGTTTGCTGCCAGGCCCTGGATTCTTTTTCAGCTACGCCTCTTTTTACAGTGGATTTCCCATGAGGGGCTGGACGGCTCCCATTCAAGGAGCTGTGGGTCAGTCCTGGCCCCATTAGCCCCGTCTTTCCCCTACAAAACCTTGTTAGGGGTTTCCAGGAGTGTCAGGGGAGGGGCTGGGCGAGGCTCCCTCCCCACCCCATATACTGGCCACCTGAGCAGCAGCTGTGCCTCCACCCACTGCTCTGGGTGCCCAGCTGGGCTTTCCCCCTGGGAGTGGGTGCCCAGCACAGCCCTGCTCCCCTGGAGTCGCTGGCAACAGTCCTTCAGCTGGGACTCACTACCTGCCTTTCTGGCGCAGAGCCCAGCAGGCACATGAAGGGGGTAAAGAAGGTGGTCTTGGCCTTTGTTGCCAGTGTCCCCAGAGCAGGTTGGTGGCCTCTGGTCCACTCAATCAAACACAACTGGAGCTGTGCTCTTGTTGTGTCTGGAGGGTGTTCTGAGGGCCAGAGAGGTTGAATGAATGACCCATTCATTCATTTATTCATGCATCTAAGTTCCATCTCTAATTTATTTAAATTTTATATTTAAATTTTTTCTGGCCCTCGACACCACGCTAGATATTTGATGTGGCCCTCTGGCCAAACGTTTGGAGATCCCTGTATAAAACCAGATTCCATCACTGTTATCTCTAGCTAAAACGATCGGGGTGCAGGTGATGGGAAATACCTGTGTAGGAGACTGGAGAGCTACTGCCAGTCACTGTACACAGTACTGAGTCAGAGGAACCAGTTGACTTGACATAAAGCAGCTTCCATCAACACTGAAAGCCAAAGGCTTGGAAACAACATCATTGGATACCCTGTAATGTTCTCTAGAATTGCTATCCTTTGTTTACTCATTTTTTTTACAGGGCATCCAAATGACATTTGGAAGGCTTGGTGTGGAAGCACCAATGAGCATTAAATAAACTATGTAAAAGGTATTTCTAGTACTGTAGGACCGGCGGGAGCATCTGCAGATTTTTAGTTAGTTTTATTGATTGTGTATTATGTTTTAATGCTATGAACCGATTTGGTTTTACTGAGAGAAAAGTAGAGCAAAATCCTATGCATGTCTACTCAGAAGTAAGGCTCATGAGTTTCAGTAGGACTTTCTCTCAGGTAAGTGTGTATAGGATTTCAGCCTTATACGTATTTGGGCAGCCCAGTCCTATCCATGGTGGGTCCACTGGGTGCAGTGACACCAAAACGGTGACCTCTGTATCCAACGGCCCTGCGGAGGCTGCCGGAGATCTTCTTGAGGGAAGGCAGCTTTTTCCCCCTTCCCAGAGTTAGGGCCTACAATGGGACTACTCAAATCTGCAACAGCTTTTTGCTGGTGCAGACTGGAAAATCTTTGCAGGGGCTCAACATGGAGGATAGGATCTGGTGGAGCCAGTTCCAGCTCTCTCCTACACCAGTTCCTCCCCCCGCCCCAAAAGCCTGCACTGCCACCAGCGCCACTGCCATTTACTTGTCCCCCTCAGCCATATGGCATCCTCCACCCAGAGCTGGGCCCAGCGCCAGCTGGCACTGGCCTGGTGCCGGCCTCTCTCCCTCCTCCCCCAGTGCTGGACCTCAGCACCAGCATTCGGGCCGTTTAGGATTGGGCCCTTGATCAGTAATAGACATTTTCAGAAGGTGAACAGAGATGCATTCGCTGCATGAACTTTGCCAGGCTTGTATTCACTTGAAAATAACCTGGTGGTGTGACCGCAGCAGTCCTGCAGTCTTTGAAGTAACAGGAGCTTTGCATCTGGCTGCATTATGCTACAGTACAAAATCCACTTTCGAACTCTGGCACACTAATCCCAATAGGACTTTGCATTTTGAAAAAAGGAGAAGAAAAAGAATTTCCTATCTGTTTCTGTTGCCTACCCTGCCTTTTGCTGCATGCGTGCTTTCTATTCTGCTGTCATTCTGGGGTGGATGCTGAGCATGCCCTTCCTTTAATCAGAGCAAAGAGAAGCTGTCAATCGCATCAGTCAATGACAAGAAGGGGAGCTGTTTTCTGCAATCACATACAAAGCCGCCTTGATTTTTTTTCCTAGTGAGACTTCGGCTAGCTTTAGTGGCAGCTGCATCCTAGGTATAAACACTCCAAATTGTGCTGTGTCTTGCTCATCACTCGAACATTGCAGATGTGGAAAAATTAGTTCCTTATATGTCATTTGCACAAAAATAAACCTCCAATGAGCAGTTCTTGAGTCATATCAGTTGGAAGGCCCAGAAAGATATGAGCCAGGAAGAGCTGAATGTGCACTTAAAACTTCATTCCACGTTCTGCATTAAGGCTGGTGGCAGATATCAAACTGGAAACCACCAGCGCATTGTTACAGAGTTCTGGAATCAGACTGTGGAAAAGAGACATGAGCATTATTACCATGTTCAGCCAGCATGAGGCTCTCAGACCTTATTCTTTCCAAAGTTTCTCATCCACAGATGAGTCACCACAAGGGGGCAGCACAGACTGAGAAAAAGACCTTAGAGCAGTGGTTCCCAAACTGTGAGTCATGGCTCCCTGGGAAGTCACAGAAATCACCCAAGGGAGCAGCAGAATCCTCACAAAAAACTCACCACTCTATACAATGTATAGGATTGTAGCCTGAATGGAGAACTGCAGCCAATGGCCCAGTAGGTCAAGGTAGCTACCAGTCAAAAAAGTTTGGGAACCACTGCCTTAGAGCAGTGTTTCTCAAACTGTGGGTCGGGACCCACTGTGTGGGTCGTGAGCCAATTTCAGGTGGGTCCCCATTCATTTCGGTATTTTGTTTTTAATATATTAGACTTGATGCTCCCTTGGTATGTGATTGCATTTGGGGAAATGTTACAGACCTGTACTTTTAATAAGCTGCCATGTATATTCTTTTAACAGTGATAGTAAATGGGACTTAATCCTGGGTAGGATTGCAGCCTAGGATTGTTAAAAATGTTCCTGTTGGATGTCACTTCCGGTGGGTCCTGACAGACTCTTATTCTAAAAAGTGGGTTGTGTTGCTAATGTGTGAGAACCACTGCAGATAGTGGAACCAGATAGTTAATGGACCTTATATGGCCTAAGCTTAATATATTTAAGGAATTAAAGGAAGATTCTTCATACCCAACACTTCAATCTGCACCCTTTAAGTGGCAGTTCACTCATTGCACAATTTAATTTGTAACCTGAGGGGGAAACTTAAACAACTTTGGTGTGTTTTCAAAAATATAAAATGAGAATGCAACAGGCAGGCTTCTGCAGGTCTGACTTCTGTTGGGACTCACATCAGACAACCATGACTGGCTGAGCTCCCTATAGAATGTACATCTGGTGGCAAAGCCAGGTTTGCATCTGCATAATGTGTGAATGGCCCCATAGGGACAAGGAAAAGAGTGGTCACCTGTGAATGCCCGGCACGTTTGAATGCATTACACAAAAGCTTCCAGTCCTAAGGCTTGTGGGCCTCTGTCACAGTCCAAGGTCTTTTACTGAAAGAAAAAAATACTTCCTTTTAGAACTCTTGGGTTTTGCCCAAATCATTATACTGAAACTTCTGCTATAGAAGTCATTTTCTGCATTGATTTAGGTCTACAAGAATTTCAGCAAGCTAGTGCAAAGATCAATCACAACTGAAGCTTCAGGCCACCCATTCAGACTGTACTATGCCAGAAACATTGAACAGGAAAACCAATTTTTTCTTTTACAATTTACTACATAGTTTAGTGACAAATGCTAACTGATTAAAGGTGCAACAGTGTTTAAAAATAAAAAAGCTACCCTTGTATGAAATGGTTGCTGCTCTGTTTATTGCTGATGGCCCCATTAAAAAATTCCTTGGGTAAAATAATATTGAATTAGGGTAGGTTCTAACACCTTGTGACCCACCTGTGTATCTGTTGTACATTAATTGATTATTCATGCTGGATACAGTTGTTGGTAACATAACACCTATAATATAAATATACAGGGTATATAAATACAACTCCCTTGCATGGCACCCAGCACAGAGATCGAACTGGGTTTGTCCCAGGGCTAAGCCAAGGGGGGGACGAAATAATGGGAAGACTCAACTAGGCTGAACAGGGACAGTGCATAGTTACTTCTCAGTTTTTTCGCCCCCCCCCCCCCATTTTCACAATCCCAGGCAGGCCGCAAAAGCAGGAAGTTTGGTTAGATGGTAGATTATGGTCAGTTTATGGGATCAGACAGAGTGGAAGCTTAAGCAAGAGCCTGATCATGGTAAATTCTTTGTGACAATACACTGTTCTAATGTGGATGTGGTTATTTTCTTTGTTAGGGTCCTGGGATCCAAATCCTGGCTCTAGCTTTCTCCAACTTTAGTGCAAAGAAGGGAAGAGTCTGGTTCACCCTACATTCCTGTTTTTCTGTCCTGCTGAGTGTATTCGGACTTACACTCCTCCTCAGTCTTTAAATGCCACCAGCAGTGGTAGTGTTGCTTCCTCCCACCAACTTGCCTGGAGATGTGGTAGCTCTTCCTCTAGCTGAACAGCCCTTGCATCAGATGTTGGGGTTGGGGCATTGGCTCCCCAGGAGAGGTCAGGCTCATGCCCCAGACAAGGACAGAGCATTTAATTACAGTTAAGCACATGTATCCATTCTGGAAGTGCCACAATCAACACTGCAGTACACTGAGAATTCAATTAGCTTGGTTGGCAACCTTCAGTCTGGAAAGACTATGGTATAAGCTTACAGCACCCGGTATTCCCAAGCGGTCTCTCATTCAAGTACTAACCAGGCCTGACCCTGCTTAGCTTCCAAGATCAGGCATGTGCAGGGTAACAGTTGCTGCTCAATTAGCTTAGCTGTGCAACAACTTGGTCTTCTTTAGGCTGCATAATTCACACTGAAAATGAGGACAATGAATCTTCCTCAGAGCTCAGAGTTCCTCTTGTTAATGTTTATATGTTCTGAAAAGGGGACAAATATGAATATGTGTTATAAATTCTCCCCCTTCCCCTAAAAAAATTGCTTCCAGTTTTGAAAAGTCATTATCTGTGGGGTAAATGGTGCTACACTGGAGGGAAGGGGTTTATGGGAGTAAGACTGTCCTATTTCATAGGCTTGTGGCGATTAAAATAGAGAGAGTAAAGCCCTTTGCAGATAAAAAGTGCCATGTAAATATTAGATCCAAACATTGTGTGTCTTTTTTAGATAGCAAGATTTTGCAACCTAAGAACATAAGAACAGCCCCACTGGATCAGGCCATAGGCCCATCTAGTCCAGCTTCCTGTATCTCACAGCAGCCCACCAAATGCCCCAGGGAGCACACCAGATAAAAAGAGACCTCATCCTGGTCCCCAACCTTGCATCTGCCATTCTGACATAGCCCATTTCTAAAATCAGGAGCTTGTACATACACATCATGGCTTGTAACCCGTAATGGATTTTTCCTCCAGAAACTTGTCCAATCCCCTTTTAAAGGCGCCCAGGCCAGATGCCGTCACCACATCCTGTGGCAAGGAGTTCCACAGTCCAACCACACGCTGAGTAAAGAAATATTTTCTCTTGTCTGTTCTAACTCTCCCAACACTCAATTTTAGTGGATGTCCCCTGGTTCTGGTGTTATGTGAGAGTGTAAAGAGCATCTCTCTATCCACTCTGTCCTTCCCGTGCATAATTTTGTATGTCTCAATCATGTCCCCCCTCAGGCGCCTCTTTTCTAGGCTGAAGAGGCCCAAACACCGTAGCCTTTCCTCATAAGGAAGGTGCCCCAGCCCAGTAATCATCTTAGTCACTCTCTTTTGCACCTTTTCCATTTCCACTATGTCTTTTTTGAGATGTGGTGACCTAAGGAATAAATGGAATAACCTAACCTAAGGAATAAATGCAATTTGTTACTTTAACTAGAAACCACTTTGAGTGTCTTCATCATAAGTTATTCTTGACTGAGTGCAAATGCCTGCCTCATTTATCTATTGGGGCAGCTACTGACAGCACAATCCAATGTGTGTCTACTCAGAAGTCCCATTGCGTTCAGTGGGGCTTACTCCCAGGACAGTGTGTATAGGACTGCCGCCTTAGTTAATGTTCATCTGTGTTAATATTGCAACACAAACCTTTTGATGTTTCTAAACATTCTTCAAAAGCAGCTTTTGAATGTCAGGGTACCCAGTCCTAGCCGAATAAAAGTTCTTCAATGAAAATGGCCCCCCCCCCCCATTGTTCCTATCTCTGGACATACAGAGAAGGTGTGATGCTTTTGCAAGATTGTGGTGCTTTAATCGTTGCTTAATAAAGGTTAAGTTTTGTTGCATCATGCTCCATTTTTGTGAAGAGTGGTTAGACACAATAGTTGCTTTTCTCCAATCAAGAAGTACTTCTATGCAATGATTTATTTTGGGCCAACTGAATTGATTAAATATAGTACTGCACTGTTGCAGAATTACAGGGCAAAGGCACGGTTCCCAGAAACCTACCATGGCATTTGCAGCAACACAGAGTCACTGCAACCTAGTGAAACCGCTACACAAGGGTAGGCGAAGAACTCCAGCTGTGAACCAGAATTGTTCCTAGGAGAGTACATCCAGAATTCAAGGCCAGCATAGGCTGAATTCTTCACCCCAAGGTTTCTGCAGCACAACGCCTCCATTTCACACCATTCAGTCAAATTATTCCACAAATAATTCTTAGGATTTTTTCCCCTGTAAAGACATTTGGTTTTCCACAAAGTAACTCAGCATAGAAACCGAAACCTTATTCCATGAAGCTACACCTTTAGTATAAAAGGAAATCATAACGCCCCATAACACAATGCAACCCTTCACTGGGACCATTGTCTTTCCTATCTGATCACCACCATGCCGAGGAGAGTACTGATCTGATGAAAAAAGACACATACAATTGCTTTTGCCCAGGTGGCAGCCTAATTCCTCACACCACAGTACTGCCAGCCCATCCATGCAGTCACCTGATGGAGGTTGCATCAATGGCAAATTGTGAGGGGTTTGAGGAGGTGGCAGATTTGGGAATCAGGGTGGGAGGAGGTTGGGAATGGTAGAGCTCTGCTCCACCAGATCTTGAACTCTGTGTCTGGCTAAAGGCCTGATATGGAGTCTGTCAAGTCTGTGCCAGTAAAATAGCCGGCACAAACTTGAGAAGCCCCATTGCGGGGCTTGGGGATTCCCCCGAGGAGACCTCCGGCGGCCTCAGCAATGCTACTGGATGCAATGGTATCCCTTCTGGTGCTGCTACCTTCAGGACTGGGCTGCCTGCTAATATAAAAGTGAAGGGGAAAGAAGCAAGTATCAAAAAAAAAACAACAAATGGAATCGTCTTAGTGCTTTTCTGGAGACATGCAGCTTCTTCTTTATGTAAAACAACCCCTTGGCTAAACTACAGGTTAACAACTCTTGAAACAGAACTACACTCTCCATGGAAATGGGCCCAGTGATGTTCCAACAACAGTTGCCCTCTTATCTCTTTCTCCTAATGCAGCTGATGGATTTGCCCCTGTGGACTTTTCAAAAACGTGGGGCATTGTTCAATAAAGCCTCCAGTTGATCTTTGGCAACAGCAAAAATATTCTTTTGTATGGGAGATGAAGAGAAAATAAAACACCAGGATCAAACTGAAAGTGTTTCTGATAACAGGCACAAAGCACCTGTGGCTTTAGATAATGGAATTGTCTGTTTTGAATGCTGCTAGTATAAATATATTCAAAAGGTGTGCTTATCGGCCAGATTGGTGGGCAGCCCAGTCCCTCCTAAACTTTCCCACATTGGTGCAGCGGCACCAACATGGGCTACAATCATTCTTAGAGGGGAATTTACCATGGGGAAAGTCTCCTCAGAGTAAGGGGACATTTGTCCCCTTGCTCCAGAGTAAGCCCCAGCCTGCATAATGGGTCAACTCTAACCTGCACCAGCAATGTTGCTGATACAAGTCATCTGTGTTGGTGGATCAGGCCTGGGAAGGTGGATAGGAAATGCACTGCTGATTCTCCTTCTCCTGGGCCCAATCTGCCCACCTCTGTCTGCCACCACCCACTCTCCCCACTGCATTGCGCAGGACTCACCTGTTCTGGCAGGCTTCCTCAGCTGTACTGAACATAAGAACAGCCCCACTGGATCAGGCCATAGGCCCATCTAGTCCAGCTTCCTGTATCTCACAGCGGCCCACCAAATGCCCCAGGGAGCACACCAGGTAACAAGAGACCTAATTCTGGTGCCCTCCCTTGCATTGGCATTCTGACATAGCCCATTTCTAAAATCATGAGGTTGCGCATACACATCATGGCTTGTACCCCGTAATGGATTTTTCCTCCAGAAACTTGTCCAATCCCCTTTTAAAGGCACCCAGGCCAGATGCCGTCACCACATCCTGTGGCAAGGAGTTCCACAGACCAACCACATGCTGAGTAAAGAAATATTTTCTCTTGTCTGTTCTAACTCTCCCAACACTCAATTTTAGTGGATGTCCCCTGGTTCTGGTGTTGTGTGAGAGTTTAAAGAGCATCTCCCTATCCACTCTGTCCATCCCCTGCATAATTTTGTATGTCTCAATCATGTCCCCCCTCAGGTGTCTCTTTTCTAGGCTGAAGAGGCCCAAACGTCGTAGCCTTTCCTCGTAAGGAAGGTGCCCCAGCCCCGTAATCATCTTAGTCGCTCTCTTTTGCACCTTTTCCATTACTGGCACACACTGGAAGGCTCTGGCCTTAGCACCAGCACACCTAACTGCAACACCTTTGCAAAATGCTTTACAGCACTTTTATGACAGCTAGTGCTGGCACAGAGCAAGGGCAGGATTGTGCCAACAATTACTGAAGTATACCAGAATGCCAAGCAGTATTATATGTAAGGAAGTGAATGTCTCATGCAAAATGTGATGTGAGTTCTTTGCTTATTTCGAAATATGTTTCCAAAATTTGATGGGTGTTACATTCCAAAGACTGAGAAAGCGACTCATGCTGCTTCAGTTATTACAGATATTTTCAGCTGAGTTAAGATGATCAGTCTGTTGTATAGGATGTTGCTATGGAATAAAGAAAAAGTCCAGTGAGTTTCAACAAAAAGGTGCTATTTTTCTTATTTGTAGCCATGCTGCAGTAATCCATGGGAAAAGTCACTAGCCCACAGATTACCAGATCTTTACATACAAATCATATGAATGTCAATGAGGCCTATGAAGAAGAAACAGTAGGCTGTGCCCCCATGTCTGCTTCTCACATGTGCTGTATAAAATTCTGACCATGTATTGTTATGGATGCTTGGAAATCATTAGGCAGATGGCTTGCTAATAATCCAGAATGAGCAACTGATGCTTCATCAGTAGAAGCTGATGATAGGAGATGTTCTCCCAATAGCTGGGAATCTCTCTCTCTAGTTGTTGGAATGGAATTCCTATGAACGCTAGAGAAATGGGGAACGCTTACAAACAGATTGGTTATTAGCAGTGATTTTTCAACCACTGTGCCACGGCTCATTGGTGTGCCACAAATGGTCCACAAGTGTGCTGCAGGAGTTTGGGGGAGAGCCATGTATTAGTATTAGCTTCTGCTCCCTGATCTACTTCCCTGACCTACTGGTCTACTCAAGCTTGTGCCAGCTCTTTGGACCCAGGCAGATGGATGAAGGCCAGGAAGGAGAATAGGATATCAGCAAAATCACTGCTGCCAATAACTGCCTCCTTCCTGCCCTCAACACATTCCGTCTCTGCCCTGCTTGCCCCTCCCCACCCCGCTCTCCCAACCCTCTGCACCAATTTATCAGAGCTAGGACAATTCAGGATTGCTGTTGTTGCAGGGCTATTGGCAGCAGCCAAGTTGTGTGCAACAGTGTGCTGTATTTTGCGACACTGGAAAAGCCACTTCACCACCAGAATGTGAGTTCTGACACTACAGCAGCCTGTTTAAGATTGGGCCCTGGGTTACTTCAATGAGTTACTCTCTAGTGAGTGTGCTAAGTTGTCACTAGTAAGGTCGATGAGTCACCGATCAGCAAGGATTCCACCTAAGATATCTTATGAAGTGAGTCTGCAATGAGTGTTGGAACGTAAGTTATGTTCCTATCTTACCAACAGAAGAACTGAAGCACAAAGAGTTATAGCATGATAGGTCAGAGTACAGGCAAGCTGCAGTTGCTCTATAATTAACATTTCAAGAAGATGCATGTTCAGTGCAAGCCTGATTTTTGTCCTAAAATCTGCCTGACAAGGACACATCAGCTTCAAAACTAAGAACTGGATCTGGTGAAGTCAGAACTAAACTCTGTAGAACTGTGATGTGGATCAAGGTCACAAAGCTTGAAGGATGTTTTGCAGGTAGCAGTAAAGCAAAAGCAGCTTCACTGGATTTCCTCAGAGGGAAGTTGCTCCCAAAAACTCTCTCCAAAACGTTCCTTTGCAAATGTTGCTGTTCAAAATTCTCTAGATATTTTCTGTGTTCAGATCTCGGAATTTGCTCAGT
Source organism: Tiliqua scincoides (assembly GCF_035046505.1). Lineage (NCBI taxonomy): Eukaryota > Metazoa > Chordata > Lepidosauria > Squamata > Scincidae > Tiliqua > Tiliqua scincoides. The sequence goes on from NC_089825.1 coordinate 20,211,980, forward strand.
TATCTTACAGTCCTGCCTAAATCCCCACATGGTGATGCAGTGGCACCAGTGCGGGCTACGCTGCATCCCGCAGGGGATTTATTTGAGGCTGGAAAGCTCCTCCTTTCCTTACTCTGCCCCAAGGTTAGCCCCAGCAGGTGCAACAAGTAAACTCAGATCTGTGCTAGCAATATTGCTGGTGCAAGTCACATTGATCCATGCAGGCTGATCAGGCCCAGTAAGGGGGCCCAGGAAGAGGTTCAGGATTCAGTACATGCTGCTGCTGCCAAACCTGCCCCCTTCCAGGCTCAATCTACCCTCCTCCTTGCCCCATCACCATCCCATTCCACTCATGCCCTTTTCCATCCTGCCCACTACCTGTCCTGTTCCTCCCCACCTGCTTCCAAGCCCCTGCATGGGATTACCTGCTCCGGTGGGCCTTCTGACATCCACTGGCGCAGACAGGAAGGCTCCAGTCTTCCTGCCAGTGTACCCGCAGCTGCCACAAAGCACTTTATGGCACTTTTGTGGCAGCTAGCACTAGTGGAACATGCTTTCTGCTGGTATGTCCCTTGAATAGGATTGGGCTGTTAGTGGTCTCCAAATATTTGATGTTTCTATTTGATACCAAATGATTTCAGTATTTAATATTTGACAGTACAGGTATGTATGACAACGACATGGATACATTCTGAGGAACGTCTTTGCCAACTTATATTGCGCGCCCACACACACACACACACACACACACCCGATATTAGCTGCAAGTCCTCTATGGGTATTAGCAACTTCAGGGAGTAATTTTGTTTGGGGTTGCAGCACATGGGTAAGGAAGAATTTTAAAGAACCCTCTGGTTGCATTGTGGTTCTCATCTAAACTGCCTTCTCCTGTAGCTACTTTTTGAGTTTGACCTTAAGTGTATCCTATTTGAATACGCCCAATATCCCACTGTGAGTTCACATTGCAGATGAAAATCAGTAGAAATGATGGACGAGCTATCTTTCAGTTGTTCTTCACTGAAGCATCCCCTAAAAGCTTCCAAAGGATCAGGGTTCCCCCAGAAGATCACTTGAAGATGACTGATGTCTCATATTTATCATTCGTTGTTATTCAAAGATTTGAAATATTTACATCCTGCTGTTCAAGCACCAGATTCTCAAGGCAGCCAACAATTACCCTGAAAACCTTCAGTACAAAATTAACAGAAAAGCAGTCAACAAATCCATTTGGGCAGCATGCATCAAACTCCATTAACAGCAGAAAGGGGAAAACAATTGTCTTCTAAAAATTATCACAGAGGAAACTTAATGGATGGCTAAAGGGAGGGAATTCTAGAGACAACAAGCACCATGACAATTGAAAGGGTTCAAAACTTGTTGCCACTTCAGAAGATGGCGGTGCTCTGACAAGATCTTTGGCCTGGACTGAAGGTGGTAGAGTTCCAAGGTGGTCATGTGTCTGTACCAGTTCAGGCTGCAAGGTGAGGAAAACATGCAATCTCATTACAGGGTAACAAAATTAGATGAACAAGAGAGGGTGTGTGTGTGTGATTCATTCTATCTGAGAAAGGGATTTGGAAACAGTTAGAGTTCATGGAACAGTACGGTTTTATGAGAGACTGAACAATCCAGAAGCCTGAGAAACTGCTGAAGCATAAGAGGGACATTTTGAAACTATTAATCCTGACACTGCTACAGAACAATAATGATTGAAGCCAATCCTTTGTATAGTTCAATAAGAACAAGTGTGTAGAAACTGTCCTCTTTCTTTCAGAGTGAGCAAATCTATTTGCCAAGTTGCTAAGTCCAACTTGGATGAATCCAGCCTTCTTGTCTTGCAGATGTTGTTGAATAAACAGCAAATGTTTGGGCCCAGTTCTTGCTGTAACAGAAGAATGGATCACAGTCTCTGTCACTTGTTCTCCAGCCTTTTGTTCGTTTAGGGGAAGGAAAATGCCAGACAGAGCTCATGATTCACAGTATGCTAAGCTGCATACAGCCAGCACCAAGCCTGTCTTGTCTGAATTACTGGAAAGTTTCAATTAATTAACCCACATCTGGTTCTTCACTAAAGCCAAACACTGACATATGGCTTTATAGGAAGCAACCAGCACCTTGATGTGCTCAAAAGCACACTGGAAGCCAATACAGCTCAGCAAGCCTTGGTGTGATACGCATAGACCAATGGGTGCCAGAAAGTACCCAGTCCATTGCATGTTGCACTAGTTGAGGCTTCCCGACAGTTTGGGAGGCGACCCCAGGTAGAATGTGTTACAGTAGTCTAAACAAGATGTGACTAAGGTGTGGATCGCTGTAACCATACCTGTCTTCTTCAAGAAGTGCCGCAACTAGTGCACCAGGTGACACTGGACACAAGCACACATGGCCGCTACCTATGTATCCAGTAGTAAACCCAGGTTGTGAATCTGGTCCTCCAGAGGAGTGCAACCCCATCCATAATGGGCTGTAAACCTGTAAAAAGAGCTATAGCTACACTGAACTTAATAGGTTTTCAGGCTAGGTGCTGTGGTCTAGCTTTTTTATCTAATGAGCCTAAACCAATCCTAAAGGGGGGGGGGGGGCTAACTATCACCAACACTAAAAACCATTAAAAACTGAAAACGAAAAACAACAACTAAAACACAACCTAAAAAGCTAAAACTAAAGCCAAGCTAAAAACTCTGAAAACTAAAAACCCAAAGGCACTTGAAGCTAAAATAACTAAGGATTAAAACTAAAACTAGAGGCTAAAAAGACTAGAATAAAAAGCTAAAAACTGAAACCTACTATTTCACCCACAGCTTTGGTGAGCTTCCTTAGAGGCCACAGTTTTCCTCAGGCACTGGATCTTGGCGCTGTTCTTATATAGGTTGTAACTGATCACCTGTTGCAGTGGTTCTCATGCATTTAGCACTGGGACCCACTTTTTAGAATGAGAATCTGTCAGGACCCACAGGAAGTGATGTCATGACCGGAGGTGACATCATCAAGCAGGAAAATTTTTTAACAATCCTAGGCTATTATCCTACCCACACTTACCCAAGAGTAAGTCCCATTTACTATCATTGTTAAAAGAATATACATAGTAGCTTGTTCAAAGTACAGGTCCGTAACATTTCCCCAAATGCAGTCACATACCATGGTAGCATCAAGTCTAATAGATTAAAAATAAAATATTGAAATGAGTGGGGACCCACCTGAAATTGGCTCATGACCCACCTAATGGGTCCTGACTCACAGTTTGAGAAACACTGGCCTATTGTATTAGGGAACATTGTTGTCAGCTGTTAACCCCACCTGGCTCCTTACTCTCTGAGTAACATTTTTCAGGGCTGGTAGCCATGCATTATTAATTCTCATTGTTTCTTCTTTCCTATTCAGATTGTTTTGATGCTTATATATGTCAATTGCTTCTCTATACATACGCGCGTGGTAATGTATAGTATTAGACAACAATTCAGTGTGTTTAAAATCCTGTTTATGTCCTGTTGTCACTGAGTGTTCTGCAATTGCTGATTTTTCAATCTGTTTTAAGCGACAGTGTCTTTCATGTTCCATGCACGTATGTATAGAGAGGCAATTGAAATATATAAGCATCAGGAGATAAGGAGGCAAGGGCCTTTTTTTGGAGGGATGTGTGCTCACACTTGCGCCCGCTCTTCAACAAAGGTGGCAGTGGTGGATCAAGGGCAGTATCAGGTGGTTGTGCTCTGCCTTAATCCCCTGCTAAGGTCTTCCTGGGTAGCCCCTCTGGGAAACAGGATGCTGCTGATCTTGATGGACCTCTTGTCTGCTCCAGCAGGGCTCCCGTCTTTCACATGGTTTGGTCCTTAATTTAAAAATAAAGAGTACAGTTCAAATCCCTGAGTGCCTAATGGAAAGCTGCTCATGCATCAACAAGCCATAATCCCTCTTTTTTCGATGGCTCCGTTTGATATAGTCTGGATATAACAATCGGCTTCTTGGAAGTAACTGATCTGAAACAAAGAGAAAGTAAATATTAGAGCTGTTCATTTGTGAACCTAAACACAGTTTACAGTTGGTCGTGGCTTATGAATTCTTTACAGAGAAGTTTACCCGTTAGACATCAAGTGAATTGTTTGCTATTTTCCATAAATCTAATTAAGTTTTGACGGATTCATCAGTCTCCCCCGGAATTCTTTCCGGTGAATGGAAATTGGTTCCTGCTGTGGTTTGGCGTCCACCTAACTGATCATATGCCTGTTTAATCTGCTCATGGGATATTTAACAAATTGTGAGCTATTTCAGGGTGCACTGAACTGTAACTGCAAGTGTTCTTTCCCTGTCACGCCACAGGGCCATCATGACAATGCTCCTTGCAATTTATTTTTGGTGGAATAAATCTGAAGAGTTTAAAAAAAACAACAAAAAACACCACACCATCATCTCCAGTGAAAATGTAATAAGGTCAAAGACTTCCTCAGTTCATAGAATGATCAGAACACCAGGGCCTTTGCTTCTGATTTATGGACAGTGCTGTGCCTTACATTTCAGAGACAACGGCCTACTGCAGAGACAGACATATGTCTCGAGGTAACCGGGTGATAATTCATTGTAGTCATCCAGAACGAGCCTTGGATTTGGCAGTGAGGAAAAGAAAGGGGTAGGCATGTTTACCCAGTGCTTGATGAATGATGTGTGAGGCACTACGTGAAACAGCTTCACCGTTAGGAAAAACCTGCCCATAAGGTACTGGGCATGCATTCTGCAATTCAGTCGGGCCGTATTAGGAATTAAGACGCCAACGGATTCTAAGCTGACTTTGCTGGGATTGCTTGAGAGTCACCTCACATCTCCCTTTCAGAAAGACCTGTGAATGGGGCTGCTGACTGCAGCTCAATTTCAAATTGCTTCAAAATGAATACAAATACCCTCGACTTCTGAGGAGCTGGTTTGATAAAGTGGGAGAGATAGTCATCTTGGAAAACAGTTCTGCGCAACTTAGGTGTTCCGCTAACCATTAACCCAAAGCACTGTGTGATTTTTAATTTTTTTTCTGGAAGCGTGGCAGCCATTTTTAAACGTTTCAGATATATTGAAACTCTTTTGCAAGAAGCCTCGTAGATAAAAGAGTAAAAGCCTCATATAGGTAAAAGTATAGATGACAAAAAGTCAGAAGTAACACTCTGTGATCTCTCAGACCTGACCCAGGGCAAAATGGTGCCTGAAGCATTGCAAACATTTTGCCACCTAGCCAGCACTACTGTCTACTTCTGCCACGTGCCTTCTCCTCCTCTGCTTCATTTTGGAAGCAGAGGAAGAGAGGCAACAATGATAATGGCAACCCTCTTTGCCTGCCCACCCCAGTGGCAGAGTGAGGAGGGAGGGGGCAATTGGGGGCTGTATGAGAGGTGCATATGCCTGTCTGTTGCCCAAGGCAGCCTGCCTCATCTTGCCTCCTGGCTGGGCCAGCCGCCTGCGCTCTGTTTTTGGCTTAAACGTGACAAGTGGGTATGTCGCAGAGTACGTCACTGTAGATGCAAGCCATGAAAGAGTCATGATACAACACATATGTGTTTAAAAAGAAAAGTAATATGCCAAAAGGGATGGATAAGACCAGACCATGACATCAGAGGCGGCATGCCAAATCCTGCCCCCCCTTACCCATTGATGTGCCAGCCTCTGCAACTCCCACCTGCAATGTGCTGGCTCCTTCCTGTCCCATAGTTTAAAAGCACATCTATTTTGCTTACCTTTGAGGAGGGATGAACCCCTGGGCAGTGGAATACCTGGGGGTGCCATGGGCTCAAGCGACCCTGAGTGGTACGTCTGGGAGTGGTGGCACCCCCCCCAGTCATGCTGCCCCCACCATTTGCACCTGCTGCCTGTCCAGAGACCTTCTGAGAGCCTTAAAAGGCCTTCTAAGGGTATAAAAATATCACTTCCAGTTTTTGGTCAAAAACTGGAAGTGATGTTATTTGGCCTCTGAAGGCCTCCAGATTGGAGGGAGCGATGCGGGGGGGGGGGGGGGAGCTCGGCTGGTGCGAGAGCTGGTTGTGGTTATGGTTGTGGCCCCGGGTAACACCAGGACCAGGATCACCACTGCTCCGTGATGTGCACCCCTCCCACCAATCTGCTGTCTGAAGTGACTGCTTCAGATGTGCTTTTAAACTATGCCAGAAACTATAAAAGAAAGGGCTGTCCTGAGACCTTCTGGAAGATTGTTCAATACACGAGGTGCCACAATAGAGAAGGCCCTGCATCTTGTCACCATCCCCTTAGCCTTGGATGGCAGTGGTTTACTAAGCAGGATCCTATCTGATGATCTTAATGACAGGCAGGATTACGTGAGAGAAGGCAATCCTTCAGATAAATTGTAGCCACTAGGGAAAATTGGCTTTTGTTAGAATATCAGGATATGATGGCACTCCTCTTTCACCTATCTTACAGCTGCAGTTCATTTATTTACCATGTCTTATTCAATTGTTGTGATTGATGAATGAAAATACTTATGAAACCAAATACACACACACACGTTCCTGTATTCTAAGTTGCTTACTACATTTGTAGAAAAACTCTTTTCAAAATTAATATATATTAAAAAAAAGAACCTGACTTTACATTCTGATTTGTGGGCGTGTCTTACACATTTTAGAAATGTTTGTTTTGTAGGGGACCAGTGAAGAGTCTGAGAGTACCAGGAACTGTAGCTTAATTGAAACTAAGCAGATGTGGATCCAGTTAGCAATCTGGATACAAGACCTCTGGGAGCTCCATGTAAGAGCAAGATATAATATAATCAATGCATTCACATACAATGCAATCTTAGGCTGTCTACTCAGAGGTAAGCCTCACTGTGTTCAAAGGGACTTACATCCCCTTAAGCTATAGCATCAGGTACTCTCAGACTCTTCACTGGGCCCCTACAAAACAATCATTTCTAGAATATGTCTAGGATTGCAGCCGTAAAGTGTTTTAATAGTTCATCTATTGTTGTAATAGAATGGCCTCTGTGCTTACATACCACAAATACTATTTTTGTTGCTTGTTACTTGTTACTGTTTGCTTATGGTTATTTTATGGTTGTTTTATTGCCTTGTGTTTTTATATTATTATATTAACTTCTTTAAAAAAATGTTTTATTGATGTTGTATGATGCCCTGGTTTCTTTTCAGTAAGGAAAATGGCAGCACAGAAATATTTTTAAATAAATAAATAAATGTGAATTTTGCTGCATGCAGAACAAAAGATATTTTGTTAGAACATTCAGAACGTAAAGATCTTTATACATAAATAATGCATTCAAAACATAAAGATATTTTGATGCATTCAGCACAAACATCTCTAGGCCATTTCTGTGTGTGTGTTTTTCCATCCAGAGAGCAGATCAGTTCCTGTTGGTTCAAACCAAAACAGCAAAGACAGCAAACCAGAGCATCGGAGGCTCTGCTTTCTGCTTCCTGCAGCAGCAGATGAAAGGCGATACAGAATGAGCGTTATATTATCATATAATAGCCAGAGTCATGGCATAAGCTCCACTGTGGTTCAGGTATGGACCAGTGCTGAACTTACCACATGCACGTCCCAGTCCCGGGGCAAAGGTCTGCAATGCCACCATCCTGCACAATGCCGCCCCCCCCCACCTCCAAAGCATGACAGAGCCTTGCATAACTGTAAGACTGGCTAGGGAAGCGTTCTGAGTCTTCCCTGCAGTCTTAAACTGTACTTCCGGAAAACCAGAAGTACAATTTTCAACCCTGTCAGGAGCCTCAACAAGGCTTCCCATGCAGTCCTAGTGTCATGTGGACTTAGTACTTGGGGCATTTGCCCCATTTGCCCAGCGCTAGGCCCACTGCTGGTATGGAATGTAATAACCCAATGCTTCCATCAGATTCATGAGACTCCCATGCAAGTTCATAAAAAGCAGTTTTCTACTTCTCATGAGCTTAAGGGCAAAGCAATGTCAGATATAATCTCTGGGACGGAAACCTAGCAAAGACACACTGGAGCAGAGACTAAGGAATTTCTTTCTAGGTATGTCCTGTTGACATCAGTGAGGATTTATTTTCGAGTAAACATGGTTAGGACTGGTTTTTAAAGGATGACTAGTGGTATGCTCTGAGATAGTCTAGACCAGGGATGTCAAGCTCATCTCATACAGAGGGCCAAAGTTAACATTCATGGTGCCTGCTGAGGGCCAGAAGCAACAACATTGAACAAATGTTGGCCAAAAATAAACACTTTGGTGTTCTCACATAGAAGCTCATTAGCTGCAAATGAGAGAAGAGAAAACGTGCACATGTTGTTCACATTTTCAAGATATGAAAGAACCCAGTTTTCAAGCTGGGAGAGTCCAATTATAACAGAAGGCTGGAGAAAATTTCTGGGGGCCATATTTGGCCCACGGGCCTTATATTTGACAGCCCTGGTCTAGACATCTCTGAAGCTACCAATTTATGAGAACAGCTTCGGTTATGCTCTTTAGAATGTGCTTCTATGGTAAGAGAAACTGGCCAGTCCAGGATGAAAATAAGACCACCAATCTGGCACAGATGTTTTGTGCCTACAGTACTCACTGCACAGCCTTCAGAATGTGTGAAATGAAGTAGAGGAAAGCAGAGTGATGGTTGAAATGATCAAGGCTGTTGACCTCCCCAAGGCTGGTTGCAGGTTTGAGGGACCCAGGCAAAACCTGGTCCCAAGAGGTTTACAGAGAAGTAGCAATTATCATGGCAGCAGCAGAGCCTCTCTCAATAGCCGTGGGCCCTCAAGATACTGGGGGTTAAGCATTCATCCAAAGGTCATGCATGCTGATGTTGGCCCTGAGCCTTACTAAATTCAGAACATATCTGCCATCGGTACCCAAGGCTTTTCTCAGTATTTGTTACCCCTTGGGAGCAACCTCAGATTACTGATTGACAGCCCAGTCCTATCCAACTTTCCAGCACCAGTGCAACCACAATGCCGCCCCAGGGTAGGGGAACAAACATTCCCATACTTTAACGAGGCCTCTGTGACTGCAACCCAAACACAGGAAACAGTGCATACCCCATAGGTACAGCAGCACCAGCACTGGAAAACTGGATAGGATTGGGCCCTCAGCCACTATTGGAATTTATAGAAATCCATTAACTGTTCTCAGTCCACCACAGGGTGCATTTAAAGATCCACAATTTGTAAATCAAAGGCATATTTTTTTTAAGTGTCTAAAATCTAGACTCTAGATTTTCTCCTTAGCAATGGGGAAACATACTGAATGATTGGAGCCAGTCTGCCAAATGTTGCACTTTGAGATTCCCAGCCGTGACCTGCCCTGGCCATTTGCTTGTAGAAAACTTGTCACATAAAATTTTTATATAAGGTCACATTTATATTCTGATTTCAGTGAGCAATCCCTCCTCTGAGGCAGTCAAAATAGGAGCTCTGTTTAATTAAGGCGAGCACTCCACATGCTAATGAGCATTTGATTGAGCACAAGACATTTTTACAATTCTGACATTTCTATTCCACTGGTGAAAAGTCAGTCAGAGAGATGACCTCCTCTAATGCCTTCCCATTCAAGAGAAGCAAGCATGTAGAAACAAGTATTAGTGTTGTCAGAAACAGGGGCGGTAATTGTGTTGGTTGGGAGAAGAACAAAGAGGAACCACAGGACAAGAAAATATCCACAGGAAGGCTCATGTGGTTTCCTGACTGACTATTTTAATGGGAGTTGAAATTGTGGTATAAATGATGAAACTGTAAGTTATTAATTCACTGGTAGCATAAGGAGGAATGCCGCAAAGACCGTTCTTCACAGCACACACAACAAGACCACACGCAACAATGGTACTCGGACTTTCTGCTTTGAGTTGCCCTTACTTGTCTGCCAAGGAGCCCCTCCATGTCTGCCATAGAGTCCCATATAGTATACATAGGATTCTGGGGCATATTCTGGTCACACACTCAATTAATATAGGGTAGTTGCCAGGCCTATTTGATCTGTCCTGATGCCTGGGTGAACTAACAGCGCATTCAGGAAAATACCCAACTCACCCCTCCAATTACTGTGCATTTCAAGGGGACATAAGTAGGAGGGTGACCATACTGATATAAGTTGGTGTGCAATTTTTGATCTTCTCAGTGAGGAACTTCGGATAGGCGATATTTATGCAGATTTTCACTCCAAGAATCATCTTATCTAATGCTACTAGGAACTGGTCATAGGTTAAGAACCCATTTATCATAGGTTAAAAATGAATGCATGGGCAGCCCAATCCTGAGCTGCCTGGAGCACCCAGGCTCAATGGCACCAAAAAGGGCTGCCGCTGAATCCTGCGATTAGCCTCCGATTAGCTACTGCGGGAGGCTCCTTGGGAGAAGGGGACATTCATCCCCTTCCCCCAAGTAAGGTAAGCAGCCCTGAAATGGGGCTACTCACTTTACCGCCATCCGATACGAGTAAAGACGCTCGTATAGGTTGCGCAGCCCTGCACGAGCGCCCTGGATCCTGCGGAGCTTGGCTCCGTGGATTCTCCTCCCGCCTGCTCCCTGGCATGCCTCCCGCCTGCCCCTCGACACACCTCCCACCCAGCCCCGCCGGCCTCCCCCCTCCTTGGAACGCCTCCCCCACGCCCCCGTCCATGTCCCCGCCTCCCGTTCCACAGCCCGGCAGTCCAAGAGACTGCCGAGCAGTGGAACTTGGGCCACCGCCAGGCACTGGGCTAGCACTGGTGGGAGCCCGGCAGTGAGCCCTACAAACATGCCTTACGGCACGTTTGCGACTGAGGCCTGTGGCGCAGAGCCATGCTGCCAACCACAGGATTGGGCTCTAAGCCAGACCACTGGTCCTTCTATGTTCTATGCATTTTGCAATATTGTTCTATGTATATATAAAACCTTTCAGTTTCCAGTTGTTTCCCATTCCACAATGTGGTCATCTCTCTGGCTGCAAAGCACATGCCCTCGAGCTTCTGCAGTCAGTAACAAATTACACCTGGCAGGATCTCAAGTTCTTGCTCTGCTGACTGACCTCAGCATTCCATTCCGCCCTCTCACCACGGCAGGCCAGTGACTCCTCTCTCTCACCAAGGGTCATGACAGCGTGTCAGCAACTTCTGTTCTCCTCTCTAGGCGTGAACAAGCTGCTTCAGGCAGGCTTCAGGCAGCTCAACCTCCAGACCTCACCTCTTGCCCATTCTACCCTGATGTAAAGCATCTCTCCAGGGTTTCAGATCATAGTCTCTCCCAGCTCTACCTGGAGGTGCCAGTGATTGAAATTGGGATCTTCTGTCTGCACAGCATAAGCTCTTCACTAAACTGTTAAAGCTGGGCAATGACATTTTGTACCAGGTAGCCAATGTAGTCCATGTTGCAGTAATCCAATTGCAGGATGACTCTGGTCTGGTCACTGTGAGCAAGACATAGGAAATGTTGGTGCACCAGCCGAAGCTGGGGAAAAGGCTAAAGCAGCTATTTGGGCATCCAGGTACTTGGCAGAGAGTACTCCCAAAATGCAAACTTGTTTCTTCAGGGGATTGCAACCTTATCTAGAACAGACTGATATACTGTCACCAATGCTAAACTGAGGCTAATTCACCAAGGCAGTCCTATTGGTGTTATTATTTGTTCATGGTCAAAGAGTAGAGAGACTAACTCCATCTCCTATTATAAACCCACAAATCCTTTGTCTTGATAGAGTACGTTGTGTGAAATGTTCGCTTCAGTTGTGGGCTCTAGGAATGCTACCTTGGATCCCTTCTGTTGTGTAAGTCTGTAAAGCAGTTTGAATGATTGATTAGCAAAATGTGCTAATCATTTTGCTTCGTAAATAATTATATGCAAAACTACTGCAGCTAAGCTCCTTAGCAGTAATTAGAACTTAGTTGAAGCTGTGCAAAAATTGCTTTTGCTTAAAAATAAAATAGAGTTTGATTGCTAAGAGTTGAACAATCTACAAAAACAAGACTTATCCAAAGATGCACCTCAATACATATTGCACAAAAAAAAGTGACTGCTATTTTCCATGAAATATTAAAAACTGGATCCAAACATCTTTTCTCTAAGCCTGACAAACTTATATCTGTTTTGAAAAATTAGTTGCTGGGCTCCAGGAGGACAAAAGCCTAATTTACTTACACGAGTTCTGGGGTCTATAATCCTATCAGCAACAGTGTCTTCTGCTGTCCCTGGTATCTCAGTATGTCTGTGATTATTATGAACTTGTTCCTCCCTCCCACAGCCATATTGAATTAGCACGTAAAATGCCAACAAAAATTAAGGAACTCTGGGACATCTAGTTCTTGAGAACGTTTTATATAGGGAAGTATGTCTTAGGGCGCAATCCTAACCAGCTTTCCAGCACTGACATGGCTGTACCAATATGGTGTGCACTGCATCCTACAGTGGGGAGGCAGTCAAGGGGGCCTCCTCAAAGTAAGGGCATGTTTGTTACCTTACCTTGGTGCTGCATTGCGGCTAGGTCAGTGCTTGAAAATTGGTTAGGATTGTGCCCTCAATTATTTAACTATATGAAATAACATTAAATTTTTCTGCAGCTCCAAGTGTGTGTCAATTATTGCAGCCCCTTGGTGTTAATGAAACAAAAAATCAGAAAGGAGAAGCAAGTTTACTTCTTCGTGAGCAATTGGATAGAATACACCCTATTTGTCTTTCCTTGTATCTCCACAACTTAGGGCCCAATCCTATTCAACTTTCTAGCACTGGTACAGCTGCAATGCAGCCTTGAGGTAAGGGAACAAATATTTCCATACCTTGAAGAGGTCTCTGTGACTACCCCACCACCACAGGATGCAGCACTCGCCCCACTAGCACAGCTGCACCGGCACTTGAAAATTGGATAGGATTGGGCCCTTAAAGGGCTAAAAGCTGAAAATTTAGGGAGGACACCAACTATCACTGATGGGGTCACCTCTTGTGTAGCCTCCGTCCCCTTCTATAGTCCCTGTTTGATCTAAAAAAAATTAGAAAACGGTTTTTAAAATGAAGGTTGCAAAATCCAGGTGCTTACTACTGGCATGTAAAAAACTGAGCCTGGTGTCTGGCACTTGGGCTACTGAAGGGGGTAAGGGATGGATTTGTGTTCCTAAGTGCATTGTTGTGTGTAGGACCTGCCTGCAATCTCCTCCTTAACTTCCTTCATCTTTACCTCTTATCTTGTGCAGGTCAGCTAGAATCCTTAATAAGCCTTGGTTATGAGTTTGCTGAACTCTTCTTACTCAGGCTAAGCTAGAGATAAGCCAGCAGCAGTAGCACCAGCAAAGGCAGAGTCTACCTCCTGCTCCCTTTCATCTTTAGCCCTTCCTTTCCTTACCAACTACAGCAACATCTGTAGAATTTGGAATTTATCAAATTCACAGCTCAATCCTATCCACACTTTCGTGGGAGCAAGCCCCATTGACTCTGTTGGGACTTATATCTGAGTAGACATGCATAGGATTGGGCTGCTGTTCTGAAAATCACATATCCTTAGTGAATAACAGTATGTTTGATAGCAAAATATTTGTTTTCCGACAGATGACTGTTTCAACAATTCACAATACAGTAATATTTATTTTATTTATTTACTCTATTTTTATGCCACTTTTTTCCCCCCAACTGTTTGCTGACACAGACTGCAGACACTAGGAGGAGGCTAGGACTCAGCAGAGCAGGATTCTGCCCACCCAACCTCCCCGGTCTGGGCTGGTCACGCCCCTGCCCCACCCTGCCCTTCCCTCATCCCAGAGCATTTCCCCCCTTGCCCCCAAAACCAGCATTACTGACTGGCAGTGCAACTTACCTCCAGGTGCTCCCACAGCATCTCCTCTTGCTCCTTCCAGGTGCTGTGGAAGTGTCTTATGGCACATTTGCCACACTCGGCGCTGGCACTAGAGCTCAGCGCTGGCGCGAAGGGAGTTTAGGATTGGGCCCTTAGTCTACTGCTAATACAAGCCACAATGACTGGCTTCCCATTCCCCTCCTTACCTTGCTCCCTGTGCAGTTTCTTTGAACCTGGAAGTGCAGGTCTTCTGGCTATTTATAGGGTGAACATGCACCATTCCCTTGAATAAAACCAGAAATCTCACATTTCTGGGTTTGACAAAACCATGCAGGAAGCATAGTAAGGAGCTTCTCTTTTTCTACAGCACCAGGGCAGAGGTGGAAGCCACAGCCTCGGCATGGAATAGCAGCATATAACTTTGACTATGATATATATCTTTGAACTATGATATATCTTTGAACAATGACTTTGATACATCTTTGAGCAGCATAATCATAGTTCATGCTGCCAGTAGATCCAGGGTTTAAGCTCAGTGATGGAAAGTAGGTACAATGCTGTCTGCAGAAACAGCTGTATTGTTCGGGAGGCAAAAGACTAGGGCTGCAATCCTATTCACACTTTCCATGGAGTAAACTCCATTGTCTATAATGGAACTTACTTCTGAGTAGACAAGCATGGGATTGGGCTCACAGAGGCTACCTGTCTCTGTTCTTGTCCTCCGTGACCAATGGAGGTGTGTCCTTACCTCCTTCCCGCTGGATTGGGCTCCTGGCTTCCCAATGTGCAGGAGCTCTCTCCGTGAGTTCTCCCCACTGCAAGGGGTTCACCAGGCCATGAGCTGTCACTCACCCACCCATTAAAAGCTCTGTTCCAAAGTTTAGATCATATACTATCAACAGAGATCAACATACTTGCAGAAAAAAAAATACAAGTAACATGTTTTCATTTGAAACCTTTTTACTGCCTCTGTTCCTGTTTTTTTGTTTGCAGCAAACTGGTGGGAACTGATGGGGAGCAATCAGAAAAAAGGAGCTTTCACTCAATAACTCTGCTTAATTTACACCCATCACCTTTTTCCAACTCACAGAACCATGCATAATAATGAAACATAAAAGCTACACATTCTACCTATCCTAGATAGGCAGATAAAAAGTTCTATCCTTGCTTTATCAGCCACCTGCTACTTTTGAATGTCAGCCTGCTATTTGCAAGTGAACAACTAGTCCATGCAGCATTATTACTATCAAAGCATGTTTTTTCTTACTATGTCTCTGGTTCACTTCTCTCCTCCAAATAGTGCTTTGTAGCACACAGAGGGTGTTTAGCACCAATCCTGAGAAGCCTCTTAATATCCTGAAACTCCATCCCTTCTAGAAGCATTTTCACTAGCAAATCTTCAATCTCTTGCAGCCCATTCCCAACTAAATAAATACCCGTGCAATGATGCAGCAGCACCAGACTGGGCTATGCTGCATCCCACAGAGAAATTTAGGCTGCTGTAGTCTCCACAGAGTAAGGGGACATTTGTCCCCTTGTTCCAGGGTATGCCCCAGCAACCACAATGGGTAAACTTGGTCGTGCACCAGCAATATTGTTGTACAAGTCTGAATTGATACGTGCAGGTGGATCAGGCCCGGGAAGGAGGTTAGGATACAGTGTGCACCAGCACTGCTCCTCCCACCCAATCCTGGGCCCAATCCACCCATTCCCCCACCCAATAACTTCCCCATAGCGCCCCTCCCTGCTCTCCCCCCCACCTTCCCCTTGCCCCGATGCTGGATGTACCTGGTCTGGCAATTGTCTCAACAACCACTGATAGACATGGGAAGGCTTTGGATTGGGCCATTCCAAAGCCAAGGTTTAGAAGAGGGTTGGTGTTCCCACACAATCTAGATATGGAACTGAAATGGCAAAATTAGGACAAACTATCTGAATGACTAGCATAGGTTCAGTTTTGCTTTATAATCAAAAGCTTTTCCACAAGCGTGATCTACACTTCAAGCAATTGAAATGGGATAAACACTTCACAGCAACTGAAAGCTGGAGCTAAAATATTACCCTCGGTAGGTGGAGACCATATTTAAAAGACATAGACATAAATGGAAGGCATGTTTATGCTGAAGATGGTCCTTGACATTTAATTAGCCATAACCTCTTGCCAATGTTTGCCTTTCAAGTGCTTATCTATAACTAACGGCTGATCTTGCAAATGCAAGACATGTGTCACTCCAGCTGGAATATATTTTCCTGTGAATTTATCTGTTAACTAAACATCAAGCTTTCTGTCACTTACAGTATTTTTCATGGTAAGGACAACACCCAATAACCACTTATCCTTCTTACTGCTTTAACATCTGTAAAAATTGATCTGATTTTTCCACTTCACCCATCTTCCATTGGGGCAGTGATTTGCAAGTGCTGAACTTCTAGGACCTCTTGGCTCATCAAATCCCCTTTCCTTTCTTATTATCAATTAATATATGTAAAGAACATCAATACAGATAAGTTGCTCCTCATGGGTTCACCTCTGTTTATGTTCAGAAAGGGTTTGTTAATGTGAAACATACTGTACTGTTATTTCTCTTTCAGAAATCTAATATGTGAGACAAAGCTAGCTTGCCTTGAAATGCACTTTGCCTCTTCTGTGTGCCCTCCAAAACTTGTTTTCTTGTGCCACCATTGGATGTAGAATCTGTGGGCATTACAGGGGATTCTGAGAGAGGGGGACACATACAGTTCAAATGGACATCCAAGCCGTCTGACATTCACAATGGCCTTGCATGAACTTTTACAACAGAGCCACAATTGTAGGGTAAGATCAGTATGGGTAAGAAGGCAGACTTTTAGAGACACTTGTCCTCCATTATTGATCATTTCATTGAGGAACCCATAAGTTTTCAAGGAACCCTACAGTCACTTGGAACACAGTTTGAAAACCACTCCGTTAAGGAAATACATGCCTCACTGAGGGAACATACAATATTTGCTAAAAAAATAAAACACAACTTTACCGGAAAATGCAGGCAGCCACGGGACCGCTTTTTATATAATGTTGTATAACTAATCTATGAATAGATTCTCTTTTTCTCATAAGCTTTATGCACAAATGTACACACACAAATAATTGTGAATGTCAGTTCCTATGGACACATCCACATATTTGCCTATCAGCTCTGTGTTCCCTGGAACTCTCTGCTGGATTAAAACTCTAGCAGAAAACCAAGATCTGAAAACTGGTGAAGAATTAAGTCGCCAGGTTGGAACCTAGGATTTTGCACTAGGTTCTCACATGTGAAACCTGCTGAACCTTCATAGGTTTTCCTAAGTGCCCACTTGGGCTGCACTCCAGACACCCCCTTTTTGGAATGAACCCTCTCTTTTCTGTTTCATAGCTGAGACTTTACAAGAGCTTGACTTACCCAGCTAGGGATCCCACATGGACTCAGCAGCCTTAAGGACAGGCCAGGTATCCTTTTGCCTATATTCCCTTTCTTGCATGTAGACTAAACCTTTCCACAGATCGCCACAGTTTGCACATAAAAGTTAGCAATAGTTCAAACAGCCAGGAAAACAGCAAATATCTCCCGTTTTGTTTCACGTAGGAGAAGAAAAGAAAATACTTCAAACACCCAGAAAATGCTGGTTTTCTGAAGTAATTGTCAAGATTGCAGGCAGTTGCTTTATGCACACACTATTACCATTTACTTCAAAGGAAATCTGGTACTTTTATCTCACAGCAAATTAGCTCTGAATAGGTAAGTAGGGGGTATATTACATTTCAACCAAAGTATTGCACACTGCACATATCAAGAAGTGGTCTATTTTGCTGTGTGTGCAGTTAAGAAGCTTCTGCTGATGACCTGCACATTTAATTACCCAATTGTGATTAAATATTAGCAGCCTATGAAAGGCTGCTGCACCGTTTTTTTGATGTAGGCTGTGAATATTAGCAGCTGAATCCTTTTCAGGACCAGAAATTGAGCTACTGCTTTGGTCAGTTGTCTATACTTTTTTCCAAAGTGCTACAAATTGCTCAAACCTGTCTCCTCCCCTCCTCTTTCCAATCCACACACACACACACACACACACACCCGTCATATGTGTTCGGATTATCTCTTTTCCCAGCACTATGAATTTCCTGCTGCCTGTGGCAGGTTCCGCATCCTGCTTTGGGAAACATGATACAGCACCAAGCACTAAAAACCTAGATTTATGCTGGTTTAGAGGTAAAATTCAGTTGTAGCAGCCATTACAAGAAATTCAATTTCTGTTTTGTAAAGCACAGTAGGCTTCTGTTGACACAAGCTTTACATTCATTTTAATGAACACCAGATGCCGGCGGGGAGAGGAGAGAAAAAGTCTTCGTTTGAAATTGAATAGGAATTTTATGCTAAACGCTTGCAAACTTTTCATTTTTATGAACTCTAAAAAAAGTTCAGACTCTCATTCCATGTTTACAAAAAACTTTCGCTGATTTAAGGTTTTCCCATACAGTTCTTAGTTCATGTTTATCTCTGGGTGTTAAACTTACTATCATTTATCATACATAAATCATTTTTAATTGGTGACAGCATCAAAGATTTTACTTTGTTTTCTCCTATTTTATAGACAAGGCTGAGAGCAAATTATTTTGCTAAGGGCTGCAGTGCATCCATAGTAGAGATGGAACTAGGCCATCTGCCATGGCCTAAGAACCTCTGAATAAGACTGGGCCTCAGGTTGGATTCATTTTGGGTCCCCAGTGGAGTTTTCTGTCAGATCTGAAGTAGATCAATTCACCACCAAAATGTGAGTAATCCAAGATTTCAGCAGCATCAGAAGGTGTTAATCACTGCCTCTATTACCCAAAGTCAACTACATAAGAAAAGCCCGCTGGATGAGGCCAAAGACCCATCTAGTCCAGCTTGCTGTATCTTACAGAGGTCCACCAGATACCTCAAGGAGCACATAAGACACCTGCATCCTGGTGCCATTCCCTTGCACCAGACCTTCTGAGGTAGCCTACTCTAAAACCAGGAGGTTGCCCATACCCATCGTGGCTTGGAAATCTGACTTGGGTAGAAATCTGTCCAATCTCCTTTTAAAGGCGTCTAGGCCAGATGCCATCACCATATCTTGTGGCAAGGATTAATCTTGTGGCAAGGATTAATCACCATATCTTGTGGCACAGATTAATGACATGCTGGGTAAATATTTTGTTTGTTCTAACTCTCCCGACACTCAATTCTAGCAGATGTCCCCTGGTTCTGGTGTTGTGTGAGAGGGAAAAGAGCATCCCTATATCCACTCTATTCACCCCCTGCATAATTTTGTATGTTTCAGTCATGTTCCCTCTCAAGCACTTTTTTCTAGATTGAAGAGTCCCAAATGGTATAGAACGTGCTGGAATCCCTAGCATGTATGCACTACTGAAACAGAGACGCCTGCGTTGGCTCGGTCATGTCGTGAGAATGGATGATGGCCGGATCCCAAAGGATCTCCTCTATGGAGAACTCGTGCAAGGAAAGCGCCCTACAGGTAGACCACAGCTGCGATACAAGGACATCTGCAAGAGGGATCTGAAGGCCTTAGGAGTGGACCTCAACAAGTGGGAAACCCTGGCCTCTGAGCGGCCCGCTTGGAGGCAGGCTGTGCAACATGGCCTTTCCCAGTTTGAAGAGACACTTGGCCAACAGTCTGAGGCTAAGAGGCACAGAAGGAAGGCCCATAGCCAGGGAGACAGGCCAGGGACAGACTGCACTTGCTCCCAGTGTGGAAGGGATTGTCACTCCCGAATCGGCCTTTTCAGCCACACTAGACGCTGTTCCAGAACCACCTTTCAGAGCGCGATACCATAGTCTTTCGAGACTGAAGGTTGCCAACTATATAGAAGGAAAGTGCCCCAGCCCAGCAATCATTATGGTCACTCTCTTCTGCATCTTCATGTGGCTATGCCTTTACAAATCATAAGATGACAGCTGCTTTGTAGTAGACTAGAAGAACAAGAAGTATTTCCCTTTTAAATGTCTGGAATAAATAGTAAGTAAATGAGGGTGCAATCCTATCCTGAGCTGGAATAGGCCAGCCAAGAGGCTTGCGCTGTATCCAGCATGGGATACGGGCCCAAAGTGGCTCAGCCAGAGGTAAGGGAAAACTTTCCCCCTTACCTCTGACTAAGGCACCCTGGCCCCTATGGGTCTACGTGGACTTGTAGTCCGAGGAGAGCAGAGCGACTTGAAGTTGCTCCAAACTCCCTGGGAACAGGGGTTGGGATCCAGGAAACTGCTGGTTCCCAGTCCCACCTCCCACTCCATATCTGCCTGTCCCTGGGGCCACCCACCACCTACCCTCCCCTGCCCCAGAACACCTCCCTTCTGCCTCTTCCCCACCTCCTCCCCACCCACCCCAGAGTCTTGTGTTGGCTGAGCTCAGCCAACGCAAGACTCAAAGCCTCAGGGCACAATCCTAACCCCTTATGTCAGTGCTTTCCAGCATAGCTGTGCCAATGGGACATGGCTGCATCCTGCAGTTGAGTGTCACTCACGGAGGCCTCCTCAAAGTAAGGGAATGTTTGTTCCCTTACCTCAGAGCTGCATTGCCCTTATGTCAGTGCTGGAAAGCACTGACATAAAGGGTTAGGATTGCGTCCTGAGTTGGCGCGGAGGCTTGTGTCAGCCTCTGCTGGCCAGCACGCCACTGTGCACCAGCCTTGCTGACTCCCATGGAGTCACAAACATTATGGCACATTTGCAAACCTCCTGGGCTGGCATAAGGGACTTGCACCAGCTGAAGGGCGCCTCTGGATTGCGCCCTAAATCATCCACAACCTGGCAGTAGATTAAAGAAGTTGTACATATTCTTCAAAGTAATAAACACAAGTAAATGATGATTGGTTATTTCTTAAACACGTCCCACCTGTACTTAAGGCAAAACGTACATGTCTAGACACACAAACTATAGAGCCGAATGTACTGGACTGCTGGCACTGTGCAATCAAGAGAAATAATAATTGGTCATAGTGAATAGCCTGAGATAAAGTGCATGGTGGGAAGAAGTCACCTTGTGGCTCAGTGAAAGAAGTTATTTTCATATAGATGAGACAGCCAACTAGAGAGGGATATCCAGCTAAGGACAATAAGTGGCTTTGAAAAACAGAAAAGGGCCATTCTTAAAATTGGATTCTGTTTGTGCTTTTGGAGCTACAGACAGAGGTGATGTAGTACACTAGCTGCTTCAAAAACAGCCCAACTGTAGCCTAATGATTAGACAGTGAAGGTTAAGAAGGACCATAAAAGATAATTGCAGTCGCCCAGTCAAGCAGTGATTAAGACAAGGGAATGGAGCTCAGCCAAGCCAAGCAGCAGATAAGGGTGACTCCTGGCCAGATTTGGGGCATCATGGCTAGAGAGATAACAGTCAGATTAAGCCAAATTTACACTTTGAAAATAAAGGTGGAACAGAGTGGTTCTGCTTAGAAAGGAGAAAGCACATGCCCTTGAAAAGAACAGGAAGCTTTAAGGAGGTAAGTGAACCACCAAAGCAACTGCAGCCCAATCTCCGTGGAAGTTGACCCTCAACGTAAACATGTGCTGCCTGCTTGGGGCTGAAAAGACCAAAGAGTTGCCAAACACACATGACAGAGGTCCCACAACATGCAATCTAGCTATGGACAGGCATTCACATGTGCTGAGTTTGTCAGCAGAGGCTGTGGCATAGCTAGAGGGGGTGCAAAGCACTAGGTTTTGCAGGGAGCCTCACCACGGCACGCAGGGGGCCCCTCCCCCCTTTCAGAGGCATTCCCCACGTACATCTCTGTTTTGCTCCCATTGTCTGGAATGGAATGACTGGACTGATTTGAACCATGTACAGTATATAGCCAGCATCCGTTTGTATCCCCACTGTGAGGTCATTACAAAATGTCACCCTGCTGTAGGGAAACGTCCATTGTTTCACCACAAGGTGGAGATGTTGAGGTATCCACTGAGAGATCTGCCTAAACCTTCAGTTAACAGCCATTTAATTAATTTGAATAGTCTTCAGTTTAACCATTAGGTCCCATTTGGCTCCAAATGAGATTCAAGATTGGCTATTATAATATTAAGCAATGTGTTCTTTAAGAAACTGTTTTCTAGCAAGATCCTGCAATATGAAATGATGTGCTACACGTTGCCAGAATTATGACTTGCGCAGTGTTGTTATTTTTCTTTATTGCCCACACTGATAATGATCTATTGATCAAGCTATTGTTGTCCAGAGGTGCAGCATGGCTTTCCAAAGTCACCAGTACAATGCAGGATTTCTCCTAGCAAATGCTGTTTCAAAGAGCTCTCTACCTGTTAGACTCTCAGCCCTTTTGGATAACACCACTGAATAGGGGCCATAAGCATTACTGATATAGAGGCAAAGAAGGGAAGAGCATTACTGAATCCTTGCTAAGAATACGATACGTTTTTAACCACACAGCTGCATAATCCGAATCACAGCTGCATAATTAGCAGACTGCCAATGGCTCAAAAGAGAAGCAAAACATTTGGAGTGAGATGGTTCCATTTGAAGGAGTCAGAATTCGAGACTTGCCTACAAATTGGTAACAAACAGCAGTGCTGTTTCCAAAAAGAGAACTCAAATGCCAGCGTCCAACAGAGCAGAACAGAATTGCTCTTGGTGGGACAGGGTACTTAAACCTTAAAATACACTGAGATACCAAGCAAGGCTGCAGCTCTTATGCCTCTTGCCCTTTGTCTTGCCCATTGTCTCCTCTTCTTCCATCAGGTGTGGTCAGCAGAACTCTATTCTGCCCCCACAGCAAGCAAGAGAGGAAGATTGGCAAGAGGACAAGTGGGAGAATGTTGCAGCAACTGAACACATGAATACGTGAAGCTACCTAATGCTATCTGACTAATGGCCCATGTAACCCACTAATGCCTACTGTGACTCAGAGGCATCGCTGGGAGGTCTGGGCTGCACAGGGTGACGTGCATGGGGGACTGACATCACTACTCACCCAAACTTTTAAAATCTTAGTATTTTTCAAACAATACTATTATGTTATAATATATCCATTGATGTGTAATTTTATGCAGAATGCAATGAAACAAACCACGTTGAAATATCACTATTCTATCAAAGATAGAGCCAAAAAACCAGTGGGGCAGGTTGATGATACATCATCTTGCCTGCTGCCCAAGGCACTGCCACACACACTGCATGGGAGGAGGTCCATCATAGCGCTGACATGCTGGCCTCCCACATCAGATTATGTAAACCCTAGTGACACCACTATATCTGACTACTGGCCCATCTAACCCACTAACTTCTACTTTGATACTCTCCAAAGCCTGCTACCTGCATTCCTTTTAAGCTGCAGACCTTCTGGGACCTTCTGTATGCAAAGCATGTGCTCGACCAAGCAATTGTGGCATCTCTGCTATATCCAGTTGAGGGCCTGATGACAGTTGGCAAGAGGCTGTATTCTACACATCCTGATCCCAAATGACCACCTGCTCTGCTTGTGGGCTTCCTGGGGTGTCTGGTTGGCTGGGGTATCTGCTTGGCCATAGTGAGAAGACAAACATTTGCAGAGTGGGCAGAGCCCCTTCAGTTATAGGCTTGTAAATGGCCTAATTGGAGGAGAGAGAGAGTGTGTGTATAAAGGACAGTGACTGGAGTTTCTAATATGCAGATGTAGTTATCTGGCTAGTCTTATGACTATTTAATGAAAACACATGTGGAAATGGAAAATGTTTTGACTTCTGACTCCCATTTTAAAGAAACCTAAAATAATCTGCAATAAATTATGTATACCGGGCGTATCTTATAACTCAGTGAACAGGTCTGTGCTTAGCTTTGTATCTGAAACTTCTGAATAAAGGTGATAACCAGCTCACTGCCATAGCCCACCTCTTAAACAGCACAGTTTCAATGAGAAACAAGTGTTATGGGGCTCAAACATGGTTGCTTTGACTCCGCAGCGGTGACCTCGTCCCATAAAGACTGACCTGGTTTAGAAGGCCTGCAGTCAGGAGGCAGCAACACCCTGTATATTAAGAAATCCCAGACTGGCTGCTTCTAACTATATAGCAGGTTGACCCATAGGCTTTCAGTTCTACAGGTTCCTCCTGTTTTCCTTAAATCCTACCTACAACTCCTTCACTTGCCTGTCTGAAGCCAGAGATGGATATATTTCTTGCAAACAACCCAACAAGGCCCTGTCCTCATCGGTGGTGGCCCACGGTCTTTGACCTCAGAGGGCTCTCCATAAACCAGCCAGGGATAGCCCAGGGAAACTAAGCCCCCAGAGATCTGGAGAGAGCAGGAAAGAGTAGGAGCGAGAGTCAGAGCAGGAGTATTTAACCCTCTTTCC
This sequence comes from Tiliqua scincoides, assembly GCF_035046505.1. NCBI lineage: Eukaryota > Metazoa > Chordata > Lepidosauria > Squamata > Scincidae > Tiliqua > Tiliqua scincoides. Next base: position 20,236,024 of record NC_089825.1, read on the forward strand.
TCTCATGACTGAAGCTGGATTTGGGAATAAGCAGGAGGAAGTTCCTGCCCACCACAGAGCTGGTGGTGCCAGCATCACACAGCAAGGAGGGACTGGAACAGAGCAAGAAATTCACATACAGTCCTTTTTTTTTTTTTTTTTTTAGGGCAATTCAGACTCAAGCTATCCTTGTATGTGTGTCCTTGTCTTATGCATGCAGCAGAATGAGGTGATCTGCAAGGTGAGAGTATGTGCTGTAACATTTCAGATGGCAGGTGGAGGGCAGCCTTTTAAAAACCTTCCCTTTGTAAAAAAAAAAAAAATAGATACACACAAACCCTTCCTGCAACAAGAAAACCAGCAGCACAGACAGAAGGCTGCCTGGAATCCTTCTCTCTGCTGTACTAGATTTATTCTGGCTGGAAATATTTTACATGGAGCATTTAAAAATTGTGTCTTCAGTCTGCAATCTGAAGTGGTTTCAGACTTCATCACTTCTTTGTACAGCACATGTTGAGCAGAACTCCATGTACTGAGAGTCTAAGAAAACACATCCTGAATAGAATTAACCCATTTTTGGCTAGCCCACAGGTGTACACATTTGGTCCCTGTTGCGTATATGCAACATTGGGCAGAAATGGCTTAAGCAAGCTAAAAAACTGAACCGCAAGCACAACCAGACAAGGTGGGTTTTCAGCCGCCATCAGGATAATGGGAAAGAGAGAGCCATTCTGATCTCTACTAGTAGAGAGTTTCACGTGTGAGCTGCCACCACAAAGAAGGCCCACCTACTTGTCACTGCCAGCTGAACATCCAGATGCAAATAATTTATCCACAAAGTGCCTTGCAAATTGGTCACAACAGGTGGCTGGGACAACCTCCAAACCTCCCTGCAGACCTAGATGCAATCAATTCTACACTGCTCAGACCAATTCCACTAAACCAATCTCTGCAGTTGCAAGAGTGGTAGAGAGAAGTAAGCTTTATTGCCACAAATGCCATGGAGCAGGTCTTAAAATGGGCTGTAGCCCAGGCTCAGTTGGGCTCACTGTGAGTTTTCCACCACCATTGCTCAAGATGCCTACCCAGTCACTTCATCACCAGCAGCTTCTCAGAAAACCAGAGTGCAAGCTCCCCTGAAATTGGGCAGAGAATACTCAGGAGCAATAATGTTGATGGAACCTTGTGGTTTCCTCCTTCCAGAGGTCAACCCACACCTCAGCAGAATTGCCATCCTTGTCAGCAGGAAGATCCCCCAGAGCCATCAGGAAGCCATCAGGATCCATCACTGCAACTGCCTGAAATGGTTTGTATTGGTTTGATGAAAAAAGTCTTTGTTTCTATCCAAGAGAAACAACCAGTGCACAACATATGGAACTTTGATTTTTACCTGAATGGAACACCCAGCACAGTCTTACATTTAGCATATTATTGCTGTAGGTAACTTTTTTTTCTAGCGCAGTCAGCTTTAGTTATGATCGTCAGCAGCTTATGACAGGAGCGTCAAACTCATTTCGTACAGTGAGCCAAATAGCATTCATGATGCCTGGTACTGAGGGCTGGTAGTGATATCATTAAGCAGGAAATGATGTCATGAAGCAGGTCATGACCAGAAATCAGCATTTTTTTTTCTCAGAAACTGCAAATGAAAGGAGAAAAAAAACACAAAACTTGACCGTATTTTCAAGATATGGCCCAATTTTCATACAGGCCACCCTTTTAGCTGTAACAGCTCAGCATAGCTCAGCAGCTGAGAGCAGCTGGTGGTGGGAGTGTCCAAAGGCCAGATAAACTGCTTCTGGGGCATTTGGTGGGCCGCTGTGAGATACAGGAAGCTGGACTAGATGGGCCTATGGCCTGATCCAGTGGGGCTGTTCTTATGTTCTTATGTTCACATCCAGCCCCTGGATATTGCCAGACTGTACATTGACAAATGCCTGCAGTCAACCAAAGCAACCATCAGTTGGCCTTTTTTCTTATTTTGCCCGTCTCATGAAACAAATACTGGCAGTATTTTCTTCAGCAGATATGCAGTCTGTCCCTGGTCTGTCTCTCTGGCTATGGGCCTTCCTTCTTTGCCTCTTAGCCTCAGACTGTTGGCCAAGTGTCTCAACCGGGAAAGGCCATGCTGCACAGCCTGCCTCCAAGCGGGCCGCTCAGAGGCCAGGGTTTCCCACCTGTTGAGGTCCACTCCTAAGGCCTTCAGATCCCTCTTGCAGATGACCTTGTATCGCAGCTGTGGTCTACTTGTAGGGCGCTTTCCTTGCACGAGTTCTCCATAGAGGAGATCCTTTGGGATCCGGCCATCATCCATTCTCACAACATGACCGAACCAACATTCCATTCCATTCCAACAGTCCATTCTCACAACATGACCGAGAGTGCTAAGAGCATCTAGCACTGCTGGAATAAGCCTTCCAGTGGTGCTAGGCACTTCCCAGCTGTTGCAGAAGGTGACACATGGGGCACAAGCGGGGAACATCCAACACCACATGCCTGCATCCACCTGGTGCCCATGGGGCACAAGGAAATGTGCACAAAGCATGGGAGGGAGACTGGAGTGGGAGTTTAGCAGCAGCGATTCCCACCAAATCCAAGCCCCCTTCCTGGCCTCAATTCTCCCAACCTTGATCCACAAAGACATGCGCTAAATATGGAGCTGGTGCACGTCCCAGTACACCTGGCAGCCTGGCACTGGAGGCCTCCAGGCAGCAATTCTAAGGGCATTTGCACTTCGAGTTTAAGCCAAACTGGCTTAAGTTTAAGGGCACAATCCAAACATGCCCTTGGCCGAGTGCAAGTCCCTTGCGCTGGCCTAGGAGGGTTGTAAATGTGCCGTAAAACACGTTTGCACCTCCTCTAGAGTCAACTAGGCCAGTGCAAGGACGCGCACTGGTCCGTGGAGCCAACTCAGGCAGGGAGGCTTGCGTTAGCCAAGCTCAACCAATGCAAGGGTTGGGGTGGGCAGGGAGGAGGTGGGGAGGAAGCAGGAGGGAGGTGTTCCGGGGCAGGGGGAGGGTGGGTGGAGGGCAGACCCAGGGGCGGGCAGGTGGGGAGCGGGAGGCAGGGATGGGAGCCCGCAGATATGCTGGATCCTACCCTCATTCCTGAGCAGTGCTGAGCAGCTACAAGCTGCTCCGCTATCCTTGGACTTATGCCACCTCGGAGGTGCCACAAGTCCAAAGAGACCCACTGAGGCTGAGGTGGCTTACCTAGGGGTAAGGGGAAGAGTTTCCCCAGCTGAGCCACTTTAGGCCCCTATCTTGTGCTGGATACACTGCAGACCTTCTGGCCTACATATTCCAGCGCAAGATAGGATTATGCTGTAAGTCAGTGGAACTTACTCCCAAGTAAACACAGATAGGATTTCACAGAATGGTTGTGGCAAATATATGTCCTAAGATCCTTTCTGAATGGGCATTTCTTCCCACAAGAAATGCACATTTGTTCCACCCAACCTACACATCTTCTCTCAAGATTTTGCTATCATTGTGTTACTTTGTTACATCACCACTGAAGCGCTGAACTAGGGAGAGTGCAATTTCTGTGAATGGAATACAGAAATGTGGAGCTTAGCAGTACAAGAGAGGATAAAAGTTTCTTCAGAAGAAAGAAATGAAACAGAATGGTCAGTCTGATTTGCCCATTGTCTTGTGCCCAGATGTTAAGTATAGTCTCCAAAAGAACAAGTTTTTGTTTAACAGAGCCCCTGCAGACAACTATCTATATTCCTCTAGTGCCACCTTCAGTTCTTTTAGGCCTACTGAGTTGCTTCTGTTACAATTATTTTTATTCCCAGAAAAGCTTTTCATTGCCAATAAACACAAAAGACTAGGGCCCAATCCACCTGTGATCCTGTGCAAGCCCCCTTAAAGTGAACAGGAGTTGCAGAAGAGCATAACTCATCTCTGTTTTCTCTTGGAAAGCAAGATCCTCCCAGTCCGCTTTCTCTCAGAATCCTTTGTAGTTTTATCTCCGTGTAATTCGTGGGCATGCGTGGATTGTGGTGTCATTCCTTCTCATATATTTGAGCTCCTGGTCAAATGATTGCCACAATCTTCCCTGCAATAGTGCTCTCAGGATTATAACAGCAGGCTTTGAATTCATTGTTGCCTCCAGTGGGCCCTATGTGACCAATATTATGCGGAACAATTCTGATGCTGAAATGACTCTTTGGCATCCCTACCTGTGAGACAAATATTCCATGGATGCATCACACTGGATTCATCAGCAGTCACAACCATGTGATGAGCACCCAAAAAAAAATGTTTGTTTTTTTTCTTTCCGTGACAGAGCAGGTTACATAACACTATTTTAACTTGTTACAAACAGACAGCAGAGCGGAATGGGTGACATGTTCTGATTATTATTAACAACAGGGTGTAAGGGGTTCTTTTACAATGCCAGATTTCACATAAGAGGAGAACTGGGAAAAAATATAATCAGTGTGCAAACACAAGAGCTTAAACAGAAAACCACAACACTTCCTCCAAGACAGAGAGAGTGTCAGAACCAGTTCTTACATAAGAGCTATTACTCACCCCATGAAGGAATGTTAGGTATTTGATGAAGCAAAGCCTACTGAGAGTTGTAAATAAGGCATGGATGCCAACATCTTGGGAGGGAAAGACAGGAATAAGAAGGTAGTGAACTTCAGGAATATGAACACAACGACATACGCTTTTGTTGTTCAAAAAGGAAGCTCTTCAAATGTTCAAACACAACTTTGATTTCCATGCAAGTTCCACATGCCATCATAGAAAAACACTTAGCTGACCAACACATTTCATGAGCAAGGGAAGGAAGGCCTAAAAACAAGGACCCTAACATGGATTGCACATTTCAGCACAAGGCATTGTGGCTTTACCACAGAGCCTGATCTTGTGAAGCAAGCTGAACTAGCCCAAGGCCAGGTGTGTGGGTGCTTGTCTGCAACAAGAAAGTTTTCCATTGCACCAGTACAACCTCTGAGATCATCAGGTCAGTGGGTGTATTGCATGACAACAACTGCACAGACTTGCTATGTGCATACTCCACATCAAACACTGCTCAGCTGAAAACGCTTGGCCCACTTTTTAAGTGACGATTAGCCCAATTTTATGCATGTCTACTCAGAAGTAAGTCCCATTTCAGTCAATGGAACTTACATGTGCATTGGACTGCAGCCTAAAAGGAAGTACTTTGGCAAATTTCAACTGCATATTTAAGTAACAAGCGGGTCCTGCAACAAAATGTTGTGGTGTGGCCCCAACCCCTAAGAAGAGTGCTCCTGATTCAGACTGCAAGGTAACTGGGGAAAGGGCCTTCTCAGTGTGGTGCCCCACTTCTGGCATGCCCTCCCCAGAGAGCCCAACCAGCACCTTTTTTCCTCTTTTTAAATCATTTCTGCCCAACATTGCATATATGCCATAGGAATCACCTGTGGGCTGGGCAGAAATGGACTAATGCCTTTTTATTTGCCCAGGCCTATTAGTTTAAGATGAGAAATGATATCTACCAGTTCTTAATGTATCTGCTGTTTTCAAAGGGTTTTTAAAAATCATTATGTACATATTTTACTGTTTCTATCCTTATTGTGTGATTCACCCTGAGAATATTTATACTAAAGGGCAGGGTGTACCTTTATTACATGAAGTATTTGAAATGGCTTTTTAGTTTTAAAATGGTAAAGGTTATACTGATAAAGCACAGCTAAGGTTTCAATTCTATTTGTATGTTACTTGGGAATAAGTACATGAACACAGTGGGGTTTGCTTCTGAATGAACATGCACAGGACTGTGCTGTACTTCATATATTAAAATGCCTGCATTACCAAGGATTGTAATATTGGCAAACAGCTTGGGTCTCAAGGCCAGTCTGCCTGTCTCAATTTTGAAAAGTCACAAATTTTGAGTTGGTTTAGTTTTGTTTAATTCTTCTGTTGGCTCCTATTCTGTTGTATGCATGTGACACTCCTAATGACTATGACACAGGAAATATGAAAAAAATGAACACGCAGGGACTAATGTCCCATTGCCTCCCAGTAAAGAAAATTGCCATTTTCTTTCTCAATGGGTAGCACAATTCTAAGTAACGCTATCACCGGCATAGCAGTTGCTGCGCAGGTGCTGGTCGTCGCAAACATGCCATAAAGCATGTTTGCGACAACTTGCAAGTAGGAAGTGCTGGCGCTGCACCCAGACCCCTGGGGAGGTAAGTGCTGTGCCAAGTGACATGGGAAAGGGGGAGGGTAGAACAGAGGCAGGGAGGGGCATTTCTGGGTAAGGGGAGGGCAGAACTGGGAGCAGGGACGGCCCGGAAGGTGATGGAATAGGTGGAGGAAGCCTCTATTGTATTCTATGCTCCTTCCTGGGCCTGGAATGGGGCTACGCAGATTTGCATCAGCTGATCAGCCCCATTGGGCAGGCTGGGGATTGACATAAGGAAACCTCTATTCTGCTCCTAACCTTCGGTGCATACTGCATAGGCCACTGGCTCCAGCTGTACCAGCAAAGGATTCTGTGCAAAGCTGAAATCCTATCCACATTTACCTGGGAGTAAGCTCAATTGACTATAAAAGGATTGGGCTCCTAGTACAGTACAGCAGCTGCATTTGAAAGGAGGATTGCATTTCTTGTACAAAAATTCACGAATACAGTACTATAACCCTTTGAAAGAAACGGGAGCTTTTAAAAATTAGCTTCAGTTCAAAACAGCCTCATATGTCCTTACAGGATACTATGCCTACACATGGTTGATGAGTTCTATGCACCACACATTTTAGGAGTGCAAAATAAGTAGAAGATGTAATAATTGGCTTAGAAAAAGAACTAGGGACGTACAAAGAACATGCGCACATGCACTAAGGAATCATTTTGGTCTCACAGGAACTCTTTGCTTCCTTCTAAATTCCTTGGATATTTTGGCAGAGCAGGAACAGCCACACTACATTGAAAAATTTCTCTTCAGGCAAACTTTCGAGACAGTTTAGGCAAGTGTACACAAACACACACAAGTAATTTTGTTAGCTTTATTAAAAGCACTTTTGCCTCCCTTGGAATTCTCCAGGCATTGTGCCTGAACATGAACCTTCACATTCACTTTGGTATCTTGCTCTAAGCAAAATTCAATAAGGGTGGCAACTGCAGAAAGGATGGAGAGTATTTCCTCTTACAGCAGGATCTGCCTCAGTGGCATCTCTAGGGGAGTGTGGGGAGGTGGGGGGGGGGAAGGAAGGCAAACTTGTATCCTACTTCTGCTCCTCCATCACTGGCACTGACTGAATGCTTTGTATTAGGGCTTGGACAACCTCACTCCTTTTCCAGCCCAGCAGAACACAGCTCACTGGTGTTCCTGTTGCCCCAGTGACCAGGAAGCCTGCCTTAGCCAAGGCCTAAGTAGTTGCAGGACCTGTCCAATGCCAAACTCCTGGCTGCAGTGCTAGCTGGTGGGGGTATAGCAACTGGTTGGGTAGCAGTGTGCTCCTCAGTTGCCTACATACCCCCCAGCATGGAACTCACTGGCCATATGGGGGGAATTGCAGCCTCTCGAGGGAGGCTTGATGGGCATAATGACAGGGCAGTAATGCGCTGCTAGACAGAGTGAGCAAGTGTATTAAGCCACAGGGAAGGGGGAGGCTTCCCTGCCCGGAGAATGCAGTGAGACAGAGCTTTAAAGGGGCAATAGGCAGAGGGAGACAACATCCCACCTCAGGAAGCAGACGAGGAGGGCACAGTTTTTTAAAAAAACAACAAATTGTCAGTTATTGCACTGATTATTGCAGTCAACTGCCATGTGGGGCAGCCTTTGCATTTTCTGCTTCAGCCATCTCTGCTGTTAATTTTGAACACACCATTCGGATTAGGATTTAAGCAAGAAGACTCCTGCATTGCAGCCCAATGCATGTCTACTCAGAAGTAAGTCCCATTAGAGTCAATGGGGCTTACTCCCAGGTACATGTGCATAGGATTGCAGACTTAGGGCCCAATCCTATCCAACTTTCCAGCACTGGTGCAATCACAATGCAGCCCCGAGGTAGGAGAACAAATGTTCCCATACCTTGAGGAGGCCTCCAAGACTGCCTCCGCAACACAGGAAGCAGTACATACCCTATTGGCATGGCAGCACCGGCACTGGAAAATTGGATAGGATTGGGCCCTATGTCAGCAATAAAAGGCACTGTATGAAGAATTGCCATGCTTCTTCACATCAACATCAGTCTTCCCATTCCTCAAAGCCTGCTAGAGACCTTCAAAGAAATAAAGGTTAACTAGGACATTTATGGAAACTCATTTTGCTTGGAGATGAACATGCAACTTCATAAAATCAGAACTGTCTCAATTCCACAACCATTGAATAGAACGATTTCTATAACATCTTTGTCCATGGGGACGATGCATGTTTTATTGTTGCAGTTCCTAGATATGGTGATGATGAGTTGGATAACCTTTCAGCAGATACCCTGAAACGAGCGCTCAGTACATTATGCATGGTTTCTGTGTGCGAGGTTACCAATACTGGATTAAAATGTTGTATGCATATAATTGTATCTTTCCCAACACTGCTGATTAGTCAAGTGTTTATAAGCAGCAACTCTTATAAACAATTCTTGCATGCCCTCTTTGAGTCAGTCTATGATTTGAAGCTCTAATTTAGAGACACAAGCAGTGCTATGAAATTAAAACCACACACACAGCGTGGATCAAGGTTTTCCATGAAATCCATACCAAATGATAGCCTCATTGGTCTTCAACCTTTTTTGTGCCATGACCCCAATACATAAAGAATGAGACTGGGAACACACTGCCAATCCCACCCCCTTCCTGGGACCCAACCCACTCTCACCCCTGCCCTGCCCTTTCCATTTCATTCTACCTCATGTATCTTCACAACAACCCTGTGAGGTAGCAGCCTCAGCTGTACTGGCCTTAGGAGCAGTGGAGCAAGAAAAGGCTTTGCAGGATTATATCAAGAACTCAGTTTTGATAAGATAGTAGCATCACTGGATTGGATCCAAATCTTCTCTTGCAGACTTTGCATTGGACTTTGCATTCGTGACCAAAACGAAGCTGGGGTCACGCAGTTTGTGGCTTCTAGGTAGTGTTGTATAGTCTCTTTTTAATTATGTATAAACATCAGAAACTTATTTAACAATATATTTTGTATGTGAGACAGCAACAGATGCCCCCAGTCCTACAATCTCCAAGGGGAGAGACTCATTTAGATGGCAGTGGTATATAGCACAAGCAGGAGCTTGAGAGAGTATCCCACATAAAGGCAAATAACCCTTTTCTACTCATGTGGAAAGCCAGACATTTGAAATTCATATCCAGGGTAGATGTGGTATCTGTCATCTGTGACTAGAGCTAGACTAAGTGGGGAGAATTGCAGCTGGACATCATTCATTGTAGATTGACTACACAAAACTAAATTGACCCTGCCCAAAAGCTAGAAGTGGAACTCAGGGCCCAGCTCCAATGCCATCAAGTTGGAGGCATGAGAATATCCATAGCAATTTGGTTCAAAACTAGCCTAAGACACTGATGCCCAAATAAAGGTGAAAAATTCAAGTGGCTCCCTCTTCTTTCACTCACAAAGATATATTAAATTTAACTGACAATTAGCTGCCTTTAATGGTACCCAAATCCTCTTGCCTAAAGCAGACCACGTCACTCTGCTTAACCCAAAGACTAACTGTAGTTTCTTATGCTAGATTATTTCTATGACAGCCACAAACAAACAGGGTCACACAGTAATCACACTCAAGGGCACAGACTTGAAAACAGTCTTTTTGAAAAATATTTTCTTTTTGATCATCCAAAACTAAGAAAAAAAATGAGTTATTCTCCTTAGATAAGCCTATTCTATGCAGTTTGGAAAAAAATCTTTTCACCAGTCTCTGAGGAGATATATCTCCAGAATAATAATTTTAAAAAAACCTTTTATGGAGACTCCCATATGGTACTAGCTAGGGACTGAACAATTGTTTGCTTTTCAGCCTTAATGGATAACTTCATTTGTTTATGGAATCAGTTTTATCTGCTAGCATTCTCTTGTTCTTGCCAAGGATAAGGTCAACAGACCTATGTGGGTGGATAGCAGAGTCTTTGCAGAGTGGGATCAGGTCTGAATAAGCAATTACTTATGGATTGGAGCTAAATGGATGGGGTTAAACAGGTCAAAAATATTCACCAGCAATAAAAGCAGAATTAAAGCTTTCCAGTTTCCATCTGTTAGTTTATTTAGAGGATAAAATTCACTATAGACGGACAGATGAAAGTATTATAATATCATGAACCATCCTGGGCCAATGAGGTAATAAAATGTCACACAAATACCTGAGGCTACTTTTTCCCATCTGTACATTCTTTGCATGGAGATGCTTAAAGGAGTTACTACTTCACACATGCATGTCCAGTTGACAACTATTTGTGGTGGTCTATTCACACATGCTAAGGAATCCTATCCATTGCCTTATATCTCCTCAAATGTAATGTTCTTCAAGTCAGCTAATAGGGCACAAGCCTATGGATATCTATTCAGAAGTAAGTCCTATTGTGTTTGATGGGGCTAACTCTCAGGAAAGTGTGGATAGGATTGCAGCCTTAGTTGCCAGTGACAGTATACAGTAATCAAGGACTGCACATATGTGTGTAAACCAAAAACAAACTGCTGAAAGTTGCTTTAATCGCCTTGTGAAACTGAACAAAAAGGTCTCTACAGTTGTAGCATATAGCAACAACCTCTACAAAAAACATTTTGTCATCTAAATTCTAATTTGTGTCAACCATGTCTTGCTCTTTAGAAATACTCAAACTATTTGGGGAACGTGATGTCAGTCAAAGACAGACTACTCACCAGCATCAATAGGCAGCTTTCTCCTCACCCTTGACAAGTATGCAGCCATGAGGTGGGATGGGAAATCCAGATCTGAGTAATGGTAGGGTTAAATCCACCTACCAAGAAGTTGACAGTCATGCTAATATTGTGCATGGTGCTCACTGATTAACAAATACTAGTTTGCTAATGCCTGTCAGCCCAGTCCTATCCACACTTCCCTGGGAGTAAGTCCCATTGACTATAATGGGACATTTCTGAGTAGACATGCATAGGATTGGGCTGTATATTAGCCCAGGATTCAAGGCCATTGTCTACGTGTTTTTCAGAACTTTTGCAGACATGCAGGCCTGTTGTTCCATATCATGACATCATTTTCTTACTTGGCAAAGCATTAGGTTTCATCATTCTTTTGGCTTGGACATCATCTTTTCACTATTGCTATTATAAATCACCAACTCCATCCCAGTGTGACATCAATAGCAGCATTTTTCTACTGCACTGGTTCCCAACCTGCGGACCACAGGTGGTCTGCAAGACCCTGAGAAGTGGCTCACAAGGTCTCAGGAGAAAAATCACCTTTGATCACTTCTAGCATCTTGCTGAGCAAGTGCTCCCTAATGGACCACTAAAGAGAGTGGAGAATGGATTGTCTACAGCCAGCACAGTAGCGTAGGCTGCGGGTGGTCCTTTCTCCACCCTCTTTAGTAGTCCATGGGGGAGTGTTCACTTGATAGATGCTTGCCCATGGACCACTAGAGAGGGTGGAGACAATGAAGGCTGCAGCTGTGGGTGGTCCATTCTCCACGCTCTCAGGTAGTCCATGGGGGAGTGCTCACTTGGGAGATGCTTCCACAGGGACCACCAGAGAGGACAGAGAATAGACTGGCCACAGCTGACATTGCATGTGGTCCATGACAATTCCAATTTTTGCTTCAGTGGTCCATGGGCTCCTAAAAATTGGGAACCACTGCTCTACTGTTTTTCAAAGAAATTTGCAAAGTGGTTTGCACAGTAAAAAATGGTTCACTGTCCTAATGGCTCACAAATTTAACAAAAGATCTACATAAGAACATAAGAAGAACCCCACTGGATCAGGCCATAGGCCCATCTAGTCCAGCTTCCTGTATCTCACAGCGGCCCACCAAATGCCCCAGGGAGCACACCAGATAACAAGAGACCTCATCCTGGTGCCCTCCCTTGCATCTGGCATTCTGACATAACCCATTTCTAAAATCAGGAGGTTGCGCATACACATCATGGCTTGTACCCCATAATGGGGTAAAAGAAACACCATCTAAAACATCTAAAAGAAACACCAGCAAATAATGACTAGAAAAGATGCTATGAATAGCAATAGTGGTGAATATACAGTTGCTCTCCCCATGCTAAATATAAGAGAACTGCCACTTTAAAAAGGTACCTCTTTACCCATAGGATTGCAGCCTTAAAATAGCAGGAAGTAACTGGTGATTATCATTACCAGTTACTTCTAGACTGGGAGGCTAGATGCAACAAACACTGGTAAGAGTTTCAGGGTAGATGGGAGGGCTTTTTGAGCATGTGAAAAGCACATGCTGGAGGTCTGCCTCCTAAGCCGAGCCTACTACCTCTGCTTGTCACATTGCATCACTGGTCTTGTTGCCAGGTAGCAGGGGTCCTGAGCATACCACCGGACACCACCTCAAGCACCACTAGTGGTACGTGTACCAGTAGTTGCAAAAAACTGGAGTAGATTGTTTTGGAGTTAAATATGTACTTTTGCACTGCAATCTGAAACACTGTAGCAGAATCCAAGAACCGTTTCAAAGTTTTAGACTGTCTAGTCTGGAAAGCACCTGTCTGGCATGTGCAGCCCTCTTTCATTAAGAGCAGTGGGAGAGGCTTTACAAAGTCTCCTGCTGCTCCCAGAAGTCCTTCACAAAGTAGGCTCCAACAGCATTTTACCTTTGCAACACACTTATTCAAATCTTTATATCACAGCATCCATTAAAATGTAATACATGGACATGACACAGGTCAGATGCTGCAGAGTCTGGCTGCAGAGATGAGAATTATGTGCCTTAAAAAATACATACGCAGGAGATACAGGAAAATAAAAATAGTTGAACCAAGCTGAAATTTACTGATTGTACAATACTTATTCAGACTTTGTCAGTTTCATTCAGCAGGGAGTCTCACTGAAGTCAAGAGAAACCCCTTGCAGTTTCAGCTACTGGGGACTCCTTGCAGAGGCAAAACAGACAAGGGGCTTCTCAGATCTTTCAAAAATAGGTTGAGCCCTTCCTTCATTTCCTGGCAGAGTTTTATTGTGGGTAGGGGATGGTGAAAAGTCAGCCTCCAAAGTACGAGAATAAGGGTCACAACATACTTTGGGCAAATGAGGGAGTGGCACATTAGTCATCACTTTAAACCCCAAGCAATACTGTGCTCACCATCCAGCCACATTGCACACTATCACTGTAGAATACACTATGTAAGAGGAGACAATACAGGTTCAGCAATTCTTCGGCAACAGAATACTACGTATGCAACACTTTGGGTGGTAGAAAAATGAAATATTCCTTCAAAGAAAAGTGCTGCTTCAAAGTAAGATGCGTGAATGAAGACATACAAGTGAGAACAAGATGTGTTCTTTGCTAATTGTTTGGAAGGGCCCCAAGGAAGTTACGACTGGGTGGTTTCCAAAGCAAGCTAGAACAGGTTGTTTGGAACCAAAGACACCTTACCTTGCGCTGATGGGGAGGAATGAAAAATTAAAGAACTGAACAAACCTTTTAAGTATGCCAACAAGATTGCTCTGTTGCAGAATACTTTGCTAGCTTGACCTACTTCTACCAATAAATAGGAAATCCTAACTGTAGAGCCTCCTAGAAATATGGAGACACAATTCAGTGCATGAGAGTGTATGAAAAACCCCACTGGATCAGTCCAGCATTCTATTTTCCACAGGAGCCTACCAGCTACCTCTAGGAAGCCCACAAGCAGAAGAAAAATACAAACTTTTCTCCCACCATTCCTCTCCACACTGGGTATTCAGATATCGCCACTGAACTTGGAGGTAACACATGGCTACTAGTAATGATGGCTATTGATGGAGCTTGTTCAATCCCCTTTTAAAGCATTTCAGCTAGTGCCTATTGCCACATCTTTTAACAATGAATTCCACAGATTACATTATGTGCTGTGAAGTTGCACCCCCTTTCGTCAGTCCTAAATCTCCTGCCTGTCCGTTTCGTGTGACCCCTAGTTTGAGAGAGAAAAACTTCTTTCTATCCGCACCTAATACAGGACCCACTCTTATCCAGCTTTCTAGCGATGATGCAGTTGTACAATACGGGATGTGCACTGCATTCCTCAGTGAATCTGGAGGGCTGTCACAGAGGCCTCCTCAAAGTAAGGGAACATTTTTTCACGGCACTGCAGCAGCATTAGTGCTGGAAAGTTGGAGGGGATTTTGCTCATAGTTTCTATAAGTCTAGATCAGGGGTGTCCAAAGTTTATGGCAGGAGGGCCACATCATCTCCCTGACACTGTGTCGGGGGCCGGGGAACAAAAGGATTAATTTACATTTAAAATTTGAATAAATTCACATAAATTTACATAAATGAATATATTAAAGATGAGCTTATATGAATGAATGAAGGTCTTGCAATAGCTCAAGGCCTATAAAAGGCATTGCACAAAGCAAGGCTGGCCTTTCCTTTGCTGCCGCTGCTGCATCACAGATGTGAAACAGCAAGCAATGGAGGGAGCTCTCATCCCATAGCTCATGCAAGAGGTGAAATAGTCGCCCTCATGCTGAAAGCAGTTGTGTTGGGCCAGTGTGGGCTCCAACAAATCTCCAGAGGGCCAGAGGCTCATTGGAAACTGGGGGCTCCCTGAGGGCCGCATTGAGAGGCCTTGAGGGCCACAAGCGGCCCCAGGGCCGGGGTTTGGGCACCCCTGGTCTAGATCATTCTACTCTTAAACACCTTCTGCAAGATCTTTAGATTAGCTGATACAGATAAGGCTCTAGTGCCCAAACAGTCAGGAAAGAGAAAATAGTGACACTTCCTCCCACATTACATTTAAGTGGTGTTAGGGCTAACATTTTGGCTCCAAGTAAACCCAAACACATGCAATATCTCTTCCTTGTGCTAAGACTACATTACAGCTGCAATCTTACGACACAGGGCCAAATCCTATCCAATTTTCTAGTGCCTGTGCAACCATGCTGATGGGGCATGCACTGTGGTGGGGAGACAGTCACAGAGGCCTCTTCAAGGTATAGGAACATTTGTTCCCTTACCTCAGCGCTGCACTGCGGCTGCATCAGTGCTGGAAAGTTGGATAGGATTGGGCCAACAGTCTCCAAAGAATTAGCTTCACTGAACTGGATGGGAACCAATATAGAGCTTGGCTGCATGTAGTTGACACTTACCACCCTTCAAAGTTGCCCAAGGCAAGTGACTCACTTTGCTTTTTAGCAGGAGCAGCTCTCAGCACTCAGTGATCATGTATAAAAACCACAGTGTGGAAAACGTTAAGTTACCACAAAGAAAAAACAAACACACACAAAACAGTTCTCATGGTAACTAATGCTAACCTTGGGCTGCAATCAGGTCCACTGTACACAGTGGAACTTATTTCCAAACCAAGGAAACCTACTTAAGATTGTGCTGGTAGAGAATAGAGTGCTTCTGAATGAACATGGTTAGGAACAGTAATGCCACCCACCTTCTAAGGAGGCTTTAGTCTTGACATTTAAACAACTAATTGTTATATTTACCTTCACTTCCACCTTCCCTCAAAGGAAGCTGGAGAAAAGGGAGAGCAGGATAAAGACTGCCTAGTGAAGAGGTAAAACCCAAGTTGTTCAACTACCCACTCTCACCTGCCCTTTTCCCTCACCCAGCTTTATCTAGATACTATACCACCAATATTCCCAGAAGCAAACCAGGTACAGAGAGATCAAACTTAAGAGAAGAATATTCTTCTAGTGCAGTCCACTCTTCAAACTGATATGTTCAAACCCTTACTCAAACCAGAGAAATTTATTTATATTTCAGTTGTGGTCTCCCAAAAACAGGCAAATTAGGATCCAAGCAAAACTATACATTTATTCCAGAATAGCTAAGAATATTCCTATTATACAAATACAGTATAAATTCAAAGATCACAAAATTAATAAAAAGTACAAACTCCATTACTTAATAAATATATCTAGCAATTTCAATTTAATTGGAAATTAAACGGTAGATTTTAGCCTGGAAACCTTGAATGTTTGACCCAGCAAACCATACAAACTCTTAGTATAAATACATCTTTACATAATACCAGAGTAACAGCCCAATCCTAAAGCTGGCAGCTTCACTGGGTGCAGTGGCACCAAAATGGCTCGCACTGCATCCAGTGGCACCACCGAGGCCGCCGGAGGTCTCCATGTGGAAGGAGACTTTCATCCCCTTGCCCTGGGGAAAGCCCCAAGCACCACAATGAGGCTTCTCAAGTCTGCACCAGCTATTTTGTGGGTACAGGCTTGAGGGAGCTTCGCTGGTCCCACCCCCCTCCCCCTCCAATAACACCCCATTTCTCCCTGCCTGGATACTACTTATGCCCAGTCAGCACTGCTGTAGTGCCTGCCGGCCTTCCGAGCAGCACTGAGGCTCAGCACCAACAGGCACTGGTCCAGCGCCAGTGGCCCCTGCCACAGATGTGCCTTCGGCATGTTTGCAACACCCAGTGTCAGCACTGGAATTCAGCAGCGGCACTGCTACTGTTTAGGATTGGGACCCTAAGCTCATTACTAGCAATTAGAAAACATCTAAAGAATAAAATGTGATAAGAAACCTTCTGATGCCCTTAAAAAGGCATCCAGGCCTTAAGTAGGAATTTCATGATGTCATAACATTATAAGCCAGATTGTTTCCAATAAGTGAACCCTCAAACCAAAAAAGATGGCACTAACCAGGCAATAAAATGAAAAGTTGGCTTACTCTAGACCAACAATTGAGTGCAGAAGAATCACAAAAGCCATGTCTGAAGATATCCTGCTCTGCAGAGTGGTCAATACATCTTAGAAACAGTCATTTCAAAGGTAACTGTATATTTTGAATGTTTAAAAGTTAGCAACTGAAAGTTACTTCATCAAATAAGAGGAAAAAAAATCAGCAGGCTAGCACAAAGTTCTTCCATTCATTAGAAAAGAAATGTGTATGTTTCAAATTTCAGCATGAAAACAACTGTAGGCCATAAGCCATATTAGCACAGAAAATAAACCAATAAATCAGACTTATTTCTGGCAGTAGGCTTAATAGGCCAGATGCCAAAATAAGATGCAAGAGACAGTCTAACAAGTTTTAAAAATTGTGCAAAAACAGAAAGACCCCCTTATAGAAGAGTACTGGAACTAGAAGAAACAAACATATACAAAAGAAGAGAATGGTAAATAACTAGGATCTGATTATATTTACAAGTGCTCTTTACAAAGTCAAGTCTTGATTTGTTCCCCTCAGATTCTTGTCCAGCCCAGAGGCTGCTGCAGCTGGATGGAGAAGGACTTAAGGCTAAGGCACCATGGCACTGGCCAGCGGATGCAGGGGCCATCTCAGGAGCAGGCGTTCTGCTCAATGTACATCTTCGACAAAGACACGGCCATGGACTTGGCCAGCTCCTCGTCCCTCCTGCGCTGCACCTGAGTCTGCCTACACCACTCCTCGTACTCCGGATTGGGGCACTGGCGGTCCAGCACTGCGTCGTAATGCCCGTTGCTTAGCCAGCTCAGCCAGATGCTGCGCCGGCTGGGGTCCTCAGGCCCCAGATAGTGGGCCATGGTGGAGACGGTGGGGCTCTCGGGCCTGCCCCCTGTAGTGAGGTGGATGTTCACATCCAGCATCTGCCCCATGGCCAGCAGCTCTGGGTAGCCGGCCCATGCGCCGTCCTGGGCAGCATTGATGAGGAACTCTCCCACGTCGCCCTCGATGATGGGGCTGAAGTGGTCCAGGTGGTCTGCGATGTAGTGCACCGTCTGCTCCCGGAGCTCGCCGTGCAGACGCTGGTCCCCGTTAACGGCCTTGCAGACGGCCCTGTACAGGCAGTTGCCATCAGGGATGATGTGGAAGCGGAAGCGGCCCTTATGCCGCAGGTACTTGTCCTGCTTCTCTACCTCGGCCAGGTAGAGGGCCAGCTTCTCATTCCTCTCAGTGGGCCGCACCTGGCACTCCTGCTCCTCGGCCACCACCAGCTCGGCTTCCTGGCGGCACCCCTGGGTGGCAGGGCGAGCCTGGCACTCGGGCTGGACAGGGACACCCGGGTAGGTGCCGGCTGCAGCTGCCAAGGCCTGGCAGTGCTCACTGAGGCGCAGGCCGCGGTTGCTGGGCTCCTGCAAGCCGGGGTGGGTGGCATCGCACCCAGCGGTGCCACCCTCCAGCAGCAGCCACTGGTGGCCATGGGGGGCCGCGGTCAGGCCCAGCTCCCCAGCCATGAGGACGGCCTCCGGGTGCGACACCAGCCGGATGGGCACGACCCTCTCGGTGGGTCGGCGGCGGGTCGCGGGCACCCCTGGGCCGTAGCATGCCTGGGGGGGCTTCCTCTGGGGGGGCAGCAGCTCCAGGCAGGAGAAAGCGGGCATGGCTGTGGCCGCGCTGGAAGAGCCTCCTCCGGCCAGCGCCGCCGCCTCGGCCCCCGCGACTCCCTCCGGGCCCGGCCCCTCAGGCGCTGCCGGGGAGACCTTGAAGACGACGCCTGGACCTCCGCTCGCCGCGCCCGGCCCTCCGCTCGCTGCTGCCGCTGCTGCCGCCGCGCTGGCCGGGTAGTGCGAGACGACTGCGCTGTAGAGCTGCATCGCCGCGGCGCTTTATAGGCGGAGCGCGCGGGGCCTGCGAGGCCCCGGCCGGGGAGCACCCCAGCCCCGGCCCAGCCCAGCCCAGCCCAGCCCCTCCTCGCGGCCTGCCGGAGAGGATGAGGCGCCCGCGCGGAAATAGCCGCGCGCATCACCCGCGCCGCCTCCCCCGGGAGCGCAATTCCTGCTGCGCCACAGCGCTCGGGGCGGCGCCCAGGCCGGGCCGGGCCCTGTGAAGGCGCTGCGGCCGGCGGGGAGGGGAGGGGAGGGCCGGGCCTTGTTTACCTCCCGCCCCCACGCCCACTGCCTCGCCCCGCCCCGCCCGCCCGCAGCAGCTGAGCTGTCGGGGAGGCGAGGGGGGAAGAGCCCCGGCCTGCGCGTGTCTACTCAGGAGTAAGCCTGTGATTGGCAGCGGGGCTTACTTCTAGGAAAGGGTGGGTAGCCCTGCAGCGCAATGCTGCGCGTGTCTACTCAGGAGTAAGTCCCATTGTAGTCTGTGGGGCTTACTCCCAGGGAAGAGTGGGTAGAATTGTAGCCCCGCACCCCAATCCTAGGCGTGTCTACTCGCGAGTAAGTCCTAGTACAGTCAGTAGGGCTTACTCCCAGGAAAGTGTGGATAGGATTTTAGCCCTACAACCCAATGCTGTGCATGTCTACCCAGGAGTAACTCTTATTGTCAGTGGTGCTTACTCTCAGGATTGTAGTCCTGCAGCTCGATCTCAGGTATATCTACTCAGGGGTAAATCCTAGTACAGTCAGTAGGATTTACTCCCAGGGAAGTGTGGATAGGATTGTTCCCCTACATCCCAATCCTATGCATGTTTACTCACAAGTAAGTCCTATTATTGTCAATGCGGCTTACTCCCAGGAAAGAGTGGATAGGATTGTAGCCTTTCAACCCAATGCTATGTGTGTCTACTCAGGAGTAACTCCTATTATTATTAATGGGACTTTCAGGAAAGTATGGATAGTATTGTAGCCCTATACGCCAATCCTATGCATGTCTACTCAGAAATCCTGTTGTTAGTCAAAGGAGCTTACTCCCAGGGAAGTCTGGATAGGATTGTTCCCCTACATCCCAATCCTAGTCATGTCTACTCAGAAGTAAGTCCTATTATAGCAATGGGTCTTACTCCCATTGAATAGAGACTGTTCACTCCCACAGTGAATAGGATTGCAGCCTAAATTGGATCTGGCGCCAGGAGGGCTTAGAGCCCTATCCTATGCATGTCTGCTCAGAAGTAAATCCAACTATAGTCTACAGCAGGGGTGTCCAAACTTTTTGGCAGGAGGGCCACATCATCTCTCTGACACTGAGTCAGGGACCCAGGTGGGGGAGGGGGGATTAATGCACATTTCAAATTTGAATGAATTTACATAAGTTTACATAAATGAATAGATTAGAGATGGAACCTATATGAATGAATGAACGTCTGGCAAAAGCTCAGGGCCTATAAAAGACCTTGCACAAAGCAAGGCTGGCCTTTCCTTCGCGACCACTGCTGCATCACAGATGTGAAACAGCAAGCAGTGGAGGGAGCTCTCCTCCCACAGCTCACATGAGAGGTAGAACAGTTGTTCTCTTGCTGAAAGCAGTTGTGTCAGGCCAGCATGGGTTCCAGCAAGTCTCAGGAGGGCCAGAAGCTCATTGGAGACTGGGGGCTCCCTGCAGGCCGGATTGGGAGTCCCCGAGGGCCGCAAGTGGCCCCCGGGCTGGGGTTTGGGCACCCCTGGTCTACAGAATGTACAGCCAGGTAAATGTTGATAGGATAGGCTTAGGCTCTCTGGGCCCTCTTGGATAAGGCTGCAATCCTAACCAACACTTACACAATGCAATGGAAGTAAACACCATTGACTATAATGGGATTTAGTTTTTGAGTATGTATGCCTAGAATTGGGCTGTAAGCAATGATAGCAAAAATAAGCATTTTGAACATGTGCAGAGTGGCTTCTTAGAACCCTATCCTATACATGTCTAGTCAAAAGTAAGTTACATTAGAGTTAATGGGGCTTACTCACAAGTAAGTGTAGATAGGATTGCAGCCATTTGCTCAGTTGCATGGGAGGGAGGGAGGCAGGAGTTTGCTGTGGGCCGCCTTGCACCTCTCCACAGCCTGTGCCCACCCCCCACTGAGAAGTATTCCTAGGCTAGACATCTTAGGCTTTCTGTCATAATACAGTATTAATAAAATCAAAGAAATTTGAAAATGGTTTCCTGCACCAAAGAGGATGAGAGTGTAAATAAAAACTTAGGGCCCAATCCTATTCAACTTTCTGGCACTGATACAGCCATGCAAATAGGGCTTGCACTGCAGCCTGCAAAGGGGGAGGGCAATTCATAGAGGCCTCCTCAAGATAAGGGAACATTTGTCCCCTTGCCAAGGGGCTGCATTGTGGCTGCATCGGTGCTGGAAAGTTGATTAGGATTGGGCCCTTACACATAAGAGATAACACCTACTGGGGGGGAGGAGTAGGGGTAGTTGTTTTTATTCTTCCCCATAGAGACATAAAGAGAAACCAGGAAGGAGCATTCCTCCTCTTTGCTCATAAGATGTAAACCTGCTTCCACACAGGTAGGAACGTGCACACAACCCCTTAGGGGTGAAGATGATGTATGGGCCTGAAGTTTGGATGAGTGAGTTTCCCAGTGTATGTACATGTTGTAACATATACAAATGGACAAGAGATTGCATTGGCCTAACTTACCTTTTCTCTACAATCATGCCATGAGAGCAAAATGTGAGCAAAGCAGCCCTGCCACATCAAGGTCTAAACAGATTCTAAACAGCTTTACAAATTCCTTCTGTTAGACTTTTGTCTGACTTTTCCAATATGATATATGTGGGAATGTTAACATGAGCCCCTGCCTGCACTGAAAGGAGTCCCAAATTATGATGCACAGTAGCATGTTTTTGTTTTAACTAAAATAAGTCTCAAGAACAAGACTAATCCATCCACTTTTTCCCCTAGAAAAATCACCCAACCCCAAGCTGCTTTTCTTCCATAGGAGAAAAACTGCCTGTATCTTTCCACCCTTGTAGAAAAGACTGATATTTCACATCTAGTTGGGCCTAAGGCACTGGAATGAATACTATAATCATAATTCCCTTTTTGTTATAAGCACCCTTGCAAATAAGAACACACAAAAAATTCCTACCAGCTTGCTTGCCTATACACTTCTGTATTAGTCATCTAGCCTGAAAACCAAAGTACCCATTTTTGCAAAGCTTCTCTGTCAAGAAGTGATTCTTTCTAAAGGCAACCTAGAGAGGGCATTCAATTATATTTATGACTGAAAGCCGCATCAGAAAAGTTGCTGCTTAATATGTTGCTCTATATATATGAACAATGTATAAACATGATGAGACTTCATCACATGTGATCCATGAGGTAATAAAGTGGTCAGCATGACTATATTTGACTTTCATGTTCCAAGCACTTATGTGCTCAGCAGACTAGAGTTGCCATTCAGTTTGAGGCAGTATGTGTACTTTGTACAATACACTATAATTTGCAGTTGACAGCATACATCCAACATTTTGCAAGTGAAAATAAGGCCATGCTTATAACAATCACTGCTCTCCTATTATGTGTTGCTGAAGGATCACCTTGTCTGATGCATGCATTTGCTATACAACAGCCTTTAAAGGGTGTTAAAAACAAAATTGTCTGTACATGTACTAAGGGGACTAGAAAAGACTGAGACCACCAGCTGGGGAACAGGCAAGCTGAGCAGGCACTTGTCTAAACTTGTCTCAGCTAACACAAATGAGCACTTAGGGGGGTCACCTGGGAGAACAGGGAGGAGACAAGAAGAGGACAGGGAAGGCCAACTGGTGGGGTAGCTGTAAAAGAGCCTGTCTGCCTGTGATGAAAGGGAGGAAGAGCTGAGGGAGATGATGAGCCAAAACCAGCCAAAACCTCCCTGGGAGACCTCTTGAATACCCAGGGGGGAGAAGGAGACAGGGGGCCTCAACCACCCCCTTCCCACCCCAGCTCTGAGGCAGTACTAAGGGTTCTGACTGCCTGACCATGGTTTACTGCCCCCACAATTGCTCAGTCCTGAAGGGAGCACACTCAGTGGTGTGGACCTCTTGCTGTAGTACCTGGAGCTGTGATACTCTCCACAAGCGATGGGGCAGTAGCAATGGAAATGTCTATATTTGACAGAAATGTATATATTTTATTGGTAAAAGACATATTTGAAACACTTAATAGTTCCACATGCTATTAACCATTGAAAACTTACCACAACAGCTGCAGTGTGTGAAATGGTAGGCTTTGCAACCTTAGGGTTCATGCACACCTATTTACATGCATTTGCCCTAGACAGAGCCACTGGTGTCCACGGTTCCACTGTGAGAATCATCTTCTAGAGACTCTTAGGCTAGGGATGTGAAGAAGAATGACAGCTCCAGCTTCTCATGCTGTTTCTCACATGTTGTATCCCCAGGGAAACCATGAATAAGGGCAGTGACTTGCCAGCAACAGAGAGCAGAAAATAGGAACTAATTAGTGATAGTTGAAGTGCATGTGATAGTTCTCTGATTTGAAATAAAGAGTGGCTTTATCCTCAAAATCTGGTTTTGAGTAGAGGCTAGTGGGTACAATTTAATTGTAAATTTCGTGCTGCCACATTAAATGTTTTCGAAATTGAGAAACACATGAGGGAGCATATATTATGAATCACCATTTTTTGGGTTTTCCTGCCTTTACCACTGACCACATACTATAAAAACTGGTGGATACTCTTCATGTCACTTGGCATGTCTTTTATACAGCACTAAATCATGCATTAGTATGGTTTAAACAGTATCAGTGAGTTCAGCAAGTCTTCACTTAAAGTTTTTTTTCATTCAAGGTAATTTTTTAAATAAAATTGTTAAGGAAAAAGATTCCTGGCCGGGGCTGGGTAGGAGTTTGCATGTTCTCCCCATGTCTGTGTGGGATTTCTCCAGTCCGGACAACTCACATTAATTTCAGGGTTTAATATTAGAAACATTTGGGGTCTTTATTTAGAAGTTTGGTGATGTTTCTGTGACCAGAGATATGCTGTAGGAACATAACTTTTATCAATTGGCCTATGGTAGAATTGATTTTGTTATAAGTCATTTTGCTTAAAGTTGCAGTTTCTAAGAACCTGTTGACAACTTTTAGGGAGGACTTGATGTACATGAGACTGTTTGTGAAGCAGCCTCATATACTAGGCTAGTGTTCTTCAGTCTTGTTCAGTATTGTCTCCTCTGACTACCAAGAACCTTTTAAGTTCTCAGGCAAAGAGCTTTCCTAGCCCTTCTAGTAAAGAGAGTGTAAAGGAAAAGCTGCATGAATGTCTTAATACTGTCTAAACTTTCATAAATAGCCACTGGTTCTAAACACCTAAGAAAGTGTCCATAGGTGTGTATAACTTAGTACATAACCCTAAAAACTTGTCTGGGCCAAAGAATGAAACTGGATGCCTTTACCAATTGGCCACCAACCAAATTTTCATCTGCCACTTATCCCTTGATAAAGAACTTCTGCTAATGACGCTGGAATGAACATGACTTGAATATTGAAGTGTCTTTTACTAGTGATTCATAGTTGGCTTAGTTGTGTCTGTGCTGTTCATGAATCAAGTTACAACGCTTAACACACTGATGTATTAATAAACTTTTATCTAAGTCTCTTATGGTTAGAAGCTGACGTTGTACATAGATACAAGCTGATGTTGTTCCGGCTAGAACAATAAAAGTGAACTGAACCGAACAAACCAGTCTGATCTTGTTGTGACATAAAGATGCCGGCCAGTCATTTCTGGTTAACAGTAAGATCCATTGTCAATACAAGCATTTTAATCTATCATTTGTGAAATTAAAATCAGGCACTGATACCAATCATTTTTTTTTTTTTCTGGAAGGCCATATGCTCGTATGGTAAGCATATGGCAAGGTCTCATGTGCTGTCCAAGAGTTTAGAGGAGTGAGCAGGCAGAAATGTATACAATCATGTAAGAGAGCCTTACAGTGTAAGAAAAACTGATAATACTGCATTCCCTGCAATAGTTTTGCCCCATATCCTCTCACAAATATGAAATACCACCATAATTTATTGTTAAACTGATGAGAATGCAGATTAATCAGAACTCAGAAGTACAGCCTTTTCTTCCGTCTTTAACAAAGCAATCCTTGCCTCATTTCTTCAGAAGTAAAGCCCATAGAATTTAATGGGATTCCATGATAAAGTTTGCAGTCTCAGTTCCTGAATATTGTGATGAGGTCGCTAGTCCCTAGTGATCTGCCAGACAATTACCTGGATTTGAAATTATGGACGTTATGGAAGACACTTTAGAAGCATTAACAACCACAGACTGCATTTGCTGTCAGTAATAATAATGATAATAATGCCACCAACATCTGGTGAGCTGCGTCTAAGAACCAGTATAATAATAAATATTATTATACATTATAGGCTCAAATCCTAACTAGGTTTCCAGCAGTGAATTACCTGTGCCAAAGAGGCGAGTGATGCATCCTTCAGTTGGGTGGCAGTCACAGACGTCTTAAGGTAAGGGAATGTTTGTTCCTTAATATTGGAGCTGCTTTGCCCTTACTTTGGTGCTGTAAAGTTGGTTAAGATTGTGCCCTTAAGCATTGTTTCCTATCACTACTTTTACAAAGAAGTAAAACTAGATGTTCAAGACAGGGTTACCCTAGAAGAAGCAGAGCAGCTTCTCCAAACACTTTGGGCCATCAAAAGCATTCTTATTTTGGCAATGGAGCTGGGTGGTGGCAGCAGTATTGTGCTGGCTGCCTCTCACTGGCTCCATGAACTTTAGCAGGCTCTAAGCAGGGCATAGGTAGGAAAAGGGAGCTATTTGGGGCCCTGGTAGCTCTGAATGCCACAGAGATTTGCTGACCTGTTGCTCTCTGCTGAGACTCAGGAGACCTCAGGAGACCTTCCCAACCTTCCTGGGCTTGGGAAGAAGGAGGGAATGGCAAAATGCAAAAAAAGCGGTACTGGGTATTCTGCAACTGCATTCGTCCTTACCACATGTATCTGAGTCCTCCATTTCCATCGCATGCCAGCTCCAGCATGGTGGAAATGGAAACACTAGAGCATGACAGAGATGGAGAACTGGTTTTTCTATAAACAATCACCTCACAGTGTTATTGTGAGGCTGAATGACATGAGCATAATTCATATCACTTAGGGCCCAATCCTGTGCTCACCAGCTCACTGCTGCCACGCACTGTCGCAAACGTGCCATAAAGTGCAATTGCGAGCCCTTAGTGCTGGCCCAGCACTGGAGCTAGACCAGTGCTAGTGCCAGTGGATAACTGGTGCTTCAACACTCCGTGGTCGCCTGAACTGTCGGGTAGCGGAGAGGTAGGTGGGGACTTGGGGGGAGGCAGGGAGGAGGCATTCTGGGGCAGGGGAAGTTGGGGGGAGGGCAGGGAGAGTGTGGGGAGGAGGCGTTCCAGGGGAGGGAGTGGGGAGGGAGGAGGGTGGGACTGATGGAGCTCAGCTCCACCAGATCCTGAGCCCTGTGTCGAACCGCATGTTCTGACATAGGACTCTCTGATTCTGCAGCAGCTCCACAGCTGCCACAGAATCGAATAGCCCCATTGCGGGGCTACTTTCCTTACCCAGGGGAAGGGGATGAACGTCCCCTTCCCCCAAGGAGCCACCGGCAGCTGCCTGGTTGTGCTCAGGATGCCAATGCAACCATTTTTGGTGCCTGGCAGACCTGCATGCCAGGCAGTTTAGGCTTTGGCTATAAGGCTGCAATCTTATACATACTTGCCTGTGAGAGAGCCTCACTGAACCTACTTCTGAGTAGATAAGCAGATGATTGTGCTGTGTTATTGGTTGGCAACCTTCAGTCTTGAAAAACTATGGTATAAGCCTACAGCACCCGGTATTCCCAGGCGTTCTCCCATCCAAGTACTAACCAGGCCTGACCCTGCTTAGCTTCTGAGATCAGATGAGATCAGACTGTGTTATATCTGATGAATAACGCATAATTTGCTTTTCATATATCGAACCAAAAAATTATAAAAACTGACTTGCCAAAACATAAATGAACTCGGAGAACATATGGATCTCTGTCTTTTGCATATTCTCCAACTGATGTTGTTTACTGAGGTAGTCACCATTTTCTGGTACCTAACCCTGGTAAAAGACTGGCTTTCCATTTTGCTCTTATTTTGCCTTGGGGGAGATTTTGGAAATTTATTTTAGTGTGCACGCCAGGGTATTGGTTTCACTTCCACCACCTCATCTCCGACAACTGCCTATCCATACAGTAAATGCTGCAGAATATTTTGAGGTTCAGGTATTCTGTGATAAGTATAATCTCTATTGTAAGAAAACTTTCCATTAAACATTTACGGCCATGATCATTGACCTAGGACCTAGGGCTGGTCAAGTTATTACAGAATAAATTAAAGTGGTGTAAGACAAAGTGGAGCAGAGCCTTTGAAAATCTCCTCCCAGATTAAAAGGAACAAAGAATTTTGTAGCTCCTTAAAAGATGGGCAGTGTGAACCTGTTCGTGTCTACTTAGAAGTAATTCCCACTGACTGCACAATCTTATGTGTCTCTACTTGGAAATAAGCTCTATTGTATTCATGGTGGTTTATTCCCATGAAAGTGTGCATAGGATTGCAACCTGATTTAGGGCCCAATCCAATGTGGGCCGCATCAACCCAGCACTGGCGCATACTATTGCAAGCATGACATAAGGTACGCCTGCAACAGTCTACGCCAGTCTGGCACCAGAGTAGGCTCAGCATGAGCTTGCTGGGTGCCAGATGGAGGATGGTGGACCATCGCCCGGCAGAGGTAAGTCTGGGGGGGAGGCGTTCTGGGGCAGGGAAGGTATGGTGGGGGAGGGAGGGGGTGGAGATGGCAGTAGTCCCTGCCTCCATATCCTAACCGCTCTCCTGGCCCAGGGGACCCAACATGGGGCTCCTCGAATCTGTGCCTGTTCCATAGTGGGCACAGATCCAAGAAGACCCATTGAGGCCATCTGGAGCTTACATGGGATAAGGGAATATAAGCTCCCTTACCCTGAGTAGCCCCGGTGCTGCTTCCCAGCCCAGCTAGATGCAGCAATAACCATTTTGGGGCTGCTGTACTCCTATGCGCTAGGAAGCTTAGGAATGGGCGGTTACTTCCAAGTAAGTTTGTAAAGGATTGCCAGCCTAATAGAGTAGATTTATTGTGACAGAACATAAGAAAAGCCCTGCTGCGTTTGATCAAATCTTCATCAAGTCCAACATTTTGTTTGCCAGAAGGACCACAGATGGCTTAAGGATGTAAACATGCAGGCCATGAAGACCCTCCCCTGCTATCACTCCCCACATCCCAACCAAACATCTGATGAAAAGGACTCTAGTTCATGTAAGAGTATGTTAACAATAAGGCTGCAAACCTATACACACTTTTCTGGGGATAAGTCATGCATAGGTTTGTGCTGTAAATCTATTCATCTTAAAATGCCACAAGACTTTGTTGTTTTGCTAAACAAAACCAGCAACTTCTCTGGAAATGGTTAGTAGGTTAAACAAGGATATCTGCAAAACTGACCAAATATTTCCATCTCAGACAGCAATAGAAAACAAATTGCCAGAAAATTCTATCTTACTTGGCTCCATTTATTATCTAAGGCTGCAATCCTTGTGACAAAAAAGGAAAATCAATGACCAGGTAACATCTGAATAAATAAAGTTTCTGCTTGTAGCCATGCTGTTAGGCCCAAGTGCCAGGCCCAAGCTGTAACCAACTTTAATTAGTGCATACCAGGCCTGGGAGGACTGTGGAGGAGGCCACTTCACAGGGCCCTCTGATATCCTACCAAGTGGGCTTCAAGGCCAACTTGATTAACAACAGGGTTCAGCTGTGAACATCTCAGGTTGGGAGGGGGGATTCCACCAGAAGGCTTGTGGCACATCCACCCCTAGAATGTTCGGCTGGAACCAAGTTCTGATTGGTGGATGGGTCAGGAGACCTATAAAGGTGAGGGAGAAGAGTTTCTTTTGTTCTAGCTTTGTCTCTGGCTGAGAGGGCCTGAGATCCTTGAGCACCCTGACAAGAGTGACCCAACTTGACTGCAGCAGATTGGACTTTGGAAAGCAAAGACTTTGGTGAGTCATGGTTAGAGCTAGGAGTTAGTTGTTATTGTTTTATTAGTGCTGGGTGTTGTTTTGTATTGGTGTTTTTTCTAAATGCCTAAAATCTTGACTGATGCAGTGCTGTCTGTATAACTATTCTTTAACATTTATTCAATAAATCCTACTTATTACAACTGGCTGGATTATTGGGACTGGAGAGGTCGGAGGTAATGGTTGTGGTTGACAATCCAGTGTGTCTGGGGTGGACCTTGGAGTAGTGGGGGTCTGCTCCACAATTTAAGCCGAGCCCAAGGGGGCATAGGCTGGAGTACGACTCAGGGGAGGGTTCCCCAAATTTGGCCTGGCTACCAGGACTGGAAGCTCTGTGGTTTAGGAGCTATTTGGCAGCTGGATTTGGAAAGATCCATGGGGGGGTGCCAAGGGACTATAGTGGTTTATGGTCACTCGATCACCCTCAAGACAATAAAGTGATTACATGGTCATTAAGGAGGGGGGGGGGGTCTGGTTTTGTCACAATCCTAACCACACTTTCCTGAGAGTAAGCTCCATTGACCAAAATAGGACTTACTTCTGAGTAGACCTGGTTAGGATTGTGCCCTAAGAATTAGAGAAAAAACCTATTTACCCTTCCAGATTATTTTATGTTGCGTACATTGTTTTACAAGTAGACACGCATAGCTGTATTTTCTTCAAATGTTCTATGCCATTAAGTAATGATCATGCAGTGGTGGTCCTGGCCACTGTGCTGCCCTGGAGTGAGTCTGGAAATGCCCCCAATCAGTTGCGTGACCTCTGGAGGCATTCTGAGGGCTGGGGAGGTCACATAGTGCTCCCCCGGCATCAGAATGCCTTCTAAGGCCTCTGGAGGGCCTTAAAATGTTACTTCCAGTAGGGCCCTCAAAACACCTCTGCGTGGGGAAGCAGCATGCCCAGGTGGCCCTCAGGGTGGCACCGCTGGCGGACAGCGGTGCCATCCCAGCCATGCTGCCTAGGAGCAATTGCACCCGCTTCCCCCCTTTCCCCCCCAGTACGCCACTGTGCTCATGAGATATTTGGCCCTTATAGTACTACGGGCACTCCTATGTGTTTTTACATATTTATAGAGTGAGTGCATACATGTGTGCCTCTTTTAAGAGAACATCTTATTTAAGATGACATAGAAGAAATAGGCTTCCTCTCCAGTCTGTAGACTATCCACTATTGGAAGAAAATGTTTTTTTATTTATTGCATCATTTTAATAGATTGCTTAGGCAGAATTTAACAGAGCAATCCTATACATGTTTACTCAGAAGAAAGTCTCATTGTACTCAGTGTACTCTCAGCTAACAGGATTGCAACCAAAGTGTATTATCACATTTGTCACATTTAAAGAATTCAACATACAGATGTGCCCTGGTAGCCGCTGGGGTTGTGTTCCAGACTCCCCCATGGATACTTGAAACCATGGATACACCTTTTTAAAAGGGGAAATGTTTAAAAAATCTTAGTACAACAAGATTTTTTAGAAGTTCCCCTGTCTTTTTAAGAGTTGTCCCTGGTATCCATGGATAACTGAAACCGCAGATACAGAATCCATGGATACTGGGGCTTGCCTTACTGCAGGACTATATGCACCATTGAAAATGTATGATGACAGCTCTCGCTTGGATAGCTATTCAAATGACTCATTGTAAAAGTATCCCCAGCATTCCACAGTCTCCAAGCAACTGTCAGATTACTTAGCCTCTCCAGGACAGTGACACTTTTGGAATGAGTGGCAATGACATCACAGTACATCAGGAGAACTGGAGGCAAAGTTGTCTCTCTTTTGAAGTGACAGACTTTGCTCTCACATTTCAAGGAGTTCTAAAGCGAGCAAGGGTGCAAACAGAATTCTTCTGAGTTCTGAACACCTGCTATACAATTCAGAAACTGAAGGCCAATTCTAATCTGTGCTGGTGCAGTGGGTCCCAGGGCCCTTGAGAGGGGGGTGCAGGGGGTAAAGTGTACCTGGGCCCAGGGTCAAAAAGCAGGCCCTGGAGCCAAAGGAGGGAGCCTGGGGTAAAAAGGGGGCCTGGAAGCCAAAGGAAGAGAGCCAGAAATTTTGTGGGATCTCTGGAATGTTTGCATATATTGTGTGAAGACCAGCATTCACACTTTGTGTAAGCCTATGTGGTTTTATATATAGTAATTTGTAGAAATTCTGATCCAATGGATTTGGAAATAATGATCCAATGGAGAAGGGAAGGGCCCAAAGGACACTTTGTCCCCCCTGATAAAGTTCCTCTGCACTTCCCTTCCCCAAGCAGGGCAGCCTTGTGCAGGGTCTGTGGGGAAAGAGACCTGCAGAGAAGTGGGAGGGCAGCAGCCCGCTCTTGGGTCACTGGCAACAAAGGCCAAGACCACCCTTCTTAGAGGGGGAAGTGTTTTGAAACTTATGGACTGAGCAAGGAGAATGAGAGTTTGTGCAGAGGACAGAGAGGAATGCCTGCTGAGCCCAGGGACTACGTTTCACAACAGGCCCTGCTGTGATTGGGGACTTTGGCCCTGAAAGGGGAGGAGGCCTTGCCAGAGGCTGGGAGTGAGAAGGCCTGGGCCCAGGGAGAGAGGAGAGGCCTTGGGAGAGGGTGAAGGCTTGGGAGTGAAGTCGCCACCCAGCGAGGACTGGAAGCTGCAGGGTCTTGGCGATGGGCAGAGAGCAAATGGAGAAGCAGAGCTGAGGCTCCTGGTGGCGGAGGCTGCGCTGGGAGGACAGGAAGAAGGGCCTGCTGGACTCCCTTCTGCCCCTGTGCAGTGGGGCCTCTGCTGGACTGACAGCCACAGGGGCCTGGCTCAAGGCCTCATGCCACCCCCTTTGTGTGGTTATTCCCCCCCCCCCCAGGGATTGCCAGTCCCCCTGCCTCGCCTGACCCATTAAACCAGCTGTTCTGCTGGGCCAGCTATTGGGGTGATTGCTGGAAACAGCCCCCCCCCCCGCCCAGTGCAAAGCTCCCAACCAGGACTATGGCCTTGTTCTTTGTTCAGCTAGAGAACAGCCAGAAGGGAAGGCACTGATGCCTCCATTGCGGTTCTGTTTGCAAATGACAAAATGGTGTCTAGGCACTGAACTCAAACGTAGGGAGGCTGGCATTTCTCCATTAGAGCTCAAAGGCCTGGAGGCTGTCCTATTTCCTGACCTCTGTCTCAAGAGAAGGAGCCAGCTTGGCGAGTACTGGGAGGTGAAACACCAACGCGAGCCTCTGTGCACAAAGGAGGGAAAGAGCAGCTCTTGGCGCTGCTGGCCTTGGAGGCACAAAAGTGAGCACAGCCTCCGTTCGAGGACGGAGCTCCAGCCATCAGGACAAATGTTAGTTGGCTTCCAGCCATCAGGAGTCAGGATTAAGAGCCATGATGTTCTTCCGTGACTCTGCCTGCCCTTTCCAGCCATCACTTCAACTAGTGGGAAGGGAATCAAGTCAATTAATGAAGCAGGTATAAAAGGTTAAAAAACTCACACGGGTCTCCCTTCTCTTCCTAACAGATAGCAGACAAACGGAGTCAAAGCAAACCCAGTCAGACTCTTTGGGAACAGAAATGGCTGCTGCCCGTTCAGGCCAGGTAAGGGGGACTGGCAGCTTGGGCTTTTCCCCCTGTAGCATTTCCAGCCACATCTTTCTGCCTCAGTCTGGACTCTTTGTACTATACTTGTTTCCTTACTACTACCCCACCACCAACAACAACAACATTCCCTACACCCTCAAGTCGTCCTTCTCCAGGGTTCCTCCGGGAAGCCCAGCTAATCTACCCCATCCCTCCTTACATTGCATTTTCCCCATCTCTGCACTTCTCCTTCACAGGAATTTCTCCCCCCCCCAATCCACTTCCTTTTAACTAACCTTTCTTAGGGCTCCACTGTGCATGCATGTTGGTGGTAGGCAGTAGCATAGCTAGGTCATTTGACACCTGGGGCCCATAAATTTTTGTCACCCCATAAGACTTACTCAGTTAATTAACCACATTTTTATACTACCTTTCCTCTAAGAAGCTCAGGGTGGTGTGCATGGTTTCTCCCCTTATTTTGTTCTCCCAACAACCCTGTGAAGTAGGTGAGACTGAGATAGTAATAATCATGACATGAAATGAATAATAATAATGGCCAGAAAATAAATGCAGTGAATATTTTCCCACAAACAGTAGATGAAATTCTGCATCGAATGGTATATAACATGATGGTATTACTGCTAAAAGCCCCAATTTCCACAACTTTGGTCATTAGCGTGTCACTCCCCCCCCCATATGTCTCATTGATTCATTTTGAGTTAAGGCAGTGGTTCTCAAACTTTTAACACTGGGACCCACTTTTTAGAATGATAATCTGTCCAGGACCCACCAGAAGTGATGTCTTGGCTGAAAGTGACACCATCAAGCAAATTAAAATATATAATTATAAATAATTAAATTAAAGAAAAGCAAATAATTAAATAATGGAAAGTCAGCCCTGTTTCTCCAAGTGAATTGTCTCTGTAGCCTGCCTGCAATAACACCCCCCCATATATAAATGAGTGAGATTTTCAGCGCTCCCCAGTGCCCACCTTACCAGCTCAAGTCTCTGCTTTATTCTTTTTTTTTTGGGGGGGGGGGGGAGGTTGCTGCCTTCTGGAGCATTTGTTGAGCTCCACTTTCATTAGATCGAGACCATGCTGCTAGCCTTGCATTCCCTTGTGCTCAACTTGACCAGGAGCCAATGTAAGTTTGCTTACTTGAGAGTAAATGCAACCGTGTGGCTTAGTTTCACTTTCCATAGGGCTCAATACATTTGTCAGAAGGAGGGACTTCCTTCTTGGGTGTTTTCGGGGGGCTTCGTTCATCAAATCAAGACTATTCTGGTGTCATTGGATTCCTCTCGGCCTGTCCTTTCCGAAGAACTAAGGCAAGTTTGCCTACTCACGAGTAAAGGTGCAATATGACTCGGTTTCACTTTCCATAGAGATCCATGCATTTTTTTGTTTTCCTGTTTTTTGGCCCTAACTTTTGATAGAACTGAGGTATTTCGCTTTGGTTTTCTTCATTGCATTCTACTGGAAATTCTGCATCCAACGGTATATAGCATGATGGTATTAGGATTAGCAATTTCGATCACTTGTGGTGTCACCCCCCCCCCAAGGCTGGTACCTATGGCGGACCACCCCCTGCCCCTCGCTAGCTATGCCACTGGTGGTAGAAGTCCCCCTGTATAGTTTAAAAGTGGGCATGTCAGAATTGTGCATCCCAGTTGAACCCCATTTTTGTTCTTATGCACTTTTATTAAACTTTGGTACACCTTAATACTTGCCAAAGTACATAGAGGGGCCATTATCTTCAATACGAGATCCCTCCACATCATTGCTTTCCCCCTTGTGTGCACATTTTACATGGGTTGGTAAAAAGCACTGCTGGTAACATTGTGCAGGGGCTCGAGTGGGTGGACACCCACCCGGACAATCCCACCACAGCCAGAGCAGCAGAAAGTGAGGACACGTTTTTGAAAGTGGGGAAAGTGATGGGGATTATAATGTGAGAAAGGAGCTACACCAATACCAGGTTGACCAGACATCCTCTTTTTCCAGGATATGTACTCTTCTTTAGCATCGTTTCCTGGAAAAGAACTTAAATGTCCTCCTTTTCCCTGTGAGCGAGCCCTGCAGGCAGTGCATAGCCTTCTTGTAATTAATAAATTACATGTCATCCCTTGTTATCCACTAGGGTTTCATTCCAGAAAAAAAACAATGGATTAAACAACAGTAGAAAAATAGATTCAAAGACCCACTGCTCCTAATGGAGTAAGATTGTGTCTTGACATTTGCAGAGGTTTGATTCTGGTATCCCTGCTGATACCATAAAAATGTGTTAAATAAAAGCAGTTTAACAAAATTAAAAAGTGCATCCCTTACAATTGTGGTTTAAAACAGCTTTTCTTACTGTTGCAGAGAGTTAGGGCCCAATTCTATCTAATTTTCCAGTGCTGGTGCTGCTGCACCAATGGGTATGCACTGCTTCCTGTGTTTGGAAAGGCAGTCACAGAGGCCTCCTCAAAGTATGGGAACATTTGCTCCCTTACCTGCATTGCAGCTAAGCAATCCCTTAGCTTAGCAATCCCTTAGCTGCATTGCAGCTGCACTGGTGCTGGAAAGTTGGATAGGATAGGGCCCTCAGGCAGCAATTAGAACTCCTGCTTTTGCCTGGTTCAGCTGAAGATGACTGTGAGCCCAATCCTATGGATGTTTACTCAGAGTAAGTCCCATTACAGTCAAGGGGGTTTACTCCCAGGAAAGTGTAGATAGGATTGTGTCCTGTCTCTCCACAACAGTAAGAAAAGCAGTTTTTTAAACTGTGATTTTAAAGGGATGCATTTTTTCCCCTTATCCAGGGATCGGCACATTCCTTCTCATTTGCAGTGGCCGTTCGTTTTGAGTCAAATCTGTGTATTAAAAAATCCATGTATAACAAGGTTGGACCTGTATATGTAATATAGTTTTAAATTTAATAATATAGTGTTTAAATTAACCACAGGAAATCAACATATGAGTGCTTTTAGCTTTTATTTTGTTATGCCCTACATTTTGGGGTGCTTTGTCACCTTTTGCAGTTATGTCATCTAGTCATTCTTCACCATGCACAAGGTTCTCAGTCCCGGGTATGTTTTCCTGGGAATATGCCCTATTGGAAGCACTGGGGCTTACTTCTAGGCTTGCGTGCATAGGCTTTTGGGGTCAATTTGGAAGCTGGAATGGAAGGATCCTCTATGTCTCCTTTCAGGAAACTTGGAAATCTACATTGGAGGTGGAAGCCAAAAAGAGGGAAATGCAAAGTTGAGAGGGAACATGTGTGAGAATGGGATTTCAAATTTAGAATGTTTTGTCCTTTCATGGAAACCTGAATACATTTCTCCCTTTGGATTTCAGTCATGGCCTAGGTAGGTCCAGTGTTGCTCATAGGACATTTCTCCTTTTTCTTTCAGGGTCTGATTTCATTCACAGAGATAGCTGTGTATTTCAGCAGTGAAGAGTGGGCTCTGCTGAGTCCACCTCAAAGGCTCCTATATGAGACCATCATGATGGAGAATTATGAAAATGATATCTTTGTAGGTAAGGAGGATCCTTTGGCTCTGAATTCATAATGCCCCAGATTGGAACCTCTTCTCCATTGGATGTAGCCAAGGGGAGTTGGTGGCTGGGCTGCATGACCTGGGCCCAACATCTTTCCCTTCTAGCCAGCCCAGATCTGCATCTTTTGATGAGGAGGGAGCCCCAACCTGGTGCCATAAATGAGCTGGTAATCCCTTGGCTGCCCTTTGGAGGAGGTGGATATGGTTTGGAAAGCACTTCTGCCTGTGTTTGGGCTCTCCTTCTGTGTGCAGGACCCATTTGAGCAAGAAACAGTTTAGAGCAGGGGTGCCCAAACCCCAGCCCTGGGGCCACTTGCGGCCCTCAAGGCCTCTCAATGTGGCCCTCGGGGAGCCCCCCCAGTCTTCAATGAGCCTCTGGCCCTCTGGAGATTTGTTAGAGCCCATGCTGACCCGACGCAACTGCTCTCAGCATGAGGGTGACTATTTGACCTTTTGCGTGAGTTGTGGGATAAGGGCTCCCTCCACTGCTTGTTGTTTCACATCTGTGATGCAGTAGCAGCAGCAAAGGAAAGGCCAGCCTTGCTTTGTGCAAGGCCTTTTATAGGCCTTGAGTTATTGTAAGACCTTCATTCATTCATATAAGTTCATCTTTAATGTATTCATTTATGTAAACTTATGTAAATTTATTCAAATTTTAAATGTAAATTAATTCTTTTTTTCCCCAGCCCCTGACACAGTGTCAGAGAGATGATGTGGCCCTCCTGCCAAAAACTTTGGACACCCCTAGTTTAGAGCAGTGGTTCTAAAACATTTTAAGCGCTGGGACCCACTTTTTAGAATGACAATCCTTTGGGACCACAGAAAGTGATATCATTACCCTAGAAGTGATGTTATGGTGGGAAGTGACATCATCAAGAGGGGAAAATTGTAACAATCCTAGGCTGCAATCCTATTCGCACTTACCGTTTTGTCTTGGGATTCCACAGCACAGTCAGTCTTTTCTCTCCTCTCCCTATGCCATAGAAACTCCAGACTGTTTAGTTAGATTCACCCTTTGTTTTCTTGTTTCACCATGTGTGTGTGTGTACATGTGTGTGTTAGATGATGATGTCATTTTACAGAGGCAGGAATGGTTTTATTTACCTAGATGATTTTTAAATAATTGTGTTGACCCATATACAGTAAATGGTAATTGTAGTTATTTATCATTTTCTTATTTTTTTGTACAGTATATCAAGTGTGTGTGTGTGTGTGTGTGTGTGTGTTATTATTATAATTTATTAACAGTATTTATATACCGCTTTTCAACAAAATGTTCACAAAGCTTCAAAGATCCCTGTTAGACACTCTGCTCCCCCCTGACTCAGGGACACCAGGGGTCATGAACATCATGCTTCCCCAAAGAGTTTCAGTTTATTCCTTTAGTTTCTTACTGCATTTCTCTTATTTCAGCAGCATCAGTTTGGGACCACATTGGAAGAAAGAAGGGGCAGCGAAGAGCCAACACAGGGGAGAAGCCCTTTGAGTGCCAGGAGTGTGGAAAGACCTTCAGTTACAGTAGTGTACTTAAGATCCACCAGAGAACCCACACAGGGGAGAAGCCCTTTGAGTGCCAGGAGTGTGGAAAGGCCTTCAGTCACAGTGATGATCTTATAAGCCATCGTAGAAGCCACACGGGAGAAACCCTTTGAGTGCCAGGTGTGTGGAAAGGCCTTCCGTCGGAGTTCTCAACTTTTGAACACCAGAGAACCCACACAGGGGAAAAGCCCTTTGAGTGCCAGGAGTGTGGAAAGACCTTCAGTTACAGTAGTGCACTTAAGATCCACCAGAGAACCCACACAGGGAAGAGCCCTTTGAGTGCCAGGAGAGTGGAAAGGCCTTCAGTCAGACTGGTCATCTTATAAACCGTCATGGAACCCACAAAGGGGAGCAGCTGTTTGAGTGCCAGGAGTGTGGAAAGACCTTCAGTTACAGTAGTGCGCTTAAGATCCACCAGAGAACCCACACAGGGGAGAAGCCCTTTGAGTGCCAGGAGTTTGGAAAGACCTTTAGTCAGACTGGTCATCTTATAAACCATCATAGAACCCACACGGGGGAGAAACCGTTTGAGTGCCAGGAGTGTGGAAAGACCTTCAGTTACAGTAGTGCACTTAAGATCCACCAGAGAACCCACACAGGGGAGAAACCCTATAAGTGCCAGGAGTGTGGAAAGGCCTTCAGTCAAAGTGGTGATCTTATAAGCCATTGTAGAACCCACACAGGGGAGAAACCCTTTGAGTGCCAGGAGTGTGAAAAGGCCTTCCATCGGAGTTCTCAACTTATTAAACACCAGAGAACCCACACAGGGGAGAAGCCCTTTGAGTGCCAGGAATGTGGAAAGACCTTCAGTTACAGTAGTGCACTTAAGATCCACCAGAGAACCCATACAGGAGAGAAGCCCTTTGAGTGCCAGGAGTGTGGAAAGACCTTCAGTCAGACTGGTCATCTTATAAACCATCATAGAACCCATAAAGGGGAGAAGCTGTTTGAGTGCCAGGAGTGTGGAAAGACCTTCAGTTACAGTAGTGTACTTAAGATCCACCAGAGAACCCACACAGGGGAGAAACCCTATCAGTGGCAGGAGTGTGGAAAGGCCTTCAGTCAGAGTTCTCATCTTTTTGGACACCAGAGAACCCACTCAGGAGAGAACCTTAGACAGCTTAGGAGTATTAAAATTGGTTTTCAGTCAGGCAACAAAAGTTGAGTCCCTTTTTGCATCAAATAACTGATGTCTTAAAAATTCCTGCTATTTCCGCAGTGTTCATTTGGAATGTAGATGAAGTATTTTGCTTGTTCTTGTTTTTCAAAAAATAAAATGTGTAAAAATTGTAATTTTTTTAAATATTTTAATTGTAAAAATTAATTGTTGGAATCTATGAACTGAGTTTTGCTCAGTCATTGACCAATTTGGGGTCCAGCAACAATCACTACAATACAACGAACCCTCAATTTAACAGACCTTGATTACACAGACTTCAGAATTCGATTTCACAGATCTCAGAAATGGACAATTTCTCTTCTATTGAAAGTTAGTTTTATACGTTTTGCAGATGTGCATCTCCATTGACTTCAGTGTTTTTAATGGACTTTCAGCATTAACTGAACCCCTTCCTATTATTCCATTAAATTGAGGGTTCACTGCACTACCAACTACGTTTTCTTTATTAGGATCTACCTGTATGACTGAAATTCCCAGCACACAAGGGGAAACTGAACTTGCTGCATGACCACGCCTTGCTGACGGTCAGAACCAGACCTGCACTCACTCAGGGCCCAATTCTGTGCTCAGCGGCATGGGCCCATGCCGCTGAGCACTGTCACAAACGTGCCATAAGGCACATTTGCCAGCCTCACTGCCGGGCTCCTGCTGTTGCTAGCCCAGCGCTGGCCGGTGCTGGGCTAGCGTGGGCGGTTTCCCAGCTTCTGCAGCTTGGCGGTTTCCAGACTGCCGAACTGCAGAACAGTAGGCGGAGGTGGGGAGGAGGCATTCCGGGGAGGGGAGGCTGGTGGGGGGCAGAGAGCGGGCGGGAAGGAGGCATGACGGGGAGGCGTGAGGTGGGGAGGAGGGTGGGCTGGAGGCATGCCGGGGGGAAGGATGGGAGATGGGTCTGTGGAGCTCTGCTCCGCAGGATCCAGGGCACTCGTGTAGGGCTGCGCGCCCTACGCAAGTGCCTTTACCTTACCACTGACCTTTTGGTCAGCGGTAAAGTGAGTAGCCCCATTGCGGGGCTGCTTACCTTACTCGGGGGAAGGGGACGAAAGTCCCCTTCTCCCGAGGCATCTCCTTTGGTAGCTTGGGAGGCGCAGGATCCAGTGGCAGCCCTTCCGGTGCCTCCGAGCCTGGGCACCCTGGGCAGCTCAGGACTGGACTGCTCGATACCAATAGTCTTTGGAAGAGCTGGAGATGGTGTCATTATTTGGAGCCACAGCTGACCCTGCTCCTTATGCCATTCAAGTAAGGGATCTCAAGCAGCCCTTAATTGAAAAGTTATCTTTGGAGGATATGCAGGTGTTACCAGCATAATCTGTACATGTTTGGTGGATGTCCAGGTGGACAATTAGGCAGGGGCCCTGTCAGAGCGGAGCCCATGGGAGAGGCCCAGGGCAAAGAGGGGACCCGGGAGACAAAAGAGGGAGCCTGGAAATTTCCTACTCACAGCCCACTTGGGGTTCCTGGAACTGCTTGGCCTTAGCTGCTGCTGACATCACCCCATCTCCAACCCAGCCTCCCACAAGTGATGCTGGGGGATGCTACTGTGGGCTGCACCTCAGAGACTGCAGTTGCAAGCCGTACGCACTGGGCTGAGGAATTTATACATGATAGTTCCTAACAGTGTCATATTGAGAGGAAAGTGTCCTACTACAGTAGCTCTTTGGCTTGTGGATCCACTTACCATGAAGGAGTGCATAGGAACTCAGGGACACAGCTGTGGAACTGGTGCAGGAGTAAGTTTTGAAACCTGGAAATTTCCTGGGATCTCAGCTGGCCTTGTGGAATGCACAAGATTGCGGCTGGGTTGTCTGACAGGCCAGGTCTACTGGGCAAGTAGACCTGGGCTCTAGAGAATTTTCTGGTCGCTCCAACCCTTTGCCCCATTTTGTTCCATCCTTGCCCTGTTCCACCTGCCTCCATCATCCCTATTCCCCTGCACTGTTTTTCACCTCAGCCTTTGGGAAGGAGACCCAAAATAAACTTTGTACCCCCTGATAAAATTTCTCTCAGATGCCCTGGCAGGCCCACTGTATCCAGCACAGGTAAAGAGGAAGCTGGAGGTCTACTCAGGGTAAGGGGTATATCTTCTCTTATCTTGGATAAAGACCCAGACTGCCCAATGAGGCTACTTGGATCTGTGCCAGCAAAATAGCTGGCATAAATCCCAGCAGCTCCATGTGGGGCTTCCAGGCCTTGGAAGGGGCTTAGGATACAGCAGAGACCTCCTCCACCATCCTGCCCCCTCCCTCTTGGGCCTTTCCCACCCCATGCCACCCTCTGTCCTGTTACACCCCCTTCCTGCCTCTGTTCCACCCTTCCACTGCACCCTTCCCCTGCGCCATTAGGCACAACACTTATCTCTGCTGGTGGCTGTGCGTCTAGCGCTAGTGGGACGGCGCACACCTTCCTGCCAGCGCTGCTTACACGAGTTGTTGCAAACATGCTTTATGTGCTGCATCGGCACTAGCGGTATTTAGGAATGTGCTGTGAATTTGAGTATGCCCCATTTTGTTCCATTTTGAGTATGATCTTCATGTTGGAAAAAGGGTTATGAATGTAATTTAAGGTATGAGGTTCCCCATGGGGATGGAAACTGCTTCCAGTTTGCCAGAAGCACAGTTTAAAGTGTTGGGAACCTTCAGGAGGTTTTCCTGACATGTCCTGGAGTCATGCGAGGCTCTGTGCACTCCAGGTAAGTGGGGGGCAGATTTGTGCATGGGGGGCACCAGCGCGAATCTTTGCCCCAGGGCAGGGGCTGGGGATGTCTGCCACTGTTGCAATCCTATTTACAGTTAACTGGGAGTAGGCCCCATTGAGTATAATGGGACTTACTATGCATGAATGGACATGCATAGGATTGAGCTGCTAGTCATGCTAAGGCTGCTTTACTTGCCCCACAGAAAACAGAAACTATGTCTCTCCCTTTTTTCTTCCTTTCTTCTCTCCTCATAAAAGTTGATCCTCTGTTCCAGGACGTTGTAACCCTAGGGAACTGACTTTTCAGTATATGATTATTCACCAACTTCAAAAGTGTCATCTTTTTATGGAAGTTTTTTCCTTTAATTTTTTCTTTAATTTTCCAGTTCTAGGTATGAAGGCAGTGCAAGCTTCTGAACAGCATGACATTGGACTTCTGAAGTTCGACAAGGATTGATTGAAACCTTGAGAACAGAAATACTAAAACTGGGTCTAAAGTATTTCAGTGAGGGGCACATCCTACCAACTAATAACCGCTCAATGACAAAAAGTTGGTTTAAGAGGAAATTGGGAGATGGTCATGGTGAGGAAGTGACTTGCTCATGGCTGGTTTATTCCCCTTCTAAAAAGTCTCCATTTTGTATATGTAGAACGTCATCCTGGAGGAACATCTTATCTTTCACCAGGTGTCCAGAATGAATTCAACCACCTGATGGCATCCACTGTTCGCCAGAGTTTACTGAGAGGCATTTGTAAAGCCAAGTACTAGGACATCATGCTTGACTTGACTCTTGATCTGGTACACCATGAGCAGATGTCAGAAGTAGTGAGGTATGTAAGAATTGATTTTGAAAAGAACACTGTGTTAGAGAGTCCTTCCTTGGTTTCATCCAGATAAGACAAAAGGATGCTGTGAGCTTGGTTGAAGACATCTTGAAACAGCTAGAGAAGGATGGAATGGAGCTACAAGACTGTTGATCACAGTGCTATGACAGTGCTGCTATGATGGCTGGACACAGAAGTGGTGTTCATCAAAGAACACACGAGAAAACAAACTGGCATTGTTTGTGAATTGCAACAATCACTCACTCAACTTGGTGGGTGTACATGCAGCCAAGCAGGATCCAATGATGGACAGTTTTGGAGCCATTGATGCTCTCAATGTATTCTTCTTTCAACACTGCACTCTGAGAAAAGCTCAAAAACACCATGTCTGAATCGTTAAGTTGGCGTCTGAAGCCAGGTGGAGTGCAAGGGCAGAAGCAGTGAAGCTCAACAGCAAGTTGAGAGGTTACTTAAAGTTCTCCAGCACATGTGAGACAATGAAAAAGAGACCTGTGAAACAAGGGAGCAAGTGCTGGATCCTGGCCCCACCTCCTGCTCCCTGCCTGCCCGCTGACCACTCTGGATGTTGGCCCCACCCTTCTTTAAAGAGCTGCTTTTTTCCATGTAAATCAGCTTCTCCCTGCTCTCTCCTACAATTTACACAAAAAGTCTATACGTCTGCTGAATCAGGCTGGGAAATGAAGCTTATTATATAGGTAGGCATAGCTTCTGGTTGAACAAATAAAGGACCATGTCGTGTGTGGTCCCGTCCCCCCCACTTTAACACTTCCACAGGCATAGGAATCACTGATTACTGGGCACATTCCCGGATGCAATCAGATTACATGAGAGGCACACCACAACTACAAACACGTCTGGCAGAACATTGGTATCCAATGATGTCAGCTTCACTGCTGCACTAAAAGCAACTTTTCTTATTATGTATGACTGGCAAACAATGCAATGAGAACAGTGGCAAGTAGAGAAGGGGGAGAACTACTTTGTTTTGTATCAGCCCTCATTGAATTATGATTGAACGCCCACTCATGCTACTCCATTATCCATGTCCCCCCTTTTCCTTCCTGATTTGTCTAATTGGTATAATTTGTCTTGATTTGTCTCATTTATCTTTCAAATAAGCACCATTGGCACAGATTGTGTCACTTGTGTTCTGTTAAGCACCTAGCACAATGTTCGCACTAAATCTGTCTGGCAGAAATCATAGTAATAGCAGCAGTAAGTAACGTGACATATTGTGTGGTGCTTCCTGCTTCTTCAAGGATTAGAAAGTTGCATGGACTGCCTTGTGCAGGGATGATTTCCTTGGGGGGTAAAGGACACTTGAGATGTAATATTTATTTTCAGAGAGAAGTTCAGCATTTGGGATATAGACATTCAAATGGGCGATGCTAGCCTTAAAGCAACAACTGGTCTGCCCCCCCTTCCTCCAAAAGTAACAGGTCTTTTGCCTCCCCACACCTCCTCCCCCAAGGTTCCTTTCTGCTAACCAGTCCAAGTTGGACATGTCCTCTGCTGAGCATACTGCTTCTCTCCAGCCCTGACTTAAGTAGGTAGGGTGTAACCTACCTAGGAATGTAGATAGCTAGTAGCCATGAGCCATCAATGTTTGAACTAAGACGTGGATGATGTCTCTTTGACATTAGGAAGATGTTAGAACTTTGTGATGTTAAACTTAAGGAGTTATGGATACATAAATGGAAATTTTATACTTGCAGTTTCCTAAGAAACAAGGACAACAAACAAAAGCCAAAGACGTAATTAACCATAAGATAATTGTTACTTTGTTAATGAAAAGCAATTAGAAACTGCCATTAATTACGTAACCTTAAAAACACGCAGCATTACATTTTATATGCTTTTTGCCACCTATGTCTCCCACATTCCATTACGCACCCTGCAAAACTGTAACCTGAATAAAATTTAGGTGCCCTTTTCAAATATAGGACACGAGATCACCACATACCTATTCATTGACATATTAAATGAGCTGTGTTTATAACACACATCAGTTAGTTATCACAAAAGTAATCCACACCTGCAGGGTGTGCAGCATGGCCTTTCTCAGTTTGAAGAGACACTTTGCCAGCAGTCTGAGGCAAAGAAGCAAAGAAGGAAGGCCCATAGCCAGGGAGACAGACCAGGGACAGACTGCACTTGCTCCTGGTGTGGAAGGGATTGTCACTCCCGGATTGGCCTTTTCAGCCACACTAGACGCTGTGCCAGAACCACCTTTCAGAGTGCGATACCATAGTCTTTCGAGACTGAAGGTTGCCAATATATAATCACACCAGGATGGAATTTGGCTCGGCTGCCTGGAAAAGTGTGTGAATGGAGACAAGAAATTAGTCCATTGCTCAAGTGTGTATATATTTAGAGAATGGCTTCAGGTTTCATAGAAATACAAGAGTGTAATCCTACATACAATATACAATGCTTTATTATCTGCATTATTATTTTCCCCATAAATATTATTTCTAGTATGTATATATTTAATCAGTCATAGCATACTATCTATTATAGTGTATTAATTACAGTTCAAACCTAACCTGCCCTGGAGTAGGCAGGCTGGCAGGCCTACGCTGCATCCAGGTCAGGCTTGGGTCAGGTTGCAATGCAACTCGGAGTAAAGGGAATTCATTCCCCTTACCCTGTGTTGTGCAGCAGCTACCCCACAGGACTACTCGGATCTGTGCCACCTAAATTGGTGGTGCAGATCCAAGCAACCTGAAGTAAGGCCAGGTTGCTCGG
Source organism: Tiliqua scincoides (assembly GCF_035046505.1). Classification (NCBI taxonomy): domain Eukaryota; kingdom Metazoa; phylum Chordata; class Lepidosauria; order Squamata; family Scincidae; genus Tiliqua; species Tiliqua scincoides. The sequence goes on from NC_089825.1 coordinate 20,280,866, forward strand.
GAGACGGGCTAGGATCTGGCCTAAGTGACGTATCCTGGTCTTTTCACTGGTGTGCCTGCTGCCCACTTTCCCCCACCCCAGAATACCCCTGAAATGCCCTTCTCCACCCTGCCCAGACCCCCACATTGCCAGCCTGCTGCTGGTGCAAACTTACCTTGTATCAACCAAATTCACTGCCCCAAATCCCCTATGACAACAGAACCACGCAGTAGATCTAACCTGACAGTAGATTTTGCACCTTGTACAGGAGTTTAGAGCAGCATAAGGAAAGGTTGGGGATTAATATATTTTATGCTATGGTAAATCTTTCCTTCTTCCATCCAGCTCCTTGTATCTCCATGCAATTTTGCAGAAGACATCCTAATGTAATTGGTTTCCCACTGTAACACAAAATAAGATGTAGTGGGAAGATTCAACTATTTGTAGGCTAGCATAATAGTGATCATATGCATGTCTGTGCTAGAGGCCTCACTGTGCTATTCCAATGTGAATTTGGTTGATACAAGGTAAGTGCAATATTCAATCACATATGCACATATGATACTCACTGTGGCAGTGTTAAGGAGGATTATAAATTTGTTAGTCTATTCCATGAGACACAACAGTCCTCTTCACCATTATCCCCCATCCATTCCTGAATGCATGGGGGATGATGATGTGTAAAGTAAGAGAACAGCAGGCTATCTCTCTGGCTCATAACATAATTATTTTTCTGAATAGGTCTTCAATGGGTTTTAAAGTAAACTTCTAAAACTGTCTTCGCATATATACCTACTCCGGAATTTAATTCACACGTTAGCTGTTACCCATTTCATTTATCATGTACATTTGCATTGCTATAGTTACCTCTCTCCTTTGGAAAAAGAAAAATAGTGAGTCTTTTGTGAGTGTGTTCCCCCCACCCCGGGCCACAGAACACTATAAAAGATCTCTTGGAATAGCACATTTTATTTTATACAATCTAACAAAATACATCTTGTTGTTCCTTCTGTTTCATCCTATCCAAGTTCAGACATGTGGGTTGTTTTGCAAGTTGTAAGCATATTGGTTGGCAACCTTCAGTCTCGAAAGACTATGGTATAAGCCTACAGCACCCGGTATTCCCAGGCAGTCTCCCATCCAAGTACTAACCAGGCCTGACCCTGCTTAGCTTCCAAGATCAGACGAGATTGGGCATGTGCAGGGTAACAGTTGCTGCTATCTCCCCTGGGGGCTGGGGATAAGAATACCATAGTCTTCCAAGACTAAAGGATGCCAACTCAGATGTAAGCATATGGTGGCTGATCTCAAAGTAGGAAAAGTTTATGATGTGGTTGAATCATCAAAATCAAACTTGAAAAGTTACTTCTGTCTCAATGCCTTCAACTACAACTTCAGCCTCTGAGAAGCCCACAAGCAGGAGAGAAAGTCATATCGTACATAAGAAGCAACTGTTACCCTGCACATGCCCGATCTCAGAAGCTAAGCAGGGTCAGGCCTGGTTAGTACTTGGATGGGAGACTGCCTGGGAATACCAGGTGCTGTAGGCTTATACCATAGTCTTTTGAGACTGAAGGTAGCCAACCAATCACATAAGAAGAGTCTGCTGGATCAGGCCAAAGGCCCATCTAGTTCAGCTTCCTGTATCTCACAGTGGCCCACCAGGTGCCTCAAGGAGCACACAGGACAACAAGAGACCTGCATCCTGTGGCCACTCCCTCTTATCTGGCATACTGAAATAGCCTACTTCTAAAATCAAGAGGTTGCACATATCCATCATGGCTTGTAACCCGTGATGGACATTTCCTCCAAACATTTGTCCAGTTCCCTTTCAAAGGCATCTAGGCCAGATGTCATCACCATATGCTGTTGCAATGAGTTCCACAGACTAATCACACGCTGGGTAAAGAAATATTTTCTTTTGTCTGTCCTAATTCTCCCAACACTCAATTTTAGCAGATGTCCCCTAGTTCTGGTGTTGTGTGAGAGGGAAAAGAACATGCCTCCATCCATTCCCTGCATACCCTACTTCTCTCCTGCCATTGGGATTCACAGGCACACCGCTGCTTAACTTGGAAGTAGCACATAGCCATCATGATCACTAGCCATTTAGACCTGTCTGCCATGAATTTGTCCAATTCCCTTCTTAAGTCATCCAAATGAGTGGCCTGCATCACATTATGTGGCAACGAATTCCACAGATTAATTCAGCACCTCCTTCTGTCTGTCCAAAACCTCTACCTTTCTGTTTTATTGGATGACCCCTGATTCTGGGGAGCAAGGGAGAAAGACCTCTCTCTCTCTCTCTCTCTCTCTCTCTCTCTCTCTCTCTCTCTCTCCATCATGAAGTGGTGTAGCTAGAGAAGGTTTAGCTAGAGCTAAATGCCTCTGTTTTGTGCCCACTGCCCCAATAGCTCTGAAGGGGAGGGGAAGGGGCCTCTTGCACGTGGTGCTTTGCACCCCCTCTAGCTATGCCACTGGCACCATGCACACTTTTGTAACTCTCAATCACACATACACCCTGAATCGCCTTTCTTCCTAGCTCCATTGGCTGACATCAAGTCCAATCCTTATGCATGTCTACTCTGAAGTAAGTTCCATTATAGTCCGTGGGGCTTACTCCCAGGTGTAAGTGTGACTAGGACTGCGGCCCAAATCACCAAGCACCAGGCTCAGCACCCCGTTTTGCCACTGAAGCCTTTGCACCCATAAGGATGGTGGAAAGAAAAGGATGGGGGGGGGGAACTCTTGCAGGGAGCGATGGAACTGCGCCCCCCCCCCGGAAGAGCATCTGGTTGCCATGGGAGCGCTCGCTGGCGTTATCCCCAGCGCTGGACCAGAGGAGCAAATGATGGCCAGGACGGCGACGCGCGCCCTGGCGGTGCCCCTCTCCCAGGAGGAGGATGTGAGCGCGCAGGCTCGCGCCCTGCACTCCACGCGCGCCCTGAGTCTCTCGCCCCGCATCCTGGAGCTCCTCACTCTGCCTTGCAGTCTGGAGGAGCTGGAGGAGGACTACCGGTAACACGCCGGGCCGCCTGCAGGGGGCGACCAGCAGAAGGCAGCCAGAGGGAGGCAGTGGGCAAGGGAAAGGGGTGCCCTGGGCTGCACCCTTTAGTCCTGCCCTTCCTCCAAAGGACCTCAAGGCTGCCTGCCTCCTTGCCCGTCTTCATGCAATTACTAATCTAGCCACATATGCACAACACACCTTGTGCCAAAGTGCATGCTCAAAGCCCCTTACAACAGAGTTTCTCAACCAGTAGTAAGGGTACCACCAGTGGTACTAGAGGTGGTGTCTGGTGGTATCCGCAGGACCTGCCGCCCAGCAGAGAGACCTGAACCATGATGCAACAAACAGGGCTAGGAGGCTTGGCTTGGTGGGCAGAGCTCCAAAGCATTTTTTCCAGGCTCAACAAGCCTTCCAGTCCACCTTGAGCCTCTTACTGGGGTTTGTCATGTGGCATCTAGCCTCCCAACCCAGAAGTAACTGGCAATGATGTCATCACCAGTTACTTTGAATAGGTGGATCATGTGAAGTGGTACCACAAAGAACAAACTTTGGGAAACGCTGGCTTACAACTTTCATTCAATCATTCACTCACAATACTACTACAGTATGCCGATTTTCAAGAATATTAGTCCACAAAGTAATTTACATACTAAAAGAAATCAATAAATTACTGTATATAAGTCACAATATCAAAAATTGAACCAGTTACAATAAAAAGAAAAACATCAAGTATACGAATTATTATAAACAGAAGAGCAAATAACACAAATCACACAGGACAAAGGAGGACAGAGCAGGAGTCAGTCCAAAGTAGGTGAGACTTAGAGCACAATCCTACAGGTGTGTCTACTCAGAAGTAAGTCTGATTGATTGGACTTACTCCCAAGTAAGCATGAGGCTGCAATCCTAACCACACTTTCCTGAGAGTAAGCCTCATTCAACAAAATAGGACTTGCTTCTGAGTAGACCTGGTTGGGATTTTGCCCTTAAACAGGTGCTAGCCCCCCATAATTTGACTTATGTTGTTTTATGGGGAGCGTATGATTTCACGAGTGTTGTTAGGGTTCTTGTGATGAGAAAGGTAAGGTGCAAATGCCTTACTTAGGATGTAAATAAACACTAGGAATGAAAGTGCCAGGCTGAGGGTGTTCCACAAAGAAGGAACCATCAGAAAAGAGGTCTCTGATGGTGAGACCAATGAATAGGCAGGTTCAGAGAAGAGAAGGCACTTCTTGGGCCTCTGACATTTAGGCCTTTATAGTTTGTTAAAAACCAACACTTTAAATCATGCTCAGAAACAAACTGGAAGCCAATGTCAATACTGAAATATAGGCGATGATGTATCTCAGATTTATCCTCATAATAATTATTTTATCAGATTTTTATACCACCCTTTCTCCAAGGAGTTCAGGGTGGTGTCCATAGTTCCTCCCCTCCTTTTGCCCTCACAACAAACCTGTGAGGTAGGTGAGGCTGAGAGATAGTAGGATGACCAGATGTCCTCTTTTTCTAGGACATGACCTCTTTTTTAGCCTCTTGTTTTGGAAAATAACTTAAATGTCCTCCTTTTCCCCATCAGTGGGCCTCTACAGGCAGCACACAGCCTTCTTGTAATCAATAAATTATATGTAATAAATTATGTGTCATATAGTTTTAAATTTAATAATAAGTAATATGGTATTTAAATTAACCACATTAAATCAGTATACCAGTGTATTTAGCTTTTATGTTGTCATGTCCTAGGATGTCCTACATTTTGGGGTGCCTTGTTCTCTTTTGTGGTTATGACATCTGGTCACCATGAGAGATAGTGGCTGTGCCAAGGTCACCCACAAAGCTTTGTGGTTGAGTGGAGATTTGAACTTGGGTTTTCCAGGTCTAAGGCTGCAATCCTAACCACACTTTCCTGAGAGTAAGCCCCATTGAAGAAAATAGGACTTACTTCTGAGTAGACCTGGTTGGGATTGTGCCCTAAGTCCAACTTGTGAACCACTACATCATCCTGGCTCTCAGTATGAGATAATATGCTTTTATCTGTTTTTAAATTATATTTTTAATTTGTTTTAACCTTGTTGTAAGCCGCCTTGAGTTCCTTCGGTGAGAAAGGCAGGATAGTAATAATAATAATAATAATAATAATAATAATAATAATAATAATAATATGAGAGACAGGTTAGCCTGAGAGACAGTGACTGGTTCACACACCTGACCTGTACGTTCCTCATGTGATCCCTGCAACATCAAGAAATGACTATACAGTAGTTATGAATTGTCTGTGTACGTAGCAATTTTAAAAATAAGCATGCTTAGTATTCTTCATATTTTACTGTTATGTAATAGAGACTTAGGGCACAATCCTAACCAACTTTCAAGCACTGACACAGCTGTGCCAATGTGGTGTGCCCTGCGTCCTGCAGTGGGGAGGCAGTCAAGGGGGCCTCCTCAAGGTAAGGGCATGTTTGTTACCTTACCTTGGGGGCTGCATTGTGGCTAGATCAGTGCTGGAAAGTTGGTTAGGATTGCGCCCTAAGAGATTCTGACTTGCCTTGGCTACATAAGTACAGTGCTTCCAGAGTCACACTGGCTTCATAAGAATAAATAGCTAAATTGGCGGGGGGGAAATATACTCTGGTCAGATTTGTTCACAATGCTGCAAATGGTGCACAGCTCTTCTCCTGTTTTATGTAAAATCATGGAATCAGTGGTAAAATCCAGCTCCGAACTGTCCCTCATTGAAAATTGCACTGATGTGTTTTGCCACCAGATTGAACAGGTGCCTGGACCCTCCATGGAGACCAGATCCATTTGCTGTTGAAAAAGCAAACAGGGATGTGTTTAGCATACATTTCCTGTAATGTGCATTTCTGCCCTCAGATACAGAGATTGAATCTTCTCATGTTGCTATTTAAAGAGTTTACTGACATGAGGAGATTAACATATGTCATCTGTTCAGGTCTGAGAAATGTGAATGTAGAAGGCTATTTAAAACCACCCTGGCATTTCTTCCACCCCTGTCCTCCCGTAGTGTAGCATGAAGAGTTCCCTCTGATGAGCTAAGTTTAGCTTGGGTGACGTACATCTTGACTCATTCCACAGCCAAAGCAGCCTCCATGTGCAGCTGTTCTCTGAAGTTAGTAAAGCCAGTCAGATTTAGAATAGCAGCCTCCTCCAGGAGATTGATGTGCTACAAATTCGTCATTCACACAAGCCAGTCATTAAATGAGATGCTCATTCACTGGGCTTCTCAGATGATGGGAGAGAAGGGCTAAGGTAACCCTCCCAAAGTGGAATTGAAAGATGCTTTGAGTGGTTCCACACAAGAGGCTACCTCATATTGTCTTTTGACTGTACTATCACATAACATAAGAACATAAGAACAGCCCCACTGGATCAGGCCATAGGCCCAACTAGTTCAGCTTCCTGTATCTCACAGCGACCCACCAAATAACGTTCCATATTGTCCATTCCAGCTGGTAGCCCTTCTTCAGAGAAGAATTTTTATTTGCCCTTTCTAAAGATATCAGGGATTGTACCTGAGATCTTTGGCATGCAAAGCATATGCTCTACAACTCTGCAATGTTTCCCCCCTCCAGAAAATGATTTACAGCCCAATCCTGAGCCGACTGGCACACAGGGCTGCAGTGGCGCCGATAATGTCTGCGGCTGCATCCAGTGCACCCCAGGCAGCTACTGCTGTCTCCTTGGGAGAAGGGAACTTTTGTCCCCTTCCCCCAGGTAAGGCGAGTAGTTCTGCAATGGGCCTACTCGATTCCATGGCAACCTAAGGATCGGTATAGAATTAAGAGCCTCCATGTTGGGCAGGTGGCCTGACATAGAGGCTCAAGATCCTGTGGAGCAAAGCTCTACCAGTCCCGCCTCACTCCCTCGCCCTGGCACGCCTCCTGCCCGGCCTCTCTTCACCCTCCCTTCACTTCCACCCACCCCAGAATGCCTCCTCCCTGTCTCCCTCCACACCCTCACCTACCTCTCCGCAGCCCAGTGGCCCGTGCAACCACTGAGTGGTGGAGAGCCGGTGCTCCACCAGTGCTAGCCCAACGACAGCCAGCGCAGGGCTAGCACCAGCGCTCCACCAGTGCTGAGGGCCGCAAACGTGCCTTACAGCACATTTGCAACAGCGTGCACTGGCAGTGAGCCAGCACGCACTGCATAGGATTGGGCCCTCAATGCCCTACAGCAGTGTTCCATTTTCAAACCTAAGCAGGCCTTGGCCTAGTTAGTTTCTCAATACTGCCTGGAACCAACCTTACCTAAGCTGCTTTGAGCTTCCTGAAGGAAGAGCAGGGTATGAATGAAATTAATAATTCTGGCAACTGAGATGCCTCTGGTGTGTCCCTTTTCAAGTCTTTACTAACATGGAGAAAGCCCAACAGCCTGTGCAGTGTGAGCTGTTGCACACCATAAGATAAGATCTGCTGCATAAAGCAATGTGATGTGACTTATGTATAGTGGTGGCAATGTATGCAGGGGGCCCAGGGCTGACCTTAGGGTAATGTAGCCTATGTTGTGGCATTGGGCACTCACACTGGGGTGGTGGGCAGATCTCCCACAGCCGAAGTCAGCATCTGGTAGCCTGGAAGGGCAGCATGTGGGTGGAGTGTGGGCTTACCATCCCCTTGGACTGTTTGGCCTGAAATGGGCCTCCCAGAAGTAGTTGTCATCACCGACTATTTCTGGGTGCCATGCTTTGCACAGAGCACCACAAGTGTCTAGTTCACTGTGGCTGCACTTGCCACCGCTACCTGATGAGTGGGGGGCTGCACATGAGTGCCCCACATTGGGCACCACCAGTCCTGAGGCCGGCCCTGGCTGGGCCTAGGACAAAGCAAACGCATGCTAGGCCAAAACAAAGTAATGTATTATAGCCAGCAAGGTCCATGATGGCCATGTAATGTACAACTTTTAAGCACTCCCCTCACCCCCTACCTCGAAATGAGCTGTCTGTTGAATCTTGACTACTGAGTTCAGGCTCTGCACAAGTGTTGGGAATGAAAAAGGTTGTGTACAGGTCCCTGGCAGGTCTCCAGATCCAAAACCAGGCCTGCAGGATATCTCCTAATCTGAGCTGAAGGAGAGGGAGTCTGGAGAATGTTACTGCATAATTCACTATGCCTAAACTGAATAAAATAGGGAGGCCCCATTAGGACTTAGTCTAGAGACTCCAGTCAGTAAGTACAAGCCACACAGGAGACACTGGAATTCTGCCTCCTGGACAAGTCAGTGTGTTGGTTTGGTTGCTTTAATTGGCACAGAAGCACCTTGGTCATTTACTGTGTCACACACAGTCTAGGCTCACATGCATTAAAGCAGTCCAGATTAGGGAGGAATGCCTATACTTTTGTGGTGACACTTTTAAAAAGGGCTTCTCTCATTCTGAAGCTCACAAACACCTGCCACTTCATGCATCAGTTTTTCAGGTGAGCTTGCAGAAAATGTGTTTGCAAACGGAAGTCTCTAGTTCACATACACACAGCACCAAACATCCTGGCTGCTGAGTAATCGGAAGAACTAGTTCTCATCAGTTGTATAATTAGCACAACAATTTGCACTGACGCAGTACATTGGAGTACTCAGAATGCTTCATTACGTATTATGTTAGTAACCCTTACGATCACTCTGAAAAACAGCATAGTATTATATTTTTCGGGGGGGGGGGGGGAACTAGAAATGCAGATTCTGTAGTAATGATCTGCTTGAGAACAACAGCCAGCCATCATTATTGTTTACATAGCTGAAAAACAAAGAGCAATAACATACTTGCTTAGAAGCAAATTTCATTATAAGTACAATGTGTTTGGCATTGAAGTACATGTGCTTTAAAAGGAAAATTGATTGTTTTATCAGATTACTGCTGCTCTAAGCTTAGTATCTATATAAGGCTAATTGTCTCTGCTGTTTAGAGTAACTATTATTTTCAAAAATATTTTTAGTGTGACTTCCATTTCAGATGACCTAAGAATAGGTTTTGCAATCTCAGATCACGCTACCCAAACTGATACAAATGAAATAAGGGAACTAAAAGAGTTTACAGCATCAACAAGAATGTTGTTAAATGTAAGTTGTTTTCTGAAATCATGTGGGCAGGGCTTGAATGCATATAAGGCACTGCAGTCACTTATATAAGTAGTTAGTTCTCGTGTAGGGATTGTGGGCAAACTGTCATTGTAGTTTTATATCTGCAGTGATTTTTGCTTCAGAAATGATAATTATAGAAGACTTCCGATAATCCGGTGCCTTTGGGAATTAGGTATTGTTGGATTATTGAATATGCCAGACTATCAGAAGGCCTGTACCAGACTGATGTGGTGCCTCCTCAGGCAGTGGTAGCAGCTCAGAGCAATTACTCAGAGCAATTACCTGGCCACTTGGACATCAGCTCACTGCAGTTTGACCGGCTGCTGGCATTGTATTCAGAGTACACTGCCCCCTGCCCAGGGCTGTGCCTATGGAGCTTCCAGCAAGGCCTACTCCATGGTCCTGGGTGCCAGCAAGGATTGCTGCCTGCAAAAGCTTCCCTGCTGGTCACGCACCCAAAGTCAAGACTACTGCTGACCCAAACAACATCCAGCACTTCCACATGGTGACCAGGATCCATTTTGATGCCTGACTCGGGATTGCCATATAATTGGATGTAGGACCATTGGAGTTTTACTGTTGTTGTTTCATCAGCCTCTCTATTGTCTTCTTATTCACATATGATTAACCTCCAGCCTGGTAATATACGCGAGTGAAAGTGAGTGCAAGAACTGTGTTGTCGATAGGAATAGATACAAGATATGAGACAGGGTATTTAAACACTGTTAACTATGTAAGATTTGGATAAGTTCCATGTTGTCGTCCCTGTCGAACCCCCCTCATTTGCCTGAGAAATCATACTGATGTGCCACCGGCACTGAGCCCAGCATCAGTTGGAACTGGGTCTCAGTGCTGGAGGATGTCTGCTGAGAGCTCCAGGTGATAAGTTGGCCGCAGGGTTGTTCAGAGCAGGGGAAGAGGCAGAACTACTGTAGATACTCACGTATAGTACCTGAAATTTTTGCCAAGTAATCAAGCTCCAATTATCACTTCACCTTATCTCCAGGTCAATCAGAGGGCAGAGCCTTGCAACTCTGAAAAGTTTCCTTTCTACTGGGAAATCCTTTCTACTGGAAAACTGGCAACTGGGAAATTCCAGCCAAAGTTAACCTTTTAATCTCCTTCCTTCTACCGCAGCCTGGTTCTGGTTCTGCTTGGCAAATGCTTGCAAAGCAGGTCTGTTTTTTGAAACACCAGGATGGGAATCCTCCTTCCCAGGCTACAGTTCAGTGCACCATTACTTAAGAATAACACCCATGGAAAGCAGTGGGTCTACTTCTGAGTAAAAAGGATTGCAAATATATGTAGCTGCATCTCTCTGCTGTGAATTGAATTGCACACTCCCAGTTACGTGTTATGGGTTGTATGTTGTATGTGGAGCTTCTGCCTTAACACACCAGACACCTTAAAGGTGGATTTGATTCAGGGTTCAATCTTTTTCACTTGCATATCCCTTGGCAGCCCATTTCCATAAATTGTACCCTTCCTATTAGCACAATGTTTGTAATAATACAAGCCCTCACCTCCTCCATATGAAAACCCAGACTTCATGTATTCATCACAGTGTTTTCTCTTTTTATCTGTTTGACAAACAGAAGACTCTGCCTTTGCACTGTTTTGTACCAGAAGTGTGCTGAGAAATTCTGGGTGATTGATCACTTTTCATATTACGTTTCAGCTTTTTTACTGTGCTGGTTTTCAATCACTGGTTCATACATGAATTGATGACCAAAAACTAGCTATTGGTGGGGCTTTCACAGTCAACTAGCTACCTCCCTTCCTGCCTTGCTGGCCCTGCAAAGCATTCTGGAGCACAACCTGCCTTTTTCTGCCATTATTCCATTCTTTTTCAAGTACACCTACAGGTCCTGTTGAGTGTCCCTGGGAGTACATGAATACCAGGTTGGGAACACTCTTTTACTGGTATGGTGTTTACAGTGCACTTACTCTGATAGTGATTACAAAAAGGTAGTGAAGACCAGAATTTAAAAAAGAATAAAAATGTATCTTATGATCTTTTATTATGTTTTTAATAAATTAGAGACTACAGTTCTTAGGTAACAATTAGTGGTAGGTTATTTTTCAGGATCTGGCCTCAGGTAAAATCAGACAAAACTATAGTCAGACACCCCCCCCCCAAGTTTAACCCCCGACTTATCTGAGGGTCATAGAAAATTCCATGATTTATGGCTCAAAACCTGCCCTCGACTTATCTGTGGGATCGACTTATGGGTGAGTGCCTGTGGTGGGCGGGAGGAAGGAAGGGGTGGGTCCAGAAGGGGAGCATTTGTTCCCTTGCCCTGGTAATGCTTCCCTGCCCCATAGGGTACAGCCCTGGGTGATAGGAAACCTTAGGATTGGGCTGCCCAGCTGCAATCCTAAACTCCTTTACTCAGAAGTAAATTCCACTGAATTTTGTGAGAATTACTTCTGAATATATATGCAAAGGCTTGCACTGCAATTGACCATCAATCTCTTTTGAATGCATGGTGCAACATTAACTTTCTTGCATTTTCAGTTCGCAAACTCAATCTATGATGATTTTGCAATGTATAAAACCATCCTTAAAGCTCAGTATGAGGAAAAAATTCAGGAACACGCATTCCGTCTCTGGCAAGACATAAATGACAGACTGCAATATGTTGAGGACTTTTATAAGCAGGTACGGAGCAATTTTTCCTGATTCCTCTTTCCTATAATTTATTCTGTTGCCATAAAGGTTTATTTGATGTTTTTGTTTACTGTAGATATATAGCAATGTATACATGGTGGATTGCAGGGCAAGTAGTCTGCATCAGACCATTGGGCCACCTAGCTCAGGGGTGCCCAAACCCAAGCCCAGGGCCACTTGCCACAATTAGGCACTCGGGGAGCCCCCAATCTTCAATGAGCCTCTGGCCCTCCAGAGACTTGTTGGAGCATATGCTGGCCCGACACAACTGCTCTCAGCGTGAGTACAACTGTTCGAGCTCTCACCAGAGCTGTGGGACGAGGGCTGTGGGAGCTGTGGGACTACTTGCTGTTTCACGTCTGTAATGCAGTAGTGGCAGTGAAGGAAAGGCTGGCCTTGCTTTGTGCCAGGCCTTTTATAGGCCTTGAGCTGCTGCAAGACTTTCATTCATTCATATAAGTTCCACCTGTAATAAATTCATTTATGCAAATTTATTCAAATTTGAAATGTAAATTAATTCTTTTTCCCCAGCCCCCAACACAGTGTCAGAGAGATGATGTGGCCCTCTTGCCAAAATGTTTGGACACCCCTGGCCTAGCTCAATATCTACACTGGCTGGCAGAATTTCTTGCCAACCTATAGGAAGTACCAGAGACTGAACCTGGGGTCTTTTGCATTCCACTGTGAAACTTACTGTACTTCATTTACAGAGATGGGGTTTCTGGATGGGGGAGGGAGGGTGGAAAGGTGGGAGGATAGGGCTGCCCAAGATCTAGCTCATTTCATCCCATACTCTTGGAGTGAGTTGCACTAGTTTAATACAAATGTATGAAAACTGGAAAAATACATGAATGTAAAAAATCGCAAATGGAAAAGATATAGGAGAGTGCTGGACTCACATTTACTCAAAAGGAAGTCCCAATGTGTTCAGTAAAACTTATTCCCAGATAAAGTTGTGTAGAATTATAGCCTTAGAGCACAATCCTAGGACTGCACTGGGTTGGCGCAAGTTCCTTGGGCCGGTCCAGTACTGTTGCAAATATGCCGTAAGGCACCTTTGCACAGACTTGTGAATTGGCTGGGCTGGTGCACATCTGTACTCTGGCCCACAGAGGCCAAATCTGGCCTCTATGCCAACGTGGAGAGGTGAGTTAGCACCAGCCTCCCTAGACCAGTGCATGGGTTTGGGAAGGGCAAGGGGAGGGTAGAACTGGGGCGTTCTAGGGTGGGGGGGAAGGAGGGGTGGCGGACGGGCCCATAGGTGGACTGAGCCCAGGAGGGGGTGGTGCCAGGATCCGGCACTTAGGCCAGATCGTAACGCCCCTCTCTGGTTGCCTGGCCTAGTACCTGGCCACTCGAATCTGCACCATTGCTTTAGGTGGAACAGATTCAGACCACTTCCACATTACCCAGGATAAAGGAATTGATTCCCCTTGCCCCGGGTTGCACCACAGCCAGCCCCAACACTGCTCTGGACACTGCCAGCCAGCCAGCCTGCTCCAGGACAGGTCAGGATTGGGCTGCCCGTAGAACATGAGCACCATCAGAAAAAGAAAATATGGCACATTTCTCTGATTGCCTTCTGCAGAGTCTGATGCTTGCATTTAGACCATTACAAGGAAAACACCAAAATAAGGCTATTTTGATGTCAGATCAGTCTTTCCAATTAATATGTCTTGATTGTTTTGGTAATTTGAAAATGATTGTCAGTGTTTCCTCTTAATTACAGAAAGAAGCCAAAATGCGACACAGCTTCCAGCAACAATTATGTGATGCACTTGCCATTCTCAGAACAAACTATACGGTGAGTTTAAAACACTTGGCTACAATACATAGGACATGCAGCAAGCAAAGAATTGGGCTCTGGGTGTGCAAAAACAGGTGCAGAAGCAGCTGCTTCAACTTCAGTGCATTTTTTTTTTTTAGATTGTGTGCCCCTTGGGGGCAGGGAATCCTTCTCTTTCTTTTATTCTAAATGGCTTTTTTGGGTGAAAAGTGGCATATGCATATTCTCAATAATAATAAATAATAAACATATTATAATAATAAAAATAATAAATAGCGGTGCTGCTTTCCTTCTTCCCTACTTACCACCACCCCAGCCCCTAACTGTTGGAAGTACAACAAAAGAAGATTGCTTGCTGATCTTTTTACTAGCTGGCTGGTGTGGTTCGTGTACCACATGAAGGACTGCATCTATATGGCTGGTGGCTAATAATAATGGCAATAATGAATAATGGTGTTTTTACCTCACCTTGTCTCCAGGCAGTGCATGGTGGCGTACATAGTTGTCCTCTCAATGGAGGAGGGTTAGGCTGAGTTATGGTGAGTGATCCAAATGCTGAGAGAGAGAAGAAGGGTTTACATCAACCCCTTAAGTCCAGGCCCCTCCAGTCCATGGGCACAACTAGGCAAGAAAGTGGAAGATCTAAGGGCACCTGTATGCTGTGTCTCATGGTTCAAATAGGAGCTGGGGGCAGGATTTTAACGTGGAAACAGCACAAGGGAAGTAGTAAACCACCTCTCTCCATAGCACCATGGTCCCAGTTTGAACTGGAGGTTCCTGCAGCTGCATTTTGTCCTCCCACATTTTTTAATGGTGCTCTCAGATCCTCTGCCATCTCATCTACTGTGGCCTTATGTGCAACACTCTCTTCGCAAGACCATGCTGCCTGCTCTTCTGCATTAGCAGAAGTAGCTTCACTAGGGTTTGTGTCACCCGGTGTGGGAGGACAACATGTCATCCCTATGATGGACCTCCTCCCATGCAGTGTGTAGGGCAATGTCCCGGGCACTGGGCATGGTCATGTACCATTGCCCTTCCCCACTGGTCTTTCTGCTATAATTTTTGATAGAATAGAAATATTTCAATGTTGTTTGTTACATTGCATTCTACATGAAATTATGCATCATTGATATATAATGCAATGATATACTATGCATTGATATACAACATGATGACATTATTCAAAAATACCAGGATTTTAAGAATTTTGGCCAGTAGTGGTGTCACCCTCCCCCGCATGTCACCGGCATGGTCTGCATCCCCTCTGCCCCTAAGCAATGCCACTGGTCAGCAGCAGAGTTGGGCATTGTGAATGCTGCTATAAAATTCAGTGGCAATTGTTTTTTCTTAAAAGGGAATGGCAGGCTGGGAAACTCCTGATAAACTGGGAATGAAATAGTTTAGGTGTTACAAAATCATCATCATCATCATCATCTGAAGTTGTGAGGCCACCCAGCAGTTCTCGTTGTACCCTGTGACTGCAAGGTCTCTCACCAGTGCTCTTCTCACTTTTAACAGAAATATTTCCAGATTGAGGAAGGAAAAACTGGAAAAGATGAAGAAACATTGGGGGAGAAGTTAGACAGACTGCGAACCAAGATTGAGGAGCAGGCCGCTCTTATTACAAGTTTAGAAGAAGACCTGTTGAATTATAAAATGAAGGAAACTAAAAGGGTATGCTGTTTTCCAAAGCCATTTGAAAGCCTATACAGAATATGGCTGAACCTTCACGCTTGACATTTTACTACATAGGTACCATTTCTAGGTTGGAAAACTAGGTAAAAACCCTTTAGTGTAAAGAATGTGTGCTTTCCTGTTGCCGTGTTTGGGTTCCAGACAACTACTTTAGGCACAGTTAAGAGCAGTGGGATTTTTAGATGTTCATCTCTGACCAGCATTTCTAATCTTCGTTGTATCTCAAGGTACCTGCTGCTACCAGTAATGCCAAGTGTCAATCATATTTTATTCATTATGATGAGTGCTCCCACATCTTCTGGTGGTTAGAAGTTCCAGGGGCATCACTGTGTCTCGCTTCAGCCAAGAGATCACTGGAGGCTTACAGTGTAGTGTTTGCTTTATTTACAAGTGTACAAATTGTGCATTGGCAACAATAGGCTCTTTAGACACCCACATTCCACTGTGGGCAGGGAGGGGTAAGAAAACATGACACCTTTGATTATTTCTCCCTCTGTCTTGCCAAATTCCTGCTACAAACTTGGCCTAGAAAACCTATGCCCACTTTAAGGCTAATTAGTTCCCCCAGGTTCACCACAGCCAGCTCTAGCAAACACTGTACCCCAGCACTAGTGAAAAAGGTAGCTTGCCTGAGGGCCCCTACAGGGTCCCTCCTCCCAGTTCCTAAGGCAGTAGTTCTTCCAGGTGCAGCAGCACCCCTTTAGCTCTCCACTTAGCAATCTCAGTCCAGACAATCAATTCATTAATCAGTTGGGCAGCCCATTGGTTAATTCACAAGTCAGTCCACCAATTTGTCATGCATCTGCAAGTCTATTGGTCAAGATGCCAATTAATCAGTCCAAAAGTCCAGTAAATCATTAACCAGGAAATCAGTCCAATAAGCAGAGCCATGAGTCAGTTCATGAGTTAATAGGTCAATTGGCCAAAAAGTCAGTCCATCTTAGCCAGCAAGTCTCTTCTCCCTCCACCACACCCTCTCTCCAACTACAATCCACAAACTCTCCCTGCCCCCAGGTGCTCCTTATAGCCTGACTGCCTCTAGTGGCTGCAGCTGTGCAGCACACCCTCTGCTGAAAGCCCAGTTCTTAACCCCAGGTTTCCCAGTTTCATCAGAGCAAAGGGTCACTGTAGACACTACATCCTATCTCCTTGCCATATCTTCAGTGATTCCAATACACTCTTCCCCACCGTGACGTTTCCACCTCCAGGACAGTTTTTCATTAAAGAACATCCTGGACTATTAACAATTAGGTTTTTTCTCAAGCTCCAGGTATACTAGCTTGGAAAACGCTCATCTACAACATCAGATTTCAAGTTTGTAACATTATTTATTGCAGTGCTGCTTAAGGCTGCAATCCTATCCACACTTTCCTGGGAGTAAGTGCCATTGGACTCAATAGAACTTGCTTCTGAGTAGGCATGAATAGGATTGGGCTGTGAGTGCACTCCCACAATTGCCATGAAAACCACCTAAAGACTGTTTCTCTGCAATAACAAGGGAGGAGAGGTATACCACAAACATGGCTAGGAAACCATCTATTATGAAAAGAAGTGGAAATATATTTTTCTCTTCTAGGAACTATTAGTCTGATTCGCCCAAGATTAAGCACTTTTATGACCTGTTGATTCAGTGGGGAAAATGGGGCCCAATCCTATTCAACTTTCTAGTGCCAATGCAAAGCTGCATTCAGCCTTGAGGTAAGGGAACAAACATTCCCTCACCTTAAGAAGGCCTTTGTGGCTGCCCCTTCACCCCAGGATGCAGCACATGCCAGATTGGCAGGGCTGCATCAGGACTGGAAAGTTGGTTAGGATTGGCCCTCAAGAATACTTTTCTCTCTCTCCAGGTGAAAGTGAATCAGTGGGATGTGAAAGGTTTATCTGAGTCATGTCTGTTTCAATCAGTACCTGTGTAGTATTATTTGAGACAATAGTTGTTTACTACTTTTTCTGTAACAGGATATCATGATTTATTAGAAACTGAGTGAAAGGAATGTCCATCTCTTACAGTATTTGCAAGCTGTTCCTTTAGTAACACAACTTGTACAACTGCCCCCTCTTGTGGTATCATGTCATGGAGACAAACTTGTCTTTTGAGAGCTGATTCCAGTTCACTCTTTTTCCTCCATAAAAGAAGAAGGAACACAGTACATAGGACTGAGACGCACATGGATTTTACAGGACAGTTTCTGAAAATTGATATATAACCAATGTAGATACCTATTCTAATATGCATCATGATGTTTTTCTGGGTCTGAGAATACTAGCTAGATATGGCTTTTAATATGGGTGGAAGCATCCATCTCTCTGTGTCTTGGCTGTAGTCCTATACACACTGACTCAGGAATACCATAAGTCCCATAAACTTAATGGGACTTACTTCTATGTAGGCATGCATAAAATTGGGCTGTAAGACCACTAATTGTTGTCTTGTGAGTCATGTGAGTGACTGTGCACAGCTAAAGCTGAATGAGGCCTCATTTTTTGAACGTTGCATTGTAGCTATAGGTGTGCCCCATCATGTATCAAGTTTGTGGACTGGAATGTGAGATGGTTGATTTTTTACTTCATTATATTACTAAATGATAAATGTGTAGACCAGGGGTGGCTAACCTTTAAACTTTAGGGCTCCTGGACATTTAACAAAAGGGGAGAGAATTTCAGCAGGTGCAGCTTGTTATCTGTGAGATGAGATGAGAAGCTGCACCTGCTGAAATTCTCTCTCCCACACCATTGTTAAAAGTTCAGGAGCCCTAAAGTTTAAAAGTTGGCCACCCCTGGTGTAGACAGTAAATATTCTCTAAATTCCATCAAAAGACTCTACAATGTATGTCTGAAGAAAAAAAAATTAGCACCAGCTCAAAGCATGCATTTATTAATGGATAAACAGCTGCTTAAATTGGGAATTAGGTAATTGTATAAGATAATAGGACTAAAATGTTTAACCTCTTGGCCTTCCCTAAGTTAATTTACTATATTTTGATGGCTTCGCACTTTCTGCAGTTGCTGTTTAAGTCCCCTGGTGTAAGCAAGCAAGGTCAAACTATTGCAGTGGGCAGATGGTGTGGAGAACCCCACCAAAAAAACCTGCCACTCAAACTGTAACAGATGACTGTTGCTGCAGAAAACTGTCCTTTGTTCATTTTGCTAATTGGATGTCCTCATTGCAACATGAGCCCAAATAGTTCATTCTTTTATTTGCAGTTCCTGTTTAGAACAGATGGTGGAGCTAGAACTAAAGCCAAGCAAAAAGCAGCAAACTATGAATTTAATATAAGGCTAAGACCCAAGGCAACTAGATGTTTGTGAACTGCTATTTTCAAGCAGTCAGGCTACATTTGTATTTTAAGGCACTACAGGCAGCTCCCATATCTGCGGGATGTGTTCCGTTCTGGAACCATTCGTGGATATGTAAAACTGCAGATACAGGTGAATGCCTCCCCGCCACCCTTTGGAGCCAAGGGAGCTCTGCTACTCTCACCTCTGGAGGGTCTTCTGAGCCCAGTAGAGGCTGTGGACATCCATCCACGGCCTTTGCCTGGCTCAGACTGAGCCCCAGGACTGAAAAAAGTCAGTTTCTCTGTGAAACCAGAAACGAAGTTTTTGATACCCTATAAGGCACTGGGAAGCCCAGGGAAGCCCAAGGAGGCCCATGGAGAAAACAGAAGTGACTTTTTCAGCTCTAGGGTTCAGTCTGAGCCAAGCAGAGGCTGCGGACAGGTGTCCGCAGTCCCTGCGGGGCTCAGTGGACCCTCCAGAAGCAAGGTGAGTGGAGCTACCCTCTCCTCTAGAGGGGGCATGTGCAGGGGGGTCATGGACCCAATCCATAGATAACTGAATCTGCGGGAACTGAAACAGTGGTTCTCAAACTTTTTAACACTGGGACCCACTTCTTAAAAACAGCAGTCTATCAAGAACCTCCTAGTGTTATGATACTTTAAAAAAATCACTGCTGGCTTGGGCCAGCTGCCCAAGTCTCTGTTTTTATCCTTTTCACTATGGTGGTTGTGGGGGCACCTTCTAGAGCGTTTGCTTCAACGAACATCAGATCAGGACCATTCTGGTGGTCTTGAGTTCCCCTTCACCTTGCCTTCAATAATAACCAAGGCACATTTGCCTACTCATGATTAAATGCACACATGTGGCTCAGTTTCACTTCTCTTAGGGCTCAGTACATTTTTCCTTGTCATCTTGGAGAGAGGGGACTTCCTTCTCTAGTGTTTTCTGGGGCCTGTGTTCATTGGATCAGGACCATTCTGGTGGCATTGTGTTCCTCTTGGCCTGCCCTTTGAATTGGGCTAAGGCACATCCACTTATTCGTGAGTAAACTCACATTGTAGGACAGTTTTACTTTCCATAGAGTTCAAAACATTTTCTTTGTCAGCTATCAGCTTGTCAGTTTCAGTTTCACAACCCACAAACAAGTCACAACCCACTGGTGGGTCCTGACCCACATTTTGGGAACCACCGCTCTAAAACATAAGACTGCTGTTCATGTAATGAATTCATTCCTTTTTCATTTGCAATAATGGCAGCTCCTGATACAGTGAGCCACAGCTAAGGAACTACGTTTTAAGCCTATTAAGCCTTGAAACAGTTTATATAAAGGGATCTTTGAAACTGTGGATTTGCTCTGTACCATATAGAGCTTAACAGCATCACATGGGGATCATTGGCTAATCTCTCCTTTGTACTGTTTGATGTTTATTAACACCCCCCTGCAGAGATTCATTGGAAGCTTCCTAGAGCCATGATTTTTGATAATGTTTTTCTCTTTAAATAAAACATAATTCATGTCGAGTCCAATGAAGTCACTAGTAAGTGCGGCTTAAATAAAAAGGCTTCTGCATGGTGGAAACATTCATTTTGAAACATCTTTTGTTGGGCACATGTGATGTGAAGAGTTGTATTATTAATTTTAATTGTTATTAGTAATTTGCTTTCCCCATTATTTGCTGCATATAATTATTTGCTAAAGAAGACAAAAATACCAATTAAAACAATGGCCAAACCCGCCACCTTAAGCCACCATACTGGTTGTTAGCTGCTGTTTACCATAGATAGTAATGCGCATCAGGCACTTAAACAGCATGCTGATCGTTTACCCTGTACTTACATGAGCATCAGCACTTACCTTGAAGCAGCTTCTTTGGCCACAGTAGGATTAATTCTAGGGTGATAATCTATGCACATCTATCCACGCACACCCCATTACCATCCTTATCTTAAACACATTTCGGTGGAAAGCAACAGCCCAATCCCCCATAAGTGCCCACACAGTGATGCAGCAGCCCCAAGGTGGCATCCACTGCATCCTACATGGGAGCTTCAGCCTTCTCAGCACAAGGAATTTCCCCGCAAAACAGGAAGTGGAGCTCGATCGCCCCACTCTCACTTTCCCTGACCTGAGGAGCCCTGCAGGTGCTCGTGCCCGGCTCCCCGCAGCCAGGGATGGCTGCTGCAGGGACTGGAGGGTGCACCCCAGTCCCTGCAGCCTGGTCAAAAGGGGAAGTGGGGCGATTGCGCACCGCTTCGGTTTAGCGGACCGGGACACGATCGCTCCGCTGTCACCTTTCCTGACCCGGGGAGCCCTGCCGAAGGTCACGCAGGGCTCCCCGCACCCCCGGGGCGCAGCAGCGGGCTTGGGGAACTACACTAAGCCCCTGGAGCTCCCCTGAGTGGCGCGATCCTGGGGATTGCGCTGCTGCCTCCTCACTGCCTCCTGGCCGCCCCCGCCCCTTAAGGGGAAAGGGACCAGGACCCTCAGGCTGGGGCGTTGCGACGCCTCAGTTTGAATACCAATGACC
Organism: Tiliqua scincoides; assembly: GCF_035046505.1. Taxonomy (NCBI): domain Eukaryota; kingdom Metazoa; phylum Chordata; class Lepidosauria; order Squamata; family Scincidae; genus Tiliqua; species Tiliqua scincoides. Next base: position 20,301,904 of record NC_089825.1, read on the forward strand.
TAGGCAGTTGAGCTGCATTGGACAGAAGCAGGCAGTCTCTCAGATACCCTGGCCCTAAACCATATAGGGCTTTAATTTTCTGAACTGGGCCACCAAATGCCTTCTTTGGCTGGCCCTGCTAATTGTCTGCTTCAATACTGACTAACTGGTTAACTACAACCAGGTGCAAAATCAGAACAATTGCATTTTTAAAATCCCACCCTTCCTCCAAGAAGCTCATGCCCGCATATGTGGCCTCCCTCCCTGAATGTTATCCTGTGTGGTAGGTAGACTGAAAGATAGTCAGTGACCTAACAGTCTGATCCTATGCATGTCTTCCCAGAAGTAAATCCCACTGGATTCATTGGGACCTACTCCCAGGTGAGCATTATTGGATTGCAGCCTAATTAGTTCCATGAGCTTCAAGTCTGGTGGTGTTAATCCTACAGTTTTAAGTTTGTCACTGTGACTACTATTCCATACAGGTTGTAACAAACACTTGAAAAGAAATGAAAACTATATTTTACCTGTGCACATGTTCTCACAGCATTTTATTTAAGCATGTGTGTCTTCTAAACCTTCAAATTTCAGTTTCAAGGTGCTAGGGTTTTGTTTTTTTCTTCTTTGTTTTATGTTCAGATAATCTGAAAGGGAAACTTGTTTACAGGTGCCAAATAAATTAACAGCAGCACATGTTTCTTTTTATTAATTGTGGAAATTATTCTTCACTTTAAAAAAAGAAGAATTTGAGAATTCAATCTTTTCTGGTGTCCTTATAAACTTGTTTTCAACTTTCTGCTCTCTTTAAAAGATGCGGCAGTAAAATCTCAACAGCCATTTGACAATATATGCAAATGTGTTAAATAGCTTTGAAGCAGACGAGAAAAAAGGGTAGCTCTCCCCAATAAGCTTGGATGCATGTGAAGTCTTTTTCCATAATGAATGTGGCAAGATTTTAACAAAGGACATGCATAATAAAAATGTAAATGAGTTTGCTTTACTAAAAGTATAACTTTAAAGTCTTTTGTTGCATGCTGTCCTGGAACTTTCCTACAAGGTTATCTCTGTTCGCATGGAGATTTAAACCACCGTCTTCAATGGTGTTAAAGGCCCCTGAACGGCCTATGTGTGACGTGCATGCAAAGCCATCTCAATGTTCAGAATATGAATTGCCTTTGGGTGGCACGGAGCAGAAAGCCAACTGTGTTGGTATCAGGCTGCCTGATGGACTCCGTGCGGCTCCCAGCCTGGAAATTTCACCGATTGACATGTGATGTGCTCCTCACGGCAATGGCAGTGCTGTCACTGAGGAACAGCACAAAGGCAACAAGCCGCCCCCCCCTCTCCTTAGCCCTGCACTTTGCAACCCCCTGGAATTGCCTACCCATGGTTTCCCTCTGCCTGCCTAGTTACGGACAGCACTTCAGAAACACAGAGAGAAGTGTGGGTGGATAGGCCCCAGCTGCCTTCCTGGACGCAGCCTCCACAATAAATTGGCCTGAATGATGAGGGCAAACAAACAGTATGATATGCATTATGCCTGTCAAGAAACCATCCCCGTGTGTTACGGTCTTTGTACATAAGGTACCATAGCTCTTTCTTCCAGCAACTTCTATTTAGTCTCCCAGTTTTCCCTCCCATTCATATTATAACTAATATGACAGGATTCAGAAAATTTTATGATAGCGGCATTGTATATTTATTTGTGCCCAGATGGCATATTTACATTTTTTCCCCCTTTCACGCCTCATGCCTTAGAAACAGATAGCTTCTTAATCTTTTAGTTTTCACAATATGACGATGAAGAAGACATTGAAAAGGAATTGCTACAGCAGGAGAACTGGGAGTTCAAACAGCAGCTTACTAGCCTCAATGAAAAAATGACACGGCTGCAAGAAAACGTCAAACGCAAAGAGAAGGATCAAGTGGAATTAGGTAAAGTTTCTCACTGAGCAAGAAATTAAGCTGATTTTTTTTAAGCAATTAAACATTAAGAAAGCAAATGTTCAAATCCTAAATTGGACCCATAACATGAGGCACAGTTATTCTTAAATGGTACTGCTTTGTTCTATAATTTGAGATGGTTCTGAAATTTTGAACAGATTTATATGAAAGCCATCTCCTTTCAGTGTATATTTAGTTATCCTGTGTTTATAGATGAGAGAAGAATGTTATTCAAAATGAATGCTGAGATTTCTGGTATTTACAGCTAAAAAATAGTGATGCTGTACACCCCCCCCCCTAACATTCCATCCCAAAGGGCCTAATCCTATGGGTACCTTCTGGTGACAGAAGTAGTGTTCTGTCAGAAAGGCCTTCTCCATCCGCCCTGCAGTGATGATGTGTGCAATGGGGTCACCAGTGTGAATGCCTGCCTGCAAAAATATTTTCCCTTGCCTCTTACAGGCTTCCTGATTGCCCTCTTCTCACCATAGCGTGCAGCACATGTTTCCATGGGATACCTGCATGCTATGGTGTGGCAGAAAATAGGATTGGGCTGAAATTTTATTAAGTATTTATACATGTATCAAGGCAAAAACTCTTGCTAGCTCTTCTTTTTCATACCAATAAGTATAATCAGAAGTATATTTAAGCATGAGGTGCTTTGGGGTGAGATGCTCTATTTTTCCTACTGGCATGCCAGAGTTCTACAGAAGTTTGGTATAGTCTTTCGAGACTGAAGGTTGCCAACCAACCATTTGTTTGGTATATTTTACTAATTCTTCTAATCTACACGATAATGTTCCTATTTATGGCATCTGAAAATTGAGGTGTGAAGGATATCTCATACTGGAAGTGTCCAGATAAATGACTCTCTATATACAGGTTACTTCTCTTCTTGTCATTGTCATGCAGTGACAAATGGAAAGCTAGAAGTGTATGGTGGTGACAGAAAAATTCTGTCCAGAAATTATTTGCTACCATTTCCAGCCCTGCCTTCTGGACCTGTGCAGGCACTCAGGGTAGCTCACAAGCTTTACAGCAACAAAAGGCACATCAAACAATTAAAAATAAGTAATTAAAATCATTTATACAAGTCATAGAAAGCCTTCCTAACAAACACAAACCGCCAGCTAAGAAGGCACTCTGGCCAAATACCTTAGAGGAAGATGATGAATTTAACATGAAGTTGGTATTATGTCAGTGCTGTTGTATCACCTCTTGTGACGGTGTCTTAACCCTGCTCCCCATCTTCAGAACGTTGGTTGGAGCAAGCGAAGAACCACCTGCTAAAGGACTTTGTATTAGCTGTGACTAACAGCAAGGATGCGCAAGGCTAGCATGGATGAAAAGCAATGGGTGCGTGGCCACACTTGGCTCTTGAACTTATTTCATAATCTCTGTCTCTGGCCAGCCAGCTGAACAGCAGGAAGAAGGCTGTGAATGTCAAGGGCAGTGGTGAAGGTCACGATTCAGCCACTGCCTCCATCCACTACACATTCCAGTGGCGCTTAGGGATTGACCCACAGTGCACATTATGAAGCCCTTTAAATAGCCATGTAATTTCATGGTCTGCTTTTTCTTCCCCACCTCCACCCCCACCCCCGGTTCCCACTTCTTTCAGAAACTGAAATTAGAAACATGCAGGATAAGAGAGAAAGAGATATGAAGACCATTGAAAAGGTACTGTATTATTTATTTATTTGTTTTGACAGTGATGAATTGACTAGTACAAAGGCGCAAGAGAGTCGCATGTAGTCAAAAGAATGTTCAAAGGGTGACCATCCTTCTCACTGTCCCAGCTTTTGTGTTATGTTTTATATAACCCACTATTCTTCATAGATCAAACAAGCTGGTGTTCTTTCTTCCAGATGATACATTTACTTGGGGGCTTGAACCAGAAAGTGCTGAGTCCAGAGCCTGGGACTAACTACCTGGGCCTCTGTGTTAAAGCTTCTGGCACCCTCTCTAGGTGCGCAAGGGAATACAGTTTGAAACATCAGCCCCACGATTAACTGGCAGGTTGTGCAAAGCCTCTGATTGGACAGGCCTGGTATGAATGCTAAAACCCTGGCTAACAAAGCAGTGCCTTCTTCTTGCTACTCATCAAACGTCAGCTTTAAACTCAGACCATTGATCTTGGACAGCTTGCTGTAGGAGTCTTTCTGCAGGCCTGGGTCTGTGCACATAAGAACATAAGAACAGCCCCACTGGATCAGGTCATAGGCCCATATAGTCCAGCTTCCTATATCTCACAGTGGCCCACCAAATGCCCCAGGGAGCACACCAGATAACAAGAGACCTCATCCTGGTGCCCTCCCCTACATCTGGCATTCTGACATAACCCATTTCTAAAATCAGGAGGTTGCGCATACACATCATGGCTTGTACCCCATAATGGATTTTTCCTCCAGAAACTTCTCCAATCCCCTTTTAAAGGCATCTAGGCTAGACGCCAGCACCACATCCTGTGGCAAGGAGTTCCACAGACCAACCACACGCTGAGTAAAGAAATATTTTCTTTTGTCTGTCCTAACCCGCCCAACACTCAATTTTAGTGGATGTCCCCTGGTTCTGGTATTACTGTGCACAACTACCCTGTCCCTTTGCTGGTTCAGATGACCCAGCAGTTGTGAATGCAGCCCAAAGTTGTGATGTGGGCATCCCAGTTTATCTAAACTACAGCTCTGTACTGTTTTTTTTCAGACTCAGGAGTTGTAGTTTAACTGCGGTTTAGAAACTAGGATATGAAACTAGAATCTAATTCCAATTTCATATCCTGGTTCCTAAACCATAGTTAATAAACCCAGCTCCTGGGTTTAGGCAACACATATAGCTGTGATTGAAACAAACTGGAATCCACTCCCCCCCCCCCAGTGTGTAATGTGAAGAGTAAAAGGTAAGGGGAGCACAAGGGCTTGACTGACTTCAGATCATCTGAACTGGCTCATAATCTTCAGTATGGTATACAATCTTCAGTGTGGTATTTCACAGTATAATTTCAAAACTGCCGTGGGAACATGTGAATCTCAAACACAAACACAATTCATATATCCCTATTGCAGTTCTTTTACTTTCTCCAAACTAATACTGAATGTATTTTAAGAGTGCTCAAAAGTGGAACTCACAAGACATTTATTACATGATTAACTACAGATCTCACTACAGTCAGTTAGATGCCACAGGTATTTAAGGAAATTTGTATCGGTGCAAGGACTCCCCAGCAGAAGGCGGACCAGGCAAAGACTGGGTCATCAGCTGCCACCAAGTTGCAAGCAAGATTGAGAAGTGTTCAGGACCAATCAAGCTTGACCTGAGTAGGCTAGTGACTCGCTTCAGGACTGGGGAGTGGCTCAGGATTGTGTAAACTCAGTAGCCTGGCTCACAAAAACCAAGATTGCCCACTTATAAGCGTCTCAATAAACAGTTGTGATAATGAAAAAATTAGGCCCCGATCCTAAGCCAGGGCAGTGCCAGTTGCTGATCCTAAGCCTCGGCAACCGCCATTGCAAAAATGCTATAAGGCACTCCAGCGTTAACAGAAGGGATGTGGCACTGGTGCTGAGGCCAGTGTCAGTTGGCGCTGGACCTCAGCGCAGGGAAGACGATGACGTGGAGCGGCCAACGGTAAGTGCTACCACTGGCTGGCAGTGAGGCATTGATGGGCAAGGTGGGGGGAAGGTGGAACTGGATGGAGGGCAGACTGTGGGGAAGATCAGGCCCAGGAGGGAGGCAGGGGTGACAGCAGAGAGACTGCCGTAGAATTCTATGCCACCTCTTGAGCCTGTAAGTCCGACATGGCCTTGCTTGGTTCTGCGTTCTCTAAATAGCAGGTGCAGATCTGAGAAGACCCATTGCCAATTGCGGCATTTGACACGGGATAAGGGAACAACTGTTCCCTTACCATAAGGAGACTCTGGTGGCTGCCATGGTCTCATTGGATGCAGTGGCAGCCATTTCAGTGCTGCTATACAGTTGGGTGCCGCCAGACCATAGGATTGGGCTGCCCAAGTGTTTCCCATCCCAGGTGAACATGTGTCTGCAGGCACATGTCACATCCACCTTGCTGAAGCTAAGCAGATCTGTGTCTGGTCAATCAATGCCTGGACTGGTAACCTTCTGGGAAACTCATGCAATTCACCTTGCATTCCATGGTGAAAGAAAGATATCAATTTAATGAATGAAAACTTTTTTGTGCCACGACCCCAATAAATAATTCAAATAACTGGAGATCCCACTGTCAATCTCGCCCCCCCCCCCAGGACTCTATCCACTACCCTCACACTCCATCATGCCCTCCCAGCACTGTTCACTGTAACCAAATATTCTTATTTGGCTACCGAAATAAGAATACAGAACAGAAAAAGTTGCTGTGAAGCCTGCACTAGTGAAAGCTGTTTTAGCACAATTGCTAAGAACCCAGGACTGGGACACAATTACCTGTTACCTGAAGGGGTACACCAGATGCTTCCCCCTTTACCCGGTGGTGTTCTAGTCCAGTGGTCTTCAAGCTTTTTGATTGTTGTAAGTTGCCACGATCCCACAACTGAGGCTTCGTGACCCCATTGGGGTCCCGACCCCATGGTTGAAGAACACTGGATAAGACAACTCCATCTGATGCTTTTCCAGCATCTCTGACTAGGCATGTTCTGCCCAACGGCAAATACCATCCCAGAATTTCCCTCACTACCTTTCAAGATTCAGAGACCAACACCTAACCTAGGAGGCAGTGGCCAGAGTATATTTCCAGACAACACATTTTATTTAAAACAAGAAAAAAGATGGTGTTTTTAAAAACCTGGCTGTGATTGTAAACCACCGTGGGCATTTGTTTCAGCAGAGGAAAAATGGAGTATAAATCTTTTCAATCAATTAATCAAACAATCATGTGAAACTGCAATGCCCCCTTCTAAGAATTTTCATTTAAATTTTAGCTAATGAATACTCAAGAAATACTGAAGCTGGAACTTGACCGGGAGAAGCAGAGAGTACTCTCTAAGGCTCTGGTAAGATGCTATAACATTGATATTATATTTTTAAAGTATGTGTTTTATGTCTCTCTGTACTCCCTTGAAGTTGGGAATAGAGGAGTGAGTTGGTGTTCAATGAGGAAATTAGGATGCAATCCTAAACAAACTGACCTAGGAATAAGCCTCATTGAAATCAATGTTATTTACTTCTGAGTAGAACATGCATAAGATTGTAAGGGAAACTGCCTTGGACTGAGTTAGACCATTGGTCCATCTAGCTCAGTGATTTTCAATCTTTTTCATCTCGTGGCACACTGACAATTGTCAAGGCACACCATTCTGTTTTTTAAAGAATCTATTTAATCCTTTAAAAAATGAGTATTAAGTTTGTGCTTAAAGATCAATAAGTAAAAATTTAATCATTGTGTAAAGCATTTTTACATCGTAAAGAAATGAAAAGATGGTTCTTTTCCCTAAGGGGCTTACAATTTTTTTTAAAAAAAAGAACATAAAGGAGACTCCAGCAAACAGCCACTGTTATGCTGAGATGAATGGGGACAATTGCTTTCCTGTTAAATATAAGAGAACCACCACTTAAAAAGTCCACTTTCTCCTGTTAGCAGGGGAAATAAATAACATCTCAATGGAGTTGACACATTCCAGAGTGTGTTATCTGTTTCCTGGCCCCCTGAAAAAGGGGTGTGAAAATTGGTTGATCTGGGTTCAAACTTGACACATAGAACTGTATCCTGAACATGCATTTTGGGGAAAAAAATGGATAATTCAATCAGCTGTTTATTGTGAAGGTCATTTATGTACAAAGTTCTGCTGCAGAATTTTTATTTATAAAATTTTTCTGCTGCTTTTCACAGGAGGTTAATAAAGGAGCCCTTATATATGAAATATTTGAGTGTTCTGCATTGATCTCATCAACTCAAGTGGGCACAATCCACCATCATTTCAAAGAGGCTTCTGTAGCAGACATCCTGGTGGCCTCATTGGTGCTTTTTATCCCCTTTTAAAAGGATTCAGGAACTTTCCAGATGGCTGATCCTTTTTTTTATCATTTGATTCCCCTTCTGGGCAGGAGGGGGATAACTTGGCTTCACATTGGCCATTGCCAGTATGTTTTTGTTACAGTAAGCTGAGTGGGTTTATTATATCAAAATATAAAACACAGCTTGACTTGCTTTCTTTAAATGTGCCAGAGAAGAATGACTCTGTTCAGAAGAGAAAAGGTTGTGAATAGCAAATCAATACCACTTCAGCTATTTAAATATTCACTTTTTTTTTGCAGCTTGTCACACTCAGTGCCAAGTTATAGCTGCTTTGCTTATTTTGTTTTGTTAGTCTCCGCACCAGACGTCATGGGTTCTCGCACAAAAGGTCACATCCTGTGGGTCCTTAGTCTTTGACTTGAGAGAGAGAGAGAGAGAGAGAGAGAGAGAGAGAGAGAGAGAGAGAGAGAGCTATGAAAACTCTCTTCATTGAGAGGACTGATCTCCTGCAAAATAAGAGGCAACTGAAAAGTTCTCAGCTTATTTTCACTTTTATTTCCTCTCAGGTGTCCAGCATATTTATCCATCTAAATCAGGGGTGGACAAGCCCTGGCCATTTGCGGCCCTCAAGGACCCCCAATCTGGCCTACAGGGAGCTCCCAGTGTCCAATGAGCCTCTGGCCCGTCAGAGACTGTTGGAGCCTGTGCTCACCTGTGACTGCCCGTTGTAACCGCCATACGCCAAGTTAGAGTAAGGCATTTTTTAGTCATCCCCCCCACCCCACCCCCGGTTGCCTCTGAACAACTTATGTCCCCAAGTGTTTCTGGTTTGGTCCATATGTTTTCACTGTGCAAGACGTGTGTGGCAAATAGTTCTCATGTGGTTCTACATGCCTTTATAGCACTATAGTTCTCATGTGTATTATAAATAAGCTCAGTAAAATTCATTCATTTATATAAATTCTGCCTCTAATATATTCATTTATGTAAATTTATTCAAATTTAAAATGTAAATTAATTATTTTTTTCCCCAGCCCCCGACACAGTGTCAGAGAGATGATGTGGCCCTCCTGCCAAAATGTTGGCCTACCACGATCTAAATGTTTGAAAGCTTAAAAAAAAGATCTGATGTTAAATGAGTTTCTCCTCTCCAGTCTTAGGGTGGCAAGTGGCAATGAGAGTTGAGACTGCAGTGCCGAAAATGTCTTCCTCAGAGAGTCTTGCATGTCCATTCACTATTGTCTTTCCAGCCAATACTTAAGATCATAAGAGAAGCTCTGCTGAATCAGGCCAAAGACCTGTCTACTCAAGCATCCATCACCTGTTTCTGGGACACTCACAAGCAGGAGAGAAAGGTCTCCTGCCATTTCTCTCTACAACTGATATTCACAGATTTACCACCACTGAACTTGAGGAAGAACACAAGCTGTGTGACTAGTAGCCACTGACAGAGCTGTCCTATGTGAATTTATCCAATCCCCTTTTAAAACAATCCCAGCTAATGGCTATCACCACATCACGTGACATTGAATTTCAAACTAATTATACACTGTTTACTTGTCGTGTTGCAAAGCCTTTTGTAGCCTAATCCTATTCTTCCCCCCCCCCCCAATGCAGCATCACCAAAATGACTACTGCTGCATCCTACAGTGGAGGGTAGTTGTGGTGATCAGGATTGGTGGCTGCCACTGCTACTGAACCTGCCCTCTTCCCGTGCCCAGTCTGCCCACCCTGCCCCCTCCCTGCCCTGTTTTGCCTCCTCCCCACCCTATTCTGCTCTTTCCCCCAACCTTCTCACCTTGTCTGCTGAATTACCTGCTCCAGCAGGTGGAAGGAGAGCCAACTATGCAGGCAGGAATGCGCTGGCCTTCCCGCCAGTGTCCCTGGCAGTGTGCTGAGTAGTGCACTGCTGGAGTACCTTTTACAACTGGTACTGGCTGCTTTATAGCAATCAGAGACAGAGGAAAAGGAGCACTGCCAGTGAACAGGAATTATAGGATTGGGCTCTGGGTCACCTAATGCGACCGCTGGTGTGTCCTCCTCATTGTGTTATATCTTGCTGCATTTGTTATCTATGTGGTTTGTTTATTCTATTTTGCTATTATTGATTGGTTTTTTAAAGATTTTTTTTTTAAAGCGGCCAGAACAATTTCCCAGAAACTGATCAATATTATAGAACTGATTGGTTAATCAAATAGCCTTAAAAAAAACACTACAATAAAACTATGTTCTATGTAAAGAAAATTTACATTTTCTTTTCTGTGCTTTCTTTTTCAGGAAGTAAAAGAAGCACAGGATGCTGTTCAAAAGCTAAAGGAAGCTTCAGCCAGCCCTGTACAAAAGGTGTGTTAGTCCTTTTGCTGTGTTTATCATTTTATTCCCTTATACCAGGATTCTCAAAGTGTGAGTTTTGATCTGGGGGGGAGAAGTCACTAAAAATATAATATTATTATGTAAGTGACTTGCCTGTCCACCTGGTGGTTGTCACCGGTGCACCTGCCTGCCTGCCTAACCCTCTTCCTGTCCAGTGTTAAGCACTCCAAGAGCATTACAGGGGGAGGGCCACATCCACATATCCTCTTTTCACATTTATCCTTTGATCAGGTCCACGGGGGTCCCCCCATGCTCTCTTTCCAGAGGTGAGGAGAGCAGAGTCAAGCCAATTGGCCTGCCTGTTCCAGTGCAGGTTAGGATTGCACCCTATAAGACTCTTGTAACAAATATATTGTGTTTTAAATAGAAACACTGAGTTTTGAATTAAAAAAAAATTATAAGACAATTTCTGAGAAATATACTTTATTTCATATGCAAAGGAAAATGTGCTTGATTTATCTCCTGCAAGCCTACCTACCAGTGGCGTAGCTAATTATCATGTAGCCTGGTGCCAAGCTCAGAATGTTGCCCTGGAAGTGATGTCACAATCGGAAGTGATGTCACACCCGGGCTTTTTTTTAAGTGAAAATTGGGAGAAACCTACCTTCTCCCCGCAGCAGCTTGTCACCTAATTGCTCTGCCGCCTCCCTCCAGTCAGTGGCATAGCTAAGGCATCTATCTGTTATCTGGGGTCAAAGAATATTTGTCACCCCCCCCCCAGACATAATCAAATTAATTAAGTATATAGTGTGCCCCTGATAGGTTCAAGATAGGTTGAACCTATCAGATACCATTCAAGATAGGTTCACCCCTGTGCTGGGGTGAAGAGAGATGCTTATTCTCCCCTTGCTAAATATAAGAGGGGCACCACTTGAAAAAGTGCCTTTTACCCAGTTATCAGGGGTAACAGTATTATGATACATGGAAATGAGAGCTGACTCACATTAACATCTTAGTGGTTTCATACTATACCATGATAACATGTCATTGCAACATGTCAATAACATGATAATATGTCACTGGCTCTGAGAACAATCAGGTTGGTTTTGAGTTACAGAAATTCACTTTTTGTTCCATAAGGCAATTGTGTTTTCATTTTCTGCTTAATTGGCCATAACTTTTGATAGAATACAGATATTCCAATGCAGTTTATTTCATTGCATTCTGCATTAAATAACCTTTCCAATGATATATAACATGATGGTGTTGTTCATAATACCAAGATTTTCACAATTTTTGTCACTAGTGTCAAGCTCAGCTTGTTGCCCCCCTAAAGCTTGATGCCCGGTACAACTGCTACCCCCTGCATCCCCTTAGCTATTCCACTGCTACCTACTCCTAATGAAATCAATAGCTGTAATGGGGAAAGTTGCATAAATGTAAACATTATATTGCAGTAACAGAACATTTGATAACCCCTGTGCTTGCAGAGTTGCTGTGCTGCTCAGTGAGCCTGGGACTTCACCATTCTCTGTCCATTGGGTGGCAAACTCTGCAAGAGGCAAAGCCACCCAAGCTGAACTCCATATGGGCCACTTCCAGGTGCTCTGCAACTTGGAAATTCAGTGGTGACATGATGATGTCATTGCCAAAAGCCCGGTGCCTTTAAAGAAAAAAGTTGCCAACTCCTGCCTTAGTGGAAAAACCGCTTGTAGCAGCTAATTCCATACATCATCTACTTTGTGAATTACTGTACTTCAGTTTGCTTGTCTTGAAACTCCTGATAATCACTTTAACCAAACATCGGATTCTAGTCTTGCCATTCAATTTCTTCACCATGCATAATTTGATAAACTCTACCATTGTTATCACCTTAGTTATCTTTTTTCCTAAACTACAAAACCCTGAACTTTGTAACCTTTCTTTGAAAGAGAGCTGCTCCCACTCCTAGCTTACTCAGGCCAAAATGGTAAGATGAACATCAGAGGTTTGAGCTAGATCAGTTGTTCCCAACCTGGGGTACTTGTCCCCCCAGGGGTACTTGCCAGGACTTGTAGGGGTACTTGAAAAAGAACTGAATAATAGCGGAAAAAGGCAGGTCTATATTAGAATGCCTTGCAGAGCTGGCATTAGAATGCCTTGTGGAGCTAATACAAGGGGTACAATTTATGGAAATGGGTTGCCAAGGGATAAGCAAATGAAAAAATGTTGGGAACCACTGGGCTAGATGGTTCAGCTCACCTTAGTAAGGCTTCCAAAAACACTTTTGTACAGAAGGCATTTTTCTGTCAATGGATCTAATTTTTTAAAAAATTATATTTATAGGAGATCATGCTCAGCCTTTGCATCCATTGTTGCCTATTCCTTCATGTTTTTCATGGCAAGTTGCTCAATATTTCAATTAACTGGATGCCTTTTCGATAGTGTTGAATTGCTTTTGTATTCCTTTCCAAAGATAGACCCAACTTAGAACTGAGGTAAACCCTTTGACGAAAGGGTACTGTTGTCCTCCGTCCTCTTCCGGCTTCAAATGACACACCGCAAACTCAGAAGTTAATGTCTAAATTCACGTATAACTCTCCTTGACCCTTTGAAGTGATATTGCTGGCAACAAGTATTTGACTTCCTTTATTAATCAAGTGGTATATTTGGCAAAGTGTGACATTCAGTGGGAAACATCACACATGTTGAGATTAGCTGGGCTTAAAAACAGATCGGGAAGAAAGCAGTTCATTATATTTGTGTCAATAGTTTCAAAATATGTGTCTTTGTTTGTACTGAGATATAAAATGCAATCAAGATGTCTGTGTTGACTATCCTTCAATGGTGCAGTAACCCAAATATCAGAAACCTAATGGCCTCCCCCCTTCCCGAAGGTATGACGGAGAGCAGCCTCACGCCCTGCTGGCAACAACCCAAACACTCAGTATATTTCCCCATTACTGCACACCCTGTTTCTCGTATGTTCAACATTGGTAAAAATGGGGTTTTACACATGGAAACAGCTTGCACATTAGTCTGTGTGTGTGAGTGGGGGCCTAACTTTTGTGCCAAGAGACTGCGAAGTAATAATGAAGCACAACCTGCAACAGAACTGGGATGAGATGTGTAGTGCGCCAGCCTGGCTTGATAGCACATCATGCCTCAAAGTCCCAGAGCTCTTCCTCTTTCCACCCACCCTCAATGTTGCGTGGGGGAGGGGGAATAAAGCAACTTTGCCCTGTCTATGAATCGGTCTGTAAACAGAAATATCTGGGTATTTTTGGCTAGCGCCCTGAAGCGCACTGCAAGGTGCGCTACAGTGAGATTCATAAAGTAACATGAGAGAACATGGAATACAATTAATGGTAAACACACAGAGGCACGTTGTTCAATATTTAATCTTCTAGCACAGATTTGGTGGAATAGTTTGTGAACTCTAGATAGATACAGTGCTGGGCACCTGCAACCATTTCAAAAGGTTTCTAAGCCTTATGTTTGTATGGGTCTAAGCTATATTTGTGCAAGAAAATTTGCTTTTTCTTTGTAAAGATATCAAGAGAACAATAGGATTCCTGTGTTTCAGGGAAGGCTTGATCAGTTTGGATGAACATTATGTTTTGCTCTTAATGGGAATATTCATATACAGTTTAAAGAAATATTTATGAAAAATAAAAAACTTATCAGATCAGAAATGGAATGCAGTTTCCCATCCATCTTGTAAACAGTTCTGAAGTTACTTGTTTGTATAGAAAGCATATAAATCTTTACTAATCAGAAACATGGTCCAGTGTAAATAGGTAATCCACCAAATGCAATTCAAATATGTGGGTTACATTAAAAGGTTTATTTTCTTTAAAGGAAGAAGCTTCGTCCAGAGCAAGGAGTTTTTCTCTAGACTGGAAGGAGACCTTCCTCTGAAGGAAGACTCCATACTGGAGAAGTTTCTTTGGAGGAAGTGAACCCTTAGATGTAGCCAAATATTTTTCTTGAAGACTCAAGCTACAAGAGGTCATTATTTGCTAAAAAGGGGCATGTGTTTTTGAACATTTAACCAATATCCATATATGTGCCAAATCTATTGTTACTTAAAAGCATTTGGTGTCTGATTTGGTTTGGGGCCATGGTACTGGGGGAATGAGATTTAATACTGCACTGTTTCCCAAATTTCAATTATTCCCCCTGCTCCCACCAAAAGCTGCTATTTTCCTCATGGGGGAAATCATATAAGTACCATACTTTATATTACCCACCAAGTCATCTGCTACTTGGCTTATAATAAGTATGCATCTATTTAATTTATTTATTTATAGCTGATATAATTTTGTCACTGATACTCAAGGCAGTTAAATACAGATGTCCCGCCATTATCTGCAGGGGTTCAGTCCCCCTCCCCAGTTATGGAAACCCTATATCAGGCGTGCCCAAACCCTGGCCCTGGGGCTACATGCGGCCCTTGAGGCCTCTCATTGCTGCCCTCAGGGAGCCCCCTGTCTCCAATGAGCCTCTGGCCCTCCAGAGATTTGTTGGAGCCCGCACTGGCCCAATGCAACTGCTCTGAGCGTGAGGGCAACTGTTTGACCTCTCGTGTGAGCTGTGGGATGCGGGCTTCCTCCACTGCTTTGTGGTTCACGTCTGTGATGCAGTAATGGCAGCAAAGGAAAGGCCAGCCTTGCTTTGTGTAAGCCCTTTTATAGGCCTTGAGCTATTGCAAGACCTTCATTCATTCATATAAGTTCATCTTTAAGTTAATCTCCTGCACACTAGAGGCAGGAGACTAACTGAACATTAACAGGAAGCAGGACAGTTCCTGCTTCCTTCTAACACTCTGTGTCCCTCTAGCGTGCAAACTGCCTGCCTGCATGTTGCATTCCTCAGTTATGCAAGAAATTATTGAGCAAGAAAATCAAAATAAAGAAAAACAAAAGTAATGGGCGCAGGGGGCATTGCCCCCCGAGCGGAGAGCCGTGGATAAGTGAAACTGCTGTTACCAGATCTGCGGATATGGGGGGAACACCTGTCTCAAAATTCTTGAGCTATTGCCTTCAGTGTGCACCAGCCACCTATTAGGCTCTTTGATTTTTTTAACTGTGTGTTTGTTTGTACAGCTGCCATCATCAGAAGGCATAAAACAAGCGAAGAAAGGAAAAGGAGGAAAGAAGGCAGGAAAAGGAGAAACAAAACAACAGAGAGAAGCAAGAGAAGCGGCTGAGAAAGAAGCGGCAGCAAAGGAAGCAGCTGCGAAAGAGGCAGCAGCAAGAGAAGCAGCTGCGAAAGAGAAGTACTTGGGCTCAAGTCAGGTAATGAGTTTTTAATCTATGTCAGCAGTGAACAAATAGAATAGTCCATCTTCTGATAATATTTGCAACAGAAGGATAACCTAAGACTCCAACCTCACCTGTCTTTTTTTCCTTGGGATCTGCTCCTCCAACAGCTGGTATGGCCTTCACCTCATAACAGTGGTGTTCCTAATTAGGGCTACATTTCCAACAGGGGTCTCCAAAAAGTGCATATGTGTTGTGAGGTGCGCACTGCCCCTGTGATGTTCAGACCAGTTGTTGCTTCTCTTTTGCATGGAGTTCTCAGTCTGTGTTCATTAACGTTTTTACGGAGAACCCAAGTGATGTCATTGGCACATCTGTGCTGCAGATTTTCTGCTATTTCACTACCGAAGAAAGAAAGAGTGGGAGAAAAGAGAGCCTGTAATTAAAGCTTCCCCCACTCCTTTAGAGCAGTGATTCTCAAACTGTGGGTCAGGACCCACTAGGAACCAATTTCAGGTGGGTCCCCATTCATTTCAATATTTTATTTTTAATATATTAGACTTGCTGCTACCATGGTATGTGACTACATCTGGGGAAATGTTACAGCTCTGTACTTTTAACAGCCTACTACATATATGCTTTTAACAATCAATGGGACTTACCCTTGGGTAAGTGTGGGTAGGATTGCAGCCTAGGATAGTTAAAAATTTTCCTGCTTGATGATGTCACTTCCGGTCATGACATCACTTATGCTGGGCCCCTACAGATTTTCATTCTAAAAAGGGGGTCCCAGTGCTAAATGTATGAGACCCCTGCCTTAGAGAACAGAAGCTGACTAATTAAGGGACAATTCATTGCTAATTCACCAGCCAAGTGGAGTAGGAAGCACTAAAAGGGGAAGAACTTCCAAATCAATGTTTGCAGGAGACCTTTGTTGAACAGGACTTGTAAGTATATATCATAGAAGGATCTTGGCCATTGACAAAGACATTGCTGGATAACTTGGTGCTATATTCAGTGTCATTTTTAATTCTGTTTCCAGCTAAATTGTGGAAAAACAGAGCCTCAGGAGCGCCAAATGGTCCTACTATGGAAACAGACCTTGTGGGTGGAAGGGGTGTTCTGGGGGAGGACAGGGGTGTGGCATGGGTGGACTGGCTGTGATATTGGCAGCAGTGGCAGCCCTGATATCCTGTGCCCCTAAGTCAGGCTCAACATGTCCTCTTGGATCCAACTCAGATTTACTCCAACCAAAGTGCTGGTGCAGATCCGAGTAGGCCCATCAGTGACAAGACAATGACAGAGTAGGTAAGTAAAATGTGTTTCACTTACCTCTCCATCTCTTCCTGGCCCCCAGCCAGACCTTAGCATGCAACAGAAGCTGTGCCAGCTTTGCTACATTCTCTGCATCGGCCCAAGATAGGAGTGGGTTGTAAGTGACTCTTCCAGTCTTCCAGCACTGTGCCTCACTTATCTCTTGCACAACTATAAAATTTGTAACAACCATAGATAAAGCTAATTAAAAACTTTTAATTTAGGTGCTTTAATGGGGAGGGGGATTGCAGGGAGGCACTTTTTGTGCTACTTGCTTCAGCTTGGCATCTGTTGAAACCATTGCAACAGCTGGACAACACCAACATAAAAACACTGGGTCCCCAAGTTAAAGTCATCTGAGTTAGGGACAGCTGAGTTCAGTGGCATAGCTAGAGCTCCCCCTGCCTGGAATGGCTCTTAAGGGGACGGGGAGGGGCCCCTTGCATGCTATGGTGAGGCTTCCTGCAAAATAATGCTTTGCACCCCTCTAGCTACCCCACTGGCTGTGTTGGCATTTTCACACATGTTCAGTTCATCCATTGCAGCGCTTCAGCACAGGCATCAAACTGCTGGGTTGGCAAGAGCCAGCGAAACGAGCTTTGGAGAATGGCCACAGAAGAAGCAAATTAGGCAGAGTTGGTATAAAGGGAGTGCATTCCCTCCTTCCATGTCCCCAAAGCAATGCACAAAACTTACCCATTTTCAAAGCATCAACCAAAGACTGGAGCTGTGAAGCTAAAGCCTAGTTTTTATGTCTTCAGTATATACTAATAATTAATGCATGGTTTTCTTTTCTAAAACATATTGCACTTGAAAAGGACTTGGAAACTGAAATATTAATGCTACAAAATGAGATTAAAAGGCTTAAAAAATCAGAAGAGAAAGCAAGACTGCAGGCCCGGAGGTGCGTATACCAGGCATTTCTGCATATGCAAGAATTCTAAGCCCATGTTTGGTTCACATGTGCAAAATGCATATTAATTTTCTTTCCCTTTGTAGACTTGAACATGAAATTCGTCACTCAAGTCAAGCTTGGGAAATGAAGTTTGAAATTCTAAAGAGAAGGTATTGTACTCCTGTCACATTTTCTGTGGTTGTGAGCTAGTCACATTTAAGGCCCACTGCTTTCAGTGGGAGAGTTGAACATGTTTCTCTCTGTCTCTTCAATTGCATTCAGTGGAGCTGTTGGACATTTTTACCTGTGACTGAATCATGCTATGGTAAAAATTTACAAACCACAGAGCAAAGGTTTATTGAACGTTAGTGTAACTGACCAAGTATGGCTCTGTGTAGAAGACCAAGCATAGCTCTATGTAGGGAGATAATGGATGTTATGCTGCACTGGTATGGGACTGACTGCTTGAGAGTGTGTACACACTGTGGATTACCAGGTGGTCCATTCAGTTTAGTGCACCAAAGTAGTTTCCCAAACTGTGAACCGTGGAGGGGCAGCAACGTGCCTTGAGAATGAAGATGTCATGTTGAATGTATCCGCCACAGAGAGACCCTGAGCAATATTGATCCTTCCTGACTCTGCCAGGATTTGGTCAATGAGCGACCTCACTTTAAGGAAGAGAGTAAAGATATACTTGGATTCCCTGATGTTGCTTGTGCTATAGCTGTTAGATGCAGGAGAATCCCAGGAATAGCACCAATGCCCATTCCTGAGCCCTGATTAACCATTAACCGTGCAAAGAAGGTTGCTCAGGAGGTAATCTTAAAGGGGCTATCCCACAGTTGCTCAGTCTATACATTTAGTGTATGTTTGCCCAACACACCGTAACTCCCTGCACAGTGATGCAGTGATGCCAGCATGGCTCCTGCTGCATCCTGCAGGGGACTTTTGGCCTCCTTCTTGGGGCCAAAGGAAGCATTTGTTCCCTTGCCCTGGGGTAAGCCTATGCCAGGCCACAGGGTCTACTCAGACCTGTTCCAGTGATATCACTGGAGCATGTCAGTGTGGACCCATGAAGGCAGATCAAGCTCAGGAAGGGAGTTAGGTTTTGGCATGTGCCATTGTTGCTGAAACTGCCCCCTTCCTGGTCTTGATCCATCATTCTCCCCACACCCATCATTGCCTCATTCAACCCCCGCCCCCCACTTTCCTTCAACCCCCTGCACGATCTTACCCAGGATGGTGGATGCCTGAAGTCCCCTGCCAAGTGGAGCCAGCCACCTGCCACTACCAGTGGCAGCCAGCCCAAGCGCTCCAGCGTGTCGTCTTTTGCAACAGCAAAAGCTCCTAGCACTGCTGGAATGCTTGTTCTCTAGAGGCATTCAGTGCTGTCAGGATATATGACGGTTCGTGTCACTTCTTTAATTGTAGTGGAATTCTGCTAGTGTGGGCAAACTCATCTGATCTGTTTAGTATTTACCAAAAAATCTTTGGTGAACACTGACGGTGATACTGTAGTAGAGGTTTCCTTTCTACTTTGCTACTATTGCAAACAAACTTTTACCAACGTTTGCAAATTCATGGTATTAAAGTTGCTATAGACATCACTTGCTTTGAGTATAGGGAGATCTGGCAGGGATCAGGACAGTGCATACCTTGGAAACCATAATAGCGTGTGCCTCAATCTATTTCACCCCACAGATCTCAGACCAAAATTACTTTGGAAATCTAGAGATTTGAAACCAATAAAGCTAATCAGAAAGTACAGTACACAAATTATTTCCAGGGTAAAAATTTCAGTTGCTCATATTGACTGAGTTTAGCGCCATCCATATGAATGTATATTTATAACGTTAAGGCACTCAAACCTATTCGCAAACTGTAAAACTGCAAGATAAAAATAAGGCAGAAGGAAGCCTCAGCAAAGGACAATTAATTTTTTGCCTAATAAAGGTTTTTGAAATTGAAAGAATCATTAATAGCCCAATCCTACCTAACTCCCCAAAATGCAATGGCACCAACATAGTGTCTGCTTTATTCTGCAGTTTTGTCATGGGGTGAAGAAACTTCTGTATGTGTCAGCAGCCGCCATGGGTCAACTTGGATGATATTGTTGGCACATGTCCTTGTTGATCTGTGAAGGTGGATTGGGCCAAAGAAGGGGCTCAGGATTTGACAGTGGCCACTGCCACTGAACCTCCCCCTTCCTGGGCCCAAACTGCCCTCCATGGTACCCCATCTCCTCCCCAGTCTACCCACACCTGTTTTCCCCCACCCTGTTCCACCCCCTCTGCAGCTTTACCTCCCCAGTGGCATCCCCAGTCTATTGGAGTACAGACCCAGCTGCTCACTGCTTGCACTGACTGCTGTAAAGTGCACTATGCCGGCAGAATGTATCCATAGGATTGGACCGCTAAATGCAAAATGATTCTTGGAAAACTCAACATTTACAAACTATCAGAAAGGTTATAGAGGTGTTAGAAAAGTTATTTTACTCAGAAGTAAGCCCTTTGTGTTCTGTAAGACTTTGGCTGTAATCCTATCTTACTCACTGGAAACAAGCATCTCTATAAGGAAGCATGTTTCCATATGGATTTATTTGGGAAAGGAAATGTATCCAAGAGATACATAAAGGGTTGAATGTTGGAATTCTAGTTTTACTTCAGTTCTTATTGATAAATACGTCAAAATGCATTGTGGAATGAGATAACATTTTCATGGAAATTACATCATCTAGTAATTGCCTTGGTACTATGGCTTTATGGTACTTTTGGTCCCCCTCCCCCCATATTCCTACCTATATTTTTGCTGGAATCAGCTATAAAATGTGGGAGCCCTCTTGTGGTCAAAATCAGTTTCAAAAATGGAAGACTGTCAGTCACATTTTTTGCATGATTACTCAGAAGTAAGCTCCACTATATTCAATGGTATTTATTCTTAGTAAATGTAAAGACTGCAACTTGTTTCCTTAGTGGGTATCATCTTCCAGACTGCCCTATGTCAGATTTAAAAAAGAGTGTGCAGCACTCAGTAGCTTCTGCATTGCAGTTTTATTGACAGCAAATGTATAGTCTACCATTTGATAACTGAATATAATGGCTTCTGTTTATTTGTCAGCCTCCATGCCATTAAGGATGAGATGTTTCTTCGACAGTCATTGCGACAGTCTTCAAAATCTAGACGCCCATTACACACTGATCGGGTATGTATGGAGCATGGTCTTTTGTAACCAGGGATAAGGAAATTTGCAAAATTTAAATGCAAGTGAAATTTTCTAGGAACCAGTTAGGAGAGACCTGTGTCCTGCCCTCAGCTGCAAGCTAGCTGATGGTTGCCAAGCCCTCCCCCTTTGGTTTTAAAGTTCCAGTGGCCATTGGGTAACTGGATATTTGCACTCCTGACTCTAACGTTCTGTTTCTGCTAAATGGAGTGAAAATCTCTTAGCCAGTACAGACTTAATACTGGTTTGCAAATCAGAAGAAAAGACTGAATTTTATAATATTGATCTTTTATCTCAAATGTTCTTGTAAGTGTATACCCCATAACTATATGACCATCTAACTACATTAAGGTCCAGAGCCAACATCAATTTGGCTCTTTGCATACCATGGTCTGAAAATTAGAAGCCAGCCTCCAGGACACATGCACCTTCTCCGTTTCTTTTTCTCTCTTTGGAGCAAATTTTCCTCATCTATTTCTTGTTGGTGTTAACTGTGGTCCTGGGTTAAAGGTACCTTGGTCAAAACTGTGGTTCCTTCACAAATTAGGATTCATACCATGATTTTAACTGGGTTTAGACTGTAATACTTTGCATGCTTTCCTGGGAGACAGCCCCATTGAGCTCAATGGGACTTACTTTTGAGTAGACACGCATAGGATTGGGATGCAAATCAACCCAATAATCAACCATGGTTAGTATTAACCGTGGTTTATTATAGCATGAGACTTCATAAGCAAATAAAATGCTTAACCAGTATTATGTGTTCTCTCCAGTCAGTTCCTCCTCTGCGTCTACAGAGCCACGGAGGCAAAAAAGATAAACTTCAAAGTGGCAGTAGTTTATATGTGCATTATGCACCTCTGGTATGTAGTTTCATGTCTCATTGTGGGGTGTGTGTGTGTGTGTGTGCGTGTGTGTGTGTGTGTGAGAGAGAGAGAGAGAGAGAGAGAGATTCACTGTCAGCATGCCCCACTTCCCCAATTCGCCAGACTCCACACAGGTAATTAGCCCTCATTTTCCTTGGCAATACTCTGCATTCATCCTATTTTCTTATTCACCCTATTTACTTTGCCCTGTTTACTTATTTACTCATTTACTCGCCCTGTTTACTTATTTACTCATTCACCCTATTTACTCCCAATCCATATAAGTTGTTGCTGGGGCTTAATTTTAAAGAGAATTCTGGTCTAAATAAGATAATTGGCAAAACTGATAACCTGTTAGACAAGTGTTCTGCCAGCGCTAAGAGTCTTATGGTAGTCATGAAAGGTGCTCTGGCAGCTCACACATGATGCCAGAGCACCGGCAGGAAGGCCAGAGCCTTCCTGCATGCACCAGAGGATCTTCCTTGACCTTCCAAGGCAGGTAGGATGGTTGGGGGGGCACGTCATCCAGTGTGGCTCACACCACCCTTGCAATGCCACTGCTCTAGGGAAGAGAAAAATTGTTCCCTTGGGGTAATTGTTACTTTGGAGAAAGCATCTGTGGCACAGAGGTGTCTACTCAGACCTTCGACAGCAATTTTACTGTTGCAGGTCAGCATTGACCCAGCATTGCACCCATGCTGGCACTGCCTGTTCAATGCAGGCAAGTGCTTCAGCATCCCTGACAGGTGGCTGTCCAACCTCTGCTTGAAAACCTGCAGTGAGGGAGAGCTCACTACTCCACAAGGCAGACTGTTCCAGTAATTGTACCTGTAACTGTAAGTTGTAGTTCAATGCACAATGGCCTTTGAGTGACATTCATAAGCAATTATTTCTCATTCAGCCTGGAATAAATCCTCAGACAGATGCTGAGGCAAAAGACGAAGGTACTGCTAAAATTCCGCTTACCATTGACATTCCTGGCACATATGAAGGGGGTGAGTAATGACATTTCCTAGAGGAAGTTGAATAGATTTTCATTTAATTATGCGAGGCATAAGCTGTCTATTTTGGTTACTGTGAAACATGCATGTTCTGCACCAGTGGCCTAGCTAGAGGGGGCGCAAAGCACTAAGTTTTGCAGAGACCCTCAACGCAGCATGCAAGCGGCCCCTCCCCTTCAAAGTCACTCTAGGCATGCGCCTCTGCTTTGCTCCCACTGCCTGGAATGGCTCCAAAGGGGAGGGGGAGGGGCCCGTTGCATGCTGCTGTGAGGCTTCCTGCAAAGCTTAGTACTTTGCACCCCCTCTAGCTATGCCACTGCTCTGTGCTTTTCTGCTAAAATTGGATTGTAGATGCTTCACTTGAAAAGTGTCCACAACTGCATTCTGCTTTTCTAACGATTTGAATCCAAGATGTTGTCACGTGGGCAGAAAGCTCATTTCTATTCATACAAGAGGGGGATTCCAATATTTGGTCATTCTCTCTTCCTACTGCAGTTCCCCCATACTACTTGCCATTCTGTCCCAGAAATCCCTCCCCCCAACTCTCAGTAACAAATTTTTGCTGAGGGGATGCAGAGAAAAGGGGGAAGTGGGAAAGCCCCATTCTGTGACTGTAACTCTGTTCTGCCCAAAGACCAGAAGTTAAGGCCCAGTCTTGTGTTGGAAGTAGGCAGAACAATATATTTAAAGCTTCCATATTGCCTAACCATAACAGTGTATAAGATCTGGTTGTTCCCAATAGCAGTCCTTACAAGGTCTCACATTACATCCTCTAAGACACTGTTTATCAACCAGTGGTACTTGTATCACTGGCGGTACTTGAGGTGGTGTCCGGTGGTACACTGTGACCCCCAGACTCCCACCACCTGCCAGTGAGACCAGCAATGCAACAGGCAGCAGTAGGAGGCTCAGCTCGGCGATCAGAGCTCCAGTGTGTGCTTTCTGCATGCTTGAGAAAGCCCTCCCATCCACCCTGAGTCTCTTACCAATGCTGTGTCATGTCTGGTCTCCAAATCTAGAAATAACTGGTGGTTATATCATCACCAGTTACTTCTGGTGGTACTTCCAAGCGATCAGTGTTTTCCAACCTGGGGTCATGACCCCTCAGGGCAGGCATTCCCAACCTTCTTTTGGGACCCAACTCCCTTAAGGAGGGTAGTGACTGTAGTGCTGAAACTTCCCTATTGCTGTTGCCACCACCAAACATGTGTAAGGGTACAGTCCTAACCCCTTATGTCAGTGCTTTCCAGAACTGGCATAGCGGTGCCAATGGGACATGTGCTGCATCCTGCAGTTGGGTGTCACTCACAGAGGCCTCCCCAAAGTAAGGGAATGTTTGTTCCCTTACCTTGGAGCTGCATTGTCCTTATGTCAGTGCTGGAAAGCACTGACATAAGGGGTTAGGATTGTGCCCTCAGTTAAAAAAGGCAAGATTTTTACATGTGAGTGGTGATGGTGGCAGTGAAGCCTGGAAGTGCCATTTTAACTGCACTACAGGTCCTTGATTGGGTTGCCGCCCTCCTTAAGGGTTTAGCATCCCAAAATAAGTCTGGGAAGCACTGCAATAGGTGGACCATGCAAAACAGTTTGACAGGGGAGGAGACAAATGCTGAGAAACACTTCTCCAAGGGTAACTTTTACAAGAAGCACAGGAAGTTCATTGGTCCACCTAGATCAGTGCCCTCTACATTATGGGACTTCAGGCAAGTCTTTCTCATCATCCTACCTGGTGATTCCAGTGGGTTGAATCTGGGTTGTGCTGCATGCAAAGCAGGTGCTCTGCCACTGAGCTATGGCCCCTCTCCCCACCCTGCACTTGCAAGTGATGCCAGCTGCCTTTCTTAATAGCAGATTTTGAAGAACCCCACCTGAGCAATGTGTTTGGCTGTGTGATCAGAGGAGCTCCTTCCTTATTCACTCTACCGCCCATTGCTTAAGGACCCTAGGCTGAAATTTCATTCTAAGTTGTTGGAGTCCTCTGAGTTTTCAGAATTTACTTCCTGCTGTCAGATTAACATAAATGTCAGTTGTGGAGCATTCCTTTGTGCTCTTGCAGCTTACAGGGTTTGACATAAACCTGTCCAATGCCTGCACTGGTGATCAACTGATACGACTGTTTTGCTTTAGGTTAGCTGGTAGATAACTTCAGTTCCTTCTGTTCTTATGTCCAAATGGCTGCATTTTTATTTGGCCATCTTATTTGTGCTTTGTAATGAAGTGCTTTCTTTCTTACACATTGCAATTTTGCACTGGACCAGTTTGAATGATACCATCCAACCAAGCCACTGAAGCATGCAATGAGGCACATGCGTGCACACATTGTACACACCCTGTCCTTCCCTGGTGTACCATCCAGCCACGGTATAACCATATGGGACAGAACATCTGAACCCATCTCCCCACTTTATATTTGAAATACTACTTTAGAGTACTGTACTATTTCAATCGTATAATGAGGGGCAGTTTGGTACCTCTGTTTCTCCCCATATAATTACATGCTGGGTGCAAGGGAGACATGAATGTACTTGCTGTTTCCCTTGTGAGTCAGTAGACTGGTGAGGCAGTGTCATCCACATTAGCCCTGTGTAATGACTTGTGAGTATAAGTCACAAGTCTTATACTTGTAACTTCTGCATTCAACCTGAGCATTCAAATAATTCCAGAATACATAAAAACCTCCAAGCTCACTAGATCCCTGATACTTTAGACTCAGAGGAGGTGCCCAGACACCTGTTTCCTCTACCACTCATTTGGCTCTCTCAGTTAGAGCTGCCATGGGCTCAGTTAGAGCTCCTTAGCTTCCTCCTCGGTGTCTTTTCTGGCACCCCCAGGAAGGGCCTGACAACTTGGGCATGTGTGGAAAACCAAAGGTCTGTTTTGTGGAAGCTCAACCGAAAGGGCAGGCTGAGACACCACAGTTGCCACCACAATCACAGTGACACCATTCACCTCCCTGCCAGATCCCAGCTTGCCTTGCCCTCTCTCCCCCCCCCCCAATCTGGCATCAGGCTGTGGTCCACACCCGTCTTTGCCAGTTACAGGGACAGATCTCAGTATGAGGGCTTCAGTCAAGTTAGTGAGTCACAAATTCACAACCCGCAGCAATTTCTATTGCTTCAAGAGGTCTTATTCCCATGTAAGTGTGTATAGGTCTGCAGCCTGAAGTCAATTGACTTGGTCTGACCTCCTCAATCAGGCCTGGTCAATTGATTTGATCATCAGTTTCTCCCTTTCTTCTTTGTTGGACTTCCTTCTTGTTGGGCAACAGTAAAATAGGATAGTCAAGAGCATCTCAGGTAGGGACAGACAGGAACAGTAAGCATCTTATTGCAAGGCATAAAACCCCACTTTATTTATTCTGAACCTGAGACCTTCTGCATGTAAGGCATCTGCTGTATCACCAAGATAGGGGCTGGTATATCCTTGATGAATCAGGTCACACTTTGTTTACAATGCTTATTTATGAAAAGACTGATACCAAACTCACAGACTTTTCTCACAGTCCACCAAAGAGCACTATTTGCGTTGTAATCTATAGATACTGTCTTAATGAGCAAGAAAGACACGAATCCCTGAGATAAAAAGGCCGAGGAACAATTGCTCTTTGCGCACTTTGTCAACAAGAGAAAGCTCAAACAGGAATTTCTGATGCACAGTAGCAGCACCGATTATTCTGATAGATTACACTATTTGTTTCTAATTCAAATGACTTTGTCAGTCCGAGAAGAAGGGGTTAAGAGGAAGGTCAGACTTAGCAGACAGTTCCAGTAAAGGCCATGACAAGGAATCTTTAATAAATTTGAAATCCATATTTCACTCATTTTGGTAGCCCCTTTGAAGTATAGAACTTAAAAGTATCATTTGACAATTGAGCAATTGGTCTTCTGCTCAGATCAGTGGAATGTTTGCAGTTAGTTTCAGAGGAAAAAGAAAAAGATGCAAATATTGCCATTTAGAGAAAAACAGAAATGGAACAGAGGCATGGTCTATTCTAGCCCATGTTAAGTCTTCAGGATTTCTGTCAAAGAGTTTGGTGCACACAGCTCTTTCTTATTGGACAAAGTGCTTGACTTTGGCTGGATCATGATTTAGGGTTTTCTTTTTCTTAGCATTCTGCTATCCTGTTGTGAACCAGCTGTGCCCCTTGAACTTTTGTTGAAGCACGTATTGAATAGAGATGTTTAACTCATCAGTGGTGGCCTCTTACTTCAAGGCTGGGCTGGACCATATGCTGATGTTCTTTCTGGTTTCAAAACCTACTCCTATCTACAATTATCTTAATGGGTAGAAGTGGGAGTCTGAGGGGGGTAGTAGATAACAGGCAGGAATAAGTGATAACCCATGGTGTATGTGTGGGGGAGGGGAATCCATTGCACATTGAAACTTACTGCGCTGACTTACAAATGGAACATTTCCCCAAATTAAAGGGCCATATACTGCTTTCCTCTCCAGATCCCTATCTCATTTCACTGTCTGTCTTATCTATCTCCCTCCCTTCCAGCTTTGAGAATTTCTATAAATCACAGGTGCTTTGAAGCATTTGTACTGCATATATGAGCTACCTTGTCTATGCCATACAAGTCCACTTGACTTTCTGTCACCTGTGCTGTGAACAGGGGATGTATGTAGGTGCCTTATTATCACACTGAAAATATTCTGCATTTGAAGAAGGGCTACACTCCCTACTTAGTACAGTGCAGAAATGTGCACAGTTCCAAATGTTGCAGTTCAGCTGTTGCCCCCACACCTGCAAATAAGTGACAAGACAACCTGACATGTGGCCACAAGTAACATAACTGAGATTTACAATATATGCACCCAACTATAAGGCAGGCACAATCCCTGAGCTGAGGCAGCTTCTGCAGTGTGTCTACTGCCTCCCACTTCTTGGGTGGTCTGTAGCAGGTTGCTGGGGTCTGGGGTCTGGGGTCAAGTCCTGTAGCGTGTCGCCCATAGTGGTGTATTGGGCAGTACCACTGCTACTGATGGTTCAGGGGATGGCCTGGCCTGGTGACCCTGTAATAGGCATGAACCATCAACCAGTACCTTACCTGGCTGACCCCTGAACCCTAGCTCAGAATCCAAGAGTAGCCACCACCTTGGTGCCACACAACGACCTGTGCCACCAATTTTGCCTGAGTCCCCACCTCAAGCCCTAGGGCTCTGAGTGGGTGAGACAGGCAATCTGCAAAAGGGATTCCATTCCTAAGTCATTGCAAAGCCCTGGGAGGCTGATCCAACCAACCTAACTTCTCAACTAACTAATGCATTCAAATGCTCACAGATGTTGCAGCTAATGCCTATGGGTGAAACTAGTCATGACTTTTTCTTTCTCCTTCACACATCCTATTCCTTAACACCTGTGGACACTTTTTGTTTTCTTTGTTATACTTTGTGATGTTGCACAGCTGCTCTAGGTAAGCATGAATGGTCTTAAGGATGGAGGAATAATGAAATGAGAAAGATGCTTTAGATTGTTACCTGCAAATGGGTAAAATGCTAAAACCTTCTCAGATAGTGTTTGGTTTTTTGTTATTGCTGTTTTTTTGCTTTTGTTAAAGTGGGGAAGATCTAGTAACATCATGGCCAGGAGATCCCAGCAGTATATTCCCCAGCTGCAGCCAGTTAGCCCAGAACATGCATGCTTGTGCCTTACCAGAATGACTAACACATAACTCTGGCTCACTGCCAGTGCTCAACTGCCTCACAAAACTTTGAAGTTTGTTGACTTGGCTTGAAGCCATCAGTGCCTTATGAGCCAAAGCACATGGGAATCTTTAAATTATCTTGTGTCTTTAAATTATCACTCCAAGTCTGCTACACTATTAACACAATTCATCAGACATTGCGCATCATTTCTGAGAAAGGCACGCGTAAGTTCTGTTAGAGTGCAATCCTGGAGTTGCGCTGGGACAGCGCCAGCCCCCTGCGCCAGCCCAAGACTGTTGTGAACGTGCCAGAAAGCACATTTGTAACTACTCTTAAGTCTGGCATACTATCATAGGGACATGCACCAGTCTCCCTGCATCGGTTCCGGTCCAGTCAGGGTGAGTTCACGATGGCCAAGGCAGGCCGGTGCGGGAAGCAGGAGAAGGTGGCATGAGGGTGGAATGGAAGTGGGGGCATTTGGGGGTAGGGTGGTCCCAAGGCAGATTGGGCCTGGGAGGGGCGGGATTGGCTTTGCATTGAAGGAGTGGCAATGCGGGCCAAATCCTAACCCCCATTCTCAGTCCCTGCAACTTTACATGGGCTGCTTGGATTTGCGCTAGCAAATTTGCTGGTGCAAATCTGAGTAGCCCCTACAGGTAGCTGGGCACAACATGGGGTAAGGGGGAAAATGTCTTATTTACCCTTATTTATTGACTCTGAGTTGCACTCCAGCCGGTACCATCCTTGGGCTGCATACAGTGCAGGCCACTTGGCCAGCGCAAATTAGGATTGGGTGCCCATTTTATTTAAAGCTTACAAATAAATAACTGACCCCCTCTTCTAGTTAAATATGTCAATTGAAACATACAACTCCCTCCTCATAGACTTGGACCTACCTTCAGAGGGGTCCCTGTTGTTGGCCATGAAATCCTTCTAGTGTCAAAGAAGGGACCCAGCTCTTGCCTCTGTTGCCCACTCATCCTCAAGTGCAGAACCTTTCCCTATGCCATGGGAATGAAAGAAGGAGAATAAAAGCATGTGCTTTAAGGGCACCACTAGGAGAGGGACCAAAAGTGACCCTTCTAATCTCCAGACGTGCGAGTTCAAATCCATTTTTGGTATTTGGCACTGCTATGAAAGCATTTTGCATGAGCAAACAGCAGGATGACTTTTTATACCTGTGTCAAAATTGGATTTCTAATACAGCATTTGCCAAAAGTTTTCCGAGCATGTAGGAACAGTCATCAAAAAGAGGTTGAGTTTTGTTGTTGTTGTTTTTGTTGTTGCATTTAGTACTGTGGTTAAAAAATAAAATGGAAGAACAGTGGCTGGCTATTTAATTGATAAGGAGCCTTAATAAAAATCTCCATTCAATGTTAGGAGAGCTTCTTCTGGTATAGTAGCATCATTGAGACCTAAGTCCTTC
Organism: Tiliqua scincoides; assembly: GCF_035046505.1. NCBI lineage: Eukaryota > Metazoa > Chordata > Lepidosauria > Squamata > Scincidae > Tiliqua > Tiliqua scincoides. The sequence continues at coordinate 20,331,719 of NC_089825.1, forward strand.
ATAGAGCTTTGGCTCCAGTTTCTCTTTCTCCAAAGAGTTTGTTTATTAAGCAAACCAGTCCCTTCCTTCTAACAGTGGCCTAGGAATGTTGAATCTGAGAGCCGCAGGGACCATATCTTATTGAAACATTATAGTGATAACTTTATCAGTAGTCTGTGACACGGGGTGGCACCAGCCCACAACATGTGCCCTCGTCGTAGGCGTCTACAAACATTTCAGATAAATTGTTTGCCTGTTTTGAAAGAAGGCCTATGTCTCTTAGATCTGCTTTCTTCCCCCTCAAATTAAACTTTTTTAGATGTTTCTTTCCTTGGTGGTTTGAATTTTAGCTGGGAGCTTCAAGCCAGGCTGAGCGACAAAATTCACACGTGACATTACTAGTGACTCTTTAAATGGAATTTTTCATTCAGACTTTGACATTAAACTAGAAAGGCCTTTTGGCTGTGACCATACAAGCATAATAAATTGTGTATGTTTGCGATGCTGAATGAATCTTGCCCATATGCTGCACTGCAAGGCTACATGAATGAAGCATTTACCAAATCAGGCCCACCACATTAAACAGAAAAACAATCTTTATTCATGGTAACTTATCAGTTTCAATTAATCAACCTTAACAATGGAAATTCTGATGTGTTCGAGCAACTTGAAAGCAATAGGTCATCTCCAGGGCAGCCATGTTGTGTCTTTGTGTCGATGGCTTCAAACAAAGCAACATCTCCAATAAATGTCCATACGCAATTCCATATTGCCTGCACAGGCACTTTTAAACATCTAAGCAGACCTCAGTGTCTAATGTACCCTCTCTGAGGGTATGTACAGTGTTTGCTTGGGGTTTTGCTGTCCCAAATGGAATTGTTTCCTAGTATTTTTGGAGCTCTGTTAAGTTCAAACAAAGGAAAAGACATTTCCATTGGATGACCATCCTTTCAGTTTCTGCGCTGCTATGTGAATGAGCTTTGTGCAAACCATTCCAATGGTATTGAAAGGGGGTAACCATTGGTTTGATTTGGTTACACGGTTTTGTAAAGCGCTCCCTCCCACTGCCTTAGGGTCTGTGAAAGGTCCGTGACCTGTTTAGAACTGTCAAGTGAAATGTCATGTTGCCCCTCCCAAGTGGGAGTATCTGCATTCATTTGATCAGTATAAAAAATGATTGGGGATGGCGAGATCAGTGCTTTTGAATTGCAATTTATAGCAGTTTACAAAAATGCACATTGTTGGAAAAGAAAACATGGAAGTGTTTCTTTCGAAATTGCATTACCTGTGAAATGTCATTAGTCTTTTTAGGATATTTGCATCCAATTTTTGCTATGAAACTCAAAGAGAGGCTTGAAATGAAGAAACTGAGTTGTGTGCTTTTTTTTTTTTTTTTTGCTCGTTGATTTTTTCATGGTGCTTGCTCTCCACAGCTTTTTGTTGTTCTACCTTTAGCTTTGTTTTGGCCATCAAAATATCTGGGGAAGCTTCATGTTTCATGCACCTTTTGCAAGGTTCTGGTTTAGTTACTGCCTTCTTCATGATAATGGCATCTGGCAGTAATGTGTCTAGAAAGATAGGGTGGGCATATTTTTCCTCCAGTGAGCTTTTGCAAAATCATTGTTTAAATACTTATCCTGTTGATTGCACATATATTTCTGGGGCTGTTTTGTTAAATTGTAGGTGGACTGATGTTTTGCAGAACTCCATCACATTGAAACACCTTTTAAAAAAAATTCAAGATAGATAGGTGACTATCTAAAACACATTGAACACCTTGAAAATACTAATTATTTTACTGGAACCTTATTGTTGCCTCTAAATAAGGTTCCATTTGTAAATGGGCAATCAAAATAATTTGACATCACGTTTTAGTTAGGGAGGACATACAATGTTTGACTACATGTAAAATATAATTTACCTTTACAGAATTCCCATGCACAATAAGGCAGTCTGTGGCATTTTTATAACATGAGATAGAACTAGGTTAATGCTGCAGATGTGGAGAGATGTGGAGTGAGTCCCAAAGGGGTTAGCCCGGGCCATTCAGCAGGAGGCTGTGGCTGTCCCTGTAAAAGAATGAGAGGCTTGCTTGTGTCACCTCCCAATGGAGACCGAGGCTGGTTATTTATAGGGATTCCCTCGGGGACGCCACCATGGGCACCTGCTTCCCAAACTCTGGAAGGACCATAGCAGGGCAGCAGTATTTCACAAACTGCTTGCATTGGTGACGTCACCTGATTAACTGCAAAGCTTCGAAACATCCCTTTCCGCACCAGCCTCAATATGTGCATGAACAATAAGAGGTTTGCGCAGCAGCTGGAATGGAGACCCACATGTCAATTAAGGCCACAGCATGTGAAAGAGAACATCAGTTCCCTTTTCTGTGGTGTTCCTCTCTGCCTGAGGATTTTCGGCCGGATCCACAATAGAGTTGCCACCTTTTCCCCCCCTGACAGAAGTTTCTGTGCTTTGAACAGCTGCATCTGACAGAAATTGAGCAAGTCTCCTAGCATGGAAGTGCAGTGACAGGCAATGACTGCACCTGCTGAACTTCAGTCTTTTAGGCAACTGCATAGCGCAGAGACTCTGTCAGGAAAAAGATGCTCACTCTACTCTCTTGGTGCTGTCAGTCTGGTCAGGACTGCAGGCAGGACGTCTGTTCTAGAGGGTAGAGCCTCTGTTAGCCCAAAGATAACATCCGAAGGTTGCCAGTTTGAGGCCACCGGCACCTTGAATGGTGAGACCTTGAAGCAGCTGACAAGCCAAGCTGAGTGATTCCACCTGCTCTTGGCGTGAGCAAGAAGCGTCTTGGCTGCCTTCCATGTGAGAGATGGAGTTGCTTGTCAGCCTGTGTGGGACAACTGCAGGCCAGAAGTGAGACCAAACCAGGAAGATTCATTCTGAAATGTTGTTGGTTCTTGAAAGAGAGAACCTCTATGATTGTAAAAATCCTCTTGAGGGATTTAGAAACACCTGCCTATGTAAACCGCCTTGAATAAAGTCAGAGGAGTAATCCGATGACCAGAAAGGCGGTATATAAATACCTTGTTGTTGTTGTCAGTCAGCCTCTCATTTTGTCCATTGAAGCTTCTTTCCATTACGTGCCCATTTTAAATTCCAACTTAGAAGCCGCTTCTGTATAGGAACACTGCAGCAGGTGAAACAGCCTCGGAGAGAAAGTTCCCATCCTAAATTCTGTTGGAGTTGATGCAACTTTGTCTGCTGTCCAGAAGGGGTCAAGCTATGACCCAGTGACTCTACTCTTTTTACCTTTTCTCTCTGTGATCCTTGTGGGGGTGTGGCCCCAACCCTTTATCCTTCCCTTCTCCTCCGAGCACTTCCTCTCTTGTCCTCTGACCACTGACCTGTTAAGATGGCACACAGCAGGGCTCTGATGCCCACGCCATCTTGAGCACATGGCATGCAGGGCGAGGCAGCTCTAGGGCCTTGCTATCTCTAAGTAACAGCTAAACCTCTGATCCTAATCAGATGCTGTAAATATACATTCAATGGAACTGTAAGTAAATAACTTCTTTTTTGCAACTTTAACAAGCCATCTTTTTTCATTGAATAGCAGTCAGCCGGGTGAGGGAGGTTCCCTGGGTTGATACCCAAAAGGGGGGGGTTCACTGCTTAAGCTACTCTTCTTCTCCCCCCCCCCAAAGAGGAAACTATTTTTTAATTTCCTCCAATAAATTCATCACATGTATACACAACCCCCCTGGGTTGCAACACAACTTTCTTCCAGGCAGGTATAGGCTCAAGTTTTCACACGGCATCCTTAAGGTCCACGCTCTGTGTGATGAGGCAGGGTGTATGAAAGAGAAAAGTGAGAGAAAAAGAAACGTTTTAGCACCAGGACCCATTTTTAAGAATGACAATTTGTTGGGACCCACCAGAAATGATGTCACTTACCTGGCAGTGAGGTCATGGCTGGAAGTGACGTCATCAATTGAGGCTTCAAACCTAAGCTGCGATCAGCCAAAGGTCCCATAACACAGTGCACTCATGCTGTTATTTTGCACAGCTCAGAATTCAAACATTCCAGCTTGGAAATCAAAGCAGAAGGCAGACTTGGATCCTTCTCCAACCACACAGCCCTCACCCCTTTCCAGCATCAAATCTTCCCACCTGTTCAGGGCAAAGCACTGTGCCTGTCTCTCACCGGGATCCCACCCTGTCCAGCAGGTCTGTACCCTGTATTTTCAGCTCTGCATTTTCAGTGGTCGTTACGCAACCCACCTGAAATTGGCTTGAGACCCATCTAGTAGGTCCCGACCCACAGTTTGAGAAATTCTTCCTTAAAAGAAAAGCAACTAGATTCCATCATATTTCTCCCCCCCCCCCTCTTCTCTGCAGGACCCTTCTCTATTACAAATGTTGGGTGCAGAGTAGCATTTATTTAGGAGTTAAGTATCGACTAATATAAGTCACTGTCTTTCCATATAGTCAGAGGGACGAAGTGGAAAGAATGTTGGATTTGGAGAGGAGAGACTCAGGTTTAGGGTTGTACTTGGCCACAGTTTTCACTAGGTGGCCTTCAATCGGGTTTCTCACTCAGCCCAACCAACCTCAAAAGATTATTGTGAGAACAAAAAGATAAATCTGTATCCGTAGTGGCGTGCTAAGGGGTGGGGTGGGGGACCAATTGCCTTGGGTGCCATGCCTGGGGGGTATCAGAGGGTGCTTTACTGAGGCCTGGAGAGGCTGCACATGGCCTACCTAAGCCTCGGAAGGCCTGCCAGATGCCTTAGAAAGACATTTCTGGTTTTTGGCAAAAACTTGAAGTACCTTTCCAAGAGCTCAGAAGGCCTGCTGGAGGCCTTAGAAAGGCCCTTCAGATTTTAGCAAAAACCAGAAGTGCCTTTTTAAGGCACTTTAAAAAAAAATTGTACCCCAGATGTCAGATGGTGTAGCTACACCACTTGCAGGTCTTCAAAACTATCGTTTATGAGTTTTACAAAAGAATATATTCTCTACAGATGAGCAGCCCAATCCTGAGCTGCCTGGGGCACCCAGCCTTGGTGGCACCGAGAACGGCTGCTGCTAGATCCTGTGTGCTTTGGGCTACTGCAGGTGGCACCTTGGGAGAAGGGGACTTTTGTCGGGCAGGAGGTCTGGTCTATAGGGTAGAGCCTCCGTTTGCCTGAAGATAACATCCACAGGTCGCCAGTTCGAGGCCACCGGCCCCGTGTGACCTTGAAGCGGCTGACAAGCTGAGCCGAGCTATTCCATCTGCTCTGAGCGTGGGAGGATGGAGGCCAGAATGTGAAACCAGATCAGAAAGAAACATCTGAATGTTGTGGTTCTTGAAAGATAGAACCTTCTTTCAATTGTGAAAATCCCAACGGGGATTTAATCAGCCTGCCTATGTAAACCGCCTTGAATAAAGTCTGAGGAGAAATCTGACGACCAAGAAAGGCGGTATATAAATACCTTTATTAATTATTATTATTATTATTATTATTATTATTATTATTATTATTATTATTATTATTATTATTATTATTCTCCCGGATAAGGGAAGCAGCCCTGCAATGGGGCTACTCACTTTACCGCCGACCAAAAGGATCCGGTGGAGCGGAGCTCCACAGACCTGCCTCCCTCCCTCCCCACTCCCTTCCCCCCGTGAGACCACCAAGCTGCAGAGGCTGGGTGCCCACCCCACACCAGCCTGACACTAGCCCAGCACCAGATGCGCAGCGGCACAAAGCTACGGCGCCAAACCCAGGATTGGGCTCTTAGTTAGCATTGTAAAAGCAGTGGTGCTGGATATATAGAGGGCTAAAGAAAGTATTTTGATAAAGGGAATAAAGTCTACATTCAGTATTACTTTAAAAGGTGTACAAGTGTAATCCCTGGTGAAATCTCAGGGTTGCCACTGTTCACCCTGGTCTCCATTGCCTATACTAAATAGGCAGTGACTTTCCTTGGTATCAGACACAAGTTTTTCCCTGCTCTAACTAGATATGCCAGGGCTTAAAACTGGGACCTTCTGCATACAAGGCAGGCGCCCTTTTACTCATCTATGGCCTCTCCCCAATCTTCCTGCTCTTGGGCTAGTGAACAGGACTGTGATTTTCAGTGGTGGAGAAAGCATCTGGTAGTAGACTGGTATGGTGTATAAGTGCTGTTGACTTTCACAGGCCATGTACTCCTTTAGCCCCAGAGAGTACATTGGGGAAAAGCAGCTATACACACACCTGCTCTTCTCATAACCCTTGGCATTGGGGAAATAATAGAGGTGCAGTGAACTTGGCATCAATATGCAGGTCAGTGGCATCACTAGGGTTTGCATCACCCAGTGCGGAAGGCCAGCGTATCACCCCCATGATGGATTTGCTCTCATGCAGTGGGCTGGGCAATACCACAGGTAGTGAGCATGGTGATGCGCCATTGCCCCACTCCCACTGACTTTTTGGCTATAACTTTTTAGAGTAGAGATATTTCAACGTGGTTTGTTTCAATTATGAAATTATGCATCGAATGATATATAACATTATGGTATTATTCAAAAATACCAAGGTTTTGACCAGTACTGGTGTCACCCCCCTGTGTGCATCACCTGGTGCAGCCCACCCCCCCCCCCGCACGTCCTAGCAACACCACTGATACAGGTTTAAGGTACTGATATCCTCTTTTCTTTTCCTCTTCTTCAGGGTCTGACTATGAAGAAGACTTTGAGGAAGCGCCACATGTGCCTTCACCCACTACTCCTCTACTCTGATATAGGGTAGAGGGCACCTGGGGGCAGTGGGCAAGAAAGAAAGAAAACAGGGGGTAGACAGAATCCACCACAATTTTCTGGTCTCACTCAAAGGATCTCCATCCAAAGCTGTCCTGTCTAGAGAGGATGAATACCTCCATTCTCCAGCTGATGTGGAGGAGCCTGTGAGCAAAAGAGGTGGCTCCAAAACTATCCCACCTGCTCATTTTTATTCCTGGCCAAGGTTTCTGAACACAGAGCATGGTCAAAATCCATGATTTCTATTTGACATCCACTTTGCTCATTCTCCTTGGTGAGCTATATTGAGGTTAATTTCTTCATTAAAAAAAATAATAATAAAGAGGTGATTTCCGCCCCATACACCTGCATTCTCTCTCTTTGGGCCATCATGTAATAGCTGTTTAAGATTATTAATGGCCTCCAGTCTGATGCAGGTTTATTCAAATGGGTCCCATTGTGTTCAATGGGGCCTATACTATTGCACAGGAAAGTGTGCATAGGATTGTAGTTGAACAGTCCAATCCTATTAATTAGCATTCTGGCAAAATTAGCATTCTATCATCAGTGCTGCCTTATGAAAGCACCCAAAGGCATGCACTACTGAAGTGCCATCAGGAAGGCCAGCACCAGGGCAACAAGAAGAATTCGTTGATGCAGCGCCTCTTCCAAAACAAGGGTAGAGCCAGAGAGGCACTCATGTGCCTCCCTTGGTGTAGGGTCCAGGGCAGGTGACCCTCAGGCTCTGCACTGGTTACGCCGTTAAGGGCCCAATCCTAACCGCCCCTTGGGCTAGTGCAAGTCCCTTGCACGGACCTGAAGGTGCTGTGAAAGTGCACTTTCACACCACCATGTGAGAAGGCTGCCAAAGCCTCCAGAGGCCAGAACGGGCCCCACTGTGCCAGCACCCAGGTATGTTCACACCAGCTGAGTCCTGCTGGTGCAGGGGTTTGGGGAGGGCGGGCCTGTGGGCAGCCTAGGACTTCTTTAGGTGGTGCAGATCCAAATAGGCCCCTTGACACTGCTGCTGCATTACCCAGGGTAAGGGGAATTAAATCCTCTTGCCCCAGGCTGAGCTACAGGTAGCTCCAACCCCATGCTGGATATGGGGCAGGCCAAGTGGCCTGCCTGTTCCAGTGCAGATTAGGATTGGGCTGTGACTGCATGTTGGGGATAGACTCATCACCCATTGTAATATTGCAGCCAAGCAGTTTGTCCAAATTCCTTGCCCAGAATCTAATCTCTATTTGGAAATTTCATTGATTTTTTTTAACCCTAGCAAGCATTGAGAAGGCCACATTTTAATCTTTTCAGATGCATTTATATTAATCTTTTACCTCCATCGTGTGCTTACTACAATGCTGAGACTTATTCCTTGGACATGAGGAGAGCGGAAAGGGGCTGCCTCTGGATCTGTGCACAGTAATGCTTCCTCACATTGTTATCCAGCCTTCCTCCAAGGATGATATAGGTAGTTCTCTCCACCTCTCCCCCCTCCCACTTGTTTTTTTCATTGCAACAGTTCTGTTAAGTGGATGAAGCTGAGAGCCAGAATGGTGTAGTGGGTTTGGAAGATGAACTTAAGACTTGAAAGACAGAGGTTCAAACCCCCAATGAGAGGGGGTTTGAACCTCACCAAGCCCCCACTGAGCCATGAAGCTTGACTTTGAGCCAGTCATTATCTCTCAACCTCACCTACCTCACAGGGTTGTTGTAAAGACTAAAGGAGAGGAGAAACCAATGGGAGCTAACGGGGGGGGTACATTACCCCAGGTACCCCACCTTGAGGTGGTGCCAACCCTCACCCCTGAAAGTGGACCCAAGGGGGGGGAAAAGTGACCTTGGATCACCTCCTGGATCCAAGGATCACCTGGGGGGTGGTATCTGGCACCAGGGGGGAATGTTAAAAATTATTGCGCCAGATCCTGGTGACAGATCCCTTAGCTATACCACTGGGAAGAACGTAATTCTTACTGAGCTGAGCTCCTTGGTGGAAGGGTGATATAAAGATGTGAAAAATAATTAAGATAATAAATCTTGGGTCAAGATCCCTTCATGACTGAAGAGGGATTTAAACACCATAGCTGTCCCCCACTCCTGGGGCTGTCAGTTGCACCACTTCCACTGGTGTAGCTAGAGGGGGCGTGGCGCACTAAGTTTTGCAGGGAGCCTCCCTGCAGTGTGGAAGCGGCTCCTTCCCCCTCCCCTTTGCAGCCATGTGGGGAGGGGGAGGGAAACTGAGGCGAATGGTTCCCAAGGGAAGGGGGAGGAGCCGCTTGCAAGCTGCAGGGAAGCTCCCTGCAAAACTTAGCGCGTCTTCCCCCCTCTAGCTACGCCACCCTACCAGCACAACCCACCATCCTTCCAACGCAAGTGACAGCACAGTCCTATACATGCCTCCTCCGTTGTGTTCAAGGGGGTTTACTCCCAAGAAAGTGTGCCTAGGCTTGTAGCCCCAGAATGGAGTTCAGGGCTTCCAAATGAGGCTTGGGCTCATCTTTTGGAAGAGAGCCGTCCTGTAGGGAAGCATCTGGGAAGTGGCGTAGCTAGAGGGGGGCAAAGCACTAAGGTTTGCAGGGAGCTTCACTCACTGCAGCGCGCAAGCGGCCCCTCTCGCTCCCCTTCGGAGCTATTCCGGGCTCTGCCCTCTTTTGGCTATGCCCCTGGAGCCTGCAAGCCCACCGCCTTCCCAAGGGTGGTTGTGGTTGCCCTAGAAACTTGGTGCTCGCCCTCTCGCTATATATCAAGCATCTAGTCCTTGGGCTGAATTGCGGGACACAGTTTGGCGCTGCTTTCAAACTTCCTCCCATCACTTGGGCCAAAGAAAGGCTTTTTCCTCCCCTTTAGAAAGGAAGGCCCTTAATTAGTAAGTAGATTAATGGCAATGGCTGGTGAGTGGGTTTCCAGCAGAGTTTCACCAGAGAGGGTTAATCGGAGTCAGGGCTGGATTCTTTCCCAGAACTGGCGGCCAGCCATCTCCCTCCCACCCACCAATCAGCGCCCTTTGCGATACCCACCGGGGAAAGAGAGCGGAGGGACTCGCTTCGAGACGCAGCAGCGACGCTGCCCCGGCAAGCGGGAGCTCCGCGGCAGGGCACTCGCGTCCGAGCTCAAGCCTAAGCCTAAGCCAAGAGCTTCTCCGAATCGGTTACATCCCGGGAAGCAGCTCGATGGGAGGGATCTGGGTTCAAATCCAACCGTCTCAGGACGCTTCAGGCAGCAGCTCATAGCCCAGCCCTAGGCATGTCTACTCAGATGTAAGTCCCATTAGAGTCAATGGGGTTTACTCCCAGGAAAGTGTGAATAGGATTGGGCTGCCTCCTCGCAGGGCTGTTGTGTGGACTAGGGACATCAAGGATGCAATATCCAAACACCTGACTCGAATGGTAGTTAGCAGCAGGGCGGGTACACGTGTGCAGTGGCGTAGCTAGGGGGGAGCAAAGCACTAAGTTTTGCAGGCGCCTGGGGAGGGGCCACTTGCATGTTTAGGCGCCTGCAAAACTTAGTGCTTTGCACCCCCTCTAGCTACGCCACCTCTTTTTATTTACTCGGAAAATAATTCCACTGATTTGAATCTTAGGGCTATGCCATGGACGCAGGTGGACCACTAGAAACTGTCCCCTTTACTTTCGCCTTGATCCACACTCCTTGACTCGGAGGTGTTCGTGTGAACTCTCTCCAAGGAACAGCACTGTGTTTGAAGCGATGTTCACTGAGCTGAGCGTTGTTTTGGGGGTGTTTAATTCACAAGAGGTGTTCCACCTTGACAAGTGCCCCTTTGCTGTTGCAATCATGGGATGAAGGGTTTACACGTGCGAATTTAGCTTTACTTGGAGTTTATAGTCGTGCTTGGACTGCAATACTGCACACACTTTCTGGGAGTAAGCCCCATTGAACACAGTGGGGCTTACTTCTGAGTAGACATGCATAGGATTGCACTGCCAACCCAGTTTACTCTACAGAAGCTTGAAAAGGGGCAACCACAGTGTGGGATACTGGGTGAAAAATTTTGCTACTGACTTGAGTCAAACGACTTCAGACATTCTTGACTGGAGAAGCCAACTTGTTGCATTAGGCTCAGCTTAATCTACATCAACACCTGATGCGTCCCATCTTGTGCCTAATTCTGACGAATGAAGAGGAGAGACCTTGCAAGTTACAACATGTAGGGCTTTTTTTTTTTTTTAATACGAACTAAATCTCGTCTGTTAAAAAATGAACCACATTTTTTTTTTCTCCAAATGTGGCCACCAAAACGTGTCCAGGGAAGTGTATAATCATATGCAACTTTGGGTCTTACTTTTTCCCCCCAGAGTGATAGAAATGCATTCATCGTTAAACTGGCAGCTGCAAAAAAATAAAAGTGCTTGCAAAAAAAAAAAAAATTCCTGCTGAGAAATGCAGATAATGGGGGGAAAACAGATCGCCCGGACAACAGCGGGGTAATTGATGCCAGGAGAGGCCAAGGCGGTTTCATAGCTGGTCTTTTGAGGACATGGGGACGAGACCTCGTGAAAAATGACGCGGGCTTTAGCAATTCAGGGAGCTGGCAAGGAGCAGAACCTCGCCCCTCCCCCCGCCCCACTGCCTCCGAACAAAAGGGTCGGCCGAACTAGCCAGGTTGTAATGAGTTCTGTGTCCCGAGCCCATTAAGGGCATCCTGGAAACATATTGTATCGAAAGGGTTTGGAGGAGAATACCGGGGATGAAAGAGAATGGGGGGCTTTGATCAGCTCCCGGGGGTCCCCAGCGCGCACAGACCGGCTTGCAAGGCCTCATTCAGCTCCAGCGAGACACACTTCCAAGACCTTTCAATGCGATTTGCATATCTGCCATTTATCACTTTTGGGTGTCCCCCACCCCCCCAGCATTTTTTCTCCTTTTTTGCAAGGTAAATAAAAGTGGGGCTGAATAACCGAGATCAATCATCTCGCAGCCAGCGAGAAAGGGAGGAAGCAGGCGGCGGAGGGGCGAGGGGAGACGGGGAGGGAGCCCCGCAAAAGGGACTTCAAAGAGCCCTGCAGACAACAGGTTCAAGGCTAGGAAAAAGGGGCGCTTGGGCAGCCCTTGCCGTCTAGTGCGGGACTCCGGCTCGTCCAAGGCTATCCCCCCCGAGGCACGTGGGAAGGGAGATCCCTGCGTGTGCAGAGCCAAAGGCGAGCGCAGAAGAAGCCCTGGCCTGGTGGCGCCCCGGAACCTTTCCTCGCCCCTCCGGGGGCCAAATCTTATCCCATTTCCCAGCACTGGTGCAACCCTGCCAAGGGGGCATGTGCTGCATCCTCAGGGTGACCAGATCCAGTGGAGGAGGGAGTGCCTGTACCTTTAACCACGGTACAGAAGAGGGCATGTGAGCAGGTGCAGCTTTTTCAACCCTTCCGCGTGGAGCTGCACCTGCCCACAAGCCCTCTTCTATATAGTGGTTAAAGGTACAGGCGCTCCGTCCTCCATTGGATCTGGTCACCCTGTGCATCCTACAGTGGGGGGGACGGACAATAATGGAGGCCTCCTCAAGGTAAGGGAACATTTCTTCCCTTACCTGGGGGCTACATTGTGGCTGCATCAGCGCTGGAAAGTTGGATAGGACTGGGCCCTGCACTGCGTTGAGTTTCAAGCATTCCTGGCAACTCTTACTGGAAATGGGGGGGGGGGGAAATAAAATAACTCCACTTCCCTCCCCCCTCCTTCCCCCCCCCTCAACCCTAGAGAGACATCAAGAGGAAGGGCCTTGGAGGGACTCCTCCCCAGAAGCAGAGGCAACTTAACCAACTTTAACCAAACTCCAGTTAAACAAGAGCCGGGCAAGACTCTTCAACTTGACCTTGGCGAAGGGCTCGGCGCCTCCGGCCCATCGATCAAGCCACCCCCGGTGACAGGGAGGGAGGCATGTCCGGGGATTGTCAGATGGTGAAAAGATGGAGAAATTGGTCGCCCCACACCCGGGCGGAGCGCTCCTTCGGAGGGGAGGCAGGCTGGAGGGGAGCGCGCCTCCTCCGCACGCCCAGGTCCCCGCGAGGGAGGGGGGCTGCCCGCCACCCTCGCGCCCGTATTTCTCGGAGGGGCACGAGAAAGCCGGAGACAGCCCTTCTCGCCCCGGATTCCGGGCTTTGCGAGCAACAAAAGTCGAGGCACGGCGCCTTTGTGGCCCGCGCGGTCAAAGGGCCGCCCGGGCTCCCCTGCGGAAAGGTCGCTGTCGCGGCGGATGGTCCGCCCAGGGGGGTTTTCACGGGCCAGACGGAGCCAGCTGGCCTGTCACGCTCTCCCCGCTGGGGGGGGGGCGGGCAAGCGCTGGCCGAGCCTGTCAGGCGCCTGCTCCACCTGCGAAATGGACCCACAGCCCCGGCTTGGCGAGGCTCTCCTTCCTGGACAGCCATCCAAGGGCTCTCGCTCCCTGCTGAAAGCGCCGGGAAGGCGAGGGGGCCCGTTGAGCGCCCAGCCAAAGGAGTGGCCCTCCACCAAGCGCGCGTGGACGCCGGCTCCAGTCCTGGCCACGCTTTCCCGGGAGTAAGCCCCATTGACTCTCATGGGACTTACTTCTGAGTAGGCAGGCCGGGGCTTGGGCTCCGAGTCCCGAATGCTTCGCCCCGACGTGGGAACGGCCTGTTGCCGAAGGAAGCGCCCTCCCAGCCAGCAGCTCCGGCTGCCCGCCAGGCGAGCGCTCTCCTTCTCCCCCAGGGCTGCCCGCCTGGGTGCCTCACAAAGGGCCTCGGTGTCCCCCGCCCGCTTCCTTGCTGGGGCCCCCAGATTCCGCCGGGGCGGAGAACGGCTCCGGCTGCCCACAGGCCGGATCGCTTTAATTGGAAGGCAACGCCAGGACCTCCAAACCGGCCGCTCCTTCCCCGGTGGACTGACGGGGGCGTCCGGAGCACGTGGGGCGCTCGGGGCTGCCGCGGGGCTTCCCAGGAACGGGGCCCTGAGGCTGGCCTCGCCTCCTGCCCTTGCAGGGCCCAGCCCTGTCCGACTTTCCAGCACCGGCGCAGCCCTGAGGCCAGGGAACCAACGTGCCCAGACCCTGAGGGGCCTCGGTGGCTGCCTGCCCATCGGCACAGGTGCCCGGCACTGGAAACGGGCGGGCATTGGCCCGCAGCCCCCGGTCCTCGGCAGGCTCGGGGTCCTCTCCGTCTGCTCAGGACTCCTCACCAAACGCCCCTCGAGCCCCCACTGGCTTTCGCGCCAGAGGAACGCGCGGGGAAGAGGCCTGGCCAAGCCCGCGGGGAGGTGGCCCTGGGAAGCCGGCGCCGGCGCCAGGCTCTCCGCTCCGCCTGCCCCGAGCCCCTGCCCCGGGGGAGAGGCTCGGGTGGGCACTCTGGGCCGGGGCGGCACGCCTGCCCGCCTCAGCCCGGCTCCGCGCGCCAGAGCATCCCCTGGCAGCCTGACAGGCGCTCCGCGCAACAAGTGGCCTCGGAGCAGGTGCGCGGGAAGGAGAGGGGCCCGCTGTCGGCGTGCCCGGCGCAGGAGCCCGGCGGCTGCGGGGGCTGCAGCGGGACTCCTCGGCCTGGCCTGAGGTCAAGGACGAGCCCCCCTTGCGCGGGCGCCTTTGGCGGGCAGCCCAGGAGGCGCCCTGAGGCAGGGCTGGGAAGGAGCGGGAGACGAGCGCCGGCGGCACAAGTCCTGCCAGGGGGACCCGCTTCTTCTCCCTCTGGCAGCCGCCCGCGAGGGGCGTCCCGGGCCCGAGGCGAGCGCGGCCCCTTTGCCCTGCCTTGCGGGTGCCCTCCGCCGCCGGGCCGCCCCTCCCCCGCGCGCCCCCGTCTCAGGGCGGCCCGCCTTGGCAGGGCCCCTCTTGGAGACCTCCATGCGCAACGAGGCCAGGCCGGGCGGAGAGCCCTGCTTGGCGCTCCCTTTCCTGCCCCTCAGGGCCTCGAGGGCGCGCGGAGGCGGCCCGGGGCCGTGGCGGGGGGTCCTCCCCTCCCGGGAGTCCCCAGAGCGGGCTCCTCGCGGGCTCCCCGGAGCCCCGGCTAGTGCGGGGAACGGCGGGGCGCATGCGCGTCTCCAAGCGGGGACCCTCCCCAGGCGCTCGCCTCAGAGTTTGGGGAGAGTTTGGCCGAGCCGCCCGGAGAGGCGCTTCGCTCTGCAGCGCCGGGCTGGAAGCGCCGGGGAGGCCGGCTGAGGCCTGGGGGGGCTCCCCGGGCGGTGAACTGAGGCCGGGGGGGGCGGCGGGGGGGCGGGCGGCGAGGCTGCGAGGAGGCCCGGGGAGGCCCCTGCGCACCAAGCCGGCGGTGCGCTCGGCAGAGGAGGCGGCTGTGCTGTGCGGCGGCGGCGCGCGCCTCATTCGCCGGCCAGGCACTCAGCCTCCCCTCCCCCCGCCCCTTTGTCCGCCTTAAAAGTAGTGCTGCGCATTAAAAGAAGTGGCCGTGCTTTCCCCCCGCTCGCAAGTCCCCGAGAAGGGCCCTTGAGCTTGGCAAAAATCAGGCGGATCATTCAGCATGCCACCCCGCACCTGTGATCTGGGCATTGAAAGGCCCGCGGCCCCCTCCCCAGGAAACTTAATTATTCCCCCCGGGCGCACAATGGAGCAGGTCGGAGTCTGTTTATTGGCCGGGCAGGTTTTTTTCCCCGAGCATCTCCTGCATCTCATTGTGCGCTCGTCGTGCGAGGCTTGCCCTCTTTCTTTCAGCCAGCCGAGGGGAGCCTTGGACTTCCCCATTTTCAATCGTAACATCTGCTTAATCGTACGGATCAAAATATGGAGGCACAAAACATATGTAATGGTGGATTTGTTAAATCCTGGTAATGAGTTATTAACAAGGCAAAACAATAGGCCGCGATGGTGAGAGCCTTATGGTAACAGAGTCACTTTAGGCAACGCCTGACGTTCCTCCTCTTGATAAATGGAACCAAGGTCTGAACGCCAGGTGATCGCAGGAAAATCAATGTCTTTAGAGGCCAGCACGGAGACTTTTTTTTTTTCCTGTGTGAAAAATTAGGAGACATAAAATTTAATTGGCTGATCGGGGAGGGGGGGAGAAGCAGTGGCCTTAAGTTTAATTGCCAGGCTGAGACAAAAACAGAAGACTTGGGCCTGTTTGTTTGCTTGCATCCCAGCTCCCGGTGCAAGTGCATCCCTGAAAATGTGTTTTATTATAACACATGTCATGCTTTACAGTTCCCCGGATTGTGTCAAGACAATGCTTAATGGTACATTAAAGACAAGCAAACCATGCCAACACGTCTTGGAGACATTGTAAGGGCCTCTCTCTCTCTCTCTCCCTCCCTTTGCTTGTTTTAGGCAGCTGCAGCCCAGCACCCAGAAACACAAAAAGAACAAGTTTGAACTACCAGGTGCATCCCAGAGAAACCCGACAGGGATTGATATGTTATAGCCCAGGACATGAACCTAGCTATAAAGATATCATTCCGATTGTCTGCGGCTTCCACGCCATGTAAAAAGCAAGAGGCACCCCGGCAGCCTGTTTTTGCTGGCCCGCCAAGCTTTCTTCCCCTCCCTGGGTTTCCCTATCTGCCTCAGCCAAATCGGAACACCTGTTGGCCAGACCTCACATCCCGTCGTGGGAATCGTTGCCTCCCAATGCTTCCAGCTCTGGAAAAGGCAATTTGTTGAGGAATGAGCCCCGGCCCATTCCCACAGGCCCTGGGCAGGGGGGAAGAAGGGGGAGAAAGAGGAGGAGGAGGAGGAGGAGAGATTTACCCGGGACACTCAACTGGTGTTTGTTCATCCTGGCAGCTGGTCCTCGATGCCACTGCAAAAGAGACCTTAATGAAAATGGCCTGAGTTCATGCCTAGCCGAGGTTTCACAGCCCATATATTACAGGGGCCTTAATCCCAATATTGGCAGATTAGAAGGCCTGGGAATCCCAGGGGAGCAGGTTCTCAGTCTCTGCGCCCTGCTTGTGCTTGTGGCAGGAGAAGCCCTCCTTTTCCCATACCTTGCCTGCACTTGGGGGCCAAGGAGATTGATGCTCGAAGCTCTTAATGGGCCCTCTGTGTTTTGTACAAGGCAAATGGTCTTTTCAATGGGAATTAAGGGGCATCACAAATGCTATTGGTCTCAAGGGCGAGGACAGGCTGGTGTAAAAAGGCAGGAAAGAGTGGAGGAGGCTCTCTCTCAAGATGTCAGCAGCCTTCGGGAGATGGTTTGCCTGTTTTGTTTTTTGACATAAATCAGGGCGCTCCGGGCCTTCCCACGTCGGAGGGGGGAGGGGCGTGGAGAGTCAGTCGCCCCGGAGCAGCAGCCCAGCGTTGAGATGGTGCTGCTTCTTCACATCTCTCCCAAAGTGGTGGAGCATCAGAACGTGTCACTTTCAGATGTCCAGGCTGCTGAAGTCGTGGCCCCCTCCCTTCCTGCCACTTGATTGGCAGGCTACTTGGAAACGATTTGGAGGGGCAGGGATACATTTTAGAAGTACTTGCGGTCAACCAGATCTCTCAGATCTTCAGCTGAATTAGTTTATGTCGAAAAACATATTCCCCCCCCCTTTTAAAAAAAATGCTGCTCACTTCCGATCAGGCAGCTGGGGGGAGGGGGAGAAATGCATAATTCATTTGAATACAAACCCACTAACCCAAGGGGAGGGGGCAGAAGTATGAATATTGTTATTGTTGCTCTGGTGGGGCAAGGGGGGAAGAGTGGGGGGGGAGGCTGATTTCAAAGACTTGAATAGCTGTCAATCATGCAAGCCCGCATGCTGGTTCTTCCCGTGCCAAGCAATATTCCACCCCCTACTTCCACCCACACCCCTCCACCGCCACCCCACACGGCTCTTGCCTTTTGGGGGGGACTTTCCTCCTGCAACTTCCGAGCTTGCCTGCCTTAAATAGCCGTGGGTCTCTTCCCTCCTTTGAGTAAGCAGACCTCAGATGAAAGTTCTGCTTTTAAATTTATTTTTTTAAGGAAGAAACAGACTCTGTGCATTTTTATTTCTTTTCATTTTTATTTTTATTTTTTTGCAAAATCGACTGAATGGCTTATGAGTGCTGCTAAAGAACCTGTCAGTCTCTTTGAAGCGGGCCTTTTTAAAGGGACTTGCCAAGTCAAGACAGCAGAGTGACAAGATAGAGACCCGGGTGTTTTCCATGCGCAGCCCGGCTCTTCCGCTTGATCTGCACCATACTAAAGGACGTGACGAGGCATTGAATGACCAAAAAGAACCACGCACACAAGTGGCACGGCCGAAGAAAAGGTGTCCCCTAACAATGCGTGTAGTGTTTGAATTGTGCAGTGCCACAGTAGCACGTCCCATCCAGGCGGAGGGTTCTCTCCACACACATACACAAGGGATCGACCCTTCCATAACTTTAGAGCTTCGACGACACTCAAGTCCGACGACCATTTGACTTTCTAATGAGTGTAATGAAATTACATGCCTCGCGGAAGCGTTTGTGCCACAGCCACTTTCTGTGTTTAATGAGGGCCTAATACAGGACAAAATCGAATTATAGTCGACTTGTGATTTCCCATCCTCCCTCCCCATTTTTCTGTCCTGCTTTCCCTCCCCCCTCCCAGTGGCGTAGCTAGAGGGGGTGCAAAGCGCTGAGTTTTGCAGGGAACCTCACCCCGGCGTGCAAGTGGCCCCTCCCCCTCCCCTTCGGAGCCATTCCAGCTTATGCCTCCGTTTTTGCTCCCCCCCGCCTGGAATGGCTCCGAAAGGGAGGGGGATGGGCCCCTTGCATGCAGGGTTGAGGTTCCCTGCAAAACTCAGCGCTTTGCACCCCCTTTAGCTACGCCATTGCCCCCTCCAAGTACCTGAATCCGTCTAATACACTTGTGAATGTCTCCAACTCGGGATCTGTGGTCTGTTTGGGAGAGGGGGGGACTTTCTTTCCCTCTCCAATCACCTCTGAGATCCTAGGACAGGGTGGGGGGGGGATGAGCCTGGGTAATTGCTCTTGGAAGAGGTCCATGCCATGCCAGGCGGGAGCCTTGAAGGGGCGAACTAGGTTAATGCAATTAGCCCACCAGAGCAGCGCGCTCCCAGATTGCTCCCCTGAAAGTACCGGAGAGTGAGTGGCCCTGCAATTATACCTTGGCTGGGAGGACGGAGAGTTCCCAGCCGCCTGGCTGGGCACCCCGGGTCGGGCGGGCGGCAGTTCCAAAGTGGGCCGGATCAAACCACAGGCCTGGGCTGGGCATCTGGGCTTCTCCCCGGGGACCCACCCGGTCCCGTGAAGTCTGACAAGTGGCGGGTACCACGGGAAAATCAGCACCTGCGACCTCAGCCAGCCGCGGAGCAGAAGCTGCAGCAGTGGCCTCAGGGCAGCCAGAAGCCTCCACCACCTCCCAGGCCCTGGGAAGGGGAGTGGGAGGCGGGGAGGGGTCGCAGGCTCGATCCACCGCCACCATCTTCCCCAGTCACCAGGCACACGTTAACTCTTCCAGCGCCAGGGTCTGGCACCTACAGGTGCAAGGGGGAAGTTGTGGTGCCCAAAGCACCTTTAGGCCCCTCTAAAAGGAGGGTGGTAGTGAGAGGCCTTCCTTCACATACAGACCTCAAGGCTGTATTTCCTCTTGGCTCCATCTTTTTCCATTGAGGAGGTAACCTGTGGCCTTCGATCTCAGTGCACTTTGCTCTTTAGATCCATTTCAGCTCCCCAGGAAAAGAAGCTTAGGCTGCAGTTCTGTACACAATTACCCAGGAGGCAGGCACACTGAGCTCAATGGGACTTACTTCTGGGTAGACATGACCCTGTTACAGGCGAAGGTGCCCTTAATAATAGACCCTCTCACACACTTCATCTCACTCCAACTACAGACACCTATAACACACCATAGTACAACTATAGCCACCTTGGGCATTTGCTCCCGCATGGGAAAGACAGGATATGCATTTTTTTTTTAACTTAGATGGGAGGGGGCTGGGGGAGAGGTAAGAAACAGAGGGGTTCCCTGTGCTTGACAAGAGTTAGTTTCTTACTAGGATCTGCCACACTGAAGGATAGGCCACCAGCCTCTCAACAGTCCTTCGAGATAGATCAGTTTATTCCTACTTTTTATGTGGAAAGCAATGATGATGATATTTGACCAATTCCACTTTTAAACATTCGGTTAGTCTGGCATTTCACTGATTGATCCAACTGAATACATTCACATACCACAAAACTTTAATGAGCATGCCTGTCTGAAAATTCTAGTGTCTCATGTAAAACAGCTTGATCTTCAAGAAAATTAAATATTTAACATTTTTTCTTTTTCAAATTTGGGAATATGGAATAATCTCTATTACCTAAGCCAGAATGATCTGACTACACAAATTCAAATCCATCAGTATTGTGAAAAGTCCAGATTGACATAGGGAGAGGGGAGTCAGTGTTAGTCAAGATTGCAAGGTCAGTCTTTGTTTATCCTCACCCCTGGACATCCATTTGGGAAAGAGCTAGGGGTTTTAAATCCACATAAAACTTTAAAGGTGAAGCTACTTAAAACCATTTAAAACTTATACTTAATTGTAATTGTCTAATCAATTTTCTGTTTAATATTCTGGCCAAAGTCCTGTACCCTACCAGATATTGTGATGGCAAATGGTGTGGCCAAAGTCCTGTTTCTCATCTCGAGTGGACAAGATAAAACTTTGTGAAAGGGATGCTTTGCAAGTTAGTGACGATTACAAATAACTATAATGAGGAAACTAACCTGCATTAAAAGTTTCTGAGTTCAAAACAAAACCCAAAAGGGAAAGAACAAAAAGGAGGCAGTTCTGGAAATCTCTCCAGACTCTTTTGGAAGGGAACCCTAACTAGTTAGGCTTTGTGTAATCCAACACAATTTATTCCAGTGCAGTTGTGTTGCCATCTTTCATACAGACCCTGTCGTACCTTTAACAGCACAGAAAAGTGGCAGGTGACTCTTACACCCAGGATCGGTGGCAATTCTGCAGTACCATCCAGACAGGTTGTCCTACTCTGGAATAAAGTGGGATGTGAATTCTGCAGCATCCATCTCATCAAGACCTGCTGGAAGCCAAGGAACTAGACACCTGCTGGTGTTGGCTCCCCTTCACATGCAGGACAGGTTCTCCTGGAACCTGGAGAAACCTCCAGTATTTATCTGCAGTTTAACCCAGTTTGAAGTGATACCTGTCTTTAGCATCCATCCATCCATCCCTCACACCCACACCCCTTTCTTGCTCCAAACAAATCAGTTTAGACTGAATCAGAGTTTATTATTAATATAATATATTCAGCATGTTCAACAGGTAGCAATAAATTACATTCACATTTGAAGGGAAGGGTTTTCTTTTTCCAACAAAGAAACTCAACTTATTGCATTTTTTAAAAATTAGCATAAATTATATAAATTATACATTCAAAAAGATAGCTCTATTTTTGGAACACTACAAAGTAATAAATAGATAAATAAGAAGTTGATTGCCATTTGAATATTTGCCTTTTGTATCGTAAACTACCTTGGAAAAATACAAGTCTTTTAAGTACACCTGTACAGTGGAATAAAGATTTCTGCTATTTACAGTCCCCTGCTGGGCATTCACATCTCATGATATAAAATCAAACGGAGGTTCGTTTTCTATGTTGTTCAAGGAAGATTTGTTGTTCAACTTTCTGGGGTCTTCCGGGGTCCACACCTTCGCAGTTCTTATAATGTTTTGCTCCTTGAGTTGTTTTTCATCCGTCCAGGAGAGAGAATGCCCCGCCAGAGGAGGAAGTCCATAATCTGGATCGCTTGGAGAAGGAGATCCTGGGGGGGAAAAAGAAAGAAAGGCCCTCAGTAATCTGGCCAACTATAGCAAAAACCCACGTTTGCACCAGCTCACTCTCTTTTGGCTGTGGCAGCCAGTGGCGTAGCTAGAGGAGGGGCAAAGCGTGAAGTTTTGCAGGAAGTCTCATCGCAGTGTGCAAAGCAGATCCCCCCCCTTCGGAGCCATTGGCGGTGGAAGCAAAATGGAGGCGAATGCTCCGAGGGGGAGGGGCCCCTTACACGCTGCAGTGAGGCTCCCTACAACAATTAGTGCTTTGCACCCCCTCTGGCTACGCCACTGGTGGCAGCTCAGCGCAGCCCAGCAGCAGGTGCACTGCTCAATCTCACCACTATGGCCAGTGCCTGTTGCACTAAGTGGAAGCCTTGGGTCCACCCCACGCCGCGTTCTGCCTGTTGGACAGATCTCTCCACCCAGACTTAGGGGAGAAGCAATTTCTAGCAACCCCAACGGTGCTTTTTGCCCTCCCGCACCGCTTGCCTGGAGGAGAGCAACATCAAGACATGGGCAAGCAAGGAAGCGCATTCCTTCAGTTAGACAGGGATGGCGCGGCAGAAGGCTCTTGGCACAGCGGTGGAAGTCTCTCTCGAACGAGCGACAAGCTACGCTTATAAAACTATCAGCTACAGAGGGAGCAGCTGAACAGGTGGACGTTTTCTCGTTCAGTCCTGAGAGAGCTGCTGGTGAGGCTACCCAGGGAATGGACCTCAATTCGTGCGCACTCAGACTCCCTGCGGGTATTGAGCTTTGTGTTGATCATGAGCTGAAGGCGCACAGGCAGTCTCTGGTTGCCTGAAGACTCTGCCTGTGCGGACAGACGAGGACACTGCTAGCATAGTGCGCGCGTCTTTCAGCGTCCAATGTGAGTGTGGCTCCTCTACTCTCAACTCGTGCGACCCTGTGTGTTGCATTTGCTGGTATGTTCGTGTTGCTGTGTGAGCGCAGGGCTCCATGGCAGAGGGTCTGCGTGCGTTCATGCGGGCCACAGATGCATGGGAAGAAAAAAGCCTCACTGAAAGCTCCTGTTGTGGTTCCCAACCGGCTGCTGTGGGCAACATTTTTGAGGCAGCACTATTCATGCGCCCGACGGGGTGAGAAAAGCTGTGTCTGCTTGAAGGGGAGTCCAAGCCGAGCTTTTAGGTGTGGATAACCAGCTGAAGCAAGCAGCAGGGACGTGGAGTGGCTGGGGAGGCAAGTGAGGCAGAGCCTCCCAACCGAGTCCTTCGATGAGCGAGTGGCTTGTGAGTGCTTGCGCACCTCACACAGCTGCGGGGCTTTTCGAAGGACTCCAGTGGAGAGGCTCTGCCTCACCAGCCTCCCCACCCACTGTAGGTCCTGGCAAGCAAGTGGAGCACGTGGGTTGTGAGTGCTTGCACACCTCACACAACTGAGGAGCTTTTCGAAGGACTCTGATGACTGGCGTGTCTCCCCACTCACCGAAGGTCCCTGGCTAGCAGAGCGCATGGGTTGTGAGGTTCCTGGCAAGCAAGTGGAGCGCGTGAGTACTTGTGTACCTCACACAGCAGCAGCGCTTTTTGAAGGACTCTGGTGGGGGGGCTCTGGCTCACCTGCCTCCCCTGGCAAGCAAGTGGAGCGCATGGGTTGTAAGTGCTTGTGCACCTCACAGGACAGCAGCACTTTTTGGAGGGCTCTGGTGGGGAGGCTGTGCCTCACCTGCCTTCAAGCGGCTTGCCGTACCTGCCAGTGGGGGTGGCAGGGAGGCGCAGGAGGGGCGCGCGGCAAGGCGCTGGCAGCGCTGCGGGCGTCCGCACTTACGTGTGCCCCGGTGGCAGATGATGACCTTCTTGGGCTGGCAGGGGCTCTGGGCGCCGGCGCTGCGCAGGGGCAGGTCCGAGCGCACGAGCTCGCTGAGGAAGTTGATATAGCCGATGGCGAGGCGCAGCGTGTCCACCTTGGAGAGGCGCTTCTCGTAGGGCAGCGTGGGGATGTGCGAGCGCAGCCCCTCGAAGGCGTCGTTGATGGACTGCATCCTCCGGCGCTCGCGCACGTTGGCCGCCTGCCGCAACTGCTGCAGCTCCGCCTCGGAGCGCACCCGGCGCCGCCTCCGCGCTGCCGCCGCCGCCGCCGCCGCGCTCAGAGCCTGCAGCCCGCCCGAGCGGCCGCAGCACTCGAAGGCGAAGCTGGACGGCGAGGACGGCGGAGAGAAGCCGCCCGGGGCGTCCGCCTGGCCGCAGAAGGGCCCCTCCGGCTGCCCCCCGACGCCCGCCCCGTGCCCGCAGGTGTGGAAGGGGGGCGCCAGCAGGTCCACGTCGCCCTCCAGCAGCTCGTCGCCGTCCAGGGGGTCGCGGGGGGCGAAGAACTCCTCGTCGTCGAAGTAGGGCGCGCAGGGGAAGGAGTCCAGCCCCGCAGGGAAGTGCTCCAGCAGCACCGCCTCCATGCTGGGCAGGGGCCCCGCGGGAGAGGGTGGAGGGGCTTGGCGAGGGGAGCGAGCCCTGGACGGGCGCTGGAGCACCGCCGCCGCCGCCTCCTCCTGCTGGGGCGACCCGGCTTGCCGCTGCCCTCTCCGCGGTGCCCGCGCGCGCTCTCTCCCCGGAGGGAGGCTGGAGACCCGGGAGAGCGCAGGGCTGGCACGCGAGGATTCTTATAACTACAACCGCAGGCGCGTGCCGTGGACCAGCAGCGCCAGCCAATCAGAGCGCGGCCAGAAGGGGGGTGGAGAGGGTAGTGGAGGGACCCTGAGGAAAGGGGAGGGGGCATGTACACACCTAGCGGCTCTCTGCAGGGGAGGCGGGGCCTCAGCTGCTGCTGCCCTTGCGCGCCCTCCTATCCTTCTTGTCCCTTCTGCGCAGCCTGGTTGAGCTCTACCTGTCGCAGGGGACCCAATCCTACCCAACTTTCTAGCACCAGCTCCCATGCAGCCCCCAGGGCAAGGGAACAAATGTTCTCTTACCTTGTAGAGGCCTCCCAGCCCAATCCTATGTGTGTCTACTCAGAAGTAAGTCCCATTATAGTCAATGAGGCTTACTCTCAGGTAAGTGTGCATAGGATTGCAGCCTCCATATCTACCCTCCCACCACAGGACACAGCGCACATCCCACTGGCAAGGGCTGGAAAGCTGGAGAGGATTGAGCCCACAATCACAGACCCAACGGTTGTCTGGGGGCGTCTCAGGTCCCAGAGCTATCCAATTTTCCAATGCCAGTGTAGCAGTTCCAATTGGTCTGCCCTGCCCTGAGACAACGAGATTGAATCTGAAACTTCTGCATGAGACCCTCCCCCAAGGCCTCCTGGGCAATTTTGCAACATGATTGCTTTTAACACGCCATTTAGCATACCTGCTGGTGCAACTCTCCAGTCTCCTCAATGGCCTCCAGAATGACAGGAGGGGAAATATTCTAAGCACTCAAAATGGCTTGATCTGTAGTTGTCACCATCCTTCAATTAGCTTGTGGTCTTCACAATAAACGGGGTCAACAGACAGCCCTCCTCAGTTTCAGTGCATGTGATTTAGTGAAATAGAGAATCTCATGCACTTTAGAGATTCTGCTGATGGGACCAGAGATCGCACTTCCTGAAACTCAGGGATAATCCAGGCTATTTTATTCATCCCTTGATTTACAGCCCATCCTAACCAACTTTCTAGCTCTGGTGCAGTTGCCTGAAGAAGCCCCCATTGCAATGCAGCCTCTGGGGAGGAGGCCTCCCCAGCTGCATTGGAGCTGGAACGTCAGTTTGGTTTTGGGAGTTAGGGTCCAATCCTATCCAATTTTCCAGTGCTGGTGCAGCTGTGCCAATGGGGCAAGTGCTGCATCCTGCAGTGCAGAGGAGCAGCCATTGAGGCCTCCTCAAGGTGTGGGAACGTGTCCCCTTACCTCAAGCCTGCATTGTGGCTGCACCAGTGTTGGAAAGGTGGATAGGATTAGGCCCTAAGCCCCACTGGGCTCAGTGAAACTTTCTTCTGAGTAGATATGCGTGGGTAGACAGGCATAGAACAGCGCAAGCCTAAACATGTTTACTCAGAAGTAAATCTCACTGTATTCAGTAGGGCTTATTCCTTCTCTAGGCAGGACAGGACAGGTCCATTGGCACTGCTGCACTGGCACTGGAAAATTGGATAGGTGTGTCTAGGATTGCACTGTCAGTCTCTAGGCTTATATGCCGCTCTATCCCATGGGCTCAGAAGGGTTTACTCTCTGTTTCCTATGTGTTCCTAGTCTGGTCTGTTCCAAGGGGGTCACCAGCTTAAAGTAAAAGGAGGAAAGCAGGAAACCTGCCCAGGAAAGCAAGTACAAATGCAGTAAGTATGCAGTAAGGAACCATTCTCATTTGCCAAGGAGCAGGTCATCCATCACCATAGCCCTTTCCCTGGGCTGTAAGGGACCCTTGGTCAGACAGTTCTCTGAGCCCTGGGGCTGCTCCCTGTGGGAGGGGTTGGAAAAGGCTCCGACTACCTTGGATTAGTTGAATGCAGGGGTGAGAACCTAACCACACACACCTCCAACATGACTGTGAACAGGAGCGGCTGGTAAGGTAACCAGCCCATTCAGCAATCCAGCACCTTCTTTTCCAGAGTGGCTAGCCAAGCAGGGACCTTCAGTGGGTGGGGAGGAAGGTGAACCTCCCCGCTGGAGTCCTTCAAAAAGCTGCCTCAGTGTGAGGCATGTAAGTACTAACAACCCATGTGCTTCTGCATGCGGTGCTTGCACATAGCACTGGTGCTTTTTGAAGGACTCCAGTGGAGAGGCTCTGCCTCACCTGTCTCCCCAATCACCGCATGTCCTCCCGTGAGCAGGACTTGAAGGGAAGGAAAGTTGTCCTTGCTCCTCCATAACTAATAGTACTTTAAATGCCCCTGGACACCAGAGTGCATTTAGCCATCATGGCCCACTTGTCCATGGATTTGTCGACTGTCCTTCTAAAACCATTGAAAGTGGCTTCACTCCTAATCTTGTGGCAGGGAATTCCATAAATTATTGAGGCTGCAATCCTATATTCACTTGCCTGGAGTAAAGCCCATTGAAGAATGGGACTTACTTCTGAGTAGACATGCAGAAGATCGTGCTGCTAGTGTGTATTCAAAGTGCTATGGGCTTGAGCAAGGGCAGCTGTATCATCACATATCATCATCACATCTTACCAACACATGGGTAGGTTTTCAGGGGACTTGATGGAGCAGGCATCACTTCTTCCTCACTTTCCTGCTTCTTTTAGTTTATTTTTTTTTCTGCCTTTTAAAATATAGTGACCTTACTCTGGACTGGAAGACCTATAAGTCTGCACCATGATTTAAACTGCTCTTAAAGAAAGAAAGAAAGAAAGAAAGAAAGAAAGAAAGAAAGAAAGAAAGAAAGAAAGAAAGAAAGAAAGAAAGAAAGAAGCAGGCACTGGCACAAAAGTATCAAACCCCTCCCCCCCCAATGATTGATCGAGCATATCTGAGCATTTTGGTGCCTCCGAAGTTGAGAGCATCTTTCCCTTTAACACATCAGACCAAATTACATCCACTTCTTGTGATTGAGTATGTATCGATTTTAAGCGTATCGGATTTTAGTCTTCCCACCCTTGTCATATGCCTCCTACTTCTGTGGTCATTTTCCCAATTCTCTCTGACAAGTGTGCTGACCAGGGTCTTAAAAAAAGCCCTGGAATCATTTTTTCACCAGAGTTTTTAACATAAATAATGCGGAAGCGGGGGAGGGGGAACCAGGCAGATGGCTGTGGATGGCTTCTATGGCACTGAGAGATCTGGACTGAAAAAGCTTACCTTGTGGAATATTGAAAGTCATGGAATACTGAAAGTCTTAGGCCAAGACTTGCTTTCACCCTAAGTTTCCCAACTAATAGCCTACCTGGCAGGGGTGTTGTGAAGAGAAGCTCCTACAATGAAAGTGCTGGCAAATTGTTGGTAACATGAGCAATCTTGTTTATTTAGACTGGGCTTATTTAGGCAGGGCTTTAGAGATGTTATATTAAGCATAGAATTGGGACAAATCTGCTTGTTATTTACTCCAGTGATGTGCAACAGTGGGGAGGCAGGTGAGGCAGAGCCTCTCCCCACCAGTGACCTTCATAAAGCACTGCTGCCACCACTGTGTGAAGCGCACAAGCACTCACAACCTACATGTTCTGCATGGTACTTTTCAAAGGACTCCAGTGGTGAGGCTCTGTCTCACTTGCTTCCCCACCCAACAGGGATCTCTGATATATTCTGTCAAAAGCAGCCAGATCAGTACCTCTACCACCACTGCCCTCAAACTGTCCTGAAAAAGAAGTTCCCATTTGGTTCCAGACTACTATGTTAAACTTCCTGGAAGTTAAGATGAACTTGTGGGACAGTCCCACTGTTTTGCTCCCTCTTGAAGAATTGCTCCTAAGGGGGAGGAGGGGCCACTTGCATGCTGTGGTGAGGCTTCCTGCAAAACCTACTGCTTTATATCCCCTGTAGCTATGCTACTGGATTTACCACTGTGGTGGGGGCTTAGCATCTGCGCAGGGGTGCACTGAAGAGGGAAGGCAACCCAGAACCCTTCTCCAATGCCAGGAGGGTAATGAATGACCAGACTTCAAAGCCCTGGACAAACTGCGATAAGGGGAAAAAAAATAATATGGAGATCAGTCCTGCAGAGAACAAAGGCTTAATTCTTGGAAGGTCCCTGGTTTGGACTAATCCCATTCGAAAGAAGGGGGAAATCAAAAACATGGCAAGGGTGAAAGCGTTCAGGGATTGATCGGTGCAATTAATCAATTCGTTCATTCATCAAGGATTATCAGTGTGAACTGCAATTGGAGCCTCTCCTGTACTCCGAGCCTTCAGAGAAGAACATACCGGATGTGTGTGCCTCTCCATGGAGGCATTGCCTTTGAGATGATTCCACAAGACAAAATGGCTTTCTTCCCTGTGACGAGTGGCTTACTTGCTCGAGCTACTGGGTTGCATTGGGCTTGCCTGTCTGGTGAACTGAATTAGTTTGAGAGGGACACAAAAATAAGAAGTGTCATGTTGGGATGTGTTGCCCTAGAAATTGTGACTCCTCATGCCAGTGGAAGGGAGTTGCTTTGGGGTTGCTCAGTATGGTGAAGCCTTTATTCCCCCATTGTATAAAAATTCACTAGAGTAGCTCTAGAGTAGGATCCAGGGCCACTGAGAACTGGCATTGGGCCCCAGGGCAAGATGCCTGATTGCTCCCCCTTTCCTAAATGCATTGGGGTAATAGAAGTTCTGAAGAGATGCTAGTGTGTGGAAGATCCTGTGTTGGGGCAGAGATTAGATTTGCCCTCTTCGAGCCCATAAACAAGTACTAAAAACGTGGAGGGAAAATCTATTCCTTTTTCCTCTGCATTCTGCATTATTGTAGACACCAAGATACAGTAGCAGTAATTAACTGTCCCCAACTTGTTCCATCTTTTGGCTAGGGCTCATTCAGGGTGGCCCAACTGCTGTGAAGAAATGATTGGGAGGGTCACGTTCTTGTGCTTGTTTATGGGTGAGAGGGGCAGCCATACACAGTTATCAACATGCATGGTTGTGAACAGCAAGGGCAGGGGAAATAAGAATGACTTCAGAATTAATCTACAACAGTAAAAGCACATGATTCTGTATATGAGCCTTGGCAAAGGACAGTGTGATTAAACTATATCAGATTAAACAGTGTGAGTGGGGTGAACCTGGCTCTGGAGAGGAGATGAGAAGGAAGGCTACAGAGTGGTGTCTGCTTGCTGTAGAGCCAAATCTATGATTCAGAAGGTAGAATCTATAGCCAAGCCAAATGGGTAAAGGGGATGATGCAACCAGCTCCAAGCAGAAAGAAACCTTGAAAACTGGCTCTGTTTCCTTGCTCCTCATTAGGATCATGTTTGCTGTGTTGTTGATCCTGATAGATGCTACTGCAGGCTAGACAGCCTCCCTTTATAATGCTCTGTATAATTAAACATCCAAGAATAATATCCTACAGATTGAATTTTATACTCGGTTGTGGATGTCTCCCTGGAGATGTTTACAAGCCATAGCTCAATCTCTCAATAGAGATCCACCACCAGATAGCATTTTTTAAAAAGAAAACTGCACCAGGGTGCCTGAGGGTTCAACAGTGAACTTGTAGGGGTGCCACTGGATGTCTCCAGTGGCATCATCTTCCTGGCTGTCCCAGGCGTTGCCATCTTGGATCGCAAAATATTTTGTGTGATCCAAGATGGTGGCACCCAGGAGAGCCAGGAAGAAGAAGCTGTGGTGAAAGAAGGGTGTCATGACCACGGTAAGTTTGGCAGTAAGTTCCGTTGAACTCAATGGCAGATGCAATTTTCTGAGTAGACACACACAGGATTGCTCTGTAAATCAGGTAGGGGTATAGCTTTTTAATGATGGAGAGCAGAACTGCAGCACAGTAATCAGCTGAAGATTCCCTTTCACTGGTAACACAGGCCTACAAAATTGAGGGTCAGAAAAGTTTTTCCCAAACTTTATGGTGGTTTGATATGCATTTGGGGTGCCAATTCCAAAAATGGCATCCGTTTTGCCCTACAACATCTAGTTTTGGAGATATAGCATAGCCTCATTAGTGAATGGTTCAAGCAACTTCCTCATGAGGAAGCTGCTTGAACTATTCACTAAACAGGCTATGCGGTGTCTCTCCGTGATAAGGCAAAACAGATGCCACTTTTTGAACTGGCACCCCAAATATACCCAGAAGTTGGTGTAACATTTAAGGAAGCAAAATGTGTGTTGGCCTGTGTAATAGAAGATCCCAGCCATCCAAGCTAGTTGCTGTTAATAAGGCACACACTGAGAGGCACACACAGAGAATCAGCTTGGTGAAAGGTTTCAAAAGAAAAAAAATGTACTTACAGATTACAGTAGTTTATTACATGTATCTTCTGGTTAGGATGAGAGGCTCTACTAATGTGGTTTTTTAATATGTTTTTATCTGTGAAATTATGTTTTAATTTGTTTTATATGTTGTTAGCCGCCCTGGGTCCCTTTTTGGGAGAAGGGCGGGATAAAAATAAAGTTTTATTCTTATTCTTATTCTTATTATTATTACTAAATTTGAGGAACAGGGAACACTAAATGCAGTTCCCTTTGTGGGTGAGTGTGGAGGAGGGACCCGTGAAATGAGGAGCTTGCGCAGGACACATCCGTCCTCTTTGCAGTCTGGAGATCAAGAGAAGATGTGGGTAAAAGGCAGGAAAGAAACAGGGTTGAAGGGCACACCTCCTACAAAAACCACAGAAAGGTTAGGAGACAAGACAGTACACTACCCTGTAAAGGCCTGCAGGCAGGGTTGCAATTCAATTTCCAACACCGAAAAGAGTGACAGATGATGGCTTAGGTCTAAAATATTTTTTAAAGTGTCATTTTCTTTCAGCACCTGCCCAAAGGAACTTGTCTCTCATTTGCCTGTGCTAGGAATTAATGAAGACACATAATTGCACAGACGCATTAAAAAAAACTCAGATCTCTCAGACAGCCCAATCCTACTGCAGGTCTACTCATAAGTGAGTCCCATTAAAGTCAATGGGGCTTACCTCCCAACTGGTTTCTGAGGTTCCCCAGGGAGCTGCAGCTCAGTTTGGAAACCACTGATTTCACTGGTCAAGTGACAAGTCTCTCAAAATTTGTTGAGAATTATAACTTTGTTTATAGGAACTATAGATGGCAGGTGCTACCTTAGAAAAGACATTCCTTCATCTCTCTCAAGTAGGGTGGGGTGCCTCTTAGAATGATATCTGCTGCAATGCCTACAGGTATAATCTAAAATGAAGTAGGTTCTTTCTTTAAAATGATTGTTTTACTAATCAATCAATTAAGGCCACAATCCTGGGGTAAGTCCCACTGAACTCAGTCCAATGCATGTCTACTGAGATGTCACTTACTGAGAATATCCCACTGCAGGGGTGCTCAAACTTTCAACTTTAGGGATGTTGGACCTTTAACAAGTGTATAGAAGAGAGAATTTCAGCAGGTGCAACTTGTCATCCCACAGATGACAAGTTGCACCTGCTGAATTTCTCTCTTCTATACACTTGTTAAAGGTCCAGCATCCCTAAAGTTGAAAGTTTGAACACCCCTGCCCCACTGTATTCAATGGAGCTTACTCCCAACCTTAGGCTGCATTCCTATCCACACTTACCTGGGAACAAACCCCATTGAAGAGGTTTTCTTCTCCTACCATATATTCATACGTAGAAACTTGGTATATTTCATTTAAAGATCTACCACAATTTCATTCCAAATTCCTGAAGTGGGTTGAAACAGTTTAAAACTACTGTATGAAATGTATAAAAATTGAAAAATGGAATGAAAAACTATCCTAAGGAAACAGAAATGCATCTGAGAGTGCTAGCTTATGCATGTTTACTCAGAAGCAAGTTCCACATGCTCAATAAAACTCACTCCCAGATGACTTTGTTTTAGAACTGTAGCTTTATTAATGTAACATGAACTACATACTGTCTTTCAGGAAGCCCTTGGGAATGATGACAGTCTAGAACAGGGGTGTCCACTTCTTAGAATGAGAATCTGTCAGGACCCACCGGAAGTGATGTCATGACCGGAAGTGACATCATCAAGCAGGACAATTTTTAACCATCCTAGGCTGCAATCCTACCCACACTTACCCAGGAGTAAGTCCCATTTACTAACATTGTTAAAAGCCAATGCATAGTAGCATGTTCAGAGTACAAGTTTGTAACATTTCCCCAAATGCAATCACATCCCATGATAGCATCAAAGTCTGATATATTAAAAATAAAATATTGAAATGAATGGGGACCCACTGAAACTGGCCTGTGACCCACCTAGTGTGTCCTGACCCACAGTTTGAGAAACACTGGCATATGAGAATGAACACTGACATACTGTGTGAATGCAGGCAAAGCACGTGCCAATACTGGGTTGAGACCAGTAGAGCTAGACCCCTCTGCTCAGTCTTTTCCTAGCCAGCTTCCCAGCACGGGTGCAGCTGCAATTCCCCTCCCTTGAGGAGGCCTCTGTGCCTGCCTGCCTGCCTTCCCACCAAGGATGCAGTGCGAGCCCCACTGGCAGGGCTGCGCCGCAAGGGAGTGTTGGTTGGCCAGGATCGGGCCTTCGTCCTGGGGTGGGAAAGGGAGTCCGCCTGGCTCCGACAGCCAGCGGGCAGGGGAGGCCCATCCATAGCGCGGGGGGGGGCCGCGGGGCGCACAAGAGCCCCCCAGCGAGAGCAGAGCGCCACCAAGGGCCACTCGGCCGCACCTGCAGCACGGGCCTTGGTGAGGAACTACCTGGGCCGCCCTCGCTCGGCGGGTATAAAGAGCCTCCTTTCAGGGCCTTTCACGTCGGGGTCACCGTGTCTCCTGCCCCTCCCCCGCGCGCCAAGCTGCAGAGCAGGCCCGAGACCATGGGAATCCCGCCACGTGCGCCTGGAGGGGAGGGGCTGCTCTGCTCCGCCCCGCCCCACCGCCGAGCAGCTTGAAGCCGCTCGCAAATGGGGCTCCATCGATTAGGAGGCAAATCAATCACAAGGGGAGGAAGAAGACGGAGGACTAGGGAGGAAGGAGGCGCCCAGGGAGGCTGCAGGCCTGTCCACACTTCCTGGAGAGTAAGCCCCATTGCCTATCATGGGGCTTACTTCTGAGTAGGCATGCCTAGGCTTGGGCCCCTGGGCCCTCCTGGCCCCTGGGCCCTCCGCCCCCCCCGCCCCACGGGTGAGGCTGGCGCGCGCGCCTCTGTGTTCCAAGGGGCGATGGGAAGCGCGCGCGTCCTCGGACGAAGCCGCGTTGCGCGTGGCCAAGCTGGCTGCAGGGCAAGGGGGGTGACTTCGAACACGTCGCTTGGGTTCCCTTGTATTGGGGGGGCTGTAAACGCGGTGAGGAGTGGGGGGGTTGAGCCTCCCTTCCCCCCATCTTCTGCCAGACAACTCGGTTTGAGAAAGCACTGAGAAAAGTGTAGAGTGCCTCAGAGCCCAAGCCGAGGCGTGTCTGCTCAGAAGTAAGACCCATTGTAGTCAATGGGGCTTACTCCCAAGAAAGTGTGGATAGGATTGTAGGCGCAGGCTCTGAGCGCACGTAGGAGGGAGCCAGCCTTCCCTTCCCAGGGAGGTGGGTGGGGAGGCAGGTGAGGCAGAGCCTCCCTACCGGAGTCCTTGGGAAAGCAGCGCGGCAGCCGCATGAATTGCTCAAGCACTTTCAACCCACGTTCATTGAACCCTCATTCATTGAACCCAATGTGCTCAAGCACATTCAACCCACGTTCAACCCACTTGAGCACCTCACACGGCAGTGGCGCTGCTTTTCCAAGGACTCCGATAGGGAGGCTCTGCCTCACCTGCCTCCCACCCATCGCACGTCCCTGGTTGAACCTCTGCGCAACCGTTCCACAGATATGAGAAAGAGGAAGGAGTGCGCAGTTCTTGCTCATCCTCCAAGCCGACCCCTTCCTGGGTGGGGTCCTGCTGCTGCTGCAGTGTCGCCCTGGGACTGCTGTACGGTCCCCGCGTGGAGCCAAGCAGAGGATGCCCCAAGTCAGCAGCAGCAGCGCCCCGGAGCGCACTCCGTGCTCAGGGAACTTGCTGGCGCGTTCTTGGTGCGGAAGACCCCTCTCTTCAGGCGGGGAGAGAGAGATCGGCCAGCCCCGGCGGGCGGGGATCCTTCTCCCCTCTCCCTTGATATGTGGACTTATAACCCTGCCAGCGACCCCCAGCTCTTATCCTGAACTCTTGCAGGAAGCATAACTTGGCTAAAGTGAGAGGAGCCACGCAATAACGCATAGAACTGCGTTGTATGGCTGAAATTCTATCCACACTTACCTGAGAGTAAGCCCCATTGTCAATAATGAAACTTACTTCAGAGTAGACAAACCTAGAATTGGGCTCTCAGGCTGCAATCCTATACACACTCTCCTGGGAGTAAACCCTACTAAACACAATGGGACTTACTTCAGAGTAGGCATGCGTAGGCTTGGGCTCTAAGTTCAATGGTCACTACAGTAAAGTTGAATGGTCGCATCTAAAGGGGCTTTGCGTTCTGAGCAGTGGCATAGCTTGAGGGGGTGGGGGTGTAAAGCACTAAGTTTTGCAGTGAAGGGAGGGGGAAGGCCCAGGGTGACCAGAAGTCCTCTTTTTCCAGGTCATGTCCTCTTTTTTAACCTCATGTCCTAGAAAAGAGCTTAAATGTTCTCCTTTCCCCTGTGAGCAGCCCCTGCAGGCAAGCCTTCTGGTAATTAATCAGTTTTATGTAATATAATTTTAATTTTAAAAATAATCTAGTTTAAAAAATGTAATCTAGTGTCTAAATCAGGGGTGTCCAAACCCTGGCCCTGGGGCCACTTGCGGCCCTTGAGGCCTCTCAATGCAGCCCTCAGGGAGCCCCCAGTCTCCAATGAGCCTCTACACCTCTATAGATTTGTTGTAGCCCACACTGGCCCAATGCAACTGCTCTCAGGAAGAGGGCGACTGTTTGACCTCTCGCATGAGCTGTGGGATGAGGGCTTCTTCCACTGCTTGCTGTTTCACGTCTGTGATGCAATAGTGACAGCAAAGGAAAGGCTGGTCTTGCTTTGTGCAAGGCCCTTTTTAGGCCCTGAGCTATTGCAAGACCTTCATTCATTCATATAAGTTCATCTTTAATATATTCATTTATGTAAACTTATGTAAATTTATTCAAATTTTAAATGTAAATTAATTCTTTTTTCCCCGCCCCCCCCCAACACAGTGTCAGAGAGATGATGTGGCCCTCTTGCCAAAAACTTTGGGCATCCCTGGTCTAAATTAACCACATGAAATCAATATATCAAATGTTTTTAACTTTTATTTTGCCACGCCCTACATTTTTCTTGGATGTCCTACATTTTGGGGGTGCCTGGTCCTCTTTCGTGGTTATGCCATCTGGTCACCCTGGGAGAGCCACTTGCATGCTGCGGTGAGGCTTCCTGCCAAACGTAGCGCTTTGCGCCCCTCGAGCTACGCCACTGGTTCTGAGGTTAGGGGCGCCGTTGGCAACAGGTTTCTTCCCGTCTGGGCTGCAGGCAGTCTCAGCTTCGCGTCTAGCCCAGAGCAGCGCGCCACCTGTCGGCAGGAGCGGGGTGCTGCGCCCCTCACCTGAGCCATCGCCGGCTGGCTGAATGCGCTCAGAGGCTCCATGGCATCTCTGTGTATGCCCCCCAGAAATTAATCACCCGCGATGCTCTCCATCGGACTGCAGCCAATGTTCACGTCTCTGCAGAAATGAACAGTGGCAAGCAGCTTTGTTGGGGGGGGGGGAGAAGGGGAGGAGGAAGCTTTTCAAAGGCAGCACCTGCAAAGGCTGCGGGTTGCCAGGGCTGGAAAGGGGCGCCTTCCAGCAGCGAGGCTCGTACCTGCGCGGCTCTCTTGTGTCTGGGACTCGCCTGCTCCAGCCCGGAGCAATGAAGCCTCCCCCGCCCCGCCCGCCCCGCCCTGAGCGCTGGGAAAACAAGAGCCCCGCGCCTGGCAAGCTGCAGCCCGGGCGAGTCCATGGGAATCTGGCCACTTGTGCGCCCGGCCGCCGGGAGGGGGCTGCGCTTCCCGGACAAAAAGAGACACAATCAAGCTCAGCGCGCACATTCTAAGTGACGGGCCCGCGCCTCGCACATTGCCTCGCAAATCACATTATGTACGGTCGCTCGGGGGGAGCGCCGGGCGCGCTTTGCAGCCGGACAGGTAGCGTTTTGTGCGCCTCGCCTGCTCCCATTGGCAAGGCAGCCTTGAACAGAAAGGAAGAAAAGGCAGACCCGACCCCCCCCCCCAGACCTGCAAAAGGGCTTGGAAAGGGGGCCTTGGGGTATTCACACTCTCCACCACCCCCCCCCCCCCATCTTTGTCAGCTACTGGCTTTCACACCAGCACAGGAGGTAGGGGTGTCGAGGCTTTTACATTGTCCTCTGCTGCGCCTGGCCAAGAGTTGGGGTGTCAAACCCTCAGGCACCTGCTCGCGGGAGCCAAGGGGTCGCCTGGGTTGCCATCGGGGGGCTTGGTGCTGAATTGGAGCGCACAATGCATGTCTTGGAGGCTATTCACACACACACACGCACGCACGCACGCACGCACACACACGTGTCTTGGAGGCTACTCACGCACACGTCACCCACTCACTTCTTGGAGGCTACTCACACATACGTCACCCATTCACACACACACGTGTCTTGGAGGCTATTCACACACACACACACACCCGTTTCAGTCAAGGCTCCATGTGGCCAAGAGGGATGGAGAGCGGGACGTGGGCTTGGTGGGCAAACCACCTGTGCTCCGAGAACTGCGCCCAGGCCAGAGGCGAGAGAGCAAGTCCCGGAGAGCCCCAGGCGCCCACCGCCCCTCCTGGCACAAAGAGGGGCGCCCAGCCAGGAGGCTCAAGCAAGCCCGCCATCCCTGCAGCCGCGGACAGAAGCCCAGTTCTTCCCGGAGCCGCAGCCTGGATGGAGCCGCGGGCTCTTCTTTGCGCCCCCCGTCCAGCCACTTGTCCTTCCGCGAGGGGTGCCCGCTGCGCAGCTCGCGTCCAGTCCGGATTGCTGCAGGGACGGAGGACAGTGGCGACCGCTGGGCTTCGCTCAGGAGTTGGTGGGCTGTCGTGCTTTTCAAGGCTGAAATTGAAGGACTGTGGAAAGCGCGGGGTCCGGTTGAGAGAGCCCCGGGGGTGTGGAGGAAGGGATTAGAACTCGAAGTTACCCACCTGATCGAACGAGATCGAGGGCGGCGTTCAACCCGTATCGTTCTCACCATTAGCCCGTGGAACTCATGGCGACAGGATTTGTGATGGCTACAACGATAAATGTTAAAGAGAGAAAGAGAGAGAGAACGCAGCGTTTAGCTTTGAGGGATACAAAATATATTTTGTTGGCACAAATCTGTAATATTTAAAATGGAAGCTTTCCATTTTCCAAATCGACCACCTCTTTAGTAGATGTGTTTGTTTCCAGTGAGTAAGGTATGATTACAGCCTTACTGAATACAATGAGCTTACTTCTGAGTAAAATAATTAGCACCATTTTCAAACACCTTTATAATTTGAAACAATTTTGATATGACTTGTTGCTCTATCCATTGGTGCGTCCTGTTAGGGAAATAATATTTTTACTCTGGGCTAGTGTGACTTAGCAAATGGGCAGTGCGGGGGCTGGACTGAGTTCAAATCCTGCTTCATTAAATCTTGCTTTATAAATTCACAGTCTCACCTTGGACAAATTGTCCTCCATTCCTCCAAAGAGGAAATATTGAAATGTTTTGCGATTTAAAAATGGTAGATTGTTAATAAAAACTCCAGGAATGGAGGGAACAGGGATTCAACAACACAGAATTCAACAGCTTGTTCTTAATCAGGAAATTCTGTCTTAACAAGAAGTAAGAATGGTTGGACAGTGGGTCAAATTATCAATGAGTGGGTGCCCTCCCCAGATCTTTAAGCAGAGGCTTGATGGACACCTTTGACGATGCTGTAGATAGAATTTTCCTGAGTTAAGCAGAGGGTTGGACTAGATGGCCTTAAAGGTCTCTTCTGTCTCTGTCATTCTATGATCCTAAGTAATTTCACTGTTTCATGAATGGAGTAAAAGATTCTATCAGACAGATTTAAATGGGACAACCATAAAGTAGCTGCTGAATGTCAGAGCCAAGTAGCCTCCTCCCCACCATGGGCAAAGCACTCCCCTCCCCTCCTCAAATCTTTCAGGTCCAAAGTGTACGTCCTCGCTTCTGGATGGACGCCTCAAATCTTTCAGGTCCAAAGCAGTAACCATTGGAGTTGTGTTTGCAAACCAATCTCTTTGCCTTACAGGGGGCGCCCCATAGTTAAATATATCAATAATCAGCAAGATTTACCTTGTTCTTACAAGTAGCTGGACCCTGTTTGCTGCGGGAAGGTCGTTGTTGCCAGAAGGGGGCATGGAAACAAACCGAGGCTTCTGGTGTCATCTCCAGTGGCGGCACTAGGGTTTGTGTCACCCAGTGCAAAAGCTCATTGTGTCACCCTCATGATGGACCTCCTTCGTTCCATAATAAATGACAATATCACACACACAGCCTAAATGCGGTGGCATTACTAAGGTTGGTGTCACCCCTATTAACTTCATTTATTTGAATATGTAACAGTACAAGTTACCCAACAAGTCAGTAACCAACCAAAAAATAACCCTTGGCCAACTTGTTGACACTCACACAACTGAAGAAGAGTTCTAGTATTAGCTCTGATACATGGAAATAAAAGCTGGCTCACACTAACACCTGATTGGTTTCCTGCTGTGTCATGATAACTCCTCACTGTCTCTTGGAACTGACCAAGTCACATTGGTCAGTCTTGAGCAAAGGAAATCTACCCTTTGTTACATAAGGCAGTTGTGATTTCCTTTTTGGATTTTGGGGTATAACAGTTGATAGAATGCAGATATTTCAATGCAGTTTGTTTCATTGCATTCCGAATTAAATTATGCATCAAATAATATATAACATGATGGTATTATTCAAAAATACCAAGATTTTACAATTTTTGCCAGCAGTGGTTTCACCCCCCCATCCCAAGTGCGTCACCCAGTGTAGTCCGCACACACACACCCCGCACCTGCCTAGTGATGCCACTGAAACTAGCCTCACCATAGCTCAATACTTTCACACACAGGCTCTGTTTTTCGAAAAAGACAAGCACCTCAAAACCTTGTCATCTTTAATGGAGTGCCAATTGCCTTGCCTCAAAATGGGCAGCCCAGCATTTGTTGTGGCTGATTCCCATCTCAAAAAGGATGAGTGTGACAAGAATGGTCCTCTTCTTCTTGCCCAATGACAGGTACTGACGTCACACTTTTGCACAGCAGAGTTTCACCTAAGCTGTAAAGAGTGGGCAAGGCAAAGCAGCAAGAGAGTGTGGGGATCAATTCAGCAAAACAGAAATCAGCAACTGGCTGGTTTCTCCCCTGGGGCAGGGCTGGTCCATCCATGAGGCCAAATGAAACAGTCGCCTCAGGCAGCAGATTGGTGGGGAATGCTCATCTCTGCCTACTTGCCTCCATTGTGTTGGAGTTTGGTGCAACTCCATCTGCTGTCCAGAGGTGGCAGGATACTGTCCTGAAAGGGTTAAGCCATGGCCCACTGACCCTACACTTTACCTGTCCCCTTTAGATGACCTATGTGGGGGTGTGGCCCAGACACTATAACCTTCCCTTCTGCTCCATGCATGCCCTCTCTTCCTCACTGAACACTGACCTGACAAGATGGGTCACAGCAGGGCTCTGCTGGTGACACCATCTTGACCACATCGCATGCAAGACGAGGCAGCTCCAGGGCCTTGTTATCTTAAGTTTAGTGTAACCTTTGATCATAATCAGATGCTGTAACATATGCTTCTATGGAATTGTGAGTAAATGACTTTCTTTTGCAACTTCAACCAACCATTGTAGTTTGTCTTTCTTGATTAGCAGTCAGCTGGGTGTGGGAGCTTCCCTGGGGTTGATTCCCAGCAAGAGGGGGGGGGGGTCTGCTGCTGAAGCTACTCTGCTTCCCCCCTAAAGAGGAAACCAATTTTTTAAAATTCCTCCAACACATTACTTCTCTTTCTCCTTCACTCCTTGGTGGGAGTAGAGAGGGATGAAGGGAGGGATGGATGGATGAATGAATGGGGGGAAGGATGCATAGATGGATGGATGGAATGATGGACTGACGGACAAATGGGGGAGGGATGGATGGATGGATGGATGGACGGATGGAGGGGGGGAGGGATGGATGTCCAAGTCACAGGGCCTAGGAGAGGGGGGTAAAGGGGGTAATTTGTACCTGGGCCCAGGGTCCAAAGGGGGGCCCAGAAGCCAAAGAAGGGGGCCCAGAAATTTCCTGGGATCAGACATTTTCCTATCTACTCAGACTTGTTGCCCGTATGGGATGCTGGGGACACTACTGATGCCACAAGGGTGGATAAACCTGGGCTCCAAAGACTTTTTCAGTTGTCTCTCCCCTCCCCTCCTCTTGCTTCATTCCTCCCTGCCCCTGTTCTGCTCATCCGTCACCACCCTCCCCCGCTCTGTTTCACCCCTCCCCCTTTGTAAAGGGGCCCAAAAGAAACTTTGTATCCCCTGATAAAACTCCTCTCAGAGACCCTGCGGAGTCACGCAGTGGCCGAACCGCATACCAGTCCAAACCCCATCCCCGGAGGAGCTGCGCGTGGCGCCTGCTTTGCTGGGGAGAGCCTCTCCTGCAGGTTGCCGAGCTCCCGGGGACCAGGTCTTGTCCCTGTCCGAGCGCGCTGCTGCCGGAGGACCTGCAGGGTCTGCTCGGTGCCAGCCCCTCCTCTGCTCGCCGCCTCCCTTCCCCTGTGGACCGTCAGCCCCTGGGACGGAAAGGCACGGGGGGGGAGCTCTGGGGGGGCACCAGGTCTGACCCGCCTGCGTGTGCTGCTGCCGGAGCGCCTGCAGAGTCTGCTCAGTGTTGGCCCCTTCTCCCTCCAGCCCAGGACTGGGGGGGGGGGAAGGGGGCAAAAGGAGCAGCGCGGGCGCCTCGGGGTCCCGGAGCTCGGCGGCACTTGCCAGAAGACAGCCTCCCCAGGCGGCGCCGGCAGCGAGCCTGGCTCGCCCCTCGCTCTTGCCTGGCCCACCTCTGGGCGCCCACCAGGGGGCACCGGCTCCCTTGCGGAGGCGAACCCACCGCTCAGCCGCGAGCCTCATCCCCTCCACGGACACAACCGCTGCAAGTGTAAGGGGATTTCCCCCCCCCCCTTTTCCCGACTAACACCCTAGCCAGCTGCGTGGGGCTACTTGGATCTCCGCAAGCTATCTGGTGGATGTCCAAGCAGCCCAGTGTAATGGGGGCTGGCCTGGGGGGGGGGTTAGGATTCAGCTGTGAGATCTTCGCTGGATCCTGCCCCCCTCCTGGGTCGGATCTGCTGCCTCATTCTGCCCTCCCCCACCCGTAACCGACCCTCCCTATCTCCGATCCACCCTCTCCCAGCCCCTGTGCCACTCTATGCCTTACTTGTCTGGCCAGCGGCTATCAGGTTGGATGCAGCACTAGCCGGGCAGTGCAGGCCACTCTGCTGGCACTGCTTAGTCTATGGGTGTCATGGACCACTTCACGGTGCTTTTGCAACACTTTCCCCAAGTGCAGGGACCACAGCGCCAGTGGCGCTTGAAGATAGGATTGTGCTGTTAGCCTTGAAAGAATCTCAAGCTCAGCCCTTCTCCCATGCACAATGATGCCCTTCTGATTTCCTTGGTTTGAGGCAAGCCCGTTTGCTGGTTCATCTGGAGCAGCAAAACTAAACTTTGGTTTTTTAATAATAATAATAATAATAATAAAACTTTATTTTTATCCCGCCCTTCTCCCTAACGGGACCCAGGGCGGCTAACAACATATTAAAAAACAGATTTTAAAAATAACAAACATTTAAAAACACATTACAGAGGCCATAAAAACAGTAGTCAGATTAAAAGACAGACTAAAAGAGCAAGTTACCGAGGAATCAAGCCTGTAACAAACTAAAAGATGTATAAAAATGTTAAGAAGGCCAAAAATCAGAAGGCTTGTTTAAACAACAGTGTTTTCAGGCCTCGCCGAAAACTCTCAAGAGAGGGAGCCATTCTCAAATCAAGGGGAAGGGAGTTCCATAATGTTGGTGCCACTACCGAGAAGGCCCTATTTCTTGCAGCCGCCCCCTGGACCTCCTTGGGTGGCGGCACTTGCAAAAAGGCCTTCTCTGATGACTTGAGATGGCGAGCCGGATTGTACGGGAGTAGGCAGTCTCTAAGATATCCTGGCCCAGAGCAGTATAGGGCTTTAAAGGTCAAAACCAGCACCTTGAATTGGGCCCGGAAACGAATGGGCAGCCAATGTAGCCCCCGGAGAAGCGGACCACACGGGCCGCCGCATTCTGTACTAATTGTAGTTTCCGAACCGTCTTCAGGGGCAGCCCCACATAGAGCGCGTTACAATAATCTAACCTTGATGTCACCGTGGCATGGATCACCGTGGCCAGGTCTGCACGATCCAAGTACGGTCGCAGCTGGCGCACCAGCCGAAGCTGAGCAAAGGCCCCCCTAGCCACAGCCGCCACCTGAGAATCCAGGAGAATCCAGGAATCCCATTTTCTCTGTACACCAGGATGGAATGCCACAGCTTGGTCCTGGTTTCCAACCCTGACCCCCCCCCCCCAAGTGAGAATAGAAAGGACTCATGTTCTCCCACTGCATAGTTTGATATACTAGCAGGCTATTACATTTTTAACATAAGAAGAGCCCTGCTGGATCAGGCCAAAGGCCCATCTAGTCCAGCTTTTGGTATCCTACAGAGGTTCACCAGATGACACAGGGAGCACACAAGACAACAAGAGACTTGCATCCTGTTGCCACTCCCTTGCACTTGGCATTCTGAGGTAGCCTATGTCTAAAACCAGGAGGTTGCACTTACCCATCATGGCTTGTAACTTGATGGGCTCCACAAATCTGTCCAATCCCCTTTTAAAGGCAACCAGGCTAG
This sequence comes from Tiliqua scincoides, assembly GCF_035046505.1. Taxonomy (NCBI): domain Eukaryota; kingdom Metazoa; phylum Chordata; class Lepidosauria; order Squamata; family Scincidae; genus Tiliqua; species Tiliqua scincoides. Next base: position 20,374,484 of record NC_089825.1, read on the forward strand.
ACACCACCACCACATTCTGTGGCAAGGAATTTGATAGATTAAATACACCCTGGATAAAGACATACTTCCTTTAGTCTGTTCTGATTCTCCTGCCAGTCAATTTTAGTGGATGCCCCTGATGTTGTTAAGAGGAAAAAGAACATCCCTGCATAATTTTGTAGGTCTCAATCATGTCCCCCTAAGCACCTTTTTTCTAGACAGAAGAGCTCCAAACACTGTAGCCTTTCCTCATAAGGGAGGTGCCCCAGCCTGCCTTAACCCCTATACCATGGGCACTCAAGATGGCACCCAAAGATCTGATGATGCTCATGAAGGGATTCTAAAGAATTTGGGGTCAACAGGTCTACACCACTCACTTCACCTTCAAGGAATGTCAACTGCCACCAGCAGGATCCCTCTCGTAAGAACTGAGCCTTACAGCTAAGCCTTTGCATCTCCAAACGCTGAACAGATACATATTTTGTGTGCCAGCTGTTTCGCTCAATGCCTGCAACTTTGGCAGCCATCCCACAGACATTTACCTGGGAGTAAGTTCCATTAAATTCAGCAGAGATTACTCCTGAGTGGACACACATAGACTCGCACTGGTAGAGGACAGGAGCTCTACCAGAAGCTCTGTTCTCACCAGAGCAGAAAAATAACTCAGAGTTATGATTCTGAAAACTATTTTTGGCATCTTAGTTTCTTCGGATGCACTGGTTATGGTCAGGTCTGCTATTCTCCTTGTTCATCATATCTTTTTGCTGCTGTTTCTATATTGCATAAATGAAATACAACAGAAGACTTTAATCACTGGTACTATAAAGCTGGCAATTTGTCACTATAATAGTCTTCCTTCAGTGGTGTCACTAGGTATGACACCACTGGTCATCTCTCTTACTATTGTTTTTGCTCAAAGCCATTTGCAGCCCCAAATGTGTTGCTCAGCCTTGGATTTGGTGGGTTGACTTGAGTAAAATGTCCCTCTGCCCAGAGCTTGGGAGTGACTCCAACATGGCACTGGGCACGTCTATTGCTTGCATGCTTTTTAAGCCACTAGAGCTTTTTAGAGTGTCTTTTTAAAAAGCTGTTATCTGCTGTTACGTGAAAATCCCCTTTTTCCTTTTGTGATTTTATATCTGGTTATGTTATTATGGACTAAAATATCATACAGGCCAAACTCCCCATACAGGCCACAAAGGAGTCAAGTCAAGCTCATGGTGACAACATCCCCCTCCCTAAGGTTAACAAGTCTGGAAGAGCAAATCATTGTTTAAATGTCTCCTATTCCATGTATTGTTTTAAGTTTTAACCCAATCACTGCTTATTGTGTAAGTTCCCCTAGCTAGGAAGCCAGCCATTAGACACATTGAATTTAGCTGATAAGGGACATCCTGACCCCAAACACCCTGGTGGGTGGCAGTTTTCCCCCAGCTCAGTGCCCAGCCCATCTGGGTCACAAAAAAAATCCTTTTAAGAGAGGGCTTCACCTCATGCTCTCTCTCTCTCTGGCTGCCCCTCCAAGGCAGAGGTCCTCCCCCTAGGAATTCCGGCCCCCTCCCATCCATCTGCTCCTCAGGACAGGTAACTATCTTGCATTCTGGAACTCTTTCCCCTCTTTCTTTCCCACCTATTTCTCCCCTTCTCTCCCCATCTTTAGTTAGCAACTGAGTTTGGCAGACCAGGGACCCCTAAAATCCTTCCCTACAAATTTCCCTTTCCTAATTTCCTCGGATGCACCAAATACATGTCACATGCAACCACCATAAGCTAGGTACAGTTTTCAAGTACTAGAACCAAGAAATGTGCATTATGTTTACCTTTGTGCTTTTGTAATAAAAGTATAATCTTTTATTAGAAGTCATCTTTCTCCCAGTCTCCTCCTTAAGCTAAAAAAGGAATTTCTCTGCATTACGCTGTCTTGTTATCCAGCCTGCGATCCTGAGGTTCCAATAAGGGCACTGCAATTATTCCCCTATATAAAGCAGCCCTTTTGGTAACACTGCCACAATATCCTAACCCCCCTCCCAGCCCAGGAGACCCAACAAGAAACAATTTGTGCCCGCTTAATAGTGGTGCAGATCCAAGAAGACCTATTGGGGCCACCTGGCTGCTACATGGGGTAAAGGAGCATGACACTGCTTCCCTACCCCATTGGATGCAGCAGGCTCTGGCAGCTGCAGCCCTGGGCACTGGGAAGCATAGGATTAGCTGTTTGTCATCCCAATCCAAGGCATGTCTACTCAGAACTAAGCCCTATTGAGTTTAATGGAATTTACGTCAAGGTAAGTGTGAATAGGATTGCAGCCTGTGTTACATTTTCCATTGCAATCTAAAAACTTTTCTAAGCTGGAAAAGAAAATCTACAATTCTGCACATGTTGGGAGTGGGTCTGCTCCCCAAAGTTGGGTAGAATGATATAAAGCTCCTACATACATGCATACACATTGCAGGATTGTGACCCAAAGGATTAACCCATTTGAATGCAAAGATTTCATTTAACTGGGTAATGATCAGTTGGTGACCAGACACAATCCACAGTTTTTCCTGCCACTTATATTTGATTTCCTGCACCATAAATCCTCTTGCTACATAACTAGCGACTGCAAGCGATTGCAATGTTATAGTAGAATCTCCTCCACCAGTATGTGCAACAAGAAGTCCTATGGCGGGCAGAATTCTCCCATGCCACCTGTCTCTGATTACTGGGATAAGTAGCGCTGTGGTAGGATTTAATGCTTATTTGTTCTCTTTTGTTTTCTCGTGTTGTTGTTTGGGTGGGGCTGCACCTGTTCATTAGGCCAGTGTGGCTTTGGTAGGAGGGGTGAACCTTCTGAGTGGGCATATGAAGCCTTTGGGAATGGGTGTGAATTCAGTGCCCTTTCTGTATGGTGCCAATGTTCATTTTGGATGCTGTGCAGGTCTGTACAGCTTGTGCCCTAATTTATAGTCCCTCTGCCGGGTATTTCTCACACTGAGTTTCCCTGTTGTCTTGGAACGGTGCCACGGCTGCTTGGCGTCGTTAGATCAGATGCTTGACATGTTTCTGTCTGGTGAAGGCTGAATGGCTGTCATGTGAAAAACCTCCAACAGCCCTCATCAAGACATGTATCTTGGGCTGATGAGCTGATAGGACAATTCTGGGCTTGCTTTCAAATCCAAGGTAGTGGAACAGCAAATGCATGAACGCGTTTAGGAAATGGGCTTCAGAGAGCAAAGTTGGATCCAAATGCAAAACTGTGCCAAGGGCTGGCACAAATTCAAGATTTTGAGTAAGAATGAAGGCAGAACAATAACAGATAGATCTGGTTTCAGTTTGCCAGAAAGCTAGTTGTTTCCCGATCCAGAAAAAGCTTTCAGCTCCAGCAAGAAGAGAAACCATCCTCCTGGTACCAATATTGGGAAATGGCATTGCCTCCAGCCTCGGATCAGAAATGTAAGATCTTTTAACAGTGACATTTCTTTGCTCTGAATTCTTGTTTTTGGCGCTTTGTCATATTTTTGACAGATGCCTGTCAAAGAGATCTGCAAATAGAAGGGGACCATTTTTCGGCCTATTTGCACTAGGGTGATTGTGATTAAGAACCTTTTGAAACCCGTTGCCTGACAAATTCTCCTATTTGTCAATGACCTTTGCCAAAGCTGGGCAGTTGGATTGCTATGTGTGACTCCTTTATAACAGTTTCACTTCCGGGTTCCACAGGGATCTGTTTTGTTCTGCATGCTGCTGAAATCTACATACAACTGCTGGGAGAGATTGTGGTGCTGTCAATATGCTGATGATACACAGATCTGTCTCTCCATCTGGTTTTAAGGAGGCTAAACAACTGCCTGGCATCACTGAAGGATTGGATATGAGCTAACAAACTGAAGTGTAATCAAGACAAGATGAAAGTTTTGTTTGCTGGAAGAATGATTGAAGCAGGTGTTCCAGATGGGGTTGCACTCTTCCTTAAGGCTCAGGTGAGGTAGCTTGGGGGTTCTCCTTGACCTGGCACTGCTTAGGTTGATGTGCCATTGTCCTGGAGAAGGTCTGGTTATAGACATCTTAGCAGATCACATGCACTGTTTTCTAAAGCTACTCAGCTGTGTAACCATGTAGCTCGCTGTCCACTGAAACCAAGCTCCTTGGACCTCAGGGTTCCCAGAAGTCTGACAATGACATTTGACATCATCGCTGTGCAGCCAGAAACACCAAAGACCTGCTGTGCAGCAAGCAAGGGAGTCTTTACAGTGGTGCAGACCCCTTGGAGGGAATATTGGTCACATGCAGATTTAATTGCTTTAGCGTTGCTTTATATGGGACTGTCAAGAAATTTGGATTGTACAAATAGCAGCTGTTAGAATGCTGGCAGGAACCTGTCCATCAGATCACACAGTATTTACATTGTACTCAAGGGCCATCCATCCATGAGGCCTACTGGAGCAATTGTCTCAGGCAGGTTGGGGGGACTCATTATCCACCGAGATGCCTCCACTGCTCCATCTTCTCCTTCCACTCCATGGAGAGTAAAAGGAAGAGGGGGGCAGAGAGAAAGAGATAATGTGGAGGGGAGGAGAGTGGTGACCTTGAACATTAGAGAGTGGAAGGAACAGAGGCTGGCACATCATGGGGCGGGGCAGCAACATTTGGCGTGCTGCCTCAGGTGTCAGGAAATCTTGGGTCAGCCCTGATGGTTCTCACTCACCATCTGTTTCTGGGCCGAATTCAACTCTTAAGCTCTGAGACCAGGATATATAAAGGACTGCTGAGGCCCAACCTGCAACCTCTTACACTGGGCTATGATCCTTCCCTGGGGAGTATCAGAGCACCATGTGGGCTGAGGGAACCGGATGCACTGAATGAGCTCTTCTCATCCCCAAAATACATTCACATGTATTAAGAACATCTGTATGTGCACATGTCCTTATGGCAGGTGGAATAGATGGAATGTCTATTTTAATAAACACCTTTTATGGCCATTTATAATATTCTGAACTGAAGACACAATAGTTTACTACCTTGTTAAAAAACACAATAACTATTCCAGAAATCACCATTTCTAGTCACCATTTTTCCACAATACAAGAACATAAGCAAAGCTCTATTGGATTAGGCCAGAGGTCCATCTAGTTCTGCATTCTGTTTCCCACAGTGGCCCACCAGTTGCCTCAAGCAGAAGAGAGACATATTTCTCTGCTGCCGTTGCTTCCCTGACACAGATGTTCAAGGACATTCTACTGCGGAACCTGGAAGCCACACTAAACCCCCAGGACCACTGTTCCCTTTACTATGTATGAATATGTGCAGACATGCTCAAAGGTCACATGGGATATTTGAGTACCTTAATGCCACCTAGCACTTACGTTGCTTAGACCACAGTGATGATAGCAAGAAGGTGAAGTCAGGGACACAGAATTGAGTTAAAAATGCACAGGAGCACCACCAGGACATTGTCATTTGAACAAGGCCTGTCACACCATTTCCCCTCTCTGGTTTAGAGTTATAAATATATAAACAATAGGCAGATTCAGCTGTGTCACTAGGGTTGGTGTCAATGGTGCTGCTCTCATGGTTCTGTCCCTTCCAGTCTTGCTCTGGCCCAATCCTCTCACAAAATGGGGCTGACTTTGCAGCTTAGTCTTTCACCATGGTGCTCCCAGGCCAGTCACCCATTGCTTTGCCTCCAGGCTGGCCAGCTTCCCACTTAAGTCATTTTGGTGTCACTCGTTCTGGTGATGTCACCTGGTGCAGTCTGCACCCCCCCTACAAATGATATAGTCCAGGATGGTTGGCTGATGTCTCCTCTGTGGGCACCAGTGTCCTGGCTCTCTCTCTTTTCTGTCAGATGAAGGTAGAGTTAAATTGTTTCTTTATATGGCCAAAAGGTGACAGGTGTTGGTACCAAATGGTATAGCTAAAGGAAGAGGGTTGGGACTTCAAGGATCAACTGCACCTGCAAGCATTTTTTTCCCCCACTTGAGACCACTGTCTAAGTCACTTCCTTCACTTTAACAAAGAGCTCTAAGGGATACAGAAACTTGTCTATCAAGCAATCAGTACAATACCATACAATATCTTGACCCAGCTTATACTTACTCACCGCAGACACTCGCCTCTAAGTCGATCCCACAGATAAGTTGAGGACAGGTTTTGAGCCAACAATCATCAAATTTTCTATGACTTTCTAGTCGGGGGTTAAACTTAGGGGGGTGTCTGACTATAGTTTTGTCTGATTTTACTCAAGGCCAGATCCTGAAAAATAAGCCACCACTAATTGTTATCTAAGAACTGTAGTCTCTAATTTATTAAAAACATTGTGTTGGCATCCTTCAGTCTCGGAAGACTATGGTGTCACGCTCTGAATGGTGGTTCTGGAACAGAGTGTCCTCCAGTGCGTGAAGCCTGGATAAAGTAGGTATGGAGGATAGGCTGTTACCCATGCAGCAAATCCCTCCTCTCCACGTCGCTGAAATGGTCCAATGGAAAGGCAGAAGCCATTACGGTTGGTTCCAGCGGCGTCGCAGGAGTTGCCAGAACATGACTGTGTTCAGCCATGAACTGCCTCAGGGACTCCAGCTCCGGATTTTGCCTTTGACTCTTGAAGCCTTTTCCATAACTGGATGTAGCCACAAGGCAGTGGAGGTTTGGGATCAGAGTTTTCCTTCTCTCAGATGAGCTGCCTTCCCAGGCTGACGAGTCCCATGTGGCTGTTTAGTCGCCTCTTACGACAAGTACAGCCAAACTGAGGGCCTATTCTTATCCCCAGCCCCCAGGGAGATTAAAAACATAGTAAAAGATCATAAGATACATTTTTATTCTTTTAAAATTCTGGTCTTTATCACCTTTTTGTAAGCACTATCAGAGTAAGTGCACTGTAAACTGTTGTTGGCAACCTTCAGTCTCAAGAGACTATGGTATCGCGCTCTGAAAGGTGATTTTGGAACATCGTCTAGTGTGGCTGAAAAGGTCAATTTGGGAGTGACAATCCATTCCACAATGGGAGCAAGTGCAGTCTGACCCTGGTCTGTCTCCCTGGCTATGGGCCTTCCTTCTTTGCCTCTTTGCCTCAGACTGTTGGCCAAGTGTCTCTTCAAACTGGGAAAGGCCATGCTGCACAGCCTGCCTCCAAGCGGGCCACTCAGAGACCAATGTTTCCCACTTGTTGAGGTCCACTCCTAAGGCCTTCAGATCCCTCTTGCAGATGTCCTTGTATCGCAGCTGTGGTCTACCTGTAGGGCGCTTTCCTTGCACGAGTTCTCCATAGAGGAGATCCTTTGGGATCCGGCCATCATCCATTCTCACGACATGACTGAGCCAACGCAGGCTGTTCTGCCAAATTTTCGACTCCTGCCGACCACGCCAATTTGTCCTGTTCAAATATCCCAACTTCCTTCTAATGCCTGCTTTTCGGCTAAATAACACCCTCTTTATCTCTAGGAACAACAGCTGTGGTGTGCAAAGGAATGAACACAGAACTTCTTATCTATAGCAATTAACAATAATTTATTGCTACAAACACATATACTCCCTGCAAGTCCTCTTGTCCAGAGGCTTTCCCTCCCCCAAAACTCCACTTAACTCCGTGGGTGAAGGTCTGACACCTCCAGTCCAAGTCCAATCCGGTCTCCAAAGCACAGTCCAGTCTTCCCAGTCCAGTCTTCCCAGTCCAATCTTCTGCAGTAGAGTTCTCCTCTCCAGCAGAGTGTCTCCTCTAGCAGGGTCCTGGCAGTCCTCTCTTCTGTGTCCTCCAGCAGAGTTCTGGCAGTCCCCTTCTCCCAGTGTGGGTCCGTCCGGGTTTCCCTCTGGGTCAACGTCCAACTTCCTCTGGGTCAGCGTCCCGCTTCTGGGTCAGGGTCCTCCCTCTGGTCAGCGTCCTGCTCCTCACTCTAGGTCAGCATCCCGCTCTTGGTCCTGGGTCAGGGTAGCCTTTGGTCTTTCTGAAGCTGCCTTTTATCCTTTGGATGTCTCATCATCCAAAATGCAGCTCAGCTGTGAGCTACCTTGCTAGCCCCTTGTTAAGTCCAAATTAGGCTCAGCTGAGCCATCTCTTCAATCCATGTCCATTCAAAGTCCCATCAAGGCCAAATGAAGCTCAGGTGTCCATCCAGGTCTCCATTGGCCTTGATTGATTACAGCTGTGGAGCCAGCCCTGCCCTTCCCAGAGCTGTCAAACAGCTGTCAAAACAGGGAATCGCTGTCAACACCACATCATCCACCTGATGATCTTCTGATCTTCCATTACACAGGCGTCTCTGTTTCAGCAGTGCATACATGCTAGGGATTCCAGCATGTTCCAGGACTGTGTCGTTTGGAACTTTGTCGTTTGGACTGTGTCGTTTGGAACAGATGATGCCGAGAATGCATCAGAGGCAGCGCATGTGGAAAGCGCATGTGGAAACTACATACCAGTAAAACAGTGGTTCCCAACCTGGTATTCATGTACTCCCAGGGACACTCAACAGGACCTTTAGGAGTACTTGAAAAAGAATGGAATAATGCAGGTCATGCTCCAGAATGCCTTGCAAGACAGGAATGCCTTGCAAGGACCAGCAAGGCAGGAAGGCAGGTAGCTAGTTGGCTGTGAAAGCCCCACCAATAGCTAGTTTTTGGTCATCAATTCATGTATGAACCAGTGATTGAAAACCAGCACAGTAAAAAAGCTGAAACATAATATGGAAAGTGATCAATCACCCAGAATTTCTCAGCACACTTCTGGTGCAAAAGAGTGCAAAGGCAGAGTCTTCTGTTCTTCAAACAGATGAAAAGAGAAAATATGTGATGAATACATGAAGTCTGGGCTTTCGTATAGAGGAGATGAGGGCTTGTATTATTAATTACAAACATTTTGCTAATATGAAGGGTACAGTTTATGGAAATGGTCTGCCAAGGGATATGCAAGTGAAAAAGGTTCGGAACCACTGCAGGAGATCCATGAATCAAATCCACCTTTAAGGTGTCTGGTGTGTTAAGCCAGAAGCTCTACGTACAACATACAACCCATACAACACATAACTGGGAGCGTGCAATTCAATTCACAGCAGAGAGATGCAGCTGCATATATTTGCAAACCTTTTTACTCAGAAGTAGACCCACTGCTTTCCATGGGTGTTATTCTTAAGGAAGGGTGCATTGAATTGTAGCCTGCTTCAGATGGAAAGGAACATTCCCATGCTGGTGTTTCAAAAAACAGACCTGCTTTGCAAGCATTTGCCAAGCAGAACCAGGCTGCAGCAGAAGGAAGGAGAATTAAAGGTTAACAAATTGCTTCTAAGGAGCTGCCTGGTGCTTGAGAAATTTGTAGACTGTCTGCCCTTGAGAAAAGAAACTCTTCAGAGTAGAAAGGCTCTACCCTCTGATTGACCCGGAGATAAGGCAAAGTGATAATTGGAGCTTGATTACTTGGCAAAAATTTCAGGTACTATAGGCTAGGTACTTTATAGAAACAAGATGATCTGTCTGTTTTATTTACCCCAGCTTAGAGCAAAATCACTCCTCCTGTGTGGTTAAAGTAGTTCTTTGCTGCCACCTTGTGTGTTAAAATGGAACGAATGCATTTTCTCATCCTTCTCAGTCTTCACATTGCTGTTCCTGCTGTACCTGAAGTTCTCTTTTGTCTTGCCATGGATATTACACTCTCGTACTGCAAGCCCTGATAAGAACTTGCCAGAATATTTCAGATATCCCTGTCTCAGTTCTTTATCTGGGGTGTCTTGATCTGGTTCCATCACATTCTGCCCCTAATTTGTCAACTTGGGGCACAATCCTAACCCCTTATGTCAGTGCTTTCCAGCACTGACATAAGGGCAATGCAGCTCTGAGGTAAGGGAACAAACATTCCCTTACTTTGAGGAGGCCTCCATGAGTGACACCCAACTGCAGGATGCAGCACATGTCCCATTGGTACTGCTATGCTAGAAAGCACTGGCATAAGGGGTTAGGATTGCACCCTATGTTAATTTCCCAGTTTGGCAACTTGGGTTTGGATGAACTTCATATGCTTCAATTGGAGAGCATGTTCAGTGCATAGTCCCACCTGAATTCATGTATATGCACCCCTTCCTTCAAGCACCCTCGAGAAGACAGTTTAGTTCCTCAAGAATCCTGTAGATAGGCTAAGTTGGGGAAGGAAGAGACTTATGCCCAAGGCCATTTTTAAAAATCCATTTTAATAAATACCTGTATATAGATTTATAAACATTACACACACAGAGAGAGAGAGTTATAAAAACAATAAAATATAGTTTTAATGATATTCTGTTCTGCCAAATCCCAATCCACTGGGCCTTGTGCCCACTTAAGTCTGATTAGTTTCCCTAGTGAAACTCACCAGTGCAGCAAGCAAAAGTCAGAGTCCAGTTCCAGTCCACAGATTTCAAGTAAACCAGTCCAATCAATGAGAGTTGCCAAATCAGAGTCCAGAGCCAATAAGCCAAGTTACAGTCCAAGGTCAGGTTCCAGGTAAGTCAGTCAAATCAGTCAGGGTATCCAAGTCAAAGTCCAAAGTCAATATGCCAAGTCCCAGTCCAAGGTCAGATTCCAAAGTCCATAAGCCAAGTCAGTCTCCTCTCCAACCTGCACTCCTCCTACAACCCACAAACCCTTCCTGCCACAGGTGCTCCTTATATCCCTGAAGGCCCTATTGCCTTCAAGTGGCTGCAGCTGTGCAGCACACTCTGCTGGATGCCCAGACTTTACCCTTAAAGGGGCCACTGCTGACACCACAGCCTACCTCCTTTCCAGATCTTCCGCGATTCCAATACAACATCTATATATTTTATAAACATCTGACCATGTATAAATATTACACTTATTACCATCTTTGTAACAAAGTTACAGTCTTTGATTTTCAAGACAGCTTCCAGCATCCTTAATAATATTTAAATAACAGGTACAATGCAACATCACCAGCAAAAGTTAAAAGAAAAAATGGTAGTAAAACCAATTGCACCAAAATCACTGAAAAACAAACTAGTTTTTTTACTTAGTGTCTCAAAACCATCAAATTTGGTACCAGGGGAATGGATAAGGGAATTTCTTTCTAGAACAGAGGTACTAATATTTATTTATTTATCACATTTATATACTGCCCTTTCTCCAAGGAGCTCAGGGTGCTGTACATAGTTCCTCTCCTCTTTTTGTCCTCTCCACAACCCTGTGAGATAGGTAAGGCTGAGAGATTGTAAGTGGCCTAAGGGCACCCAGGAAGCTCCATGGCTGAGCGGGGATTTGAACCTGGATATTCTAGGTCTAAGTCAAATTCCGAAACCTCTATACCATCCTAATACGTTTTCCAGACTCACAAAGAGAGTCTGGTCCAATAAGAAGCTGACTGAACATACCAAGATCCAGGTCTACAGAGCTTGCGTCCTGAGTACACTTCTGTACTGCAGCGAGTCATGGACTCTTCGCTCACAACAGGAGAGGAAACTGAACGCTTTCCACATGCGCTGCCTCCGATGCATCCTTGGCATCACCTGGCAGGACAAAGTTCCAAACAACACAGTCCTGGAACGAGCTGGAATCCCTAGCATGTATGCACTGCTAAAACAGAGACGCCTGCGTTGGCTCGGTCATGTCGTGAGAATGGATGATGGCCGGATCCCTATGGAGAACTCGTGCAAGGAAAGCGCCCTACAGGTAGACCACAGCTGCGATACAAGGACATCTGCAAGAGGGATCTGAAGGCCTTAGGAGTGGACCTCAACAGGTAAGAAACCCTGGCCTCTGAGCAGCCCGCTTGGAGGCAGGCTGTGCAGCATGGCCTTTCCCAGTTTGAAGAGACCCTTGGCCAACAGTCTGAGACTCAGAGGCAAAGAAAGAAGGCCCATAGCCAGGGAGACAGACAGGGGACAGACTGCACTTGCTCCCAGTGTGGAAGGGATTATCACTCCCGAATCAGCCTTTTCAGCCACACTAGTCGCTGTTCCAGAACCACCATTCAGAGCGCGATACCATAGTCTTTCGAGACTGAAGGTTGCCAACAACAGACAGAGATTTCTAATTCTGTTGCTGGTGGGCACTACACCTTACCTCTATAGGTAGAGGTACCTAGACTGTGGTTTCTGATGAAAATCTTAACAATTGGTCACATTTGTATAAATACATCTCACCGGTGTTTGAAGGGGAAACTTGTGAGAGTGATGTGCAGGCTTCATGTAAGCCACATGAGCCTGCCCATGTCAGCCACAAAACACAAAAATGGAACTGCAATAGTGCTCTCCTACCAGTGCCAAATGAAGATGATTATCTCCTTTGATCCTTTTAAAAGTCGAAAGTTAGTGCTGTATTACCATGCTGAGTGGGAGAAATAACATCTTTTGTCTCATCATAGAAGATCTTTCGATACACAAAGCCCTTGGAATGAGTTGCTTTTAATTCTGCCATTTAACTGCAGACTCCAAAAGCAGTTTTCATTATCCCTGTGGATGAAAAGAGAGAGGGGCAACTAGTTTGAGTGTGCTTCATTTGCAGTGCTGCCCCTTCTGTAGCTAGCTTGCTGCTTCTGGCACCATCCCAGATCCAGTGGAGGACATGCCTAATGCCACCCTTAGCTGGCATTATCCCCCTCTTCAGTTGCCTTTCTTCAAACGTAGTACCAGTGAGCCAGGCCAGACAATGAAGGCCCCACCATATAATGAAGGGTTTGCTGTGAATAGATTGAAAGGGGATCCATCCTTTGGATCCCTGGAAGATGGTTCACCTGGTGCTCCGACTGCTCCTCATATGACACCTGAACCAACCCCTTCTCATCACTGCTGCTTCCCAAATCAAACAAGCTGCCTTTGGTTCTGTACTGCATGAAGATGCAAATCAGGGACCTGAAGTCTCTACCTTCTGTTGCACCTGTGGCTAAGAGCACTGAAGAGAATCAGGGTTGAGAGCCAGTTCCAATGACAAAGAGCTTCTCCTTTGATTCTTTTGATGCTTGATAGCAATTCGATTGCCACCTGCCATCTAGTTTTAATCTGCGCCCCCATGATCCACTTGTGTGTGGAGATTTTGGCAAAGGAACAAATGGGAATTGCTTTTAAGTGCAGGAGGTATTAGTGTCTCATCAGAAGGATTTTTGTGACCAGGACAGCATCTATGCCAACCTAGTGCCCAAACAACTGTTGTTCAGGGCTCTGCTAGCTCATTATTATTATTATTATTATTATTATTATTATTATTATTATTATTATTATTATTATTAAGTGAGGATGATGATGCTTACTCTTTCTGTAGCAGTTCTGTAGAGTTCTTCAGCCCTGCTATGAGCTAAGTTGCTATTATTACTCTTTTCCTGGCATTTAGTGACTCACAGTGCAATCCTTTGCATGTCTACTCAGAAGTAAGTCCCAGTGCTTCCAGGAAAGATTGCATCCCGATAGAAGGGATGCACTGAAAATGACTTCTGATCATTAAAAGTGAACTTCTATTATCCGGAGCAGAAACACTCACGAAAAGAGGTTTATATGGAAGAAGAGATTTCTGAAATGTCCCAGTTCTTGTTGCAATGACTATTGAGATGTACGAGAAGGACTTATGAGCACATGACAGTCATTGCTGGCCCATCCATGAGGCCATCTGATGCGAGTTGCATGAGTGGCAGATTGGAAGAGTCCAAGGAAGCACTGGATTCTGGGTGACCTTCACCCTAAGTGTGCTGCCATCATCTCCCTCCAGCCTGCCACCAGAGCAAGCTGCAATGATCTGCCTTCCATTCACTCATGCAAGAAGCTGATAATTCCCTTCTTACTATGCTTCTTGAGTGCTGCCTGAATGTGCTGTCCCTGTAAATGAAACCAGAAACTCCACGCATCCAAGTTTCATGGCAGTGCATAAGAAACATGGTACTAGTTTGAGGGGGGGGGGTTTTGTAGTACAGAGGTGGCAGTCCTGAGGCAGCTGTCTGTATCACACCACCCCTGATGACACTATTATACAAAGACTGTGTTTCATTGGTGAGATCCATGGGCGGGTCTAAAATGCAGAAAACCTCTCTTTCCTTTATCGTTTGGGCCTGGTGAGGTAAAGCAAACAGTTCAGTGCAGAAAGAAAAGCAATTTCTGTGGACAGGTAGTGGCCATAGCAATACATGCCAGGATTGTTGATGCTGCTGGCTTGCTCTTTCCAGCAAACAAGGGCAGAGTCGACCAGCTGCTGACACCTTTCATTCCGTTGGGAAACAATTTGGACACTTTCTCAAAAGTGTTGGTGTCAGTTCTGATCCCACACTTCTGCTCCCCCCCACTCCAATACTGGTTTAAAGCAGTGGCTCTCTTGCTCTCACCCACCTTTGTGGGAAATTCATGGCACTTTCCAAGAAAAGGAAATTTGACCGAGTGAATCATTTCCCGCCAACTTCTTCAAAACCAGAGCTTCTTCATAAAGAACAATGGTTCACTTTGGACTGTGTGGCCATGGACAAGATCTCCAAGGACTATAGCCAGAGTTCACCAAAGCTGGGCTCTGTGATTCCTCCTTATGAAGCTCAGCGGGACCCCCATGCAGCTGCCTATTTTTCAAGCAAGCCCGTGCTTCCCTTGATCCAAAAAATGGGATGGGTAAGTCCTCATGGGAAGAAGGGAGAAATGGGAGCCAGGATACTGCTCCTCATCCAAGGTGATGGATACTGTTCAAACAGGTAGTGTCAATTTGGGAATACTGTATTAGAGTAATTTCCAATATGTTTGTTGAAAACTACACACATAGAGTGGGTTGATAGATGCAGCAAATATGCGGCACCTCTTTGTAAATGTGGTTCCTAGATTAGGTGTCTCTCTCTTGGGTGGAATATAAACAGTTCCTCCAGCTTTTTTGCTTGCCACTTTCCCTCTGAAAAATCCTGTTGCAGTCCTGGAAGGGAATCAGTCTCCCACCTGACTTTCATTGCTCTGCTCTTTCAGCCATTTTAAGTTATAACCACATTTTGAATTGTATCCACATTCTTTCCTCTTTCATCCAATCGTCCACACCATTCGTTCTTATGTATTTTTCTTTTATTTCTGTTTGTTTATGCATTGATATATAGTTATTTACATTTTTCGCCAGCGCCAATGAATTTGCAAGCAAAATCAGGCTGTGCTTTGAAATTCATCCATTTTTGACTTTCATCCATGCTCTGGGCCCTAACCAGACAAAAGTGCAACTCGTTGCTGCATCTGAGGAAAGAGAAATAAAATAAATTGGTTTGTTGATTTGCACGAATGATGAAGGGGGAAATGGAAGAGGAAGGATGCTAGTTTCTGTCTTAGATTAACCAGGATAGGATGTTAAAAAATTTACAGGTGAATCGACGTGCGTCAAGTTATGAGCGATTGGTAGACCACTTCCAGCACAGAGGAGATGCAGCGCTTTACTTGCTGAACAGAAATAAAGCCGGAGCAGGTACTCAACAAAAAGCCTTTGTAGACAAATGTTATGTTACACATCAGTCTGATGTTTTCTGTAAGTTGCAACTCTTCATGTTATCTCCGTGTTTAGAGGTCTTGCTCTGGACTGAGACTCTGGCCTAATTCTCTTCGAGGTGGTACACCTGTTTCTGGGCTGAACCACTTCATGCTGCATATGGGAGTTGGTATCGTGTGATAAACTGCATCTCCACCACCACCACCACCCCCCCGAATCCCATAAACACACATGCCCAGGTGGAAGACAATCAGCTTTCCATTTGGAGCATTATCTTGGTTTAGGGTGAAGGAAGGATTGCCCTGAAGCACACCAACCCAGTTCATGCTGCTAAATGTTGGAGTTTGTTTACTGAATGCAACTGCCATGATTACATAATCGGTGACTGGAAGGCTTGGGGTGAGGTGCTGGAACTTGGGCTCTCTGCAGTTAGGCTCTTGGGCCTCACCTCTTGCACCAACAGTGCTATGTTTCCATGCCAGTCTGACAGGTTGAGTTGTGTTTTTGAGGTGCCATCTAGGCTATTGTACTAGATGGGGGCTGGCCCTGAGGGTCAGCTGACTGAGCTGAGCATTCAGACAGCTGACCTCAAGAGCTACCGCATTTCCACTATGCCCTGATTGATGGATTCATGAAGACATGTTTCACCCAACGTGGTGCCTCCAAGGTGACTTACAACCACAAATTAAAAGCACAATTCACCATGATTTTGCAGGTACAAGTCCAAGTAGAACTCCTCACACAGCAGAGGCTTACCCCCCAGGTAAGACAGCAAATGTTCCCTTATTCAGAGGAGACCTCCACAACTGCCCCCGCCCCCCAGAATGCAGCAGTAACCTTTTTGGTGCTGCTGCATCAGCGGGGGTGGGGGGAAATTGATAGGATTGGGCTGTTAGGCTCTGTAACTGAGAAGGCCCTTTACCATGTCCCAGCCAAGCAAACCTGATGGCAACAGAACATGGAACTTGGCCTCAGATGAGGAACTTAGTGGAAAAATATCCTAATCCCAACCCAGCTGTGGCTTTATGGGGCCATAACCAGCAATTTGATTGTGCCTGCTTGTGGGTTTCCAGAGGCATCTAGCTGTCTGCTGGGGAAAGCAGGCTGTTGAATTGGTTGGATCTTTGTTATGATCTAGCAGGTCTCTTCTCATGTTCTTATTTATTATCAGTGGCATAGCTAAGGGATCTGGTACAAAAACACTTCCTGGGGTGTTAACAGTCTCTGGGGGGTCAGACGCCCAGAACACCCCCCCCGGGGGGGCATCTGGGAGATAGAGTGAGGCATTTCACAAAAACCAGAAGTGTCTTTCTAAGCCCTTCTGGAAGCCTTCTCAGGAACTCCTCCCAGACACCTCAGGATCCTCTGTCAAGGTGTGGATTGGCACCCCAAGGCATGGTACCCAGGGCAATGTATCCCCTGCTCCCTAGCGATGCCACTGTTTATTACCATCATTAATATTCACACCAAGAATAGCAGGGCTGGTCCAAGACGTCCTGGTGCCTGAGTTGGTGTGCCAAATGCTGTTCCCCTTATCTGGCAACATGCCAGTTTCTGCTCCTTCCACTCCTTGAAGTGGAAAAGGAAGTGGAGACACAGTTGCAGAGGAGATGTGGAAGAGAAGGGAGGAGAGTGGTGGCCTAGAGTGTCAGAGACACTAGACAGAGTGTCTAGTCCATTATTCTCCTCCACACCTCTTCTTCCTCTCTGTCCTCCTCTTCCAATCTAGGGAATGGGAGGAATAGGAGAAGTAGTGTAGGTAAGTGGGCACATAAGGGTTGGTGTCTCCTACTAATCTGCTGTCTGAGATGCCTACCTCTGCTGGCCTCATGAATGGGTTTGCCCTGAAGACTGACTTTCCATCTAAAGTGTAGGATTCACAATAGATACTCAAATTGTACTATATCAAGTTCATTATTATTATTTTTGCTCCCATTTGTTTAATGTTCAAACATTTTTTTGTTCACAATGAACCAACTTAAATCTCTATCTGCATTTGTGCCTCCCTCAGGTCATTCCATAGCACAGGTGAGGGGTCACCAGCTATATCTTAGCTCAGTTAAACCTGTGTTGGGCTACAATGGAGCCTATGGCTACCGAAGGAACACCCCGTCTCTGCGCAGAAGACCATCATCCTTTGGGATTCTTACCAAGTTGCCAATTTATTAGCTTTCTTTCACCAGCTACCTTCTTCCCCTTCTCCATCATAGTGTTAGTGCTGGACCACTGAGGTGCAAAGCTATATTTCTGCATGCAATGACAAATATCTCATTCACCACAGCTATGATGGACCAACTAATTGTGTGGGATTTGATTTCTAGTTTGTAGAGAGCTATTAGAATGCCTTGTCTATCTGCATATGATAAAGTAGCACCTAACCCACATCTTACTCATCTTTATGGTCAATATAGTACAGTTCATCCCCCTCTTCATACCCATAGCACAAGTTCCTCCCTTTCTGTCATGTTCCAGCCATACAGCTGGTGTTGCACTCTGCCTGGCTAATCTTCCTAAGCAAAGGGTCCCTCTCTGATTCATATGCATGCTTTCAGTGGCCCAGTGTTCCCCAGGCCCTGTGTGCTCCTGCTAGAGGTAGCCTAGATACTGGGAGCTAGAGAAGGTGTCTGTAATACTCACATGCACTGGCTATTTTGTTGTTAAGAAGAGTGGTTGTTAATGACCCAGGAGGTTAGTGTTTCCTTAATGGGAGCTGAAGTCTGAGAGATATCTGATCATCTCTCTGCAGTGTTAGTCATCAGAACTTGAAGGAGTTGACCTCCCCCCCCCCAACTTGTAAATGTTGTTGGACAATTCAGGAACTTCAGCAAGGAAGTGAAAGACAATCACAGACCCAGGCAGGGTCTTTGGACAGCTCCTGTGTCTTTCTTCCAATGGTTTTGTTTTCAGCAGTGATCAGCTTTGGTTGAGCTGCAGCAACCACAAAAATGATGTTTGAGGGTTGCCAGGTGATTCTTGAAAGGACAATTCTAGTGCCATTGGATCACATGGGTGAATTCTCTTATGTCTGCTCATTGGGGACAAATGAAGCATTTCAGAGCGATGTAAAGGCATGACAAATGCAGACTTGCCTTAGACCTTTTATTAAGATGTCATTGCTTGCAAACATCCAATATTTCTAGAAACACTGATGGAATTGATGGAACACAGAATGCACCAAGCAGCTAAGTCTCTTGTTAGAATCTTCTTAAGCCTAAGACATTAGAATGTGGTGGGCAGCCCAATTCTACTGAGGGTTTACATGGTGGATCTCGCAATCCACTGCAGTAAGTCCCAGTCCAGCATTGTAAAATATGCTCCACTGTTCTGAACTGTGGGACCGCCAGTACAAATAGCTGGAGGCCCTGCAGGTGCAGCAATGTTTAACCCAGGCCATGTTGGAGCAGGTAAAGTGATGGCAGGGGCAAATCATAGGCAGTTCAAACAAGGATTGGCATGGGGAGTGGAGCAGGCAAGGGGCAGTTTAAGGGCTGGAGGGGGGATGGATCTTGATGGTAGTCATGCACACTGGGATCCTATTCTCCTATTCCTGGTCTGATACCCCCCACCCCCACCCCAGGCTTCTTAGACTTACGTCAGCTAAATAGCTGGCATAGGTGACAAGGAGACACATTGGCAGCCAGGCAACTTAGGAAGCTAAGCAAAACATATTTTTATTTACCTCTCCTTGGAATAGGAGCATTTGGAAGATGCTTTAGTGAATTCCCAATACTTCCGAACATATGTCATAGTTGACAACGTAGTCCATATCAGTGATCAGAGACAGCTGAATAGCTTGCTGTGTTTTAGGGCCCAATCCTATTCAACTTTCCAGTACCAATGCAGCCCTGAGATAAGGGAAAAAAAGTTCCCTTACCTTGAGGAGGCCTCTGTGACTGCCCCTCCCACCACAAGATTCACCTCATGCCCTACTGGCGTGGCTGTATCAGTGCAGGAAAGTGGGACAGGATTGAACCCTTAGTCTGAAAATCCAAAAGGTGACCCCATAATGGTAAAAAATATCTTTAAAAATGTGCTGCCTTGTAATGATACCCAAAAATCTGCTACCTGGAACAGGTCTTTTTACCCTGTCATCTATCCAAGCACTGATCAGAATTAAAACGATCTAGCTCCAGCAAAGTGACAATATCATGTACCTCCAGTCCAGACCATGCCTGAGAAGAGCACAGTGCTCAGCTGACAGCTATATGAATGTAATTTTTTGACCTCAATTTTCTACAAAATAGATGCACCCTAATCCAGAGAGACATATTTATTTATTTATTTGGGGATCTTATATCCTATCTTTCTGCTTCCAAGAAAGCTAACAAGGCAGCTTATAATTCATTTAAAACAATCATAGTTCATGCTGCTAAAAATCATAAAAACACAATTTAAAAGAAACAAACTTTTATAATATAAAAAGCTTTATAAAAGCTTATAATTCATTTAAAACAATCATAGTTCATGCTGCTAACAATCATAAAAACACAATTTAAAAGAAACAAACAATTTAAAAGAAACAAAACAGCAGCACATATAATTGGTCAGCAGTAAAATAGCAATAGACCAATACTGTACTTAAATTATATGTTAAAAGCCTCCTGGAGTTAAAAAAAAAAAAAGTCTTTGATAGAAGGGCAAGGCTTTCCAGAGCTCACATGTGATAGCAGATAGCAACATATCATGATGCTGTTGATGCACATTTATTCTCAAGTCCCTGTCTGCATCATGGTGTTTATACAGGCTTTACAGGTATCTCTTTTGAAGCAGCTATATATCTACCAGTTTTTACACCCAACTTGTTGCCTACCACTGCAGACAGATTGGAACCTTGAGAATAGAACTTGCTCAGATTTTGACATCATTGGGGCTTGGTGTGCTACTTCTACATTCTGGTGTCCCAAATGGATGGAAAACAGAATCAGCCTGTCTGTCTAACACAGAAGTGTCAAACTCGTTTCATACCAAGGGCTGAATGACATTCATGATGCCTGCTGAGGGCCGGAAGTGATGTCGTTAGGCAGGAAGTGATGTCATTAAACAACTCATAACCAAAAATAAGCACTTTTTCCTCACTTAGGAATTCATTAACTACAAATAACAGAAGAGAAAACATGCAAACCTTTATCATATTTCAAGATATGGGAGAGCCCAACTTTTGTGGGGGCTGCCCTTTTAGCAGTAACACCTCAGCACTGCTCAGCAGCTGAGAACCTGAGGGCCAGATAAAAAGCTTCCATGAGCCACATCCGACCCCCGGGCCTTATGTTTAACACCCCTGGTCTAACAAGTGGTAATTTAATGAACGAGCTGGAATCCCTAGCATGTATACACTGCTGAAACAGAGACACCTGCGTTGGCTTGGTCATGTCGTCAGAACGGATAATAGCCGGATCCCAAAGAATCTCCTCTGTGGAGAACTTGTGCAAGGAAAGTGCCCTACAGGTAGACCATAGCTGCAATACATCTGCAAGAGGGATCTGAAGGCCTTAGGAGTGGACCTCAACAGGTGGGAAACCCTTGCCTCTGAGCAGCCCGCTTGGAGGCAGGCTGTGCAGCATGGCCTTTCCCAGTTTGAAGAGACACTTGGCCAACAGACCGAGGCAAAGAGGCAAAGAAGGAAGGCCCACAGCCAGGGAGACAGACCAGGGACAGACTGCACTTGCTCCCAGTGTGGAAGGGATTGTCACTCCCAAATTGGCCTTTTCAGCCACACTAGACGCTGTGCCAGAACCACCATCCAGAGCGCGATACCATAGTCTTTTGAGACTGAAGGTTGCCAACAAGGAGGAGGATATTTTAAGTTAATAGGCACCCCAAATTCATTATATTAACGTTTTTGAAAATGTACAAATGCATTTGCATATAATTATTGTACTGATTAAAAATCAAACAAATAATCAACTACCAATATTTAATTGACAGACACATTTAGTTTGCATATTCCTTCGTATGTCTGGATCTGCAGTCTGTCCTGGATTTAATGGGAGCTCTGGCATTTAAAAGACCTCTGTGTGCTTGGGGCTGTACGTAGCCGACTGCATCAAACAAATGTATTCAATCACAGAACATGCACAGCTGTTCTCACATCAGAGGCTTGGCATCCAACACATATGTGAGAATTATCTTAACTATATGTACACAAAATTTACTACAGGCACTGGATACACAGTCAAGGGGGCCCTCACCAGCAAAAGAGATTTCAAAATGAAAGCATTTCAATGATCAGGCTGTAAAGATGCATATGCGTCACTGAGTTGCGCTTGGTTTAAATGTCAGTGAAACACTGTTGATGCAGAACCTCTGCCCAGATGGCTCAGGACCGTCGTTGAACACGTGGCCCAGGTGGGCATCACACTGCAAAAGAAGAACAGGTTTGACTGTAGTGCCAATATCTTAAATTAAGGCACATCTGTTTAAATGAAGCATGTTCATGCGTTTCCAAATAACCGAGGTATAAAGTGAAACATCTCCTAGCTAAACTACTTGTGAAAAGATCCCTTTCCTGTGTCAAATGGCTTCCTAGGTCAGACACAATCAGCTGGGTCATATACAAACAGTTGGTTTGAAATCTTGATTTGTTGGGGATGTATGTATCAGGCAGAGATGTAGCTACTGCAAAAATTTTTCCCACCTCCCCAAGCACTTTGGTGGCCTCAGTACTTCTCAGGACTCAGAAGGCCTGCCAGAAGCCTTAGAAATACACTTCTGGTTTTAGCTAAAAATGGGTTTCTAAGGCTTTCGGCAGGCCTTCTGAGACCCAAGTAGGCCGTGTGGCCTCCCCAGGCCTCAGAAAGGCACCTCCCTGACACCCCAGGCACAACTCCTGAGGGAATTGGCCCCCTAGCCCCCCTTTAGCTACGCCACTGGTATCAAGGACAGTGATGATGGCTGGATGGAGTACCTGGCATTTGTAACTGAATTTCAATGTTTCCATTAGTATGGAAACATACTAATATTCTATAGACCTTTTGTGTGAATTTGATTTCTTAATACTAAAATAGAAAAAAGTAAGCTTTATTAAGGACAGAACTTCAGAACCAGTTGATAATATGAATTAAATGTGAGATTATCACTCCTGTGAGAGCCTCACTGTTAAATTAATGGGTGCTTCTGTATGCTGGAAAACTCATTGAGATTTTCAATACAGATTCCACATGCATAATCAACCAAGGGGCAGAACATGAAATGCCACATCAGCATTTGTAAATTTATGTCATCCAGACAAAGAGGTCTGGACGACTTGGACATTTATTCATTACTTTGTGGCTTTTTAATTGGTCCTAATAAAAAGGAATTTTCTTCACTGTGACTTCTAGATTTTATTGTATGACTGACTTCTTACATGTGCTACTCTGCTCAATCCTATGTATGTTTACTCAGAGGTAAGTTTCACTGATTAACACAACTTACTCCCATGCAAGAATGCATATAAGTTCAAACTACCTCTTTTTTGAAATATAGCCCACAATGGTATATATTACTGGCAGAATGGGCAGCAAAATGGCAGATGCGCTTCAATGTCAGTAAGTGTAAAGTCATGCACATTGGGGCAAAAAATCAAAACTTCACATATAGGCTGATGGGTTCTGAGCTGTCTGTGACAGATCAGGAGAGAGATCTTGGGGTGGTGGTGGACAGGTCAATGAAAGTGTCGACCCAATGTGCGGCGGCACTGAAGAAGGCAATTCTATGCTTGGGATCATTAGAAAAGGTATTGATAACAAAACGGCTAATATTATAATGCTGTTGTACAAATCTATGGTAAGGCCACACCTAGAGTATTGCATCCAGTTCTGGTCACCACATCTCAAAAAGGAAATGGGAAAGGTGCAAAAGAGAGTGACTAAGATGATTACTGGGCTGGGGCGCCTTCCTTATGAGGAAAGGCTACGGCATTTGGGCCTCTACAGTCTAGAAAGGAGACACCTGACGGGGGACATGATTGAGACATACAAAACTGTGCATGGGAAGGATAAAGTGGATAGAGAGATGCTCTTTACACTCTCACATAACACCAGAACCAGGGGACATCCACTAAAATTGAGTGTTGGGAGAGTTAGGACAGACAAAAGAAAATATTTCTTTACTCAGCATGTGGTTGGTCTGTGGAACTCCTTGCCACAGGATGTGGTGATGGCATCTGGCCTGGATGCCTTTAAAAGGGGATTGGACAAGTTTCTGGAGGAAAAATCCATTACAGGTTACAAGCCATGCTGAGTATGTGCAACCTCCTGATTTTAGAAATGGGCTATATCAGAATGCCAGATGCAAGGGAGGGCACCGGGATGCAGGTCTCTTGTTATCTGGTGTGCTCCCTGGGGCATTTAGTGGGCCGCTGTGAGATACAGGAAGCAGGACTAGATGGGCCTATGGCCTGATCCAGTGGGGCTGTTCTTATGTTCTTATCTGGGATCAATTTCACGGTATGCAGCCTATCTTTGCATATCTATCTTTAGACAGATATATGTGGTTGTAAATGAAAACAGTGAAGCATGCTTTTGTCCTTACTTCTCAACTCACATGATAGTTGGAATGGGCTGTAGCTCAGTACTAGAGCAAATGCTTTGCATGTAGAAGGTTCCATGTTCCCCGTATCTCCAAGAAGAACTGGGAAACCTCCAGCTCTGAAAATCTGCTGCCAGTCAAACCGAGCAAGAAGGACCACTGATCTCAGGATATAACAACTTTGTATATTAGGCAAATGGAATACAATTCTTGCCTTGAAAAACCATCTGGGCTTCCTTCTAGACAAATATACCTGTTTGCAAATGACTTCCATGCCATTGGATCCTAATGAATGATCAGGCCGTCTCAGGATATTAGTATTCCTTTCATCTGTGCCATGTGTCCCCTCTGCTTCGGAGAAGGAAGGCCACCCTGTCCCAGAATCATACTTTGCTTTTGAGCTATTAAGGAGAACAAAGTGGAATATTAATAATTATTTTCTTGTGTGTGTGCGTGTGCTTATGTGTGTGTTGCTATGTTCAAGAACGTTCCACAGACTCAACAGGGATTGTTTCTAACTAATGCATGCAGAACTAGGAAGACCATTACATCCTATTACTGTAGCTCAAATGGTTTATATATAAACCATTGATAAAATCCTTGGTTACTTGCACTAGTGTGGGTAGAAAAAAGAGCAAAGGAATAGCCACACTTTAATTGAATCATTCCTTTTTACAAATGAGTTTTTTGAAGCTGTTCAGTTCTAGGGACAAGTACATTATTACCACTGTAAACAAAATCAATGCTACTTTTAACCCTCCATATATTGTATACTATTACTATATAGAGGAGCTTTCTTGCAGCATTCCAGAACCAATATTCTTTAGTGGCACCTAGTGGTGGATGCAAATGGTGGCAATCTTAATTATGGAATCAAAAGGCAATCTTCTCTCATGCTTCAACCAAAACATCTCTAAAGAAAAGCAAAACACAGGTTTTTTTGCCTTTAAAATGATTGATGCTTGCAATTGTTCCATACTCAAAGAACAACTAGGGCTTTAGAAGTTATTTTTTGAAATAAAAAAGGGACTGTGGGGTTGGGGCGGAAGGGAGGGAAGGAGAGATACAGTCATAAATGAGAATTTAATAAAATTCCACTGATTTCAGTGTGAGATATTTAAGCATCACAATTGAAATCAGGGAAATACGCCCATTACCCACTTCCTGTGCTGTTTCTTTAAGCAATCACTCATGTCTGAAATTGGAGTGGGGGGGGCAGATGGGGGGAACTGCTTAACATAACAGACTGCAATGAAGTATGGCAGAAGAATCAATGGCCACTAAGCACAATGTCTACATGCTATTTCCAGGTCAGGATTAGATGGGTCTTTGATCTGATGCAGCATGGGGAGGGGGATAGTTTCACTTCTCCCACACTTCTTTCAGTGAGTGCACACACCCCACAGACACCTGTACTTCAGATGTGAACAAAGCATGCACAAACATGGCTACCCCATCCTCCCTGGTTTTGCACCAAGTCCTTTCCTGATGCCCCAAGGGGCAAGAGTGCTGGCAAGAACTGACAGCATTGATTATATGCTCAGGTGTTTGTTGGTGGTGGTGGTGAAGGAGAATTCAAAGCAAGACTCCTACAATGATACTGTCTCTATACTGGACACTGTTGTGTTTTGCAATGGACACAAAACTTTGCTAGTTCACCATTGTGTCTTCTCTACATGAAGTTTATGTTAACTTGCTTCAAGAAGCCACCTGCCAACAATCTGGCTTATTAAAATGGATCCCAACCACAACGATCCCTGTGTGGTTTATTTATAGGTCCACTGCTTTAGATTTTCTGCCAGAAACATTTTAGTGGCCACCCAAATACCAAAGCTGTTCAAAATTCTATTTGAAGTATTTTGCTAGAGCACTGATGAATAAATGGACATCCCCAAAAAATGCGCGTTAGATTAGCTCTCAATACACCATACCTCCAACATATGTCATTTGCTTTGATCTCTATTTAAGCTATCCTGAAGGCAGTCAAGATATTTTAAGAAGTATGATCCTTGACTAAAATGTTCTAACTGGATTGAAGCTTGATGTTCCATTAAAGTTCTGTAATTTGCTGTCAATAAAAGCCCAGGCTTACATTCCGTGTATTTCTAATCCTCAGTGAGTGTTTTGTAGAAGAAAACAGTAAGCTACATACAGCACAGAAATACAATGGATACATTTTACATGCGCAGGGATAAAGATGCTTCTTAAGAGGTCGTGTTAAAATTTTGCATTCAGGTCTAGACCTGTACTAGACCCAGAAATACTCAAGTAACCAGTGCAGATGCACAAGAACTGGTTAATTATTGTGCCTTTTGCTCTCTGTCCCAGTCAAAAGTCAGAACTCAAAACCAGTTGATATTTCTGGACATTCTCTGGGGCAGCTCTGCTGCACAGAGTGTGATACTTAACAAACTGCAAGGGTCCCGGGGCATGATAACAAGTAGGTTCCCCATAAAAGAGAAAGTCATCTGCTTGAAAGGCTCAAGTTAGAAAGAAAGAAAGAAAGAAAGAAAGAAAGAAAGAAAGAAAGAAAGAAAGAAAGAATTCCCTCCTCCTGGCTCGTAAAAGTTGATGCTTAAAAATATAGGAAGTGCGTTTTGATTTTTGTATCTATTTCTCATGGTCCAGTCCTGTCTGCTTGTGACCATTTATTTGTCTAGCTTTTGTCTGCTTGTGAGCTTGTCTAGCCCTCCTCTGCCCTGATCTGATTCAGCACCCACCCAACCCCAGTTCCTTGTTTCCCCCTTAAATCAAAGATCTTCTGAATTACCTATTACCAGGTATACTTTTCAGACACATGTTAACATGTGCACATGGGAAAAATTTGCTTTGTGTGCTGGGATGCAATGACATCGTTCAGGGATTTGGCAAAAGAAGAGAGAGGTGAGGGTGAAGGTGCGACAAACAAACCTTATTGCAAGGTGGTTTACAAATGCAGGAAAGGGAATAAAAGGCAATGTATTGTCTCTTAGCCATTCACACAGCTAGGCCCTAATTTGAATCGGTTGATATGCAAGAGTGAAAAGGGGAAGGAAGAAATCCTTAAAAAGGAAAAGGGGCACAATGATGCAAGCATGGAGAGGGGAAGGAAGGAAAGAGAAAAACAGAAGGAATTTTAGAGGGTTACCCAGGGGGAACTGAAAAACTGGAGGTTTTGCAGCCCTGGAGAAAAAAGGGCAGAGCGGGGGTGTCAGGCAACACGTATCAAGGTGCACACTTAGTCTGCGCTGATAAACTTTGCATTTTTAAAAATTTTTTGAAACATTTGTATCCTGCCTTATCACAAAGGCTCTAGGACAGCCATTTTTAACTTTTTTCATCTTACAACACACTGACAAGGCACTAAAATTGTCAAGACAGGTCATCAGTTACTATTGACAAGGCACACCACATTGCCAGTGGGAAGCTCACACCTTCCAATGGTCCTACTAATAAATGACCCTCCCCAAAACTCCCGTTGCACACTTGTAGACCATTCACAGCACGTCAATGAGCCATAGCACACTAATTGAAAATTGCTGCTCCAAATTCTCCTTCAGCCACAAAGCTCACTGAGTGAACTTGGCTCAGCAATTGTCTGACCACATAACCGACCTCGCAGGGCTGCTTTGAGGATATAATTGGGAAAGCGTCATGTACTGGTGCACCTGAGATCTTTGAAAGGATGGAAACAAATGTGATAAATAAAAATGAAACATATTACCAGTAGACTCCTACCTGAACAGTGGGGCGTTGCAGCAGACACAGTGGTACATCCCAGACTCTGTGTTAGTCAGATAGATTCCACTAAAAGGCTTCAAAAATGGCAGGTTAAGATTTGAATTCAAAAGTTACTTCCTTCTCCAGAATCAGCTAGTAATGCCACTATAGATACATAATCAATTTGCACGATCAGCATAGTGAAACACTGCTATCCTGCAATATCCCCCTTCCATTTGATGGGGATGTCCGAGCCAAAGGGCAATTCTACCTCACTCATGTTTAAGCCAATTCAAATGAGGACATGAATATGGACCTCTGGAGGGTCAGGAAGGACTTCTTTGCACAATGCATGATTTACAACACCACAAGATGTGGCAATGGCATCTGGCCAAAGCAGCTTGAAAAGGGGGTTGGAAAAATTGGTGGAGGATGGTTCAGTCTATGGGTAAGGTTCAGAGTGAATAGGCCACAGATGGCCAGTTGCTTGGTAGTGGGAGAAGCAATCTTCATAACCCGCTCGTGGGCTTTGCATCCCAGTAAGACTCTTATGTTCTTTTTTAACTTCTTTACCAACTTACCTGTGCATTTCAAAATGTTAAAAATAAAAACAACAACAATTATATTCCATGCAAGACTAGGGAATCCACACAGCTTTTACTAGAATATATATTGCTCATTGTGAGTCAAACTACATGAGATGCCAGCAAATCTTTGTCTTCAAACATGAGTTTGCCCCAGTTACCTGTAAAGTTGTGGGCAGTGTAATGGAGATACGCAAGATCCCTTGAGGAGATAGATCAAATGGGCCACTGTGGTGACAACAGTGGCCCCTTGCTCTGACAGGTATGGGAAGCATGAGGTTAATACTGGGATTGCAGTGAGGGTGCTGCACAGCTGCAGTCACTTGAAGGCAACAGGGCCCTCAGGGATAAAAGCAGCACCTGGAAGGAAGAAGTGCAGGTAACAGAAGGAGGAGAGAGGACTGGCTGATAGACCAGCTGACTGACTAACAGATTGAGGGACTAATGAATTGGCTGATGGACTACTGGACCCTCTGTCTGGCCAATGGACTAACTGACTGATGAATGGGCAGGAGGATGAATAGACTGCTGGAGACTAGTGCATGGCTGCCACACCCACGAGCTGCTGAGAACCACGGTGTTGCTGTAGTGGCCAGAGAAGCTGGTGGTGAGAAGGAAGGAAGGAGAACCTCTGCAGGTTGAACAGGAGCCACCCTGGTGGTGGGGTCCAGCAGTGCTGCACTGCAGAACTAAGGCCACTGATGGGGAAAGAAGGGAAACTAATTAGCTTAAAGTGGACCTAATTTCTATACAGGAATGGGAATTTGGCAAAACAGGCAGGGGGAATGATTTGAAGCACAAGGCTACTAACAGACCTTCTTTTCCCTCTGCAGTTTATCCCCCAGGACCCCATGTTATTTCCCCCCTTAGAAGTGAGCTCAGCAATGTGAAAAGTGGCCCAAGGAAGAAAGATTTCAAAGGGAAAAGAGGGGAGTCAGGTTGAATGCTTCCTGTGCATGCTGCATCCATGCGTTTTTGCATTATCAGTTGATCTCCCTACCTCACTGGTGTACCTGGGGGGTCTAAGGGGGACAAGTGCCACCAGGCATCACACCTGCAGCGCTGCCACCACCATTAACTGCCCCTGTGGCTGCTCTGGTTTTTTTGCTGTTTTTTCAACATGAAAGATGCAGGCCAAGCTCAGATCAGCTGCCTACATCTTTCACTTTGGAAAAAAAAGACAAAAAGAAAAAACCAGGGCATTTGCAGTGGCTGTGCACCACTCTAATCAGCTGCCCACTTTTTCGGTTTGTTTTCAAAGCAAAAGACGTAGGTGTTCGATCTGAGCACCACCCATGTCTTTCACTTTGGGGAAAAAAGAAAGAAAAGAACAGGTTGGCTGTTAGGAGCAGGGAGCAATTGCTCAGAGCCTGCCGGAAGTAATTGCAGTGATGTCATCATGTCAACGCAATGACTTCCAAGTGATGTGGGGGGCAGTATGTGCATTCCTGGTTCCCAGGTGGCAGAACAGTCAGGAATGCCAGTGTCCTACCTGTCACCCTCTTACATGGGACTGAGACAGGACACATTTAAAAACTAAGATCTGTTGCCATCACTGCAGTTTGGTCTTAATACAAATGCATAATACAAACAGTTAGGGAATGAACGGTTACATACAATGTGCCTGCCTATATGTTTAGTACTTAACCTTTTGATTCATACCAACCCACCATTCAGAACTAAGAAAGATGTATAAATTCAGCCTAACACCCCTTCTCCTTGACAGAATTGGATCACTTTGGCTTACCAGTTCGGTTCCTTTCTCTCTGGTGACATAAAACTGCTCAGGAGTCAATTTCTTTTGCCAGTCAACGCTCAATTCATTGTACCTTGTCAGAGAGCCCATGCTTTTATCTGGAAAGGTGGAAGAGTGAGAAGCACACCTGAATGTGCTGATGTGCAGATTGACGGGTATGAGCAGCCAAATGTTGAACATTATGCCCAACTGGAGGCTGCCCACATGTCCCAGAAGGAAAGCTATAATTACATGCAGAGGAAGGGGAAAACAGAGCATGGAGGCAGCTGACAAGGTGCAGAAAGATGGCACACTTGGAACAGCTGCCAAGTGTGAATCTTTACATTGACAGCCGCAGAATACGCTAGAAAACCGTCAAAGGTTCATTTTCAAGCAGGAGATGTTTAATGGGGCTCAGAGTGCAATAAAAAAGGGATACAGTTAAAGGAAAAAAACTTTATAAGGAAACAAAATTGTCTCAGACATATCAAACTTGCCACCAGCTCTTCCCTTCTCCAGTGGCCCCATCTGAGCGGAGGATGTAGCCCAGTGAAAGAACACTAGGGTTGCATGTGGAAGGTCCCAGGTAAGGTTAGACAGTGCTTTCTCTGAAACCCTGGAGTGGAAAGTGGTTTCCAGCCAGCTTGGACAACGCTGAGCAAATGAATCTAGAGAAAACCCACCGCCTCTAATTGCAAATCAATTAGAATTCCTTCCATAAGAATGTGGTGACTCACTGACTCCTACCAGTAGTGTAGCTGGAGGGGGGATCAAAGTGCTAAGTTTTGCAGGCACCTGAACGTGCCATTCCGGTGTGCTCAGCTGCCTGCAAAACTTAGCGCTCTGACTCTCCTCTAGCTATGCCACTGAGTCCAACAAAGACAACCAAATGCAATCAGGCGGAGAACTGGATTTTCTTGAACCTTTAAGAACAGGTCTGGAAACTTCCCACAGATGCAGCTTCTCACCTGGGCAGTGGGGGGTGTGAAAAGACACCTGCCCACAAGTCGTCTTCTGCTGAGCAATTAAAGATAAGGGGAGCCTCTACCTTCAAGTAGGTAGACACCAACCACATCCTGTGGCAGGGAGTTCCACAGGAGGACGGAGGCAGCTCTTGGGGCTGGACAGAAGAGGAGGGGAGCAGCAGGGCCGAGAAGCGCCCCGGCGCCGCTGGCATTTGGCCCCGCCAGAGCCAGGCGCAGCGCCGCCCTTGCCCGTACCCGCGTCGGTGCGCGTCGCGTCGGATCCCACCCGGGCGCCGCTGCGAGCAGCCCCAGGAAGCGCCCCCCGAAGCAGCGGCTGCAGAGCGGGGAGTCTTCGGAGCAGCCGCGCCATGGCTGCCTGCAGGGCGCTCGGCCAGCGCAGGAGCCCAGGAACCTCCCCAGCCCGGGGAAGCGAACGCCCCGACCCGCCGTGGGGATGCTCCGCCCTGCCCGCGTGATCTCTCGTCGCCAGCAGGGCACCGCTGGGGGCCGATCAAAGGTGACCGAGGCTGCCGCGCCCGCGTCGCTTTCCTCGCTGGGCCCCCTCGCTTCTCACCGCTTCCCAACAGGCAGACGTTCCACAGGGAAAGCGTCCCCTACCACAGCGTGCCCACGGGCTTTCCAGGTGGGGCTGCGACTCGGTGGATGGCACTGTGAGAGGGAACAGGATCGGTGCCGTCGGGGGAGGATAATTTATTAGTAGGCCACTGGGGATTTGAGCCTCTCACCAGCAGTGCGGTGTACCTTATCAGTTGTCAAAACCGTACAAACACACACCGCGCGCGCGCACACACACACACACACACACACACCCCAGAGCAGGTTTGCAGCCTGAATTGGGGCAGATCCACTGCCTCTGTTAGTCTGAACCCCCTTCCTCTTTCAACAAACAAAGAACAAGCAGGTGCATGTCCCATCATGGCAGTTAATGCTTCCTCTTCTTCTGGCCAACTGCCTAGGGGTGGGGCAACCCCTCCCCCCCAATACCTGCAGTTCATCATTGCCTCCTTCTTGCTCTCACTAGCCCTGCTTGGAATCCATCTAGTCCAGCTTCCTGTATCTCACAGTGGCCCAACCAAATACATCAGGTTGCACACAAGACACCTGCATCCTGGTGCCACTCCCTTGCACCTGGCCTTCCACAGTAGCCTATGTCTAAAACCAGGAGGTTGCACACACACATCCCAGAGATGGACTTTTGCAACCTGTGATAGACTTTTCCTCCAGAAGTCTGTCCAATCCCCTTTTATAGGTATATAGGCCAGATACCATTACCACATCCTGTGGCAAGGAGTTCTACAGACTAATTACATGCTGGATAAAGAAACATTTTCTTTTGTCTGTTCTTAACTCACAGTAATCATTTCGGTGATTCTTCTGCATCTTCTGAGGCAAAGTTTTCAACTGGCCTCATGGCCAGGCTGGCCCTGGATCTCACCCATCCCATCTCATTTGGACATGAGATCTTTAGTTGCCACAGAGTAAACCTGAAACCTTTTGCATGAAAATCATTTGAAATGGCCCTGAGCTTTTGTGTGCAAATTAGATAAACTGGGCCCTCCTTTTTTTGCGTAAATACTACCAGGACTGGTTTTCCAAGCAAAGATAACAATTTCTGTTATTTGTATACTTCAGGACACCGACCCATTTTCATGTTGGCAGCCCCAGTGGAAGTTCTTGTACTGGTGCTTTTATGTGCCAAAGAGATGGCAGTTGCATCACAGCTTTCCCCACAACCACAGCGTTCCTCCAGAGTCGTCTGAATATACTGCAACAATTTTGCTGGCCACTTTTCTTAGCAGACAGCCAATGATTGTTGTTAAGTATAATCAGGGCTTTTTTTCTAATGGAACGCGGGGGGACGGAGTTCCGGCACCTTTTTGCAGGGGGCCCTCCCCTTCGGAGGCATTCCAGGAGGGGGGGAGCAAAACAGAGGCATTAGCTGGGTGGGTGCTGGGGGGTGCAGGGTGGCCGGGTGCCTGGCCCCTGCCTGACCGCACAATGACCCCCTCCTGCCCCCATCTCCAAGCTCTTGCCTGAGCCCAGCCCGCCTCCCCTCCCCCCGCGCTCTGCTTCCCAGTGCAGCTTCCAAGCCGGTGAAGGGTGCGGGGAACACGCGCCGACACCAAGGAGGAGGATGGACAGCCAGCCAGCCAGAGAGACGGGCTGCAGCACCCACGGAATGCCCAGGTACTGGCTTGGCGGAGGAGGAGAGGAAGGAAGCTGGCTGGTGCAGCCCCCATGCCAATCTGCAGCACGAGCCTAGGCATGTCTACTCAGAAGTATGTCTCATTGTGCTCAATGGGGCTTACTCCCGGGAAAGTGTCATAGCCTTGCAGCCTGAGTAGACAGGCAGAGGAAAGGCTCTGTGGCTGCAGTCCTCTCCACACTTTCCTGGGAGGAAGCCCCACTGCCTCTAATGGGACTGACTTCTGAGTAGACAGGCACAGGATTGGGCCCTGAAGCTGCCATCCTATCCACACTTTCCTGGGAGGAAGCCCCACTGCCTCTAATGGGACTGACTTCTGAGTAGACAGGCACAGGATTGGGCCCTGAAGCTGCCATCCTATCCACAGTAAGCCCCATTAACTAAAGTGGACTTCTGAGTAGGAGTATGTATAGGATTGGGCTCTTAGGCTGTAATCCTAGGCACTTTCCTGGGAGTAAGCTCCATTAACTAGAACGAGACTTACTTCAGAGTAGACATACCTAGGATTGGGCTCTTAATCCTGGCAGAGATATATCTCTGCACCGGTTTTCACATGCTAAGGGCAGGTGAAAAGGGATTCTATGTGTGTACAACATGCTGTCCAGCCTTGCCAGAGATCCTCCTCATCCTTCCCCCACAAGCATGCCCTCCACCAGCCAGCGTTTGCAGCTTCTCTCCAGCAATGCACAGCAGCTGCTCAGAGCAGCAGAGAACATACAATTGCATGCCAAGTGCCTTCCCAGAGACACAGAGTATTCTGATACCTGAATTAAACCATATTTAATCGCTTGTTTACAAACGTAGCTGTTTATATGTGCACCTAAGGACCTCTCTCGTGTAAGAATTCCTTTTTTGTTCCTACTCCCACAGTTGCTTAGAGTAATTTTACTACATGGAACTCATGTCAGCCATTTTTCAGAATCCATTCACTGCTTCCTCTCCTCGAAGTAGTGCCACACTACATACTACATGCTACAAGTGCACCTGTACAGTATTTTTCCCCATGTGTAGAAAAAGTAGCTAGGGGGAAGGGGATGTGGAGATTGACAGCCTAATCCTATGTATGTCTACTCAGAAGTAAGTTCATCTTTAGGGGGGAAGCACATTAAAAATATTTTATTTCTCCAATAAAAAATGGTTTAAAAATAAATAAATAAATAAATAAATAAATAAATAAATAAATGATCAACAAGTTGTGAGTTCCTGCACCTTTTTATTTACAAAAAAAGCACTGAGTATAATGGGAATCAATGTTAATACTTAACGTTTTTTGTTCAAGAGATAACAGCAGTTATATATTATATGAGAAGTGAGTGATGACAATAGCTATGGGTCCTGACCAAATGTACATCTTCTCATAGAAAGATTTAACCTCCTTTATCTTAAAAAAAAAAGAAAAAAATTATTGCTACAGCATCATTTGTGCTGGATATAAATCACTTGCACACCAAGAACAGGTGCTAAGTTCAGTGGAAGTTGAGGGCACTCAGCAGATCACATTATTAGCTCCATCAATTGCTGTCTAATCTCAGGTCAAAGTATGTTAAAACTATGCAGTGAAAGAGGCCCTGTGTTCAGTTTAATTAATGATTAAATCTGATCACTTCAGCACTCAGAGGGAGCATACTGTTAATTATGGGTTTAATGATCTTATGTGTGTAATCTATACAGTATATATATAGCAGAAGGTTGGGAGAAGCAAGGCTTTTTCTGCCAACAGTTACTGGAGAGACTTTGATTCCATAAAGCAGAAGTAACAAAGACATTGCCATGTGCATGAATTGTGTCCAACCAGCCCTGCTGTCCCCTAACTGAAGACCGTGACTCCTTACACCATTGGAGAGGCAACTTGATGACAGATGTCAAATAGGGCTCAGTCTATACATGATAGTTTGGCTATAACTTTTGATATTTCAGTGTGGTTTGTTTTATTGTATTCTGCATTAAATTATGCATCATATGACATATAACATGATGGTATTATTCAAAAGTACCAAGTTTTTCACGAGTTTGGCCACTAGTGGTGTCACCCCCAAGTACATCACCCAGTCTGGTCTGCACTTCCCTAGCTATGCCACTGGTGTGCCTGACACATAAAGCAGGTATTTCATTGTACTTCTGCATCACATGAGAAGTATTTGTCCCCTGCTGGCAGCCATGTTCCTGGCAGCAGTTGGTGCCGATGTGGAAACATCATGTGGCAACATACTGAATGACTTCATGCATCATGTCAGTAGCAGGGATAAATCAACACATTGCAGCTTTTTAAGTTTTCTCCACATGTATTTATTTAAGGCAGATATATCCTGTATTTTCCCCTCCTATTAGGGATGTACCCAAGGTGGTTTTTACTATAAAACACGAATGCATTAAAAACAAAATTGAACATCACTAAACAATAAGAGCAACAGCAAAAATTTGAACAGTAGAGTGGTGAATCATAAAGAGAAAGCCTAATGGAACAAAAAGATCTTTCAAAATTGAAATAATGAAGGCACCAACCTTGCCTCTGAGGGAGGGGGTTCCATAGGACAATACAGGAGAAGTCGTCTCCATTCTCCTCCAGTGACAGAGGTGTTGGTGCCAGATAGTACTAGTGGTGGAACATGTAAAGGAGCTCTCCCAGATGATCTTGGGTTGGCAGTCCCT
The DNA here is from genome assembly GCF_035046505.1 of Tiliqua scincoides. Lineage (NCBI taxonomy): Eukaryota > Metazoa > Chordata > Lepidosauria > Squamata > Scincidae > Tiliqua > Tiliqua scincoides. Next base: position 20,410,203 of record NC_089825.1, read on the forward strand.
CAGATGCTCTGGGCCCAAGCCATTTAGGTAGGGCCTTAAAGGTTACCATCAGTACATTGACTTGCACCCTGGAATGTTCCAGCAGCCACAGCAGCACAAGTGTGGCAAGCTGTCCATGGCTTGGGCCAGTCAGCGGTCAAGCACCTGCATTTTGCACAAACTGAAGTTTCTGAACGTTCTTCAAGGGCAGTCCCACACAGCACATTGCAGTAGTCCAGACAAGATGTGACCAGTGCATGGATAAGTTTAAAAAAAACAAAACCTGTTTCCACATTTCCCAGCATTCAGTTCAGTACAATATATTTGCCTACAGGGAAGCGTGATTGAACACCTTATGTCACACAGCAGTGGTTTTCACATTTTTTGTGCCACAACCCCAATAAATAAATAATGAGACTGGGAACCACTGTCAATCCTGCCCTCTCCTGGGACCCAATCTGCCCACACCTACCCAACATAGCTACCTATTCCCTTTTCCCCGTTACACCCTCCCAGTACTGTTCACTGCAGCCAACTATTCTTGTTAAAGAGAGCAGAACAGGTTATTATGAAGCCTGGCACTAGTGAAAGTTATTTTAGCACAGTTGCCAAGAACCTGAGCAGGACTAGGACACATTCTCCCAGAACCTGATGGGGTACACCAGATGCCTCCTCCTTTACCTGGTGGTGCTGTAGTCCAGTGGTCTTCAACCTTTAATTCCTGTACATTGCCACAGCCCCACAACTGAGGCTTTGCAACTGCATTGGGGTCCTGACCCCAAGGTTGAAGAATACTGTCATAGAGCCAGGATGGTGTAGTGGTTCTAGAGTTAGGACTTATACCTGGAAGACCCAAGTTGAAATCCTTACTCAGCCATAAAGCTTCCTTGGTGACCCTGGGACAGTCACTATCTCTCGCCTCACCTACCTTACAGGGCTGTTGTGAAGACAAAAGGAGGGGAGGAACTATGGACACCATCCTGAGCTCCTTGGAGAAAGGGTGGTATAAGAATGGGAGAAAATAAAACAAATAGTTTGGGGCTTGAGTATCTGAATGATACACCACACAGGGAACATTGCATTCCTTACCAGAAAGGCATGCTGCATATAGTTCATAAAACAATATAATCAACACGTTTAAAAGCATGAATAATATAAACAAACAAACAAAAATCCTGAAACTAGTTCTTTGCTTGCTGTGAAACTTGCTCATTTCACAGCAAGCAGAGAACATCAGCCAATATCAGCAGTAGCTTTCAAGGATCTTCCTAAATATAAAATAATTTCACTTATCAAGGGGAAACCCCTATGGTTAGGGAGTTCCTGAGTATGGGAATGCTTGTCCTCCGACCATAGACATAAGAAATGTAGGATCACCGAGAGATCTGGACACCTTGAGGATGTTCATAAATACTGTTAATAATATGGAATATGTGAACCGAAGCTTTGTCTAGAGCAGGGGTGTCCAAACTTTTTGGCAGGAGGGCCACATCATCTCTCTGACACTGTGTTAGGGGCTGAATTCATTTACATTTCAAATTTAAATAAATTTACATAAATGAATATATTAGAGATGGAATTTGTATGAATGAATGAAGGTCTTGCAATAGCTCAAAGCCTATAAAAGTCCTTGCACAAAGCAAGGCTAGTCTTTCCTCCACTGCCACTGCTGCATCACAAACATGAAACAGCAAGCAGTGGAGGGAACCCTTGTCCCACAGCTCATGCAAGAGGTCAAACAGTCATCTTCACACTGAGAGCAGTTGCGTCAGGCCAGCATGGGCTCCAGCAAGTCTTCGGAGGGCCAGATGCTCATTGGAGATTGGAGGCACCCTGTGGGCCAGATTGTGAGTCCCTGAGGGCCGCAAGTGGCCCCCAGGCCAGGGTTTGGGCACCCCTGGCCTAGAAGGAAGATCTCTGGATTTTGCATTACAAGTTAGCAATAACTGCACTTATTGTACTATAAAACTATCTGGCTGTCCCTTTCTTGTTGAAAGCTCCATCCAGAGAAGGCTCACTTGTCAGAAGTGCATCATCTTGTTCACCAAAGAGGAATAAAACTGCTGAATTTCCAAGAATTTGTACTTCTGGGCACCAACAGGAATAACAGCATGTGTGTGGGTGGATGCAGAAAAGAGTAGGTGGTACACAGCAAGAGGTCTCTTCACACAGTCATACTAATACTAGATCTGGATCTATCTGGATCTTGGCACAGCTTTTTCAGCAGGTTTGATGGGCAGCCAGGTCATCCGACACGTTGATCTCAGCAGATGCCAAGCCGTAGAATTCAGCCAGACAAGCGAGTCACACAGAAATAGATGGACAGAGTACACTTTCAGCAGCCTCGAAGCTGACAAAGATTCAGAAGTGTTACGGTCCTGTATATCTCTGACTGATCATACACATGCCTGGTTCACTGGCCCAATGCTCCCAGGGAGTCAGAAATGCACATTCCCAATTTGTCTGTGCGTATCCTACTATCTCAAGGGAGTTTAACACTCCAGGAGGCAGCAGCATACAGGTCCCAGGCAAAAAAGTTCCCAGGCAGATATTGAGTACAAGTTCTTGTGCGCATTCCCATGACTGGCCAAACACACCAAGCAGGTGGGTATACAAGTCCTCAAGGCAAATGTGCCCTGCGGTAGATGCCACCACCCCTTTTAATATCCAGTCCTCCAGCTAAGGGGAAGCTGAAGGCCTACAGGCTAACTCCCCAGCTCTTACAAGCACTGAGCTCTCCAAAGACTCAAGCCTCAAGATTTTGGTGCTTTTCCAGTAGCAGAGCCCAATCCTGAGCTCTTCGCGCCGGTCCACTGCCAGCTCAGAGTATCGCAAACATGCCATAAAGCATGTCTGCAGCCCTCAGCACCGTTCTAGCACCAGCGCTAACTCAGTGCTGGCTGGCACTGGGCTAGCACCAGTGGGCTGCCACTGCACAGTCACCTGAACCACTGGGCGGCGGAGAGGTAGGTAGGAGCATGGGGGGAGGCAGGGAGGAGGCATTCCAGGGCAGGGGAGGCAGACAGAGGGCAGGGAGGAGGTGTGCTGGGGGGAGGGAGATGGGACCGGAAGAACTTTATTCCTCCGCATCCACAGACTCCATGTTGGGCCACTGGCCCAACACTGAGGCTCTTGATTCTACCGTAGCCCAAGGGTTGCAGTAGAATCAAGTAGTCCCATTGCAGGGCTACTTGCCTTACCTGAGGTAAAGGAACAAATGCCCCTTTCCCCTGAGGAGCTAGCAGTGGCTGCCCTGCTGCATACAGGATGCCATGGCAGCCATTTTGGTACTACGGCAGTCCTGGAGCAATGGGCAGCTCAGGATTGGGCTGTGAGTGGCCTAGGCCAGATTTGGATAGGCCCGATTCCTTTGTACTGACGCAGACCCAAACCTTTAAGAATATAATGGTTCATTTAAAGAAATAGATTAACATTACATGTTACTTTGAAAGGCATTTCAGAAAATGCATTCCCTGTACCATGCTAATGAAGCTTACTTACTTATCTACGACACTCCAACTTCTGAACATAAGCGAAGGGTAGCTCTCCTACCTGTCATAACACCACTGATATGGATAGCCAAGAACATATGAAATAGCAAAGAAACAGCTCATAAACCCCCTACCCCTCACTGTTTTTTGTTCCTTAAACTTAGCTTTTAGGCAACCAGAGATTCAGACCAGCTGAAGCTTCTGGAAAATTATTTCATCACTTGAGGCTACTGTTGGTCACTCACTCTGACCCTTCCCAGCTGAAGAATCATAGCTGCAGCCAATTGCCAATTAGCAAGACCTTGAGGAACCAGCACATTATCAGGCCTCTCACCTGGCTGAAGTGAGATTCAAAGTAAGGAGCTTCTTTTCCAGCCCACTAACAAGCTCTATTCCCACAGCTGCCACAGAATGGATGTAGCCTACAAGATGGAGTTGACTGAAACCAGAGATTGTTCTTTGCATGAAGTATACCAGAGTTTACATATTTTCCAATATTGTTGTACTGTTATTTCCCCTTCCTGGTTTTGCCCCCAGCTGAGAAGCTTGGACAGCTGCCACTGATTTTTGCAGTGTTCCTCAAACTGAACCCTCAGCCTACTCAGGTCCTAATCAAGTGGTTCTCTATCTTTTTAGACCCACCTTCAGTGCGGAGCTTGGCAATCCAGACATTTTGGCAGCAACATGATGATGCAAAGAAGTCACCACAACACCACCAAAACCTCTGGGTTGCTGAGCTTTTGCATTTTTTATAGCGAAAAGCCAACCTCCAGAATGTGTTTTTGTCAGCAAGAATATGCCACGACTCCACCTGGAGCGGACTGATGACCACTGGGTGTGCTTTGGCCCATTCCAAGCCAAGTCACATCATATTCTCACAGATGAGAAAAATACTGGAGAGGTGAGTTTTTTGCATAAACAAACTTGAAAGCTTTGCAACCCAGAAGTTTGGAGGAGCCTGGGTGGAGTTACACAACCCACCAAAAATCAGGTCGAAACCCACTTGTGGGCTGTGACCCACAGTTTGAGAACCTCTGTCCTAGTCTTTTCTGTGCTTCTGCTGTTTTTCCAGCATTTGGGAGATAGGAAAGAAGGTTGGATGGATTCAGGCTCACAGAAGTAAGTGGGACACTTTTGGTCAGGTATGCACAGATCTCTAGGGAGAATGGGCCTCCAGCCCATTATTATTTTATTCAGGAAGTAATTTTCAATGAACAGAACCTGAGCATTTTTATCTGCTTTGTGGAAACCCAACTTTTACACACTTTTGTGATGAAGTCATTTGCACAGAGGAATTCTGTTTACAGGAAGGGTCTTCTTTCCTTCCTTCCCATTCCAGTTTAATGAGAGGCTAGATAGGATGACAATTTAAATAACATAAAAAATAAAAAAATAAATCAGTGGATATGATCCAGTAGACTTACTGCAGAGGCATATAGGACAGAGAACCAGATTTGTGGTTGGTAGATGAGAATTGGTTGGATGCCAGGTGATCAGAGTCCACGGAGATAAGTGGCAGCAGGAAAAAAGGGTCAGAAACTGGATTAGAACATGGCAGGAAGTGGGTGCTAGCAATGAAGTATTCCAGAAGCACAGGGCATTTGCTCAGTCCTGCAGTCGACTGGCTGGCAGCCACATAATTGCTCAGACATTTCCTGTTTCATGCTGAGCCATCCTGTCCACCCACATGGGCATATACAATGCCAGGTACCAATCAACACCAGGTAATCTTTGTGCACCACCAATCAACATCAATCTTTGTGCAAAAGAAGCTAATGAAGCAAGGCTGTGTGCATTCTGTCATTCTCTTATCACATCATGCAAGTGTGGAAATGAATACTGGACAGATAATTCAGTATTGTAAGAATCACAGCTTCTTTGAAAGCATGTTTCCAGTTCATAAGACTAAACAGCAAGTGTCCAACAATCAGACTGTGAAACTAGAATTAACCTTTGTGAATAGTGCCTGATTCAGTCTTGGAAGGAGAGGTGGGGGAACCTGAGTATGACTTCTGGTGGGTATAGTTGTTTGCTTGTCCTCTTGACAAACTAGAGCTAATTTGCATACGTGCCTAAGGGTGCAATCCTAACCGCCACTTAGGCTGGCATAGGTGCCCCGGGAGAGTCACAAACGTACCGTAAAGCATGTTTGCGCCTCCGTGGGAGGAAGCTGTGTCGGTGCATCTAGATGCGCTGATGCATGGAGGCCAGCAGAAGACTCCACGGCAGCTTCCTTGCCACTGCTTGTGTTGGCGCACCTGCGCCGACACAAGCAGTGAAGGTAGGCTTGAGGGAGCACGGAGGAGGTGGGAGGAGGCATTTCTGGGTGGGGGGAGGGCAGGCAATGGGTGGCCCCGGGGGCAGGCGTGTGGGGAGCCGGGGGCGGGGCTGGGACCCAGCAGTTATGCCGGATCCCAACACCCGTCCCCGGGGAGAATGGAGCAGATTCAAGTTGCTCCGCTCTCCTCGAACTTGCTCCAGCTCCAGAGGTGGCGCAGGTCCGAGGAGACCCTTTGGGGCCTGCAGCCCTTACCCAGGGGTAAGGGGAAGAGCTTCCCCTTGCATCTGGCTGAGCCGCGGCAGCCAACAAACCTGCGTTGGATGCAGCGCAAGCCTGTAGGCTGGCCTGCTCCAGCGCATGTTTGGATTGCGCTCTAAACTAATTTGCATTCTCAGTATTCACCTGTGTCATAGAGCAGAATCTGGAATACCTTGGTGAATAATTTTTGATTGTCTCTTAAAGTACAGATTACACAAAGCTGAGGCCACCAGGAATTGCCTGGGAAACCTCACTATGTAAGAAAATTCAGGGGCGTTCTCTGATGTCACAAGTCCTTACGGCACATCAATCTCTGCATTTGTCTCAATAATATCAGATAGACGGCATTGGTCATGGTTACTATATTTCCAACACTTTTACCGTGACTCCCTGAAGGCCTTCACAACTCCATGGCCCAAGTTCTATGCGCTCCAACGTAGCAAGGAATCTCACATGCCCAGCTTTCATGCAGAAGAGCACAGATCTTGAACAATGGTGTTGGACGAATAATCATTTGTCCGCAGTAGCTTCCTGGAGGTTATTTTAATGGATTTATCACCCTGAACTAAGCCCAGGCCATCTGTTACATCCTCTAATTACAAATGCAGAAAGAGGTTATTCACAACTGAATCATAAAAAAGTAAAATATAAATGATTTAAGGTTGGGCGCATGTCACGTTTCGTGCACCAATCAGGAGTAAATGGCTCTTCCTCTCAACAGACTGATTTCTTTGCCAATAAAGCATCTGAGTCTTGCAATGAGAAATTCGATCCAAATTCCTCACCACAGCAGACGGTGCGCTCTGCGTAGTGGTGCTTGCTATAAATGGTGAATGGGCAATAATAAAATGCTGCATTGTGGTTAATTTTTTTTTCTTGTCCTATACAGCCCATGGGAAGTGGAGAATATTTTTTTAAAAACTGAAATCTTCCTAGTAAGGAAGGGGGAAGGGGCCGAAATAATGTTTTTCCCAACCTCCCAAGTCTTTTGTGACACCATCCATCTTGCAATTAACAAAAATGCCACAGCTGACTAATTAAAACATACACAAGATTATGTTGTTGCTGATTTATTAGTGGAGTTCGAGGTCTTTCATTAATGCAAGGCTTTTTCTCTTCTCCTCTAGGTGTTTTCCCAGGAGGACAAAATTGGGGTGGGGGGAGAGAAAAGGAGGGGAGAGTATTTATGACACAAGCCCACTGTGATATTTCAAAGCCCCATTTTCAAATCACTTTCAACTGACAATATTTGATCAAATAGAGGCTGCAGTATTTCAGTAATGATTTTCGATTGCCATTTTCATTTCTCGTTTTTTTTCCTCCTTGCTGCAAGTGGATTAAGACTCATATGAATATTTAATCCGACTGTTTATCCTGGCTCTCTCCTGAGATTCCCTTATTTAAAACGCTGATGCATCTAAAGAGATGAAGCTTAGAGAGTCAACACTAATATCACAAAAGGGCGACTTCAGCAGTCCAGGCCTTTTCTGGATTAGACGCTGCCATCTCCAGCATCACTATTTATGCTAAGCCTTTTCATTTGCCTGGTCTGCTGAAGGAGGTGCGTGAAATGCCAGCCAATCAGGACCAAGTAAGGCAGTTCACTGTCCAAAGGGAACCACTGTGGCAACTCCTTGGGGATGTAAATGCTTACCAGCCCAATCCTAACTAACTTCCTGTGCAGTGGTGCCAGTGTGGCTACCGCTGCATCCCGCAGGGGAGTTTCAGCTCCAGAGGCCTCTTTGGGTAAGCCCCTGATGAGTAAACCTACTTGGACCTGTGCCAGCAATATGTGGACTGGTGAAGGCAGATTGGGCCTGGGAAAGAGTTTCGAATTCAGTGGGTGCTGCTGCTGCCAAACCCGCCCTCTTCCCAGGTCCATCACCAACCCATTCTGCCCAGTCTTTCCCACCCCCTAGGCACTCTTACCTGCCATAGCAGGTGGCAGGTGTCCACTGCTGTGGAGAGCCTGTCACGTACTACTCCCAGTTGCAACCAGCCTGCCGAAATGTATACCCTCAAATTGATATCAGAACAAACCTGACTCCTGCTCTCAACCCCCTTTCTGTGTGTGCAGCTTCCATGCCCTCACCCACAGGAATTCTCATAAGTATGAATAATGAAATCTATACATTAATATTTATGGTTTTATGAGCGTTCTTTAAACAACTGAGCAGTGGCGTAGCTATTGATCGTGTGGCCCAGTGCCAAGTTCAAAATGCTGCCCTGGAAGTGATGTCACAACCGGAAGTGACATCACGCCCAGGTGTTTTAAAAAGTGAAAATTGGGAAGAACCCACCTCCTTCCCCCAGCAGCTCACCACCCACTTGCTCTGCTGCCTCCCCCCAGTCAGTGGCATGACTAAGGCATATATCTGCTACCTGGGGTCAAAGATTTTGTAGCCTCCCCTGCATAACAAAATCAAATTTAATTAAATAAATAAAAATCTATTGGTTCCATGCTGTATCATAACAACATCTCATTGGTACTCAGAACAATCAGTCTCACAGGTCAGTTTGGAGTTAAGCAAATTCACTTTTTGTTCCACAAGGCAGTTGTGTTTTCATTTTCTGGTTAATTGGTCATAACTTTTGATAGAATACAGATATTCCGGTGCAGTTTGTTGCACTGCATGCAGCATTAAATTACCTTTCCAATGATATATAACATGATGGTATTATTAATACATACCAAGATTTTCACAATTTTGGTCACTAGTGTCAAGCTCAGCTTGTTGCCCCCCTAAAGCTTGATGCCCGGTGCAACCACTACCCCTGCACCCCCTTAGCTATGCCACTGCAACTGAGCTAGACATGGATACATATCACTGCTACCCCAACACTCCATTTGCTTTGTGGGAATATGGTTCCCACAGATTCCGTTATACACTTTCCAATCTGATATAGTTCCCTCATGGACCTATGTCACCTCATAATGATGCGTATGTGTGTTCAGGCAGCAGGGGGTGAGAGGAGGAAAACATTCCTCGTTTGCTTTCTGACGGAAAAAACTGGGACAAGCTTATGAGTTCTGTATGCAGCTCCCAGCATGCTTGAATTCATTCATTCATTTGTAATATTTCTTACCTGGTTTTTACTAAGGTATGCTCAGTATATAATGTACAACATTTCAAGACATAATAACATAATTTATGACAACACACTTTAAATAAAGCCTTTGATGAAACTAATGACGAACAGCGGCAAAACAGACTTTTGGTTCATCCACAGAAAAGGCTTTCCTGTACAAAAAAAGGTTTTCCTTGTCATACCAGACATGGTCCAAAAGGCCTAGTAGACTTCACATATTGCAATTTGGGTGACAACTCGGAGAAGTCTCTCACAGATTTCAAGACTAAGATTGATTTTTAGACACCAGAGGTCACAACTTAGGCAGCCTCCAAGTCAGTCATGTATGAGGGTCGCCCAGAAAGTAATGCACCACATTTTTTTCTCAGCCTACAGTAATGGTACGAATGCGAAACTTTAAATATACATTATTTGAATTTTCAGGAGTGCGCACACAAATTTTTGGTTTCTTCAGACAGATAGCGTAGTTGCAGCAATGTTTCAAAATGGCGTCTGTAAGTGATGTACGTTACAAGCAGCGTGTCGTCATTGAATTTCTCACTACGGAGAAAGAAACTGTTGGGAACATTCATAAACGTTTGTGTACAGTTTATGGAGAATCTGCAGTCGACAGAAGTACAGTTAGTCGCTGGGCACAGAGGGTGAGGCCATTAGAAGGCGGTTCGGCAGAGCTCCAAGATTTGCATACTCATTGATGTGATGCCAAGAGGCAGCACCATTAATTCTGAAGCTTATGTGAAGACATTAACCAAACTCAAGAAGCGCTTCCAGTGACTTCGGCGCCATAACAACCCAGGTGAATGTTTGATTCAACATGATAACGCTCGGCCTCACACAAGTTTGAGGACTTCGGAACACATCACTAAACAGGGTTGGACTGTGTTACCCCATCCACCCTACAGCCCTGACCTAGCTCCCTCAGACTTCCACTTGTTTGGGCCATTAAAGGATGCCATTCATGGAAGACATTTTGAGGATGACGAAGAGGTGATTCGCACAGTGCAGAAATGGCTTCGTGACCAGAACAAGGAGTGGTACCGACAGGGCATACATGCCCTTGTGCCTCGCTGGAGGAAGGCCATAGAACTGGACGGAGATTACGTGGAAAAATAGGGAGTGTAGAAGAAACATCATTCTTTCTTGTGTGTAAGTTTCATTGTGTTCAATAAATAATTGTTGAAGAAAAAAAATGTGGTGCATTACTTTCTGGGCGACCCTTGTAGCTTGGGCCTGTGTGCTGCTTGTTTATATGTTTGTGGGCTTTAACCCTTTGCTCTTGCTTCAATCCTGATCCAGATTGGGGGTGGGTGGGTTTACTGTTCTTATTTCCATTTAAAATGGAAATATCTAATATGGAAAAATTCAAATATTCACGACCAAGCAATGTGATCAATGTCATCTCTCATTTGGCCCTCAACATGTGATCTTGTGAGTCCTTTTGGTCATGAAACCATAGGCTAGCTAGCACCATAGCCCATACCGATGGTTTTGTTTGGCATCAGTAGCACCAGAGCTACACCAACAGCGTAATGACTCTTGTCAAAACACAATCATGGAAAATACAATGTGTCAGTAATACACCAGTGAGTTGGAAGAATGTCTGGCTAATTAGCATGGAAATAAGCACATTCAGAAGGCTTTTCACTTATTCGTTCACTTATTACTACAGTTATTTCTGCTGATTGCGCTGTATAAAAAGCACGACACAGGCATGTTACAGAATCGTTTATCCAAGAAGAAAACATGGATAGTACATATGTACACCTTTCTTTCTTTCTTCATCCCTCTCCAAGCAAGAATTGGCCCTGCAGTTTATACAATACAATTTACCTCTCCATTTTCCTGTGAATATCTTTTTCTTTTCCAGAGTGCCAGCAGCTAATGAATGAAACAATAATGGACGAGGAAGGGCAAGTTCACAAATATCTCCAGATGTATGTGCATGGAGCTGGGAGAATTGGGTGGAGGTTTCTTGGAACCGTGCTTTATGCATGACCATGATTGTGTGAGGCAGGAGGGACAGAGGTGAACCAGCCGTCACTGTTGATCATTGTATATACAACTGAGTGCAACCAGAGTTCCCAAATTCTGACAAGGGAAAGACCCAGGCCTGTGATGGTTTTCATCGGCTGAGCCATTGCAGATTAGCTTATGGTTTCATTGCTGATTATTTTTGTCCTGCTCTGTTATGACCCACTTTGAACATAATGTGCATGGAAATGGTATACAAATAATGACAACTCCCAGGAAAATCTGATTGACACAACTAACTCAGTCTTAGTTGTGACTCCTTCCATCCTCTAAAGCTGCAATGGTATTGATAGTATGGGTGGTACCAGGGCCGATGAGAGGAATTTTAGCAGGGGGTACAAAGTTTCTTCAGGGCCTCTTCCCAAGGAGGAAGGGGGGCAATGGGGGCAGGCAGAATTGGGGGGGGGAAATAGGGCAGGGGAGGGTGCTGACACCCACAATAGTCTTTGGAGCTCAGGTCTACTAAGCTTCTTGATGCAGAGTCCAGGTCTACCCTACCATGCAGCATTAGCAGCTAGATAAATAATATGGAAAACCAAACACACTCCTCAGTCTCTCTATAGAAAATAGATTGCAGAATATTGGCAATATTGTATTTAGCCTCACACTAGAATGGATCAAAATGAACTTCTGCAGCTCCTCCATGGTTATGGGATCCACAAGCCAAAGAGCTACTGTACCAGGCCAGTTACCTCCCAGATTTGACACTGTGTTAAGGAGGGTCATGGATGCTTTCCTGGGCCTGGTGTGTATGGTTTGCAGCAGCAGTTAACACTGCATGCGCATAGTTGTGCCCCAGCATTATGCACTGGCAGTTAGTTCAGGTAAGAGAGAAAAATGTCAGGTCCCAGGAACTTTCTGGACCCCCTCCTTTGTCTCCTGCGCCCCCTTTCTGATCCTGGGCCCAGGTACAAATTACCCCCTTTACCCCCCTCTCCTAGACCCTGGGTGGTACAGTAGTCTGCCTCTGCCGACCTTTGTGGAATATAATCTATGTGTAAAAATGGCAACATCTTTTCTGATGAGGTTCATAAACACACACAATGCTGAACAGAAATCTGTAGTAAACCAAAACATCATTTTGAATCTTAGCTTGTGTGAAAAGAATACAAGAGTTGCAGGGGCTGCTGCAGGGCAGAGGAGATGGGGAAGAGCCCTTGCACAACCCTTGTTATGCCTGTGTCCGTGAGGATCCACCCTATGCTTGTATAGTGTGGAATTCTGAGTGAATACTTGTTTTTCCTGCAGTGTCAGTTTTGCAAGTATATCTGACATGCTGTTCAACATGCTTTTGAGAAAACAGAAGACCAATGTTGTTACCAAAAAGGGCTGTTATGTTTTAAGGGGAATTATTATATTACCCTTTTGGAAACTTCAGGATCGCAGGCTAGATAACAAGACAGCGTAATGCAAAGAAATTCCTTTTTAGCTTGAAAAGAGACAGAGAAAGATGACTTTCAGTAAAAGATTATATTTTTATTACAAAAGCACACAGGTAAACATAATGCACATGGAAAAATAATAAGTATATGTTTCTAATACCTAGCTTATGCTGGTTGCATGTGCCATGTATTTGGTGCATCCGAGGAAATCAGGAAAAGGGAAAGATTTTAGGGAAGGATTTTAGGGGTCCCTGATCTGCCAGCCCAGTTGCTGACTAAAGATGGGTAGAGAAGGGGAGAAAAAGGGGGGGGGGAGAAGGGAAAAGGTTCCAGACGCAAGATATAGTTACCTGTCCTGAGGAGCAGTTGGGGTGGTGGTGGAGAGTCCTATGGAGGACCTCTGCCTTAAGGACAGCCAGAGAGAGAGAGAGAGAGAGAGGAAGCACATGGCAGCCTTCTCTTTTAAGGGTTTTTGCTGACCTGAATGACCCGGATGTGGCCTAGAGCTGTCCTGGATGCGCATGCTCACTACACACAGTGGAACACCTGGAGCATGCAAGAAAAACAGGATGACTGGGTATCAACCATGACTGGCCTCCTGGGGGAGGGGGGGTAGCTTGCTTTCTGTCGCCCCTGCGGGGAATTTGGAGACATGATGTCTATTCTCAGCAGAATTCAAATGGGTCAAATGGCTGGCTTCCCTGGCTAGGGAAACTTACACAATAAGCAGTGATTTAGTTAAACAATACAACAATAGAAGACATTTAAAGTGATTGAGTTAAACAATAAAGACATACTCTTCCAGTGTTGTTAATGTATAATCACAGGGAAGTGGAGGTTGTGCAGCCATGATCTTGTGGCTTGACCTGATTGTGAGAAGTTTAAATGTGTTGTGGTTTTGCCTGCATGATATTTTAGTCCATAATACATAACCAGATATAAAAATCACAAAAGGAAAAAGGGGATTTTCACGTAACGATGTAACATACAAGCAAAGCCGTGTTCTCCAGTGTTCTGCATAGACAATGGGGGAAAAGGCTGCGTTCCATTCTTCACTAATTGAGGCTTTAGCAAACCCATCCCGAAACCAGAGCTGTTAAGAGAAAGTAAGTGGGATGACATTCTTTTCTATGCCGCCTCCTTCTTCTGGTCTGTTTGAAACTGGTCAGTTACCATCACTTCATGCCTCATTAGGCCAAATGTGAGGAGACTCTTGCCATTTCAGGGCCAAGAAATCGCCACTCCTGACACTCAGCAATTGCAATTTATTTTGTTTAGAAAAACAGACTGTTTCTATGAAGCCTGCTCACAGTCGCCAGACAAGATTACATCAGATCTTAGTAACTAGTTACAGAGGAAATTCTGGGGAACAGGACGGGAGTGAAAACATATTCAGGGGTGCTGTTTTTCAACTGCTCACTGCCAGGAACAAATGTCATGGTATGTTGCTACGGAAGATACAGTGCTCTCGTTTCCTGCCCTGATTTGTATTCCATTCTAGAGGCTTAAGGGCTGCAGTTTCCACTAGTTCTCTAGTGGAAAGAGCTTGACTTTACTGTGGGTATCTAGGTATACACAGCAGTGAGTATCAACAGCAGTACTTGAACCAAGTTGGTTCAATGTCAGTAAGTGTAAAGTCATGCACATTGGGGCAAAAAATCAAAACTTTAGATATAGGCTGATGGGTTCTGAGCTGTCTGTGACAGATCAGGAGAGAGATCTTGGGGTGGTGGTGGGCAGGTCGATGAAAGTGTCGACCCAATGTGCGGCGGCAGTGAAGAAGGCCAATTCTATGCTTGGGATCATTAGGAAGGGTATTGAGAACAAAATGGCTAATATTATAATGCCAAATCTATGGTAAGGCCAGACCTGGAGTATTGCGTCCAGTTCTGGTCGCCTCATCTCAAAAAAGACATAGTGGAAATGGAAAAGGTGCAAAAGAGAGCGACTAAGATGATTATGGGGCTGGGGCACCTTCCTTATGAGGAAAGGCTACGGCGTTTGGGCCTCTTCAGCCTAGAAAAGAGACGCCTGAGGGGGGACATGATTGAGACATACAAAATTATGCAGGGGATGGACAGAGTGGATAGGGAGATGCTCTTTACACTCTCACATAATACCAGAACCAGGGGACATCCACTAAAATTGAGTGTTGGGTGGGTTAGGACAGACAAAAGAAAATTATTCTTTACTCAGCGTGTGGTTGGTCTGTGGAACTCCTTGCCACAGGATGTGGTGCTGGCGTCTAGCCGAGACGCCTTTAAAAGGGGATTGGACAAGTTTCTGGAGGAAAAATCCATTACGGGTTACAAGCCATGATGTGTATGTGCAACCTCCTGATTTTAGAAATAGGCTATGTCAGATGCAAGGGAGGGCACCAGGATGAGGTCTCTTGTTATCTGGTGTGCTCCCTGGGGCATTTGGTGGGCCGCTGTGAGATACAGGAAGCTGGACTAGATGGGCCTATGGCCTGATCCAGTGGGGCTGTTCTTATGGTACACTGTTTCTTCCAGCCATGTTTCTCCCCATTTGGCTCCCTTTTGGTATAGGAACCAGGTTGAGAGAAAAGCACTTCAAGCAATTAAGTGTAGCAAGATAAGGCAGGGGAGAGAGGATGGGTTCACTTTCTACTTGTATGCTTCATTTTATATTTTTAAAAAGCCCCCTCCCCACCCCCTGCTTTATATGTGAACACAGCAAACAAATAGCTGCCTCATCATGTCTAATTTGGCCCTTAAACAGTCTAATAATTTATTCCTTATGTTTCAATTCTATGCCATTCCCACTAATAGTTAATAGAGACTCTGTGTGTGTGTGTGTGTGTGTGTGTGTGTGTGTGTGTGTGTGTGAGAGAGAGAGAGAGAGAGAGAGAGAGAGAACAGATTCTGTAATTGAATATAGTGCTTCCCTAACTCCTACAAGGGAGTTGGGAGCACTGTAAGTTGTTGCAGAGGAGGGCAGATGCAGCAACTCAGTTCCCAGGATTGCGCTGCTGCTGCTGGAGATGGGAGGGATTTTCGAAAAACTTACCTGAAGATAGTGCCACAGTCCTGGGGCTTCCAGGGAGTCCTCTGCAGCGTTCCTCGCGCCTGTAAAATTCTAAAAGAAAAAATGGGCATTTCTGGTTTTTGTGCAGAAATTGTTCTGGAAATCAGAAGTGCCCATTTTTTTCTTTTTGACTTTTGTAGGCATGAAGAGCCCTCTGGAGGGCTCCCCAGACCCCTGGAACCGCCAGGACTGCAGTGTCGGCTGCAAGTAAGTTAAAAAAGATCCCTCCCATCCCCAGCAGCAGCATGATCCTGAGGATCAAATTGCTGCCTTCCCCTCCTCTTTGCCTCTTAAAGGGGCAGGGGCAAGTGCTTCCTTGGCTGGTGGGTCATGGCCACTGATCTAGCAAACTTAAGGCATATTCCTGCAACTTCTATTCAATCTATGTCAAAATGAATGGACAGAGCAGAACTCTTGATAAAAGGCCCTCAAAGGGCAAATATTGTGGGTATGGTGCACTGTAACTTTTAAAAACAAAATTTTAAAGCATGTTTGAATATTAGCCACCAATTGACATTCTTGATATCTGCATTTTATTCTGAAAGATGCATATGAACAAGACTTGGCATGAAATGTTGATCACATTCTGAGAGGCACGGGTGTGAGTTTCAGGACCACCAGTAGGAAAATAAAAGACCCAAAGGACCACCTAGACCTGTCCGTGCCTGCAGAGATTCTGCACTTGGCACCCAGTCTGACTTTAGAGATCAGCCTCCCAAATCAATCTGCACAAACACAATACAAGCTTTGGGTTTTGAAGAGCGTGGGAAAGAGAATCAGATACGTATGTAGCGATCCGCTTCCATGCTGCCTTCTTTCATCAGGTTCCCTGGTTGGTACATGAGATCTACAATGTACACTTGAGGAGGAAGCAGAAGCCCGGGAATTCCTAAAGGAGAATCATCCACTAATTTCACTTCATTCCATGCTCTGGTATATTCCCCACGGTTTAAGCTGCAACTAACACCAACTCTGTCTGCTAGAACCTATGGAAGGAAATAATCCAATGATAAATACACAATTATTTACTTAACTAGAAGTATAAAACACATTTCATAATGAACTCGGGGTGATTTACATCAGTGGAGAGGGCTTCCCTATAAGGACACTGCAGAGTCCACAAGTGGCATTCCATGTTCCAAGTGGAATGGCTGCAAATGAAGACAGAACTGAATATAGCTTCCAAGGTCTGATCCACATGTCTACAATGGGCATATGGTATGTCCTCCTGAGGCTATGGGCCCATTCATACATTTTTTCCCCTTGACTGTACCACTTCAATACATTTTTTTCCTGGACTGTACTACTTCAGGCTGCAGGTCGGGTGTTTAAATGCTCCACAAACAAACAAACCAAAAATTCTATGTACAAAGACGTCTAGTACATAAGGGAGATTACTTCAATTCAGACATATCCCAACACATAGACAAAAGTCCAGGGAAGGGTTTTTCTCTCTAAGGGAGCATCCCCCTCTCCCCCCATACTGCAGCCTAAAGTGGTGCAGTCCACTGAAAGTGTTCCTCATATGCCACCTTTGCAGTCCTTAAGACATCAACCCCCTCTCTGGTATGATATGATAGGCCAGTCCTGTTATCACCATATTGCAAATGGGGGAGATGAAGTTGAGAGATGAAGGAGAGATGAAGTTGAGTTGGGAGATGAAGTTGAGAGATGAAGTTGAGAGACTTGCCTAAGGCCCCCCCAAAGTTTCATAGATGAAATGAGATTTGAACCGGGGCCTTCCCAACTCTTGGCTCTTAATTAGTACGCTATAGCAAATCTCCAACATAGTAAGGCAAAAAGACAAAATGACTATCGGGTATTGTGTTAGCATCATTCACATCTCTCTGTAAACAATTCTAAACAGCACTTACATCTCCCATATTTACAGAGAGCAATGAGAATTGTAATTTGATGGGAAATCGATACTGGCCACACTAAAAATGACTTAAGTACATAAATAAGGCTTGAACTGCAGTGCTGCACCAAGAATACGGAAGCTAATGTACAGGAGTTTGCGCTGCTTTTTGAAATTAAGCCTGGCCAATGACAACAACATTTCTGATGCAGATGATGAGATGGTGCGATTTGCTTACCTTGAAAAGCAAAGCCCTGTGGTAGAAAGTCCCTTTGTTGATCTTCCCAATGGGCACAACATTGCATTTGAGGTCGTATTCAATTTCGCTGATATGAAGTTCCCAGCTGAATTCATGCAACCTGTCTCTTTCAATTGGACCACCCATCTTGTCTGCAACAAACCTGTTGTAAAACCACCGGGATAAATTAAAACCACCATTTTCATAATATTTGTTGGCTGAAGATGGGAGGAACGGGCAAGGAGGAGGAGGGGCAGTTTCTGAGTGCAGAGGGGGGTGGGTGGGAGAGGCACAAGGCGGATTTTGGTAGCACCAGCACAAACTGGATCCTGACTCCATTCCCTGTCCCCTTCCCTCTCCTTTACTCACCTTGGGCCTGCACCAGCAAAGTAGCTAACTCAGATCAGAGGTGACCCATTGGAATAACAGAGGCTTACCCCTTGATAAGCAACAAATGTTTCTTTACCTAGAGGAGATCTCCGAGACTGCTCACCCTTCGCAGGATACAGCACACGCTCATTTGGCATGGCTGTATAAGTGGCAGGAGATTTAGTTAGGATTGGGCCCTTCAACAATTCATAGATTGTAAAACATTGCATATGGAAAAGACATTTCTCCTAAAAGATTCTTTTGTACAGGCTCCCCACATTATGAGTGGGTTCCGCATTCACAGATTTCCTCATTCATGGAGGCCAAAGGGCCTCCCCAATCAAGCCTCCAAGCGCGACCGGAGCGGGCCTGGAGGCTTTTCTGAGGCCCACAGAGGCTGGCTGCAGCCACTGAGAACCTCAAAATACGTAAAAGTCACTTCCGGTTTTTCAGCAAGTTGCGTTCGGGGGGGGGGAGAAAGATTTCAACACCTGCAGTTTTCCATATCTGTGGGGATTCCAGGAACCCCGTGGATAGAGCGGGCCCACTGGATTTAAATTTTTTTCTGTAGTATCATGTTTACTGAGTATATTATAATCTTGTTTCACCACTGAATTTAATATGTGAAATTGTTGCCTGCCTTGTGTTTGCTTTGCTCACAAAGGTGGACTATGAGTGGACACACAATACTGAACAAGCAGGGATGTGTTCTCGGAGGAGGTGGAAAGGCAGAACAGATTTCAGTGCAGTAAATTCCTATTGGTCCATAAATTCCTAAAGCTGAATTCTCTCTTTTAAATATTTACCGTACAGCTGCATTCTGGTACTCACCCTGCCAGGGCTATGACCTGTTCTTTGGTAGTTGCAAGTGGCAGAATTGTCTTGGAAACCTCGGTAATGTAATCTTGTAAAATGGGGTCGAAAGGGGGAAGCCACAAGATCTTTTCAGGAACTTCTTCGACTCTTTTAGGCATAGCTGGTTCTGCTTCCTCTTCTTTCAGTTTTTCCTCTTCTTTTTTCCCTTTCCCTTTTCTTTTGTAAAAAGCACCAACAATACAAGTTTGCATATATTATCTGCTTACTAGTTTGCCCTATATTTCTAAATAAGAATAAGACAAGAATAAAAGCAGATAATCTAAGTGATGGTACCTGGATCCTTTCTCTCTACCGGTGCTTTTACTGATTGAAGAAGATCGTCCTGGAGACTCTGGCTTGTCGTCCATTGAGCTATCAAGATTACAAAGTAATTCCCAATTTCTCCTGACTTCTTCCAATGCCTTCTGTGTATATGGCTCACCAACACAGCCTACTTTTTCAGAATCTCTTCACATACAGCTGAAGGCAGTCATCACTTGAATCCCAACTAACCTGCATTTGGTATATTAGACACACTCCCACATTGGCATCAAGCACCTTCATCAATAAGTTCACATCACAGTCGTATGACTGCACCAGTGCTAGTGCTATCACAAGACAACCTATCCTGAAACATTTTTAAATTGAACAAAGAGAAGGGAACATTCCAGTCCCCCTGAAATCACTGTTCAGTGCTCTGGTGGAACCAACACGGTTCCTGACAGTCTGCTGTGCAGGCAGGGGCTGATTTGGTGCAAGATGGGTGCACAGTCCAGTGTAGATTATCCAGTGTATACTGTGCAAAACTGATGCACCCTGGAGAATCACCTTGGACTTGATCCATTCATCAGATGCAGACATGCCCTGTGTATTTGTACCTCTTGATTAGGAAGAAGGAAAAGAATATCACTAGTTGTCTTTTCTTGTTCTTACAGACACTTAGGGCGCAATCCTAACTGGCACTTAGGCCAGCATAAGTGCCCTGGAAGGGTAAAGCACATTTGCACCTCCGTGGGAGGAAATAATAATAATAATAATAATAATAATAATACAGGTATTTATATACCGCCTTTCTAGGTCCTCAGATTTCTCCTCAGACTTTATCCAAGGCGGTTTACATAGGCAGGCTAATTTAAATCCCTGTAGGGATTTTTACAATTGAAAGAAGGCTCTATCTTTCAAGAGCTACAACAATTCAGATGTTTCGTTCTGATCTGGCCTCCATCCTCCCACGCTCAGAGCAGATGGAATAACTCGGCTCAGCTTGTCAGTTGCTTCAAGGTCTTGCCGTTCATGGTGCCGGTGGCCTCGAACTGGCGACCTTCGGATGTTATCTTCAGGCAAACGGAGGCTCAACCCTCTAGACCAGACCTCCTGCCCGTGGCAGCTTCCTCACCACCGCTTGTGTCAGTGCACCCGCACCGACACAAGCGGCAAAGGTAGGCATAGGGGAGCGTGGAGGAGACAGGAGGGAGGCGTTTCTGGGCGGGGGAAGGACGGGCAATGGGCGGCCCTGGGGACAGGCACGTGGGAGCTGGGGGCAGGGCTGGGACCCGGCAGGTATGCTGGATCCCAACCCCTGTTCCTGGGGAGAACGGAACGGCTTCAAGCCGCTCCCGCTCTCCTCGGACTTGCTCTACCTCCAGAGGTGGTGCAAGTCCAAGGAGACCCATTGGGGCCAGCAGCCCTTACCCAGGGGTAAAGGGAAGAGCTTCCCCTTGCTTCTGGCTGAGCTGCTGCAGCCAACGAACCTGCGTTGGATGCAGTGCAAGCCTCCTGGTTTGCCTGCTCCAGCGCAAGTTTGGATTGCGCCCATAGTCAAAGCTAGTGGTATTCAAACTGGGGTGTCGTGACACCCCAGCCTGAGGGTCCTGGTCCCTTTCCCCTTAAGGGGCTGGGGCAACCAGGAGGCAGGGAGAAGGCAGTGGCGCAATCCCCAGGATCGCGCTGCTCAGGGGGGCTCCAGGGGCTTGGTGCACTTGCCCAAGCCCCCGGCAGCCCCCCGGGGCTGCGGGGAGCCCTGTGCGACCTTCGGCAGGTGTGCAATCTCCCCCTTTTGACTGGGCTGCAGGGACTGGGGTGCATCCTCCAGTCCCTGCAGCAGCTGTCCCTGGCTGTGGGGAGCTAGGCGCGAACGCCTGCAGGGCTCCTCAGGTCAGGGAAAGTGAGAGTGGGACAATCATGCTCCGCCTCCCATTTTGCGGAGTTGGAGCGCGATCGCCCCACTCACTTTCCCTGACGCAGGGAGCCCTGCAGGCACACGCGCCTGGCTCCCTGCAGCCAGGGACGGCTGCTGCAGGGACTGGAGGATGTACCCCAGTCCCTGCAGCCCGGTCAAAAGGGGAAGTGAGGCGATCGTGCTCCGCTTCTGGTTTAGCGGAGCGGGGCGCGATCCCTCCACTGTCACCTTCCCTGACCCGGGAACCCCGGGGACCCCTGCTGAAGGTCAAGTGCATCAAGCCCCTGGAGCCCCCCTGAGCAGTGCGATCCTGGGGATCGTGCTGCTGCCTCCCCCTGCCCCCGCAAAGACTTACTGCAGGATTCAAACTCCCTGTGAGTCTGAAAACCATAGGTCTAAGCCCTAAATTGTTTTCTAATTTTAGTTTCTCATTATAGTTTCAAATGCTAATTTGACATTTCAACAGACCAGGGGAGTGTTTATCAGATACCTATTTTTCAATTAATTCAGAACATTTTTCAAGTTTATAGTTTGTCACATTCAGTTATGATAAAGTTCAAATACATACCTGGTTCTTTCTCTGCTTTCTTTGCTGCTTTTTCTGACAGTACTGGAGGAAACTAGAAGTCGGTTGGAAGGTTGATCTTGTGACTTTTCCTCTGTCACAATGGAAACGGTAGGTATGGGTTCACTGGAACAATAAAGGACACTGTGCTGTTGCACACATAAACTGAGGCACTGCTTACCCAACATAATAAAATACTGTGTATCTGTATTAAAAATGTTAAAGAGTGGCGGGGTGTCAATTTTCAAAACCATGGGGACAGAAAGTCAGGGGACCGGAGGAGGGCAGCTCTGGGTAGGTGGCAGAAAAGCCTACGTTATTGTGTTAGCAGGCCAAAACCTCCCCAAGTACAGAAGATTGAATCAGTGAAAGATTGGATAGCTAAGAGGAACTGGAGGTGGGTTATTTGCCCTAGGTATTACTCTTGGGGAGGGATGTCAGGGGAGTGGCTTTTGGAAGCCTTCTGAGGCCTGGGGAGGCCATGCATGGCCTCCCCAAGCTTTGTCAGGCCTTAGAAGGCCTGCTGGAGGACTTACAAAGGCACTTCCGGTTTTAGCAAAAACCAGAAGTGCCTTTCTAAGGCCTTTGGCAGTCTGGGAGTTGGAGTTGTTAAAAAGTGTTATGCTCCCAGGTGCTAGATGGCATAGCTACGCCACTGGATTGGTTCAAGAAGTTTTGGACATTACAGTGTATAGTCTTTTAGAAGAAAGACAAGTTAGAGCATAGCATTCCTCTCATATCACACCTTCTAGAGAGGGTGTGCCCTTTCTTCTTTTTTGTGTGCTTTCCCTCCTCCGTTTCCATTTCTATCAGTTGCGTGTCCTGTTCTTGGATATTTTGTGCCGTTGACAAGATAGAAATGGTTCAACGTGAACGGTGAGTGTGGGGAAACCAGAAGGTTGCTATTCCTGGTTGCTATTCTTGACTCTTTGTAAACATATTGACAGAAAATGGGGTTCAAGGAAGTGAAATGGCCCTCATGTGGCTGGGTTCAGTACAGCCATAGAAACAATCAACAGGGCTTGTGACACCCCCCCCCCCCAAGAACAGGTTCCGTAAGTGAACAGAAAGGTGGAATAGAGACCAAGCCAAGAGGTGTGAGTCACATGTGGCCACTGAAATCCTGTCAGGAGGAGGTGAGAGCAGATGGTGGAGAGTATGCTGTGCCTAACTCTGGTTGGACTGAAGGTTGTGCAGGATGCCGAGGATTCAATACACCCCTGGAAGCCCTCTTGAGATTACCTTAATCCCTTGGTTCTCAAACTCCTTGGGAGTTTGAGACCTGAGGTAAGTGTGTATGAGGAGGAGCTAAGGCAGCAACACAATCCCCAAGATCATGCTGTTGCTGGGGACAGGAGGGGTTTTTTTTAAGTTACCATGAGCCAGCCTAGGAGTCCCAGGGGAACCGGGGGAGGGGGGTCTGGGGAGCTGTCTGCAAGGCTCCCTGCACCTCCAATCATTTCAAACACAGAAACAAAAACAAAAACCCCAAAATGGGCACTTCCTGTTTTCATCATGAAACCAGAAGTGCCCTCTTTATAAAGATATGTGGAGGTGGGGAGAGGACTGTGGAGGACTGTCCCCAGCAGCAGTGCAGTCCTGGGGATTGCATTGCTGCCTTTCCTGCCCCTTTAAGGGGCGTCATGACACTGCAGTTTGAAAAACCCTGCCTTAATCTCTTTACTTTTCAGAGGAGCAGGCTCAGGTTGCCAAGGATGGCCCAAGACCTCCTGGTGCTTCATACAGTGTACCAAATGCTTTCTCTCATCTGGTAATATCCCAGCCTCTGCTCTTTCCACTTCCTGGAATGGAAAAGGAAGAGGGGGACAGAGTGGAAGTGTATCTCTGAGTTCTAGCCTGCTATTCTGCTCCATTTCCCTCTTGTGCTTCCAATCCAGGGAGCGGGAGAAGCTGGCATATCACCAGGTAAGGGCCGTAATGTAGCTGGGAGGGCAAAAGAGTAAGTACTGCAGATGCCGCAACATGCCATGTAAGCAGCCCTTCCCATTCGCTGTTGGAGCCATTCCAGGCAACAACAACACACAGGCACTTTCTGAACCAAACAGTGTCTCCTGAGCTTTGCCTTCACCACCTGGAATGGCCCTGACGGTGAGTGGGAGGGGCCGCTTTCATGGTGCATTGCAGCATCTGCAGTACTTACTATTCCCCCCCCCGCTACACTACCAGGTAAGGGTTAGGGTTAGAAGCTGACACACCACCAGGTAATGGGGGCAGTACTTGACATCACCTCAGGAGTTTTGCCAGCCTTGTAAATACCCACATCAGAGTAGAATTTAGCAGACTCACGGTTCTGATGACTTGGTGTTTACTAAGATGACAGCACGATGGTCATTAAGCTCCTCAGCACTGAGTTCCTCCAGAGATAACAGTTTAACACCAAGTTTTACCTACAGGGTTTAGGATGAGGCACAAGATATATAACGATCAACTTCAAGCTCCAGAAAGCAGCCATAGACAGTCTTTATCTGAGTGGTTTAAAATGTCCACTTCAAGTCATGCAAAATCAATTTTTTCATAGGAAACCCAGCTGTTGTCAAAACTATTGTGATACAAGAACACAACCTCCTACAGCCCAATTCTATCCTTCCCTCCCATATTGTGCTTAAGGAAATCAGAATGATAAGCCAGGACGGAGAAGGGATGGGTTGTTCCATTTGTGCAGGGCTTTTCAGACTGGGGCCTGGCCTCTTTCCCCTTAAGGGGCAGGGGCAGCGAGGAGGCAGGGAGCAGGCAGCGGCGCGATTCACAGGATCGTACCACTCAGGGGGCTGCAGTGGCTTACCTGAGCCTCCTGTAGCCTTCCAGGGGTGCGGGGAGCTCTCTGTGACCTTCTGCAGGTTGCCCTGCAGCTTCGAAAGTGTAAGTGGAGCAATAGCGCTCCTGGTTTTTGCGTAAGTGGAGTGCATCGCTCCGCTTTCACTTCTGAAGCTGCGGGAGCCCTGCAGAAGGTCGTGCAGGGCTCCCCACACCCCTGGGAGGCTGCAGGAGGCTCTGGTAAGTACATCCAAGCCCCTGCAGCCCCACTGAGCAGCACGATCCTGGGGATCACACCAC
This sequence comes from Tiliqua scincoides, assembly GCF_035046505.1. Lineage (NCBI taxonomy): Eukaryota > Metazoa > Chordata > Lepidosauria > Squamata > Scincidae > Tiliqua > Tiliqua scincoides. The sequence goes on from NC_089825.1 coordinate 20,434,902, forward strand.
TGCCTCTCCCCTCCACAAGAACTTAGAGTGGTTTTCAAACTCCCAGAGAGTTTGAAAATTGCTGCATTTGTGTGAACTCTGGCCCTACTATGAATTATTTGCCCACTGGCTATATAACCCCATTTCTTTGCCTGAGCCACAAGACAAGAAGCAGCCCCATAAAGATTGCGAACACATAATGCAATTTACCTGTCCATAATCATAGAACCCATCAGTAATTATATTACTGGATGATAAACGTCCTGTTTGACTATATTTCTGTGGAAGGTTGTGGTCAAGTATTCTCTCCAAAGCTGCTTCACTGAAGTTGTTTTTGCGCCCAAATGACAAGTTAATTTCTTCGAGAATGTCTAAAGCACTGTTTAAATAAGCACAAGTAAGAAAGGTTGCTCCTTGTACTCTTAAAAAACTCATTAGAAAGAAGTAATTTATTATACTGCATATACAATGGGCAGTATTCAAAGGTTTTCTTCTTTGAATGGCCTTCCTCTTTGGAGGAAGGGCACCTGCTCTAGAGAAAGGTAACCTATGGATGCAGTCTAACAATAACTACTATTATCACTACTACTAATCATAGTCTTTCAAGACTGAAGGTTGCCAACTAACTAATTACACAGACCTGCAAAATAGGGGGTCAGAAAAAACTTTTTCAAATTTTATGGTGGTTTTATATGAATTTGGGGTGCTGATTCCAAAAATGGCAACAGTTTTGCACTATCACATCTAGTTTTGGAGATATGGCGTAGCCTCATTTGTGAATTGTTTAGGGAGCTTCCTCTTGAGGATGCCTATGGCATGTCTTAACTTTTAAGACAGCAAAATGTGTGTTATCCTGTGTTATTTATCATTATGACTATTATTATTATTTATATTGTATCATTCGTGTGCACACAGCTTTACAACAGAAGAAAATTCCCTGCCCTCATGGGCTTATAATCTAAAGATCGACACATAGAAGGCAGCCGAGGAAAGGAAGGTGAGTGGTGGCAGAATTGTATTGGCAACCTTCAGTCTCGAAAGACTATGGTATCGCGCTCTGAATAACTGGGCTGGTGGCATAACTGAATAACTGAATAACTGAATAACTGGTGGCAGAATAACTGGGGAAGAATATGTAATTATTTCCTAGGCACATCCTTACACTTAACTGCAGTAAGTCAACAAAGAGTTTGTAAAAAGGGTGAGTTTTGAGGAAAGATTTGAAGGGATAGACGGGTTCTCCCATGGGTGATCTGGGATGGAGTTGCAGGGATAAGGGCAGCAAGGGAGAAGGAGCAGAGCCGTTTGAGGGAGCAGGAGAACTTTGGGAGCAGGCAAGAGTGGTGAAACAGGAGGAATGTGGGTCACAGGCAGGCATGTAATGGAGTCTGGGATCCCTCCTTGGGGGTTGACTTATCTGTGAAGGAGATGGGCAGATCCATGGGAAGGGGGAAGAAGTGGGTTTTGCTAATATTAAGTGAAGGGGGAAACCTCCAATGAAAGCCAATGGAAATTTCTGCCCGCTAAAAATAGCAAATGGGGGGAGGAGAAGGTGTGATCAGGATCAAAACTGTGGTAATGATAAAGTACTAAAGCCACCTAACCCTTGCCATGGTTTTGCCATGTTTCATACCCTCCCAGCAAACTACTGGTTAATAAAACACCCCCTTCCCAAATTGGGCCATGCTACATGCTTATAGGCAAGTCTTGTTTGCCTACTAAAGTCCTTCTGGGTGGCACTTTGCAAATGCTAAAAACAGAGAAAAAAGCTTTCTCTGCTACCATGTTGTAATACTTTTACAAAGAATCGTACTGCAATTAATTATTTCTGGCTTGAGATAAGTACCACATTGATCTTCTCTGGTTCTCTATATAACAAGGCCACTGGACAACAAACAAGAGTATGCAAGAGTATGCCAGGGTACCAGAATAGTGCAGTTTTCTAGTTAATTAATCTATGAAATAATTGTTCAAATACTGTTTGTATGCCTCTTTTAAAATACTTTGTCTTGAAGAAAAAAGTCTTTTAAAAACACTCATTTTTTAAAAATACACTGCCTATAGCGTTGTCTATAACCAAATGCTATTTATATGCATTTTAAAAATGAAAAACTTGTGAATGGTACGAGAGCCAACATTAAATCCACTGCTGCCCATCATTTTGTTAGCACTTCTACTCACCCTAGTCTACTCACCCTAGCCTGGTCATTTCAGCTGCTGTTAGCTCATCACTTGCACAAACCATTACAGCCCAGCAGGCATTTCTTCTGACTTCATCATGTCTAGAATGCAGGAGCTTAACAAGAGGCTCAAGGCCACCCCCATTCCGTAACTAAAAAGAAAACCAAAGCCAAGACACCCCATGTTGCTTGCCAAAGGTTATTAACAGTATTATTAACAGTATTTATATACTGCTTTTCAACTAAAAGTTCACAAAGCGGTTTATAGAGAAAAATCAAATAACTAAATGGCTCCCTGTCCCAAAAGGGCTCACAATCTAAAAAGATGTGAAAGAATACCAGCAGACAGCCACCAGAACAGACACTGCTGGGGTGAGGTGGGCTAGTTACTCTCCCCCTGCTAAAAAAAGAGAAGCACCCACTTGAAAAAGTGCCTCTTACCCAATTAGCAGGGGTTAATTCATCTAGCAAAGGTTACATTCATCCATGTGGGAAGATCATGTTGAAGACACCAGTATGGCAACAGTCAAGGCTGAACAGCTTAAGATGTATCTGTACTGTGTTTTCACTATTTATTTTAGGCAATTAAGGTTGTATCCTCACTATATTTCTTTCCTGGATAAGAAGAAGAAAACTGTCTCCCTGGCTCCTGTAAATTTTTATGCAGAAAGCAGCACAGAAAACATTTGCAAGCGCCCCATGATAGTACTATATTGAGGGTGGTGGTGGAGGTATGTTTACTTGCATAGACATATGAGTGAGAAAGGACTCCAGCCTGCTATATCACACAGTTTGCGTATAAGTGCTGTTTCCTGTGGCAAGATTTATTCACAAGCAGATTGACTTGTGAGTAGGTGCATCTGCTTAAATATAAGATGACAGAAAACATATGGAACTGCCAAACTAGCCCAGTGCCAGCAGCAGCTCTCTCCAGCTCCACTACTACTGAAGATCCTTTTAAATAGAGACACTCTGAACCTGGAAGGGACCTTCTACTTGCAAAACTGTGTTGCCCTACCATGGAGCTTTTGTTCCATCCCTATCTTGCGCAAAACATCCCATTTTTATCTTTCATATCACACTATATAGGCTTTGATGCACCTAATGCTATGTATTTCATTTGCTTTTCTTCATCATCATTTTGATCCTTTTCCTTCATCATCATCTCACTCTTGATCCAGTCTTGTTTTTTGTTCTTCTGCATTGCTTTCTGTTCCTTATTCTAGGTGGGCAATTGTGTGGTCTTCTGTTCAGACTGGTTCTGACTGAAGAGTAACCCATGTACTGTCAGATGATCTCACACCAAACACACACAAGGATTTGTGCTGAAATGTGGGAGAGAGTTGCAGTTTTCATAGTAAAACATCCCTGTACGAAGATTTACATATACTGTACCTAAAAATCACATTTGGGATTCTTTTTTTTTTATATAACATACAATACAGTCCTACGCATGTCCACAGAGGAGTAAGTTCCACTGTGTTCAAAGGGGCTTACTCCCAGAAAAGTGTGTATAGGAATTCAGCCTTACTGGTGCACAGTATACTAAAACTAAACAGAAACAAAATCCCACTTATGAACCACTCTTATAAACCACTGTCAAACCTGGCTAAGAATCAAGAATGGGAATCAGAGATGACCTGATATTTCTGCTTTTCCCAGTGCTTATTAGAAAGTAACTTATGCATATATATTAGGGGACCACAATCAGATCTTTTCTCCAAAACATAAACGATGTGCTGATCCAAGAGTACCACCAAAAGCAAAAGAAATCAAGTTTTCTAACAACAAACTTCAAAGAAAATAACATCTTTAATAGGCTTCACCTCTGTTCTTGCATCAACATCGCAGCCAATGGCGGCAACAGCTAGAGCCGCTCTGCTTTGCACAATGCTGTTGGTGGAATGCAGTGGTTCAACAATGGCTGTCATAATGCCGTGGCTCTGGATGCTGAGACGCAGTGGCTCCTGCGTGGCCAGGTTGGTGAGGACTGTTGCAGCACTGGCAACAGCCCCGTCTCTCTTCGCACTCAGAACGCTGATCAGTGGCTCAATGCCGTCAGCTTCGGCAACAGCACTAGAAAAGTGGACAAAAAAGGGGCAAATCAATATTAACTTTCCAGTCCTGGAAATAATTCTTAAGCACCCCACGTTGATACATCACGCCGATTCTGTACCTTTAAAAATCAGAGCAGTGGCTCCCAAACTCTTTTGCATAGAGACCCACCTTAAAAAAAAAATTTCACTTTACCACCCTCAAACTTCTGTGTCTATAATGGTGATTGGGCAGCAGTACTCCTCCCCTCTCAAGTAGCAGGTTGTTTAACCCTTGATGTACATAGCCTAATCTGGCTTCTCAGTTTTGTGACCCAGCAAATATTGGGTCATGGCCACAGACCCACAGTTTGGAAACTGCTGAGTTAGAGGGTTGGAAGAACTCCTTGTACATCTAAATGAGAGCTGCAACATTTAGGGCCCAATCCTCTGAAGCAAATCCTAAGGGCATGGCAAGGTCATTTGAAAGAAGGCAACAGATATTTATATTCTCACTGTAAATAAATGAGGCTGAGAAAAAGATGCAATGAGAACAAAAGGAAAAGGAATCTGAATTGTGGGACTTCTAAACCCACCTTCATGCCAGCACCCCACAGAAGGACTAGAAGTGCAATCCTAACACATCTACTCAGAAGCAAACCTCACTGAATTCAATGGAAGTTACTCCCAGGGAAATGTGTAAAGGTTATTCAGTGCCTATCTGGAACCTGCTATTGCATTTCCAGTCCCAGCAATCCACTGTGCTATCAAGTAGGAATGTGATAGGCACATCTGCACTTATTTCTATGGGCCCCCAATTCCTCAGAATCAAAAATATATAAATGCTGCAAGACACTGAAACAGATGCCTATAACAAACCATGGCTTGTCTAAATTACATAGCAGGACAGTGGAACTGATGATAAAAATCAGTCCTCAGATGAAAACTGGATGAGCCAGCCACAAGGACTTCTAGGGCGATAAGGGCATCTTGGAATTTCATTGAGTGAGGCTGAAAGGGAGTTAGCATGGATATAATTTTTCATGTCTCAGAAGTGTTCATGTGAGCTATCAAGTGGTGCAATATGGTATGACAAACTGAAATCCCAGGCATGCTTACTTGAGAGTAAATTCCATTTAATTCAGTGGGTCTTGCTCTCAAGTAAAAATGCACACAATTAGAAAGAATGTTTGTTTTTGTAATTGCCCTGGAGTTCTAAAGCTGGCAGGCTTGGTGAGGTCATAGTTTGGGATGTTACAATCCAGGAGGGAAGAAAACAAGGTTGAGATATATACTTTAAGAATGACTTCATGCCAAATAAAAGATAGTCTGAAATATTCTCCAGAGTGCTATAAAATCCCAACATTCCTCTTTCCTTAGCAAAACCAAATATACCAAGCAAATGGAACAGAAAAAAATGTAGGAGTTATGCTAGTTTATTACTTTCTCCGAGAACGCTGGGCTATAATGTGGCTTGGAGAAAATCTCAGAGGCAGAAAAGTCCTGAAAGCAGCCATTGAAAGGATCGAGAGAGGAAATAAAATACTGTGTTCTTTTGTTATGACCTCTTTTAAACTATTTAGTTGTAAAACATTATCTCCCTCAAGTAAGCATTTATGTCAAATCAAATAGGAAATACAATTCTGTTCTCAGAGTTATGAGTCATTCTTACTGAAAGCACATTTCCTATATTATCAACTGATAATGGACTCCTCTGAAAAAAAACCCAACACGATTGACTCTGTACTTCCTTTGAATGAATAAGAGGGCTGCTTTCTCCAAACAATAACATGTCATTTTTCTAAATCTCGGGCTTGTGTGCCTGCACCCAAATTCTGTTCGAGATAGTAGATGGATTCCTAATTCTACTACTTCTTCAGGTCAAACTTATTAGACAGCCCACAGAGCAAACTCTGAGCAATGGAATTCTTCTTGTATGCCTTTATATTATTTTGTAAACATAAGGCATACACTCAACCATCATTTCACAGTCATTTAATTCTAGATTCATACATTCAACAGAATTTGGCAGAGCTGTTAACACAGGAAATACACAAATGGAAATCTCAATTATCCATGCATTTTCCTACTGTGGCCTTACGGCCCAATCCTAACAGGGGCCTGCACCAGCAGAATGTGCATTCCGCTGGTGTGCACTGGTGCACACTGTCACTTTGTTTCAGTGCAAAGCCCAAGCACACTGGCGGTCAGGACAGAGCCTTCCCACTACCATGGCAGTCATTCATCCAGGGGGAAAAGTCTGAAGCAGCTACTAATATTCTCTAGTTTCAGATTACAGTGCTAAAGTATTTACTATGCTTATACCCCCCTCTTTTCTTTGACAAGTTCACTTGGTTCCCAAGTGGTCTTCCCTCCAATTTACAGCATCAGACCTACTTGGCCACCTCTGTGGATTTGTGGAAATGTATCACACCCTCCATTTCAGTCCCTGGGCCATGATTCATAAGGTTCTTGGTCCCAGTTGAAGAACCTCATACACAGGAGTGCATTGTACGCACTGGGGTATGTGAGGGACTCTCTGCCTTCCCTCCACAGAATGATGTTCGCTTTCTAAAAAACTGCTTTAATCTGCTAAAAACATATGGGCTGCTAATAATATTTGTAAGTGACTATTAAAGAATACTATTAAAGACAATTAAGTGACTATTAAAGAATATTTTCTTCTGGCTATTCTAAAGGCTTAAGAAGTTGCAGAAAGACTCTCTGCACTTAATACTCCATATCATTTTCTGAATACCCAGTCTGATTAACTGATCCTGAAGCTTCTTTCAAATAAGAACCCAAGTAATTGGGACAATTTCTGTATTTGAAAGATAGGTGCAAGCTGTTGAAGTTCCTGATTGCAAAACACAAGAAATGTATTAACTCCCAAACAGTATAAGGGCCTGATCCTATCCAACTTTCCAGTGCCAAAGTAGTCCCAAGGGAAGGCAGAAAAATTCTCTACGAGGCCTCCATGACCGCCTCCCCCAATGCAGGATGCAATGTACGCCCTATTGCCATGGCTGCATCAGCACTGGAAAGTTGGATAGGATTAGGTCCTAAGAACGTTTCAGCTTTGGGGCCTTTCTTCAGTCCCATATTTGAGATTGCTTATTTTCAGGGCAAAGGAACAGAATCTTCTTGGATCTTTGACATATCTTTTCTTCCTGCTATAATGATAAATACTGATATACATCCTAGACCCTCTCAAACTTCTGAATATAGTCCCAAAAGAGTACTCCCAAAAGAGGAATTCTGTGTCCTTGTCATGAGTCAATCTATTTATAGAGGACTTCGGTCATGCGTTTGTGTAAGTTTGGCAAGCCGCCACTAGGGGTCAGTGTTAAGTCACATTAGTACAACAAAGAATAGCAAATCTTCAAGAATATATATATTATTTAAGGGCAGTTAAATGAAGAAAAAAATACTATTATAAATCACCTACAATCATCTTTTAAAATCAGGCTCTGTGGATATTCACAATTTCTACATATACTCAGCAAATAAAGAAAGGGGGAGGGGCTGTAGCTCACTGTTAGACCACATCCCTGGCACTTCCAGGTGAAGCTGGGAAAGACCACGGCCTGAAATCCCAGAGACTCGGCGTACATAACACAGACCTAGATGGACAATGGTCTGACTCACATACGAAATATTTCACATACAAAATTATGGCCTTGTAGCAGTTATCATTTTTACATTTAGAGAAGTGCCATTACTAGCATCAACCTGTTTATCTCTTCTTGCTCTTTTTAGGGTCAAGCCAGACATTTGACTACCTGCATTCTTGAGAGGCATACCTAAAGTAGAGATGCCTCTTATTTAGCAAGAGAGATCTTGCTGCCAGACATGGGCAAACTGCTCTTCAGGAGGAGGCTGGAGAAAGAAACTGGCAGAACACCTGCTTTTAAGCATGCCTATTAACAGTGCGTTTTGGCAAATGCCTAATATGGCTTTAGTTGGTTGCTGCCATTAGATTGTACTGTATTGTGTTGATCTTTGACAGTTTTATTGTTCCTGGTTTTTGTTCCAGAACTGTAACCCAGTGAGAGTTTCCAGAAGAGACAGAAGGGCAGAATATTACGAATAAAATCTTACACAAAATACATCACTAAACTCAAATGCACAAATTATGAAAAAATAAACCTTAATAAATAGTTCAAATTAAATAAAACAAACTCATTTATTCGAGTAACTTTCATGTACTGGAGAATGAGCAAAGGTAACTTGTTACCAAGAATAATTAATATTTATGAAGGTAATTTAAACCAAATATAATGTTACCTTAATCCTCATTTCACAGTAGCTGTTTATGACAGCAGGGTATGGGAGCTTGTTAAAATAAAAATAGCACTAATAAGGCAACTGTGTGCCTCATTTTACATTTAACAGCTTGTAGAATACATACATTCTGTATTAATAAAAGGCAACACATTATTCAACCTCAATAAAATGTGGCATCAGAAGAAAATGGTGTAATGACCAATAGATGGCAGTGATGCTATAAATTAATACCAAGCCATGCAAAAAATAGGGCCCTGCCTATTAAAACAATGATCTGAGCCCTAGCTTGAGCTGCTGGTATAGTTTTTTCATTGTATCATAAATGGATTGATGGAGAATGAACCACACAAGTTTGAGAGTGCTGAAGAGATGCCACAGACATGTAGCACTGACTGGGATGCTCCTTTGGGGCCAAATTCCAGCATACATCTTAAACTGAGATTAGAAATGCAAAAGAACTTGGCTGCCATTCACCTCCTTTTCTTCTTGTCTTTCTGAAAATCTGCCGTTCCCCTGAGAGGATACAAATATCATCCACTTTTGAAAATCTGGCTGTTCAGTTCAATGTATTATTTTGCCTGCTTTAGCCGATGTGTGGCAAGCCAGAACAAGAACCAGGGGACATCCACTTAAATTGAATATTGGAAGAGTTAGAACAGACAGAAGAAAACATTTTTTATGTAATTAATTTGTAGAACTCCTTGCCACAGGATGTGGTGATGGCACCTGGCCTAAATGCCTTTAAAAGGGATTGGACAAATTTATGGAGGAAAAGTCCATCACAGGTTACAAGCCATGCTGGATACATGCAAGCTCCTGGTTTAGAAGTAGGCTACCTCATTATGCCAGATGCAGGGAAGAGGCAACAGGATGCAGGTATCCTATTGTGTGCCCCCTAAGAGCCCAATACTGGGGCCAGCACCCATGCTAGCCCAGCGCTGGCCGACACTGGGTGGACGCCCAGCCTTTGCTGCTCTGCGGTCGCATGGACCGCTGAGCCACGGAGAGGAAAGCGGGCGAGGAGAGGCGAGGAGGAGGCGTTCCGGGGAGGCGAGAGGCAGGTGGAGGGTGGGGAGAGGGCGGGGAGAGGCGTGTCGGGGGAAGGAGTGGGATTGTGAGCATTCATGTGGGCCAACACTCTTTCCTTTTGGTCAGCGGTGACCAAAGTAACCCATTGCAAGGCTACTTCCCTTACCTGGGGGAAGGGGACAAAAGTCCCCTTCTCTTGAGGAGCCATCCACAGCTGCCTGAGGTGCACAGGATGTGGCAGTAGCCGTTTTCGGTGCCACCACAGCTGCATGTCACAGGAGCTTAGGATTGGGCTGCCCGGGATCTGGTTGGTGGCTTTGAGATACAGGAAGAAGGACTAGCTGAGCCTGTGGCCTGATCCAGTAGACCTCATCATATGTTCTTAAAGCAAGGTTTCTGTTGCTGTAGCTGAAGCAGCATCCTTTGTGAGGCAAGTAGGGCAGTGCAGGTATACTGAATAACTGGGAAGACACTGTATTGAAACCATTAAAGCCCAACACATAAACATGATAATATTTTAAAAGATACTTAAAAACAAAATAAATGAGGCATCCTTAAAACAACACTGCTGAACACAGAGATCACATGATTCAGGAAAGGTGATAATCTCAAGGCAGTGGCTCCGAATAGACAGCTGTCTAAATTTGAAAATCTCTACCATCTGACACAGGTCTTCTTCCCTCAGGAGGGGCAAGATCTGGTTGGGGAGAGCTATACTGTAGTATACATTAATTGGAACAGCAAAATATAAATACGCTGCATTTTCCATATGGGTGGATCAGGAGCTTGGTAGGAAAAGGACATGTTTTAAGGCAGTAATAACTTGTTGTAAGATGCACACTTTGTCATACGTCTGAAGCACCATGATAACCCCCTAACCGAAACAGTTACAAAATCATGAACAGGGCCTATCGTGCAATATCATGAACAGTGCCTACTGTCCGTGACTTATGTTATATATACTGAAAAGGTACTGTACGTCTTTCAACTCATTCCAGCCTACACTGTAAGAATGTGTTCCTCTGCCTTGTGTATGTGTACTTCTAACAAGATTGCATTTTGTGGTCAGATAAGTTGGTGACCCTTAAAAATGATTTGCAATTTTAAAAAGAGGTGACTATCAAGTGAGAGCTCGATCCTGTGGACTGTGCCGCGACTCTGCGCCGCAGACCACAGTCACAAACGTGCCGTAAGTCACACACACACACATACTATAATGGGTTGTGCAGGGTTTTCATTACTATGAGGGCTATGCCAGCAGGGTGTTGCCCGGACAGGCATAGGATACAGTGTTCATTGTGCTGCCAACATAGCATCTGAATAGGATTGAGCCATATGTCAGTATTCGGTTAGCTTAATACAGGGGTGCCCAAACCCCGGCCCTGGGGCCACTTACGGCCCTTGAGGACTTCCAATGCGCCCCTCAAGGAGCCCCCAGTTTCCAATGAGCCTCTGGCCCTCCAGAGATTTGTTGGAGCCCGCACTGGCCCAACGCAGCTGCTCTCAGCATGAGGGCGACTGTTTGATCTCTTACTTGAGCTGTGGGATGAGGGCTCCCTCCACTGCTTACTGTTTCACGTCTGTAATGCATTAGCGGCAGCAACCTTGAGCTACTGCAAGACCTTCATTCATTCATATAAGTTCATCTTTAATATATTCATTTATGTAAACTTATGTAAATTTATTCAAATTTTTAATGTAAATTAATCCCCCCCCCGTGTCACAGTGTCACAGTGCCCCTGACACAGTGTCAAAGAGATGATGTGGCCCTCCTGCCAAAAACTTTGGACGCCCCTGGCTTAACAGATCAAGGTAGTTGTGTTACTGGCTTTGGCCTTTATGGTAAAGCAATGGTCAGAAACTGGTGTATGCAAACTGTATTGGGTATGGAGACCAAAATGGCCTTGGCTTTGCACTAACCTCACAACTTTTGGCACTGTGGGCTGCTCGCGCACTAAATGTGAGAACAATTTTCTATATTATGAAGGCAGCATGACCTAGAGCTCAAGGCTCCAACAATTAGGGATCATTGGTTCCCCAGCACCTAGTCTACCATGTGCTGGGTTCTAAAAAGGGTACTAAAGAGCAACTACAATGGCCCACACCCCTGAGAGTTAATTTTTACAGCAAAATCCTTCAGCAATCAATTTTATAACCACTTTTCACCTTGAGAGTAGAGCAAAGAAATTCTATTAGACCCTAGACTCTGGGCCCTAGAGGCCAATAGGTCTAGGAATCCAGCTACAATTGACATTAAACAAGGAGCCACAAGTAAGGAGAATTAGCGTAAATACCTCCTGCATTTTTTCAGAGAACAGAACGGCAGGAAGAAAAATGTCTATGTATGATGAACGATGTTTCACCTGGTAATGTTAAATTAATGTCAGCAGCTATTAGAGCTGAGTGAATAATTTGTAACATAAAATGTATCTGATGAACGACATCTCTTTTTCTTCATGGAATATCTATGAGCCAATCACATTCTCCACTTTACTCATTATTTCAGATACTCCAAGAAACTTTTTGCAAATTTCACTGCTTTGATATTTGAGCCACCTTGCTCATTTGTGATTGTTCATGTAAGTCACATATGGTTTTACTTCTGACTGAGTGAGCACGGCTCTTATAATCGGGAAGTGGGTGGAAATAAATCGAGAAGAAAAATGTATACGTATGCGCATATCTGAGTATGCATACTAAAAAGGTTTTTTATTACCTTTCACGCTCAACCACACAAATGTTCACTGACAACACAGTAGTATGAACACACCTGAAACAAGCTCACTACATAAATTCTGATCAACTGAGTCCAGCGCAATAATTGCTACCAGAGCTCCGTATAAAGTGTTCTAAAATGTTCTATAAAATGGAATCAGTGAAAATTCTGTTTTGCAGGCACATTCAGTCACCCAGGAAAGAAATCCATGGCATTTGCCCTTCATATCTGTTTCTACTCTTCCCTTTTTATGGGATCTTTTATAGGTGCCACCAGCTATGGAGGCGAGTGGGGTGGTGGCAAGGTGGCACCAACTTTATGGAATCCCCTCCTTCTTAGTTAGAAACCGCTCCCTCCTTAGTGGCATTCGGTGGGGCTTGAAGACGTTTCTTTTTACTCTTGCCTTCTGAAGTTCAGGTTTTTTAATATGGATATTTAAAATTTTTAAGCATTGGTTTTATGGGCTTGTGTTCTTTTAAGTGTTAATAAATCTTTATGTTTGCTTGTTTGCTAAATGTTTGCTTGCTCTTCTGCTGTTTGCTCCTAGCTTTTAATTGGATTTTTAGATTATACACTTCTTAAGATTATACACTTCTTCTTAATATTTATATTGTATTTTATGTTTTTATTGTCTTTTTGTAAGTCGCTTTGAATGCCCACTTGGGAGATAAGGCAGGATATAAAACTGAAAGTAAATAAATAATCTTTTGCAGGGTGGTGAGCTTGCTTACAGAATAACCAGTGTGAATATAAGGGAATTATGAACTTCTTAACTCTGTTTCATACTGTATCTTATGTCATGCCTATATATACATGCCTATATATATATTAAGTATAAATTCATTAGCTTCAGTGAAGATTCATCGAATTGCCACCAAGATTTCTTAGCACAAAAGGTGCCTAATGAGATTCGCTGCACAAAAATCCTGTTTACTGATTTTATTTAAAATAGTTTAATATGTGGTATTTGAGCCAGCCTACTGTGGCTCGCTCATGTTGTGAGAATGGATGATGGCAGGATTCCAAAGGATCTCCTCTATGGAGAACTCGTGCAAGGAAAGCGCCCTACAGGTAGACCACAGCTGCGATACAAGGATATCTGCAAGAGGGATCTGAAGGCCTTAGGAGTGGACCTCAGCAAGTGGGAAACCCTGGCCTCTGAGCGGCTTAGAGGCAGGCTGTGCAGCATGGCCTTTCCCAGTTTGAAGAGACACTTGGCCAACAGTCTGAGGCTAAGAGGCAAAGAAGGAAAGCCCATAGCCAGGGAGACAGACCAGGGACAGACTGCACTTGCTCCCGGTGTGGAAGGGATTGTCACTCCCGAATTGGCCTTTTCAGCCACACTAGACGCTGTTCCAGAACCACAATTCAGAGTGCGATACCATAGTCTTTCAAGACTGAAGGTTGCCAACCAACTGTGGGTATCCACAGTACGTTTGATCCAGTCCATGTCCATGTATGAAGCGATCACTTACTGACACAGCCACACAGGAAGCTGCTTTATACCAAGTCTGACCATTGGTCCAGCTAGCTCAGAACTGTCAGTACTGGTAGCAATGGCTCTCCTCCAGCTCTCCCATCTCTACTTAGAAATGCAACAACTTTAACTTGATACCTTCTGCATGCCAAGAATGTGCTTTACCACTGAACCATGGCTTCTTCTCAGATTCTGTTATGCGCACCCTGGCCCCAGCTCATATTCACAAGTGCATGTGCAGGCACCACAGCTCATTTTGGGGAATAGGAGCTTTGAATTCACCTCCTATATCTCAACTAACCTTGCACACTCCACTCAGTTAAGGAATGCAGATTGTGTTTTTTGACCAAGGGGAGGATGACTAGACTGGAAAATGGGAGGCATGAATAGGCCTCCCAGTCTCTGTAACAGCATGGCATGGTACCTGCATACATATCAACGAACCTATGTCTGGGGAGAAGGGGAGACAAGGCTCCTGTTCTGCCCTGTAAGAACATAAGAACATCCCCACTGAATCAAGTCAAAGGCCCATCTAGTCCAGCTTCCTGTATCTCGCAGTGGGTTTAGGGCTGCATTGTGGCTGCATCAGTGCTGGAAAATTGGTTAAGTTTGGGCTCTTAATCTAGTTTTTAAAATTTCCCAAGATATGTAAGATTGTACTTGTATAGAATGCAAGCATCCCTGTTCTTCCATGTTCCCTAAACACACAACTAGCTAACTTGACCGTAGAATTCACATAACCACAGTACCAAAAATGATAAGGTAAAACTTTATCAATGGCTGATTCACTCCTTGAGCAGCACAGAATTGGGATTATTAATGCAAAAGGGAAGTAACAGGACATTGTGCAAGAATACCTAGAAATTGCACAGAGGTAGGTGAAAAAAGTGATCAAGGTGCCCAACCATTCTTTATCCATCTTGCACTTACCTTGCATTGCTAAGATGGGCTGTTGTCAGATTAACCAGAGCTGTAGCAGCAGCTTCTTTTACTTCTTCATTGTCACTGCTTAGCAACTGAACTAGCTGAGGAATTCCTTTTGGGAAAAAAAAATAATAACTGTAGAGATGCAGTTTCAAATTGCAGGTTGGTAAACATTTTTGTATGAATCACAATTCCACCTCCTCTGTCACGGGCTTACCTAAAGCTCCAATGGCTTGTTTGCTGGCTAAATTCTCACACATGGCAGAAATTGCTTGAGCAGCTGCTATTTTAGTTCCATCGTTATCTGTTCCCAAAAGGGTGACAAGACATTTTTCAACTTCTTCCTCGTGTAGAATTTTCCTGTTTTCTTCTGCATACAAAACAACAACAAATCAGTAACACCAATCTTCAGATAAATGGGATGGCAAATGAGTAGAAGGGAAGCAAAATATCAATTTCCATACAGATGATGTTGCTAGCAAATGTTTGCTTTTGTTCAGCACAACATCAAAACACAATATGCCCTGATAACGCATTAGCTTGTATACTGCAACTAATCGTGATTCAGGTTCAGTGAAGTCTGCAGGAAAAAAAAATGGGGCTCTTTAGAGCAGAACAAAAGGATATAGTTCAATTACCCGCTTTAAGTAGAAATGAACTAACAACATTAGAGATTATGTTCCCTTTTATTTTTAAAATATTTAAAAATCACTAAATGCATGTAGAATCAGGAATGCACCTGCCTTCCCCACCCCCACTAGACCTATCCTCACTTGGGTATAATGCCTTCCCTCAATTAGTGCTAATAGGAGCCATGCACATGGAAATTAAAAGGTCACTTTTCCAGTAGAGATGCTGTGTACTTGACAGTTGCATTACAAAATAAATTAATGCAAAGGCTAGCTACAGAGGGAGGCTAGTTAAAAATGTGTTTTATTTATACACCTTTCATACGAGTGTGTCCAACTCAACATAAGAGGGGAGAAGCTGTGTATGGAACCCATTTTCCCATAAGAACATAAGAACATAAGAATAGCCCCACTGGATCAGGCCTTAGGCCCATCTAGTCCAGCTTCCTGTATCTCACAGCGGCCCACCAAATGCCCCAGGGAGTACACCAGATAACAAGAGACCTCATCCTGGTGCCCTCCCTTGCATCTGGCATTCTGACATAACCCATTTCTAAAATCAGGAGGTTGCACATACACATCATGTAATGTGTGTATGGATTTTTCCTCCGTAATGGATTTTTCCTCCAGAAACTTGTCCAATCCCCTTTTAAAGGCATCTAGGCTAGATGCCAGCACCACATCCTGTGGCGAGGAGTTCCACAGACCGACCACACGCTGAGTAAAGAAATATTTTCTTTTGTCTGTCCTAACCCGCCCAACACTCAATTTGAGTGGATGTCCCCTGGTTCTGGTATTATGTGAGAGTGTAAAGAGCATCTCCCTATCCACTCTGTCCATCCCCTGCATAATTTTGTATGTCTCAATCATGTCCCCCCTCAGGCGTCTCTTTTCTAGGCTGAAGAGGCCCAAATGCCGTAGCCTTTCCTCATAAGGAAGGTGCCCCAGCCCCGTAATCATCTTAGTCGCTCTCTTTTGCACCTTTTCCATTTCCACTATGTCTTTTTTGAGATGCGGCGACCAGAACTGGACGCAATACTCCAGGTCTGGCCTTACCATAGATTTGTACAGTGGCATTATAATACTAGCAGTTTTGTTCTCAATACCCTTCCTAATGATCCCAAGCATAGAATTGGCCTTCTTCACTGCTGCCGCACATTGGGTCGATACTTTCATCGACCTGTCCACCACCACCCCAAGATCTCTCTTCTGATCTGTCACAGACAGCTCAGAACCCATCAGCCTATATCTAAAGTTTTGATTTTTTTGCCCCAATGTGCATGACTTTACACTTACTGACATTGAACCAACTTGGTTCAAGTACTGCTGTTGATACTCACTGCTGTGTATACCTAGATACCCACAGTAAAGTCAAGCTCACAACATTCTCCTTTACTCATTCAGATCCACTTGTGCCTCAAAAATAATGTGACATTCTGAGGACCAAACTAAATGAAACATGAATCATGTTTCTTGGCCCTGTGATTGTATGTGTTTTTAAAAATGTAAACAGCAGGTTCTGGGAAGCCCTAACCTGATTCAGGACCAGTTTATATTAAAACAAAACAACCTAATTCTTTAAACTGGAGAGGAATCCACCTATAGTCTCCACTGCCTTACTCAGTGAGGTACAACCCAGAAAAGACTTGAATGTGCTATGGTTGTGTGGGTAAGAGAGGGAGAGAAATATTAAGCAATGACACTAGTAATGACACTCTCCCTCCTCAGGGAACTCAGTGCCTGGGCTGTCCGTGGGCAGGTCTACCCTGGGGTAGCAGGCTTGCTCCATGGCTCATCCCATGGAGCAGGGAAGAGTGTACCTTCTTGCTCCATGGAAGAGTGTACCAGATACATTTATGATGACAGTGTATTGTACAACCGAGTCTGCTGACGCAATCTGAGGGTTGAGAGAAGCACCGATTAAAGGAGGTGAATGTGCTCCCTCACAGAGCTATTCTGGAAATCACCCCTGTGGTATTTAATGATAAGTGGGATATTAAAGAACACACAATGTATAATTTGCACATCTGAGATTTTTTTTCTTTTTAAAATTTGTAATACTGGTGGGGCCTTGGTATTGGCAGGGGATCCATTTTTGGTTTCCAAAAACTGTGGATAAACAAATTTGTGGTTTAGGGTCCCTTAAACCCTCCGAAGGCAACTGGAACTGTACAGTTTCCTCCAGTGGTCTTTTTGAAGCCTGCAGAGGCCGTGCGCATCTGCCCATGGCCTCTGCAGGCTTCAGAATACTCCTAGAGGCAAAATAACACCACTTCCAGTTTTTGGAGGAAAACTGGAACTGACATTTTTATGCCTTTAAAAGGCATTCTGAGGGCCAGGAAAGTTCAACCTGTATACAGATAAGAAGTGGAATTAAAAATTGAGAACATGCATAGGAAAAATTGAATTTCAGATAAAAGCAGACACTTTCCTGTGTCAATTTTCCATACAGTTTTGTAATTCACCAATCAAAGTTACAGTTTTTAATACTTCAAATGGTTCTGGGAGAATTCAGAAAAAAGGCAGAAACAAGTTTTGTCACACTATTGATGTAGAACTGCAAACACTCTAGAGAAGGTATTAATTGGGATTACAGATTGGCTTGACATGTAATGGACTTTGCCTCTGGCTCAATGCTTGCCAAACTTGTCTGTAATCCCTGGTAATGGTCTCTAGGGGGACTCCATTTGTCAGTAATTTGTTTTTTATACAGTACATTATTTGTTCCTTAGAATCTGGAACAAAAGTGTTGATCTCACTATTCTTCTAAATAGTAATTATGATAAAATATATTTTAAATTAAAACCATCTTTCAGTTTTACATAAAAGAAAAGAAAACTGATATTTGGTTTAATTGTTGAAAGAGAAAATGAAATACATTTGAAAAAGTAATAATTGAGAGTTCACTGAAAACAGTGGTCACATTGGTTCAAAGGATGAAAGTTTGCCTCTGCATTAGATTCTAACCAATTTTCATTAAATTTTTAGAATAAATAATAAAAACAGCATTCATTAAATTCTAACAAATTTTCTAATGTCTACGCGACCACAACACAGCCCCAAGGTAAAGGAACAAACCTAAAGCACATGGCATGCCAGCGGAAAGGCCAAAGCCCTTCTACATATGCCAGCAAATCAACAGAGTCCCACCAGTGGAGGTAAGCCTGCACAGGGAGTGGGGATTGGCAGGTTGGGGCAGTGGCAGGGGGAGGGTGGGTCAGGCCTAAGAGGGGATCGGTGGTGGCGAAACACATCAAATCCCAACCCCCTTTCCAGGCCTGATCCACTGGTATAGATCAACTTGGACTTGCACCAGTGATATTACTGGTGCAGGTCCAAGTTGACCCCTTATCTCAAGGAGACCACTAGCAGCCAAAATTCCTCCACAATATCAGTGGCATTGCTAGGGGTGCGGGCCGCACCAGGTGACGCACACAGGGCAGGGTGACACCACTACTGGCCAAAATACATCAACACACCCACTGCTTGGGGCATTGCCCCACCCACTGCATCCTAGGGGTGACACACTGGTCTCCCGCACCAGGTGACACAACCCTAGTAACGTCACTGTACAGGATGCAACAGAAGTCGCATCGCTGCCACTGCATTGCTGAGCGTGGAGTTAGACAACTCGCAACCCAATCCTAACTATCTCTTAATGTGGAAAAATGTAGGGTGAGTAAATCATGTGAGAAGTTCCCATGTCAACTTCACAGTTCTCTGTGGACAAACAGACTCAGACACAGGAACTTTCAATCTACCCCATCCATAATTGCTAACATCACTTCATTGCAAAAGGATAAATACAGTAGCATCTGCTGGGGGATCAATTTTCAAAAAAAATAAATATGGTAAAAATTGTGATATTCATCACTTGATGATTCAGAAAGCTTTACTAATCAGAAATTGACTAAAAGACCCATTACATTTCACTGTTTTATTAACTGGCAGCACCCAGTTCTGAGTGGCCGGTAGAGCTGAGAATGACTCTCTGAATGGCCATGTGAGTTCAGAACCCCAGTGCACTTCTCCAAGTAGCTGTAAGCATTCATTATGGAAGTGTCAGCTAAGGCAAATTAAAGTAGAAGAGAGTTGTGTTAACCATAAAGAGCTAAATAAACATTTGCAATCAACTTCAGTGTGGAGAAAACTGTACCAGGTTGATTGAACACTGTGGCATCAGATCGTCTTCACTGTATGGCATGCAGGTTTTTTACTAGCACAAGTCCATCTAATTTTAATAAGAGCAACAGCTAAACTTTATACCATAAGCTCAACTTTTGTCAGAAATGCTCAACTGTGTAAATATGGATGGACAGAACAGTCATAGTCTACTACGGACTCCCCTCTTATGCTACATCAACTTCAATCTGCTCTGCTATGTAATTTCAGACCTGCAATGCACATGAAATCAAAAACATTTCTGCAACCATGCACATCAAAACCCACCTCTGTAAGCAGAGCTACTGGGTTTTACCTATTGTATCAGCAACTGAAGAAGGGAGTGGTGGGGGGGCACCATTCAGAACCACTGAAAGTTGCTGGATTAGGTTTCCAGTGTTTTATTAGAAACTGGCTGCAGTAGCTGAAGTAGCTGCAACCACCAAAATGCTTTGAGTATTAGATTATACAATGTGGGATGTTCACAACACTAGGATGAGAAATACAATTCAGATCAACAGCACCTGCACACCACTGCAGACAATGCAGTACTTCTAGCTTCTCATTTTTGTTTTGTCGAGCAGCTGCACCCACAGTAGCTTGTCATTGTCAGAACAGAAAACTTTTAAAATGAAACTAAATTGAAGTCATTGGTAAAGAAAAGTAACAAGAAGATACATCATTAATACTGACAGCTGTATTCAGCTACATGGAGTCATAGGGAATAGAAATATAATCTGAGATGTAATTTGAAACTGGTTTAGAATCTCTTAACAAAAGCAAAAACTTTGATATCCAGTAAGTGGTATTCCATACAATCTCCTGCTAGACAAAATTGGCTGGTTAGACCCTGGAGGACAGCCAAGATGGCAAAACTCACTGAATATATTCACCCAAGAGAACAAAAAAAAACATTGGTAAGGGAAAAAATATTGGAATGATCTATTTTACCGGGGCTGCATTTTTAAATTTCATGAAAATTAAATACAGTCTACTGATCCCTAAAGAACACTTCACATGTGTAAATTGGGTCTTTATTTTTTTATAGCCTGTGTAAATTTGTGATTATGTATGCGACATTTATAACGCGTTTATGTCAATATAGGTCATACTTCGTAATTGTATTTTTGTATATTTCTAATAATATTTTATATATAGAATGTACAGAGAGAGAGAACAACATAATACAGCAAAAACAATAAAGTCAATTCTAAAATCAGTGACTATTTCAAAGCTCAGGAATGTAACATTAGTAGAAAGTCAGTGTCAATGGGAAGCTTGGTGGATTGCAAACATCTTAAGAACTCTTAACCAAATCAAGGCAAAAGAGAATGGATAAGGCTGACCTCCCTATGATTTGAGGTACATCAGAGTGGCATTAGAAAACTTTACCTTCCTGTTGGCTTTCAGTTCCATATTGATAGATAGAAAGCAGAGCTCGATGGTACGACTTAGTACAGATTGCAGAACAGCTAATCGTGAGAATATTCTTTTAAAAGAAATTTGCATCATGATTTCCTTCAATTCTCCACTGTCATGATATAAGCAGGGAACTTGAAAAATACTAAATGGATTTCAGCTCCTGCTTTCTGTCTGTGCCACTGATGATCAGGTTTACATGGGCTGCCACTATCATGTGATGAAGCCCAGTTGACAAGTTGCAGAATAATGCAGCAAAGAACAGGAACAGGTCCATTCATGTCAGTTCTAATCTTCCTATAGTTTCATTAGTATCTATAAATAAACTCTAAAATGTCAACTTGCCAAACTGGGGTGCTGAAGAAAAATATGTAAAATACTGGAAAGCTAAGATGTTGCAAAGAATAAGAAGCTTTTCTGCATTAGAAACTATATATGGCAAATACACATAAATTAAGGTAATAATTCCAGAGATTCTAGAAATAACTAATAACCCAGTGATGGGGAAATAAGAAGTATCTAAGTCTGTCACAGCTTATGTCACCAGAATCCCTTGAGGAACTCAGAATCCTATTATGGACATTAAGAAGTACATTATTTTTTATATCATTATATTTTGTTATTCAGCACTGCTGCACTTTGATTGCAACTTGACAAATCACTGTATAGATTCTACTCTAAGAGATATTTAAACATTGTTGTCATGCTGAGTGCATCCAGCCTGCATGTATCAGAATTCCATGATGAATTCAAAAGCAGTGAACTGTTCATATAAACAAGAATTAAAGAATGAATAATTATAAAAATAAAAAAATGAAGTAGTTAATCCACTGGGGACATTACTCTATAGACCATTCTAAATTCTGACTTTGCAGGAAAAAATTCTGCTTTCCAGTTGCCTGAGATTTAGAAGATTAATGCCCAATCTTATCCTGGACCCATAGCAATGGATCTCACAAACTGCTGCTGTAAACCCAATTATTGCAACACAAAAGCAGCAGCACCGTACAGGCACTCCCAAGCTGCTGCTGCAAATGGCCAAAAGTCCTAAACGCATACCAACTGCCCACCCAGACCACACTGGAGCAGGCAAGGTGGTGACGGGGGGAGGACTGAGGAAGTTCAGGGGAGTACCTGGGGCTGGTTCAGGGGTGGATCTCAGTCGCAGAAGTGCGTACTGGATCCTGTTCTCCTTTCCTGGCCCCAAATCGCCATCTCCTCAGAAAAAGAGCTGGTATAAGTCAGTAGACCCATTGCCATCCAGGCGGCCTATGGAAAATATTTTTCTCGCCTGTCCCAGGCTGTCTGGTCCCACCCCCACCCTAGCATGCAAAGTGTGCTCTCTCAGTGATACTGTATGCTATGGACTGGCTGTCCAACTTGCAACAGTTTGCGCTGTCCAACTTGCAGCAGATTTAGGTTATTGCAATTAAAAAGCAAAGTATCCTGTGGCACACACAAGCTGCCAAATTGATCATACCATAAACTTATATGGATTGCAGTTTGTTGCATCAGATGCATGAAGCAGGGATGGGAAAATCCAGCAGGGCTTGACTCGAATCGAGTCTAGAGTCACCGCCCCCCTGCAACTCAACTTGAAATAGAGTTGTAATGGGGACACTTCAGGGACACATTCCAAGTTGCTGAGTCACCCTTTAGTGACTCAAATCTATATCTAGATTTAGTTCCCAAATCTAAAAGACTCAAGTTGAGTTGCCCCCCCTTTAAAAACCCCACCACGGATCTGTGTGTTTGTCGGCGTTCTCTTTAACTACTTCCCTGCTGCTCTGTCCCATCAGTAAAGAGGGCAGGAGGGGGTGGGGGGAACTGCGTGAGAGCCGGGACAGAAGTGGCAAGAGGGAGGAGAGTCACGTACAGAAACTGCAAGGTTTATCATGACGACCTGATCCTTGATGCCCCTACTCAGAAGTAGTCCCAGTGCAGCTGGTCATTCAATGAGGCTTTCCTCTCCCCACCAGCCATGTGGTGCAAAATGTGATCCCTATAATCCTTCCCCCTTCCCGCTTCCTCTCCTCCCTCAGCTTCTCAAGCCAATCATAAGGCAAGAAACTTTTCCTCCTGCCCTCCCTCAGCCAATGAAAATAACAGAATGTACATCCTTTGTACAATGATCATCCATTCCTTCCTTCCTATCAGAGATGGGAAAAGAGAGTCCAATCCCACCTTCCCTCATTCATTACAGGAGGAAAGGATTAATCCTTCCCTGCCTCCCAGTTGGAACTTACTTGCTGCTCGCCTTGTCGGAATGCTGGCCCCACAAGGTTTTTCATGCAGCAAAAACTGTAAGCAAGCACACCCAGATACAGGCAGGCTTGAGTCAGCATGTGTGGGGACAAGTGCCGAATCATGGGGTCCCTGACTCGAGTGTTTTTCAGAGACTTCCACACATGTGACTCACAAGTCAACGAGTCACCCCAAATCGCATATTTTCACGACTCAAGTCCTAGTCACTGACTCAAGTTCCCAAATCTGGCATGAAGTGTGCATCCTGTGCCGCACCCCCACTCACTAAATGTCTATCAGCACAGATTGTTGAACTGGTTCCAAAATATGTGTCACAGAATTGTAGACCAGGAATGAACAAGAAGTAATCTGGCCTGTCCAGCTCAAAAGCAGGGCAACCACTTAACCAATACAGCAACTGAGTTGTCCTAACCAGTCCCGATTCACAAAGTTAGACTGGCACCCAGGAATAACCCACTACAGAGACAGATTCAGAAGAGAAAATTGCAGAACACCACTAGTTGTCACTACAGTTCTCAGCTATAACCACTCCAATATGCCATCAGTGATCTACAACCCACAATGGACAAAGACACTTCTCTTTCCCAGAGAGAGAAGTTGCTTACCCAGAGAGAGCTGCTTACCCAACTCCCTAATCTTAAAAGGTTATTCACAAGCAGCAACAACATACAGCAGAGACAAACAAAAGGGAGCAATCCCTGCTGCAAACCCCCGAAGAAGGTTGGCATATCAATTCAGGCAACATAGGAACTAATAATGTTGGCTAAACCATCAGGGGTTCATTCACTGTGATTAGCTACCAACAGTGCCCTTCTGCTGTCCACAGAGGACAAACTGTTTGTTTGAAGAATTTATACCCTGCCTTTCCAGTTAAAAACTATGCAAGGCAGCTCACAATGAAATAAAACACAGTATCAAAAATAAAACACAATAAGCAGGCAGAGATAGAACAACAGGCAATAAAATAGCAGATCAGTCTCTATACAAAATAATACATGGACACAAATATGATATCAGGAATGGTAACATTTAGAAACCATTGGGAGAACACTGTAATCTTCCAGGCCTTAAAATGGTCATTCTGCACAAAGGAGAACATCGAAGGGAAGAAGCTGAATTAGAATTTATAACAATGTTTGGTCCTGTTGGCCTGAAAAGGATCCTACCAGTTCTACCACATTACAAAGTTAATGAATTGCTAGGAAGATGTTATCACCAGTAACTGTTACTGTGAGCCATCATAATGCTCATCTTCACAACACTAGGCCTTTTGCATTTCCTAGTCATTTAGCTCCTCCCACCTTTTCCTTTCTTTTTATGCCCATGTACTACACACACAAAAAAACCCCAAAACTCATTTTTATTTTCCTTCTCTCTGCCTACCAAGCATTATACTCTTTGGATCTGATGAAGTGAACTGTAGTCCACCATAGCTTACCCTAGAGCAGGTGTCGGCAACCTTAAACATTCAAAGAGCCATTTGGACCTGTTTTCTGGAGAAATGAAAACCTCGGGAGCCACAAAACCCTTTTGACATCTAAAATGAAGATAACACTGCATATATAGTTTTTTTTTACCTTTATGCTATGTATAAAAAAACTATAGTGTGTTGCATTTTTGAAATGAATGAACTGCTACAGAGAAAACAATATGTAACATATTTTAATGTTACAAGATCACCATAATCTTAAATTTAGAATTACAGATAAAAAACGAAAGAGCTAAAATAAAATACATTTAAATTAAATACTAATTTATTTTCCCAGGGCCTGCCCTAGCCAATTTGGTGCTATAGGCAAGACTTGGGCTGGTGCCCTCCCTAGCAGAAAATCCTGCCCAACAGTAAATAGTCAACTTTGTGTCTTTTCCACAGTAATGTAAAAGAGGTACAATGAAATACAAAATCTAATGACTAGTATTTTTCAATACAATAAAGAGATTTATAGTTATTACTCCCCCTTGTATGTCCCAATTTATAATGCACTCCCCTCTTGTATATGCAACTTTTATAATGCGCTCCCCTCTTACAGGTCCCATTTTTATAATGTAGCCCCTTCTTGTAGCTCCCTTGTAGGTGCTGGGGCACCTTCCTTATGAGGAAAGGCTACGGCGTTTGGGCCTCTTCTGTCTAGAAAAGAGGCGCCTGAGGGGGGATATGATTGAGACATACAAAATTATGCAGGGGATGGACAGAGTGGATAGAGAGATGCTCTTTACACTCTCACATAACACCAAAACCAGGGGACATCCTCTACCTGTCTCCTCAGAAGTCAGTCCCAGTAGAGTGAACGGGGCTTCCTCCCAGGGAAGTGTGGAAAGGCTCCTCTCCCTGTCTACTCAGAAGTCAGCCCCAGTAGAGTGAACGGGGGGGGGGGGGCTTCTTCCCAGGGAAGGGTGGAAAGGTTCCTTTCCCTGTCTCCTCAGAAGTCAGCCCCAGTAGAGTGAAGGGGGGGCTTCCTCCCAGGGAAGTGTGGACAGGCTCCTCTCCCTGTCTACTCAGAAGTCAGGCACAGTAGAGTGAAGGGGGGGCTTCCTCCCAGGGAAGTGTGGACAAGCTCCTTTCCCTATCTCCTCAGAAGTCAGCCCCAGTAGAGTGAAGGGGGGGGGCTTCCTCCCAGGGAAGTGTGGACAGGCTGCTCTCCCTGCCTACTCAGAAGTCAGCCCCAGTAGAGTGAAGGGGGGGGCTTCCTCCCAGGGAAGTGTGGACAGGCTCCTCTGCCTGTCTACTCAGAAGTCAGGCCCAGTAGAGTGAGCGGGGGCTTCCTCCCAGGGAAGTGTGGACAGGCTCCTCTGCCTGTCTACTCAGAAGTCAGCCCCAGTAGAGTGAATGGGGCTTCCTCCCAGGGAAGTGTGGAGGAGTGCAGCTCACCTCGCTCCTTCCTGCCCATCGCCCGACCAGCCTCGCCTCTTCCGTTCAGCCCCCTGCCCACTGCAGGGAGAAGGAAGGAAGAGCGCAGGGAAGAGGTGCCCGGCTGCCCCCCCCGCACCTGCTCGCAGTGGGGCGGGGAGAGCAGGTCCAGGAGAGCGCAGCTGCCCCTGCCTGCCTGCCGAGGAAGGAGCTGCTGTGCGCGTGGGGGGGCGCTTTGCAGGGAAGGAGCTGCAGCTTTGCAGGGAGGAGCGGCGCCCCGCACTCACCAGCAGCCACCTGCAGCACATCGCGCTGGCTGGGCTGGCTGGGCAGAGGCCAAGGGGAAGGGCGCCCGCTTCCAGCCCCCACTGGGGAGCCACATCAGAGGACTGAAAGAGCCGCATGCGGCTCTGAAAACACAGGTTGCCGACCCCAGCCCTAGAGTAAGTTTGCTAGCCTTCAAGGTGCTGCAAGGTTCTTCATTGCTTTGGTTGCCACAGACTAATCCCTGTGGAAGAGTTGAGTTTGTAACATGCAAACTAACATTACCTCAGCCATGAAAATAAACCCAGGACTGGCATGAAATACGTTCATAAGAAATAGCATATGAATTTCAGCAGTGACATACGATCATAAGCTGCTTTAGCAATAGCCTTGGCTGCATTCTTCTGAAAATCAGTAAGAGTGGAAACTTCAGTGAAGGCAAGTAGTTTTCGAAGACCCCCCGTCTCCTGAATCAGTTGCATAGTATCTACATCCTCAAGAGAATTTGCCACCACTCCAAGAGCTTCCACATGTAGATCATTAAATTCCTAAAACGTACAAAGACACAGACACTCAGTGAAAATTAAAACTGGGTTTTCAAAGCGCAACATGTCAACCACTTCAGGCCACATGTTATGGTAGGAAGAATGTCATTCACTGGGCTATCCTCCAATAATACATTTATGGCCTCCATAGCATTGTTTGAAGGTATTGCCAAACTGTACACCATGTGCTCATATCACCTTTAGCACAATTAAAAAAAGAAAGGAAAGTATTCCACATACTGCAGGTTGAGTACCTCTTATTTGGAATTCAGAAATCTGGAATATTCCAAAACACTGAACATTTTTGAGTGCCAACATGACTTTTTTTTTTTTTACTTTTTTGTTTGAAGAAATAAAATTATAAACTGTGTTTCATGCACAAACCTTGTTTCATACACAAAATTATTAAAAATACTGTATAAAGTTACCTTCAGGCTATTTATATAAGGAGCATAGGAAACAAAAATGAATTTTGTGTTTAGACTTGGGTCCCATCCCCAAGATCTCTCATTATGTACATGCAAGCATTCTGAAATCCAAAACACTTCTGGTTCCAGGTACTTTGGATCAAGGATGCCCAACCTGTACAATACTGTATTTATCATTTCCAACAGACTTAAAGTTCATGAAACCTCATGATTTTCCTTTGAGACAAATAAACACAATACAGTGGGCCCTCAGTACCGGGGGGGGGGGTCCATTCCAGGACCCCTGTGGATACTGAATTCCACAGATAATGAAATCTGGGGCTGGAAGGCCTCATAACACCTCTGGTCGTGACCAGAAGTCACTGGTGTGAATAGGAAGTTACTTCCGGTCACATCTGGGAGGTCCTCTGAGGCCCTCCATCTGTGGGCTTGGCATCTGCAGATACTGAACCAGCAGATGAGGAGAACCCACTGCATATATTTTCTAAAAGAGACAGAAGGTTCCTACAATTCAATCACAGTCTAGCATGGTTTGCTTTAAAACTAAACATTATTGTCTTCCATATTAAAGTGTCTTCCATATTAAAGTTGCTCTACTGAGTCAAGTGAAATGCTAGCACAGTAGTTATGCGCACACACACACACAAGGTATTCCCCCCCCCCCATTTCATCTACTGAATTGGCTCCCACAAATGCATATTTTGCATCTTGGGGTTACATGCATTGTGCTGGAATGCTGCTGTTTTGAGGGACTGGGTACACATCAAAGAGATGTTTCACACTGTCTATTATAACAATGCTCAGTACTGATTACCTCTGCTAGGAGGGAATGATCCCAGTTATGTCTTTCTTAGCAACCAGTAATTATCCATCTGTTCAAGGGGGGGGGAGGGTCTTTCTGAATTGGGGCCATGTAAACCCACTGTTCCATTGAACTAGAAACAATTAGCTAAAGATTCTCAGAAAGCATTTTGCATTGAGAAAATACAACTATATCAAATGAAAATTTTAAGTTTAGGCATATAGTTCACTATACATTCAAGTAGGGATAGAATATTTACTCAATTAAATGGTTAAATTTTGATCTGCTATCCAATTAATTATTCATTTATTCATGAGATTTTGACCTCCCCTGCACTCCATAATAGTAGAGGGGTGGCTATCTAAAATGTGCCTCTGGTTGTTTAAACATTTAATTTTAAAAATTATTTTAATTGTAGATAGTTTTAAATTAATGGTGCTAGCCACCTAAACACCTTATAAGGAGTGGAAAGTGAGAAAAAAATCTCATGTGTAAATAATCAAGCAGCAGATTCTAATTTTTTTCAAATTATGTTAATGCAAGTACCACAGAAAATTGAGGTGGCAAGTACAATTTTTTTTTAAAAGGCATTCATTCCTTTGTCAGAAAAAAAGAGTGAATACCTCTTCTAAGAAGATGCCTACTGCAATACGTGCATGTTTTGAGAGGAATCATTTCAAAACAAAGGAGGTGTGCTTTGTTTATTCAGAACAGTTGCTTTTTCAGATATACAGACTTCTGCAAACTTCTGCAGACTGAACCAATTAATTAACCAAATGGCTAAAAGTCATGGTTAATCAAGCATCTTCAGCGGGGTGACAGCCATCATTTCAAAGAAATAGTACCTTAGTTTCTAATATCTTGAAAAGATGATCCAATCCTTGATTTTCTCTTAGCATCACTCTGGTTTCTTTATCAATAGTAATGGTACCTAAAGTTTTAAGAGCTAATAGCTGAATGATTGGATAGTCGGACTTCAGAAGTTCCATTAAAGGAGGAATCACATTCAGTTCACGAACTGCAGCACGACTCTGAAAATCCTGTAGTTAAATGTCAAACAAAAATGATTAAGTGATAGGAAACACAATAAATGCAGAATATCTTGATTTTGCAAATGAGCATTTGAATACAAATGCAGTTAAATGAGTTGTTATTTTGATGCTGGCAATTGTTATGCTGTGAATGTCACAAATTATACATCACACAGAACAATACTCAGCAATCCAGCCTTGTATATAATTTAATATGCATTATCAATGAGTTAATTTAATGTTACATTTTTAGGTATTTTTCAAGAAGGAATTATCACTTGGGCTGAAACATTTTCAACCCATCATGAGAAGAATATAACAGAAAGGATCAATCAGATACAGTTTGATAATTTTTCTGAGTACAAAGAAGGTATTTATATAGTTTCCTGCACCTTCTCAGCTCTGTTTTCCTACTTTTTAATACCCAAATAAGGTTAAAAACTGTCTTGCTAAATATTTCAACCTTTTCTGCCATACAAATCCTCTGAAAACAATAGCTGCCATGTCCATATTAAAATGGTAAAAAATAAAAATGTATAAATTAAAAAACGGAACCCTGCGCATGTTTCTGTGCAATTTTCCTTATCAATCTAAGCAAGCACCAGGTGCAGTTGTCCAGATATACCTTACAACAAAGACAGCTAGATAGCAAAAGAAGGGAAACAGCAAATGTGATTCAGAATAAAGACATGCTCTGATGCCCTAGAAAAGACTGAGCTGTGAATTGAATTCATTACTGAGTTGATTCACTTACAGCTCGATCCACAGTGCAGTTATATTGGAGCACCTGGATTTAAGCCAGTTTGGTACCACTGAAGTCAATGATGCTAAATCAGCTTAAATCCCAGTACTTCTGCTTCACTGGGTTGTGGATCAAGCTATTAGACTCTGAAAAGAACTCCCATACAAATGCACTATTCTTTTGCTAACCAGCATATGGTGACATTAACACTGATTGTGAAAATAACCAATTACAATAACCTTCCTTCCCTTATGAAAAGCAACTGTCAAAAGCATTTACCTGGAGTTAAGAAAAATCATGGTGTGTAATGCAAGAACAAGGCAAAAACTATTTCTGATTCCCTTCCCCCAAAGACAGACATTTTCATAACCCTTCTAGAAGGGTCAAACAATTTTTCTGCACAATAGAGAGAGGATAGATTTTAGACATTATAGTCTTGAAAATGATTTCCTTTATGTGCATGCAAATAGAGTCTGCTCCAACCTAAGCACACTTAATTGGAAGTAAACTCCATTGGAATCAATGGGACTCGCCATTAAGTAAATTGCCTCAACCCACTGTCAGAAATACATAGATTATCAGCCATGGATCTCTCCTTCACGAGCACGCAAGGGTCAAGGATAGTAAAACCACCTGCAAGCAAAGCTGATAGGGCTGTACAGAGTGTGCTAGCACAGCAATCTTTTTCAGAAAGGGTGGAGAAGTAGATATCCTTCCCTCTTGCCTAACATATGATGAGCACTGTTGGAGATAACGATGCTGACCCCCACTGGGTGTGTAGGGCAGAACAGCAATGTTCCTTCAGCACAGCAGTAGGTTCACCGCCTTTTGCTATGCTTCCAGTTTTTAGATGATGGAGTGGGAGGAGAATGTGTTTGAGAGTACAGCAGGAGAAATATAAAGATACAAGGAAAGAAATATAAAGTACCCATGTATTAAATGCTTTGCTATCACTTGTGAAAAGACAAGAGAACCACAATCTGAGAGTCAAACTACATACAGTATTACTTTAAACATACTGTTGAGTTCTATGTGCTTGTTTCTCTAGAGCAGGGGTGCCTAAACCCTGGCCCTGGGGCCACATGCGGCCCTCAAGGCTTCTCAATGCAGCCCTCAGGGAGCCCCCAGTCTCCAGTGAGCCTCTGGCCTTCCAGAGATTTGCTGGAGCCCGCACTAGCCCGACGCAACTGCTCTCAGCAAGAGGGCGACTGTTTGACCTCTTGCGTGAGCTGTGGGATGAGGGTTCCCTCCACTGCTTGCTGTTTCATGTCTGTGATGCAGCAGAGGCAGCAAAGGAAATGTCAGCCTTGCTTTGTGCAAGGCCTTTTATAGGCCTTGAGCTATTGCAAGACCTTCATTCATTTGTATAAGTTCATCTTTAATATATTCATTTATGTAAACTTATGCAAATTTTAAACGTAAATTAATTCTTTTTTTCCCCCAGCCCAGTGTCAAAGAGATGATGTGGCCCTCCAGACAAAAACTTTGGACACCCCTTCTCTAGAGTAAACAGCAAATGCAAGATGCTTTGATCTGGATCAGGACTATGGTGTAGGGAGGGAATAATCAGTCCTCCCTCTCTCCATGGTTGAGATGAAAATTCCCCTCCCCACCTGCTATTTGATTTAGGAGAAAAGCTCTTATTGGTGTCAAGGGAGGCCATCTTCCCAGAAGATATAGCAGCTGTGGGGAGAACCTGATGGAACCATGTTAAATACTGTTAATAATAATTAATAATTATCCCCTCCCTCTTGCCACAGTCACAACCTGGAATGGAGCATTCTATATCTGCTAGAAAAAACATGCATGCAGGGCCAAATTATGCATTCATTGTAACTAGTTTGCTCTCCCCTTGTAAACTATAAAAAAGGCACCATTTTAAAAGGTGCATTCTTCATATACAGTTGCACACAATACCAAAGCGTTTTATGCATTTTAAAACACTTGTGTTTGTATTTATTTCATTCATTTTGTTAATTTGGAATAATATTTCTTATATCAATTACCTTTTGGAGAATGGGATGCCAGGAAAATCTGGCATACGTGAAATTAGAACCATGCTCCAACCAGTAACTTAAAGGAAAAGGTGTATTACCTTGCAATTAAAAACAGAAAAATCTTTACCTGTACCATGTTATAGATGCATTCAACACAATTCTTCTTAACATCAGGATCAGGACTACTCAGCAGTCTGATAAGTGGTTCTAGGCCACCTTGTTCAAATATTTGCACTTTGCTGTTATATTCGACTGACATATGGTCTAGACAAAGGCTAGCAAACTCATGGATGACTACATCTTCTACAGTATAAAAAATGAAATAGTGTTATTAGACATTAATCAGCACAGTAAATGTTTATTTATTCGTTATCAAATTGCTAATAAAATTAAATGATATCTCTTACATTCGGCCCATTTTGCTATACAAGTATTGAAAGTTTTTTAAGAAGAAAAATAAATACAATTATTTATCTCGGCAAACTGGAGTCTTACAAAAACCTGTTAAAAAACTTGTTATCAAATGGCAAGTGTAAACATTAATTTGTGCAAAGGGACACTGCAAGTTACCTTCTGGGGCCAGGCGAGCTATGAATGCAGTTGTGACATCAAGTTGCCTTAACGACTTTTTCACATCATCTACAATGAAACAAATATAGACACAATATGTTTAGTTAACTGAAGAAATACAGTGTCCATTAGAACTAGAGACACAGGATTAACAGCCCAATCCTAGTCAGCTGCCATGCTGATGCCACCCCAACACCAGCACCACCATATTTTAAGTCCATCTGGGCAATAGTGTGACATCAGTGCAACGTCCAAAGAACTGCTAGGGTGAGCTGAGCAAGGATCAGGGGCAGGGGCAGGGCCAATGAACAGCCATCATTAGGGGGACCTCCTCTCACCAACACCTAAGAATGAGTAACACAGCAACACATATCACTGCCACCCATGGGAGATGATCAAAGGACAGCATGCATGCATGCACACAAAGATGCCACTGCACCCCCACCCTCTACTTGAGCTACTGTGGTACAAGCAGCAAAGGGGCAGAGGCAGATAGTGACATCCATCCATGAGGCCAGGTGAAGTTGGGCTGGGGTAAAGTAACAAACTGACAGCAGGTAGCCCACACCTCACACCCACCTACCACCCCTCCCAGTTCACTATCTCCATGGTCATTCTACCTGGTCCTTCCTGTGGTGCTGCCTAATCCTTTCAGAGAGTGTGGAGGATGGGGGAAAGCAACTGTTGAAGATCATGGCAATGCTGTCATGAAGGAGAAGGTCGCTGCCACTGCAATCCTATTCCCAATCACTCTCCTACCAAGAGATCAAGTGGAAAGAAGGCTCCGGTTTCCCTGCCAACCACCCCAATAGCAAGCCTGCTGCACTCATTGGTTGAGGTAGTTTTGCAACTGCCATAAGGCAGCCTTCACCAGTACAAAGTTAGTTATGCCAGTCGGTGAGGGGGTTAGGATTGGGGCAATAGTCTTAGAACTCAGATTCATCACTATTCCTTTACTGCCATTTCCAATCTCCTTCCAAGAGAAGAAGTAGAAACAAGTATACCAGTGTTGTTGCCGCTGCTGCTGCCTCCTTCCACCTCCCTCTGTTTCTTCTAAAATGTCCATACTGGGAGAATCCTGGAAGCAGAAACTCAAGAGGCTCCTCCCTGCCTAAGCAGTTTAGAAGAAGTAGTGGGCAGTGACGGAGGTGAGGAGGAGCTGATGGGGTGAGGTGGCACATGCAAATATATGTAGCCGACATGAAAAGGAGGGTTGGGATTTGAGCTCTGGTTTGGCATGAGTCAGGCCTGGTGATGCTACCTCTATTGCGCTTACTCTGTGACAAAGATGATGAGACAGTAGTCCTTAAGTTGAATTGTTCTATCATCATTCTATTGGTATGATTTCACTGGTTATATCTGTTTCATGTGGTAGCAAATATAATTGCAGGAGAACATGTTTATAAAAACACAACCCCTTACTATGAGAAGCCATGATCCCAACTACCATGGTGGCATTTCTGCGGACAACAGGGTCTTCGTGTGTAACCAATCTGAACAAAGGTTCCAAGGCTCCAAGATCAAGAAGGGTCAGCTTGTTTTCTTCACCTACAGACCAAATATTCAATTGTCCTTAATGCCAAACTACAAGATGAACACTGATTAATATATACATCTCATAAAAGGAATGGGCAGCCTAAATCCCTGCAGCAATGAAGGGGCTGCTGTATCCCACAGGGGATTTTCAGCTGCTGGAGGTCTCCTCAGGGTAAGGAAACATTTGGCTCCTTGCTCCAGGGTAAGGCCAAGCAGCTGCTACCGGTCATTTCAGACCTGCACCAGCTCAGTCACTGGTGCCCATCCTCATTGACCTGCAGCAGTGGATCAGGCCTGGGAAGGAGGGGGTTAAGATTTAGCATGCACTGCCAATCCTGCCCTCCTTTCACCCTCCTCCCTGCCCCATCACTGTCCCGTTCCTGCCTTCTCCCTCCTCCATTCCTTTCACCCCTGCCCCGTTCAAACCTCTCCCCTCTTCCCTCCAACCCCATGTGCAGACTAAAACTATAAGAAAAGTGCTGAGATTTGATCATTGAGAGACACACCTTTTGCTGCAAATTTATAGAGCGCTTCACATGCTTTAGACAAAACGTCCTCTTCAGGGGACCCGAGCATCAGAACTACTGTTGCAGCCTTCTTGCTTTCAACAGACAAAGGATCAAACTAGAAGAAAAATGTGGTTTTCAGAATTTTGATCATATTGATCCTTACTCTTCATTTCTACAGTTTACCATGAGCAATTCAGAAATTAGATGCTAGACATAATATTGTATCTCAAATGCTATCCCATAATGCTGGGATAGCATTATGCACTTGAAGAGTCCAGAGTTTGTTAAGAGTTTCTTAAGAGTTTGTTAGCTGTTTTTATAGCAATTTGACATTCTTATGAGCAGTGCTTTTTTGTAAATAAAAAGATGCAAGAACTCACAAATTGTTGATCATTTATTTATTTATTTTTAAACCATTTTTTATTGGAGAAATAAAATATTTTTTATGTGCTTCCCCCCTAAAGATGAACTTACTTCTGAGTAGACATACATAGGATTAGGCTGTCAATCTCCACATCCCCTTCCCCCTAGCTACTTTTTCTACACATGGGGAAAAATACTGTACAGGTGCACTTGTAGCGTGTAGTATGTAGTGTGGCACTACTTCGAGGAGAGGAAGCAGTGAATGGATTCTGAAAAATGGCTTACATGAGTTCCATGTAGTAAAATTACTCTAAGCAACTGTGGGAGTAAGAACAAAAAAGGAATTCTTACACGAGAGAGGTCCTTAGGTGCACATATAAACAGCTACGTTTGTAAACAAGCGATTAAATTATGGTTTAATTCAGATATCAGAATACTCTGTGTCTCTGGGAAGGCACTTGGCATGCAATTGTATGTTCTTTGCTGCTCTGAGCAACTGCTGTGCATTGCTGGAGAGAAGCTGCAAATGCTGGCTGGTGGAGGGCATGCTTGTGGGGGAAGGATGAGGAGGATCTCTGGAAAGGCTGGACAGCATGTTGTACACACATAGAATCCCTTTTCACCTGCCCTTAGCATGTGAAAACGGGTGCAGATATATATCTCTGCCAGGATTAAGAGCCCAATCCTAGGTATGTCTACTCTGAAGTAAGTCTCGTTCTAGTCAATGGAGCTTACTCCCAGGAAAGTGCCTAGGATTACAGCCTAAGAGCCCAATCCTATACATGTCTACTCAGAAATCCACTTTAGTGAATGGGGCTTACTGTGGATAGGATGGCAGCTTCAGGGCCCAATCCTGTGCCTGTCTACTCAGAAGTCAGTCCCATTAGAGGCAGTGGGGCTTCCTCCCAGGAAAGTGTGGATAGATGGCAGCTTCAGGGCCCAATCCTGTGCCTGTCTACTCAGAAGTCAGTCCCATTAGAGGCAGTGGGGCTTCCTCCCAGGAAAGTGTGGAGAGGACTGCAGCCTCAGAGCCCCTCCTCTACCTGTCTACTCAGAAGTCAGTCCCATTAGAGACAGTGGGGCTTCCTCCCAGGAAAGTGTGGAGAGGACTGCAGCCACAGAGGCTTTCCTCTGCCTCTCTACTCAGGCTGCAAGGCTATGACACTTTCCTGGGAGTAAGCCCCATTGAACACAATGGAACTTACTTCTGAGTAGACATGCTTGGGCTCTCAGGCTGCAAGGCTATGCACCCTTTCCCAGGAGCAAGCCCCATTGAGCACAATGAGACATACTTCTGAGTAGACATGCCTAGGCTCGTGCTGCAGATTGGCATGGGGGCTGCACCAGCCAGCTTTCTTCCTCTCCTCCTCCGCCAAGCCAGTACCTGGGCGTTCCGTGGGTGCCGCAGCCCATCTCTCTGGCTGGCTGGCTGTCCATCCTCCTCCTCGGTGTCGGCGCGTGTTCCCCGCACCCTTCACCGGCTTGGAAGCTGCGCTGGGAAGCAGAGCGCGGGGGGAGGGGAGGCGGGCTGGGCTCAGGCAAGAGCTTGGAGATGGGGGCAGGAGGGGGTCATTGTGCGGTCAGGCAGGGGCCAGGCACCCGCCCACCCTGCACCCCCCAGCACCCACCCAGCTAATGCCTCTGTTTTGCTCCCCCCCTCCTGGAATGCCTGGAAGGGGAGGGGCCCCTGCAAAAAGGTGCCAGAACTCCGTCCCCCCGCGTTCCATTAGAAAAAAGCCCTGCTTATGAGAAGGAAGAGGCCAAAATTAAATTTGAGTTTGCTTCATTGACTAGTAGAACAAATGGAAGTATAAATGTAATTAAATTTCTGACAAATACTGAGAGCTGAAACACATTGCTTTAAATTGCATTTTAAATTAGTACATCAGGAAAGTTCTGGCTGAAAAAGTTCAGGTGCCCAGTCAACACTGATAACTTAAAAATTAGATCTGGTGACCAATACCTACACTACAAAACAGGACAAGACAAATCCTTTCTTTCATATCCAACCCTGAACTCACAGAGAGAAATCAATGTAGATGCAATTCGGTGCAGGGGAGAGGAAAAATCTTGCTGTAAGACAGACAGTCTGCTTATCCCTTTCTTGAAACAAACAAATGGGAACTGTGCATTTTCCTGCTTCAGCATCACAATGTACATCTTTCAGATGCAGAAATAAGAGTTCAAAACAAAAGTACATTCTGTATTTATCCTATTTACTTAAAAACATTTCTGCTGTAGCTGGCATTCAAGACAGCCTAACAAAATACAATGAAAACATCAATATAATAAAGACATAGAACAGCAGATACAATCATCGAGCATGTCATTATGCGAAAGAATAACAATAAAAGCAGCAGTTAGTTCAGCAGCTGGCAGATCAACCTGAGGCCAAAAAAAAAAAAAAAAAAAACTCCCAGCAAATACACAAGAAATTAATTAATCCCATGTAAATAGGACTGACTCTGCCCAGTGCCTTAAGGGCAGTAATGAATAAACCAGGTAGATCTCCCTTAGGAAGAAACTTCACAATTGAGGCAAGTCTTAGAAAAGGCCCCTTCTCAGGTTGCAACCTGTTCTAACTTCACACCTATGCCAGGAGAAGGGCTTCTGCTCAAGTTTCTGACTGCCAAGCAAAATCATGTGAGAGCTGTATATGCCAGGGCACTGCTGGAAGGGAGCATGGGCAATGTTTATATTCACTCATTGCTGTTGTTGTTTTTCATATGAGCCCCCAGAGGAACTCATCTAAAACAGCAGGATAGCAGTCATCCTGGGGGGGGGGGGGGAACTAAAATTGAACATGAAACCTTAAGAACAGTATCAAAATTTGAAAAGGCAGAGTTAAGAGGAAGTGTGTGGTTTAATCGTCAGCGACATCATCACTACAATCCAAGAGGTGCCCATGACAGTTTCGGTAAGACTGTTGGTATCAGTGGTTGGATGGCAGGGAATCGATAATGTTACTGAATTTAAATTAGAAACAATGAATTGTTGTTTTGAATGCTGGAGATTCCATGCAACGGAGGCAAGGAGAGGCCTCTGTGATTTGCTGAAAAAGTTTCTGTTGCAGAAGCCCAAAAAGACAACAGTTGCCAACAAACAAAACAAAAACAAAACAAAACACGTGTTTTCATTTTGGTGAACATGTTGCACCATAGACCTTCTGCCAAGCATGGTTTAATGTTTACTAGATAATAGTTTAGTGAACAACTGTAAAAGTTCATGAACAATCTCCATTAGTTGGGGAGCTGATTTCTCCTGGCAAGTCTGTCTAACTGGGAAAAAACTTTCTTCATCCCTGGGGCTGCTTCAGGCCCAATGATTTCCTCCATTCAGACTGTGACTCCTGCCAAGCCAGAAACTGGTATTGAGAATATCCTGCACATTTCATTCTTCCCCCTTATTTGAGTCAGTTTCCAGACTTAGGATTCAGTATCACATTCTAGTATGGTAGTGCTACAGTATGACAAAGAGGAAGGAACTGACCATTATACACATGGAAGACTGCTTCAAGAAAAAGCTGACAATGAGATGCCCTATGATATTAGGGGCTCTGCATTGCCTTTGATGTTTATGAATTTTTCAGTGAGATCATATCTGCTGATGATACAAGGTTATAGGCAATAATCATGTGGCAGGGAGGAACCTACAAATTGGGTCAATTCAATACCCTTAAAATATAATGTACACAGATAGTTTTTAAAATGAATTATAGTATTACCACATGTGACTTCTTACTCAAACAGCTCTTGAAACCCTACACAAAAGGGTCAAGGAAGACTTGAATAGAGATCATTGTGAAGTATTGAGTGAAGAGAACTGCTCAGTGTGCAGGTGTTGTCAGAAGCAAGTAGGAGAGCAAGTGACGGAAGAGAAAGAAATGGAAAAGATACAGAAAAATAATACAATGCCATCATAAAAATCTATGGTTCACTTTCACCTGACATCTGTGTGGAAATGACACCTCAAAAAGAATATAACCAAATTAGATAACAAGGAGAACAATAACTAAGATTATTGATGTCTCATAAGCTGTTGGAAGAACTGGAAATCTATTTATGTAGATTAATAAAAACTAGCTAGATGAGAGCATTCAAAAAATGATACAGGTAAGGGAAACTAGAACTACAATTATCCTCATTTAAAATGAAAAGTATAAATGAAAAAGTAGCTAATTTGTAGCTGATAATTTCATTCATGCTGTATGTAATTGTACAGCTGTGGAACCTTTTACAACAGGATATGCTTGGGCTCAAGAACCAAGCCAAGTTCAATAAAATCAACATCTATATGTACTCTAGCAAAAGTTTTTCCTATTTAAAAAAACAGTGATATATAACAAGGCAAAGAATCAAAATTTAAGCTTTAAATTCTCATATGTGATCTAATCCAACCTTTTTCTAGGCTGTAGGGATAAATGAAATGCAGGGAACGAAAAATTCAAAAACAGAAGGCACACTGCCTTACAAAAAGGTTAACAGAATGTAGCAGAGAGTAAAACAAACACTACCAGATAATTACTGATTGCTGAACTGTTTGGGTTCTTACTTCTTAAATCCATGAGACTGCGCAGGCCTTGGGATGATTGCTTAAATCAGACATCTGTCTGTACTGTTTATTTGTTTACAATAAATGTGCCCTCTGGCTGATATCCAAGGTAATGTTAAAGCCCTTATGAATTTGCCATGCATGTATTGTCCTTCCATGATTGGACTATTGTGCTGCTCATGGCTACTAACCTCAAAGACTGATTCTGGAAAGACTGTCATTCACCCACTCACATCTTTCTATGAGCTTCACCATTCCTCTTCAGTCTGGTAATTCACAGGGCTTTTGCACAGCTCTCCAGAAAAGTGTCTTGAAATGCACAGAAGTTATAGAGCATAAGTGCTTGAAAGATTGCACTCATTATACCACATAGGGATTAATAAGGTTCTCATGCATTATGAATGAAGCTGGAAAAGTATTGCAACTCCCCTGTGAATCAAGAAAATTCTCCAGAGATCAGGAATTACAATTGTTTTATGCCAGGCATGGTTCCAAGATGCTTTCCGGCAATCTCAGTTTGTCATTCTACTCACCGCACAGCCAACAAGCCACTTTCTCCAGAAAGTAACCCCAGCGAAGCTCTCTCTCCACACAGCCAATTAACTCAAAGAAAGTAATAGAATTTGGCCATGACCCTGCTTGAGCTATCTTCATGCAAGTTCCTCTCTCAAACACCAGCTCTCCAGGATGCCATGCTGATCAACACTCTAACATTGCATGATCCCCGTTCAGCAAGCTAGAAGCGATGCAAATGTTCATTTTTATTTCTGACCTTTCTCAAACAGAAAGGGCTCTGATATGAAATCCAGCTGCTTTGACTCTATTTAATAAATTGTTAAAACTGACACAGCTTGAGAAAGGGCAAACCCTTTTGTTCTCTATTTAGAATCTAACACTTTAGAATACATTACATTTAAACAAGAACATGATTAACCACTTTAATACTCTCTTAAAAATGTATTTTGGATTTGAACAATGTGTTCATATCATGTCACATTTGCCCAACCTGGCTGTCCATTGACGTTATACCTGGGTTCATTCAAAAGTTAGATAGAACCAGTTGGGTAGACTTATGAGAGAAAAAGCTGGAAGTTACTAAGCATGAAAATCATATCCCTGCAAGGCACAAGTACATCCATCCATTGGCATCCTTCAGTCTTGGGAGACTATGGTATCGCACTCTGAAAAGTGG
This sequence comes from Tiliqua scincoides, assembly GCF_035046505.1. Taxonomy (NCBI): domain Eukaryota; kingdom Metazoa; phylum Chordata; class Lepidosauria; order Squamata; family Scincidae; genus Tiliqua; species Tiliqua scincoides. The sequence continues at coordinate 20,475,379 of NC_089825.1, forward strand.
TTCTGGAACAGCATCTAGTGTGGCTGACGAGACCAATTTGGGAGTGACAATCCCTTCCACACTGGGAGCAAGTGTAGTCTGTCCCTGGTGTGTCTCCCTGGCTGTGGGCCTTCCTTCTTTGCCTCAGTCTGCTGGGCAAATGTCTCTTCAAACTAGGAGAGACCATGCTGCACAGCCTGCCTCCAAGCAGGACACTCAGAAAGGCCAAGGTTTCCCATCTGTTGAGGTCCATTCCTAACAAGTACATCACCCATACTCAAAAAAGCCATTACCCATACTTAGAAAAATAATACAGGTTGAGTCTCTTATTTGCTTGGGTTCTGTTCCCAAAACTCACTTGGATGGCAAAAATCGCACTAAAGCAAATCCATTTAAAAAACAATGACCTTTTCCTCAGTGATTTAAAAACTCTTTGCTGACCTTTATGATGTAAGAAAGCATCACTAAGCAGACAATCCTTTGATCAATCTCTCTCCAGATACTTAAAAAGGCTTCACTCCAAGCCAGTACCTCCTTTCACAAAGAGCAAAGAGATTTCAAGTCCAACCTTGTTATACACTGATTTTTTAGTGTATAGGTTAATATAGGTGCAACCTTGTTATACACTGATTTGACTAAACACGAATGGCCTCTGCAAATGAAAAGGAATGTGCTGATCCCTGGAGAAGGGGAAAAATGCATCCCTTTAAAATCACAGTTTTAAAAACTGCTTTTCTTACTGTTGTAGAGAGACAGTCATGCATTCGATTACAGGTATAACCAAATTAGCCATGGTTTTTTCACCTGCAGAAAAACCAGTGGATTTTTCTATCTCAACAGAATGAGAAGGGCCCTTTAAATTAAAGGAAAATAGTTGTTTAACAATAGCCTCCTTAATGCGCGAAAGGGCAGCCAGCTGACAATCATCACTCATTCTCTCTCCAGGCACTTAGAACAACAGCGATCCCTCCCTACCCCATGCTTCTCCTGAGCATGTGATAATACCTTTGCTCTGGGTGAAGGGAGAGGTGGATGGTGCACCTGGAGAGAGACTGATTGCTGGATTGTTTGCCTAATAACTGTCTTAACATCACAAATGTCAGCAAGGCTGTTTTTAAATCACTGAACAAAGGGACTTTGTTTTTTAAATGGATTTGCTTTAGTGCAGTGGTGTCACCCGGTGCGGGAGGCCTGCGCATCACCCCATGCAGTGGGTGGGAAAACACCCCAGGTGGGCATGGTGATATGCCATTGCCCCACCCCCACTGGTTTTTTGGCTGTACCTTTTGTTATAACACAAATATTTCAATGTGGTTTGTTTCATTGCATTCTGCATGAAATTACACATTAATTGATATATAACATGATGGGATTATTCCTCCAAATTCTGATTTTAGTGATTTTGAAAACTTGTAGTCTCACACACACACACCCCTGTGTCAACTTACCAACACCTTACTGCAGCAGTTCTCAAACTTTTAGCACTGGGACCCACTTTTTAGAATGACAGTCTGTCCAGGACCCATTGGAAGTGATGTCATGGCCAGAAGTGACATCATCAAGCAAATTAAAATAAATAATTATAAATAATTAAATTAAAATAAAAAATAAATAAGGGGGAGCCAGTCCTGTTCCACCAAGTGAATCTACTCTGAAGTAAGTCCTATTGTGGTCAATGGGGCTTAGGAAAGTGTGGGTAGGATTGCAGCCTGTGAGCCCAATCCTATGCATGTCTACTCTGAAGTAAGTCCCATAGTGGTCAATGGAGCTTAATTTGTAGCCTGCCTGCAATAACAACCCCCCAAAAAGAATCAGTGAGATTTCCAGCCCTCCCAGTGCCCAGTTTAAAGTTCTTCTGTTTCAAGTACATCAATATAAAGACCCACCTGGCTTTGCAAGTGCAAAATAGAAAACATGCCCCTTACCAGTTGAAGCCTCTTTTTTGTCCTTTTTTTTGGGTGGAGGGAAGCTGCCTTCTGGAGCATTTGTTGCACTCCAGCTTCATCAGATCAAGACCATTCTGGTGGCCTCACATTCCCCTTTGCCTGGCCTGACCACCAGCCAAGGAATGTCTGCCTACTCATGAGTAAACACAACATGAGGCTGCTTCACTTTCCACAGGGCTCCATAGACTCACAGCTGGGAGGGGGGACCTCCTTCTCTGTGTTTTGGGGGGCTGCATTCATTGGATCAGGACCATTCTGATATCCTTGGAGCCTCGCAGCCTGCCCTTTCCAACGGACTATGGCAAGTACACCTACTTGCGAGTAAACCTGCGATACGGCTCACTTTCACTTTCCATAGGGTCCCATGCATTTTTTCCTTCCAGTGTTTTGACCATAACCTTTGAACTAAAGGAGCTATTGAAATTCTATTTTTTGCATTGCACTCCGCTGGCCATTCCACATTCAACGGTGTATGGCATGATGTGGTAGTTCCTAACGCTGCAAAGTTAGCACATCCTCCCCCAGGGCACGTCACACACACACACACACACCCTGCGTGTCACCTGGTGCGGTCCACACACCCCTAGCGACATCAGTGCTTTAGTTTGATTTTTACCGCCCATCTGAGTTCTGGGAATGAACCCTCCAGAATAATGAGGCTCAACCTGTATCTTTCTTTCAGGTGCTCAGGGGGAAGGGAGGAGTCCCTTGGAGTGAAACTGTGTGATAGAATGATTAATGGATTGTCAGCAGGCTGCCCTCTCTCACAGGAAGCTATTATTAAAGGACTGTTTTCCTTTAATTTATTGGAAATTATCTATCTCATTGCACTGAGATAGAAAAATCTGTGGATTTTTCCACAAGTCAAAAATACCTGTAATCGCCTGCATCACTGTCTCTCTACAACAGTAAGAAAAGCAGTTTTTTTAAAACTGTGATTTTAAAGGGATGCATTTTCCCCTTTTCCAGGGATCAGCACATTCCTTCTCATTTGTGTTGAGTCAAATCCGTGTATAACAAGGTTGGACCTGTATCACCTATACTCAGAAAAATTCAGTGCCAGGAGATAGGCCCTGGTTACTGGAGCCAGCTGCAAGACCCCAGTAAATGATAACTGATCAGTAAAACAGTCAACTTGACAAAGAGAAAACAGAGAGATTCTCAAGTATATTTGCTACATCAAGTACGTATGAATTTTTTGTTCAACATCTAAGAATTGGTATGTAAAACAGAGTGATAATAAGTGCAGGTGATGATAAAATAGTCTGCTATTTTCCAAGTCTCAAAGGAGGAACTATGAAAATGTTAAAAATACTAGATATTGGGTATTGGCCAAGAGAAAGGCATACTGAATTTGTTTTGATATCTTCAGTTTTGAAATGGACCCCAATGATACACAGAGAGTGCATGTTCTACTTTCCAAGCTACAAGATCCTCTATAGAGATGCTGGCAAGATTTGTTAGGACAAGTATTAATTCCAGGTTTTGATGGAATTTATTTTCTGCCTCTGAGGAACAGCTCAAAGTATAAATTAGGTACTGATTTTATTGGAGCTTCAAACAATTTTTTAAAAATTGTAGCACTTACGGGCTTCTCTCCGCCCTTTTTTTAGCCTGCTGAAGTGCAATATATCACTCCCCCTTTTCTCCTTTCCCTGTTGGAGGTATCCCAGTCTTTACAATCCAAATCCAGAGTTTATATAATTCTTTCCCATTTTTCTTCTCACTTTAACAGTTCACATACATACAAATAAATATGTTTGTTGGTTAAAGAGAAGCCTGCACGGTTTTATATAGTTGCAAAATGAAGAGTCCTACCAAGACTCCAAAAAAAAACAAAAACAAAAAAACCAGCGTGAATGGTCTGTCTTTCTGCACACACAATCCAAGCAAAACAAAAATGTTATTATCTCTGCAAGGCATGTTTAGAGGTACAACGGAAAGTAAGTGGGAGTAAACAATTGAAGAAAGAGCACATTTGGAGTTCTAATTGTGAAACATTTTCATTTTTACAGCAAGTTGCATTTTATAAACTTACCACATCCTTGGGTGGAGGCTCCACTTCCTTTTTTACCTTTTTACCCATTCTAAAAACAAACAAAAGAGTAGATGATGAACAAGCAACAAATGCTAAGCGGACAGTTTGCATGAGTCTCAGTCCTACTTCACTGAACTCAATGGAATGGTTATCACTAGGGTGAGGAACCAATCCCAGATTTACTAGATCTGTTGAGTGCAAGTTCTTAGAAAAGAATCTTTTACCTTGGGCACTGGCATCCTGACACCATTGTGGCTAAGCTGTAGCTAAAGACGTAGCAGTTCTGTTCCACTTCTTGTAAAAAACAAAAACTTATCTAACCCATTTCACTAACATGTTTGCTGCTAAAATCCAGAAATAAACAGATTCTCGTATGATGTCTGATCATACTGACTATTTTCCTTTCCTGCCAGAGTTTTAAAAAAGTTTGTTCTCATTTCCAGACATCCTTTAAGCAATGCAGATGTGGGGTCTGTATCCATACCAGTAACTTACCAATACTTTCTGTAATCACTCATAGTTAACATGTTTTAGAGAAAGAAATAGTTCTTTTGACCAGGGGTGCCCAAACCCCGACCTGGGGGCCACTTGTGGCCCTTGGGGACTCCCAATGCAGCCCTCTGGCAATGCCCAGTCTCCAATGAGCCTCTGGCCCTCTGGAGCCTTGCTGGAGCCCGTGCTGGCATAACATGACTACTGTCAGCGTAAGGGTGACTGTACAACCTCTTGCATGAGCTGTGGGATGAGGGTTCCTTCCACTGCTTGCTGTTTCACATCTGTAATGCAGCAGCGGCAATGACGGAAAGGCCAGCCTTGCTTTGTGCAAGGAATTTTATAGGCCTTGAACTATTGCAAGATCTTCATTAATTCATATAAGTTCCATCTCTAATACATTCATTTATGTAAATTTAAGTAAATTTATTCAAATTTGAAATGTAAATTAATTCTTTTTTTCCCCGGCCCCTGACACAGTGTCAGAGAGATAATGTGGCCCTCCTTCCAAAAACTTTGGACACCTCTGCTTTTGACCAACACTAATGGTGCAATTCTGTGCCCCAGTAGAAACAGTACCCCTGCTGCATCCGTGCATTCAAGTAAAGTTTATCCATCACAAACGATACTAAGAAAAATAAAAGTCAAAATCATTCCACGGTAGGAAGCACAGCCCTGCAAGTGATTCAACCAGCGTCCATGAAAACCCCAACATTACCCACCAATCACAGGATGAACTTCTTGCCAAAGAAAATTGGCAGACAGGCACAACTGAACTTCACAATACAGTATAGATTTAGTATCTTGACCTTCTTTCCCCTATAGATTTTGACAAACTCTCTAGATAAGAGTGCTTAGGCTTCCCAATTACTACTGTTTTTTTCTTTTCAACTTTGTGCTCTAGTCCAGTGTTTCTCATACTGTGGGTTGGGCCCCACTAGGTGGGTCATGAGCCAATTTCAGGTGAATTCCCATTCATTTTATTTTTAATAGACTTGATGCTACCATGGTATGTGACTGCATTTGGGGAAATGTTACAGATGTTATGTTATGTTAAAATGTTATTTTAACAATGATAGTAAATAGGACTTACTCCTGTGTAAGTGTGGGTAGGATTGCAGCCTATGATTGTTAAAAATTTTCCTGCTTCATGAGGTCACTTCCAGTCATGACATCACTTCCGGTGGGTCCTGACAGATTCTAATTCTAAAACGTGGGTCTAATTCTAAAACGCTAAATGTGTGAGAAGGTCTAAAGCACTGGACTAGATGCACTAAAGAGTATGCCAAGACATTTACAATTATTACACAGACAAAGTAGAAAGGGTTGATTTTTATCTCTGAAGTAAAGAATTAGAAAAGTTCCAAGAGCAGGAAATGAACAATTATGTAAGGAGCCCTTATTTTAAAATAATGGAATTGATTCTCTAAGGCTGTTGACCTTGTGCTCTCATTTACACGTGTGTAAAGTAAGGACCTAACCTCACCATTTTCAACTGATCCGAAATTTTGCTCACTGCAAGGGGTAATTGCTGTATAATCAAATTTCACCTTGAAGTGTTGCTTTGAGTGTTTTGAAGCATGGATCTTTTAAATCCACTGCTCTGCTAAATCAAAACTGTATCTTTTTTCCAAGCATTTTAAGTTCAACAACAATTAAGAGCATGAGATTTGTGAGAACTAGCATAAATATGAAGCAATTATGGTGCCATTGGGCTAACAGCTTTTTGGCCCCACTTAATTGCTTCCTTCACTGCTGTGTCTACAACTAGGATGCAAAAATATTTGGTCTTCACCTTCTGCTGCTGTAATGGGTTTGCTCTACACACTCTCAAACTTGAAGCAGCATGAATAAAGATGCTTATTTATTGGCAACTTAAATGCAAGTATATTATACTGAAATGGAATTAACTGCTCATCATGCAGATCCACAGAGATGTTGAACAATTAAGGAATAAGTGCACTTTTTGCCTTGGTTATGCAAATTCTTGGTTGATTAGCATAATGGTCATACTGCTCCTATTTTCAGGCTGAAACTTTTATGTCTTTAGTAGTAACTGGCCACAACAAATCTGGCTACTTCTTAACCTCATCCTTCCCAGCGGTGTTCACATGAATAAGGCAAGCTATATTTAATATACTGCAATAGAAGCTATTCAAGATGACAGTACCTCAGTTCTGGATTGCACACATATACTCCTAAATAGACACGGAGAAACAGAAGGGCATTCCCTTCTGCCAAATAGTGCACCTATCTATCTTGTCAGTTTGGTTACTCTTGTAAATGCTTCTAGGAGTCTGCAGCTGTTTGGAATTGGGACGCTGTGCCACTGGAACTTGGGCCCCGGTGGAACAGCGTGGTTTATAGCTGTCGTAAAAGGAACCGTGTCATAGAATGTGGCTGGGCCACCACTGCCAGCAGCAGCAAGTGGCCAATAGCAGCAACCTATAGTCTGCCAAGGAGCCCTGGCACCAGTAAGTCAGTGTGGGAAGGGGGCAGAATGGGGCAGGAAAGGGGGCACTAACGGTGGAAGCAGTATCGCTGATATCCTATTTTCAGGTCCACTCAGACGTGCGCCATCAATATTGCTAGTGCATGTCCATGTAAACCCATTTAGGCAGTGTAGGTTTGCTCCCAGGCAAGGGAACAGAAGTTATCCAGAGGAGACCTCTGCGACTGCCCCCCCCCCAGAGGATGCAGCACATGTCTGGTGGCACGTGTGCATTTGTGGGGGAATTTAGTAAGGACTGTGCTGTCAGTTTTGTGTCCCTGTTGGCTTTTTTCAGTTTGTTCAGCCTGAATGTGGACAAGATTCTTGGAAGTGTGAGATCACCCATGTGCGCTATTAACCATTGCTCATTCTGGCTTTAAAAAGCTGCCAGTAGGGGGTGGGTTGAAAGGTCAGGAAGTGTAATATTCTTTGTTGATTGAGGAGTAGTCTATATGCTTTGAAGAGGCCCTCCCTAAATGCTTCTGTGTTAGATACGTAGTGGCCACTCTCCAATTCTTGGACAAGGCGTTTGAGTATACAGTATAGTGGCAGCCCAGCTCTAGATATTTCTGGAGAAAAGAAGTTATTTAGACCCATTCCAAACTACTTCAGGCTGGGACTAGGAACTGAGACAGCTCAATTTATGCTGGGGGAGTGTGTCCCTGTTGGTTTCAGCAGTTTTCAATGCCATGGACCAAAGGATCTCCTCTATGGAGAACTCGTGCAAGGAAAGCGCCCTACAGGCAGACCACAGCTGCGATACAAGGACATCTGCAAGAGGGATCTGAAGGCCTTAGGGATGGACCTCAACAAGTGGGAAACCCTGGCCTCTGAGCGGCCCGCTTGGAGGCAGGCTGTGCAGCATGGCCTTTCCCAGTTTGAAGAGACACTTTGCCAACAGTCTGAGGCTAAGAGGCAAAGAAGGAAGGCCCATAGCCAGGGAGACAGACCAGGGACAGACTGCACTTGCTCCCGGTGTGGAAGGGATTGTCACTCCCGGATTGGCCTTTTCAGCCACACTAGACGCTGTGCCAGAACCACCTTTCAGAGCGCGATACCATAGTCTTTCGAGACTGAAGGACCATGGTTGCCAGGATGAATCTGGCAACCACTTTACAGTGGCTTCAGTCTTTCCTGGAGGGTAGATCTAGAAGGCCCAGAAGTTGGTAGTGGGGGGAGTGCTTATTTGATGCCTTGTCCTTTGATTTAGGTTGTCCTTCAGGATTCCATCTTGTTCTTCTTGCTTTTGAACATCTACATGAAACCACTGGGAGAGTTAATCTGGGTTTGGTGGCTGGGAAACACCAATATACAGATGACACCCAGTTCTACCTTTTGTTTTCATCTTTCATCTCATGCAACCATAGTGGCATTAATGCCCCTGTAAGGTAGGCCAATATTATCCCTATATTCTAGATGACTGGCTGCTACTGACAGACTACTGGTTCTTTGTATAACATATTTCTTCTACATTTATACAATCTGAAAGATGACTAAAAACAAAGTATTCTTCAGATATGCTGATTGGCTTCAAATTCTGGTTTACAACAAACCCTAGTTAGAATTAAACATGGTTACAATGCGTACCAACATGTAAGTCTTAACAAAAATTAAGACCAGCAAGAGAATTTGCATCAAAGAGTTGACAGGCTGGCAAGATGGAGCATGTGATACTATGGTCCATTATTTAGCCATGGTTAAGCGACTGAGGGCGCAATTCTATCCTGCGCTGGAACAGGTAAGCCAAGAGGCTTGCACTGTATCCAGTACAGGATAGGGGCCCAAAGTGGTTCAGCCAGAGGCAAAAGGAATCTTCCCCTTACCTCTGGATAAGGCACTTTGGCCCCTATGGGTCTCCTCTTACTTGCACCACCTCCCCAGAACACCTTCCTCCCGCCTCCTCCCCGCCCACCCTGTCTTGCAGCTGAGATAAGACTCGGAGCCTCAGTTGGCGAAGAGGCTTATGCCAGCCTCTGCAGGCCAGTGCATCTCTGCCTGCTGGCCTTGCCAATGCACAAGGAGGTGCAAACATGCCTTATGGCACATTTGCGACCCTCCTGGGCTGGCGCAAGGGACGTGCAGTCTGGATTGCACTGTAAAAATATTATGAGTGCATTGGCCAATATTCTACATCTCTTATATTGGACCAAGCCATCATTCAAGTCAAAATGCCATTGTTTTACCCAAGAAGAATATATCTGGATCAGTTTTCAACTGAAAACTCCGAAACCAAGACTTGTGTATACTGTAAACTATTTCAAAAAGGAAATATATTTTCCCTGGTGTTTGGTATTGGACTAAATATAATCATCCATCATTTATGAAATTAAATTAATAGAGACAAATGACAAAATGTAATAATAATACCCATTTCAAAATCTGTAATCACAGGGTTCTTAAGGCAGAAGCCAAATTTCCCAGGGAAGCAACACTAGCAATCTTGGAGGAGAACACAAGCTGTGACAAACAATCTGAAAGGCAAAATGATGTGTGAGATTTCAAATGTCTTGCTGAGATGCACAGTAAAATCCTTCCTCCCAAGAGGGAGAGACTTTAAGAAAAAGTACTCTAATAGGAACCTAAAATAAATGGGACATGGCAGCTACTCAATCAGTTACTTTAAATTAACAGCAGGGCATTTTTATCAAGAAAATTAGGAAGGCCTACTTCAAAAGCAAATCATATTAAAGGGTCACATAAACTAAAGAGCCTCTTAAAGAAGTGTCAGCATAATTAGATTAAGCCCTGTTTTCCATCTCCAAACTCAAAAATGTCTGTGTGCTCTCACTGTGTGCTTCAGTTCATGTTTGCTGCAGGAACAAGGATAATGATACCTAGTCTAGATGCAATTGAAAAACAGGGTAATGCAAGCATTCACAGGTTGCCACTGACCTAGTTTAATAGAATTGTTAGAGTTTTACAGTGAACATTAATAAACAATTATAAATTGATGCTGTTCAATCAGTTAGTAGTGTATACAAATGAGCAGTGGCTGTTTCCATTATTTTCCCTTGTGCAGGAAAAGATCAAATCCAACACTCTAGGTCAGCGGTTCCCAAACCGCCGGTTGGCATTTACCAGTGGGTTGCAAAATACTATGTTTGGTGGGTCATGGAAAGTTTTTGAAAATTTTTTTTTAAACTTTGCAAGAACCTTTGCCTAGTTTGCAGAATAATATTGTTAACTGGAATGCAGACAATTCCAGTTAACATTCCAGTAGGAGGTAATCTTCATATCCCCAAATTAAAACATCAAATTTTCCTATTTCCTCTAGTAATTTGCATGCTGTAGATCACATGTGAACCCAGTTTCAGCCTTTTGTCTGGCCTGTCACTGCACAGCTTGTTCAGCCTTCTGGGTACCCTGGAATGACTGTAAAGTTTTGGAAGAAACAGTCCTTGAACTCCATTTCTAGGGACAGTCTAGCAAATGTCTACACACACATACTATATGTAAGGTCTCTAGGACCCTCATTAGCACAGGGCCTTAATTACTATTTTAATACTTTATTATTATTAATACATAAAATATTATTTCTTTCTATATCTCTTTTTTGTCTAGCATGTTGCAGTATATTGTCATTTTTAAAAGTGGGCCCCAGTGATAAAAATTTTGGGAAGCACTGCTCTTGGTTAATGCATTGTTGCCAAACTAGCAAGCTTCCCTGCTTCACATGCTGCTTTTACCAAGACAGAAATTCTCTTTCTTAAGATCAAAGTCTCTTCTGAAGCATTAGATGAGTATCAAGTTGTTCAAGGTCCAAGATATGGAGCAGAAAAGTAGAAAAGTTGGATAGGATTAGGCCCTAAGTATCATACACAGTAATGGCACAAAGATAAATGGTATATATATACATGCACACACAGAACATAATATACAGATTGATTCATTATTCACAAGGGTTCCATTCCCAGAACTCACCAAAAATTGAATTAAAACAAATCAATTTAAAAAATGATGACTCTTTGCTAGGCAATTTAAAAACAGCCTTGTGACTTTGTGATGTAAGAAAGAGCCATTAAGCAGACAATCCATTAATAAGACTCTCTCTTAGAAAGGCTCCACTCCGAGACAGCGACCCCCCCTTCACCCAGAGCAAAGTGATTATCTTTCTTTCACATGCTCAGGGAGAAGGGAGGGGTCGCTGGCTCGGAATGAAGCCTCTCTAAATGTCTGGAGAGAGAATGATTGATGAATTGTCAACCAGCTGCCCTCTCTCACATTAACAAGGCTATTGTTAAACATCTGTTTTCTTTTAATTTAAGGAGCCCTTTTCATTGTGCTGTGATAGAAAAATCTGTGAAAAATCCATGGACAATTAGGTTATAACTGTAATCACTTGCATGACTGTCTCTCTACAACAGTAAGAAAAGCAGTTTTTTAAAAACTGTGATTTTAAAGGGATGCATTTTCCCCTTCTCCAGGGATCAGCACTTTCCTTCTCATTTGCAGTGGCCATTTGTGTATTAAAAAATCTGTGTATAACAAGGTTGGACCTGTATATACATTTACACACACACACTTGTAGATAGGAAAAGAGAGAGACTAGCAAAAGAGTCAAGTAAAGCACAAATTCTTGTTAACAAGGAGGATAGCATGTTCAGGTAAGCAGAGCAACTATGAGTTTTGGTTGTGGTGCAGTGATACAGCACCTACTTGGCCTGCAGAATGTTCAGCCACTGGAGTCTCTAGCTAAGGGATCTCAGAAAGCAGGGTTGGAAGGAGCCCTGTCTGCTGAGACCTTGTAGAGCTGCTGCCAATCAGCAGCAAGTAGGCAATGCTTGGTTAGAGGTATCAACAGTCTTGCTCAGCATAAGACAGCTATACAGTATACATTCATTTCCTTTGTCTCTTACTGGTTTTGGTTCAAGCGCCATGTTGGACAACAGGCAGTTTTAAACTAGGACTCATAGATGTTAACTTGCCAACACAAATGAATTTATCTGAAAGATGTGATATTCCTACCCAAACAGAGAGCTGCTCTTGTTGAGTGTTAGTTCATGCTTAACAATACAGCTATACAGAGTCTCCATGTTCAGAGGCTCTCTGAATTAAAAATATATTTTTAAAAAATATATTTATAATGAGTATACATAAGAACATAAGAACATAAGAACAGCCCCACTGGATCAGGCCATAGGCCCATCTAGTCCAGCTTCCTGTATCTCACAGCGGCCCACCAAATGCCCCAGGGAGCACACCAGATAACAAGAGACCTCATCCTGGTGCTCTCCCCTACATCTGGCATTCTGACTTAACCCATTCCTAAAATCAGGAGGTTGCGCATACACATCATGGCTTGTACCCCATAATGGATTTTTCCTCCAGAAACTCGTCCAATCCCCTTTTAAAGGCGTCTAGGCTAGACGCCAGCACCACATCCTGTGGCAAGGAGTTCCACAGACCGACCACGCGCTGAGTAAAGAAATATTTTCTTTTGTCTGTCCTAACCCGCCCAACACTCAATTTTAGTGGTTGTCCCCTGGTTCTGGTATTATGTGAGAGTGTAAAGAGCATCTCCCTATCCACTCTGTCCATCCCCTGCATAATTTTGTATGTCTCAATCATGTCCCCCCTCAAGCGTCTCTTTTCTAGGCTGAAGAGGCCCAAACGCCGTAGCCTTTCCTCATAAGGAAGGTGCCCCAGCCCCGTAATCATCTTAGTCGCTCTCTTTTGCACCTTTTCCATTTCCACTATGTCTTTTTTGAGATGCGGCGACCAGAACTGGACACAATACTCCAGGTGTGGCCTTACCATCGATTTGTACAACGGCATTATAATACTAACCGTTTTGTTCTCAATACCCTTCCTAATGATCCCAAGCATAGAATTGGCCTTCTTCACTGCCACCGCACATTGGGTCGACACTTTCATCGACCTGTCCACCACCACCCCAATATCTCTCTCCTGATCTGTCACAGACAGCTCAGAACCCATCAGCCTATATCTAAAGTTTTGATTTTTTGCCCCAATGTGCATGACTTTACACTTACTGACATTGAAGCGCATCTGCCATTTTGCTGCCCATTCTGCCAGTCTGGAGAGATCCTTCTGGAGCTCTTCACAATCACTTCTGGTCTTTACCACTCGGAAAAGTTTGGTGTCGTCTGCAAACTTAGCCACTTCACTGCTCAACCCTGTCTCCACGTCATTTATGAAGAGGTTGAAAAGCACCGGTCCCAGGACAGATCCTTGGGGCACACCGCTTTTCACCTCTCTCCATTGTGAAAATTGCCCATTGACACCCACTCTCTGCTTCCTGGCCTCCAACCAGTTCTCAATCCACGAGAGGACCTGTCCTCTAATTCCCTGACTGTGGAGTTTCTTCAGTAGCCTTTGGTGAGGGACCGTGTCAAACGCCCATCATAGCCCTTTTTTACCCAGTATACCCATCATAGCCCTTTTTTTACCCCAGTATACCCATCATAGCCCTTTTTTGAACCAGACTTCTCTTTTCTGGACCCTCTTTTTCATACATAGGAGCAGCCTTGAGTACCAAAGATGACAGCATGAAATTTTAGCCCTGCTGACATCAACTAATTTATTAGGAACTGGAAAATGTACACTTCAGAAAAGGATTACTTTCTAAATCCCCTGAAATCTTTCTGTACATTACTGTCTTGCCTGCTTCTTTCTCCATCTGCATTTGGTTACACTGCTGTTCATTTAGCCAAGAATGGCTTGCTTTGCTGCTGTACTGGAGGTATTGCCTGAGAGTCAAAACTCTTACCCTAGCTGCAGTCAGAATGAAAATTAAGCTCTGAATATAGAAAAGCAAAATGTGTAAATGTGGATCAAAAGGAAAACCAACAGCACAGATTCCTCAATTGTGACAGTGAACTCTCTGTGGTCAACAAAAAAGGACTAGCTGAGTGCCCAAAGTTTAACCAAAATTGAATAAGCATCAGTCATTCTTGCCCAGGGGCTGGCAGATAAAAAAAGAAAAGGAATCATAGTCATACGCCCACTCCTCACTCTTGTGCCCTCCCAAAACTGGGAGCCATATATCCTGATTAGAAAGAGAAAAAGTTACCCTAAAGCCTGCGGGGGTGGGGGGGGGTGGGAGCCAGCAACGCGATCCCCAGGATGCTATTGCTCCATTTTCACTTTCTGCATGCTGGGGAGCTGTGTAGATGCTCCCGCAGGGCTCCCTGCACCCCAAGGAGGCTGCTGCAAGGACTGGTGAGTAAATCCCAGTCCCTGCAGCCCCATTAGCGAAGTGATTCTTCCCCCTGCCCCCGCCCCTTAAAGGGGCAGAGGCCAGGGCCCTCAAGACGGGGCCTCGCGACTCCCCAGTTTGAATACCACTGCTCTAGTCCCATGGTCTCCTACCTTTTTCATTCCCATATGTTACCGTATCCCCCACAACTGAGGCTTTGCAACCCCATTGGGGTCCTGACCCCAAGGCTGAAGAGCACTGCCCTAACACACTGCTAACAACATTCAAGCAGTGAGACATAAATAATTATTAGGTATTTGTTGCTTGCTAATTATTGTAACTAAACTTAATAATTAATCGCTGCAATATTTAGTTGATTGATTGATACAAGGGATTTTACAAACTACTTTGAGTTTATTAAAAAGGTGCCTTAACAAACAGGGCAGCAGTTTGCTTTTTTTAAAGTTAATTTTCAATGCTAATACTGAGCAAGGCAACAGGAGCTTATGTAGAAGAGGCAATTCCTTCTCTCACTCAAGAGAATGGCACTTCTGAATCAGTGCCTCCTTTGCCATATGTCCTCATCACCTGAATAAACAAAAGATGCTTTTTAAATTTAAGTATTTCTATACCACCTTTCTCTGCTTTTACACAGCATTCAACGCAGTTTACATAGGCAGGGGGACACAGGAGCCCAATCCTATGCATGTCTACTCAGAAGTAAGTCCCATTAAAGCCAATGCAGGATGACCAGATGTCCTCTTTTTTTAGCCTCCTGTCCTGGAAAATAACTTAAATGACCTCCTTTTCCACTGTGCGGAGCTAGAGGGGGCAGTGCACTAAGTATTGCAGGGAGCCTCCCTGCACATGCAAATGGCTCCTCCCCCTCCCCTTGGGAGCCATTGCCTCCGTCATCGTCCCCCCACGGGGAGGGGAGCCGCTTGCACGCTTTAAGGAGGCTCCCTGCAAAACTTAATGCATTGCCCACCTCTAGTGCTCTTTTCCCTGTGAGTTGGCCCCTGCAGGCAGCACATAGCCTTCTTGGAATTAATAAACTATATGTAATGAAGTTTTACATTTAATAATAAGTAATCTAGTGCAGTGGTTCTCAAACTTTTAGCACAGGGACCCATGGTTTTGGAACCACTGGAAGTGATATCATCAGGCAGGAAATTTTTAACAAACCTAGGCTGCAAACCTACCCACACTTACCAAGGGGTTAGTTCCATTGACTATCATCATTAAAAACATATACATAGTAGCCTGCTAAAAGCACAGATCTGTAACATTTCCCCAAATGCAGTCACGTACCATGGTCGCATCAAGTCTAATATATTAAAAATAAAATATTGAAATGTATGGGGACCCACCAGAAATTGGCTCACTACCCACCTAGTGGGTTCTCATCAGTTTGAGAAACACTGATCTAGTGTTTACATTAATTTTATTTATTTATTCACATTTTTATCCCCTCGTTCCTCCAAAGAGCTCAGGGCAGTATACACAGCTGCTCCCCTCCTTTTGTCCTCACAACAACCCTGTGAGATAGGTGAGGCTGAGAGAAAGTGACTGGCCCAAGGTCACCCAGGAAGCTTCATGGACAAGGGGAGATTTGAACCTGGATCTTCCATGTCTAAGTCCACCTCCCAAACCACTACACCACCCTGGCTCATAAAACACATAAAATCAATATATGAGCATTTTTAGTTTTTATTTTGTCATGTCCTGCATGTCCTTGGGTGTCCTGCATTTTGGGGTGCCTTGTCCTCTTTGGGTGACCTCATTGAGCCAATGTGGCTTACTCCCAGGTAAGTGTGGACTTTTTTTTTTTTTTTACAAAGTGGGACTTTTTTTTTTACAAAGTTCTTCAAAACTATTGATTTATGCTTCTGCTAATCTTGCAAATTTGTTTATGTTATGATACAATACCACACAATATGATACCATACTCATGATACAATCAATCAAGTTCAGATTTCTTTAATCCACCGACAGCCCTAACCCAAAAAATAAATAAAACATATTGCAGAAAAATGAAAGGAGTGCTCTGTGGACCACTTTTGCACACAGCCCCAGTCAATGAGGCACACAAAGGTTACCCAGGGGCAGACCTTCCCCACCACCCCTTTCACCAGCCCTATCGACCCCCTGGGGGAAGCCGCACTCACTTGACAGGCTCTGTGTGCCGGGCTGTCTACAGGAAAGCCCTTCCCAAGACCTCAGAGCACCTGCCTGGCTCTGTCTTTCCAGTGTGTCTTGCTTGGTCCGTTGCTAGGCAACGCCAGCAGGTGCGGATGCAGGGGGAAGGAGGCAAGATGGCGCTGGAGCAACATTCTTTCAGCAGAGCTCCTGCTAGCCCTTTAGCTTTTTCTGCTTGCAGACATGGTAGAGAAGAAATTGCCTTTGATTAATGGGAAGAAATGGCTGCAGAGAAGCCCCTGCACCGGCAGCTGTGAGGCAGAAGGAGGAGGGAAAAGGAAAGAGCAGAAACAACTGAAACTTGAAAGCTTCCTCCCTTCTTCACCTCCGGAGAACAGGCAAGATGCTGTGAGTACCAAAAACAAATTCCTCTCACTTGTTAGAGACTCTGCTGGTAAAGCAATTCATTATGAGGCAGCAAAACGGTCTAGAGGGGAAAAGCCTCCTCCTCCAAAGAGGAAGGCAGGCAGGCAGTCAAAAGGAATGTTGTGCCCTCCCAAAACAACCGGAATTTAACCTTCTGCTCCAACAACTTAGAGAAATCTGTGCTATCTCTGCTGAGACTTAGTTATTGATACTGGGAAGACTGAACAGTGCGGAGAAACAACTGGAATCTTTAATACAGGCTGTTGCTCAATCAGATTAACTTTTTATTAGAGAATGTTTTACATTTACAAACAAAGAACAACCGAGTAGAAAATATGAGGGCCCGAAACACAGTTACATATATTGGGAGAATATTGGCGATCATAAGCACAGAGCATTCAGGCACAGTATGCAGGTCTGTTTCAGGGGATTACACGTGGTGGGTTTGGAGACCATAAGTCACTGGCAGCCCAATCCTCAGCTGCCTGGGGTGCAGGGCTGCCGCATCCTGCATGCTTTGAACAGCCATGGGTGGCACCTCGGGAGAAGGGGACTTTTGTCCCCTTCCCCCAAGTAAACACAGTAGCCCTGCAACAGGGCTACCTGATTCACCACCAACAAAAAGGTCAGCAGTGAATCAAGTGCCTCCGTGTTGGGCAGTGAGCCCACCTCCCTCCCTCTCTGCTCCCTCACCCCAGCATGCTTCCCCCGGCCCTCTCCCCACCTCCTGCCTCCCCGGAATGCCTCCTCCCCACCCTCTGCCCACCCTGCACCCACCCTCCGCCTGCCCCCCTTCTCCCTGGAACGCCTCCTCTCCACCTCCCGCCACACTGGCTACCACTGGTGCTCGCCTGGCATTAGGGCCACAAATGTGCCTTATGGCATGTTTGCGACAGTGCACACCGGCAGTGAGCTGGTGCACTGAGCCGAGGATTGGGCTCTAAGTCCAGGGCTAGAGAGTGGGACATGCCCAGTCTTGCCTTTCATGTGGCCAGTGCCAGGCCAGGCTTCTTCCACTGATGGCAGCCTCTGGTCATGGGTCCTGGGTTCAGGGGGTCCTTCGTGGGTGGTCTCTGCAGTCATCACTTGCATGTTTGGCTTCTGAATGGGTTTGCTCTAGGCATGCATTAAAGCAGTGGGGCACAAATCAGAGCACAAGGTGACATACAAGGCAATAAGTCATGTTTGGGGTGAAGGGGAAGAGAATAAAATATTAAGCGCAGCCTTGGGCAAATGAACGCTGAGGACACCATGACTGAGTTGCTCTCTTCTTTAGCACTAGTTTATCGTTATGATTCCCAGCCCAAGGCTCCATGGAAAATTCAAAGAGTATTGCAAACTAATCACGTTTTAATAAATCTGCCTAGAGACCATAGCCTCCTCTGGTCTAATAAAAATTAAAAAAAATAGATCCTAACTTCCCTCACCAAACTTTTGAACTGTCCCATAAGCCCATCAGAATGGGCTTACCACTTACCACTTTCTGCCAACTCAGCTGTGATCGTAAAAGACTGTTTTTTGGATTTCAGAACAGCAAATATACCCTCTCAACTATATCACAAGGCACAACTTTTGAGTAAATTTGATATCCTCTCCCAACGTGTTTTTAGAGAGTTTGGAAATAAGAAGTCACTTACAAGCAGAGAATGCAGCCATGACGGTGCCAGGGAAACTGAGGCCCGGAAGGCTGATTGGGCATTCAAGGCACGATAAGCCCTCAGCAGCCCAATGCAAAAATTGGAAAGCACTCAAACTATTGAAAAGGAAGGGCTGGCAATTTTGATAAAGAAGCTGGATAAATTTCTGGAAGAGAGAAGCAGATTGGACAGAACTGGACCAAAATTAGGGAAAGAAAGGGATACTATAGATCTAGAACAGGGGTGTCCAAACATTTTGGCAGGAGGGCCACATCATCTCTCTGACACTGTGTTGGGGGCCAGGGAAAAAAAGAATTAATTTACAATTTAAAATTTAAATAAATTTACATAAATGAATATATTAGAGATGGAACTTGTATGAATGAATGAAGGTCTTGCAGTAGCTCAAGGCCTATAAAAAGCCTTGCACAAAGCAAGGCCAGCTTTTCCTTCGCTGCCACTACTTCGCTGCCAGCAAGTAGTGGAGAGAAGCCCTTGTCCTACAGCTCAGGTGAGAGGTCAAACAGTCCTCTCGCTGAGAACAGTTGCAACGGGCCAGCACAGGCTCCATCAAGTCTCTGGAGGGCCAGAGGCTCATTGGAGACTGGGGGCTCCCCGAGGGCCTGATTGGGAGCCCCTGAGGGCCACAAGTGGCCCCCGGGCCGGGGTTTGGGCACCCCTGATCTAGAAAGTCCCACACAACAAGCTCCATCCTTAGAACTTACATAAATGCCAATTGTCAGCCCATTCCTATCCACACTTTCCTGAGAGTAAGCCCTATTGACTCTAATGGGATTTACTTCTGAGTAGACACACATAGGATTGGGCTGCTAGATGCTTCAGATTTGGACAGTGAAATTAACAGAGATTGGAAGAATAGCCGAATTTATTGCCAGGCCCCCTCCCTCTCAGGTATCTAGAGGGGAAGTAAGTAGGACAACGGTCACACACCCTGGGTCTGTGTTGGCAGCAGATCCACATTTTGACACCACAACAGCTATACTTGCCCCAGATTTGCTGCACTCATCTTGTCTCTCTCAGCCTCATATGGATATTATCAAAGAAATGAGTGTGACAAAACCTACTCACGTGTTAGAAAGTTTTGGGAAATAGGGATTGTAATGTGTTTAAGAATATGTTTTGGAAGATTGGGAATGCTTTGCCACTTATTTTTAACTGAACCACAAAGTCAAGAGTTTTTTTGTGATGTGTTATGCTGTCTAGGAGACAATGAAGGAATATCTGAGAACAGTTTATTACAGTCTTATGTATGGTTTCTCAAAAGTAGGTTCCTCTGTACTCAGGGCATTTACTTAAGTGGTAAATACATTTAAATACATTTACTTAAGTGGTAGATTGTACAGGGTGTCTACTTAGAAACACAACATGAAAAAGAATGTATGTGTCCATTACAGAGACAGGCAAAACTGAGTCAGAGAAGCCCCTAGTGGCCAAGTACAAGCTAAAACACTAATGGGCACATGAAATTAACTGGATGTTATTTTCTTTTTAGCAGAGCTGTAACAAGATACTTGGAGAACCCTGCCTGCAGTTATATAATTTTGAATTTGTGCCTTTTCTTGCAATTAACGATTTGTCTTTTATTGCTGTTTTGTATTGGGAAAGAAGATATGCCCTGCAGAAAACCACAGAATAACCAGTTTGCCTTCTTTAGGGACTCTTCGTGAACCATGTTCTCTCCTTCCAGCAGGGCAGGGCAGCAAAGCAAATTAATGTAAAAGAGTCTATAGCAGTGGTTCCCAAACTCTGAGAAAGTCTTTGTGGGGGAGGGGCTAGGGCAGCGACCCAATCTCCAGGATTGCGTCGCTAAGGGAGGGCGAGGGGGGTGTTTCTGACTTATGTTATGTAGGCTGGGTTGCAGCAGGCTGCAGGTGGTGCGGGGAGCCCTGCGCAGCCCTCCGCAGCGCTCCCCAGGGCTTGGAACGTTCAGAAACAGCAGGAGCAAAGCACCTTTTGCAAAACAGAAGTGCTTTGCGCCCGCTTCACATTCAATTTTTCTTTTAACTTCATATGTTTGATGTTATCTACCTGAAATATGCCCAGATATTTATAATGGTCTTTCTCATCCAAGTTCTTAATATTATTTCCATCGGGTAATTCTGTTCCTTCAGTTTTTATTATTTTTCCTCTATTCATTTTTAAGGCAGCACACTGATCTAGTCCAAACTCCACTGCAATATCATTACTATATATATGAACGGTGTTTATTAGTTATTCTATTTCAGATTGGGACTTTCCATAGAACTTCAAATTGTCCATGTAGAGCAGATGATTTGTTTTATTTGATGTTTATTATCTGAGGCCTGTTTTATTTAATATTTGTGAAAGTGGAGTCATGGCAATGACAAACAGCAGAGGCAACAGTGAGTCCCCTTGGAAGATGCCTCTCCTGATGTTCAGTTGACATTTCGCCATTGATTGTTAACAACATCGATTGTTAATTGTGCACGACATATGCTCATTGCCTTTTTTTACAAATGCCTGACTATTTGTGCTGACGCCTGTTATTTCTAAACATTTTAATATCATGCATCAGACAATGAGTTGAAGGCCTTCTTGTAATCAACCCGTGCAACACTTACCGGATTTGTTTTTCTCTTTTTGCTATTTTCCAAAGTCATTTTGTCAATCAAGAGTTGGTCTTTCGTGCCTCTGGTGTTTGAGCAATTTCCCTTCTGTTCAATTGGGAGCTGCTTATTGATTAACAAGTGTTGTATTATTTAATCTGCACTGATAATAGTTACCTGTACATTGCTGACCACACACTAGGACAGGGGTGCTCACACTTTTTTGGCTCGAGAGCTACTTTGAAACCCAGCAAGGCCCGGAGATCTACCAGGGGGGAAGGAAGCATCTGACAGACACCCCCTTTAATGTATGGAGCCCCTGCTGGAGTCTAGTCAGTTTCGTCAGTTTTGTTGCTGCATGCCTGAAGAGCAGCTAAAGTGTCAGTTTCAGTGTCAGTTTAGGGTCAGCTAAATATGTCAGTTTTGTCTAGTCATTAGACGAAACTGACATATTAACAGTTTGGAGAGACAGGGCTCCGCGATCTACTCATTTTGCCTCGCGATCTACCGGTAGATCGCGATCCACCTATTGAGCACCCCTGCACTAGGAGATGAACTAAGGAAGCTGCAACAACCTCAGTTTCCTAACCAGGGCCATGTTGCATTTATTGTTTTCATTTTGCTCTAAATTCAAGTGCCCATTTTATTCATTTGACCATTCCCTTGTGTGTTTTTGCATTTCATAATAAACTCTTGTTATTATTACAAGTTGATGAGTATCCATATGGATTCTTTCCTAGTTTCCCGGTTCTGGTCATTGCAACAAGATGACCACCCTCCCCTTTCTCAACCCGGCTTAGAACAGAATGAAATAATTTGGACGTGGTCTGACCATCAACCAACAATCACGGAACAGATTAAAAAACGCAGGCTCTGTTGGTTTGGCCGTGCTTGCAGAATGAATACCATCCGAATTCCAAACAAACTTATTTGGTGACAGCGACCTAATAGAAAATACAGCAAAAGGCGCCAAACATGGCTAAAGCATTTAGAAGAAGATCTAAAGAACCAGTGAATGCCCATTGATACAGCCAGAATCATTGCCATGGATTGCAATGAATGGAAGCACGTTGTGACTAATGAATCGAAACCCTGTGGCACCTACAGCAGCATATTGGCTTTGAAGACGACCTGTCACCCCAAATGCCAGCTAAAGGAATGAAAAAGAAAAAAAAATTACTAGTTACCCATCTGACCAGACCTCAGACCTATTTGCCATTCACTTTCAGATGGATGTCTCAGAACTAATACTAAACAGGGCCAGTGGTGTAGCTATTGATCGTGTAGCCCAGTGCCAAGTTCAAAATGTTGCCCTGGAAATGATGTCACAACTGGAAGTGACATCACGCCCGGGCTTTTTAAAAAGTGAAAATTGGGAGGAACCCACCTCCTCCCCCCAGCAGCTCACCACCACTTGCTCTGCTGCCTCCCCCCAGTCAGTGGCATAACTAAGGCATATATCTGCTACCTGAGGTCAAATATTTTGTGGCCTCCCCTGCATGACAAAATCAAATTTAATTAATTAATTAATTAATTAAAAAGGTATTGGTTTCATGCTGTATCATAACAACATCTCATTGGCACTCAGAACAATCAGTCTCACAGGTCAGTTTGGAGTTAAGCAAATCCACTTTTTGTTCTACAAGGCAGTTGTGTTTTCATTTTCTGGTTAATTGGTCATAACCTTTGATAGAATACAGATATTCCAGTGCAGTTTGTCGCACTGCATTCAGCATTAAATTACCTTTACCAATTATATATAACATGATGGTATTATTGATACATACCAAGATTTTCACAATTTTGGTCACCAGTGTCAAGCTCAGCTTGTTGCCCTAAAGCTTGATGCCCGGTGCAACTGCTACCCCCTGCACCCCCTTAGCTACGCCATTGCACAGGGCAACCCTTGTGAAGGTGAGGTTCAAAAGATAATTTTAATCCTAGATATCCCCTAGAGCCCACACTAAGGGAGCCCAGTAACTGACTTCCTCTAGATGGGAAGTAGGTTGAAAAGGGGCACTCCCTTTCTGTTATTTCTTTCCCTTTTCCTTTCTGCATAGGGCAACTGGGTCATTTCCTATGCCAAATAATACATTAAATCAAATCTGATGTTAGAAATGGCAACATTCAGAAAGCAGAGACTCTGCTGCTAACCTGAAAGTCATCCTTCTTCAGCTAAGAAATATCCAAGGGAAATTCGAACATGAAATGGTTAGCTAAATGGTGAACTATAATTTATCAGTATGGTAAAATTTACCAGAAATGGTAAACTAAAATTTACCAGTATATTTTATTTTCCCCCCATTGTTTAGGTTCACACAAGATGGTTTCCTCTTCCATCATAGTAGGACAGTAAAGCGACGGAAATTGTGTTACTGCTTCTGCTGTGAATGGTTACTCCGCTTATTTTGTACATATTTCAGTTTGACAATTACATAGACTTGTCAGAGGTTGTGCCTCTTTTATTTCATATCCATTTGGCCTTAGCAAGATCCTTTCTATTTCCCAGCCTAACCTGATGCATTACTATGATTGGTGTGAGCATATGCCTGGGTGGAGTCTGCCTTCTGAAGTAAAACACTAATATTTCTTAAAATCGAGAATTTTGAAGTCTAAATTGGAATTTAAATTTTCATAATTCCAGGTTAGAAAAATGTGGTCTGCATGGTGGTTTTTGAGGAAGATCTGGCCATCTCATGCACATTCAGTCCTTTCTTAGGAGCTTCAGGGCACAGTCCTATCCAGTTTTCCAGAACCAGTGCAGCTGCAATGCAGCCCCAAGGTAAGGCAACAATTGTTCCTATCCCTTAAGGGGGCCTCTGTAATTCCCCACCACAGGATGCAGTGCATGTCCCATTGGCACAGCTGCACCAGCACTGGAAAATTAGATAGGATTGGGCTGGCACCCATCTTTTCCCTTCTCTGTATCTATCCTATTTGCAAGCAAGTCAGTTGCAGAGCACATAGATCCATACTCCATAATTTAACAGCGGAGACTTTTTGCAAGATAATGGGTCCTGTCCTAATTAGTGTTTCCATTCAATGGCAT
Source organism: Tiliqua scincoides (assembly GCF_035046505.1). NCBI lineage: Eukaryota > Metazoa > Chordata > Lepidosauria > Squamata > Scincidae > Tiliqua > Tiliqua scincoides. The sequence goes on from NC_089825.1 coordinate 20,499,323, forward strand.
TATTAGGGTTTGCGTCACCTGGTGTAGGAGTCCAGCATGTCACCCCCATGATGGACCTCACCCCATGCAATGGTGATGTACCATCACTCTGCCCCTTTTGTATTTTTGGCTGTAACTTATGATAGAATAGAGATATTTAAACATGGTTTGTTTTGTTACATTCTGCATGAAAGTACACATTGAATGATATGTAACATGATGGTATTATTCAAAAACACCAAGATTTTACCAATTTTGGCCAGTAGTGGTGTCACTCCCCCCCCCTGTGTGCATCACCCAGGGCAGCCCGCACCCTCCACACCCTCTAGCAATGCCACCGTTTCCATCGTTGGGAGCTCCTTCTGGAAACAGAAAGAGCATCTTGCTCATACAGTATAAGTGGAATGTTATTTCTCTTCCCAGAGGAATCTCCCAATGTTGGAAGCACTAATCAGGATGCCACCCAATGTATATGGTTTAAAATTATATATAATTGGTAGGAAGGAGCAATAATGCAACAGTCAGAAATTCTGCCCAGATTTATTTAACCAGACTCAAATAAACAAATCAAGTATGACTTTTTAATACATTTGAAACCCATAATTAGGAACCATACCTTTCCTCTTCATTTTGCAAAGGCATTTTAAACAGCAACATATATTTGTACATCAAAGTCAAACATATTTGAAAGATTTAAGCTTCTGAATATTTGTGTACTTTTTTGGTTCCTGATGTAATCTTTGCAAATGCACTGAAAGCTCCTGCAGAAGAAGCTGTTTTTCATTTCCTGAATGATCAATGACGGTGTTATTATTTGCTAGATTGCATACGTGAAAGGAGTCTTGTTCACTTTTTTTTTCTAGAGACAGCAATCACTTTATTTTTTATGATGAACTTTAAATTATGAATGTGATCATGTTGTACAAACATTTCCTCATTCAGCTTGCTTGAAATTATTGATAATAAGGAATATTTTTTCCTTGTCATGATAGGAAGGAACTGACATCCACAAGAATGAATGTGCAATGTAGGTCGACCTTCAGCCTGGGACTTCAAGGTCTTTGGAAGGACAGGCATTGGGAATAGATGATGCATTTTCTCTATGTCCAGTTTTCATGGGCCCAATCTGTTAGCTTGAAAACTGAGCTGCTGGTGGATAAATAAGGAGTGCTGCTGTTCAATAAAATTCAATTTATCTGATATCTCTGGGCACTAGGGAAGGATTGGGCTGTAAGGTGACAATTCTGTACACACTTACATGGGAGTAAACTCCATTGCCTACAATAGGACTTACTTCTGAGTAAACATGCACGGGATTGAACTGTAAACCTTGGAAGTAAGGTGAACAGCAGACTGGCAGCAAAGGTATGGTAATTCAAGCAAAAGGGTGATGCATTTGTCAGCAAAATAGTGTATAGAAGAGCATGCTTTATTTATGTTGAACAAAACTGCCTTCCCATTCCACAGGAATTCTGTTCAGATTTTTTCCTGACCACATGGCCCACATCTTACAAATGTGATGATAACAATGTGCAACTGTTGCAATTTCAGCTGTGAAATTATTATTATTATTTATTTTTTCAAAAAGCTTGGTTATTGGAGCCTATTACAGGCAGCGGAAGCAAACGGAGTATTTGTGTTGCATGCAGCTATCCCCACTAACATGATATCATTCATTGTTAAGATGCAGTCATAAGCCCAGAAACGTTTTTTGTGTGCAGTTGGGCAGCTGATAATCAAGTTGATGTGTTTAAAAGAGCTTTGGCTTAACTCTCACTATAATTTGCTATTATTGGAAGCCAGAGGTGATTACTAATGTTTCTTTTTTTCCATCCCTTATGCCAGAATTTAGAAAGCAGCAGGTAGTCATATTATTAATCTTTCTGTCATCTTCTTTATTACAACAACATAATTTGATCAAGCGTGGGTCATGCTTTGGCTCTTTTGTTCCCAAATATGTCAACCCATCCATTTAGAACCCTCTCTTTGGGCTGTTGACAATTTTCATTTCCACATTTCATAACTGGTTAGCATCACTTGCTTTGGAAAGAAAATAATTAAAAAGAAAATGGAAAATATAAGCTAATAAGGCTGAGTTCATACATACATTTCAGAACTAGATTTAGGTGCAGGCCCTTCCTTCCTGCTTGTGGGCTTCCCAGAGGCAACTGGTGGGCTGCTTTGGGAAACAGGAAGCTGGATTAGATGGGCCCCCCTGACCTGATCCAGCAGGGCTTTTCTTATGTTCTTATGAAGATAAGAATAGTCTTGTTGGATCAAACTATTCTTGACCAGAATTATCTCCAACAATGGCCAAACACCCAGATGCTGTGGGAAGCTCATAGGAAGTGTTGGCCCATCCATGAGGCCAATTGAGGCAGTTACCTAAAGAAGCAGATTGGCTTGGCTGGTGATGCCCACCTGCTTTTGCCCATTTGCTTCCACTCTTCCTCCTCCTGTTTCCTGGATTGGAAAAGGAAAAGGGGAACAGAACCAAAGAAAAATTGTGGAGAAGTCACACTTTAGTCTATTTCTCTACTTTACATTTTCTCTTCTGCTCCATTCCCTTCTTTTCTAAGCAAGGGAGCAAGAAGAGGACAAACAGGAGGAGCCGTGAACATAAGAACAGCCCCACTGGATCAGGCCATAGGCCCATCTAGTCCAGCTTCCTGTATCTCACAGCGGCCCACCAAATGCCCCAGGGAGCACACCAGATAACAAGAGACCTCATCCTGGTGCCCTCCCCTACATCTGGCATTCTGACTTAACCCATTCCTAAAATCAGGAGGTTGCGCATACACATCATGGCTTGTACCCCATAATGGATTTTTCCTCCAGAAACTTGTCCAATCCCCTTTTAAAGGCATCTAGGCTAGACGCCAGCACCACATCCTGTGGCAAGGAGTTCCACAGACCGACCACGTGCTGAGTAAAGAAATATTTTCTTTTGTCTGTCCTAACCCGGCCAACACTCAATTTTAGTGGATGTCCCCTGGTTCTGGTATTATGTGAGAGTGTAAAGAGCATCTCCCTATCCACTCTGTCCATCCCCTGCATAATTTTGTATGTCTCAATCATATCCCCCCCAGGCGCCTCTTTTCTAGGCTGAAGAGGCCCAAATGCCGTAGCCTTTCCTCATAAGGAAGGTGCCCCAGCCCCGTAATCATCTTAGTCACTCTCTTTTGCACCTTTTCCATTTCCACTATGTCTTTTTTGAGATGCGGCGACCAGAACTGGACACAATACTCCAGGTGTGGCCTTACCATTGATTTGTACAACGGCATTATAATACTAGCCGTTTTGTTCTCAATACCCTTCCTAATGATCTCAAGCATAGAATTGGCCTTCTTCACTGCCGCCGCACATTGGGTCGACACTTTCATCGACCTGTCCACCACCACCCCAAGATCTCTCTCCTGATCTGTCACAGACAGCTCAGAACCCATCAGCCTATATCTAAAGTTTTGATTTTTTGCCCCAATGTGCATGACTTTACACTTACTGACATTGAAGCGCATCTGCCATTTTGCTGCCCATTCTGCCAGTCTGGAGAGATCCTTCTGGAGCTCCTCACAATCACTTCTGGTCTTTACCACTCGGAAAAGTTTGGTGTCATCTGCAAACTTAGCCACTTCACTGCTCAACCCTGTCTCCAGGTCATTTATGAAGAGGTTGAAAAGCACCGGTCCCAGGACAGATCCTTGGGGCACACTGCTTTTCACCTCTCTCCATTGTGAAAATTGCCCATTGACACCCACTCTCTGCTTCCTAGCCTCCAACCAGTTCTTAATCCACGAGAGGACCTGTCCTCTAATTCCCTGACTGTGGAGTTTTTTCAGTAGCCTTTGGTGAGGGACCGTGTCAAACGCCTTCTGAAAGTCCAGATATATAATGTCCACGGGTTCTCCCGCATCCACATGCCTGTTGACCTTTTCAAAGAATTCTATAAGGTTCGTGAGGCAAGACTTACCCTTACAGAAGCCATGCTGACTCTCCCTCAGCAAGGCCTGTTCGTCTATGTGTTCTGAGATCCTATCTTTGATGAGGCATTCCACCATCTTATCCAGTATGGATGTTAGGCTGACGATAATTTTAAGAGTTGTTTACAGGAACTAAAATCATTTATGCCACTATAGGATGTGACCTCTCGAAACTGTCTGTTTTTTGTGAACAGAAATGCATCTGAGATCTTGTTGGCCTTCTGGTTCAAGATGCCAAGGCCTACTTGTCTTTTGCAGGGAGAAGATTCAAAAGAGTAAGGAAGGAGGTTAAGGTACAGTTTGCATAAATAAGAAATATACCATAGCCAGGAAGAACTATTGGATATATCTGAACAGCCACATATGCCTGGCTTCTTCTAAAAGTGCAACTATTTATTTCTGACAATTCACTGGAAAGTCCCTGGCTGAAAAGAACTTGGAGTGGCAAAATACTGAATACAGTTTATCTCAGAGCTGTCTCTGGTGACTAGTCAGTCAAGCCCAGGACTGTTCAGGCTTGTAAGGGAAGATCATTGTGGCTCAAGCACTTACACTCTCCTGCACAAAAGTGTTTCCAATTCTTTCTCATATAGCTAGAAGTGTGGTTTTTTGGTGATACGAAATAAAAACACATAGCACTGCTTAATGCACTTCTCATTTTTGTATTTTACAAAAAATCTGAAATCAGTGAGAAAATAAAAAACTGGGAAATCTGAGAAAAAACTAAATAATGGGCGGGACAGGGTGGGGTGCAAGGGTAATGACTGTGGCTGGATCTACTGACACTATACCACCTATATTACCTACCTTGTACACGTTTAATGTGATTGCAATTATAAGGTATAAAAATGCACCCTTGGGGGGAACATAACACTGCTTTCTGCACTTGGGGGAAAAGCAAAATCTTTTAAGAGGTTTAAGAACACCTCTACACATAGCTCTCCCATTCTGGCACCCTGATGCATTCTGGGCTGCCTTTTTAAGCCATTTCTGCCCAACGTTACATATACGCAACAGGAACCAAAGGTGTACACCTGTGGCCTGGGCAGAGGCCATTCACAACAAGAACATTAATCGTTTCCCCCAAAGCACTCTTCTCAAGGGATAGGGGTGTAGAGTGCTAGACACCCATGGCCACAGAGTATAGCTTCCTGTGATGAGGGGAAGCTATGTTCTAGCTTTGCTACCCTCTGCATGTTGGTTGAAGCTTTCCATGTATGGCTAATTTGTGGGTGGTGCTGGTGGTGATCGTCATTGTGAGTGATGGATGGTGGCAACAAAGTTATTGGGGATGCAGTGGTGTGGCTGTTCTTGTTACAGGACCCCTTTTTCCTATCGCTAATATGCTTTTGATGTTGTTGCTGGGGAAGCATAGGATCTGATTCGCAACTAGTTTCATTGGCGTAAGCTCCAGCATAGTGGTGACCATCTTAGCTGGACCACAGAATAACCTTGCAAACCTTTTAATTAAAAGAGGTTATGTTTGAGAAATGTGTGTACATTATGCTGTGTTAATAAGGTGCTGCATGGCTATCTGCCTAGAGAAAAAATAAAAACATTCTCATTCTGCTTATATTTCAAAACCTCCCTCCAGCAGAGTGAAAACTTGTTATAGCATGCACATTATGCTAGAGTTGTTTTTTTTTTCTATGTAATTTTTAGCACATAAATTGTGAAACAATATGTTTTAGTGACTTTGGGTATGCAACAATTATGGAAATGCTCTGATAAAATGCATATTTTACAATGATAATTCTGCCTATTAGGAACATTTCATTCTGAAAAAACCCCAATTTTAAGAGTTGTTTACAGTCTCTTGAGAGATCTTAGCAAGGTTTGCTTTGGTACTTAGTTGCTGCTTAGTTGTATTTTTATATAAAGAATGAGCTCTTATAATTGGAAAAAAATCATTAATATATTCATGTAGTAAGCATTAGTTTTAAAATAATTTTCTTTGCAAAAAAAAGAACAGATGGTACAGTAACCAAGATGACTACAGAAATCTTAATCTGTAGTTCAATTTATTTTCTGTACTAGGTTAATTCCATTACAGGGTAAAATCACAAGGCAGAACTCATAGATACAGGAGAACTTATGTTTCTACTTCTCCTTTGGCCTTCTTTTGACCCACAGCGTTTGGACTAATCTTTTCCATTGCCTTTTAACAAGAGCAGTGTCAACCTCATGTCCTGCTTGATGCCAGATTAATTTCTGAAATCTATTGCTATCTCATTCTTCTTGCTATAATGATCTCTAAGGAGATGCCTACACAGCTGGCAACTGACACATCTGGTGTGATGCGTACTGCTGAAGTTGGAACAGGAGAATATTTCCCACTTGAAATAAGAACAATATAATACAGGTAAACAATGTCACTGACAGATATTGTCCTTGTTATTGGTGCAGACTATCTTCATTGGAACTGCATTCATTTTTATTTGTAGACACATGGAAAGAAGGCATACAAAAGCACATGTGTGGCACAGAGTCTATACCCACTTCCATCATTTGTGCAGAATAAGATCCAGCACACATGGTCCCCAATGCCATATGAACCCATATGCCCACAACCACACATGTGGATATTGGGTGGTACATGCAAGAATACATAGCTAATATATTCAAGTTCCCAGACCTTTCTACTTGAATGAGGGAAAGGGCTGAAAGAACTGCAGGAGTTGGGTACACACGTACTAGTGCATGTAATTCATGCTTAGATGAAACAATCAATAGTGTTCCGGGGGGGGGGGTGCAAAGCACAAGGTTTTGCAGGGCACCTCAACATGCCCTGTAATCTGCCCCTCCCCCTTGCTGTTGGAGCCATTCCCCATGGAGAGAGCAACAAGGAGGCGTCTCCTCCACATTGCTCTCTCTGCCAGGAATGGCTCCGATGGCAAGTGGGAGGGGCAGCTTACAGGGTGCATTGAGGTACCCTGCAAAACATAGCATTTTGCCCCCCACTAGGAATGCTACTGGAAACTAGTGTACTACTTTCAAGTGAATGTGCAAAAATGATCAGAAACATACACTTCACACATGTGCTCCTATATATGGTAGGGAGCACCAAACACACACATGGAGTGCAATCCTATCTTGTGCTGGAGCAGGCAGGCCAAGACGCTTGCACTGTATCCACCGCAAGATGGGGCACCAAAGTGGCTCAGCCAGAGGTAAGGGGAAACTCTTCCCCTTACCCCTGGGTAAGCCACTGCAGCCCCTATGGGTCTCCTCAGACTTGCATCACCTCCTGAGGTGGCACAAGTCCTAGAAGAGCGAAGCAGCTTGCAGCTGCTCCATGCTGCTCAGGAATGGGGGTTGGGCTCCAGCATAACAGCTGGATCCCAGCCCCGCCTCCCACTCCCCGCCCGCCCGCGCACCCCTGGGACTGCCCTTCACCCACCCTCCCTCCCGCCACATCAGAATGCCTCCCTCCTGTCTCCTCCCTGCTCACTCCAGAGCTTTGTGTTGGCCAAGCTCGGCTGATGAAAGGCCAGCTTCGCAAGCCACCACAGAGGCTGGATGCAGCCTCCGTGCTACAGTGTACCTCCATACGCTGGCATGGCTTGCTCCTGCGAAGGCGCAAACGTACTTCGCAACCCTCCTAGGCTGGCCCAAGGGACTTGGGCCAGCCTATCGCGAGGCTAGGATTGCGCCCAAAGAAAAGGAGGGCTCTTCTGAGCTAAACACATTTCTGAACACAACATAAAACTGGTTTGCCCCCCACAAACATAAAACACAACCAACATTCTGCTGGTATTCATTTCCATCTTTTTAGATTGTGAGCTCTTTTGGGACAGGGAGCCATTAGTTATTTGATTTTTCTCTGTAAACCGCTTTGTGAACTTTTAGTTGAAAAGCAGTATATAAATACTGTTATAATAATAATAATAAATTAATAAATTAATTTCCGATGTTTCAGTGCATGATTGAGGATGGAAGCATTTAACTCCTCTCAATTGTTTTTTTAATGCTAGAACAGGTCTTAATGATGCCTAGATTCAGCACAGAGTTGTTGCCAGACCAGACAGCTGCAGTTATGCCCACTGAGGCTGCCTTTGCCTTTCATTCCTGTGGAAATTTGGGTCTAACACTGAAAATCTTCTAGACTGTTGTTCAGAATATGATGTGTAATTAGAAGTTACCCTCCTTCTCTGTTTATCAATAATGCAGATCCAGCACAGTTTCTCTGCTGTTTGTGCTGCTATTATTATGTTCATACTGACAACACAGCCTCAATTAATCATTTATAGCTGATCTGACGAGTCTGTCATATTCAGCAATTATTTTAAGTCACAAAGATCAGCATGCATAGACAAGGACAGATTAATTATTCTATTAAGTATGTCATGACTGCAGGCTAAGCCCAATTGGGTCTCATGTTGTATTGTAATGCTTTGAGGGTATCTCTGTGTGAAGTATGGCCAAGTGCTATTCCTTGTGTACTGCTGAAATTCTTTATTAGTTAGAACATGGCAGCAAATATAATATAATACGTGATGTCCCAGCTATCAGGAAATTAAATATACAGTATTACTACTGCTGTATATAGCAGGGGAGCCAATCATAAGGCCCATGGGCCAATGTGGCCCCTGGAAGCAATTAATCTGAGCCCCATTATAACTGGGCTCTCCCAGCTTAATAATTGGGCTCTCTCATATCTTGAAAATAGGAACATGATTTCCACATTTTCTCTTCTGTCTTTTGCAGCTAATGAGATTCTAGGTAAGAATAAAGTGCTTATTTCTGGCCATCATCTGCTTAATGATGTCACTTCCAGTCCTCAGCAGGCATGAAGAATGCTAACTTTGGCCCTTGGTATGGAACAAGCTTGACACCTGTGGTATACAGCATCTACATTTGCAAGGTGCTGAATTCTTCCCTGTTAGTGATGGGTTTTTAAAGACACTGGAGACTAGCAGAAAAGGCATTGGTAACCCCAATAAACAGTCATCACTGGGAACTAGCACGAGAGTAAGTGAAGGTTTCCAGCTTTTTTTCCTCAAAGCCCCTCTGTCTTTAATTGGCAGCCTGGCACACAGGAATTTCATTTCATGTCAGGAAAAATCTCACTGTTTACATTTCTGCATTTCAGTAAGCCTTTTGGGGCAGAAAAGCTCCACCATTAAAAAAGTTGGCAATCCTAGAGGGCCCTTGGCTCTCAGCTCCACCAGATCTTGAGCCCTGTGTTGAACTGCACGGTCCAACACTGGACTCTCTGATTCTGCCGCAGCTCCGGAGCTGCCGTAGAATCAAGTAGCCCCATTGTGGGACTAATTCCCTTAGCCAGGGGAAGGGGACAAAAGTCCCCTTCTTCTGAGGAGCTGCCGCAGGCTGCCTGGCTGCATGCAGGATACCGTGGCAGCCATTTTTAGCGCTGTGGCTGTCCCATGCGCCAGGCAGCTCAAGATTGGGCTGTCAGTCAATATAGTGAATTTCTCTGTGAATTCATTTCATACCTTTCCAAAAGTGTATTTCATGTTCTGTCCCATCTATCCAAGTTATTCCAGTCTTTTCATGAAGCTCTGCTACTTCAAAAACATAGTGGAGTTGCCAACTGACCAGCAAAAATTAAGTAGCTGCCTCTTGTGCCTTTAACAGCAGCTTGATGAGCACAAAATCAGCATCTGAAGCTTTGAAGAGCACTGAGCTAAGTCCTCCATCCTGAACATGCCAGCACGTGAAGTACTGTTAAATGCATGGGAGCAAGAGCCAGTTGAAAACGAGTATCTCTACAATGAAGGCCTGATTCTGCCAGTGCATCAGATGTTACAATTTAGCATTGAAATAATCCTACTAGTGCTTATTTTTAGTATTCCTCCCTCATGTTCACACTTCAAAGTTTGTGAAGAAGCGATATTCAGGCCTGTCATTTGAAGCACCTGCAACACTTCAGTCACTTGAAAGCTCTGATCCATAGTTCTTTGTTTACATGCATTGCTCATTTCAACAATAATTTGACTAAACCTTATCTTTAAAAGTAAAAATAAATTTAATGCAGTTGCTAAAACTGGGAGCCTTGTTTACATTCGATAGTCTCACAATGTGCTGCATAGACTAGGTAATAAAACATCTGAAATTTATCCTATGCCTCAAAGGTTTCAGGCTTGAGCACCCCATTCAGTAGGAAGTTTCAGATAGTCAACCATGTCACAACACAAGAAGAAAAAAGTGACCTCAAGCCTCTTTAAATGAACAACTTTATTTTGACACATATCGAGTAGCGTTTCCTTCTTTGGCAAATTGTGTTGATTTTCCTTGGTGCTAATACATACTTATTCAATATAAGGGTACAATTTGCATGGAATCATCTCCCATTCAATGTGTTCATGGCATATAGATGTCACTGGCTCAACCTGGACTCTCTTTCCTTCCTAAGGTTCAGACAAGATGAGATGTTAAAGATCTCATTTCCATCTCTATATCTGCACTTGACAGCAGTCACAGGAGGCACTGATCTACATCAAGACTGCAGGGCTCAGAGAGGGAGGCCTTGGAGGGGAGGATGGTCCCCTGCACATAGGTGGCATCGGTTTGACCAGATCAGGCACTAGCAGAGGGACCACACCCATTGAAACATTCCCCTGGCCAATTTTAAAAGTATGAATCGATTGCCTAAATTTATGCAATAATTTGATCCTCCTTTCTATATGTCTGTTGCAATCTTCTGAAGTTAAATTAACTTGGATACACTGGGATTTATCTGTTGTAAGTAACCGTAACCAGGCCACATGAAGCATCAATGCAAACATTAACCGTTGCCTGTATAATTTGATATGCCAGGATGCATAGACATTATTGCCAGTAGCCTTTTTCAGTGGGTTTTTTTAAGACTGCAATTCTATACACACATTCCTGCCCCACTGGACACAATAAGACTTCCTTCCGAGTAGACATGCAGAGGCTTGTGCTATAGTTCATATTAACTTCCCTGCGCTTGTGAAACCAAACCAAATCATTTCGCAATTGTTCGGAGGAATGTTTGGTCAGAAACGCATTTTTCACACTGGAACATTTGAAATTTTCGCTATATCTGGCCTGGGATGAAGATGTCTGCTATTGTTGTTTTTTGACATCATCTATGTGCACATACCAGTGAGAATATTTCCATTCCGCTCATTTTTCTTACATTATGTGCTGAGCAAAGACAGCATGTTTTCCCTTACATTTGCACTTGCTGTTGCTGCTCAAGACAATTAGAAGGAGCAAATAGGAGAGATTAAGAACAAATTAGCTCTGCAGCAACGTAGTCAGAGCCTGTTGGCATAAAACTACATTGTGTCTAACAGTGAGGATGGTGATATTTTTACTCAGCTGACACATTTGGCCTAAGATGTTGAATTATAGCATAAACAGCTTGCCTGGAAGAAATAATTATAGGTGGTTAGTTACTCTTCTGCAGAAGGTACACACAGTGACAATCTTACCTTCTAATTCGCCACATTGTGTGCAGTACACAGAATGACAGTGTTAGCGGGAGAACATTGCAGACGTATTGCATCTTTGTAATATTTATTTACAAACAGATCGTGTTGGGCGCAAACAGATCCCTAAGGCACACAGCATGACCTCTATTCCTGAAACAGTTTCCCAGTGAGACTCAGGGTTGCATCACTACTAGTTGTGAGGCTACAAGGGCAACCCAAGGTCTTACGGGAGGGGGCTGATCCAAGGTAACAAATGCTGCTTTGTTCTGCCCCCTTGCAAACTTTAAAGCAGGGGTGCCCAAACCAGTTGCGGCCCTCAGGGGCTCCCAATAAGGCCCGCGGGGAGTCCCTAGTCTCCAATGAGCCTCTGGCCCTACGAAGACTTGTTAGAGCCCGTGCTGGCCCGACGCAACTGCTCTCAGTGTGAAGACAACTGTTCAACCTCTCATCTGAGCTGTGGGACAAGGGCTCCCTACACTACTTGCTGTTTCACATCTATGATGCAGCAGTGGCAGGGAAGGAGAGGCTGGCCTTGCTTTGTGCAAGGCCTTTTATAGGCCTTGAGCTACTGCAAGACCTTCAGTCATTCATATAAGTTCCATCTCTAATATATTCATTTATGTAAATTTATTTAAATTTGAAATGTAAATTAATTCTTTTTCCCTGCCCCCCCCCCCCACACACAGTGTCAGAGAGAAGATGTGGCCCTCCTGCCAAAATGTTTGAACAACCCTACTTTAAAGGAAGACAGGCATGGAGAAGAGACTGCCAGCAGTCTCCTCACCGCTATCTTTCATCCGCTTTCTGGGAGAGGAAGGAGAGGAGAGGAGACGCTCTACCCTGCCACTCTCCTTTTTCCCTCTTCAAGAATGGAAGTACAGCAGTGTTAGTAGCTGGGGAGCAGGAGGGATAAGGGATAGAGCCAGGCAGCAGCTGCAAGCAGGCAGATGGGGTGGTCCTTGCAGCAGTTTTACTTTGCCTAATGGAAAGGCCACACCTATGCTGCTAGCAGGGACCAGCTGTGGAACTCCCACTTTTGCTCAGTTTACTTCTGTCACTACAACCTTCTTTGGGGTCTACAGCCTAGGACAACAGCTATTTTGGTGGAAATTCCTGCTTTTTTAATTTGCTGGTCATGCCTCGCTGCTGGGTTTTATCCACAGCCATTTAATCACATGAAACTTTACCAGGGTCTTCCATGCAGCCACATTTAAAAGCAGTGTGTGCATGTAAAATATTTGTATGGCTCTTTGCCTCTATTTGCTCTGCAAAGGTAATAAAGAATATTTCCTCCTTATTCATGATCAACAGTACTGTTTACACAGGGTTAGCCCAGTTATATACAAAAGGAAAACAGAACGTTTGATAAAGACCAGAGGGTTACACAGGTGTCACTAAAATCTCTCTTGTCCTGCACCAACTTATGTTGCTGAGTGAAAGGTAATAACCCAGCCTACTGCCCAAATACAAGGCTGGATGTGCTTGATTTGGAACTGGGGGAAACTGTCAAACCAATAAGGAAAAATGCACACAATTTATTCTTTGGATGTATTGAAGGGTCAAGCTAGATGCTGCCTTGAACGTTTCTTTAACAAACAGGCTGACAGCAGGAGGTGGACCAGAAGTGATCCTTTTAAGACCCCAAATAGTTGTGAGGGGGGTTGTATTCAGCACAAGAACATGGCACATGATGGAGGGGTTCAATGCTTTCTCCTTCCTCTGTTTTTACACAGAAAATCCCCCACAAAGCAGCTATTTGTGGTTGAAAAGTGGCTGTTGGCAGAAACAGCTGCTTTGGGAGCAAACAACCACTTCTGGGAAAGGGTGATTTCCAATCTTGTTGGTGCCACCATTTTGAACGTACAGTGCATGTGATGCAGTCTGAAAGAGTGCCATTAAGAACATGACTGCGACAGCAATGGAAATTAATGACTGGGTAGGATCACCAAGGAAGAAGGCAATACCTGATACTTGCTTCTACCTGAAACAGTATGTGAAATCCAAGTAATTCGCTGCAGTGCTTCATTTCCCAGCCCTCCCTTCCACCACTGCCAAACAAGCAGAATATTTAACTTGCAAATTCTCATTAAGTGTGACTCCCCTTTGAAGCAACCAAAACCCTAGTCTGATGCAAACACAGACCAATGATCTGTGCAAGGGGAGATAAACGCAACATTACTCATTCAAATGTGTAAAGCAGTTTGTTGCTGATAAAAATGTAACATCACTGTTATAAATTCAAATATATGTCATTTGCTTTTCTAAGTGAATATTTAATATTTTGCATTAGAACGATTCTTTTTACCACTCAGAAAAGGTCATTTGCTTTCCTGTCCAATATTTCCTGCTTGATATATTGACTACAGTGCAAAACTTGCATGGATCTGTTAAAATCATCTGTTAACGTTTGGACAACAAGAATTGGGGCTATGAAAGATTTGTTTTTAGGGATCTTTCTCACCCCTTAGAATCAAATGCATGAAAAACCCTCTCTGAGACTTAACTGAATAACAAATTGACAGGCTGGAGAAGGATATTACGCCACCATCTGTTGTTGGCATCCAGATTGTGGTAAACATCTCTAGTACAATTCAGAGAGCTGAGCAAATAATACACCTGGGAGTAAACTCAAGCTGCATTTTCCAGCAATTGGATTCATTTACCATCTAAATTTAGCTCACACTTTTCTCCATTCCAGCAGAACGCACTTGTAAGTTACTTACTGGCTTGTTTTAAATGCCAAATGATCACAAGTTCTGCATGACTACCAATAGTAGTCTTGGGGCCCAATCCTTTCAAACTTTCCAGCACTGATGCAGCCTTGTTAAGTTTGCAGACGACACCAAACTTTTCCGAGTGGTGAAGACCAGAAGTGATTGTGAGGAGCTCCAGAAGGATCTCTCCAGACTGGCAGAATGGGCAGCAAAATGGCAGATGCGCTTCAATGTCAGTAAGTGTAAAGTCATGCACATTGGGGCAAAAAATCAAAACTTTAGATATAGGCTGATGGGTTCTGAGCTGTCTGTGACAGATCAGGAGAGAGATCTTGGGGTGGTGGTGGACAGGTCGATGAAAGTGTCGACCCAATGTGCGGCGGCAGTGAAGAAGGCCAATTCTATGCTTGGGATCATTAGGAAGGGTATTGAGAACAAAACGGCTAATATTATAATGCCGTTGTACAAATCGATGGTAAGGCCACACCTGGAGTATTGTGTCCAGTTCTGATCGCCGCATCTCAAAAAAGACATAGTGGAAATGGAAAAGGTGCAAAAGAGAGCAACTAAGCTGATTACGGGGCTGGGGCACCTTCCTTATGAGGAAAGGCTACGGCGTTTGGGCCTCTTCAGCCTAGAAAAGAGACGCCTGAGGGGGGACATGATTGAGACATACAAAATTATGCAGGGGATGGACAGAGTGGATAGGGAGATGCTCTTTACACTCTCATATAATACCAGAACCAGGGGACATCCACTAAAATTGAGTGTTGGGCGGGTTAGGACAGACAAAAGAAAATATTTCTTTACTCAGCGCGTGGTCAGTCTGTGGAACTCCTTGCCACAGGATGTGGTGCTGGCGTCTAGCCTAGACGCCTTTAAAAGGGGATTGGACGAGTTTCTGAAAAATCCATTATGGGGTACAAGCCATGATGTGTCTGCGCAACCTCCTGATTTTAGGAATGGGTTAAGTCAGAATGCCAGATGTAGGGGAGAGCACCAGGATGAGGTCTCTTGTTATCTGGTGTGCTCCCTGGGGCATTTGGTGGGCCGCTGTGAGATACAGGAAGCTGGACTAGATGGGCCTATGGCCTGATCCAGTGGGGCTGTTCTTATGTTCTTATGTTCTTGAGGTAAGGGAACAAATAGTCCCTTACCATGAGGAGACCTGTGCGACTGCCGCCCCCCACCGCAGGGCGCATTTCCCGCCCCTTTAGCACAGCTGCATCAACACTTGAAAGTTGGATAGGATTGGGCCCCATGGTTGAATAACTGTGCAAGCCTAGGCCTGTCTACTCGGAAGTAAGTCCTACTGCATTAAGTGGAGCTTACTCTCAGGTTAGTATGCACAGGAGTGTGGCCTAGCTGACCTATTTGGAGAGGCCACATATTTCTACTGCTCACAGTCAGGGTGACCAGACACAGAGTGCCTATATCTTTAACTATTGTATAGAATTTTGGCAGGTGCAGTTTTTTAAAACCTTCCATGTTGAGCTGCACCTACCAAAATTCCCTGTTAAGCCATTTCTCCCCAATGTTGCATATACACAACAGGGATCAAATGTGTACACCTGTGGGCTGGCCAGAAATGGGTTTTAAAATACTGTATAAGGCAGGGCCTCTGAGATGAAATTTATTAGGGGGTACAAGGTTTCTTTTGGGTTCCTTCCCAAAGGGGGAGGGGGGCAATGGGAGCAGGCAGAACAGGGGGCAAAATAGGGCAGGGGGAGGGTGCTGACTGCCAGAATAGTCTTTGGAGCCCAGGTCCATCAGGCTTCTAGATGCAGAGTCCAGGTCTACCCAACCATGTGGCTTTGGCAGCTAGATAAAGTAAAATGGAAACCCAAACACACTCCTAAGTCTCTCTAAAATCTTTGAAATATAGAAAATTAGCATCATCACAGAGACTTGCACTACAATGGACAGTGTGCTGTGTGCACCAAAATGAACTTCTGCAGCAGCTGTAGCCCCACAACTGTGTCTCTGCAGCAGCTGTAGCCCCAACTGTGCCCCCAAACTCCTATACACTCCTTCATGGTTATGGCATCCACAAGCCAAAGAGCTAGTGGAACAATCCAGTTTCCTCCCAGATTTGACACTGTGTTAGGAAGGGTCATGGATGCATTTCTGGGCCCGGTGTGTATGGCAGTTGCCACTTCATGCCTGTGGTTGTGCCCCCAGCATCATGTGCAGGCAGTGAGTTTGGGTGAGATTGGAAAACATAAGATCCCAAAGACTTTCTGGGCCCCCTCCTTTGGTTCCTGGGCCCCCTTTCTGACCCTGGGCCCGGGTACAAATTACCCCCTTTACCCTCCTCTCCTAGGCCCTGGTATAAGGTACTGTCCTCTATTGTATCTGGTCTGCCTGCTCAGGATCATAACAGTGACTGAATGACAGTTTGTCTCTAGTCACGCTTGTGTCCACACCCACAACTACAACCAATTTGTAGAACCAAATTGTTCGTTGTGTACAGCATGTCACCAGCCCTAATGCACTTAACTTTTGTTTAGTAATTAGCAGTGGTAGTGGGTCAATCAGGATCTGGGAGGGCTTTAACCTATTTCCACCCAGCCCACAGGTATACACATTTGATCCCTGTTACATATATGCAAAGTTGGGCAGAAATGGCTAACCCATTGGTACATCTGAGCTAGATCACTGCTTCTCTTTGTAGCTGCTATTTGCCCCACGAAAGAAGCATCCTTTAGTGCTAATGTCTGGCAATGCTTCTGTACTATGATCTAATTCAGGGGTGCTCACACTTTTTTGGCTCGAGAGCTACTTTGAAACCCAGCAAGTCCCGGAGATCTACCAGAGTTTTTTTACAATGTTCGCACCATCATAACATAACATTTATGTGTACAATGTATGTTGGTGTACCTTGCATAACTGCATGAGCCAATATTGCACAACACAACATAATTAACTATAAACATTTTTTGTAATTACTTGAGTTTACTTTGATGACTTGCACTGAAGTGAATCAGCCAAGGATGCATAGTCTGGACAGTAGCTGCTGACAGCCAGCTTCAAGCACACTTCCAAATGTTCATCAGTCATGGTGGAACGGTACTTGGACTTAAAGATCTTCATATAGGAAAAGGCTGACTCACATAAATAAGTGGAGCCCTTCCTGCCTCAGGTGCTCTTATATCCCTGAGGGCCCTATTGCCTTCAAGTGGCTGCAGCTGTGCAGCACACTCTGCTGGATGCCCAGGCCTTACCCTTAAAGGGGCCACTGCTGACACCACAGCCTACCTCCTCACCAGATCTTCCTTGATTCCAATACAAGTGGGGAGGGGGAGCAGATCTCTATACAGACCAGTGCAAAAACAAGGGAAAGTTGTGGGGGAGGGAATATCTCTATATAGACATCACAGCAAGACCAGTGCAAAACCCCTTGCACACAGAACCAACAGATGGAAGTTGGGGGGGGGGCAGATCTCCATACATACCAGTGCAAAAACAGGGGAAAGGTAAGTCATCCCCAGGAGAGTCAACGGGGCTCACTCCCAGGAATGCGTGGACGGGAGAGAAGCCTTCGATCTACTCATTTTGCCTGGCGATCAACTGGTAGATCGGGATCTACATAATGAGCACCCCTGATCTAATTATTTCATCTTGCTTTATTGTTCTTATACATGTTTAACTGGAAGCTGCTTTGAAGACTTTCATAAGGGGAAAAGTGACACTATTCAAATAAATACGATAAATACAGGTGCTCTTGTTAATGTTTCACTTCATGTACCTGATGCAGCGGGCTGGTCCATAAAAGCTTATGCTGAAAGAAATGTCCTTAATGTGTGGCAAGACCCTATTGTTTTGGGCTACCAGGGCTACCCCTCTAAAAACAGTAATACATACTATATGGGTGATAGGTAGACTTACAATACATATTTAAGATATATTATAGAGTCAGTGCAGCAGCTTCTTTTAAGAACTCTCAGCTATGGTGACTTGACACTATTTTGTTTGACAATCAGCCTGAGTACTTCATGCCTGGTCAACTCTGTTTTCAACAGTTCTTTTCAGGTGCAAAATCAATTCAGTATATAAATGAAAGAAAAAACTGATGGGGTGTGGATTTCTTTCCCTTTCTACTTAACAACCCCATTCTGTGCATGTTTACTCAAACAGAAGTCCTAGGGAGTTCCATGAGATGTACTTCCTAGCCAAACTAACCAATAACAATTGGTATTTTTTTTCTCCTCATATGGGAATTAGCATTTGATGTTTTCCACACAGGAACAAGAGGTACAAGTTTCACAAAAACTGGTTTGTACACTGGGGATTATCCCAGATTTTCCCAGGCTCATTAAGCTGCATCTCAAAATGTAATAGTATAGGGCCCTGGTGAGGACCTTGGGTTATACTATACACACTTATTCCCTAAGTATGTATAGGATTGCAGCCAAAGTTTCTCACTAGTCTCCTAAGAAAGTCTTGGGAGCTGCCTGACAGGCAGCAAGCAATGGGAAGGAATTATTCCAGGCCACTAGGGGCCACTCTTTAAATTGTCCATTAACAACATGAACCTTACCTTCTCATTCATTCTGCCATCCAAGGTTCCATCCCTCCATCCATTCAGTGCTATGGAACTGATTCACTATCAGGATGCTGCAGATTGCATTTTCATGAGTGTCTAGCAACACAGGAGTGACTCAGACCCTGTGGTATTATTTTCAGCTGCAACTTAATTAGAGTGGGAGGATCTAGGGTTGTCCCCAGCGTATGACCAATTTGTGTGAAAATAGTACCTATTATTTATTGGCGTGTGGAAAATCAAATACCAGTGCCCATACGTGGGGTAATCCAAAATATAGCACAGATAAAAATAAATGAATGAAGTATGTTTCTGAAGTATCTAGTGGGGAAGTAGGTTGAAGAAATACATTAAGAAATTCTTAAGGAGAAGGGAAAGAGCAAAGTGTAGGAAGAACCATAAAAAGAAAAGATACAATTTAAAGTGATGAGAGGAAATAGAAAATAGAACAAAGGTAATAATGGCAGGTTTAAACCTGAGGCAGAATTCCATAGAGTGTACCTCTGGAAAATGTTGTCATGGCCAAGACTTGCCCTTTACTTAGAACACTGTTACTTGGCAACCTTCAGGTTTGAAAGACTATGGTATCACACTCTGAAAGGTGGTTCTGGAACAGCGTCTAGTGTGGCTGAAAAGGCCGATTTGGGAGTGACAATCCCTTCCACACTGGGAGCAAGTGCAGTCTGCCCCTGGTCTGTCTCCCTGGCTATGGGCCTTCCTTCTTTGCCTCTTAGCCTCAGACTGTTGACCAAGTATCTCTTCAAACAGGGAGAGGCCATGCTGCACAGCCTGCCTCCAAGCGGGCCACTCAGAGGCCAGGGTTTCCCACTTGTTGAGGTCCACTCCTAAGGCCTTCAGATCCCTCTTGCAGATATCCTTGTATCGCAGCTGTGGTCTACCTGTAGGGCGCTTTCCTTGCACGAGTTCTCCATAGAGGAGATCCTTTGGGATCCGGCCATCATCCATTCTCACGACATGACCGAGCCAACGCAGGCGTCTCTGTTTCAGCAGTGCGTACATGCTAGGGATTCCAGCACATTCCAGGACTGTGTTGTTTGGAACTTTGTCCTGCCAGGTGATGCTGAGAATGCGTCGGAGGCAGCGCATGTGGAAAGTGTTCAGTTTCCTCTCCTGTTGTGAGTAAAGAGTCCATGACTCGCTGCAGTACAGAAGTGTACTCAGGACGAAAGCTCTGTAGACCTGGATCTTAGTATGTTCCGTCAGCTTCTTGTTGGACCAGACTCTCTTTGTGAGTCTGGAAAACGTGGTAGCTGCTTTACCAATGCGTTTGTTTAGCTCGGTATCGAGAGAAAGAGTGTCGGAGATCATTGAGCCAAGGTACACAAAGTCATGGACAACCTCCAGTTCATGTGCAGAGATTGTAATGCAGGGAGGTGAGTCCACATCCTGAACCATGATCTTCTTCAGGCTGATCGTCAGTCCAAAATCTTGGCAGGCCTTGCTAAAATGATCCATGAGCTGCTGGAGATCTTTGGCAGAGTGGGTAGTGACAGCTGCATCGTCGGCAAAGAGGAAGTCACGCAGACATTTCAGCTGGACTTTGGACTTTGCTCTCAGTCTGGAGAGGTTGAAGAGCTTTCCATCTGATCTGGTCTGGAGATAGATGCCTTCTGTTGCAGTTCCAAAGGCATGCTTCAGCAGAACAGCGAAGAAAATCCCAAACAAGGTTGGTGCAAGAACACAGCCCTGCTTCACGCCGCTTCGGATGTCAAAGGGGTGTGATGTGGAGCCATCAAAGACAACAGTGCCCTTCATGTCCTTGTGGAAGGATCTGATGATGCTGAGGAGCCTGGGTGGACATCCAATCTTGGGGAAAATCTTGAAGAGGCCATCCCTGCTGACCAGGTCGAAGGCCTTCGTGAGATCTATGAAGGCTATAAAGAGTGGCTGTCGTTGTTCCCTGCATTTCTCCTGCAGTTGTCTAAGGGAGAATACCATATCAGTGGTGGACCTGTTGGCTTGGAATCTGCACTGTGATTCTGGATAAACACTCTCTGCAAGTACCTGGAGCCTCTTTAGTGCAACTCGGGCAAACAACTTTCCTACAATGCTAAGGAGAGAGATGCCATGGTAGTTGTTGCAGTCGCCCCTGTCGCCTTTGTTCTTGTACAGCGTGATGATGTTTGCATCCCTCATGTCTTGAGGTACTTCACCTTCTCTCCAGCAGAGACAGAGGATTTCATGCAGCTCAGTGACTATGATCTCTTTGCAGCACTTTAGGACTTCAGCAGGGATGCTGTCTTTTCCAGGTGCCTTGCCAAAGGCAAGGGAGTCCAGGGCCACGTGAAGTTCTTCTAGGGTTGGTTCACTGTCAAGCTCCTCCAGCACAGGCAGGCACTCAATGTTGTTCAGCGCTTCTTCGGTGACTACATTTTCTCTGGAGTATAGCTCAGAATAGTGCTGCGCCCAGCGTTCCATCTGCTGCGTCCGATCCTGGATGACCTCGCCTGTGGCAGACTTCAGAGGGGCAATTGAGGGCATAAAGAAGAGAATTGTACCTTTCCCTGATCAAGGGGGAACCTGTGCCAAGTTTGTCCATGAAGTTGAGGAGGTTATCTCAAGGGGTGCAATGATACAGAGTATCCACCTCTGTTTATTCACTGGCTCAAACATTACCATTTGCTTCTTGGATTTGAAAAGGTAGAGAGGGACATTGCAGAAGGGGAAGTAGAGGAGAAGAGAATGGCGGGGTAGAGTGTCGCAGCCATGATAAAGAATGGGGGAAAACATGATTTTAGAAAGTAAAAAAATGATTTTTACTTACCTCTGCATAGGTCTTGGGGCTGCTATGGCCTCCTCAGATATACAGCACCAACAGAGGTGGTGTATGTTCAAGGAGGAAAGGGGGCAGGAAGGTTTACAGATGAGAGAATAAGATCTGGCATGCACCATTGCCATCAGATCCACTCCCACCTCCTCCCCTCCCCCAATTCCTCTCCCTTCCTGCCCAGAAACACCCCATTCTTCCCCCACCACCAATCCCCCATTACCCCCCCCCCCGGTCCTCCCACTGGCAACAGCAGATGGTGGCCACTCTGCTGACCTACACATGTGGCCCCAACCACAAGCTGGCAGCCTTATTGCATTTGCCAACAGAATGACACTTCAGCCAACATCCTTGCACTTCTGCCAGTGAACAGGATTGGGCTGAGTGTCACAGTGGGGCCTTGTGACATTTGTCACTAATTAAATGACAGACAACATCTGTTTGGTGCCTTAGGTCCTCACAAAACAACCTTTCTCCACACAGCCCTTGATGAATTTGGGGGTGAGGAGGAGAATATAACTTTCTTTTTCAAAACTAAATATTGCACACTGAGTAGTAAAAAAGAAATACAACTCTCTTGCAACAGAAGCATAATCTTGTGGCAAGAAGTGTGAAACCAGTATGTGTGTAATATGCATAACAAACGAGAAACAAACTTACACCTATTGCACAAGTGGGCTTGTTCATGTGTGCATACACATGTAGGCTATTAGCCATCAATAATGAATACTGGATATACCCATCTTCGAAGCTAAGCAGGGTCAGGCCTGGTTAGTACTTGGATGGGAGACCGCCTGGGAATACCAGGGTGCTGTAGTCTTTCCATAGTCTTTCGAGACTATGTACCATATGTACCATAGTCATACCATATGGTATGAGACTATGTACCATAGTCTTTCGAGACTATGTACCATAGTCTTTTGAGACTGAAGGTTGCCAACCAACCACTAAGGAAGGGACCCCAGTCTTTGATTTTTTTTATCAGCCAGGATAAGTTACTTTAATGCAACAATACAGGAACTTGACTATTTGATCAAGGGTTTGGGCATTTGTCTTATGAGATGATGCTAACAGGGGTATTTTTGCAAACTGAGTCATATGTTTTGGTTGATTGTCCTTTTTGTGTTCACTGAATGCATAACTCTGCATAGCAATTTCCTTGTCATATAGTAGGTGTAAAAGAGGGGAATGAAACACTATCGCCTTTCTCTTTTCTTTTTTTTATACCATGTATTCTGTCTCTGATTCTTTCTTTCATTCCTTTCAGTACTTTACCTGTTTTTAATACCTCCCTTCTAGCTTGGCCCCCTTCCTTCCTTCCTTGTGTATACCTGTATGTTTGTGCAATGTACATACTATATGGATATTTCGCATAAGCTAAGATTGGACTGAGTGTCACATGCAGTTTAAGTGTTAGATGTGGTTCTCTTAACAGTACAGATGTGTCCCTCCAGTGTCCCACTCCCTCTTGTTGCATAAAAATTTGCCCCCCAACCCTGTTTTCAAACACACTGTTACAGAGGGAGCTCCAAAAGTAGAGAAGGGGGGACACCACAGGTTTGATCTCTAGTGCTTCCAGGGCAGAGATTCCTCAAAGATTTTTCTATTTAATAGAAGAGGGGAGGAAGGAGAAGGGGAAGAAGAGGAAGAAATGTCACCAGTGGTGTTGCTGGGAATGGAGGAGCCTATGTAGTCATGTCATGCAATGGCCTTTGCATGCTTTTCTCAGAGAAGTCTTTTGCAGAACAATCTGCAATCCCCAAGCAGGCCCATCCACGAGGCCTCCACATATTCTTTTCTGTTCCATCCCTCTCTTCCTTTTCAAATGTAAGGGGCAGGAGGAATGGAGCTGACCAGGTAAGGAGTGGCAATATTTGGCCTGTCATCTCAGGTGCCAGGAGGCCTTGAGCCAACCCTGCCCACTACTGTGCAAACTGAGGTATTTGCCTAGGGCCATATGTTACTATTTTCAGGCCATCATCTTTGCAGGGGCTGTCTGAGAGACAGTATGTAGTTCATATTTCATTGGCAATAATCCTATGCAAAGTTACCTGGGGAATAAGTTTGATTGAACTCAGTGGGACCTACTTCTGAGTAAACATGCTTAGGTTAGCACTCTAATATATCTTTTATATTAATTTGGCATATTTTTAAAATCCAATTTTTCCATGTGTATACATTTATTTTAAAACTATTGCAGTTTATTCCAAGAATACACAATGAAATGAGATCGATCTGTAAGTAAAATATAAACAGTTTCAAAGTTGGAATAAGTAACAGGAGAAGAAAACACTCCAATGAAGAAATTTAAAGTTTATTTTTTTGTTGTATAGTCTTGGGGCTCAATCCTATCCAACTTTGCAGCACTGGTGTAGCAGCAATGCAACCCTAGGGTAAGGGAACAAATGTTCCCATATCTTGAGTAGGCCTCTGTGACTGCTTCCCCACTGTAGGATGGAAAAACATACCCCATTAGCACAGCTGCACCAGCACTGGAAAATTGGATAGGATTTGGCTCTTTGTCAGTGGGATGTGGCTATGGGGGGTATCATGATGAGCTTCTGCACAGTGGTATCGCTAGGGGGGTGTGGGTAGTGCGGGCCCTACCAGGTAACGCGCATGGGAGGGTGATGCGCACTGGGGTGACATGCTAAAATCGTGGTGGTTAGGACTAACACCATCATGTTATATACTGTTGGATGTGGAATTTCCAGCAGAATGCAATGCAAAAAATCAGAGTGAAATATCTCCTTTCTATCAAAAGTTATGGCCAAAAAACCAGAAAACAAAAAATGCAAGGAGCCCTATGGAAAGTGAAACTGAGCCATATCACGTGTTAACTCGTGAGTAGGTGAACTTGCCTTAGTCTGTCGGAAAGTGCAGGCTGAGAGGAATCCAACGACACCAGAATGGTTCTGATCCAATGAATGCAGCCCCCCAAAACACCTGAGAACGAAGTCCCTCCCTCCAAGTAGAAAAATGTATTGAATCCCATGGAAAGCGAAACTTAGCCTCACTGTTGTGTTTACTCACAAGTAAGCAAACGTGCTTTGGCTGGTGGTCAGGTCAGGCAAAGGGGAAAGTGAAGCCATCAGAATGGTCCTGATCTGATGGAACTGGAGCTCAACAAATGCTCCAGAAAGCATCCTTCCTAAAAAGGATCAAAACAGGCTTCAGCTGATAAGGTGAACTCTTTTGAGACT
Organism: Tiliqua scincoides; assembly: GCF_035046505.1. Lineage (NCBI taxonomy): Eukaryota > Metazoa > Chordata > Lepidosauria > Squamata > Scincidae > Tiliqua > Tiliqua scincoides. The sequence continues at coordinate 20,523,954 of NC_089825.1, forward strand.
TGCAAAGCCAGGTGGATCCTGACAGTGATCTGGTTTACACAGAAGTCCTTAAATTGAACTGGGCACTGGGTGGGATTGAAACCTTACTGATTTTGGAGGGGGGTGTTGTTATTGCAGGCAGGTGACAGAGGAAATTCACTTGGTGGACCAGGGCTGGCTTCTACTTATTTAATTATTTGTTTTACTTTAATTATTTATACTGATTTATTTTAATTTGCCTGATGATGTCACTTCCACCATGACATCACTTCTGGTGGGTCTTGGACAGATTGTCATTCTAAAAAGTGGGTCCCAGTGCTAAAAGTTAGAGACCTGCTGCAATCAGGTGTTAGTAAGTTGACACCTGAGGGGTGGGGTCTGACACCACTAGTGACTAAAATCACAGTTTGGAGGAATAATACCATCATGTTATATATCAATCAATGCGTGAATTCATGCAGAATGTGTTCTATCTTTGTTCTATCAAAAGGTACAGCCAAAAAACCAGTGGGGGCGGAGTGATGGTACATTACCACGCCCACCACCTGGAGTGTTGCCCCACCCACTGCATGGGGGGTGACGCGCTGGCATCCCACACCGCGTGACGTGAACCCTAGTGACGCCACTGCTTCTGCATGTCAAGATTTGTCACCACACCACTGTGTTCTCATGAGGAGATGATTAAAGAGCAGTTTGCAGCTTGTGCAGGAGCATCAGCAGGCAAAGCCAATCTTGTTGGGCCTTGCTTTGTTTAAAATATGGTCCAATGGAAAGTTATTCACCAACCAAAGTTCTAGGGAAGAGGCAGCTTTTTAATTCTCTTACTAAAATCTCTTTGATCTGCGGATATTTAAATTGACAAAGCAAAAATGCACCCTCAGGATCTCTTAACAGTTAAGGCAGTGGTTCCCAAAATTACCTGGGTCATGATGCCCCCACAGCCTCTTCTTCCCAGCTCAGCTGGGTGCCGTAATTTTGGGTCTAGCAAAATCTCATGAGATCCAAAATGGCAGTGCCTAAATCCTATGAGATTTTGTGAGATCCAAGATGGCAGGCCCAGAGGAACAGTTAAGAGGAGCCACTGGGTACATCCTGCAGTAGAAGGTGTCATGACTCACACTTTGGGAATCTCTGAGTTAAGCTAAACTATTATACCCTGAATATAGGCAGGGCTTTAGTGATCTTGGAAATGTACTTTTGCTAACAAAAAGTAGATTCTATTCCTTTACTGTGTCTCTTCTTCACACCCACTGAACAGAAGCTTTGGGAATGAATTCAATCAGGGAAATAGCAAAGGAACGTGTGTTAGTGCCTCTCCTCCAGTGCCATGGCCCCAGTCCAATTCAGGGGCATCCACAGAAGCTTTTAGGCATGACATGAATCATGTGCATCTCCTTCATCTTACTCAGAACCATACTTTGACCATACTCAGAACAGCCACACACCCCTGCTTTTATTCACCTAGTTTAAACAGAGGTTGCATCTTGTGTTTTAAATTCTATTGTTCAATTGTTACAAGCCTTTGGAGAGGGATTTTGACCTTTGTCCTTCTCAAGAAGATGCCCAGCAGCCTTCTTTCCAAGTTCTTCGCCTTATATTATTTATGATTATCACATTGCCTCTGCTGGGAGTTTCAGACACAGGTATGATTCACTAGTAAGAATCACACCTTTGTGTTTTAAAAATAGTGCCAGAAAGGAACAACACTTGGGATACAGGAGAGATAATACTACTCCAGCCAAGTGGAAAAATAAACAGGCCTTTCTGCCCTGTATAAGACAAACATAATAAAACCACTTATTGCACATCATTAGCAGCCAAAAGAATGGGAAGACTATATAAATGTCATAGGGCAGTGTTTCTCAGTGTTTGTCCTCCAATGTACCACTTCACATGGTCCACCTATTCGAAGTACCACTGGAAGTAACTGGCAATGACATTATTGCCAGTTACTTCGGGGTTGGGAGGCCAGATGTGACATGACAAACATGGTAAGAAGCTCAGGGTGGATGGGTGGGCTTTTTTGAGAATGGAAAAGCATGTTTTGGAGCTTTGCCTGCCAAGCTGAGCCTCCTACTGCTGTTTCTTGTATCACGTAATTAGTCTTGCTGCGGGGTGACTAGTGTGCAGGAATCCCATGAGTACTACCAGACACCACCTCAAGTACCCCTGATGGTACCTGTACCACTGGTTGAAAAATGTTGTCATAGGGAATTCCTTTTCCTGTAGTCCTTCACAGGATCAATGGCCTGCTCTGTTCTGTTCTGTTCTTTGTTGGTGAGACACTGCCTTGGATGGGCTGCAGTCAATGGTACAGCATGTACTTGGCATGCAAAAGGTCATTGTTGTTAGCATCCTTCAGTCTCGGAAGACTATGGTGTCACGCTCTGAATGGTGGTTCTGGAACAGAGTGTCGTCTCCAGTGCATGAAGCCTGGGTAAAGTAGGTATGGAGGATAGGCTGTTACCCATGCAGCAAATCCCCCCTCTCCACGTCGCTGAAATGGTCCAATGGAAAGGCAGAAGCAAATACGGTTGGTTCCAGCGACGTTACAGGAGTTGCCAGAACGTGACTGTGTTCAGCCATGAACTGCCTCAGGGACTCCGGCTCTGGATTTTGCCTCAAGGTTGACTCCTGAAGCCTTTTCCATAACTGGATGTAGCCACAAGGCAGTGGAGGTTTGGGATCAGAGTTTTCCTTCTCTCAGATGAGCTGCCTTCCCTGGCTGACGAGTCCCATCTACCCGGTGGCTGTTTAGTCGCCTCTTACGACATGTACAGCCAAACTGAGGGCCTATTCTTATCCCCAGTCCCAGGGCAAAAGGTCATACGAACATAAGAACAGCCCCATTGGTTCAGGCCATAGGCGCATCTAGTCCAGCTTTCTGTGTCTTATAGCAGCCCACCAAATGCGCCAGGGAGCACACCAGATAACAAGAAACCTGCATCCTGGTGCCCTCCCTTGCACCTGGCATTCTGACATAGCCCATTTCTAAAATCAGGAGGTTGCACAAACACATCATGGCTTGTAACCAGTAATGGATTTTTCCTCCAGAAACTTATCCAATCACCTTTTAAAGGCGTCCAGGCCAGATGGCATCACCATATCCTGTGGCAAGGAGTTCCACAGATCAACCACATGCTGAGTAAAGAAATACTTTCTTTTGTCTGTTCTAACTCTCCCAACACTCAATTTTAGTGGCTGTCCCCTGGTTCTGGTATTATGTGAGAGTGTAAAGAGCATCTCTCTATCCATATGGGGCTGAGAAAGACCCTTGTCCAAAGCCCTGCAGAGCCACCACTACTCAGTGTAGAGAATATTGAGCTAGATAGACTAATGACCTGATTCAGTAAAAGCTTGTTTCGTATGATCATGGGAGCCTTGGTTCTCAAGCCACGAGAGCAAGCAAAAGATGCCCTTTCTTTACAACAAACAGCTAAGACTACAGTATCTCGGAGTCTAGGATTGCAGCCTAAAAGTGGAGAAGTGATAGAGAGGGAGAGAGCACTTATTCTTTCCAGACCTGCCATTTTCCAGTTCTGAATTGCCTTCCCCAACAGCTCCCACCACCATGGAATTCAAAATGGTAAACACAAATAGAGCTCAGGAAAGGGTGCATGAATTTGGAACAGGGAATTGGCAGGCAAATAAAACATTAAGCACCACCACCCTCCTGCAGCTTATCTGCTACCAAGCACCTTTCTCAAGAGGCTTTTAAGACAAACAAAAAAGGAAGCTGACAAGTCACAGTCACACACATATTTGTTTGGAAAAATGGCCCTAAAAAGGCCTTAAGCAGCTGTCCTCACACTTGGCATGGAACTGAATGATGTCTTGGACAACAAAGCAGTTATACAAGGTATAGGCATGTTGTGCTCTATGTGTATTTCAAGCTGCCCTTTGTTCTGCCTTCAGAGCAGATTTGAACCATTTTGATGTCTTGCACTTTGCTCATATGCAGCCCAATCTTATGCATGCTCACTCGTAAGTAAGGGCCAAAGTGTGTCCCTCCTCAATATCATTTTCTCCTTTAACTGGATGATACCAGAAGTGAGCCCCAATGGCAGAAAAGTATCCGGGGAGAAGGGTGGGAGGTGAGATAACACTAGGAGGAAGCTTCAGTACCCCTCACCTGTATACCCTTTTGCTATTTAGACTCTCACTCCTTCAGGTAGATCTGGGTTTAATACACTGGTCTGCTTTGGTTCTAAGTGCCACTGAGTTCAATTGAGCTTCCTCCCAGGCAAGGGCACCTAGATTTGCAGTGTTACAGCACGATCCCCTATGTATGCTACTCAGAAGCAAGTTCTTTCATGTTTCTTGGGGCTTGCTCCCAGGAAAGTGTGCACAGGATTGCAGCCTCAGGGAACAAGTTTATGCATGTCTACTTGGAAGTAAGCCCTATTGCGTTTAATGGGGCTTGCTATTAGGAAAGTCACAGGTGGTGTGCGGATGTAAGACAAAACGGCACAACAAAATTGCCTCTTGCATTGACTCGGCAGTTTCTTCAGCAGCAAAAATGTACTTCCTCTGCAGTTTGCAAACCCTGACAGCTGACCTATTACTGGCTTGCAGAGGAAGTGTTGGCAGCAGCTTCATCTGCAAATGTAGGAAGGGATGGAGCAGGGGTGGGGGTGCGGGAAACCACACAAGAAGTATGTACAGGCAAAATAGTAGCAGCAACCAGAACTGTACTTTTATTTGGTGCAAAGTCCTACTCGGTTTCAAAGAAAGTCAAGAGCATATGCAGTCTCCTAAAGAAGATCTTGGTTAATAACCTAAGGCTGTAAAGTAATACCATGCCCACAGCACAAACAGTTCTTACTTCTGAGTAAGCCTGCATTGAATGAGACTCAAAGCAACAGTGGTTAGTTTCACAGCTGAGCAGGGATTCAAAACTGGGTCTCTCAAGTATCCACTCAAGTATCCAGCTAGGCAACACAATACTTTCTCCAACCTGTGCCATCCGTTTTCTTTCTCTGATCTGAAAACGTTGAGAAATGAAAAAGCTGACCTATTTTCCACAGAGCAGTATTTTTTTTAAATACCAGATCTACAGCCTCACACTTACTTGAAAGGATGTGCCACTGATTTCCTAGTAAGTAATAGACAGAATGTGCAATCATAGCATCTTTTGAAAACCAAAGTTATAACAAGAAACAATGGCAACTAAAATAAATGACATGGCATGGCATTTAATAGGTGTGGGAAGAACATTGTTGCTGAACTACATAAAGACTTGTCAGGAGGGGGAAAAAATGCTTTGGGCATGAGCACCCAAGCTGAGAAGCTGGCATTGCAGTCTCAACAGAAAGAAAACTGGCACCTACACCAGAGGCCAGCAGTGTCTCAGATCAGAATGTAGAAGTTCACTGAAAACCCAGATAAATAGATTGACCTACTCAGAAGAGAAGGTCTCCAGTATGGAAGCCTTTGAGGCTGGTGATGCATTAAGGAAGAAATGACAGAATAGTTTCTGCTAGTGCCAAATGGGAAGGGTCAACAACAGGCAGGAATCACTGCTAACAGACGAGATTAGATTATGCTAATTGCTTGCTGTTCCCAAGGAGGTCTTGGTATGACTTGAGACCACAGTCATAAGTGCTCCAAATTTGGATAAAAATGACTTTTCTTATGAGGTGCTACCTGTTTGAGTTGCAGGTTTGCTGTTGCTAGGAAGGAAAAGTCTGGATACAGACTAAAATTTGATTATCTGAGATCTGGGGTGTAGTCATTCATCATTGTCCCCACTGAGCCTCCAGTGCCAACAGGAAAAGAAAGGAGTTGCAGGCTATCCAGGTGAGAAGATGCCTTACTTCTCCCTCCATGGACAAAAAAATCCAGGGGTGGCACGTGCCAGATCCCAACCTCTCTGGCAGCAGCCTCCCTCCCCCTTTCTCTCCTCAAGCTTGTGCTAGCAAAATCACTAGTGCAGGTCTGATGAGATCCATTGCAGAGTGGGAGATTTACACAGGATTTAAACAGGAGGAAGGACAGGCCCTGGAGAGGGTGAAACTTGCAGAGGCCTCTTCTGCTGAACCCTATCCCCTGTGTTGGGTTTGACATGTCCCCTTACCCCAAGGAGACCCCCAGCCTGCTCAATTCCAGTACAGGATGCAGTGGCAGTTGTTTGGAGTTGCTGCTCCTATGCTGGACAAGATTGGGATGTAAGTGTGTCCTCTAGTTAAAAAAAATCTATGTTAACTGACCTTTGGCTAATTCTACCTCTGCCTTGTACTTTGGTTGGTTTGTGTTGGGTGCTTTTAAGTTTGGCATAGGATTCTGCAACTATTGATGGTGTTGTAAGCTAGTGGCCCTTATGGGGTTGCAAGGGTGGGATATGATTTATTTTAATGTAAATTCAGAATAAATACATTTGCATAATCTGCAAAATTGGCTGCCAAATTGGATTTGGAGAACAGGAATTTGGCAATCATGCACAGGGTCTAATGCCCAATTACTTATCAGGACTCATTCCTCTCATCTGGACTGCTGTACTATACCTGAAATGAGACTGTGAGGCCTCCCTGTGGGGGAAGGGGAAGGCCCACGCAGCCTTTCTGAGAGGGACCCCCTTGTGGAGGCCTCAGACTAATTCCCCAGATGAAAGGGGTTTGCATTACCCAGTTCCCCCTCTTTGGGTTGGCAACATTTGCCAGAGTCAGGAGTAGGGGTTGCTATCAGCAGATCCTCCTGCTTGCTCTTCTAACTCCCAACTGCCCTGTCATCCCTGGCCTCCAGGTTTATGTAGGGCAGATCCCTCCCCTTTGGCACCTCCCCTTCCCTCACAGGGATGGTACAAAAAGGACCTGTCTCTGGGACTACCCTCTCCTGGGATCACCAGCACTCCTCTCCTTCCTCTGTTTCCCTTCCACCTCCTCTTACCTGGAGCTGCCAGTGTTGCTCCTGAGAAGGCTGGGAAGGCTGCTGCCTCTGCTCTGCCTTTGGAGGGTGGGCTGGCTCTGCCCACCTGAATCCTGTAGTTCTGTGGACAATGTTGGGAGGTCCAGCTGTGGACTCCTGATGTCACAGCCAGGTGCCCTGCCTGGCAAGGCAGGCCCTGGCTGGCTGGGCGAGGGAGTGCTCCCCTTCTCCCCTGAGGCATAGGAGGGGTGGCTGCCCAGCAGCCGAATGGCCTGCATCCTGTCTCCCCCTTCCTCCTCCAAGGCGGAGGGAGAAGGGGGGGTTTGGCACGCAGTGTTCCTCTACTGCGCTTTGCTGCCCACAGGAGTACCCAGGCAGCATATGGGGAGGTGGCCCCATGCTCCACCAGCTTCCTCCCTGATGCTCTGACCCAGAAGTCCTCTCCCTGGGTAAGTTGGGGACCTGTGGGAGGAGGGGAACCCCGACAGAGACATAGTAGGAACTATTTTCTTATGTCAAATTTATATATTTATTTTTCATATCTTTATACCATCCTTCCTCCAAGGATCTCAGAGTGGTGCACTGATGTACCTGGGGTGGTCAGGTGGGTAAATGCACCAGGGTGCCACTCAGTGGGAGGTGCCCCCATGACTCCCTCTCTTGCACCCATTCCCCCCCTTCCTAGAAGTTCTCCTGAATGCTTAAAAAGGTTACTTCCAGTTTTAGACAAAACTGAATGTGACCTTTTAAGACCTTCTAGAGGCCTCAGAAGGCCTACTGGGGGCTGCAGAGGTTGCACACAGCCTCTCTGGCCCTCCGAAGGTCTAAAAAAGTCACTTCCGGTTTTCTCATAAAACCAGATGTTTTTAAACCTGGGGGGGGGGAGGCATTTGTAGTCCCAGGTGGCACAGGAGCCAGGGTAGTTAATTGGGGTGGTATACATAATTCCTCACTTCCTTTTTGTCCTCATAAGAATCCTGTGAGGTATGTGAGGCTGAGATATAGTGACCAGCCCAAGGTCAGTGAGGAAGCTTCATGGCTGAGCAGGGATTGGAACCTGGATCTTCCGGATTTAAGTCCAACTCCAGAATCACTACATCATCCTAGTTTCAACAAACACTTGCCAGAGGAAGTCTGATCAGAGTTATAGAGCTACTTGATTGTATCTTCTGGAAATGATACATACTTGCATACATATTGATATTTAAAGAACGAACTACTATAACTAAAAGCAGTGTCAAGAAGCTGTGAGTGTCAGCAGTGGAATGTTGGCTTAGGGTCCAATCCTATCCTCCAGTGCCGGTGCAACTGTGCCAATGGGGTGTATGCTGCATCCTGTGGAGGGGAGGCAGTAACAAAGGCCTCCTCAAGGTATGGGAATGTTTCCTCCCTTACTTCAGAGTTGCACTGTTGCTGGAAAGTTGAATAGGACTGGGCCCTTAAACTTTTCCCTTCCAGCTCTTTTTTTTTTCTGTTTATCCCCCAACTGCTTTTCCACCTGTGGCAGAAGATGCAAGTACCCACAACTTCTTTCCTATTGGGGAGAAAAGCAACTGGGGGGGGGGCTGGTTTTGAGTGACTGAAAGCTCCTCTTCTGCCACACCTCTTCTTTCCTCCTCTCAAATTCCAGGCCTGTTTTTTGACTCCAATGGGGATGTCTTTACATTCACAGTTTCTTTCACACACCTAATGTTATAATCATCATTGGGAATGGGCCCAACTGACAGAGCCTATAATTATCACTTCCCTGCCATGCACAGCTTTTCTGATGTTAGTGGTGACCTGGCAACACAGATGTTACGCTAGCAGTTTGCACCACTAATGTAGTAGAGGTGCAATTCTGCCATACAATTTCTTATTCCACTGTTGCAGCAGAATTTAGTACAGCATATCCCTGACCTGCAAGCATAACTTCAGGACAGGTTTGCAGCTTGCAAGAACAAAGCACCTGTATTGTTTGTTTGATTGATGATGATGATATTTTTGCAGTCAGGTAGGTGTTATTGACTGATTTGTTTTATCCAGACATCGAGTCCTTCCCAAGGACCTGTGATGCCTGATTTTTATCCTGTTTTGCTGTTATAAATACTGTTGCAAGATACAAGCTGTTCCCAGTAAAGCTGCTTTTTTGCAGCTGATTGATGGTAATCTCTGTGGACCCAAAGCTGTTCAGGTGTTTTGGAATAACACTGAGGCTGCCAATCACCACCAGCATCACTTTGGTCTTCTTCTGCCACAGCCATTCAATTTCTATTTGTAAATCTTTGTGTTTTTTTCCAGTTTTTTTTTCTTCCACTCTGCTATAACCTGATACTGCTATATCAATGATTTTGATTTGTTTTTCTTTCTTACTTTTCCACTACAATGATGTCTGATGTATTGTGCAATAGATGTTTGTCTGTCTGTAGTCAGAAATCCCACAATATTTTGGCATCTTCATTTTCAACAACTTTTTCAATTTTGTGGTCCCACCAGTTTCTGGGTGCAGGTAGTTTATATATGTATATTTTTTTTTACAGATGTTCCAGTGTATAATGGTTGCTACCTTGTCATGCCTTGGTTTGTAGTCTGTTTGTGTGATCTTTTTACAGCAACTAATTAGGTGCTCCACTGTTTGATCTTTTTCTTTACAGAGATGGCATTTGCTGTTTGTTGTTGTTTTGCTCTACTGTTGCTTTTATTCTTAATACCTGTTCTTGTGCAGCTGTTATTACACCCTCTGTTTCTGTCTTCAAGTTACCTTTTTTAAGCCACTGCCAGGTCTTGGTGATGTCGGTTTTTCCAGTAATGCCTTCTTCTTCTTCTTGATGCTGATGCACCAGTCTGTGCCCTTTACTGTCTAACTACGTCCCTTTCTTTTGTTAAACTTGAATCTATTACTGTAGTGTTTCTCAAACTGTGGGTGAGTCCCCATTCCTTTCTATATTTTCTTTTTAATATGATGCTACCATGGTATGTGACTGTATTTGGGGAAATGTGACAGATCTGTACTTTTTAATAGGCTACTATGTATATGCTTTTAGCAATGATAGTTGATGGGATTTAGGGCCCAATCCAATCCAATTTTTCAGTGCTGGTGCAGTCGTGTCAACGGTGCATGCACTTCCATCGCAGGTTGGAAGGCAGTCACAGAGGTCTCCTCAAGATAAGAGAATGTTTGTTCTTTTACCCTGGGGCTGTATTGTGGCTGCACTGGTGCTGGAAAGTTGGATAGAACTGGGACCTTACTCCTGGGTAAGTGCGGGTAGGATTGCAGCCTAGGATTGTTAAACATTTCCTTGCTTGAGGATGTCACTTTCAGTCATGACATCCTTTCCAGTGGATTCTGACAGATTCTCATTTTAAAAAGTAGGTCCTGTTGCTAAAAGTTTGAGAACCACCGTATTACTGGATAGATTAATTGGACAGAAGGCAGAAGATTGTCTAACTAAGAGCCCAATCCAAAACTAGAAATCCCATTATAGTCAGTAGGACTTACTCCCAGGTAAGTGTGGATAGTAAGGTTGCAATCCTACTCATGATTACCTGGGAGTAAGACCCATTGACCATACTGGGACTTACTCCTGAGTAAACACGCTCTAAATGCTTAGAATCAGCTGACACCCTTGCTGGGGGTAGGTGGGAGGGAGGGCTTGAGCTCCCAGCCACCAGTCCGCTCTGACGCTTCGTGTGTCCCGACTCACAGGGCGGGGAGGCCAAGAGGAGCCTGGCCAGAGAAGGGGCGCGCAGCCCTGGGCAGTGTGCGGAGCGCGCGCCCAGCGCGCATGTGCCCAGCAGCAGCCAGAGCAGCTCCCCGCGCGCCTCTCCTCGCCGAGCTCTTGCTCTGCTCGGGCGAGGAGGAGGGAGGCGGAGCGGCGCGGCGCGGCGCGCTGACGGCGAGGTGCTGGCATGGGTGGGTGAAGGGAGGGGGAGGAGGGCGGAGGAAGGTGGAGCCTGCGCGAGGAGGGCGGAGGGAGCGGGGCCATTTCAGCGGGGAGCGGCGGTGGCGACAGTGCAGGCGGCCCGGCCAGGATGCGCTTGGCAGCGTCCTGCGGCGGCGGCACCAGCAGCAGCAGCTGCGGAGCCGGAGACCAGCTGCAGCCCCAGCCCCACTAGTGCTGCCCAGAGCCCTGCTCCGCCTCGCCTCCCGGCTCTGCCCGCCCTCCTGCGGGGTGCCGAGCCTGGGCGCCCCCTCCTCGTCGCGCTCGCCTCCCTCCCCCGGCTGCGGCTCCCCTCCGGCTCCCATGGCGGCCCCGGGCAACATCGTGTCGGTGATGGCGAGCAAGACCAAGACCAAGAAGAAGCACTTCGTGGCCCAGAAAGTCAAGCTCTTCCGGGCGAGCGACCCGCTGCTCAGCGTCCTCATGTGGGGGGTGAACCACTCGGTAAGAGCCCTTCCCGGGGAGGGTGGCCTGCCTCGCTGGCCTGGCCGAGCCCACCGCCTTCCTCGCAGGCTCGCCTCTTCCTCCTCCTGCTCCTGTCACTGCAGGAGCTCTACTGCTGACTCCAAAGTAGCTGCTGCTCCCCGCATCCTGTAAGGGAGTCTTGCCTCTTCCCCCCTTCTTCTGTGGGCATCCAGCCTGGCATTGGGGTCTTCAGACAGACCTAGCGCCGTCCCCTGCCTTGCCACGTAGGGAGGGAGGGAGGGGGACTGGCTGCTGGAGGCAGGGAGAGGGCAACAGCTCCCTATCCCAGAGGCAGAAGGCACTGAGAATGGATGGTGCCCTTGGCCATGCCAGTTCAGAGATGTGTTGCCCTTGGGGTGGCAGAAGTCATGGATGTGGGCTCTTCCTGTCTGCATTCCCTCTCCTTGGGGTACCAGACCCCCTGGGCATGCCCCTGCAGTTGGGAATACCCCCAGTGTCTGATAACTGATGAGCTAGGGCTATTACATGGAATCTCCGTGGTGGTATGTGCCAGCTATACCACCATGGTAGATCTTGGAATGCTGGAGGCAGACCAGAGGGTGACTGTTGCCTTCCTTCTCTGCCTGTGACCAGCAGCTGTCAGAAACACAATGCTGGATTAGGTGGACCGTGCAGCTAGGCGATTCCTGTCTTCCTCAGTCTGCTGTTGGTGTGCTTTTTCTCCAGAGAGAGCAACTGTAACAAATGCCGCTCTTGGTAATATGCTTTGGGTATGGTTGACAGTGGGGCAGTGCTAGATTGATGATAGAGCTGCGTGACTTTGGCCACAGGGCTAATAGCTTTGCTGCTGTCCAGAATGGATGCATTTTGCTGAGCGGTGTTTTTTTTTAAAAAAAAAAACGTCAGACTGCAGAGAAGCTGAGAGATGCTATTCCCTTCCCCAGCAAACCATCTTTCTCCCAGCCCCCAAAACATAATGTGTACTATGTAGCTGGAAGACAGGACGATTAATGATGTCTGAGCTACGTACTGCCAGGCTAGGAGAGCTGGAGGCATGTCGCTGCCATGGAATGCTGCAGTGTCCCGCTTCTGAATTGGTGCTAGCAGTTACTAGCCCTGTGTTTTTGTTTTACCTGTGCGGTGTTAATCCAGTTAGATCAAGGAAAGAGGAAAAATGAAACTTGACTATTGTTGACCGTGGTCAGATCTTCTGACTTCAGCCAAATTGTATGTATCGCCTCTATTGGGATGCACATGTCGGTACTGTATAGTGGTGTTTAAGGTGTTGGACAGTCATCCAAGATGCTGCCTTAAAAGTGGAACAAGAGTGGTGGTATTTGTCAAGGGAGGAAACGTGTATGGTTGCATTATTCATCTAGCTGAAGAAGTTATCTCTAATTACATGAGTGTGTACCCTGACCAGAGCTGGAGGATTTTTTGTATAATGTTGAAAATTACATTGCATGTTGAAGGCTCAACATGCACCACATCTTATGAACTTTTGGTGCCTGCACTTTGTTTCTTGTCTCTTTCCATAAAAGCCAGTGCCTCGTTAAAGAGAAATCGTTGTGCAACTGGCCTGGCCAGAAATCTTATGCTGCCCTGTTTCCTTCAGTTGTTGCGGTCTTGCCCTTTAACAGTGAATTTGTACTTCTGCGCTAGTGCACTGACTTCATATTTCAGCTTCTTGGAGCAGAAGCAAAATTTGGCTATGTCATTAACTTTACGCCTGGCTTCTTCATTAACTTCACCTCTCAGAGCCCACCCCCACTCCTCTTTTTTTCCTCCTTGGCAAACTGGCATTGAGATATGTCTAAGCATATTCAACATGAGGTGGCTATACGTGGGAAATGTCCATATTTATAAGGCCCCTTGACACCTCTCACACCTTCTCATAGAAGTACTGGTTTGGTCACATGGTTGATATGTTCATGGAAGATGGGCACTTTTGCACAAGTATTTATCTCAGTGTTTCTCAAAATTTGTCCTCTGCCAAACCACTTCACATAATAATAGTATTAGTATTTATAAACCACTTTTCAACAAAAAGTTCACAAAGCGGTTGAACCTATGGTCTACCTATCACATGGTCTACCGAGTTAGGATAGTAGAAGTGGTGCAATAAACACTGGTAAGAGGCTCAGGGTGAACAGGAGGAATTTTTCGAGTGCGGAAAAGCATGCTTTGGAGTTCTGCCCACCCAGCCAAACCTCCTACCACTGTTTGTATCATATTCTTGGTCTTGCTGCCAGGTGTCCCAGGGTCTCATGAGTAACACCAGACACCAGTTCAAGTACCCTACCACTGAAAAACACTAATTTATATGACTTAGTAGTATCCCAACGAGGTCTATCTTTTGAATTCTAGATATACTGGATGAAGAACCAAAAGAGAGGCATAGGATAATGATTTGAAAATTAAAATAATCATTATTTGGAAGTAGGGTTCTTTGGTGTCGTGTGAATATCCCTCTGCAACTTATCAAAAAGCTTTCCATCGAGGGAAAAGAACTGTTTTCTTGAAGTCTAAAATCTAAGCAGAATGCCTGAAGGAACACTGAATATGTTTATGAAGGTCAGGATTCTAACCTGGAACTTATTTCTATATACTGCAAAATAAGGAGTCCCAGACTCTTGAGCTCCATTTCTGGCAATTCAGATGCATGCTTCTCTGCAGCATTGAGAATGCCATATAATGGCCTGCCTGTTAGGTAGACTGAGAAACGAGTAGTTGACCCCCTTTCAGTTCAGTTTAACCTCAGAACTCTCTATCTCTTGCAGATGTAAATGTATCAAAGGTTATTATTTCAGAATAATTGATCATGTAAACAGACGTCTTGTCTTGATTGCAGTAGGAAATGCCTTGAGTTGCTGCTTGCCTCTTTGTTGTTAACACTGATGTCAAAATCGTTCATCATAACAGGGCATTTGTCTTGACAGGACAAAAGTTCTTATGGTGCTGGATATGGTGAACTGTCACTTTAATGCAGGGTTTCTACCAGCTTTCTTAATTTTGAGCCTTGCTGTGACAAAACATTTTTCCCCTGTTTGAAGCCCTTTGAATAAAGAAAGGGAGAATTGACACAGAAACTTCAAAAAAAAATTAGGACTAATGCCTAAGGGCAAACTTCTATAAGGTAAACGAAGGCTGCACTCTTTCTTAGGAGTGGTTTCTATTGAGCTAACTGGAACTGAGGAAACATGCACAGGATTACACTGCATGGGTTCAGTCCTTTGCACACTTACCTGGGAGTAAGTCAGAATGGGGAATTCACTCTGAGAGGTTTGCCTTATGTGTATCTTGTTGTCTTTCAGACCCCAGGCAGAGTCCTTGGTCTTTCAAACATTTTAGAAATAGTTGTGTTTAGTGCCATTTTTAAACTGCTATTCCTAATTTTGTTCCTGTTAGTTGTATGTTGCTTTGCATATTTTAAAAAAGGACAGTAACTTTACAGTACCTTAAATTGGACATGGGAGACTGAACAGTGCAATTCTATACACGCTTACTCAGAAGTAAGTATATTGAAAAAGAGATTCTAGCTTGCTTTAAATTCAGTAATGAGAATTGCTGGTTTCCACTCTGAGTTGAAACTTTTCTTTTAACCTCAACTGAATGGATAATGCCAAAGTGTTTTTACCATTTTAAGCAAAGTTTAACAATATAAATCACAGAAGTGCAGAAATTGCCATATCATGTTGTATTTAACATATCATTGCTGTATTTAACACTGTAGAAAGAATGCAGAAGTGAAACAATCACTGCATTTTGTGAATATATACTGTATTTTCTTACGGGTTTGGATACTATTATCCAGATTCCAATAAGTGTGGTAGAAAGTAATATTTCTGTTTACCAAGAATGTTATAGTTAGAAAAGTATTTCAGAAATCCTAGGGGACTACTTTGCTTCTAAATGCTAACCTTAAACAAAGGTTCCGTAATCATCCTCTGAAGTTTTCTATATGCAGTACTCAGCATTGTAACCCTATTCAGGAATGTGTGAGGGACTCATTAGAATAATGTACTGCAGCTCTTCCTCGGGATGGCTCATCCATGAAACCAATTGAAGTAGTTGCTTCAGGCAGTAAGTTGCAGGGGGTGTACACACTTCCCACTATGCACTTTTCTTCCTTGAGACAGTAAAAAAAAAAACTGGATGTGGAAAAGGGGGAGTGGTGGGCTCACCACTCTCTTCCATACTTACCTCCTTTTTCAGTCTGGGGAACGAGGAGGGTAGAGGTTGTCGCATTACCTGGCATGGAGGAAGCATTTGACACTCTGCCACAAGCATTTGAAGGTCTTGGGATGGCCTGCCTCTCCCAGCACGGACACACTGTCTAACCTTGCCACCCACTCCCTTGCATCAGTAGCCTCGCAGTGGGGATTCACGCCACACTGCCTGTTCAGTGCTCTTTGGCCTGCTCTGGGCCCAGCCACCTCATGCCTTCACCAGCGATCATGTTTTCACTGCTTGCCGGTGAGAACACAAAGTGACTGGGGCCAAAGATCTCCAAACAGAGGTGGTCCAGAGATGGCTTATCACATTTAAAGCAATGCAATAGCCTAGAAGGTCAGAGTTGATGTCATTACATAACCCCCAAAATGCTAAACTTCTCCAGGTAAGTGCCACACCAAGTGGCACGCACCCCCAGGGTTGCCTCTGCCTTGCTTTCAGCATTTGACCACATAAGCAGGTGGTTAATTTGAGGAGTTTCTTCATTGAATGCAAGAAGAGTGCAGGGGGGCAGAGCTACTGTGCCAACTTTTGATATATTATGACTTGAAAATGGGGGAGAGTAGCTATCCTGACAGCACAGGATCATCTGGGTGACCTTTTACTCCTATCTTACACCATGTAAGTATCTCATCTTTGCCACTGGCTTACAGTCAGTACTGTAATTTTATAAATAGTTGCAACTATCTACCCATCAAAGATAATGGACATTTACCTTCCATCTCATGGAAACCTCTGATCTACTCTCAAAATTACTTCTTGGTATGGGTATGTGTAGGGTTTTTTTTGGGGGGGGGGCAGATTTTATGACAAAGGGGCAAACTAATGGGGGGGAAAGCACTTTCTATTGTTGCTCTTAGTTGGGCACCTGACATCAACAGCCTGTCAAGGCTGCAGGTTACAAAAGAAAAGGGACCTTTTTTGAGAATGTTTTAAAGAAATCTCTCCTAGGGGTGGTAAAGGAAAATGTAGCAAATGCACATGTTGGTATAGAGCAGGGGTGTCCAAACCTTTTGGCAGGAGGGCCACATCATCTCTCTAACACTGTGTTGGGGACCGGGGAAAAAAGAATTAATTTACATTTCAAATTTGAATAAATTTCAATAAATGAATATATTATAGATGGAACTTATATGAATGAATGAATGAAGGTCTTGCAATAGCTCAAGGCCTATAAAAGGCTTTGCACAAAGCAAGGCCAGCCTTTCCTTTGCTGCCACTGCTGCATCACAGATGTGAAACAGCAAGCAGTGGAGAGAGCCCTTATCCCATAGCTAATGTGAGAGGTCAAACAGCTGGCCATCACACTGAGAGCAGTTGAATCAGGCCAGCACGGGCTCCAGCAAATCTCTGGAGGGCCAGAGGTTCATTGGAGACTAGGAGATCCCTGAGGGCCAGATTGGGAGTCCTCGAGGGCCGCAGGTGGCCCCAGGGCCGGGGTTTGGGCACCCCTGGTATAGAGCAATATTAATTATATGTGTTTGTGACAATTAGTATGATTCTTATTTAGGATGTGTTTAAATCAGTGGTTTCCAATTGTGGATCGGAACCTACTGGTGGGTTGTGACCTCCTTTTGGTGAGTTGCCAAAGGGTGATGGAGAGATCAGATAACGAACTTCCTCAAGGCCTGAGGCTATTTGATAAATCACATACTGTTGCTGCTAATTACCCTGCAAAGAATTCAGCTCCTGCAGTTAGAAAGATAGCTGCTAATTGCTTTGCAAGAAGCTGAGGTCCTGAAGTTTGCAAGCACGTGTAAATATAGGGAGATAAATGTTTGAGAATCTTTTTTCTAGTTGTTGTTACTTATAAATAAATATTTCTTTCTAGATTTCCTTTTTTCAAAGTCCGGTAAACCTAGTTGAGTCCCGATACAGTGTTTCTAAAGTGGGTCCTGGTGCTGAAAAGTTTGGGAACTGCTGATCTAAACAATAACACAAACATTTTTGATGAAATTGGTCTTTTTCTAGATTTGAATCAATCTGCCTTGCTAGGTCTTCTCCATTTCTCCTAATAACACTACTACACTTCTTTCTGAATCTCCTTCATAAGCTGTATTAGCTTTTACTGCTTTTGGTTTCCACTGGACTTTCTACAATAAATATTTAATATAACTGTGGCAATGCAGCTTAGCTGTGTCTCTGCCCCATATTCCCAGTCAATTTAACTTGGTGTATCTGACTTAACTTTTGTTTAAATGCCTCGATATACTGTGAGGACTTGCTTGCCTACAAAAATCCCAATGCACTTAATTGAGTGGGTGGAAACTAGCAAGAATCTCTTCATTCAGGCCAGACTTTAGGAAGATTGTCTGTCTGTCTGTCTGTCTGTCTGTCTGTCTCTCTCTCTCTCTCTCTCTCTCTCTCTCTCTCTCTCTCTCGGTACTGTTAGCTAGGTTTGAAGGGTATGTATCTGATAGTCTTTGGGCAACTAATGTGTAGAACTCCAGGATTTGCTTGTTTGAAATTCTAAAAGCTACTGCAATGAATGCCAAGATCATGAAAGCCTGGCTATCCAAAACAGAGTTCAAATTGTTTGATGCAATATGTGGATCCATTAGAAAATTAGTGCTACACTTTAGTAGTAATGGAACACTGTGTGCACAATTAAGATGGCAACTATGCAGAACTGACATTTTTACAAGGTATAAAAAGTCCAGGGTGGTATTAACAGAACTAACCAGGTAGAGTTTGCCAACCACATAGTTCCAGTAGTGTAGTAGTGTACATGTAATAAGAGCTTCCAGAAGTACTTTAAACAGAACAGATGGTTAGAACTGAACTAGAAAGGGCAGAAAGTAGATAAAATCAAGTCAAAGTTCAAGAGGCACAGAATGTTTGGAGATTCAGGGCCCAGTCCTATTCAATTCCTGTACAGTGGTGATATAGCTGTACCAGTTGGGGGGGGGCGACTGCTGCATCTTGGAGAGGCAGTCATGGAGGCCTTCTCAAGGTAAGGAAACACTTATCCCCTGCAGCTGCACTGGCACTGAAAAGTTGGATAGGATTGGGCTCTCGGTTGCTGTTAGATGTTGATGTAATGGAAATTTTTTGACTTCCCCACAGAAAAAAAGACATGAGGAAATGAGAACTTTAATTGTGGCAAAATTGCATAATGTATCGTATACAGGTTAATTTTGAAAACTGCTTAGAGTGTTAGAAATATTTCCAAGATTTAAAAAGAAACGGAGTTGTGAGCTTAAAATTGAGCTGTTCAGATTTTTAGAAGTTTGGTGCTGATGTATCATGTCATCATCAGGCATTTGGAGAAACTGCTGCCCAGCCATGGAAAGGATCTGTGCAGTAGTGCAGACCCCTTAGAGGGAACACTCGTTATGAGAGTTTGGGACTGAAGGGGGAATACAGAAATGCATCTTTATTGGTTGGTACAAAATGGGATAGATATGGTTGGCAACCTTCAGTCTCGAAAGACTATGTTATAAGCCTACAGCACCCAGTATTCCCAGGCAGTCTCCCATCCAAGTACTAACCAGGCCTGACCCTGCTTAGCTTCCAAGATCAGATGAGATTGGGCATGTGCAGGGTAACAGTTATATGGTTGACTGTTTGAAGTGATGGTGCGTGGATGGTGACAAGTGCCAGTTAATGGTAGTTGAGAAAAGAGGGTTAGCCTGTACTGTGAGGAAAGTCCTGGGAGGAACTAAAGGGAGAATGGGGAATAAATAATGTTAGTTTTTTATAATGTATGTTGATACTTAAGCTTTTTCTGTTTTGTTTCTGTTCAAATGAAAGTATAGTGTTGCCTCAGTAGTATTTTACCTAAGTTGGCAGAGTAACTTGCAAAAAAAATTGCTGGGCGTAAAATTCAGACAACAAATTATAACACTTTGATGGAAATAAGAAACTTTTCTCTCCTTTTCTACTCTGATTTTTAACAGCCCCTATCATTTCATGCAAACTTCTCTTTACACTTGAGCAGAATAATTAAAGTTTGAGTGATTTTTAAGTACATTCCCTAAGATCATTAGAGGTTAGTCCTCAGGGTTTTGAAAGAAACTGATTTTACCAGGAAGAATTTTTTAATTTTAAATGCTCTTTGCAATATGGAGAACTTAGGAGTTTGCTGTTCAACAAAACAAAATTCAGGAACAGTCAACTTAACAGTGCTGTCTCCAGGACTATCATGCTGCTGCAGATGAGGGAAGGGTTGTTTACACTTAGCTGGGGGTTACTAAGATCCTCCAGAGGGTCTGGAGAGCCTGCAACCCCATCTGCAGCCTTCCAGCAGCTCCAAACTGCTGTTAAAAAGAAGAAAAACCATTTCCGGTTTTCGTCACAAAACAGGAAGTTGTTTTTTGGAGGCTTGTGGAGGGCTGCAGGCTCCACAGACCATCCAGAGAGCCTTGGTGACCCCCAGGTAAGCTCATCCCTGCCTTTTCCAGTTCCCCTGGTGGGTTGTGACCACAGTTTGGGAACCACTGGTGTATAGGATTGCAGCTTCAACTTTCTCTGATGTAGCATCAAGCATGTTATAAGCTGATCCTGATCCAAGAATGCTTATTTTAAAGGTGTGAATGGGAAAAGTGATCAATTGGCATTTTCGTATATTTATATAAGTTTAGTGAAAGATGGGGAACTATAGGTAATTGGCTTAGGAGGAGGAAAGTGGTGGAAGAGAGCACCAATCTTGTAGAGAGGAGTTTCTCTTCTGGATGAGGTAAATTGAGTTGATTAGGGAAACATATTGGTGTAAGCTTTCCAATCCAACTAAATCTTCAATTGCTATATCATGTTACTTAAATATTATTTTAGAAAGTGAAATACTTTCTATATATAGAAATATAGATAGTGTATTGTATACTGATTAGGTGATGCAAGTAGTAGTGGCAAGTTATCCAAGTACTGTACTTCTGTCTGTTTCAGAGTTTGAATGAGGTAGGCTTTACACAACTTAAAGTTGCTTTTGTACATTGCCGTGGAACTGATGGTATTCTCATTGTTCAGTGGCGTAAATAATCACTTGTCAATGCATTTTATATTGTGTTAGGTTTTGATTTTATTTGGAATTTATATGCCATTTCTCAACAAAAAGTTCTCAAAAGTGGTTTATGTAACACAGGAATGAGATGATTTCCTGTCCAAAAGACACACATGAAACACCGATAGATGGACATGGGATGGGGGATACTGTGTGTTGAATAGAAACAGTTGCTCTCCTCTGCTAAAAGAGCCACCACTTTTCAAAAGTTCCTCTTTGCCCAGTTAGTAAGGGTCATCCTGCTTCCTTGTCAATCCACTTCTTGCTGAAAGGATATATAGTGAGTCATCCTAATTATATAATCCCAAGAACTACAAGCTGTATGTTCTGTTGATTGTAAAACTATTTCTCTTTTCATTAGCCCAGACACCATGAGGCCTCATGTTTACTCTGCCATCTTCCTGGTAATAAGTTCTGCTCTGTTAAAATTACTTGGATAAGGGCTGATTCACACAACTGCAAACTTGTTTTTTTCATTTGTGGAGATCTTTCCATGTGATAAGTGGTGGATGTGAACTGTCCCTTAGTCATTTGCTGCAAGCACAAATTTCAGTGATTCTACCCCTTCTCTCTTTGCCTTTGGGTTTAAGATGAAGGAACTGACGGGAAGAAAAAGGGTATTGTAGGCTTATTTATTAGCATACATGCTATAGGCAAAAATGATAAGTAGAGCAAAGACTGGAGGAGAATAAAACTAAACTTTAACATTAAAGTATCTAAAAGTTAGGCCTCCTGAATCTTACTGAGGCTGGCATAAGTGGGCTGCAATCTTGAAAAGGGGTTCACCACAGGAAAGAACCCCTCAAAAGCTCATTGCAGAATTGGGTCTTGTGCAACACTGTTCAGTGGCATGTCTAAAGCATGGGATTTTGTATATTGAATTGCTCCCTAATGTTCCCTAAGGCTTGGATGACGTGTCTGATTTTTGTTAATGTTTATTTGTATACATTTTTACTGGATAGAAGAACCATCTTTCAGTTGCGTGGAATACTGTGAAACATGGAGGTAGATATTGGTATCCTTATAGTACTTGTCTGAATGGCCAAATCAGTTATGAAATTTAATTTGTCTCTGCCCCTACACCTCTAGCATTTAAAAAACTTTCTGGCAACTCAGGTATACATGTGGAGGGGGCGCTACTATAAGATGCAATGCTCTGTGAACGAATGAATTCCTAGACTGAAGTGTAGGTGAGTATGTACATGTGATGGTATACCTTTAACAGGCAATTGCTGCTGTGGTCTGGATGGAAGACCTGAGTTTGTGTTCCATGTTCGTCATGGATTTGCTCGTAGGTGGTGAAGGGGAAACCAAGTACGGTGGGTCCACTTTATCCTTGGGTTCAGTATCTGCCGATTTTAACCCACCACGGGTTCTGAACTAGAGGCTAGAGGGTCCCCAGAGGACCGCCTGGAGCAATTTAGTAGGCACTTCTGTTTTTCAAGTGGCTGCTAAATTGGCTCCAACAGGCATTCTGAGTTGTGGAGAGGCATGCTGCCTCCCCTGTGACTCAGAAGATGTCCTGGACATGGCATCTCCAGTTGTGTCTGGGAGGTCTTCCAGCAGATTTGATTATCCACAGTTTTCAGCATCTGCGAGGGTTCTGGGAACGGAACCCCCGCAGATGCCAAGGATCAGTCTATAATCTTTTTGAAAGTAAGTAGATTTTAAAGAATTTTAGCTCCCCCCCCCCCGAGTTATCTCTTTAAACATTCGTAGGAAGGATAATATTTTGGATCAATTCCATACAATCTCTGATTAGCTAGTAGAGTTTTTTAGAATAACTACTGGACAAAGCATTGTCAGTGCTTCAGACTGACCTGATGACAAATCATGTATGTAATATAAGGTCAGATAGCACTCATTATTACTTAATTAGCTTCCATGACTGTATTGGACTTGAATTCTGCATTATGATTATTTAGCTGGTGAAAAACCAGATCTCTATTAATATATACTTTTCTGTTCTAAAGAGTCTTGTGCTTTTGACCTTACTTCCTGCTGCTGCATATGTCCTTATTCTCCTCTGTTTTTGGAGAATATTGAATCTGCAGTCCTTCAGCCACTTACTTTAAATTGGTCCGGCTGTAGTTGTGGGACTAATTTTGAATGATTTTTCCCGTTCCATTTCCCCCCAGTAATGATACATTCTGTCCCCATTTTGTTGCATGTGGTGACTTTAACATATATGAAAGAATGGGTAACAATTAGTTTTTTCTGCTCTTGAGATTTTCATAGCGGGTACATTGTTCAGTTGTTGGTCCTCGTTTCTAGTTTATTTTCTTCAGTTTGCTGGGGAGTAAAAAGATGCTACTCAGCCGAGTTCAATACATGATGGAAGGAATGAAAGGCTTAAGTGAAATAAGGGTGTTGACATTTGAGGTTGGAGACGGACACCATGTAATCTCTTTATAGCTTCCAACAACACTTAAATAAACAGCTTTTGTGTTTTCTCTCTTGCATGCTATGACAGAGACCCAGTGGAACTGCTAATCCGATCTCTAGAGTATTAATAAACATCAAAGCAGGAAATGTTTACTGGATGCTCTTGAAGTATTGCATGTTAAAGCTCTTGGTTCAAAGCATTCTTGGTCAGTGTTTGCCACTTTAACGTGTCAGTTTGGACTTGCATAACATTAGCATAAAAAAGCAGAACCCTACTGAACATGACACACTGGGAATTTCCCCAAAATTATCTATGCATGAAACCTGCTTGGACGCCTAGTCACTTGAGTAGTATCTGGTTACACCAGTCTAGAGAGAAGGGGGAAAATAATTTGTAGAAGTAAATCAGCAATTGGGCAAATGAATCTACTATCTGTACGGTTAGAGATCTTGTAGTTTTCCCCTACTTAGGCAGTTGTTTAGGCCATGTAGGTGACAATAGCTACTAACTTTATATAAAATAGTCAAATGCAGCCTTTGCTTGGCTTTGTGCCACTGTGAAAAGATGAGAAGCCATAGTGTGTGTGTGTGTGTATTGTTCTCCTCTTTCACCACCATTTGCAGGAGGACATCTTCCAGTGATGTTCCCCAATATCTCCAGTCCAAGCCTGTTCTAGAGTGAGGGGGAGAGGACTTGAATGGTAGCTGCTCCAGATTTCATTTGATTCTAGAAGCAATGACAAGCATGTGTTTGCCCCTGGGGGAAGGTTGGGTGTTCACAGATCTTCCAGCACCTACTGGTGCAAAATATAGGAAGTGGCAAAAAGGCAGCAAAGTAGATCTTGGGGTCTCAGGCTTGTTTAGGAAAAGTTCTAACCTTCATCTCTCATTGAGATCTTAAACTCACTTAACTGGAATCAAATACCACATTGACTGAGATTGCAGCCTCTTCCCTTCTTGCATTACATGAGAATATTAACTCTCTTGCCTCAGTGCCTGAGGCATGTAGATAGTTCAGTTATGTTCATCGTTTTACTGGGAGGGTCACTTCAACCTGATGAAGGCTAGAGTATTTTGTGGGAATAAAAGCAGGGACTTTTGGAGACTGATTTTGATTGTCAGAATGACTTAAGAACACACAAGCCTTGTGTAGTCAATAGAAAGGAAAGAAATTGAACTTAGTATGTCTGCTCAATTTTGTGTTTTTGTTTGATATCTAAAGAAATTTGTCTAGTCCATCTTCAGAATGATTTAATGACTGTGTTGACTTGCACAGTTGTGAGACAAGTCCAGGAACAAGAAGATGTAATCTGACTCTCAGATGGGTAGCTCCTCATTGGCTAGGAATTGGGCAAGTTTCTGGAGGAAAAATCCATTACGGGTTACAAGCCATGATGTGTATGTGCAACCTCCTGATTTTAGAAATGGGCTGTGTCAGAATGCCAGATGCAAGGGAAGGCACCAGGATGCAGGTCTCTCGTTATCTGGTGTGCTCCCTGGGGCATTTGGTGGGCTGCTGTGAGATACAGGAAGCTGGACTAGATGGGCCTATGGCCTGATCCAGTGGGGCTGTTCTTATGAAGTGTCAGGGCTGGAGGATCTCATTCTGGCCCCAGTGGGGTCCCTTTTAGGTTATGGACCCATGTCCTGTCACACTTTCTCTGAAAAAGGGGGTTGGGGGCTTCTTGGAGTAGGTGATTTTATAGTTAGGAACATGAGGGAAGGGTCTGTGATGGATGTGAGGACTGCAGGGTGACTTGCTTGTCTGGTGAGAAGATTGAGGACATCATATCTCATCTAGATAGGTTGATAGAGAGTGCTGGGGAGCAGGTAGTGGTTGTGGGGCATGTTGGCACCAAATGCAGGAGGCCAAATTTAGGCTACCAGGTAGGAAGCTCAAAGCCAGGATCCTAAAGATAGCATTCTTGGAAGTGCTGTTTAAAACAGTAATAGAGGCCCAACAACAGCATATTGCAAAGAAAAAAGGGCTCAACCAAGTTCAGAAGGATGCCAGCATGGATTATGAGCTGAGTTAGAGAGGCTGTAAAGGGCAAGGAAGCTTCCTTCCATAAATGGAAGTCTTGCCCTAATTGGGGGGGGGGGACACAGGCAAAAGAAATGTAAAAAGATGATATGGGAGGCCAAGAAAGACTTTGAGAAGCGTATGGCTAGCAGCATTAAAGGGAGTAATAAAAGCGGCTTCAAATACGTTAGAAGCAGGAAACCTGCCAGAGAAGCAGTTGACATACTGGATGGTGAGGAACAGAAAGGGGCAATAAAAAGATTGCAGAGAAATTTAAGGAATTCTTTGCATCTGTCTTCACAGCAGAAGACCGTGGGCAAATACCGCTGCCTGAGCAGCCCCTCTTGACTAAGGAATTAAATCAAACATAGGTTAAAAGACAAGACATTTCAGACCTACCTAAGGCGCGATCCTACCCAAACTTTCAGCACTGGCATAGCTGTGCCAGTGGAGCATGTGCTGCATCCTGCAGTTGGGGGAGGGGCAGTCACGGAGACCTGCTCAAGGTAAGGCAGTGTTTGTTCCCTTACATTTGTTCAGACATGCATTGTGCTTACATTGGCACTGGAAAGTTGGCTAGAACATAAGAAGAGCCCTGCTGGATCAGGCCAAAGGCCCATCTAGTCCAGCTTCCTGTATCTCACAGTGGCCCACCTACCAAATGCTTCAGGAAGCGCAAAAAATAGCAAGACAACCTGGGTCCTGGTGCCCTCTCCTGCATCCTTCGTTCTGAGGTAGTCTGCCTTTAGAATTAGGAACATGCACATACGTATCATGACTTGTAACCCATGATGGACTTTTCCTCCAGAAATTTGTCCAATCCCCACTTAACGGCATCTAGACAAGATGCCGTCAATGCCCTAAGATCAATAAGTTACTGGACCCAGATGCCATCCACCAAAGAGTTCTTAAGGAATGAAATTGCTGATATGCAGCATGTCCCTTAAATCTTCTATGCGAGAAGATGGCTAATGTCACAGCAGTCTTTAAAAATGGAAGGAGAGGGAACCTGGGAAACTATGGGCCAGTCAGTCTAACATCTGTTCCAGGAAAGACAGTGGAAAACCTCATTAAAGATAAAATGTTTTATATGGAAAAAGTGAGACTTGGTTGACTCACTCTTCTTTTGAACTTGAGCTTTTAAAATTGCCCCGTGGCCCTTCCAGAATGGTGGCCAGAACATCCCTATGCAAGCTTAAATGGCTTCAGTCCCATATCCACACAATCTCATGCTTAGGGCCTTAGTGGCCACCCTGTATTCTTCTTATTATTATTATAACTATTATTAACAGTATTTATAGACTGCTTTTCAACTAAAAGTTCACAAAGCAGTTTACAGAGAAAAATCAAATAACTAATGGCTCCCTGTCCCAAAAGGGCTCACAATCTAAAAAGATGCAAGAAGAACACCAGCAGACAGCCACTAGAAAAGACACTGCTGGGGTGAGGTGGGCCAGTTACTCTCCCCCTGCTAAAAAGAAGAGCACCTACTTGAAAAAGTGCCTCTTACCCAATTAGCAGTATGACTTTATGCCAAAGCTAACTTCTTGTCTTTGGAAGCACAAGGCTTCTTGTCTTTGGAATTGCTATATTAAAATTCCGCAGCACAAGTTAATTTGGTGTGCACCAACAGTTCACATAACATTTTGAAACAAGGTATTGCAGGAGTTTTCTTCCCTAGAACTTTTGCAACTATTATTGGTACAAATACTAACATGAAATGACAGGAAACCATACTCTGCATGTGACTTGGCTCATGCAGTACAAAACTGTTCTCTCTTCTTAACAAATAGAATAATTCTACTATGGGGTGTGTGTGTGTGTGTTGTATTGTTCTTGGTTCTTTAATATTCTGCATGCATCCCCTTATAAACCAGTTTAGATTAACTCTTAAGAAAGAATAAGGGGATGCATGCAGAACATTAAAGAACCAAGAACAATACCACACACACACCATAGTAGAATTAAGGTCATTATGATTATTTAGTCCATATTACTACTATCTTGAAAGAAAAAAAGCAAGTTTGCTGTAGTCACTGCAAATAGTACCTTAACATACCTGCTTCTATAATTTAAAATTGAATAGCACGTATTGAAAACAGTGCTGGGAATAGTGGAAAATGTAAAGTATCATGTTTGCCATAGCTGAAACAAATGGGTGCTGATTACTAGGTTGTATTCAGAGTAACCTTGTGGTTACTGAAAACACTCTCTCTTTCTGATCTGACCAGAAAAGCTACTTGTAAAATTATCTATATTAAAATATTTTATCCATCTCTCTTTAGTCTAAATCAATGTTTCCCAAACTGAGGGTCAGGACCCATCTGTGGGTCACAAGCTGATTTTTGATGAGTTGTAATTTTTTTTTTAAACATTAAACAAACAAGAAAACTTTGCAAGACTCTTGCTGGGATACAGAAGAAAATTGTTAGCTGGAATGCTAACTTGTGGTATGAGGTTATCTTTATATCCCCAAATTAAAATGTCACATTTTCTGATTTTTCTCTAATAATTGGCATGCCGTAGATCACATGTGAACCCAGTTTCAGCCTTTTGTTTGGTCTGGAAGTCCCTAATTGCACATCTTGATCTCCAGTTCAGCCTCCTGGGTAACCTGGAATGACTGGAAAGGTTTGGGGGAGCAGTTCTTGAACTCTTGTTTCTTGGGATAGTCTAGCAGATATCTATACGCACATACTATATGTATGGTTTTCTAGCAGCCTTGGAAACACAGGACTCCAATTATTTATTTTATCTATTAATTTTCTTTCTAGATTTCTTTTTTGTCTAATGGGTCACTATAGATTGTCATTTAAAAACAATGGGTCCGGGTTGGAAGCACTGGTTCTCCTGAACAACCCTGGTTAAAGCTGGGAAGGCAACAACACAGTCTGAAACACAACTGTGTCTTAAAATGCAGCTCAGACTTGTTGGCTTTTTCAGGACATTTTTATTATACCTAAGCTTTGAACTATCTCCAGCTTGCAGGGACCACAAAGCCTTTTTGAGTGATCTTGTGAATTCTCTTGTTGCTCAGCTGATGTTCCAGAGCATGACTTCATCTTTTTAATCCCTTTATAGTTGGTGTTCAGTGCTGCATATTTCCTCTGAAAGAATTTTGAATGCTCTTTTCTTCCACATTATTTTTTGGTAGAGATCTGGTTCTGCATGTGGTTCTGGGCCTAATGAAGTGTTATCTTGGCACATATGCTCAAGACCTACTGAGCAGTAAAAGAGACCAAGGAAGTTCTGTTTATCTACCTGTGGGGAAGAAAAAAGTGCATGGTGCAGCAGACAAAAATAGAATCCCTTCTGTTGCTCTCCAGCTGTGTGTGTGTTGGGAGGGGGGTGACAGCAGCTCCACAGCAGGAATCCTGTCTGGGCGTTCAGCTACTATTTATTGTTTCTGCAGCATTTAGATGCTGATTTCTGGTAAAGTACTTAATATGTATGTAATCGTAGAACAGAGCATCAGAATTATTTTAAATGATGTGGTGTGCGCATTTTAATCTGGGTTGTGTTACTGTAGAGTACCTTGGGCATTTAATTTTTGGTAGACAGTTAAGATAACATTAGTGTACCAACTGAAAGTAACTGAATATTTAGGTGCATCAGTGTAGAACTGCTTTGAAATATTACATTTAATTATAGAACAAGGGATGAATATTTAAGGGCCCAAATCCTATCCAGCTTTCCAGGGCTGATGCAGCTGTGCCAATGAGATGAGCATTGCATCCTGTGGTGGGGGGCAGTCATGGAGGCCTGTTCAAAGTAAGGAAACGTTTGTTCCTGTTTCCTCTAGATTGTGACTGCATCAGCTCTGGAAAGTTGGATAGGATTGGGCCCTAAGCCAGCAGGGGAAGTGAAATGCCTGTCTTGCCTTAATGGGGCATCAAATGTTCCTTCTCCTACCTGCATGCTCACAACTTTGTCCTGTCATTAGGCTTGTGTTCCTAAAATGTATAGTTAAACTACTGTCTATTTTCTGGGGTAGGAGAATAGAATTACATGCTTTATAACTCTCACTTTCAAGATGTTGATCTTGTTCAGTGTAATTTGCCTGGCCTTCTTGATAGTTCATCTGAACTGTCCTCTCTTGATTTAATTTTGGTGTGTTTTTTTTAAGTTGGTTTCCAGGCCCGTGGTCCTCACATAGAATTAGCTTCAAATGATAGAAGAAAAAAATATGCAAATCTTGATCATATTTTCAAGGTATGGGAGAGCCCAATTCTCACGCAGGTTGTCATTTTAGCAGCTCTGCCTCTGCCCACAGCATCGCTTCACAGCTTAGCAGCTGAGAGGTGCTTTGCCAAATGATGACTTGGCAGAAACTGTCCTGGTGAAAGGGTGACCGACATGATAATTGGGCTGTCCACAGCAACATTTCTCTCTCTCTCTCTCTCTCTCCCTGCCCCTTCCCCTGTAATGTTCCTTGCCTACTAAGGCCTCCTGCCATCTTTCCCTTTTGAACCTGCAGAAGTGGCACTATTGAAAGGGTGCCACTGGGCAAGTCCAATTGTCATGTGGGCTGGATAATGGGCCGTATCCAGCCCACGGGCCTCATGTGCTGTTACCTGAGGAAACAGAAGACTTACCTGGTGAGGCTGAAAAATGTGAATTGGCTCATAACAGTTTGAAATATTGCACTCAAACTCAAGTTCCTGTTCTACATGACTTCACAGACAAGTTGCTGCTGTGTTCTGTTCTGATCTAATCCTCTCAAGCAGTAACTTGGAAAAGAGGTCCTATGTGCCTGCTTGCACACAGTTCTGTGCCTGCCAGAGTAATATTTGGAAACTTCTAGAACTAAAGCTCACCAGCTTGAAGGAATTAAAATAAAACTAGCAAGCAAAAGTTGCCACTGCTATTTCAACCTGCTGATGCTTGAACTGTGCTCCGTCCCCTGCATGGTGACAGAACCATCAGCTGCCCTGGGAGGAGATGGACAAGCAAGTGAGGTGTAATTGCTTGTCTCCCTCAATGTGCACCCTTTCTATTGCAATGATTTTTCCCATTGACTTTCTATAAGCTCCTCTGGGAGTCTTGCCAGTTGAAGAGCAGGGTACCAGTACTTAAATTAATTTAACTTGGCACTAAAAGCCAGTCTTACAAAGCAGGGCATATGTTATCTAGGTCGGTTCTGTCATTCACAAGTTTCTCCATGTAGTGGCGTAGCTAAGGCGGTGCAGGGGTGGCAAATGCATTGGGCAACAGGCTTCAGGGGGGCAGCAAGCTGAGCTTGACTCTTGTGGCCAAAATTGTGAAAACCTTGATATGTGCGAATAATACCATCATGTTACATATCATTGTAAAGGTAATTTAATGCTGAACTAAATGAAACAAACCATGTTGGAATATTTTTATTCTATCAAAAGTTATGGCCAATTAACCAGCAAACTTTTTAATTTACTTAATTAAATTTCGTCTTGGAAGGGGGGCTCCAAAATCTTCTCTGGCTCCAGATAGCAGATGCCTTAGCTATGCAGCTGCCACATTTTTCATTTTTTTAAAAGTCCGGGTGTGACGTCGCTTCTGGAAGTTAGGTCATTTCTAGGGTGTCATTTTGCACTTGACACTGCGCAACACTTTCATTAGCTACGCCACTGTCACCATGTTTTGTTTCTCTACATTACAGTGTACAGCTAGTCCATTATATTCTTGTTCTACTTCTCCTTGTTTCTTCCCTTTAGATGTACGAGTCCCCTTCTCTCCATTTTCATGTGTTCAGTGCTTGTCATTTAAACTGGGAGTATTTGCAACTTGTCCTTATTGTACAGCACAGATGATAGTGCTACTCTTGACAGCTTTTTGTACAAAAATAATTTACTCACCCAAGAAATTACTGACCTTCAGCTGAGCCCTTGCCAGCTTTCCAGTGCCAGTGCAGCTGTGCCAACAGGGCATGCAGCGCACCATGTGGGCGGGGGGCAATCCTCCTCAAGGTGAGACAACAAATGTTCCCTTACCTCGGTGTTGCATTGTGACTGCTTCAGTACTGGAAAGGTGGTCAGAATTGGGCTGCTTATTGAGGATTGTGAATCCGCTACGACGAGTGCCTTTGTTTCTCGAGCTAGAGAAACAGGCCCTACTTCAATTGTCCAATCTGTACCTGTAGTTGATGAAATTCTTTTCTGGGTAACCTTTCCAGTTTGAACTGGTTGTAAGCCAAAGCCTTTATTAAAAAAAAAAAAAAAAAGAAGATGATCATGGAACTGTTCTGCACTTGCCATGCAATTAATCTGAATTAAAAGGCAAAACATTTTTAAAGGACACCTGAATCGTTTTATGAGTGTCTTCAACATGGAAGACAAAAGCATTAAAAAGGAATGATTGCTACCTCTGCCCTTTTGGACTCTAGTGTTAATATTTCGTACAAGGGCATGCTTTATAAACTTAGCTTAAATAATTAAGGAGTGACATTTTTCTTCTGAATTAATGCTAATCACTCAGCCGTGGTATAACTGTAAACATGGTATTATTATTATTATTATTATTATTATTATTATTATTATTATTATTATTATTATTATTATTATTAACAACAGTATTTATATACCGCTTTTCAACTAAAAGTTCAAAAGCGGTTTACAGAGAAAAATCAAATAACTAATGGCTCCCTGTCCCAAGAGGGCTCACAATCTAAAAAGATGCAAAAAGAACACCAGCAGACAGCCACTCGAACAGACACTGCTGGGGTGAGGTGGGCCAGTTACTCTCCCCCTGCTAAATAAAAGAGGAGCACCCACTTGAAAAAGTGCCTCTTACCCAATTAGCAGGGGACAATTGGGTACTACTGTATCTTGATCACATTGTCTGGTTAGTAGACCTGCTCTGAAACACTTGTGTCTTTGAGAGAATATATGCCCTGCTTAACTTGTATTCCTTCTGTTTTTCTTCCCCGCCCCCCCCCCCATGCAAGTGGAGGTTGGAGACACACACAATTGGTGTTATAGCCTTTTGCTGGAGTAAAAGTATTATGTTCCATTAAGTAGTAAATCCTATTTACAAAAACTTTCTGCAGAGGAACCTCAGATTAGAGCTCAATCCTTTCCCTCCCACCGATGCAACCATTCCAAAAAGCATGTGCTGTACTGGAGGTGATAGATCAGGAGGTTTTGAAAGAGAAAGGAGAACTATTTCCCCCTGTCCCACTCTATGCCCAGCTATGTCTGGGGCCTTTAAGGTTCCACCACCGATCAATGGACTTCCCCCAAAGCAGGATTGTTGATATGATTTGTCGCAATCCAAACCCTTTTCCTTAAGTAAGAACTTTTCCTTTTCCACAGTAAAAACTGTGAGTCTTGTCTGGCACTAAATTTAATCTTTTGGCTTGTACCAATGCAGTGCAGCTCAACCATTGTCTTTTATGCAAGTTGCATCTCGGATCACCAGATGAGACACAGCTGCCATTCTGCCCTTGACACAGAGCAGTTCAGTAGTGACTGGTGCCTCGTACCAGTTTAGGCAAGCATCAAAAGTTTAGAGACAATCCATTCTTCTTCTGTTCCTGTTGACCATCTCATTAGAGATGCTGTGATTTTGAGCGAGGCCTAGAACAAAGGCTACTCAAAGCTTGCCTTGCTGTGCCTGTCTCCATTGTACTAAATTCCAAGCTAGCCACTATATTTGCTTCTTGTCAAGCATTTGCGGTAGTTTACCTTCTGCAGTCTGGTAAAGTAGCTGAAAAAACATGGATACACATATAATGTAAATGTCAGCTCAGCAATTAGCAAGAAAGGTTAGAGGTATGTTGGATGGCGGCACAGATGGTTGAAAAATAAGCTCATTCAGAGAGGCAAATGGTCTTGTTTCTTTGTCGAAGGTGAAAACACAATGCGGAAACCTAGCACTATTAGAATGATAGAGCTGTGGGGGCTACTCTGTAGTTAAGGTATGCTTTATTCTGTTCCTTACAAAATTGAGATATATTAGTCTTATTACAGTGAACTTGGGAATGAAGGATCTCTTGAATAAAGGACAGAAGCTTTCCAAAATGCAGAAAAATTGAAAGAAAACATGGTTGATATGGCAGTTTTCATACCCTCCATTGATATGAGGCAGAAATGACTTTCTTCTTCCTTGGTGTTAATCCAAAAGTATACTCCCTTTTTCATTTACATGGAGACGTAGTGACACACCTGAATGTTCCAAACTCATCTAAGGTCTGCCTTATTGTTTGCTTTTTGAAAATCTTTTGTGGCAGTTTTCTTTTGGAGCAGAAAAATGTTCTTGGAGGAATGGTACTTTTTATATGCATCAAGGCAACTGTGACTATATCCCGCATCTAGCTCCTGCAGCATATCCCAATTCTTCTCCTACATTTTAAACTTATTTGGTCGGAGCAATCAGGACAGGAGCTGGTACCACATTTCTAGGTTACAATGTGAAGGGGAAGCAACCTAGATAGTGCAATATTTCCAAAAACAGTTAAGTTCAGCTTAAAAAAAATAACTCTACTGTACTCTTTCTATGCTCTTTAATTTCTTTGTGGGCATGTGTGATCAAAATGCATTTTTTGAGTGGTGAACAGTTCAATCCTATGCAAGTTTAGTAAACTATACTGTGTTCAGCAGGTCTCACTCCCAAGTAAGCATGAATGGCAATCTAAATGAAGTACAGGTTCATTTAAAGACTTATGGCCCAATCCTATCCCCCCTTCCCCTGTTGCTGTGGTGAAAAGGCACACATTTTATCAAGTAGGGAGGGGAATCAGGAGCATTTGGAAGAGAAAGGGGATTTAAATACCATTACCCCTCCATAAGCCTTTCGCTCTGCGATGGGTCATCTTGGAGCTGGAGTCTGAGGAGATGAAGGGGTGGGGAGGTTGCTAAAAAGAAGGGTAGGATCTGACACATGCTATCACCACCAAATCAACCTTCCCACAGCATCCATGCTTCTTGTTCCTCCTTCCTCTCTACCCAGTTTTGCACCTTCCCTGCCCCTGCTGCTGCCTTACCTGCTCTGGGAAGATCTGCCAGTGTCCTGGGGGTGCTGCTGCCTCTTGCAGTACCACGTGCAAAATGCCCG
This sequence comes from Tiliqua scincoides, assembly GCF_035046505.1. NCBI lineage: Eukaryota > Metazoa > Chordata > Lepidosauria > Squamata > Scincidae > Tiliqua > Tiliqua scincoides. The sequence goes on from NC_089825.1 coordinate 20,557,810, forward strand.
CTGACGGAACACTGTGTGCACTGTTGGCAGCCATATGACAACAGATCTCTGGCCTACTGTCATAAATGGCTGCGTACAAACAGGACTGGGCTGTCTAACTACATCCTACTCCTATATACGCTTACCTGGGAGTAAGCCCCTTTGAGCACAATGGGACTTCTGAGTAAACATGCATAGGATTGAATTGTTAGTATTGTACAGTTAGAGGACAGTGGAATGAAAGTGTCTGAGGAATGATGGGGGAACATGGCGGTATGTTCAGATGTGGCTGAAAGAGTTAAAACACATGACTCTGGTGCTTGCCATTAGAAAGCAAAGTCTCTGGTACAACTGAACAAGGTTGGCACTCTGAGAGACTTGGCAAGGACCGCTGTGCTCCAGGTTTTCCTGATGATTGCTTGTCATTTTACTGTGAATCTGTGGGAGTTGAAAGTCCAGTGGGGAAAGGGAGAATGTTGCAGGAAAAACTATTCAGCTGTTTTCTTTTTTCCCCTCAAAGTAGGTTTTAAAAAGTGCCAAAATAAGAAAATATTTATAAAACAAAATGTACCTTGTAGCTGAAACAAATAAAATGTTGCACATGTCATTCCTGAATTCAAATTAACTTGACATATTACCATTGTCAAAATATTATTTAACCCATTTCTGCCCAGCCCACAGGTGTATACATTTGATCCCTGTTGCATATATGCACCTTTGTGCAGAAATGGCTTTTCTAGTTATCAAATATCTCTTGAAATTTCTCCTATTTAGGATTTGCTATTCAACATTTCATGGATCCTATATAAAGTTGAACAGTGTATGATATTCATAATTTGGACATGTACTATACTTTTCTGCCTCTCTTGTCATCAAAAGATGTTTTTGTTCAATTTCGTTGCAGCTAATTTGCAGGGATTCAAAAGACAAAATGATAGCACAGAACAAAAGAAGCCCAAATCATAATCTCAAAACAAGTTTCTGTCCAACTTCGTAGTAGTGTGTGGTAGCACGTTTTTGGGAAATAAAAGTGATTCTTTTAGAAGTACAAACTATGCCAAATAGGAACTGCTTTGGAACTGAAGCCTCCATCAGTTAGGGCCCAATTCTACCCAATTTTCCAGTGCTTGTGCAGATGTGCCAGTGGGATGTGTGCTGCATCCTGTGGTGGAGGGGCAGTCACTGGGGCCTACTTAAGGTATGGGAACATATATTCCCTTTCTGCATTGTGGCTACACCAGAGTTGGAAAGTTGAATAGGATTAGGCTCTGTGTCTGTGAAGTATGCCAGTTCTTCACATTCCTCTAGAATAGCCATTTTCACCCACTGTGCCTTGGCACACTGGTGTGCCGTGAGTGGGCCATAGGTGTGCCACAGGAATTGGGATAAGATAATTTATTAGTAGGGCCAATGGGGGTTGCGATTCCCCCAACTGGCAGCATGGTGTGCCTTGTCAATTGTCAAAAACCTGATGGCGTGCCTTGACAATTTTAGTGCCTTGTCAGTGTGCCATGAGATGTAAAAGGTTGAAAATCACTGCTCTAGAATGACTTTTATGGGTTAAACTATCCTAACATATTTCATTTGTGTACTTTAACTAGTCCCATGGTCACATGCCCCCCCTTTTACAATGCTGCATGACTGTCTTCAAAATCAAATATTAATACCTTTATTGAAAAATTCCCATAGTCCTCACATTTTTCATCCAGTTAGTGTCTGGAGAGCTAGTGTAGTAGCTTAGAATATCAATTGTGAACAAGAAAGACCCTTGGTCTAAATCGGTGGTTCCAACCTGTGATCCGGGGACCCTGAGAAGTGGTCCACGAGGTCACGGGGGAAAAAAAGATTATCACCATTTATCACTTCTGGTGCCTCACCAAGTGAGTGCTCCCTCACGGACTGCCGAAGTGTTGGCTGTTGCTGTGGATAGTCTGTTCTCAGGAGAGTCCATTCTCCATCCTTTCTGGTAGTCTGTGGAGGAATGCTCGCTTGGCAACATGCTTCCCCATGGATCACTAGAAAGGGCAGAGAATGGACCCCCTGCAGCTGGCATTTCCAGTATCGCACCGAGTACTGCCCCATGGGCTACCAAATTGAATTGTATTTTTTGTCTAGTGGGGATGGAAGGGGTTGCACGCGGTCCACGACAATTCCAATGTTTGTTTCAGTGGTCCGTGGGCTCCTAAATGTTGGAAACCACTGGTCTAAATTTTTGCTTGGGTGTTAACTCACTATGTAGAATCTTCTTATTCAGAACTGAATGAAATGCAAGTTTTTTTTAATGCAGAGTTCTAAAACAGCAGCAAAATAATATCCTGAAATGTGGTGTTCGTCCTTTTCTCTGTACTTATTTTGACTAGAGGAACATGTTTCTACCCTTAATTCAAATTTCTCTCTTTTTTGTTGTGTGTGTTTTTTTTACTGTAGATCAATGAACTGAGCCATGTTCAAATCCCTGTTATGTTGATGCCAGATGACTTCAAAGCATATTCAAAGATAAAAGTGGACAATCACCTTTTCAACAAGTAATGTGAAATAAGCCTTATTCTTAGCAAGATTTATAAATTTAGTTATTTTTCTGTCAGTAGAATGTATGTTTGGCATGTCCTGCTGTGGCAGCAATTTTCCATCAGTGTGCCCCAGCACATTGGTGTGTCCCGAATGGTTCACAGGTGTGCTGCAAGAGTTTGGGGAAGTGTAATTTACTGGTAGAACCACTGGGGGATGTGAGCCCCCTGCTGGCAGTGCAGTGTGCCTTCTCAATTGTAAAAAAAAAACAAAACTGATGGGGTGCCTTGACAATTTTAGCGCCTTATCAGTGCGCTATGAGATGAGAGAGGTTGAAATAGCTGTGCTGTGGAGTAAATTCTCTTTTCTTCCCTCCTCTTCCCCTCCACCTCATTTATAGAATTTATTTATAGCACCCCCTTTGTCAATTATCTATTTTGTTATGAAATTTGAAGTTTAATACAAGTTTTGATTTAGCATCCACATCAACAGCGGCATTATTGATTTCAATAGCCAGGGTGGTGTAGTGGTCTGGGAATTGGACTTAGACCTGGAAGATTCGGGTTCAAATCTCCCCTCAGCCACAAAGCTTCCTGGATGACCTTGGGCCAGTCATTTTCTCTCAGCCTCACCTACCTCACAGGGTTGTTGTGAGGACAAAAGGAGGGGAGCAACCGTTTACACTGCCCTGAGCTCTTTGGAGGAAGGACGGTATAAAAATGTGAAAAATAAAAAAAATTTCACATTTGTTGTCTTAATTCAACATAAAAGTTCAATGCAGACAGCAATAAGCTAAACATGTACGTAAGATGCACAAGTTGAAAATTGCAATGAAAATTAAAATGAATCTCCCCAAACATTTATGCTTTTGTTTATATGACACAATAATACTGTTAGCCTTTGAGACAAGATTAGTCACTGTGTTGTCTTACTCTAGTTGCTAATAACTAACAGAGTCCAATATCTCCTAAAGAGGCCTGTAAATATGACCCAGGTCCAAAAGACCCAACTAGAGTGTCTCCATTACTAGTGGTAGTCATGATGCCCAGTGTGCTATCAGAAGGAAGTAGTGGGGCACATGGGACTGCCAGTGGAGGGGCTTTGGAGCCCAAGATTCCCAGAAGTCTAGCACTGAATGTGAGAGAATTGCTAAGGATGCTTCTCTCTACAGATAGGCCCATTTTTTTCCTTTTAAATGCTTATTTACTCGTATATCTTATCTCAGAGACTTCTGTTTCATAAATCAAAGCCAGTACAGATTTGCTTTTGGAAGCAAACGGGGAACTTCAGCAGTAATGTTATATGCTTCTGATTATGTGCTTAGCCATCATTAAGATGAGCTGCACCAGTGGTATCATCTGTTGGGAGCCGCCTCATGTGGATGTGTTACATTAGACAAGCCTTGCAGTCAACGGCGGCTTGAATAATTTTCTGAGGTTTGAGTCATGCAAATTGAGTTACATCCTTGTGAACAGATGGAGTTTGTGGGAGAAAAAGTACTCTGCCAGTATTTTGTCCTACAGGCACAGGGCTCCCCGGTGGATCCAGTTTCTGACCCCCACCCCCGAGAACCTGCGTAGCCAGTGAAATGGCTGCTGTCTGGTGGAGGTCCCTTACTTATTGCATCACAAGGATTGCTAACAATTATAATTGCTGTTTGCCTGTATCTATCCATGGTGAGGCACTGGCACTGCAGGGCTTTACTTGATTGAAGGGAAAGGTTGAAAGCTTCAGATGGCATAACATTTGAGGTAATCTGAACTAGGTCAGGAGTGAGGGTAAGATCTTTGGAGAAAATCAGCAGCCATTTCTTACTGGCTCTCGGGAGCACTCGGCCAAAAGAAACATCAGCTTTTCCAGATGTCCAGTAGGTCCACCATAATCTGATCAATGGTACTAGAAGTTGTCCAAAGGTCTTTATGAGGCAGACTGTACCCTACTGCCTAGGATAGTGGTCCATAGCTCAGTAGTAGACTGTATCCTTGGCATGCAGAAACACCCAGGTTTAGTTTAAAAAAAACAAAAAAAACTTGGGTCTAAGATACTTGTAAATGGCTCTTCTGAGACCCTGAGGGGTTTCTGCCACTTGTAATAGACAATACTGGGCTAGATGAACCAATGGTGAAATGCAGTGTAAGGTGGCTTCATATATTTGTGTTTGGGTAAAAATGAACAAAGACTGTAGCTCCTATTCTGTGGTTTTATGCAAGTTGAATGAGAAATATTCCTCTGGTTTTGTGAAAGTATTGATGTGTTGTGTTTTTTTTGTTGAATATTGTCCTTTTATACGGTTAATAATTCCCAGGAGGTCAAATTTAGGAGAAACCTTATGTTCTGAGTCACAATGCAAAGATGTGGAAAATTTATATTGCTTTATAACAATTTTATAGCATTCTGTATCTGAGTATACAACTATGATTGGCTGAAAATTTCTGTTCTTGCTGGGGAGAGCCTATTACTGCAGGTTTTATTTATATAGAAGCTATAATTATCCCAGTAGATTTACCTTATTTAATCAAATCTTTGTTTCAGAGAAAACATGCCAAGCCATTTCAAATTCAAGGAATATTGTCCGATGGTTTTTCGGAATCTACGAGAGAGGTTTGCAATTGATGATCAGGACTTCCAGGTAGGCTTGCTTTCTTAGAAAATGAGTATTGATAATTGTATCTCTTCTGATTGTAACAAGAAAATGTCTACATTGAAGCCTGGCCTTGTACCATTATTTGGTTATACCTAGAGGTGGGAGAAAACTGTTTTATTTTTTGTGGATTTCAGTGTTTTCCAAAATTTAGAAAGGCAGAAAGCAGTGTTATGTAAATTCAAAATATATATTATATTATAAAATATAATCACTTTAAAGTGCACTAGGTAGGTGGTATATTTTCCGTGCGCCACAAGGACAAGTCTATGTCTACTAGTCAAGATGGCTACATGTACTCTCTTAACCACCCCCGCCACGCCCACAAATTCAGAGATGGTAAACTTCTGCATACTAGTTTCACAGGAACAGTGGCATGAGAAAGCTATGCCTTACCCGCCCATGGATACCTAAAAACCGTGGATAAAAAATCCACAGTTAGGCACCCCCTAAAGTCTCCAAAGGTTTTAAGCACAGATCAAAAAGCATGGTTAAGGCAGAAAAGATAAAGAAAATTAGTGTATGTTTTAGGATGGCAAGCTTGAATACTAACATTATAGGATGCTTATTAGCCATTTCACAGGCTCCTAATGCTGTGAATGCAGAAAGCACATGAAATTATCAGTCTCCATTATTTCAATCATTTCTCAGGAGCACCAGTGGAATGTCGTAGGTTGAGCCTGCTTATCTGTGGATGTTGTATCCATGGATCTGGCTCAACGTGGGTCCCCCAGACTCACATTCAGCCAGATTTGACCCAACCTGAAGCCTCCAAAGGTGACGGAGGCACTTCTGAAGCCCGTGGAAGCCCCCACAAGGCCTCAGAAAGCTTTCGAAGGCCTCTGTGCTTTATTATTTATCTGCATTTTTTTCTGCCTTAACTGTGCTTTTGATTCCTAACGTTAAAATTAGATTGTGACACATGTGAATCAGTCCAATTATACTATTATATCATAGCCCTTGGGAAAACGTTATGCTGCTGTCTAGACCAGTGATTTTCAACCTTTTTCGTCTCACGGCACATTGACAAGGCATGGTCAAGGCACACCACCAGGTTTTTGACAATTGACAAGGCACACCATGCTGCCAGTGGGGGCTCACACCTCCTATTGGCCCTATTAATAAATGACCTTCCCCCAAATTCCTGTGGCACACCTGTGGACCACTTGTGGCACACCAGTGTGCCACGGCACCGTGTTTGAAAATGGCTGGTCTAGACTAATATTGTAAATTTTTTTGTCTAGGCAGCGGTGTCGACTTTCCATGGCTTTCCTTCCACTGCACAAGCAGAAGGGCTTCTCTCCCCCATTCTGTAACTCTTATTCATAAAGTTGTTCTAGAAGGTCCCCAACCTTGTAGAGCCAGTACTGGAAGAAGCAACAGGGAAATCTATTTATTCCTCCCCCCCCCCCCCCACACACACACACTTATGCAAGTAGAAGTACCTTCTGGTTGCACAGTGGGATTTTTTGGCTCCAAGCCTATATACATTGCATAAAGGGGGGACGGGGCACTTGTACAAGCTTTTGGGGGCAAGCTTTTTTGCATATTGTGAAAAGTAGCACATGAAAATAAGAATAGTCATCTTTGTTCGGTCTGTATTAGGCATATCTCTTTCAGTAAGCTTAGTTGCAGATAAGATGAAAATGCCTTTAGTATCTCCTGAAACGATGAAGATAAAAAGGATATATGCTCAAGCTTATTATAGAACATTGCCATTAAAATTGCCGTATGTTAATGGAATCTAGTTTTCTCTGTATGCTTTTTGTACTTGACCTATCCCATATGGCATAGATGAATACATGTTTTGTAGTTCATCCTGAAGATGTTCAATCTGAGCCTGTAGGCAGAAGGGAACTGAATTGGTTGGAATGGTGTATACTCAGCTGAAGGAATGTGTCCAACCTGCGCAGAGTCTAACTTGTACCTTTTCTAGTGGAAAAACTAAAAATATCAATTGCTTTTAACGTGGAGGATAGATGGGCAAGAAAAACTGGCCCTTTGTACTCTAGAATACACTTGAAAATAAGACCCAATCAACATTACACAGCAAAAAACTGGACACTTCTGCTCCCCTAGGAGAGGAGCTTTACTGCACCCAACTCCTCTTTCTTGCATCTCCCATCTTCTCTCTACTAAGGAAATTGTTAAGTCCTTCTTGGCTATCTTGTTCTAGTAGACTCGGCAGCATGTTGTCACTCAAGCAACTCCTTGCCAGTCAGTTGGCCGTGCCTCCTGGGATTTGCATGGGATTGGTGTTCTGGGCGCGGCTGCCCTCCACTTTTTACACAGTAGAACGTGAGAGGAGAGTGGGTAGGGCTTTCCTCTTTTCCTCGACATCTAAGCCAACACTGCCTCCACCACCATCTCCTCTTCCTTTAGTGGTTGGAGGGGAAAACCAGAAGTCCAATATTTCCTCTGCAGCTATTATAGGAAGCAGTGGCTGCAGTAGCACAGGTTGCCAAGGGAGAAAGATAAGTGAAATGGGTAGTGATTGAGGGTTGCTCTCCCTGTTGTTCCAATTAATGATCTCAACAGCTAAATTGCCAATACTGAAATGATGTTCATTTAAGAGCTTAGAGGGCAAAATCTAAATATTGAAGATGTTCCTTCAAGAGTGTGGAGGGGAGAGAAGATATACAGCCATAAAAAAGTGTGGGGAATTTTTATTCTTGATTCGTCAAGCTTGAGAATTTAAAGACGGAGTGACTTCTAACAGGGACCCCCATCACACTGACTTCTGCCAATGCTAATCACCCATAGTTGTTCCTTTTGTCACAAGAGACAGGGTACTGGGGATGAGACTCCTGGAAAGCAGACTTCATAGGATCATTCTCACAAAAGGGACGGAACCTTTTGCTTTGAGAATTTCAGACTAAACTTTTTCAGGAACTGGAGCAGCTTAATAACAAGCATGGTTCTGAAAATTGAGGGTCCCGAGGAGAACTCGCAAGTGCTTGATGTACGCACACAACCTTCTATAAATTATGTGACTGCTGCTACTTCTGTTTTACATTCCACTGAAATGTTCTGGTAACTGTGATAGTATAACACTGGAAAAGAGGATGCGTGCAAATCAAGACTTCCTGCATTTTTTCCTCTGCAGTTAAACTTTGGTTTTGATTTGCTGACTTGTATGTCTGTCAATGCCTTGTGAATGTTCATTCGGTAGTCTGCCTTCTCTTTTTCTCCTTAAGCAGCAGGCAGACTGCTGGCTGTTTTGTATTTATAAAGGATTACATGTGCATTTATTGAAATTAACACTTAACTTTTTGGGGAAGGGAGGTGGATTATGACATTTCATGACCTCCACTTATATGTAAATGCACAGAACTAGTTTATCCTGAGTTTAATCTGGGAGAGAGATGTCTAAACGGAGTACAGTTGGACCTTGGTATCTGTGGTGGTCCTTTCCCAGATCCCCTGAAGATGCCAAAACCTGTGGATAATTGAATCCTTGGGGGGGGGGTGTCCGTCTGCCATGTCTGGAGGCCTTTCTGAGGCCCGGGGAGCCTGTGCGCAGCCTCTGGTCACATCTGGAAGGTCAGGTGATACCCTCTATCATGGATTTGGAACCTGTGCCAAGTCAAATCCATGCGTTCTGAATCTGCGGATAAAGAGGTCCCACCTCTCTATGAACTTGGGATGCTAATCTTTATGTCAAGTTGGTCCACATAGCCCAGACTCATCTACTCTAACTGGCACTGGTTCTTCATGGCCTTGGTCAGAAAGGTTTTTTTGTTTTGTTTTGTGAACTCTGCTACCCAAGATCCTTTAACCAGAATACCTGGGATTGAATCTGAAAGCATGTGCTGTCTTGCTGAGATGTGGTAGCATCTTATTAGTGGGCTCTCCACTCAGTTAAGTCTACTTGCAACCATATTTTATAGTAATTCTGTACAGTAATTTAAATACCTGAACATGTGGCTCATGAAATCCATACAGAATACTCAACTGTGCCATGATCTTCAGTTGAGCAAAGTAGGATAAACCGAGACAAGTGGCACAATTTGTTTAGTAGGTCATGTCCATGTAATTAAAACAAGTGCTCTCCCTAAAGAGCTTTTATCTTTAGAATCCCCACTTGGTGTATCTGATAAGTTGTTCCAGAGACTATATATGTCTTTGTATAACACACACAAGTTCAGATCCTGCAAACAGCTGTGTTTAACCACTATTTAAGAGCAGCAAATACAGGCGCCCCCCCCCCCCTCCATCAGCAGGTACCTGTACTAGAGGTCCCCTGCAAATGCAGAAACTGTGGATATGGGGAAGCCCTATCTCTGGAGGGGTACCCATTTGTGTTTAAAGGCTTAACCTTCGATCTAATGTCTTCAAGCACTCGGGCTCCTAGCAGCCCGTCTGCATGTGCTATAAGCTTGCAAGTTTATAGTGACCTGTGAAAACAACAAACACTTTACCTTGGTAAACCTTTAAACAATGCTGAAAGGTCATCTTCCCCCCCCCCCCCAATCTGCAGATAAATGGATCAGCAGATACAGGGACTATCTATACAGGCATCCACTTACCCAAATAACTTGAGTCCCATTCATGAACTTGAGGCTTGCTCATTTTGAATTAATGGGTTTTATTTCTACCATGCAGCTTTCAAAATAAGTGTGCCTAGAATTGTGGCCTAGATCTTTTTGGAGGTGCTGCTAAGCATTAATTATTGAAATGTTTACATTAACTGAAAGGCTAAGTGGTCTCGATTTGCATTGTGCTTGTAAAGTTTTTCATTCCACTGAGAGACCTAATCAATAGCTGTCAGACCACTGTCATAAAAGTAGGACAGTCATTAGCAGATGACTTTGACCTTTATCAGGAAAAAGGCTTACTGGGTTTAATCAGCATGCTTCCAAAGAAATCTCTTTCCTTTTGTAAATGAATTTATTTATAAAGCACACTGAATTTCCTCCCTCAGAATCATAACATAGTTAATGGTCAAAATTTTTCATAGTGCCCTGTGTGGCTGTGACAGTTCTGTCCTCTTCATTTAGGGACCCCCTTTCTTCCAACTTCAGTCCCACATCCAGTATTATTGGAATTTGTATTATCAAAATTCAATTCCAGTCTCGATCAGCACATTCAGAAAAAGCGTATGTCCATAGGAGTAAGAAGCTCAAAAGGCCACATTCTCAACATATTTTTAAGAGTAAGAAGTGGGATAAATGGCTGTTATTTCTGCATCTTATTTTTGCTTCTTTGGAGGCAAACAGGCATTTGCCTGCTTTTTTCTAGCATTTCACTTCATACTCAAACTATAGATGGCCATACCCTTCTATTTCATATGAAGAAATGATCCAATTTTCCACTTGGGATAAGAACTCTAACATGTTGGTTACCAGCCTGTCTGAGATTGATTTTGTATTAAGTATCTTTGTCTTTACTTAACAATGTGTAAACTTAATGGAGTCTTATTGTAGAATGTTGGGCAAGGTACAAAGTATTTTCCTACCTAAAAGAAAGGTAGGCTACCTTTTTGAAATTTTTATAAGGTTTCAATATCTTACCAATTATTTCAGTCACAAATACAGAGAACACTGAAGAATGGAGAATCTCGTGTAGATAGTACAGTATTATATTTTCAGGTATATTTCTTATATTCATGTGCCTGTTGCTTCCCACAAGTATATAAAACGGCTGGTCTTTGTATGGCAGTGTTTTTTTTATTGTGCAGTGTGTTTTGGATATAAAGTAAGTGAAATAAGACTCACAAGTCTGAATAACCGGCATGTGTGATCTTCTGATGCTGCCGCTCTCACTCTTTTAAAGATTTCCTGTTCACCAGGCTCCCTGCACATTCAGGAACATTGCAGTCCTTTACCTTTTTAGGAGTGCTTCAGGAAAAGGTATTTAGGACATTCCTGGTCATAAACAGACATTGTGTAGTCATTAAAAGTCCTGTGGAACAGGTATGCATACTTCCCAAACCTTGGTCTCAAAACAGACACAACCAGAACCCCATCAAGTATGTTCCTTTATCATAGACCTCTTTGACCTTCACTTTAACATTTGAGCTGGCAGACTTTAAGTTATAGCAGTGTTCTTCAACCTATGGGTCATTTGAGGGGTTGCGGCAACTTTTACAACCTGTGCAAGAGAGGACTCTGATCTAATCCATCATGCCACAGCCTTATCGAAACTGAGTTCTTGATATAATCCAGCACAACCTCTTCTCACTGTCTTGCCCTGCAGCTCCTGGGATCAGGTCCTGGGAAGGGGGCAGGATCAGTGGAGGGTCTCCAGTTTCCTTCCTTCCTTCCTTCCTTGGGGTCTTGGCACCAAAAAGGTTGAAGACCACTGCCTTACAGGATCCTTGATTTGATGATCTTCTATTTGGAAATTTACAGCATGCTTTTATGTACTGTTTGCAGAAGAGCAATATCAAGTGAGGGGCATGCCTGCTTATAGGATTCCTTGAGGCATCTGTGGTGACCTGACTGGCCACCATGGGAAGCTGGACCAGAAGATTCTTTTGGCCTGATCCAGCAAGGCTGCTGTTATGAAAGGGCAGCTATGTGAGAGAGGGTCACTGTAAGATCAGGGCATCTGTCAAGAATCTACTACTGCCTTACTTCAAGGAATCTTCTCTAGTCAACTCTGCAAATTACAAAAAATTTAAATGCTGATATTGCTCAAATCAATTATTGATCCTTTTTAAATCTCCTTGTTTTTGTGGATTTTGCCTCAATCGAAAAAAGTACATGTGATTTTTTTTTTGGGGGGGGGGGTTGTTAAACTTATGAATCAACTGTTAAAATATTTGTATGGGTTAAACACATTCTGTGACTGCATGAATCTTTAGTCTTGTGAAACTAGTAATTATAATTTAATGATATTATACCAGTGAAAGATAGAAAAGATTGAAGATTAGAATGGGCTAATTAATTTGACCTTTCAAAAACCTTCCTGCCCTCCTAGAGTCTGTAACTAATCTCTAAATACCCATAGTGCAGATGAACTTCAAAGGTGAAGAGTGCTGCTCTTTTAATATTCTCACTGAAAAAAGATAAGGCAGCAGATGGTCTAGTGGCTAGGCTGCCAGGATGGAATAAACCTTACAATACCCCCTTAACTACCCAATATGTGGAAAGAAACACCACAACTTTCTCTCAAGTTGTCCCCTGAAGTAAAGAATGTTCTTGTTTTAAAATATCAGTAGCACATTTTTTATCAGCTTCTGGGCTGCCATATTCCTTCTTGAGTTGCCACATTCTTCTTTCTCTTGTTCTTGGGCTCTGACCATCCATTTTCCTAATACATCTGCGTCTTCATTTCCTTTTTTCCCTAGTCTTTCAACCTGTTTCCCACCTATTGCTGCTCAGTTCCTACCTCCTTGCTTTTCTTCAGATGATCAGATCACACCATTTTTGTCTCATTGCTCTTGGGGTCTGTGTGTCTGACAAATGTACCTTCAACATATTTGAGGAGAGGACTTCCTAATCACCTTAGACTGCAAGAACATGTGTTTTTGTACATATTGGAATAGTATGGATTTAATACCAGATATCAGTAATTGAATAAACTATTCTCTTTGATTATAAACCAATAAGATTGTAGTCCTCTATCCACTTTTTCTGGGAGTGAGCCTTGTTGAACCCAGTGGGACTTCTGAGGAGATGTGCATAGGATTGGTGCTGTAAATATGTTGCTGTTGAACTGAGCACTTCCTAACCCAACTGCCTTGAGAAGATAACTGTGGAATGATCCAAAGAGGCCTGGCCTAGAAACAAGAACAGCCTGGCTGATCTGGGTTTGGCTAGGAACCCAACAGAGCTGACAACTGAACTCTTTACAAACAAACATAACAATGTCCTTATTTTCAGTGTTGCACTGAGGCTTAGAAATGGATATTGGCTGAAGAAAGCTGCAATTGAAATGTCTTGAACATCTTGTGTGATTATAAAAATTCTGTATCGGAAACCTGCTAGAAATGAACTGAAGATTACTAAAAAAAATATAAAAATGTAATAGACTTTTTGGCTTCACTAAGCTGTGTAATATGGGAGCTCTAACAAGCGCTTATATCCCCTCTGGTATGGGACGTGCACTTGTTTTGATTAAAATTTTAAGTGTTAAAGGTCAGTGTTAAATTTCATGACCTTCAATGAATGCTTTTGCTGACTACTTTCAGCACATATAGACAATCTCTTTATTGACCTGTGCAAAGATGTGGTGACATTTGCAGCCAAAGGTTGCTCAGAAGGCAACTGTTGGATGGATTGGTAATGGGGGGGGGAGGGTAGTTGTATGTCCAAATTGGAAGGTACTTCAAATGTCTTGCTGAACATGTTTCAAATGTGTAAGTAATGTAACTGTATAGTTTTTTCTTGTAAGATGACCTCTAAAAAATAGTCAGTTTATGAACCAGAAAGTTGCTTGTTCTCCTGAGCTCCAAAGCCAAAAGACATAAGAGTATGGAATGCAGACAGCTATGTTTCATTCATAGTAATACAGTCAGCTAAACAGTTTTGTTACTGTATGTGCTCTGAGACACATGTGACATGAAGACATGGGGCATTCGAATGGATGTGCATGTACCTAGCTACCAGTGTTTTTTACCAGCCACTGCAGCTATCGAGGATGAGAGAGGCAGTTATGGATGGTAACTCTGGAGGGATAAATGTACAATTAAAGGAAAGGAGAATTTTAAAAGTATACAGCATCCATTGCCACATCCCCAGTGCCCTAAATTGCAGTGGTTGCTAGCTGACATAAGAAAGAAGAGAAATTCTGGGCAGTTTTTTCTGTCATACTCTCTACTTGAAATATCTAACCAGAGTCACTACTAACATGTTTCCCAATGCATATGTGTACATGGTGCTGGGTGCATGCCAAGAGATCATGATGCAGGCCTGTCCCATTTTGGCTGGCTCTTCATCTGATAGCAAAAGAGCATCAAGTCCTATAAGTAAATACATCTACCTTCTTTGTGATATATGTGCAGTCACATGTAGTAGAGAAGCTTTCCTCTTACATGGACGTAGTGTATGTTGGGCATGTGGCAAGGTGCAGAACAGTGCACCTAAATAAGGCATCAGCTGTCAACCTCACATCCAAGGCGCATAGTACTTCATGAAGTTTGATGACATAGACCAGGTGACAGCTCTACAGAGCTCTGGGAGCAAGACAGCCTCTCTGGTGGGATGTGTTCTCAGAAAGTGCTTTCTTAGTCAACTAGTGAACCATAATCATAAAGATAGTCTATGGTCGCACAGTGACCAAGCCAGTGGGTGGAAACATTTTTGCACGTACAAGATCTCTGGTAACAAATAGTCTGTTTTCTGCCTAGAATGATGCAGTTCTGTCAGTGTAGAAGGAAAAAGATATCTAAGGCTGCAATCCTATCCTCCCTTTCCTGAGAGTATGCCCCATTGACTATTATGGGACTTATTTCTGAGTAGACGTGCATAGGATTGAGTTCTAAATGTCCAACATGTGCAAAACATTATCTTCCTGAAGATGGGCTTTGGAAAAAGAGACAGTGTGTTAAGACTTGATTAAATGAAATGGTGAGACCACCTTGGGTCTGGTCTGGTCTCAACACCACTTTGTCTGGGAGAAAACTGTCATCTGTTATTAAGCAACAGTAATCAATTTTGGTAGGCATTTTAATCATGAGTGGAGATTGAATTACTTTTGAATATTTATATATTACGTTTTTCAACCAAGTTCTCAAAGAGACTTGTGCAGGAAATGAAGCGTCAGAAGCCAGTTGTCCAGGCAAATACTCTTACAGGTTCAATTTTTGAGCAGTAAAAACATGAAAGGTGATGGTACTAGCATAAGAACAGTTATGGAGGATAGGGCTCTATAAAACCCACATGCAGAACTTCACCTCTTCTCTCTTGGATGGGAAGGAGAAGAAAACCATAGTTAAACCTGAAGCAATTTTAACAGCTTCACATTACGCACTTGTTAAGATTGAAACATACATAGGGTGACCAGATCCAATAGAGGACAGGGTGCCTATATCTATAACCATTGCATAGAACAGGGGTGTCCAAAGGATTTGGCAGGAGGGCCAAATGGTCTCTCTGACACTGTGTCGGGGGCCGGGGAAAAAAAGAACTAATTTACATTTAAAATTTGAATAAACTTACATGTTTACATAAATGAATATATTAAAGATGGAACTTATATGAATGAATGAAGGTCTTGCAGTAGCTCAAGGCCAATAAAAGGCCTTGCACAAAGCAAGGCTGGCCTTTCCTTTGCTGCTGCTACTGCATCACAGATGTGAAACAACAAGCAGTGAAAGGAACCCTCATCCACAGCTCATGTGAGACGTCAAACAGTTGCCCTCACACTGAGAGCAGTTGTGTCGGGCCAGTGTGGGCTCCAACAAATCTCCAGAGGGCCAGAGGCTCATTGGAGACTGGGGGCTCCCTGAGGGCCGCATTAAGAGGCCTCGAGGGCCGCAAGTGGCCCCAGGGCCAGGGTTTGGGCACCCCTGGCATAGAAGAAGGAATTTGGGCAGGTGCAGCTCAGCATGGAAGGGTTTAAAAAGCTGCACCTGCCCAAATTCCCTCTTCTGTACAATGGTTAAAGGTATAGACACTCTGTCATCCATTCAGCAGTTCTCAAACTTTTTAGGAGCTTTACTCCCAAAGAAAATCTGTGTAGGGTAGACGTGAGGGCTACAACATGATCCCAGGATAGTGTTGCTTGGGGTGGGGGCAAGGGGGTGCTTTTACTTACTGTGTGTGAGGGCAAGCATCAGGAAGTGTGGGCAGCCCCATGCAGCCCTCCACAGGGGGCTCCCCAAGGCTTGAAATCTTCAGACATAGCAAGCACAAGCCACCTCCTGGCTGTGTTTGCAAACCAGAGCTGGCTTGTGCTTGCTATGAGGTTTTGATGACTAGGACCTGTATAGGCTCTTCTGTGCGATCAGGAGCCTAGATTGCACAGGATTCCTAAGCACATGTCTATTCCTCTGTGACATGTTTAACTGAACACACAGGCATTGGGATGGATGTGGCCAGAGGGGCAGGCTACCATCAGGGGCATGGTCATTAGGCATGATCCTGCTATTCTTTTCATGTTTGAACATATGGACAGGTAAGCTCAATCAGGTTTAGATGCTAGTCCTTTACACCAGTGCTTCCAAAAAAAGTGGTTACACCATTTTTTCACTTCTGTACCCCTTGGCAGTCCATTTCCATAAATTATAACCCCTCATGTTAGCCCTGCAAGGCATTCTGTTACAGACCTGCCTTTTTCAACATTATTCAATTCTTTTTCAAATACCCCTAAAGGTCCAGCAAGTACCCCTGGAGTTACATGTACCCCAGGTTAGGAACCACTGCTTTACACAATTGGTTTTAACCAGAAAAGAAACTAGTTGAGTCCTCCCACATGTTATCCTCAATCGAAAATGCTCTGTGTGAGAATAACATTTTTTTCCAAGAACTTCCTAGTGACAGATAAAGGGTATTGCACTGGGTTATTCTCTATTGCCTGAGGTAGCAAATCTTGTATGATTGTGTCTGATGCATTGTCTGATGAATAGTCTATGTAGGTTAAACAGTGGTGCTGCTATTTTGCTTTGCTAGTGATTTATGCTTCTGTTTGTAAGGTTGCACAAGATTTGTTCGTAACTTCTATAGTAGATTCGACTTTGATCTGGCTTACTGTAGCTCAGTACAGCCTCACAATAGGCCCCACCAAATGGTGCTGTGTTTTTTTTAAGCTCTTGCTTGGTTGAGCTATTCTGACTCATTCCTGGAGCATGGATTATTGTATACTTAATGAAGATAACAGTACTACTGAAGGGACCTGCATGTAAATAAAGGTTCAATTAAAAAGCCCCAGTCTACATTCTTGGCACCATGTTGTGATGGAACAAACTTCTTTTTGAACATGTCCTCATTCTTTCAGAATGACACTATATCTTGAACAAAAGTACTGCATCTAAAACACAAATTGCATTGTACTTTGCTGCTGTTATAACCCCCTTCCATCTTAAAATCTGCTGAGACACTTGTTGAGGCTAGCACCATTCAAAGATGCACAGTATTAAATTGCAAAGCATAAACCTGTGGTTTTCAAACTCTCCTGGAGTTTGAAACACCCCCCTGAAACACCCCCCCCAAAATATGTGAAAAAAATAAAACAATTCTCTAAGGTCTCTATATATTCTCTAACACCTCTACATGAGTGTGGCTGCATCTGCTGACACAATACCACCTTATATCACCTACCTAGTACACTTTTAAAGCAATTATCATTTATAAAAGTGCATCCTTGGAATAAAAACACATAACACTGCTTTCTGCACTTCTAACTTGGGAAAACACCAAAATACGTGAAAAAAATAACTGTGTTCACCCTCCTCTATTAATGGAATACAGTAGAATCTCCAAAGTTGACCACCTCTCTATAATGACCACCTTAAGGTGACCTAATTTTCACAGTATGGACAGACACTGCATATACACTATGGGAGACTAACCTCTCTATATTGACCACCTCTGCAAGTTGTATCTTGACCACGTCGACCATTGCACAGACCAATGCACAAAGTATTAATTTACCCTCTGTAAGTTGCCCACTGAATATGATACTGTGGGCATGTGTTTTGTCTGGTTTGTCCCATCTTGGAAAAGCAAGAAGCCATGCGACAATCCCTCCCCTACGCTTGCTAGCGCGTGTGCGAAAGGGTTTTTATAGGTGGGCACACTGCACATAGCTGACAGAACTGCACCGGCTGCCAATTGTACCTGGACATGTACCAAGTTGTGAGGGACATGAGGTTGCTTGTGCATAGATCCTTCTGGAGCACTTCACAATCCCTTCTGATCTTCACCACTCACAAAAGTTTAATGTCATCCACAAACTTGTCCACCTCCCTGCTTATCCCTGTTTCTAGGTCATTTATGAAGATGTTATAAAGCACCAGTCCCAGGACAGATCCTTGAGGAACTCCACTTTCCACCTCTCTCTCTGCTTTTTTTGTCAGTTGCCCAATGACACCCACTCTCTGCTTCCTGGCCTCCAACCAGTTCTCAATCCATGAGAGGACCTGTCCTCTTATTCCCTGACTGTGGAGTTTTCTCAACAGCTTTTAGTAACGGACCGTATCAAACACCTTCTGGCATTTAGTGAATCTGAGGAGACCCAGTGGAGGCCAGCAGCCTAAGTAAAAAAGTGTTTTGTTTTGTTTTTCAGGTGTTGGGGCTATGTAACATGCCACATTCTATGGGCTGGCAAGGGATAGCATTGGTCTGCCTGTCTGCTATGAAACCAAGTATTTTCTTCAACTTAGTTTTTTTTAAGCTATGAATTTTCAGGGTTTTTTTAAAACACTGATTGTGGGCTGTTCATTCTCTGTCTCTCGCTATAGATGATATAAATAGTAAGCATCACAAGAGCATCAATTCTCATTGATATTTGCAATATCAATATTGCAATATTTTTAAAAATCCAATCTAAATAATAACTTGGCCTTGCATTTATTGTCCTGGGAGCTAAACATGATAATATTTAAATGCCTTTTTTCCCCCATATGTTGACCACCTCCCTATGTTGACCAATTTCCTCCAGTCCCTTGGGTGGTCAACTTAAAGAGGTTCTACTGTACCTTTCAAGTGGTCTGGAAAGCTATTATAACTGTTAAGATTATTACTTTATTTACAGAATATCATGATTATACTCAACTGGTTTCCCATTCAATCTGTTTCTAAACACTTTTAAAAATATAATCCGGGTAACTGCCATGTTTTGATAATTGCATCATTCAGCTAGACATCAATGGTTTTAAAGTTGCGGAACTCTCCGTGACACCTCAGCTCGCCTTAGCTTTATTTTGTTTTGACAGTATTTTTCTCTTAATTGATGTGACAGAATTCTCTGACAAGAAGTTGTCCACTTGCTAATGATTCTCAAGCTCGCAGCGGTGCCCGATTTCACACTTCCTATGACAAAAGATACATCATCAAAACTATAACAAGTGAAGATGTAGCGGAGATGCACAATATACTGAAGAAATACCACCAGGTAATGTAATTGCTTGTTTTAAGGGGGTGGGTGGGTGTTAAAGAAAAAACACATGGTTGTTCATGTAATGTTTCAGGAAGTAGGAATTGAAACAGAGAGCTTTAACCAGGGCAGTTTTTTTTGTTAAATCAACACTTTACATACCAGAGTTTAAAAATGAGTATATGAAAGCAGTATATAAATATTGCTAATAATATATCTCTCCACAAAGAAAAAGAAACATGCAGAAGTTCAGATCTGCTACATTGTTCAATTTAAATTTGTAGGGTCTTTAGCATTAGTCTTCAGTCTGCATCTCCAGCAAAATGAAGGCCACATTTGTGTAATGGCCCACACTGTTATCTTAGTACTCTTGCTCTGTTTTCTTTTCTCCCCCTTCCCCCGTCCCGTTTAAATGTACAGTGTGAGTCCCTTGGGATAGGAACAGCTTGCTTCTAGCCTTTTTCCAGACATCAGTGTCTTGTGGGACACAGACAGAAGCATACTATCTGGTCATGTGCTCTGTGGTCACCCACTAGTTCTCCCTCTGTTCAGTGCTTTGAGAGGCAAATGCAGAATGTTTGCATTTGCATGTGCAAATTCCCCACATGTTCCAGAACCCACACTGCCAAGGGTGTCTAGAACACAGGGAGGAATTCTACTTTCATTCAGCACTTGTCTCTGTAGATGAGGACTGAGTGCAGGAAGAGGTGGGAGTCATGGTGCCATAACAGATGAAGCGGGCTTGTCTTAGTTTAGGGTGTATAGACTCTAATGATGGCCAATTGCCTTGCCTTTACCCCATTTTCCTTTGTCTCCTTATCTGTTTATTTAGATTGCAAGAGTCTTGAGTGTTTTTTGGACAGTACCTTGAGTTTAGGTGCTTAAGAGTATTATTAATAAATAGCTTGCTAGATACATTTCAACAAATGCTATTTCTGCCATCAACTCTGGGTATAAGAGTGATGAATGGTTTTAATACACAGTACAATCAGATACCAGGGAACAGGATAATGTGTGTGTGTGTGTATATACCTAGGCAAACCAAAACATACAGGAGTGGCAAAAACAAGAGAAAGTTGCACAGTGAGAATTTTATTGCATTGAAATTAGTTTAGGAAGCTTTTTTTTGAGTGCCACTCTTAGTCATGGAATATGTGACATTCTGATGAAGGAAGTACATCTAAACATGTCTGTAAAGTACATTTCAAAGTACTAAACATGCCTAAAGTACATTTCTTCAGTAGCTAAGGATTCTAACATAATTTCTGTTGGTGTCTGTTAAACATTTTTGCACATAGCTGTAGAAACTGCAACATATACTGTACGTGCCAGGTATATCCTAGTTACGTGAATCTTCCAAGAAGACATGTCAGGTAGTTGGAATTGGCTGTGGGCCTTTGTGGTGTGAGCGTAATTGTGCAACCTGTGGGTAGGTACAGAATTCTTGGTCATGTAAGACCACCCACATACTTGCTTGACTCTTGCTCGCTGTGGCTGGTGACTTCAGCCTGGGGGAATGGGTTGAGCAGGCAGGCAGCATGTGGTTCCATCCTGCCTTAAGGTGGCAGTCATCCACTCTCTCCTGAAAAAACCTTCAGTTGATCCCATCAATCTGGGTAATTTCCAGCCAGTCTCTAACCTCCCATTTTTGGGCAAGGTGCTTGAGTGGGCAGTGGCAGCCCAGCTACAGGGATTTCTGAATGAGACTGATTTTGATCTGTTTCAGTGTATAGAGTTGTGGCCCTAATGGGTAGCCATGGCCAATGACTCAGTAGGTCAAGGGAACTGCTAGTCAGCAAAGTGCTCTGTCTTGCATATGAATTTGCCCCTTTCTCATGTGCGCGCTCTCTCTTTCTCTCTTGTGCACACACTCATGTCTTTGCCCCCTCCAGCTTTCAAGCTCTGAAGCCCAAACCATTTGACATGTCTAGCTTTGATAGCCCCCTTGTTGCAACATCCTCTTAAACTCCCACCCAATGCAGACTAGCAAGGGAAAGAAGATGGAGCAAAGTCTCATTACCTTTCTTCAGCCTTAAGACTAAAACATCAGAGCAGGGATGGAGGCAAGACTCTAGAGCTGAGTGGATATGCACTAAGTGGATAATAGAAGGGGGGGAAACCAAGGAAGCAAAGGGAAGCCACTTTACAGACATACAGTTTCCGGAGGAGGAAAGGGGGGTCTTAAACACAGAAGATGACTTGGCCCAGAACTCATTGCTGGTACTGCCTCTTTTATTCTTCTCTACCAACACCTCATGCTGATTTGACACCAGAGTGCTCTAGCTCAGTGGTTCTCCAAGCTTGGAGGCTGCTGCCTGATTTATAAATGCCAAGGGTTGTGATTATAATGGTGATTGGGTAGCAGAGTGCTCTTCCCCGAAGTAGCAGCTTGTTTAGTTGCACCAAGTCTGCTCTGTTAGTTTTGCGGACCAACAAAAATTGGGTTATGACTCCCTGGTGGGTTCCAGATCCACAATTTGAGAATAGCTGTTGTAGCTCCTCCCACAGTATCTTAGAAGTGCTCCCTCTTGCTCAAGAATATCTACTTTGCTGGTTCTGATCTTATTGGGGAAGAGCTGACCTGAGTTTATATTTTGAAGTGACTCACAAAGAGTCTGACTATACTTCAGTACTGATCAACTAAAGCTTGATAGGTACTCAAGGAGATTTTTGTTTCTGGGGTACGTGCATGGGGGGGGGGGTTCATGGTACAAGACTTTGGTCATGTGTCTACTTCCTTCTCTGCTCTACTTTGACATTATTGTACAACTGAGACTTACAATTCTGAAGATTGTATCAATTGCTTTTAGTTCTAGGCATACAGCAGGCAGTTTATTAAAGGCACTATTCTTATCTCACGAACTTAATTTTTTAGAACTAATATTTTTATTTTCCAAGCCTATTTTATATTAAAACTCTAAATGTTAAACATAATTTAATTGCAGTGCAGTTATTTAAAACTAAGCAATTATCTGCAAATTAAAAGAACAGATTCAACACAAGATAATGGTTCTACACCTGCAACAGAAGATACCAAAACAGTACATTTTTTCCTCTTCTCCTTAGAACCTGCCTTATTGGTGGCTGAAGTACTCTTTGACAAATTCCTAGCCTTTTCTTTCATTGTATTCCTTTTCAGTCATGCATGTCAGTAAATGGTCTGATTTCAGTAGAACTTAAGGTAGAGTCTCACATACCCTTTTTTAATATGGCAAGATCTCTCTCTCTTTTTTTTCTTCATGCCATGTCAAGCATGTAGATGTATCCAGTGGAGGAGTTCATGGTCATTCCTGTACTATTGACATGCCAGTGAAAAATACTGATCGGACAACATGCATGGAAAAATTTCAGGTGGTGGATTTAAACATATGTGTAAATAGACCCATGTGTGTTTAGGCAGGGTGGCAGTTTTCCGTCAGTTTCTTGTACATTTGAACACTGCAAGGAGATTGCGGTTCTTATGTGAACACATTTTGCTTGTCCCAGTTTACTCTCTCTGTCTCGCTTACAGGTGACCTAATTCACTTTATGGCTTTTCACAGAGAAAAGTATTACTTGGCATATGTAATGAAGTGTGTGAATGGATGGATAGATGGTGTAGCGGTGGTGGTGGTGGGTGTGTGATAATTTTGTTATATATAAATTCACATCAAATACCTTTTATTATAGTAGGTCCATATCAAATGATAAAACCCAAGGTTTTTGAAAAGCCTTTTGAAATCTCTCTTGATACCAAATCACTATCTAATTATGTAGCTGTTGTCTTGCAAAGCTGGATATCTTGTGAAACATTGAAGGAAGGGGGAATGTAGCTGCAGTGGTAATACAGTAAAAATGATAATGGGTATTTGTGTAAACTCACTCTTAAACATGATGCAGCCTAAGTCAATCCATAGTCATTGGAATTAAAATCCACTACATTCAGCAATCACTACAGTATTTAAGTTTTTATAGGATTCCACACTTGGTTTCTTAGCAAATGATTTAAGCAGAGAGAGTAGGTGAATAGTGAGCTACAAGAGAAGGTACTCTTTGTGTCTAAGACCAACATAACATGGCATCTTATGTTAACAGTTCTTATTCTTTCTATCAGTTAGCATAAATTGCAAGATACTATTTTACAGTTTTTACTACATGGAGCAAAATGTATCAGGGGAACAAATTGTTGTGCTAAACTCCCTTTCCAAACTTGTTCTAGAGAATTTATGCCCACTTTAAGCTAATTAGTCCCCCACCCCAAACATAGCTAGCTCTAGTGGCATGCAAAACTACTGTTGAATTCCAGCACCAACAAGAAGGAAGCTGCCTTGCCTGTAGGGCTGCAGGGCCCCTCTCCCAGTTCTCAAAGCAGCTCTTCTAGGTACAGCAGCATTACCTTAGCTCTTTACCACTCAGCAGTCTCCATTCAGTTAGTCGGTTTACCAGGCAGTCATTAAGTTCGTTAGTTAGTCCATCAACTAGTCAGTCAGTCAGTCAGTCTTTCTTTCTTTCTTTCTTTCTTCCTTCCTTCCTTCCTTCTGCTACCCAAAGACTCTTCCTCCTCCAGGTTCTGCTTTTATCCCTGAGGGCCTTGTTGCCTCTAAGTGGCTGCAGCTGTGCAGCACACTCACTGCAGTTGAAGACCCTGGTGTTAACCCAGGGCTTCCCAGACCTTTCAGAGCAAGGGACCACTATTGACACCACACCCTGTCTCCTTGAGAGGTCTTGTGTGTTTCCACTACACTAATATGCCTTAAGTGACCACGCTGCAAATAAATTCAATATATTGTAAAGATGGAGCAGGTATTGTGTACCATAACTCCCCCACTCAAGCCAACTTGATTTCTAGAACTCTTGAATTAGAATTCATCTAGAGATTCAGGGCCCAATCCGAACCAGGTCTACTCAGAAGTGAGTCCTATTTTGTTCAATGGGGCTTACTCTCGGGAAAGTATTGTTAGGATTGCAGCCTCAGTCGTATCCATTTAGACTTGAATTAAGACCAATAATGAGAGAGGTAATCATTGACTTAGATAAACCAGGAAGATTATACTATCACCAATTAGAGGTGTGAATTATCACCATACATATTAAGTTATGCGTTAAGAGCCCAATCCTGTGCATGTCTACTCAGAACTAAGCCCCATTATAGTCAATGGTGCTTACTCCCAGGAAAGCATGGATAGAATTGTAGCCTTAATTATTCAGTTACAGTACCTTTGACCATACCTCTTGCATTCCATGGCCTTTTGCCCCATGATGATGCATGTACTCAGCCAGCAGAGGACAATACTTTAGTAGAAGCATGAAGTATGTTTTAGCTCCAAAAATTGAGTATGGGATATGCACATGTATCTTGATTACTGTTCATCCAGTTGCTAGACAAGCTAACACACTTTCAACACTGAAAGTGTAGTAGAGCTAAGACCATACAGATTTCTACATCACCCTAGTTATGACCTGTGATGTTCCAACAGGCTTACAGTCTTTGTAGGTTTATGATGATTGGCAGATCACCATCTTGTCAAAAGCGTCCTCTTAATGAAGCCCTCCATGCCCCAAGCTGTGAAATGATGAAGGTGAATTCAGAAAGAGCTCTGTATTTTAGCTTTGTTTTGGCTCTGTGGAATGCTCTTCTTCCAGATGTTTGGCAAAACCTGAGTATCTTATGAAACTATGCAACATTTTTCTGTCTGAGTTAGTGTTTGGTTGCTTGCATTAAAGAAAAATATCTTTTAGTCTAAATGCATCTGCGTTTGGATTTTTAAAAAGGCTTACTATAGAATACATTGTTCTTACTTGAACTCTTTAGGGCAGGATATTGATGGCAGTCTACATTTTAAAGAGATTCAGGCCTACATTAAGGTTTTGCATTGGTTTAAGTAGACTTGTTTTTATGCACTTTGACTGAACCAGTGCAACTTTTGAAATATATATAGCATCTTGAATCTCAAAGGGAAATGCTCTACTTTTGTCAAAATGTATATTGAAATGCTCTAGAGGAATTAGACTAGAATATGTTCAAGTCATCAAAGCACAGGACAACACAAAGAACAAAGTCAGTAGCGGAGATCACTGACATGAAGCCACAGTCTGAACAGCCGTGACAACTGCATAACTCTTGATAGACATTTCTGTGCACCTGAGATCAATGTAAAAAGATGAAGGTTTAAATTATAAATATCTGACATGGATAAGGTTTGGTGCTTTTATTGCTGCATAGTTCCCAAGGGCAACTTGTACAACATAGATGATATTGGTGGGTTTCACAGCTATGGAATAAGTTCTGATTCTCAATAATTTGCACAAATAACAGCCTTATCTGTCAGTGTTGGCATCAAGTAAGACAGCCTTGCAAATTAAATGTAACATATCTTGACCCTTGGAAACATCAGTAGCATTGCACCAAATGCTGTTGGGACCACAGAATGTCCCTGTCTCACTCTTTCCACTGTGCATGCATGTCAGTTGTGTGTGCCAAGGTAGCTCTGGTTTGGAGCCTGCTACCTCCTTAGGAACACGGCAAAGCCTTTTCATTCTCAGTAGCAGCAAGTCATTCTGCTCCAAACCACAATATCTCAACTAGTAGAAGGCATGTTTGACTCATTCTGCCCCCCCATCCATTGAAAGAATAGTATACTAAATCATTGCAGTGTCTTGTATGAGGAACAATAGAATAAAATTCTGCCATTGTTCCAATTATAGTCCCAAAGACTTCAATCTCATCCCAAAATGCAAAGGTCTGTGCACCAGAATGGTGTGAGGGATTTTGTGTAGTGTTTATATTATGCCTGGATATCTCTTAAATGTTTAGTTTAAGCTAAACTCATTTAGAGCCCAATCCTGTGCTTGGTGGCACGGCTCTGTACCACCGAGCACTGTCGCAAACGTGCTGTAAGGCATGTTTGCTAGCCTCACCGCCGGGCTCCCGCCCGTGCTAGCCCAGTGCCAGCTGGGGGGAGGCATGACAGGTAGAGGGCGGGGGGAAGGTGTGACAGGGAGGCATGACATGGGGAGGGGGGTGGGCTGGAGGTGTGCCGGGGGAGGGAGGGAGGCAGGTCCGCAGAGCTCTGCTACACAGGATCCAAGCCACTTGGGGAGGACTCTGCGTCCTACACGAGCGCCTTTACTTTACCGCTGACCTTTTGGTCGGTGGCAAAGTGATTAGCCCCATTGCGGGGCTGCTTACTTTACTCGGGGGAAGTGGATGAAAATCCCCTTCCCCCGAGGTATCTCCCGCGGTAGCCCAGGGCCAGGGTCTAGTAGAAGGGGGTAACGGGGAAAAATTGTACCAAGGCCCAGGGTCAAAATGGGGGCCCAGGAGCCAGAGGAGGGGGCCCAGAAGTTTCCTGGGATCTGACATTTTCCTATCTACTCAGGCTTGTTGCCCGTACAGGATGTTGGAGACACTACCATGACTGGGGATGCTGGGGACACTACGGAGCCACATGGGTGGGTAGACCTGGGCTCTAAAGACATTTCCAGCTGTCTCTACCCTTTCCTGCTTTGCCCCTCCCTGCCCTATTCTGCTCAACCATCACCATGCTCCCCCTCTCTGTTTCACCCCTCCCCCTTTGCAAAGGGGCCCAAAAGAAACTTTGTACCCCCTGATAGAATTCCTCTCAGAGTTTCTGCCCGGGATGCGCAGGATCGGGTGGCAGTCGTTCTCAGTGCCACCAAGCCTGGGCACCCCGGGTAGCTCAGGATTGGGCTGCCCATTTCCTAGTACTTTCAACTGTGTAATTCAATAAAATGAATTTTGAAAGTTTCCTAACTAGTTTTCAAATCTCTAGCTTACCTTTCTAATTCTTTGCCAGGTGTCATGCACAAAAATAGCAGTATTGTAGCAGCAGCAGTAGTAATAATATTAATAATAATATCTTGAAAGAGAACTTGAATTTAACTCATTTCTGCCCAGCCCACGGGTGTATACATTTGATCCCTGTTGCATATGTTGGGCAGAAACAGCTTCAGAAGCCCTCCATTTTGTTACATGCTAATGTATGGTGGATGCCTAGCTATGCAGTTGAGGTAACAGATTGTGTGTTGTTTTTTTTTGCAATATCCTTGATCCTTTTAGGATGGCTAATCATGCTTGCTTATTTAAAAATTCTGAGTGGAACCAGTGCAGCCGCACATGTTTTCTTTCTTGTAATGCTATCCTCTTTCAAAGATCGGATAAATGTAAGAAGAGTGCAGAGTGTATCTGTTTTGCAACATAGCTAGTTTAATCTTTTCATCAGATGAGCAACATGACTTGCTAAATAGTTTTTGTATTAAATTGTCAGAGAAATAAAATTGCACTGTGCAGAAGTTTGATAAAACAACTCATTGGGTAAGGACTTTCCAGACATTTGTATGGCAAAACTAGGTGGAAATGGGTCACCTCTAATACCAAGTTGCCAAGGACGAACGGTTCCTAGTCAAGGCACCAAGGAAAATAAGAAGTGTGAACAATAGACAATATTTTCTTTATTTTTAATAGTCATTGGACAGGATACTAATTCTAAAATTGTGTCAGAGATGGCATAGAGTTCCATATTGTTAGTGCACTAAGAAAAAACATACTGCTTTTTCATTTTAAAAGGTTTACCTTGCCTTTCTTGCAAAAGCAACCTACTTAATGTTCTAGAGATTTTATCAGGTAGATTTGTACTTTGCCAAATCTCCAATATAATTTCCTCTTTTAGGATCTTGAAGGAAGGGCACAGTCTCTCAGACTAAGAATTTATTTTTTTTAATAAATACAAGCTACTAGCCAGTGCAAGAACGAAAACCTATCTCTATTTCCTTTCACAAATTTTGGAATCTGGAATATACAGACATGCCCCAGTATCTGTGGGGTTTCCATTCCAGACCCCCTCCCGCAGATACTGGGGGTCAGCGAATACTGCAGGTGCCCCCTCACTTCCCATGTGCCAATTACATCACTTTAAACACTTACCAGGGTAAAAATCAAGCTAAGTGATTAAATGATATAATGGGTGCATGGGGGTGCAACCCCTCACCCCTGTGCGCCCCACCCCGCACACCCATTAAACTATTTTAAACACTTACTGGGGGTGCCTTCTTGTTTAAACAGGCTGCCTTTGCAACCAGGAAAGGAAGAGCAGTGAGGTGTTCTCAGAGAGGTGTTGGGAGATGTGAGCCCCCCCATTGACAGCACAGTGTGCCTTGTCAATTGTCAAAAAACTAATGATGTGCCTTTACCATTTTAGTGCCTTACCATTTTGCAAGGTTGAAAAAGGTTGAAAATTACTGCTTTAACCATTGTGGCTGCTTAAAGAGGTGGTGTCTGTCTGACTTCTCAGCTTTGATAAGAACTAGATCTTTGATAAGAACTAGAAATAATTGGGATGCCTCTTTCAATTAAGTGGCAGTTTCCTTCCTCACACATAATTAATGGTATAGCTTTGTTGCCCCTTGTTAGTTAAATTTTAATTTCATACCCTCATTTAGGTCTATTTTAGGCTTTGATCTCCTCATCAGGTAGCCTTCTTTATAGACATCCTTTCCCAAGAGAGAGGAATTGATTCACTTTCCTGGCCGCCTTCTTATCTTTTGCTGAAAATCTTCTTGGAGACTTGGGACTCTACTACAGCGGGCAACTGAGGAGCCAAGTTTGGGGATATTTCTACCTTTTCAACTAGGAGGGAATTAGAGGTTTGGAAAGACCCTCTAAGCTCCCTTTGGTCCTCACTCCTTAATTGACTCTGCTGAAACCATTGTGGGTTGTACAGGGTGACTTGGGGCACTGAACCATCTAAAAGAAGTGCCTCAGCTTAAAGTGCAAGTGATAGCTATCCTTGTCTCAGACAACTCCATCTTCTATTGCTAAAAACAATGAATGCCTAAATAAGTTTTCTCCTCACCTCTATGCCTTCAGAATGAGGTAGCAACCCCTGTTCTCTACAGCCTGAGCTTTCTTTCCCATTCTTTCTAAGACTTCATGCTATGTTTCGAAAACCTGCACTATCTCCCTTGGAAAACGTTTCGCTGACAAGTAACTTTCTGATTCCTCTTCTCCAGCCACCGCCACCCCCATCTGCTGTCTTGTCTTGGGATTCCCCAGCAGGCTGTAGATCTTTTCTCTTTCCTCCATGTTACCATTGCAACTCCAGACTCTCTAGTAAAGTTCACCCTTTATTTCCCCCCCTCTGTGTGTGTGTGTGTGTGTGTGTGTGTGTGTGTGTATGATTGTGTCATGCTATATAGTCAGAAATAGTATTGTTTATCTAGAATCTTAGATGATCTTTGTATAATTATGTTTGCTGCTACAAGTGGTAATTGTTGTTGTTAACAACTTTATCATTGCATGGTTTTTAATGAAAAATGTATATCAATTTTAATCTCAAGTTAGTTGGTTGGAACTGTTAAGAACATAAGAACATAAGAACAGCCCCACTGGATCAGGCCATAGGCCCATCTAGTCCAGCTTCCTGTATCTCACAGCGGCCCACCAAATGCCCCAGGGAGCACACCAGATAACAAGAGACCTCATCCTGGTGCCCTCCCCTACATCTGGCATTCTGACTTAACCCATTCCTAAAATCAGGAGGTTGCGCATACTCATCATGGCTTGTACCCCATAATGGATTTTTCCTCCAGAAACTCGTCCAATCCCCTTTTAAAGGCGTCTAGGCTAGACGCCAGCACCACATCCTGTGGCAAGGAGTTCCATAGACCATAGTTCCATAGAGTTCTCATTGTTTTGTCAATGAGTCACTTCCTATCCCCTCTTATTATGGTTACAGTTTATGGGTACATGCATTGCAACCACAGAGTATAATATCCCTAGAAATGCATGTTTGGGGGCATATCTAAATGCTCACTGCTTATATCTCCAGAGCACAGTGTACTCTCTCTCTTTCATGCACACAATCACATGAGCTAGAGTGGTTTCAGAAAAGAAAAATGTGAAATTCCATCTGTATAGTGGAAAGTTGACTTTTTAAAACTCTATGGCTGCAACCCTATCCACCCTAACCTGAGAGTAAGCCCCATTGACTATAATGGGGCTTACTTCTGAGTAGACAGGTGTAGGATTGGACTCAGTCATTTGTTTTGATTGCCTGTGGTTCTTAATATAACTGGAAGAAAAGGCATGGTGATTGAAATGTAAAATAGCTACTAGCTTTGAATGTGAAGTGGTGGTTGTTCTCTGTGGTATTTGTACAGGCACATGTAATGGAGTCCTCTGCATGGGCAGAACCAACCTTGGAAGCTTCCAAAGCTTTTCCGAGTGTTCCGCACCTGTACTCAAGCAGAGAGTCCCAGTTGCATGCCTGTGGTTCACAGTTTGTTAGTTGGCCCTGTCTCATTGTATAGCAAACAGTGTTACTTTGAAAGTAAAAAGTTCCTGTGCAGATGGGCATATTAACTTTTGCCTGGGAAAGGGGCACCTCATGGACACCTGCATCCATTGTAAAATGTTTTCTGAGTGGTCCTTGATGGGTTTTGTGTTGCCCCACTGGAGATGTTTGCCTTCTGTTGTATAGCACCCTGGGAAGGGTGCATCTAGAGACTTCTCTGTTGCTCTTGAGACCTATGTCCTGAGTCAATTTAAGGCTCTTGATTGGAAATTCAGCGATGTTAGCAAGGGAAGGCAGGGGCTGAGGGCACATATTATTTGGTGATAACAAATGGTCCTCTTTCTCTATGAGCCAGGAAGCTCCCAAAATGCAGCATTGTTTGCATGTCTGAATGACATAGTTGATCAAGGTGCAACTGTGTTGGGAGTTTTCAAAAGCGTGGGCTTCTTGCAAGTCAGCACAGGCGGGAGGAGTTGCTCCAGCAAACCAAAGTTGGTCTTTTTACACAAAGCCCAATGGGACCTGACGCTCCTTTTTGCTATCAGCCCACGTCCTAGGTTATGTTTTCCTGGCATGCACGCAGCACCGTGTACCAGTGTGCATATACTGTGTTAGGCAGTACAGTTGGTAGTGACTGTGGATAAGATGTTATAATCAAGTGAAGTGTCCTTAACCCATTTTTGCCCAGCCCACAGGTGTACACGTTTGGTCCCTGTTGCGTATGTGCAACGTTGGGCAGAAATGGCTTAAACTACGTATAGTTAAGAGTGTCGCCAAAGTTAAGTTGTTTGGTGGTATAAGGATGTTCATGGGATTAATCAGAGTTTCTCTTCTATGATCTGTAGTTTTATGTAACCATGACCCTTTGCAGGGTACAATAGAATTTTAAAAAAGACTTCACAGTTATGATAGCATTCAGATACACTTTGCAATTTTATATACCCTATTATGTGACTTCCTCTGCAAATCTATTTCTGTACTCTTTACACCTTTTACATAGATATTACTCTTCTGATCCTAGATGTTTGTGATCCCAAACTAGAAGTGCTTTATCTTACATGTTGCATTATATATGAGTGGATCCTGTTTAGAAGAAACAATATGGACAAAATCACTGGATTTCATTCTTAATGCAGAATTTCAAAGTTTATACAATTGCGTTTTATCTTTGTATTTTTCTGACATGTAGTCAGTTCTCCCATTACTTATTCTACTGTAATTAAAGTCATTGTCCCAGGATTTATTTTAAGGTTGCTTTGTATAACTAAATTATACTAGCATTCATCAAATGCCATTTATGTTTTAGCATCCTCAATAGTACTGTCTTGTTGGGCACTTTGTAAATGAGAAGAATAAGATAAAGGAGTTCAATCCCTGGTTGCCTTTTTAAAAAACTTCATCCTTAAAAGAGTTGATCCAGAGTACAGTGGGCCCTCCTTATCCACAAGTTTGGCACCTGTGGATTTGACCCATACAAGTGCCAACCTGCCCTTGAGGGCTTGCATGACCTGTTGGCTGTGACTGGAAGTGTCTTCTGGTCATGTCCGGGAGGTGTTCTGAGGCATAGGGAGGCTTCTGGTGACCTCCTGGAGGATCTTTGAGGGCTTTCCACAGGTTTAATTATCTGGAGAAATAAATATCCACGGGGAACCTGGATCCCCTGTGGATACTGAGGGCCCGCTGTATACAGAGTTAGAGGAGTAGAGGTAGCATGATTGCAAGACAAAATTAGTTGATAGTAGATATATTTGGATGGAGCAAAAAGATTCATTATAATTCAGTGCAGGATAAAGGACAAGGCACCTACTTCATCAGCAGAAAGCCTCTTCTTATAAACCTAAAGATATGAAGGTATTGCTGCTTGAAACTCACTGAAATAGAAGCTCTCTCTCTCTCTCTCTCTCTCTCTCTCTCTCTCTCTCTCTCTCTCTCTCTCTCTCTCTCTCTCTCTCTGTGTGTGTGTGTGTGTGTGTGTGTGTGTGTGTGTGTAAAGATCTGTTTTTAATACAATTTTATGAATCCCAGGCACTTCCATTGAGACCATGAAACCAATTACTAGATCATAAACATGCATTCCTGAGGTGGGAGAAGAGCAGTAGTCAGAATCTCCCAGTCAGAATCTCTTGTACATTTGGGGATGTATGGGGTGGATGCCCCCAAAAGAAATACCTGAAAAGTTCTTATGCACATGTGGAAGATACGGTGCTTTTAGAACAAGTTCTTCTTCTGGTTCCTCAATAAACCATTTGTTACCGTACTTCCCTCTATTATCTGAAAGAAAAGAATATTCAAAATGCTTGAATTACGTTGCTGAGGACACCACCTTATTGGGAGGTGCAAGCCAAACACTGTTCTTGATGCATACTACACACTGTGTTTATCTGAACAGAACATATCTGTTTTCATAGCTCCCATATATCTGCAGGTGGCAGGCTCCATCCTTTTTTGTGAGGGAATGCTGAGATCTTGGAAGTGACAGTACATAGTTTCTACCTGCTAGAAGTGAACTGTAATCATGAGGTGCAGATTTGAGGTGAGAACTAGCAGGGAAGGGAACTTGTAGGTAATGTGGTTTCTCAGTGTTTTTGAGAAACAAGTGTTGATGAAATACCCTGAAGAGATTCCAAATCCAATGGAGTTATTTTTGCTTTCACATTTCATTTCTGTGTTGAAATTCCTTCTTGAACTGTCCAATTTCCATACAACATGACCCACAGAGTCTATAATAGTTAAAAAATGTAGGTGCTCCAATAGATTCTTCTGAGCTTTAGTGTTTTGCTTATAATACAACTTTTCACAGTTATTTTAATGTGCTTCAATATTTATAGTTTTATTATTATTAATTAAAATTCTAACATATTCTCTCCCTGTCTAGTTTATAGTGGAGTGTCATGGAAATACACTACTTCCTCAGTTTTTGGGCATGTACCGGCTTACTGTTGATGGAGTTGAAGTATATATGGTTGTTACAAGAAATGTATTCAGCCATCGTTTATCTGTTTATAAAAAATATGATTTAAAGGTGAGCAGTTATATTTTCTTTGTGAATATTACAGTAATCTTTGCTAATAGTTTTTAAATGGTATGAATTCTGTTAAATACTTGGGAGGCTAGCTATGATGATACATAAAACAGAATCTAGCAAACAATTCCGTTAAACTATGATTGCTAAAATAGTTTGTGGCTTATCTACCCCCCCCCCCCCAAAAAAAAAAAAAAGAAACCTTCTATGGAAATAAGATAATTTTGAGTTGTGTGTGTGCTGTAAAGGAAGTGGCTTAGCAGAAGTGTGGTAGCTGAAAGTAAGATAAGTGCTAATGGTTGCAGTTAAAGTCATCTGAAGGGGATGGGAAACAGCTGAAGAGGCTCTCAATTACTACAGCTTACTTTGCATACAGGTTTTTGAGGTAATGAATACAACCACTTTAACGGTTAAGGCAAAACTCATGTATCTCTTTGATGCATTGGAATTATAAATGAAGGTTATTTTAAAAGTTGTGTTAAAGTAAATTTAGATAATATTGGAAGACAGAAAAGCCACAGTCAGCAACTCCTATTGCATATTAACTCAGTCAAATCTATGCTTGTAGTATTTCAGAACAGATTAATAACAAACTGACAGAAATTCGTTTATTGGTATCCTTCCTTATTTCCTTAACAAGCAAGGCCACAAACAAGGTATAGCAAGCCACAAAAAAAGTATATCCAAGTTAGAGACAGGGCTGAAATCCTATGCATGCTTATGTGGGTTGCATTGAACACAATGGGTTGCATTCTTTACAGCTCAATCCTGTGCTGCCCGGTGCAGCGGCACCAAAATGGCCACCACTGTAACCTGTGGGGCCTGAGCAGCCCACTCACCAGCCAGTGCTTCTTCAGCACAAAGGCCCAGTGCCAAGTGGTGCTAGCCTCTCTGCTGGTTCTCAATGCTTGTCGTTTATGGTACCGCTTCACGTGGTCCATCTATTTGAAGTACCAGAGGAAGTATCTGATGGTGACATCATCGTCAGTTAGTCTGGGTTGGCAAGACAAACGCAATGCAACAAACACCAGTATGATGCTCAGAGTGGACAGGAGGACTTTTTCAAGCGCAGATAAGCATGCTTTGGAGTCCTGCCCACAAAGCCCATCCTCCTAACGCTGTCTGTTGTCACGTTCGTGGTCTCGTTGGTGGGCGGCAGATGTCCAGGGATCCCTTGTGTACCATCGGATACCACTCAAGTACCACTGGTGATATCTGTACCACTGGTTGAGAAAACTACCATAGAGGGCATACTTTGAAAGTCAAAAGTTCCCAAGGGCAATCTCATTAAAGAGCTCTTACCCAAGATTAAGGCTTAGAATACCATTTTTACCTGAAGAGCCACCACCTGGGAGTATGCTGGACCAATGATCCGATGATGCAAGATAGCTTTGTATGTTTGTATAAAAAAGATGATTTATTTGTTGTTATGAATATTGCTTGAATATAATTATACAGATCTGAGTCTTTGTTGGATGTAAGGCCACAATTTGTTGCATTCTTCCTTGGGAGCAAGCCCCATTGAACCTAATGGGACTTACTTCCAAGTAGACATGCATGGGATTATGTTGTAAGTGTGCCTTGGAGAAATTGCTACTGTGTCAGTGGCATGAAGATAATTGGCATAAGGCAACTCTGTTTGGATAATTTATTTATGCAGATCTGTGGTCCCTGCATACTGCTAGAGCAAAGATTAACTAAGCAAAAGTACAAGCTACCATGCAACCACTTGCAACAAAAAACAAGAAATGTGGAAGTAATTCTGTGAGCACAAGGGGGCTTGAGACGTGGTTGTTAACCAAAATCCTCTGTGTCACAAAGCAAACCGCTTTTGCAACCTAGGAGCATTTTAAAAAGCAGTTTGTAATGCTGCTTGGGGATTTGCGGGTCAAAGAAAGAAAGGCAAACATTTCACCAGGCTTCTTGTGCAAGCCCCTGAGCAGCTTTTGAATTCTGGCTACTGTAAAGAACAGCTGCATCTTACTTGGCATCTCTGTGCTGCTAATTATCTCTAGATAGACTGCTATGCTTCTCATTTAAAAAAAGGTAGGCACAGCAGGCTTTGATGGCAGTTTCCTTTACAGATTAAGCCTTGTCTGTAGTGCTACACTGTTCTTGAAGATGATTTCTCTAGAGATTGATAGTAAAATTAAAGCTAATAGCAACAGGACAAGAAGAATCCAAAACTCCCAAAGTGAAAGTACCTTTGCTACAGGTCACGTGTCCTTGGTTTCATAGAGCTGCTGCTTAGATGTTTTAAATGACCTTTGTAAAAAACGAAGTGATTACAGTACTTTATTTAACGTCTTGAGTACTGCAACAGGATGTTTGAACCACATTGAAGGCATAGTACAGTATGTGTTGGGTGTATTTGCATAAATTTGTCAGAGGACTTGCATGAAAAAAAGCCTGCTAGGAGCTTCATGAAGTAAGCCTGTGTCAGTAGCACTTATGCTCCTGCATCTCTTTTTCCAGTAGTATAAATTTCATTTTGGACTTCGTTTTTCTATTTCAGGGCTCTACAGTAGCAAGAGAAGCTAGTGACAAGGAAAAGGTATGGAAAGCTTATATTTATTTGGTTACTTAACTTCACCTTTCAAACAGGCAGAATAGTGAAGACCAATGTTTCCTCTCATTTTTTGTTTTCCCCATTCTTGTGCAGAATGGATTTTATGTGCATCAGTGTCAAGATAATGGTCCAATGTAATACATCCAAGGAAATGAAAGACTCAGCCCTGGATTGCGGCCGGAGATGCTGTGAATTGCTGCCTCTCCGGCCGTGATTCGCAGCTGGACTGGATCGCACCCCCTCCTCTCTTACTTTATAAGAGGAGAAGATGGGGTTGGCCTAGAGTGGCAGTGTGCCAGGAGTTGCAACTCCTGTCGCTCTGCCTCTCTAGGCCTCCCCTTTCCTCTCCTCCTATAAAAGAGGAGAGAGGACCTGATGCTCTGGCCAAGCTGCCCCAGTAAGGTACCTTTGTTGTGCTGCCTCTCCAACAATTATTCTGGGCCACCCCCTGCTTCATCAGGAGGAGATTTTTTTAAAGCGAAAGAAGCTGGTGGAGCTGCTGGCTTATTTTGCTTTAAAAAAAAAAAGATAAATAGGTGTGGGGGTGAGGCTAGTGGTGCCTCCTCCTTAAGGGGTGGTGCCTGGGGCATTTGCACCCTTGCCCCCCCCAGATCCACCATTGTGATGTATGCTGCCAGTAACAGGTGTGTGTTTAAGTAAGTTTAATGAAAAAATAGTGACTTAAAATACCACAGCATTCCCTCATTAGCTTTGAATTACACTCTTGCAAACCTGACTTTATTCTTTTCTTGGAGGGCCCTCTGCCTTTTCCACAGGGAGCCCCTCCCTTTCTGTCTCTTCACTTCTTGCTCACAGTCACCATCATTAGGCAAACTAAAAGAGAGAGCAATCCATGAAATCTATTGTTCTGTGTCTTTAAATTTCTGGAATAAAAATATGCAAGGCTGTGATCCACACCAAGATGATGGTGATGAGTGAGAGAGGCGATAACCCTTTTACACTGGGCTATTGACCAAGCTCTTTGCCCTCTTTACCAGTTGAGGGGAGGGGAAAGGCAAAGCAGCAGAGGGAGGAAGTGCTAACCCCGCCCTTTCTCAGCACCCGCTCCCCATGTGGATCAGGTCCCTGCCACTGCCCCCCCCCCAATGCAGAAACACATGTTCTGAGCTGGAACCCCTTCCCACCCCGACTAACCTTTAGGTATAACTCAGGCAGTTTCTTCTCCACTTCTTCAGTGTTTGACTCATGGCAGGAATGCTAAGAGCCTGATGCTCTGGCCAAGTTGCCCCAACAAGGTACCTTCATGCTGCTGTGTCTGTGCCTCTTTCTTCCTGCTTTTGGTGCACTTTCCTCCCCCACTCATCAGGTAAAAGACACATGTGTGCAGATGGCACAGCAGAGGCACCTTCTGTGCAAGTGACTTATCCCCTTAAACATATTTTGCATATCTGTGGAGATAAGCTCTGGTCCTAAGGACAAAATCTTGCAACAAAACCACTTTTGCATGTAGGAGGTATCTTATACCTCACGTTATACCTCACGTTATTCCTCACATAACCTCAGGTTATGCAAAAAAAAGTGAAATGAGTTCTACAGATGATATCTCCCTCATGCAAGCAGAAGTCTGAGAATGTCTAGACAACCTTCATGTTCTATCACTGAGCATACTTCAACTTAAGGTACAGTCCAAATGTGCCATTGGGCCGACACAGTCCCTTGGGTCAGTGCAGCCCCTTGGGCCAGCGCAATCCCCGCCAGCCCAGGACTGTCGCAAACATGTCGTATGAGATGTTTGCGTCAACTTGTGAGTTGGGGAGGTCAGCTCAAGGGTGCACGCCAGCCTCCCTGGGCCCAGTAGGTTTGCGCTGGCCTTTCCAGCCCAGTGTGGGGATCTGGGGTGGGGGCATGGGGAAGGCAGGGGGGAGGTGTAGGGTGGGGAAGAGACGTTTTGGAGCAGGAGGAGGGGTGGTGGTGGATGGGCCTGTGGCTGGGCAGCAGGGAAGCAGGGGACGGAACCAGGATCCGTCACTTATGCCAGATACTTGTCCCGTTCCTGGGCAGCCCGGGGCAATTCCGGTCTGCTTGGATTTGCACCACCCCTTCAGGTGGCACAGATCCGAGTAGACCCACTGGGGCTGCTGTGGTGTGACACGGGGTAAGGGGAATTTTTTCTCCT
This sequence comes from Tiliqua scincoides, assembly GCF_035046505.1. Lineage (NCBI taxonomy): Eukaryota > Metazoa > Chordata > Lepidosauria > Squamata > Scincidae > Tiliqua > Tiliqua scincoides. The sequence goes on from NC_089825.1 coordinate 20,595,940, forward strand.
TGCCTCAGGCCGAGCCACAGCCAGTCCGAAACTTGCGCTGGGTACAGCTCAGCCCTACCGGCCTGCCTGTTCCAGTGCAAGTTAGGTTTGTGCTGCTAAGCATTTTCTTCTGCTCATAGCTCTTTGCCTGCAGCCCAGAGTTGCATTAAAAAAAAACAAACATTTATTTATTGTTGCACTGAGACTTCCACAGTGATGAAATTGTTGTTTTTGAGGAAGCTGGTATCAGCCCTTCCAAATGTCTTGATTTAGAAAACAACAAGCTTCAACACTTGTCAAATTCTGACATGTGGTGCTTTAATTTTCCTCTTTTCTTAATTTAGACACACTGACTTCTGCATTTGTTCATTCTTTGGATTATTTTGCTCTGTATAAACTGGACAAGGATAATGTGGAATATACAAGTCATTTGTCTATCATAGTTGTACTGCATTCTTCACTGTGACATAAATGTAGTAATTATAGCTGTTTGTACTGTCATTTACTGCTGATGTTCTGAGCCTATTGCCAGTAAGGAAGCTTCTACAACAAGCTTATCTGTGTATTTATTTCCTGGGATTTGCAACACTAAGTACTGACTTTTGCTTGGAGATTGTGCCATTGGCTTTTCTTTTTTTTATATATTCAGGAAGTAATTTTCAATTCAATTTTCAATTCGCATATCCAGTATGTTTAAGTGAACAAGAAAGGTTCTTAATAAATTGTACGAGCAACATTTACTACTTTAACCTGGCATACGTAGCATATTGTAAGTGTATCTCTTTTGTAATGCCACGTGATAGGACAGTCTTTCAATGCAAAGCCTTCTGAAGGAAAGGGCAAGGCTTTCTTAGGGCACTATCCTAGCTTGCGTTGGAATAGGCAAGCCAGGAGGCTTGCGCTGTATCCAGCGCAGGATTGTGGCCTGCAGTGGCTTAGCCAGAAGCAAGGGGAAACGTCCCCTTACCCCTGGGTAAGGGCTGCTGGCCCCAATGGGTCTCCTTGAACTTGCACCCTCCCTCCCCCCATGCCTACCTTCTTCACTTGAGTCAGCCCTGAGGAGCAGTACTTCTGATTTTGTTTTCCCCAATGTGCCAGTGACTGGTTCCCTTTCTTTCTTTCTTTCTTTCTTTCTTTCTTTCTTTCTTTCTTTCTTTCTTTCTTTCTTTCTTTCTTTCTTTCTTTCTTTCTTTCTTTCAATTTGCCATGGACCAACAAGCCATGGCTTTCAGACTAGCACTGGTCCGTAGATCACCAATTTGAGAAGAGGTTAATCCTTCCCTCTTCCTACCACCAGTGCACTTAATTTTTCTTCTGAAAATCACCCCCACAGCTGCTCATCTAGTTTGACCCTCGGTAATGTATGTTACCTCAACAAGTGGGACCTCAACAAGTGGGAAACCCTGGCCTCTGAGCGGCCCGCTTGGAGGCAGGCTGTGCAGCATGGCCTTTCCCAGTTTGAAGAGACACTTGGCCAACAGTCTGAGGCTAAGAGGCAAAGAAGGAAGGCCCATAGCCAGGGAGACAGACCAGGGACAGACTGCACTTGCTCCCGGTGTGGAAGGGATTGTCACTCCCGGATTGGCCTTTTCAGCCACACTAGACGCTGTGCCAGAACCACCTTTCAGAGCGCGATACCATAGTCTTTCGAGACTGAAGGTTGCCAATACAATACAATGTATGTTAGTCATGCAAATGTACTACTTAAGGAGCTTGCAAACAGTGCTTCTAGTGACAGTTTCAGAGCACCTGATAATGTGTCAGATACTGTACCTGTAAGCTACATCAGACCATGTCAGTCCCCCTGCTGATTTCACTAAGTCCACATGAGGCAGCCAAATCACCACATTTTAGTGGAACTTCTGCCAGCAAGTAGAATAAACAGATATTCTACCTTTGCCTCTGTCTCCAGTTGCTTTAGGAAACACTACCTGAAATATCTTGTATGAAAATAGTTTCTCTTAGTGACAATTTCACTGAAATTTCACACCATCTGTTCTGGGTTAGTGTGCCTATTTAAAGAAGTTAGAAGGCTGCCTGTCAAATGCTTGGTTTTATGTATATCAACACCCAGGGTACAGTGACAAAGTAAAAATGCAGACAAGTATACCTTTTGCCAGGTATCACTTGGTGCCTCTGAGTAGTAAAATTGTAGCTTCTACCAAGAGGTACAAATTCTCTGACTAGAGATTTACTCCTTGCTCAGCTACTGAAAAGCATTTGTATTTTTCAATGAATATTGACAATGAGGTAGTGAAGATGTTCTTATTGGTTTTTTTAAATACAGCTCAAGTAACACATTTCTTTATTTTGAATTCTGTAATTGATTCAATGTAAGCAAATCAATCACAGAAGCAAATTAGGGCTCTCTTAATGAGTGGGGAAAATATGTTACAGATGTGCGTGAATACAGAGTGAGGCTCTATTCCTTATGCTAGAAGTGATGTTCGTGCACTGTTGCTACAGCTCATTAATGCCCTCTTGTGGGTGTTAGTTTGCATCTTTGATAGCTCTGAATATTAAGTTCTTCTATGATCAGTCAGTATGTTTCACTGAAGATGATTGTTTGATTGCATGTCTCTGTTTGGGGTGGTCCTTTGGTGCTAGCTTTTGTCTGTCTGTCTTAGGCCAAAGAACTTCCAACGTTCAAAGATAATGACTTCATTAATGATGGTCAAAAGATTTATATTGATGAAGCCAACAAAAAGATGTTCCTGGAGAAACTTAAAAAGGATGTTGAGGTAAGAATGCTGTATGACGAGCTCTTAAATATAATACACTTTAGCCAGAAATGGGTAATCCTTAGAAGTCATGGACATGAAGAGCTGTAGTGTGCCAGAATGGTAAGTGTCGTTCACGAGGGGGGGGGTAGGGATTCACCGAAACCCCGGATCTGGTCTGTGGACGGGTTTGGTAGGAGCTGCTTTAGATGATGCAGGTATACACACCCGTGTTTTGCTATACCTGAACTTTTCACAGGAAGAGAATTATGAAGCCGGTTTCTCAGAGAAGTCCTCTAGGTTTTGCCTTTCAAGGCCTGTTTTTGCATGTCTTCCCTGGGAAATAACTGCATGCGTTACTAATCTCCATATTGTATTTTTTGGTAGCTTAAGACAATGAGCATTCCTGATTCCTTTAAATAAGTTTTTCTTCAATCCTTTTAGCCTTGCAACCCACCTTTGGTGCGGAGCTCAGCAACCTAGACATTTTGGCAATGGCAGAGTGATGATGTCATCGCATCACTGCCAAAACTTCCAGGTTGCCAAGATTTAGGTTTTTTTTAATGTGAAAAACCTATAACTTCTACTATATTTCCCGCAGAAAATTTGTCTCTTCCTAATTGGACCTTGAATTCACTTTCTAGTTCCTTGCTCAGTTAAAACTCATGGACTACAGTTTGCTAGTTGGCATTCATGATGTGGAGAGAGCAGAACAAGAAGAGGTAGAGTGTGAAGAGAATGATGAAGATGAAGGAGAAAGTGATGGAGCTGCCACAGTTGGAACACCTCCAGACAGTCCAGGGAATACACTGAACAGTTTGCAGCCTTTGGCTCCAGGAGAATTTGATCCAGCCATTGATGTTTATGGAATAAAATGCCATGAAAGTAAGTGGTTTTACAGGTATTGATTCTTGCATCAGAATCTCCAAGCCATAGAAAGAAAAACCACATAGAGACAAAAAGGCCATTATGAAATAAGATTTTTTTTAGCTGTTTTTGTTTAGCACAGCTAAAGTAGAATAGGAGATCTCTGTTTACCTCTGATCTATCTTACTATAATGTTAATATCTGATGTTGTTTGAGAACACAGAATACAGTTCATGTGTAAAACAAGTAGATATAAGTGGTTAAAACAATACTGTACTGCTGTGCTGCAGAAAGAGAAATTCCTAATTGGAAGTCTAAAAGGAGATGTTTTTGTTTGGAAAGGCTGTTCACTGAACATCACTGATGAGTAAACCACTGCTTACCAAATAAACAAATTGTTGCTTTGACATACACAGACTGGCCCCCATATCCTCAGATCCAGTATCTGCTGATTTAGTTACCCGTGGATTCAGGGACCCCCTGCGCCCTCTCCCCCCCCCACATACCCATTAACATTGCTGAAAGGCTTACTCATAGTGAAAATGTTCTTGCTTGAATAGATCGCTATAAGCATTCAAGCTAATAGTGATGCTCAGATGGGCTGCTGACAGCCTGAGTGCTTGAAAAAAACTAGATCAATGCTAACAGAAAACAGGAAGTTAACTACTGTAGTATTTTGGTGAAAATTTTCTTGCTTGTACAGATTGCTATAAGCATTCAAACTTATAGAGATGCTCAAGCACCCTGCCAGCAGCCTAAATACTTTAAAATACTACATAGATGCTATCAGGAAGTAGTTAACTTCCTGTTTTCTGTTAGCATTGATCTAGTTTTTTTCAAGCATTCAGGCTGCCAGCAGCCCATCTGAGCATCGCTATAAGCTTGAATGCTTATAGCGATCTGTTCAAGCAAGAACATTTTCACCATGAGTAAGCCTTTCAACAATGTTAATGGGCATGTGGGGCCGTGGAGACAAGGTTCCCCTGTATCCCTGGTTTCCATATCCATGGGGGCCCTGGAATACATGGAACATACAGGTGGGCCCCCATGGATACAGGGGTCCACCTGTATTTCAAAAGCCTACTGTCTTTGAAAATATTTGGCAACTTGCTTAATTCCAGGCTTACTTTCTAAAGACAATAATTTGTCTCAACACTTTATCTCAGCAGGGGACCCAGAATGGTCATTGAAGATCTCAGTACATACTGGTGGTCCTGCACTAATGTAGGATCTTGGCACCCAGGCAGGTTCATATGGGAGTAGGTGGTCCTTGAATTCTATTAGCAGGGCAAAGACCACTGACTGCCACTAATTCCATATTTTGGTTTATTCCAGCTTCCTTCCATATGTATGATAAACCTCCTAATTGTAAAATTTATGTATGAATTTACTTGTATAAATTTTTTTATTTTTTTTTGCACAGATGCTCCCAGGAAGGAGGTATACTTTATGGCCATCATTGATATTCTTACTCATTATGATGCAAAAAAGAAAGCTGCCCATGCTGCAAAAACAGTCAAACACGGCGTGAGTGTCACTGATGTGGATGTTCCAGCTTCATAATTTATCTTCCAGTATTAATCCATAAAGAAATGCTTTCAATCTCTGCGGGCCAAGCTAAATGAGACCTAGAAAATCCATGACTGGATCTACCAATGTTTGTTTGTTTTTTTAAAACTAGCAGAGCATAGAGGTGGGAGATCAGTTCACACTGAAGTGAGGGTTAACCCTTTCACCTCTGTGATGTATTCCTGATCTGAATAAGGAATTGGATATTTTTTTCCCTTCTCCCCAACTGGGGAAATAGTTCAGGTATGGTCTCCCATGCCTGAGTTAGTTTAATCCTGATAGAAGCTTTGCAAACACTGTGGAGGTTTGAATGGTTACTCCTTTTTATTATTAGCTGAAATGTAATTACAGGAGGCCGTTGGTATCTACGGGGGATCTGTTCCTGGACCCCTCTGCAGATACCAGTTTCAGTGGGTAATGAAAGTGGAAATGATAAGGCCTTATGGACCTCAGAGGCCTCCCATAGGTATCTGGAAGGCACGTCTGGTTTTCACACCTTTCCACGCCTCAGAAAACCTGTGAGTTTCTGACGCCTTCTAGATGCCCTTGACGTCAACATCCTCTAGACATGGGATCAGGGCCCACTGTAATTGAGTGATCTTCTATTTAATGATCTTCTTGTCAGCAGTTTGTATATTTATACAGATGGCAAAACCTCTAATTTACAAAGCATTCTTATGAAAGTATTTAGTTTAAAAATATATGCCCTCCCATCAAACAATTCTACTATGAATGGAGCTGGAGGAGCTTGGGCAATTGGCTACAGCTAGCAAATATCACTTTAAGCATAATCACTTCTTGGGAGGGGGCGCACCAGACACGCTGGATTACTTGATCAAGAAGTGTATCTTGTGTGTTACCTTTTTAGTTCTCTTCTTGTTAATTCTTCAACGTACCTCAGCCAGGGCCTCTGAGAGGAATTTTATCAGGGGGTACAAAGTTTCTTTTGGGCCCCTTTGCAAAGAGGGAGGGGTGAAACAGAACCGGGGAGGGTGGTGACAGGCAAGCAGAATGGGGCAGGGAGGGGTGAAACAGGGTAGGGGGAGGGTAGAGACAGCTGGAAAAGTCTTTGGAGCCCATGTCTATCAACCCATGTGACATCACTGGTGTCTCCAGCATCCCGTGCAGGCAACAAGTCTGAGTAGATAGGAAAACATAACATCCCAGGAAATTTCTGAGCCCTCTCCTTTGGCTTCTGGGCCCCCCTTTGGACCCTGGGCCTGGGTACAAATTACCCCCTTTATCCCCCTCTCCTAGGCCCTGACCTCAGCCCTTGTATGTGATATTTATCATAACACATGCATAGAACTGCTTCTCCACCCACTGTTTCATGCATCTGATGAAGTACCTCTTTCGCTTGTGAGAGCATGTTTCATGATAGACCAGTTAGACTGTAAAGTGCCACAACCTTTCGCAAGCCTTAAGTGCAACCTGTTTCATTCTTCCTCTTTTATTTTCAGGCTGGTGCAGAGATTTCAACAGTTAACCCAGAACAGTATTCAAAGAGGTTCTTGGACTTTATTGCCAACATCTTGACGTAACCTATCATGTTCTGTTGGACAGATACAAGGTCTGGGAACAGCAGCGATGGCTACAAGTGTGTAAAGGATACAAGCTTCTTTTTAAAAGGAACTCTAAAGTGCTATCTCGCAGAAGGCAGCCCCCTTGTTTACATCTGCTGGCAAAGATGACCGACTGGGGTGAAAAAACTTGCTTTTAACAGCTGCCTGATTATGCCCAGCATAGTTCTAGTTATTTCTGGAGTGTATGTGTGTGTATGTGAGAGTGCACGCGGTTGTGTGTGTGAGTATACAAAACAAAAATACAAGTATAAATTAATTAACTAATTAAAATAGATCAGCTGTTTACTCGGTGTGCATTGCAATGACGACACTCCATGGAAATTAGCTGAGATGGGATGAATGGGCAAAGGAGCTGGGGTGGGGGGGGAGGACAGGAAGAAAGGCATATACGCATGTTAAGTTCTTGTTGGTTTAAATGGTAAACTGTGGATCAGTTTTATATTTTGAACTGAAAGATGCAAGACAGTATTGGTGGCGATGACGACAATGACCTTATGCGAATGTGACACTTAACAACCCTGCATGTTGGCACTTCTTAAGAATAATGATGACGTATGTTCTGTGTGCTGGAAGCTTTCTTGTTGGCATCTTTGCTTTTTATTTTCTTTTGTAAAATTGGCCCCTCACAACAGGAAATATTCTTCCAGCAACTAAGATGAGTCTCAAGTTTTACAAAGCTGTAGCGCCATAATCATGCTGTGTGTGGTTTTTGCAAAGAATAAACATCTATTTCTGGGGGTGGGGGGCAGGAATAGAATATTTCATTGTCTTATTACACAACAATTTTACACTGTGTGTTTTATCGTATAGGAACTGATTATGCTACCAAAAAATCAAATCAAATATGCTTTTTAGGGGAAAAAATGCATCATTTTGGGCAATATTAGCATTATCTGACATAATGCTAAGGCAAGGAGTTGGACTAGATGACCTATTCGGTCCCTTTCAGCTCTATGATTCTATGACATGGGAAAAAAGGCATAGGAAAGTCTGTTCTATAATTGATAAAAAAAAAGACGTCTAAATGCTTACATTGCGCTTTTAAAATATTTTATTAAAATGATCCCTCTTCTTTTAAAGCCCTAAATTTTTACTGTTTACATTCATAGGAAAACAGGGATGCTTTGGCATTTGTGCACAGTAAGTGAATCTGAAGTTTACATGTAAAGTTATTTTGCAGTACAGATGAAGTAATTTCTTGAAGTGTAACATGCAGTAATGTTCCTGTGAATGTTTTCATTCACCTTCCTGATAGAAAAAAAATATATTTTACAGTACAGTGACAGATTGTTTCAAGGTATTTTAGGTGGTTTTATTATCGTAATTTGCTTGGCATTTCTCCAAATCACGTTGGACAATAAATTGCCTAAAAGTGTGCTGCCAGCAGTAACCTATCTTAAAAAATTTTTTTAATTGGTTTGAGGGACAAAAGGCTCTAAGCTTCAGAAAAGACAGAATTAGATGTGCTTAAAATTATCTATTCAGTACTTGTACACTGTGCTAAAATTGTGCCTTTAAAAACAAATTCTTTGAAGCAGACGTTCATAGACAACTCAAAAACATCAAATCACCCTTTCCCTCTGCAACTTCTAGTTTATCCCAGGAGTGCCAGGTTGTCTTCTCCAACAATGTAATGCCAGTGCTGTTAAGGCTACATCTGTGCATAATGTATGTAGTGTTGACTGCAGAAAACTTTGAGAAGGTAGCAACTGATCTTACTATCTTATTCAGCCAAAGGCAACACCATCCTTGGTCCTCTGTACATTTTTTTTAACACGATTATGTTACCCTTCTAGTGATGTTAACAGTACTGTAATGTATGTGTATACTTCTGTATTTTTATGTATTTAAGTTGATAACTGTGGCTTGATTTTTATTACTTTTGTCCCTTTCCCCATACATGCACACCCATGATCTCTGGCACCATGTGAATGTTCTATTTCTTAAAAATAAAAAAATCACAGTGGCTTCTAAGGCAGGATAAGACTGCAAGAATACCACTGGGAAATGATGAGGTACACATTGCGTTTAAAAGAGTAAATATTCCATTGTGGCCAATTAGTGTATGCTTTTTTATGAGCTAACGACAAAGCCTTTTTTTCTGTCTGTAACAGTCCTTGTCATTCATTACTGTTGATAAACCGGAGGGGATAAGGAAGACCCGCATTGTATTGCCTAGTTCTAAAAACACACTCCAGACATGAGTAAGGCTTTATAAAATAAAGCACTTTTGACTTGCTAGGAAAACCCATTGTCACTTTATTTCTACTGTGTGCAAGTACTTTGGCAAATTAGTTTTGAATACTTGCTTTCCAAACATATAACTTCGCTAAAATCACAAACAGAAACTTTTTCACTGAACTGATCACAAAAGAAGCTTTTTCACTGGACTGCAGTAAAATCTACACACACAGTCGCACAAACATACACACACCCTACATATATGTCTTTGTCTGATTGGGAGGGTACTCTATTGATCCCACTGTCAACAGGGACTCTGCCATTTTCTGAGTCAGCACCCTCTGTGTCTTCCATTCTGACATTTTTGGTTCCAACATCACTCCCATTGGTTCTGAAGCAAAAAAAGTGGCTCAAAAAAGGTGAAAACGCTGATGGGCAGCCCAGTCCTAAAGTTGCCGTCAGTGCCGGGTGCAGTGGCACCAAAGTGGCTACCGATGCATCCTGTAGTCCAGCAGCAGCTGCCGGAGGTCACAGACCCACAATGGGGCTTCTCAAGTTTGTGTCGGCTATTTTGCCCATGCAGAGTTGAGGCTCAATGTCAGGCCTTCCTGTCCAACATGGAGTTCAGGATCAAGCTGATCCCTCCCACCAACCTCTCCGGTTCCTCCCAACCCCCTGTCCCAATACTACATACTGCCAGCTGCCATTGTTGGAGCGCTGGCTAGCCCTCCAAGCGGCGCTGAGGCTCAGTACTGACTGGCGCTGGCTCAGCACCAGTGCCCCCTCCTGTCTGGGTGCCGCAGACATGCCTAAGGTGCTAAAAGAGCTCAGGATTGGGCTCTACAAAGTCAACCAGTAAACACAGGGGTAAGGGCTCCCAAAAGTCTATCAACCCCAAGAAGAAAAGTAAAAAGAAACAGAAATCTTATAGTAAGAATGCTGAGTCCCAAGTCAACACCTTTGTCTCCACTATCTTCCTTATCATGGTTAGTACAGACTATTCTCAACAATCTATATTCTAGAAATTGTATTATGAGCTCCTGTTATGGCTCACTTATCGATAACAGAGCCAGCCACTCCCTGCCCATCAATCCAGAGATAGCCCTCTGCCCCTTCAACACCATCTTCTTGGATCCCTTGCCCACCCATTTTAAAAACCTCACCCTGGAAGTAAGATACCACACAGAGAACTTCCCATTTGATAGGAGTCTATCTTTAGATCATATGCAGAAGATATTAGGAAATATGTTCAGAAAAGTGCTTGTTGCCATTCTACAGGCATCAGTCTAAGCCAGTTGTTCGCAAACTTACCGTGGTCACAGTGCCCTTCTTTCATGGTGGCTTCTTCTTCTGGGCTTCCTAGGTGTTATGTATGCAAGTTATGCAGGAGCGAAATCCTTCATAACTGATTGGCCCAGACTTATGGCTGGCCAATCGGCTGATGGATCGGAATCCTACCATCCGATTGGCCCTCTGGTGCAATTGAAACATTAACTAATCATGGGGAGTCTGGGCGGAGCTAAACGGTATAAAAGCCAGGGGTGTTTGCCTTGTGTCAGATTCATTGCCAGGTCCTGTTCTGAAGATGGAATAAACATATTGAGCTGTTCTCGCTATGCCTTCCTTTATTTGCATGGACCCACTATATAATACTAGGTGTCACCATCTTGGATCACACGAGGTCTCAGTGATCTAAGATGGCAGCACCCAGGAGGCCGAGAAGAAAGAGGCCTATGGGGACAGCTCACTGCACCCCTGTGAGTCTCCCATGATGCTCTGAGGTGCCGCAGCACCTAGTTTAGAAATCAGGTCTGAGTCACCCTGACCAATGCTTTTCCAGGACCCAGGCAGCTGCTCTTGTCCATTCAGTTCTGCTCAGTCATACAGAAAATTAAGCAAAAGTTGGTTTCTACTCATTGCAAGCTATCAGGCAACTCCACATGCACCTGAGGCAGGGCTCAATCCTATCCAATTTTCCAGTGCTGGGGCAGTAGTGCCAGTGGAGCATGTGCTACATCCTGTGGTGGAGAGGCAGACAATGGGGACTTCTTAAGGTATGGGAACATTTGTGCCCTTTCCATTGGACTGCATTGTGAATACATCGGAGTTGGAAAGTTGGACTGGATTGGGCCTTCAGACACCCCAAAATTAAGCTCCAGACTTCTCAAGTTTTTCCTTCCATGGTGTCAGGGGTCGAACCCTTGTCCGACCCCTGCCTTACCTGGCTGCAGGCCAGGGGCAGAACTGCCTGGCTATAGAGCCAACACCACCTCTCCAGCTGACCAGGTAAATCATAGGGCAGCTGGGTGGGAGAGACCGTCCCCCCAGGGTTCACCTGACCTGAGCAGTGAGCACGGCTGGGTCACCATTAACCACCAAAGAGGAGGGAAGCAGGCCAGGGTCAGGGCCCCTTTAAGCCTAGAGAGGGAGGAAGGGGAAGAGCCGAGGGTGTGGCTGGAGAGGATAAAAGCAGGAGGCCTGTGATGACAGGCAGTTCTGGAGAGGGAAGGCTGGAGCTGGAGCCCCTGCCTGAAGACCAAGGGCCTCAGGTCCTTCCTCCAGGGAGGAGGACAAGGGTGTCATGAACTGACCTGACTGACATTGGCCTGCCTGATTGCTCTCCTCCTCTCTCCCCAGGCATTTCCAGCTTGCTGGGCTTGCCAGAGGCGCGAGCCTTTGGCGCGAGCCGAAGGGCAAGAGCCAAAGGGCTCTTGGCCCGTGGCTCTTAGCCTGGGGCTCGTGCCCGGAAGATCAGGTGCCCTCTCCGTCAGCGGACCAACTAGCAGTAGTCGGATACCCTCCCCGTCAGTGGAGGCAGGGGAGAGAGGAGCAACAATTGTTTTTACAGCAGAGGATCCGCCTGCAGGCCAGTTTCAGAAGGCGGGCCTCGCCACATGTGTGTGCTCTTAGGAGGGAGCTCAGGGGAAGGGAAGGGTGCCACTATCAAGAGAGTGACGGGCCAGGGGAGATATGGCGGTGGGGGTCGGACAGGCCGTTACAGGAGAAGGAGAGTTAATCACAGGCAGATCATCTCCCCTTCTGGTCCCTCCCCCAATTCTCGGATGCCTGGTGGTCTTGGCGGTGAGTCCCTGGATCTGAAGCTGCTACTTTTGAATGCCAGGTCGGTGAATAATAAGACCTGTATCATCCAGGATTTGATTCTGGATGAGAAAGCCGACCTGGTATGCATTACGGAGACCTGGCTGGACGTAGAGGGAGGTGTTAGTCTCTCTGAACTTTGTCTGCCAGGCTTCCAGGTGTTGCAGCAGCCAAGATTGCAGGGACGGGGAGGGGGAGTTGCAATGGTCTATCGTGAGTCCATCTCCCTCACCAGGTGCCCTGTCCAGCAGTCTGCTGGGTTCGAGTGCCTGCATGTTGTGTTGAGAGGACCGGACAGGATTGGGATTCTGTTGGTGTACCGCCCGCCCTGCTGCCCAACAGTCTCCCTGCCTGAGCTGACTGGAGTGATCTCGGGGGTGGCATTGAAGGCCCCCCGCCTGTTAGTGCTGGGGGACTTCAATGTTCATGCCGAGGCCCCTGCGGTAGGTGCAGCTCAGGATTTCATGGCTGCCATGACAACCATGGGCCTGTCCCAGAAGATCTTGGCCCCGACACATACTGCAGGACACGTGCTGGACCTGGTGTTTACAGCTGGGCATGGGGGCAGTGATCTGGATGTAGAGGAGATCAAGATCACTCCGTTGTCATGGACAGATCACTTCCTGGTAAGGTTTAGGCTGTTTGCGAATTCCTACCTCTGCAGAGGCGGGGGACCGTTTTCTATGGTCCGCCCCCGGAGGCTAATGGATCCTGAAGGTTTCCTGAGGGCTCTGGGGGATTTCCCCACTGCCAAGACTGGCGTCTCATCTGAGGCCCTGGTTGATCTCTGGAACGGGGAAATGTCCAGGGCAGTGGATGAGATTGCTCCGGAGCGACATCTGCCACGTCGCAGACTCGGAGCGGCTCCTTGGTTCGCTGAGGAGCTGCGACTGATGAAGCGGCAGGGCAGGCGTCTAGAGCGACGGTGGCAGAAAACTCGTGATGAATCCGATTGGACACGGAGTAGAGCTCATTACAGAGCCTACTCCGTGGCGGTGGTAGCAGCGAAGAAATCATTCTTCTCTGCTACCATTGCGTCTGCTGATAGCCGTCCGGCAGAGCTGTTCCGTGTGGTGCGGGGCCTCCTCCATCAGGCCCCGCAAGTGGACCAGGAGGAATACATGGTCAGCCGCTGTGATGTGTTTGCGCAACATTTTGCAGATAAAATCGATCGCATTCGTTATGACTTGGATGCCACATTGACAATGTCTGATGATGTCCCCTGGCAACTGCTTGTCCAGTGTTGTGGGATTCTTTTCAGCTTGTGCAGCCTGAGGATGTGGACAGACTCCTTTGGAGTGTGAGGCCGTCTGCCTGCCTGTTTGACCCTTGCCCAGCTTGGCTGATAAGAGCTGCCCGGGGGGGACTGGCTGAGTGGACGGGGAGGGTGGTCAACTCTTCTTTGGGGGAGGGGACACTGCCGCTTGCTTTGAAGCGGGCAGTGGTTCGCCCCCTCCTGAAGAAGCCCTCCCTGGATTCCAATGTGTTGAACAACTATCGGCCAGTCTCCAACATCCCGTTTCTGGGCAAGATAATTGAGCGGGTGGTGGCGGCCCAACTCCAGAGGGTCTTGGATGAAGTGGATTATCTGGATCCTTTTCAATCTGGTTTCAGGCCGGGCTTTGGGACGGAAACTGCCTTGGTCGCCTTGGTGGATGACCTACGCCGGGGACTGGACAGGGGGAGTGCGTCCCTGTTGGTCCTGCTGGACCTCTCGGCGGCTTTCGATACCATCGACCATGGTATCCTTCTGGGCCGATTGGCCGAGTTGGGAGTTGGAGGCACTGTTTTGCGGTGGTTCCGCTTCTACTTGGAAGGTCGGTCCCAGATGGTGGTGCTGGGGGATGCCTGTTCGACACCCTGGCCATTGAGGTGCAGGGTGCCGCAGGGCTCAATTCTGTCCCCCATGCTATTTAATATCTACATGAAACCACTGGGAGAGGTCATCCGGGGGTTTGGAGTGGGGTGTCATCAATATGCTGATGACACCCAGCTTTATCTCTCCTTTCCTCTAGACTCCAGGGTGGCGGTTGAGGGCCTGGAGCGCTGTCTGGAAGCAGTGAGGATCTGGATGGGGGCTAACAAGCTGAAATTAAATCCGGATAAGACAGAGGCTCTCCTGGTTCGGAAATCCTCGATGCAGGTGCTGGATTATCAGCTTGCTCTGAATGGGGTTGCACTCCCTCTGAAGGAGCAGGTCCGCAGCTTGGGGGTCCACCTGGACTCGCAGCTGCTCCTGGATTCCCAGGTGGCGGCTGTGGCTAGGGGGGCCTTTGCTCAGCTTCGGCTGGTGCGCCAGCTGCGTCCGTACTTGGATCGTGCAGACCTGGCCACGGTGATCCATGCTACGGTGACATCGAGGTTAGATTATTGTAACGCGCTTTATGTGGGGCTGCCCCTGAAGATGGTTCGGAAACTGCAATTAGTGCAGAATGCGGCGGCCTGTGTGGTCACTGGAGCTAGGCGGTTTGACTCTGTCAGCCCGCTTCTCCGGGGGCTACATTGGCTGCCCATTCGTTTCCGGGCCCAATTCAAGGTGCTGGTTTTGACCTTTAAAGCCCTATACTGCTCTGGGCCAGGTTATCTTAGAGATCGCCTACTCCCGTACAATCCGGCTCGTCCTCTCAGGTCATCAGAGAAGGCCTTTTTACAAGTGCCGCCGCCTAAGGAGGTACGTGGGGCGGCGGCAAGAAATAGGGCCTTCTCAGTAGTGGCACCAATGTTGTGGAACTCCCTTCCCCTTGACTTGAGAATGGCTCCCTCTCTTGAGTCCTTTCGGCGAGGCCTGAAGACTTTGTTGTTTAACCAAGCCTTCTGACGTTCTGGCCTTTTTAACATCTTTTATATATTTTTAGTTGCTTTTTTACAGGCCCGATTCCTCTAAGAACTGCTGTTTTATGCTCTTTTATTCTGACTCTTCTGACTACTGTTTTTATGGGTTCTGCTAATGTGTTTTTAATATGTTTTTATCTGTGAAATTATGTTTTAATTTGTTTTATATGTTGTTAGCCGCCCTGGGTCCCTTTTTGGGAGAAGGGCGGGATAAAAATAAAGTTTTATTATTATTATTATTATTAACCCCCTCCCCCTGGCTTGGTCTGAGGCTTCCCCTGCAAGGAACCCCAGGGAGTTGGACACCCCACCCAGGGCCTCCATGAGACCATCCAGCTGACCCTCGGCACCCCACCAGATGACACCCTGAGAACCCCCCCTTTTCAGGGCAACCCTCACACATGGTAAAAAAAAATCACCATTGGTCACAGCAAAACCAGAGGACATGTTCCCCAAAAGCTGAGCAGTGTGTAAGACAGTGTTGTTAGAGTCATTGTTGATTCAATAGGCAAGAAACATGTTGATCGGCCCAGAATGTAACCCAGTTACAACTTCAGTACCATTCATTTTGGATTAACTCCTACACTTGAGGTGGTATCCAGTGGTGGCCAAGTGGGTTTTTCTGTGTTGATGTTTTCATTATTGCCTAGTTCTCTGCCTAGTGATGCAGTTGTAGCCCCTGAGCTCCAGAATGATCCTTGATTCAGATTTTCTGCATCTGCACCTTAACGCTTGCACACTGCAAGATTTATTAGATGTGTCTGAGTCCCAGGCACAGTCTGGAGATGACAGATACCAAAAAGGGTTAAATACAAACCCCTCCTCCTTGGGAAGAGCTACTGTTGTAGAAGGGGATACTGAACTTGATGAAACACAGAGCACATTTGGTCACACATTTGTTTCTGCTGCACAAATGAGATGCTGCAGCAGGCTGATATGACATTAAACAGACCTTGGCAGGACTACGACAAATTGCAGACAGATTGCTGTTCCTGCCTGCTTATGTTTGGGTAAAAGACAGCTCTTCCTCCTATTTGCAGAGAGGACTCATGTTTCTTTCATGCCATAGATATTGGGCCCATGTTTCCTAGCTAGTAGTTCTCACATAATTCATAGGCCTCAATGTGTGATCAAGTGGATCAGGGCTATGGGGTGGAGATGGAGTGTAACTTAGGCCGCAATCCTAACCAACTTTCCAGCACTGACATAAGGGCAATGCAACTCCGAGGTAAGGGAATAAACATTGCCCTACCTTGACAAGGCCTCCATGACTGCCCCCCAGGATGCAGCACATTCCCCACTGACACAGCTATACCAGTGCTGGAAAGTTGGTTAAGATTGCGCCCTTAGTGGTAGAACACCTGCTTTGTAGGTAGAACATCCAAAGTTTAATACCTGCTATCATCAGATAGGATTGAGTTTGACCTCATCTGACACTGTCACTGCATATAGACAATGCTAAGCTTCATGGATCAAGGATCTGATTCAATAGAAGGCAGCTTTATATGTTCATACACAACTTAATGATAAACTGCAAACTGCATGCTCAAGGTTCTATGTTCAGTCTGTGGCATCTCCAGCTAAATGATAGGAGGACTAGGAAACATCTTGCTCCAGATCTTAAAGAAATGTAGCTAGTACTAAGCTAATGAACCCATAGCATAGCCCAGTGTGGTCCAACTTCTGGCAGCCGGGGGGGGGCACATAACCCTGGCAGACCCCACCTGACTGGGCAGACCCGGAAGTAACTGGCAGTGACGTGGTAAAGTCACCACTAATTACTTCTGAGCTGCCACAGTCATTCAGCAGGCTCAGTCGAAGGAAGCGGAGGTGGAGGTAGGTGGGAGGGTTGTAGCAGGGCTTTTGGGTGCTGCCAAAAATGGGCTTCAAAGGCCATGTGCTGGACCACCCTGGTGATGTAGCTTCTTATGGCAGGCTCAGTACTGCAAACAACAACATGCAGTCAGGGCAAGATGAGAAAACAGGTTGACTGAAAACTCATGGACAATGGTAAAGGTATGATCCTGCCTGCCTTTTGGTAACCGGACAAGGTGCAATAATGCTGATGTCTCAATGTTTCAGATCTCCCTGGTCAAGGGTTGCTCTGTTGGGCAGATTACTGATTAATAGCCCAGAAGGGTAAGCTGATGGTTCATCATTGCATTGGGAGATGGTGTACTGTCTTCTGCAGGTGGGAGATCTCTCTTGAGTGTTTTGAAGGAACTAAAATAGCCATCAGAGCTCTAAGAAGGTACTATCTCTCCAGCTGATGGGAGAGCTATGGGGGGGGCGCTAAAAGTACTGCAAGGGAGGTGCTTTTCTGAGGATCTGCTGTAGAACAGTGGACCTGCTTTGTAGGAATGACTGCTGTTTGGCTCCACTTATCTCTACTTGTATCTGTAAATAAAGCAAATACTACAAATATTCCATAGATCTTCCATGCTCCTGTATCCAAAGGGAAGTAAAGCTGCCCCTTGGAACTTCTCACTGTTTGGAGAAATAGGGATCACACAACATCATAGCAGCTCAAACAGGAAAATCAATGTGAATTAGTAGAAGCCAAAGAAATTGACCAGGAGATAGCTCTTTAATTGAGATGGGCTATATGTGCAGCTTGTTATTTTAATGGTTTGCAGTAGTGCCATGGAAATTGTGCAGTAAGTCCAAATTCTTGAATGATTTGTGAAAATCATGCACCTTTGTTTGCTTTGTTTTTAAAGGCAGGCAATGATTAAAAATTAATTCTGCTTCCATGATCAGATTCTCAGACAATTTTCTTTCTTTCTTTCTTTCTTTCTTTCTTTCTTTCTTTCTTTCTTTCTTTCTTTCTTTCTTTCTTTCTAGCACAGAAGAAAGTAAAAAGGGGAATGTTGACAAATATACAAGTTTTCCTCTATCACTACATGGGATCTTTTTAGAAATTAAACATTGGCCCAAGTGCGTAGGAACAGATTGTAATTTTTCAGGGAGGGTGGAACTGTGCTCCGCATATACTTAGAAGGGTATTTCTTTATTACTCACTTTTTTTCCCCTAGAACTCTTCTAGGCACAGAACCATTTTAGGGCTTAGCTCTGCCACAAATTAATTCTATGTATTTCTAGCCTTCATGAAGGTTATCTATTTGATTTTTTTTTGTTTTTAATTCGATTTTCCAAATGTCAACTTCTGTGACAGGAAATAGAGTTGGTAATCCCATGGCAGAAGCATTGATATGTGGTAATGCATTCAGCCACTATTCAGTCTAGGGAGGCAGTCTTGTATGCGCTTATTTGGGAGTGATTCCCATGCAACTCAGTGGAGCTTACTTCTGAGTAGACATGCATAGGATTCAGCTGTAAGTGGGACATGTGGTTGCTGCAGGTTTAAATCATTGAGTCTGAGTTCTGCTTCTAGCAAACTCATGGATTCACCGGTTGACCAAAAGAAAGCAACATTCGCCTTGCAGTAAAGCAGCAGCAGGGAGGTGTGCTTAGCCCTTTACCTGCTTGTTAATTCCACTCCCTGACTGGTTTTTCTCCTTGCAGTGTTGGAAAAGGACAAACGAGTATTTTAAGCCTTGTGGAGGACACAGCAACTGGAGGTGAATTGGACTGAAGAAACCGTAGCCAGGAGAGGCTGAAGTGTCTCCTCTCCCTACTTTTTTTTAAGCTCCTTTGGGGGGGAAAAATGATGTTGAAGCTCACATACCATACGTCCATTTGAGTGCAATGTAAAGATACTTCCTCAAACTGTGGGAGACCGGTTGCATTGTTCAAACGCATGGTCCAAGGCATTGTTTATTTTAAAACAGCAAGGAAAATAATAAGGACCGTTTTCTTGTGCTAAGCAAGCTGGTCGTTTCAGTTTGTCTGTCTTGAGCATAAAGGAACTGAACAGTACAATTGACGAAGGAAGTTTGGAAGCTTTGCAGTTTTGCGAACACAACCTCAATTAAAACGTCACAGGGGACTGACTGAAAACCTTGCAGTGATTTGCAGACCCCCTATTAACAATGTCTGAATTGCCACACATTAAAGAAGGGAGAAAGCCGTCACTGGCTTGCTGTCGGCGGCAATGCCACTGTCCCACACTGTGACGTTCCCAGCATGGCAATACAGATTGCGCTATCCGGCGAAGCAGCCACCAGCTATTGTGCATCAGTCAACCCCAGCCACAGTGTCAGGTTGTCAGTGCTTGTTTCGCCACATGGGGACATCTTTCTGCTCCTTTGCTTTTGTTTGTGCTTCAAACAAGTAATTAGTGCCAATCTTCTCTGGCACATTGCGCCGAGCTCTCCTTTGCATCTCCTCTCCTCAGCAGGCAGGATTGCTTCTTGTGGCCTTCAGCCCATTCTGGGATTGGGTAGCTCAAGTGCCGTCCCTCCACCCGTACCACGTGTGAAGCGGTAAACGTGGCTGCATTCAAAAAGCATTTGCCCCTACGTCCAACCTGCTTGTATTTATGCAGCCAGCATACTCCAAGTTTGAGGACTGACTCCAAAGTTCCTTACCCAAGAACAAAGGAAAGTAAAAATTGCACAAATGCAGGAGCCCCCGTTATGCTTAAAAGTGCTTCAGGAATTCATTGAAACCTACCCACTAACAGGCAGCACAAGCATTGCAGAGGGAAGCAGATGAGACTTTTGGGCATCTTCCTCCTGCTCTTCTATGACTGATGTAGTAGAAAAAGGAGGAGCCAGGAGGAAGAGCATACGGAACATCTCAGCCTCAGTCAGCTGACCTGCCCCCTTTGGACACCTGCCAACTGCCCATCCTCAAGGACATTTAATAACTGGTTTTGTTGTTTAATTGTATTTGTATTTGAAATGTAAGCTGCTTTACGTGCTCTGTGAGAGGACAAGCAGGATACAGATCCCCAAACGAACAAACAATCAATAACCGTCCGTCATGCAATAGAACGGTACGATCTCTTGGGCAGTTAGGATGGGCCTGCGCATGGAAGGCTTCTAAGAAATTCTGGGATTCCTTTTTACCTTCCAGAAACTGCTTTGGCTGTGGAGTCAGTGGCAGGATTCAGTCCCCCTTGAAATCATTCATCATTAGCAGTGCTGAGGCAGGTGGTCCTGAACCAGGTGTTCTGCTTCAACTGATTCATAATGAGGGCCGCTCCCCCCATGCCAGCATCCAGACCTATTGCAGGGTAGGAGCTTAAGGGCCCAATCCTATCCAACTTTCCAACACCACTGCAGCCACAATGCAGGCCTGAGGTAAGGAAACAAATGTTCCCTTACCTGGAGGAGCCCTAGATGACTGCCTCCCTACCACAGGGTGCAACGCATTGGCATGGTTGCACTGGCACTGGAAAATTGGATAGGATTGGGCTCTAAATCTACTTTAAGTGTCATTTGCATCTGTTCAAGTCTTCATTTTGTCTCCAACAGACAGTTCAACTCTGATCAGTCTTTGGGGAGGGTATTTGGGGAGGCAGGAGGTCTGGCTCAGTTGGTAGAGCTGCCGCCTAGTATGCCTGAAGATCTGAGGCTGCCAGTTCAAAACAACTGGAAGTACCCGAGAACTGACAACACGCTGATATACTGATGAGCTGACCCTAGGTGGCAAAGAGGAGTTGCCATCAAGTGGAGCATGGGAGGCGAAGGGCCAGAGAGAGGCCAGACCGGGAAGGAATCCAGCTGGAACGAGGAGTTCTATGAAAGACTAGAACTATTCAATTGTAAAAATCCCTACGGGGGTTTAGAACAGCCTGCCTATGTAAACCACCTTGGATTAAAGTCCGAGGAGAAATCTCGGACAAAGAAAGGCAGTATATAAATACCTGTATGTATGTATGTATGTATGTATGTATGTATGTATAAATAAATAAATAAATAAATAAATATTTGATGTAACCTTTTGTGGACTATATGACTTTTTCTTTCTCAGTTTTGTTCTAAATGGGATGATTTCCATAAAGCCACAGAAGTGTATTACTTTTAGTGTTGTTCCAGGGCTCTCAAATAACACCCAGATGTATCTTCAAGTACCTTGCTCTGTAATTTTATTCCGTCTTGCCTGGTGTCCATACAGCATACAAGTTATTTCTAACCACATGTACTATAAGGGACATAATCAGCTTTTTTCACAGGCAGTCAATCCACAAAATGCCAGAGGGGATCCTGAGCAGCTTCTGCATGGGGCGATAGTCATTATGACAACTAACATAGCACTGCATAAGGACATAAGAACATAAGAACAGCCCCACTGGATCAGGCCATAGGCCCATCTAGTCCAGCTTCCTGTATCTCACAGCGGCCTACCAAATGCCCCAGGGAGCACACCAGATAACAAGCGACCTGCATCCTGGTGCCCTCCCTTGCATTTGACACAGCCCATTTCTAAAATCAGGAGGTTGCGCATACACATCATGGCTTGTAACCCGTAATGGATTTTTCCTCCAGAAACTTGTCCAATCCCCCTTTAAAGGCGTCCAGGCCAGACGCCATCACCTGTGATCTGTGTTCCACAAGGAGTTCCACAGATCAACCACAGATCTGAGTAAAGAAATATTTTCTTTTGTCTGTTTTAACTCTCCCAACACTCAATTTTAGTGGATGTCCCCTGGTTCTGGTGTTATGTGAGAGTGTAAAGAGCATCTCTCTATCCACTCTTTCCTTCCCGTGCATAATTTTGTATGTCTCAATCATGCCCCCCCCTCAGGCGCCTCTTTTCTAGGCTGAAGAGGCCCAAACGCCTTAGCCTTTCCTCATAAGGAAGGTGGCCCAGCCCAGTAATCATTTTAGTCGCTCTCTTTTGCACCTTTTCCATTTCCACTATGTCTTTTTTGAGATGAGGCTACCAGGACTGGACACAATACTCCAGGTGTGGCCTTACCATCGATTTGTACAACGGCATTATAATATTAGCCGTTTTGTTCTCAATACCCTTTCTAATGATCCCAAGCATAGAATTGGCTGCCGCATATTGCCTTCACTGCCGCCGCACATTGGGTCGACACTTTCATCGACCTGTCCGCCACCACTCCAAGATCTCTCTCCTGACCTGTCACAGGCAGCTCAGAACCCATTAGCCTATATGTGAAGGGTATATCTGCAGGATATCACTACCAGAGGACACAGTGCCCCCTTATGCCAGCACAGTAAGGTGAGCTACACCAGTCAAAACCCAGCCAGGCTTGGAGGGCATTCATTCCCTTCCCCCAGGTTATTCCCCAGTCAATGCAATGGGGCAACTTGGATCTGTGCCTGCTAAATAGCTGGCAAAAGTCCATGTTGCCTCATGTCAGCAAATCAGGCCCTGAAAGGGGCATTGGATACGACACACACCAGCACTGCTGATCCCACCCCGTCGTGGCTGATCCACCAATCCTCTGCTGCCACCTCTGCCCTCCCCCCCTTTACACCCCTTCCCTCCTTCCCCCTCCCCACCCTGTCCCTACACTGCTCAGAGCAGCCCTTATCAGCACCAACATGCACTCCTTCTGGGCCAGCACCTGCAGGACACTACAAACGTTCCCCGCAGTGCCATTAATTTCTGCACTGTTGCAAAGTGTTTTGCCAGCCTGCTTCAAGAGAGTGCATGCTCTGCTGGTACAGAGCTGGGTTGGGATTGGGCCAACAATCAACATGCAAAATAGTTATTATTGTTATCCCTGGTGTTCAGCTGCCCTGTATTCAAATCAATGGGAGTATGAGTGTATGAGCTAATCCACTCCCCCTGTCATGAAATGCTAACATTGTCACTGCCTTTTGAAAAAAAAAGTATCTCATTTTTTTGTCATGGTCCTTAAAACTTGTTAGAAAAATTCCGACTTCTAAAAATATGTGATTTAACTCGCAAGAATATGTCAGAGTCTCTGTGTTGCCTCTCACCATACCAAGGCTACACAAGACTTTTATTGGGAAAGACTAAAAACCACAGTCTACAATGACCTAATTGCAAAACTGCAATTGACACACACCAATTTTCTAAAACTAACTTTAAATACAGTGGTTTCCCACATGCTGATCTATGACCTTTATTAGGCAAGCAAAACGTACAATTAAAGATGCGCTCTCACTCGCCCGCTCGCTCGCTCTCTCTCTCTCTCTCTCCTGCAGTGGCACTTAGAACAAATTACTTGATCTCTATGGTATCCATGAAATAACTCCAGTTAAACCATTTGTTTTTCTTCCATTCTAGTTGTCTGGGCTTCCCTTTCTAAAAATTGGAGTCTATATGTTCCATTGCATGTTTCAAATACTGTATATATATCTCTGGAAACTGTTTTATCAAATTGCCTTCATATTCAGCTTTTCAATTTCAGTCCTGCTGAATGAAGTTTAAGGTCATAATATCCTGGCACACCAGTTATAAACATTTGCACAGATGCTTGTGTCCACAAAGCCTGCTTAGCACCCCTGCAACTCACATATAATACAGCTGTGGACTTGCTCTGGAGGAGAGGTTTGTGTGTTTGTTTTGAGAACCTGATCCAAATTGGTTCCATTCATATCGAATTCCATTTGTTCAGAATCAAAGGAGCCATGGAACAAATGATAACAAGTAGAAGTCCATTTGCAGTGCCCTCCTTCATTTGCCTTTAGCTACTGTAACATTATGCCTTGTTTTAAATATATATATATATAAAATTAAAAACAAAAATAAAAGTGGAAAACCAAAAAAAAAAACAATGTAAATGAAAACATTGAAAACAAAAATGAAAATTTCAAAAACAAAATAATTTTTCAAGCCTACCTGCTCAGTATGATTCAGCCTAAGCATTTGTTACTTAGTGCAATGACTTCTAGAAGATGTGTATACTGCAGAAGACTCTTTCCCTTGCCTAAGATGGTTGTATTCCATCAGAATGTAGGTGCAGAGCTCATGTCTGAATTCCATACCACAAGCTCCCTGCCTGTTGCAGTGTAAAAGATTCTAATCTCGCCTTCTGTCTGATGTGCGAGTTTTGTATATACAGGGTCCTTTTTAAGATGGGGAAGCATTCAGTCATGCAATCCTTGCTTGAAATGGTCCATTCCCAGGTTATGATGTAACACATCTTGGTGTTACAAAGAGAACAGATTGGAATGCTATTTCAGCACTTACTTTTTCTCTCCTGCAATTTATACATTGCAAGCCACTTGCAACAAACTGGCCTGGATTACTGAATCTGTGGCAATAATGGTCACTGCTGAGATACTTAAGGAGAAATGAATCTGCTCTTTAAAGGACACTTTCTGTCCTCCACTGTGCATTGAACCAAAGGACAGGCAGCCACATGGCCATTGTCCCGACAAGCCTTTCAGAAGGCTGGCCAAAATCCCACTGAAATCCATGTCTAAATTCCAGCAGACTTCGGTTGTTCTCAAATGAACCATTTTTATTCATGTTTTATAAAATATTTTTAATAGTAACCATTTTATGCTGCTAAGGCTTTTTCCTTAGTCAGATTTGTTGGGAAAATATATACATCTTCTGTGAGGTTAATGTGTAGATGTTGCCTTGCCTCTGTTTCCCCACATGGGACACAAATACTCAGTCAAGCATGCAACAAAACAGCATTGGGGAAATGAGCGCCTCCCTTCCTCTGCTCTGATAAAGGTCGCTCTCCATCCTAGAGAAAAAGGACACATTTGCATTTATCACTTACAGTTCATTGTCCAGAAAAATGCTGTCACCACCAAAACAAAAGCCGCCTCACCAAGTTCAAATGTGCTTGCCTTCAGATTTGCCTTATCTAATGGAATCCGCCTAGATCTCTAGTCTGTGTCACAGTTAAAGACGTGACCATCAGCGGAGGCAGGTTTGTGTAGCTATAAATGTCAGAGCACAGCTTCCTCTTGCTGCTATAAAGGAATTAGCCTCACTGTACAATGAGGTCTTAAGAAGCAGGCAAGGGGGGTGGTGTGTGTGTTTTTTTTTCCAGAGAGCCAAAGGTGGTTTGAAAGTGGGATCCCTGCTCGTGTTGAGCAAACTCGTCCCATAAGATCCTGGTTTTGAAAGCCTGTAAAACTTACTTGACCAGTGAGGAGGGTGGACAAATGATCTGCATGTGAATACCAGGAGACACAGTCTCTCTCTAAAACAATTTCCAGTTCTCTTAAAAATTAGGCATGTGCATTTGTTTTCTGCATGAATGGAATCTGATGTCTACTGTCTGCTATATTAATTTGCACTAGAAATTGTGGGCAATTTGCAGTTGAACAGTTTCTCCATCAGAATGTTTTCTTAAAGCTAAGTCATCTCACTTCAACCCAGTGACGTCACTAGAATTCGCATCACCTGGTGCTGGAGGCCTGCGTGTCACCTGGTGCTGGAGGCCTGCGTGTCACCCCATGCAGTGGGTGGGGTAATGCCCCAGGTGATGAGCGTGGTGATGTACCATCGCCCCGCCACCATTGGTTTTTTGGCTGTACCTTTTGTTAGAACACAGATATTTCAATGTGGTTTGTTTCATTGCATTCTGCATGAAATTACGCATTGATTGATATATAACATGATGGGATTATTCCTCCAAACTCTGATTTTAGTGATTTTGAAAACTTGTAGAGTCTCATACACACCCGTGTCAACTTACTAACACCTTATTGCAGCAGTTCTCAAACTTTTAGCACTGGGACCCACTTTTTAGAATGACAATGTGTCCAGGACCCATTGGAGGTGATGTCATGGCCAGAAGTGACATCATCAAGCAAATTAAAATAAATAATTATAAATAATTAAACTAAAATAAAAGAAATAATTAAATAAGGGGGAGCCAGTCCTGTCCACCAAGTGAATCTACTCTGAAGTAAGTCCTATTGTGGTCAATGGGGCTTACGCTCAGGAAAGTGTGGGTAGGATTGCAGCCTGTGAGCCCAATCCTATGCATCTCTACTCTGAAGTAAGTTCCATAGTGGTCAATGGGGCTTACTCTGTAATCTGCCGGCAATATATATATATTGGCAACCTTCAGTCTCGAAAGACTATGGTATCGTGCTCTGAAAGGTGGTTCTGGCACAGCGTCTAGTGTGGCTGAAAAGGCCAATCCGGGAGTGACAATCCCTTCCACACCAGGAGCAAGTGCAGTCTGTCCCTGGTCTGTCTCCCTGGCTATGGGCCTTCCTTCTTTGCCTCTTTGCCTCGGACTGTTGGCCAAGTGTCTCTTCAAACTGGGAAAGGCCATGCTGCACAGCCTGCCTCCAAGCAGGCTGCTCAGAGGCCAGGGTTTCCCACTTGTTGAGGTCCATTCCTAAGGCCTTCAGAGCCGGCAATAACACCCTCCAAAAAAAGAATCAGTGAACCAGGCCTCCCCAGTGCCCAGTTTAAAGTTCTTCTATTTCAAGTACATCAAGATAAAGACCCACCTGGCTTTGCAAGTGCAAAATAGAAAACTTTCCCCTTACCAGTTCAAACCTCTTTTTTGTCTTTTTTAGTGTGTGTGGGGGGGTGCCTTCTGGAGCATTTGTTGCACTCCAGTTCCATTGGATCGGGACCATTCTGGTGTCCTCACATTCCCCTTTGCCTGGCCTGACCAAGGCACGTCTGCTTACTCGCAAGTAAACGTGACCATGAGTCTGCTTTGCTTTCCATAGGGCTGGGAGGGAGGGACCTCCTTCTCCCTTTTGAATTTTTGGGGGCTGCACTCATTGGATGAGAACCATTCTGATGTCCTTGGAGTCCTTTCAGCCTGCCCTTTCTGATGGACTAAGGCAAGTCCGCCTACTCATGGGTAAACACAGCCACGTGGCTTCCTTTCAGGCTCAATAGACTTGCAGCTGGGAGAGGGGAACAACCTCGGGTGTTTTTGGGGGGGCTGCATTCATTGGATCAGGACCATTCTGGTGTCGTTGGATTCCTCTCAGCCTGCCCTTTCCAACGGACTATGGCAAGTATGCCTACCCGCGAATAAATGCGCGATATGGCTCACTTTCACTTTCCATAGGGCTCCAAGCATTTTTTCTTTATGGTTTTTTGGCCATAACTTTTGAACGAAAGGAGCAATTTCACTTGAGTTTAGTGCATTGCACTCCACTGGTAATTCCGCATCCAACAGTGCATGGCATGACAGGGTAGCTCCTAATGCTGTGATGTTTAGCGCATCACCACCCAGGGCATGTCACCCCCCCAGGGGGGTGTCAACTGGTATGGCCCACACCCCTGCACCCCCCTAGCGACGCCACTGCTTCAATCCCAGATTCAGTGAACAACCCTAGCCTGATCCTAACCCCTATTTTCGAGCCAATTAAAGATTTTCAAAGGAAGCATTTAACAATTGAATGGTGGGAGTGAAAAACAGGAAAGCTGTACAACAGCTGGTGCTTATGGATCTAGATCAGGCTAAACACACCAGCTTCAGGTTTTACCACTGACAGGTTGTAACTCCCATCCCTGGCTTAAAATGCATGATAGGATACATACTGTATTATATCAGCTTTGTGTCTTTTCTACTATACCAAATAGAGAAAACAGAGTTTAGTCTGGCATTTAATCAACTTGATGCAAACATTTGTACATCCTCTAGGAAACAGTCAATCAAGGAATGGAGATTTGGATGTGGCAGGCAGTGCCCCCAAAATAACTCATTATACTGATGTGGCATTGTACTTCTAGCTGATCAAATAATATCCCATTTAACGTCATTGACTTTCACAAGAATTTTGGGGATGTTTCTGATCCCAAAATCCCTTCTAACACAGAAGCTCTTTCTGCTGATCCAGTCATTACTAGCCAAGATGATGCAAATAACATCTAGACTACAAGAATGGCGCACGTGGGCCCAAAGCATAGTCCATAAAAAAAAAAAAAACAGGTTCTGAGATTTCATTTCAGCCAAACTTGTGGGAGATTTTACTTCTTAAACACTTATTGAGCAAATCTTACCAGAGAGTCCAGCAATTTTTTGTATTATCAGCTTTCATCCAAATTGATCTCATTTATAAATTGCATTAATATATTGTCCAAAAGTAGTTTACTAAAAGCCAGGGCTAGTCCAAATCCAGCATCAGTGGCAGTGTGCCAAAAGCTACCTCCATGTCCAGCGGTATACCAGCTGCCCCCTTTGTTGCTGCCCTTCCTGCCCCCTGAAGAAAGAGGGGAACAGAGTAGAAGAAGGAGGGCTGGAGAACAGTAAGCTACAGCATGATGCTCTAGCCCACTACTCTCCTCTCCTCCATACTTCCTCTTCTGCCC
The DNA here is from genome assembly GCF_035046505.1 of Tiliqua scincoides. Classification (NCBI taxonomy): domain Eukaryota; kingdom Metazoa; phylum Chordata; class Lepidosauria; order Squamata; family Scincidae; genus Tiliqua; species Tiliqua scincoides. Next base: position 20,623,877 of record NC_089825.1, read on the forward strand.
TATTCCCCTTTCTGAACCCAGGGAGGAGGAGGAGTAAGAGGAATGGCAGAGCCAAGTGGGTGGTGGGCACTCCTTTCCAACCTGCCTCCTGAGACAAGCACTTCAGGCAGTTTCGTATTATCATCCTTAAAACCTTTCAATAGGGCCAAGCATGGCAGAAATTCAAAGTAGCCTTCCTCAAATTTTCTCTTCTTAGAATTGCACTTTTGTTCACATGGTCCTCTTTTTCTCTGAAGTGGTAGACCTGTGAATGGGTTGAACCACTTTAGACTGCAGGTTGGGGCTCACATGCGAGTGCACCTCTAAAAAAAAAAATGCCTGGCACTTAAGGAACTAGCATATTAGGAATAAGTATACAAGCCTGGTGTTGCAGAATTAACCACAGCTGGCCCAGAGGTGATCAGGCTCTAATCTAGTGATTTTCAAACAATGTGCCACAGCACTTTGTTGAATGGTGTGCTGCTGGAGTGTGGGGGAGGGTTATTTATTAGTTGGGCATGCTTAGGAAATTAATTTTATTTTGTTTCCTCTTTTCATTCCAAGCCAGAGTTTTATGTGGTTTTCTCTTGAGTAGTACTCCATGTGTCAAGTGCCTGCATCTACTTTGGTCAAACCATTTCTTTGTGTCCATCTAGCTGAGTTGCATTTTCCATCAGCCTGTTCTTTTCTCAAACCCCCTTTCCTCATTTGATTTAATTCCTTTTCCTTTGGGGTTTTAATTAACTGGTTGTTTTTTTTTTTAACTCCTGTCTAGTTTGTGTTCACAGGTAATTTAGTGAATTGTCACATCTGGTCACTTGCAAGTGCTACTGCAATTTGATTTGAAATAAGAACACACCCATAAGGTGTTCAGAGTCCAATCACCCTGGATTTGCCCTGAGTTTTGAATCAAATGCACCTTGAATCAAATGCCCTGAGTTTTGCTGCCACGCAAAGGAGGGCAACAGAGCTGGAGAGCTGCCAGGCTGTGACTTGACCATGCATGTTTTATGCTCAAATGTTCTGGATGATGTAATGGAGAGATTCCATTCTGTATTATTATAGTCTCCCTGAAGAAGAATGTGCAGGCTTGGAGTCTGCATGTGTTGAATGTGTTGCTTTTAATAACAAGCACCACTGTCATCACATCCAGTTAAAAAGGAAGGGAGGCAAGAAGGCCCTAAAGCAGCAGCCACAGGAGAGGAAACCTCAGGCATGCTGCAATATTTAACTAATATTGAAAAGGTCTAATGCAGTTCAAGGAAACTGTTCTCCAGGGATACTGGAACCATGAATCATTGCTATCTATGTACATAACTGCAGCAAGAATAAAATATGGGCTTGGAACAGCCCCAGGCTCAGTCCAGAAGTGAGGTGCCTCTCTTGACACACACAATCCAACTTTCCTGTCTCCTTTCCTGCTTGACACACCGAGCTTGCAGAGTCCTGAGCGCCAATAAATGTCTGCTTTTCTTACTCTTTTTCCTTTCCTTCCTCCTCCACAGCCACCACAGCACAGCTTGTTCTCCCTCTTGTCCCTCAGATGCCCCCCTCTGCTTTTGAAAGAGGGAAGGAATGGGGATCTGAAGGAAGGAGTAAAAATGCGACTGTCCAGAGCAGCAGCTCTACCCCCTTCCTTCAACTCCCTTGCCTTGCCAGCAGACTTCATGCTTGGATTGAAGGGCCCAGGATCCATCCCAGACAAACTCCTTCCTGAAACAGCTTCCAGTCCATGTTGACCACACAGAGCTGATGGACCTGATTCATAAACTAGCATAAACTAAGAAGCATAAACTAGCTTGATGCGCAGGCTGGTATGGGGGATGTAAAAGAGAATTTATGAGACAGGCAGGGTCTCCAGCAAATATATGCAACTGTGCAGAACCAATTTATTGTCTAGCTAGAAAATATATTCAGGTCTGACATGGTCTATAGTCATATTGCAATGCACAAATAACTTTCAATGGTCTGACCTCAGGGGCTTGCGAACAACTCTTTTGGCTGATTCAAAAAATTAATTAAAAATGTGACTCTCAGTAAAAAAAAATGCTTTTAAAAAGAGGTTGCTGTGTCTTCACTGTTGCAGAGAAAGACTGGAAGGAAAAACCAAACAATCATAGCATGTGCCCCAAAGACTCAAAACATAGGAATTAAATAAAAGAACCCCAGTTCCTTTTTCCCAAAAAAGTGCTTGCTTGCTTTTTTGTATCCCACCCCTCTGAGGGGACCCAAACAGGTTTATTTCCAAACTACTCTCCCCATTCTTGATTCTCTGGCTGGCTCACCAGAATCACTTTGTTTGTGCACTGCTTAAAAAGTTCAGCATAATACTGATGTCTACCTTTTATATAGCATTCTGTTTACTTCAGAAATAAGGCCCACAGAATTCAATAGTCTGTCCTCTGTGTGTCTCATCACAGGATTGCAGCTTTATCGTTGCCTCATTGTGGTTCTATTGTGTGCTTACAGTCATAGACACCATCTTTTCAATAGGGTGGCCAATGCAGCCAAAATAAATGAACATTTGCAATTTGAGAGGCAGGTATATGTCTCTGTTCTCCAGAGCTGTTAGGCCAGAGGAAGGGGAGTTGGAAAAGTACTATAAACATTACATCCTGCAATGCCAATGTAATTTTTGTGCATAACCTTGGTGTTTTTTTCTCCCTGTAAAATGAAGGATTAGCATATTTCTTGTTGATGTCAACCAATCACATTCTATTGTACTGGTTGGGCTCAAAATTATATTAAAAAAACATAAGGTTTTAACATAAGGTTATCCCTCTCCTTTCTCAAAACCCAGTCTCCATTCCCAGCCATAACCAAGCTTTAAGTACTGTACATGTAATGGCATGTGGCCACATTCATCCCTCCTTCCCCTTGTCTCTGTCTCCCCTCTGTTGGTTTCAGCATGGTCTGTTTTGAATGGTAAGTTACTTGGGGCAGAAAATTATTTATTGTTGCCTGTGAAATTTTGCATGACACCATGTACACAAATAGTGCTATATTGCTAGAAACATCTGATTTTACAAGGTTTAATTTTTGTCTGAGGTTTGGTATGGGTGCTTTAACCAAAGGAAATATCTAAATCATTCGTTATAAGTACAGAACAGGAATAATAATTGCTATTATGTTGAGGGGCATCATGTCAGTTCATGTCAGTTAAGTTGATTACCTATCCTTCTCTTGTAGTTAGTGTTGCCAAAGGGTTGCCAAATGTTTTATTGGCTCTAGCTCTTCTGCCATTCATAGCTGTTTGATGTGCAGTTGTTACCAGGTGATGTTTACACTGTGAAAAGTTGTCTAGCAAGGCATATAGGCAAGGGAATGGGAGGGAAAGATAGAAAGATATATTCTTTTATATGCTAATCGGTGATCCTTTTTCTTATTGATACAGGCTAATGAAAGCCAGCCATTTATGTTAAAACAAATCATTTAAACAGAGCAAATGCTTAGCATTTTAAGAGGGAAAATGTTTAAATGTTTACAAGTTTAATGAAAGCAATCAGGCCCTCAGGGAGCCCCCAGTCTCCAATGAGCCTCTGGCCTTCTGGAGACTTGCTGGAGCCTGTGCTGGCCCGACTGCTCTGGGCATGAGGATAACTGTTCGACCTCTCATCTGAGCTGTGGGACGAGGGCTCCCTCCACTACTTGCTGTTTCATGTCTGTGATGCAGCAGTGGCAGCGAACGAAAGGCTGGCCTTGCTTTGTGCAATGCCTTTTATTGGCCTTGAGCTATTCCAAGACCTTCATTCATTCATATAAGTTCCATCTCTAATATATCATTTATGTAAATTTATTCAAATTTTAAATAGTAAATAAATTATTTCTTTCCAGGCCCCTGACACAGTATCAGAGAGATGATGTGGCCCTCTTGTCAAAATGTTTGGACAGCCCTGCACTAGGAGAGTAGATGAAATGCTCAGGTGTTGTTTTGCCAGATCCCCAGTCCAAGCTTTGCTTAGAGAACTTCTGCCCACTTAAAGCTAATTAGCTCCCCTTTGTTCCCCTCTCCTGCCAGCAGCTTCTCCAGCCACCACAGCAACACCTTGTTTCTCAGCGGGTCTTGGGTGTGGAAGCCACATAGCAATCACCAGCAGACCAGCAATCTGTTCCAGCAATCCTCAGAAGTCCATTTGCCCATCAGTCTGTTAGTCCGTCAGTCATTATTTCCTCAGTCCATTAATCCATCAGTCCAGTCTCCCTCCTCCTACTATCCACACCCCTTTTCCTTTCTTCAGGTGCTGCTTTTATCCCTGAGGGCCCTATTGCCTTCATCAGACTGCAGCGGTGCAGCACACTCATCTAAGGCCCTAGTGCTTGCCTGCCAGAGTATGGAGCCACTATTGACACCATACCCGATCTCCTCAAGGGATCTTGCGCATTTCCATTACTGGTGTATGCCTCATATCTTTACATGCAGTACTTATTTGTTGTTTCATATGGACAGCCATCCACAAGGTCTCCAGATGTGTGTACATAGGAATTTGAGATATATGCATGCATGTGAGTAATTCATACCACTATGGAAAACAACAGTGTTCATTCAGCAACCACATTTGCTGTGCAACATGTAGATAACATGTACTTTCAGCCACCTGGAGTGCCCTTATGGGGAGAAAGGCAGGGTATAAATTAAAAATGAATGAATGAAATACCCAGTGAAATTACAAAATGAAGTGTCCTGGCCATCTTCACATGGAAGTAACTCTAATTGATTTCAATAGTATTTCCTTGCAAATTACTATAATTTGTCTTACAGCTTTGTCTATCTGTGCATGCTCTGTCCATGCAGTGCCTACAGAAGTGTATCAGCATTAATATACCCTGTCATGATATGTATGTCAACATTTAATTTGGAAAAAAAAAAATCCCAGGCAGGATGATAGCTTAAGGGCTATCACTCAATTGAAGACATCTTACAATGAAACACTCTGCATGTCTGCTCAGAGGCACCCCAGATGGGTTGACTGGAACTCACTCTCATGTAAGTGTGTGTTGGATTGCAACCTTAGACTTTCCTGGGAGGAAGCCTCATTGAAAAGACTGGGGCCTACTTCTGAGACATTCATAGGATTTCACAGTTAGGCTACTTAGCGACCAATCCTATCCAACTTTCCAGTGCTGATGCAGCTGCAAAGCAGCCCCAAGGTAAGGGAATAAATGTTCCCTTACCTTGAGGTGGCCTCCGTGACTGCTTCCCACCACAGGAAGCAGTGCAAGCCTCATTGGCATGGCTGCATCAATGCTGGAAGGCAGTGGAATCACTAGGGTTTGCGTCACCTGGTGCGGGATGCCAGCACATCACCCCCCACGCAGTGGGCGGGGCAACACCCCAGGTGGTGGGCATGGTAATGTACCATCACTCCATCCCCACTGGTTTTTTTGGCTGTACCTTTTGATAGAACAAAGATAGAACATATTCTGCATGAAATTACGCATTGATTGATATGATGGTATTATTCCTCCAAACTGTGATTTTAGTCACTAGTGTTGTCAGACCCCACCCCTCAGGTGTCAACTTACTAACACCTGATTGCAGCAGATCTCTAACTTTTAGCACTGGAACCCACTTTTTAGAATGACAATCTGTCCAAGACCCACCAGAAGTGATGTCATGGTGGAAGTGACATCATCAGGCAAATTAAAATAAATCAGTATAAATAATTAAAGTAAAACAAATAATTAAATAAGTAGAAGCCAGCCCTGGTCCACCAAGTGAATTTCCTCTGTCACCTGCCTGCAATAACACCCCCCTCCAAAATCAGTAAGGTTTCAGTCCCATCCAGTGCCCAATTCAATTTAAGAACTTCTGTGTAAACCAGATCACTGTCAGGATCCACCTGGCTTTGCAAGTCTCAAAAATGTTCACCTTATCAGCTGAAGCCTGTTTTGATCCTTTTTAGGGAGGCTGCCTTCTGGAGCATTTGTTGAGCTCCAGTTCCATCAGATCAGGACCATTCTGGTGGCTTCACTTTCCCCTTTGCCTGCCCTGACCACCAGCCAAAGCACGTTTGCTTACTTGCGAGCAAACGCAACAGTGAGGCTAAATTTCACTTTCCATAGGGCTCAATACATTTGTCTGCTTGGAGGGAGGGACTTCATTCTCAGGTGTTTTGGGGGGCTGCATTCGTTGGATCAGGACCATTCTGGTGTCGTTGGATTTCTCTCAGCCTGCCCTTTCCAATGGACTAAGGCAAGTTCGCCTACTTGCAAGTTAACACGCGATATGGCTCAGTTTCACTTTCCATAGGGCTCCTTGCATTTTTTGTTCTCTGGGTTTTTTTGTCCATAACTTTTGATAGAAAGGAGATATTTCACTCTGGTTTTTTGCATTGCATTCTGCTGGAAATTCCACATCCAACGGTATATAACATGATGGTGTTAGTCCAAACCACCACGATTTTAGCGTGTCACCCCCAGTGCACGTCATCCCCCCGTGCGCTTCACCCAGTGCGGCCCGCAGCCCCCTAACAATGCCACTGCTGGAAGGTTAGATAGGATTGGGCTCCTATCGAAATTTTCTTTTGCTTGATTCATTTGAATAATTGATCAAAGACTGCAGTCCTAGACATTTGGGGTTTTTTAATGTCTTTTATATGAGTATGTATATACCCCTCCCACCATGTTCAATGTGGCCAAAGCTAATGAACAGTTCAAATTGTAAGGACAAGGTTGAAGAGAAGGGGAGAGAAGAGGCTGTGGAATGGAAAGAATAGGAAAAAAAATTTAAATGATCTGCTGTTTCAAATAACATTATATTGATCCAGATGTTTTAAAATTAATAAGTTGTACATTTTTATATAAAAATATACCAATTAGATCAAAGAAATAGCAAAATTCAACTCTTGAAAGTCCATTGTCAACAATCCTTACTAACAAACCATGTCCCAAAAGCTAGATTTAAAACTGCCTTTCTTCCTCCCCTCCCAAAATGTAAAAGGGATGTGTTCTGCTTTTGTAGTATTTCCCTGGGGAGCTCATTCTAAAATTCCCTCCAAAGATACCTGCTTTTCAAGTATCTAAAATAGATCATAGTCTCCTTATCTTAATCCAAAACATGTCAGCCCTGAACACATTTCCTTGCAAATGTATGTTATTTGATTTCAGTGTCAGGTAGTATCCAGATGTGTTCTTATTTTAGAAAATTAAATATTAGATAATTATTTGAAGCCTGCATAATCTTCGTAACTACTTTTTTAATCTGACCAATGAACAGTCTTGTGACTTTCAAAGGACTAATTGCTCACATTTACTGTTGGGAAGCTTATATAATTGAGATCAATATTCAGTGGCTATTTTAAGCATCACCATTTAGTCTGAACAACTGTGTTGAAGCGATTTCTTTAATAAATTCTGCACTCAATCCCTCCATAATCTGGATCATTAAAATTATCACGATCTCCTTTGTTTTGGGGTGCTTTGTGAACATTGTCCCTTAAATACAAAAAGAAAAGGTTCATAGACAATAAGAACATTATAGAAAACTATAGGGAGCTAGATTTTTTTAAATTTAATTTTTAAATATTTATTTGTTGATTTGGTTGATGACTTGGTGATATTTGAATTATGCAGGGAAGGCTAAATTATTTTTTTCCTTTTTTTAAATATTTTCTCTCCTACTGTCTTTGCTTTTTCTGATTAACATTGCAATGAATTTTGTCTGCCTCATTTCCTTGTTTTCCAGGCTGTTTCTAATGATTTCAGTCTCATCCTAATTTCCATTAGAGTAATCAATAGACTCCCATTGATTTCAGAGGAAGTTAGGTTAGGTCTTTGATGTTTCCTTGACTTGTAATTCAATATTATGTTCCCATTCAAGAATGTAAGAAATTGACTTGTTTAATATTTCCCTTTTCATCCTTGCCCTTTATACCTTTCATCCAAAGTGCTGAATAAAGGAACACTTACTGGTATGACCCTGGTCCATTAAAAACCCAGACCTAAGAAGTCTTCTGGCAAATAAGTACTTAGGATGGGCGGTGTAGTCTTATTAGGTCTATCAACAGCTATTAGTCATGATAGCTCAATCAAACTTCTCCATTCTGAAGCAGTGTATCTTTGATTATCAAATGTTTGAAACACACAAAATATGGTAGTCTCTAGCATGCCTGCTTGTGAGCTTCCAGAGACATCACACTGTTCTCTAGTGAAATCAGAAGACTAGACAAGATCATATGGCAATTCTTATGTGAATATACATCAGTGATATGTCACCAAAACTAACACTACGTTAGTGCTGCAGGTAGAGATTCTAGAGGTAATGTCTGCTCAACCATGAGTGCACTTGGGCAAGTTTCCTTGTTTGTAAAATGGAAATATTAACTTATCTACCTCTATGCGAGTACAAATGAGATAAGGATTATGAAGTAGCATACACTAAACATGAGTGGTTCATTTTGCAATTCCCATATATCTGTACTTTGAATGTAAAACCTATTTTGGATACATTTGTTTTCAGTGATGGGTCTTCTTCGTTTTAGATGTTGACAGATGTTCAGATGTGCAACCACAGCATGCAAGAAGCTTAAATAAGCTTTCTCTTTTGCAATGTGTGAAAATGTGCTGATTATGTATGAGTCTTTTCTTGGGGGTTGATTTCAAGTTTTATTTAAAATCTCCGAGAAGTGGACACGCACAACTGAAAAAAATAGAAACTGTACTGAGAAATGAGCTTTATACCTTTGGATGAGAAGCTTGTGAAACTCAAGAAGACAAAACAGTGTCCAGGAGTTGTCTAATAAATGCTTCATTGAAAAGTCTTTATCAAGCATACAGAGAGTTGAATATAAAAATGTATTGGCCTGGAATGTAAATATTGACTAAAGATGAACCCTAATCAATATTGACTTTGAAGGATAATCAGGTCGGAGAACTGCCTTAGTATACAGTCAGTAGAACAACATGCTCTGTGTCTTGTTTTGTTTTTTCTTAGCACAAACCCCAAGAAAAATACAAAAGTTATTGGGAATATTGAGTTTACTGCCATGTAAGCAGTGTATAATGTTTGTCCAAACATCTCTGGCTAAAGAGCTCCTTTAGGCCATTCTCAAAGGCTACAACTCTGACCCAGTGGGAATCCTGAACTGAAAGCTACTCTTGAACTTGCTCCTCAGGTTCAAACTACACATTACAATGTTATTTGACCCTGTGTGTTGGCTTTAAAAAAAAACAAAGCACACCCATCAGCAGACCACAATGGTGAAAAACCATTACACAGAGAAGATAGGGAATAGGTGTTTCTTGCTGACATACAAGGACCCTTATGATACATGAATGTTTTGCCTCCTGGAGCAAATACCAACTTTGGGGTGAGGGTTAATTGGGAAAATAGTACAAGAAAAGGTAATTTGACCCTCAATCTGGAGGATAATATTGCTGGTGCATATTTTTGGGGCCAGAAGGGGTAAACAGCTACTAGAAATATATTGATTTGACAAGGCTGCTTTTAATTAAATCACCCCTTGGTCAATGGATAGTGCCTACACGAAACTGTTTATTAGGCCCCTATGACCATTGTATTGTTTTGGATGTGTATATTTTTTAGACCTTCCAGCACTAGTTGGTAGATTAATAAGCTAAAGATTTGATTGATTGACAGCTACTTTTGCCTGGTAATTTAAGTAATTAGACTGTGGAACTCCTTGCCACAGGATGTGGTGATCGCATCTGGCCTAGATGCCTTTAAAAGGGGATTGGACAGATTTCTAGAACAGTCCATTACAGGATGGGTATGTGTAATCTCCTGGATTTAGAAATAGCCTACCTTAGAATGCCAGGTGCAAGGGAGGGCACCAGGATGCAGGTATCTTGTTGTCTTGTGTGCTCCCTGACGCATTCAGTGGCCACTGGGAGATTCAGGAAGCTGGACAAGATGGGTCTTTGGCCAGATCCAGTGGTGCTTCTTCTTATGTTCTTATGTTCATATGGTAGAGTGGCAGTTTAAAGAAACACTTAAGTTTTTTCTTTAGTCTTAGTTTTAACTCTAATGGGTTCCTGCAATGGGAAATGGAAGAGACAGGACTGATGTTGGCCATCCCATGTAAAAATTAACAGCTTTGTAAATGATCTTCCATTTTCTTCAGTATTTCAAAAAAACTGTTTACAGTGAGGTTTGGGTATCATGCAAATATAGTTTAATTCAATCTATTAAACCTGTTAAAAAGCAGGTGGACTGACCAAATATTCTTCATTTGGTTGGCAACCCAAACTGCACTCATGTGTCCAGTTTTTACCTTTTAAAAAAACAAAAGCAACCCTAGTGAAAATCATGCAGCTAGCCTGGTAAACTTTAACTCAGCAAGGCACATAGAGAATTGTCATTTTCAGATCACTTTATTTCCAGAATCATTTCATTGATTTCAGTTACAATATTCCAGGGCAAGCAGTTTTGAGGACAATGCTAGCAAGCCCAAAGAGTTGTGGGGTATTTAATTGGTCCTTATAGATTTAGCTCTTCTGACTCAAAAATGTCTAGGGCTTTTCACTTTCTGTATACGCTGTCCAGAAATCACTCCTCTTTGTGGGCTGCCCTAAAATAGCCCACTGCTTTCTGAGCCCATACGGGACAAAGATGAATATATCTTTTATATACCTCTCAGGATTCTCCCTGAATTTTGACAGAATTTGTTTAAGTGCCTTCCTTCTTTGTTATCTATTTAATAGATTTTTTTCCCCTCTGGTCTGCCTGTTTTCTGAGTCAAAAAGCTGCCTTCAGTCATCTCAGGAACAAAGAAATGGCTCCTCTACAACTTAATCAAATACACTCTTCTTTCTGATAGAAAGAAAAGCAGCCAATTTACCTTGCAGCTCTATTAAGCCTGCAACAAATTCCCTGTGTTTGCTTTATAAGAAGCCTCTTGGTTGGGGTGTGTGTGTGTGTGTTTTGTCTAGGCTTTCTATTTGCTTCAGCTTCATATGCTGAAAATCATTTTAAAAGGACTATACGCATGTATTTTTGCTGCAAATCTTTTTTGGTGTTCATTAACTTGCGTTTTACGATTGACTTTTTCTTGACAAGCACTTCCAGCCTTCAGTATCGTAAAAATCATTGTTATCAAATCCATCCTGCTTCACATAGCCCTCACAAAGTCTCTCATTTTAAACGGAAAGCAAAAATATTAACTGCAGTAATTGTAGTTTTGGTAATTGCAGTTTTATTCAACCCTCATTTCTCTCTCTCTCTCTCTCTCTCTCTCTCTCTCTCTCTCAATCATACACACACACATATACATTCTAGGACTACTTTCCACCTTTTGCCTTTTCAACAAGGAAGATATTTGTATTATTAATTTTTATTTCCACAGTACCATCAGCACAAATACAGGTCCCTGCCCCATATACATATTGGCAACCTTCAGTCTCGAAAGACTATGGTATCGCGCTCTGAAAGGTGGTTCTGGCACAGCGTCTAGTGTGGCTGAAAAGGCCAATCCGGGAGTGACAATCCCTTCCACACCGGGAGCAAGTGCAGTCTGTCCCTGGTCTGTCTCCCTGGCTATGGGCCTTCCTTCTTTGCCTCTTAGCCTCAGACTGTTGGCAAAGTGTCTCTTCAAACTGGGAAAGGCCATGCTGCACAGCCTGCCTCCAAGCGGGCCGCTCAGAGGCCAGGGTTTCCCACTTGTTGAGGTCCATCCCTAAGGCCTTCAGATCCCTCTTGCAGATGTCCTTGTATCGCAGCTGTGGTCTACCTGTAGGGCGCTTTCCTTGCATGAGTTCTCCATAGAGGAGATCCTTTGGGATCCGGCCATCATCCATTCTCACGACATGACCAAGTTTTGCTGTCATCACGGTCTCTGTGTCAGCAACACGTTCTTCAACACAAAGCCCCAACATAGAGTCTCTTGGAGACATCCAAGATCAAAGCACTGGCACCAGCTCGACCTGATCCTCACCAGACGCTCCAGCCTTCCCAGCATCAAGATCACACGCAGTTATCATGGTGCTGCCTGCGACACTGACCACTCCCTGGTGTGCAGCAAAGTGAAACTGCAAACAAAGCGACTGTATCACACGAAAAAGGAAGGAAGACCTCGCATTGATACCAGCAAGACCCGGGATCAGAGAAAAGTGGAGGAATTTGCACAAGCGCTTGAGGAATCTCTTCCAGGCCCGGCCGACGCAAACGCATCCAACAGATGGGAACATTTCAAGAATACCGTTTACAACGCCGCCTTGTCCATATTCGGCAAGAAGACCAACAAGACGGCAGACTGGTTTGAAGCCCACTCTGAGGAGTTGACACCAGTCATTGAGGAAAAGAGGAGAGCTCAAGCGGCATACAAGGCCTGTCCCAGTGAGCGCAACCTGCAGGTCCTCCGAACTGCTCGCAGCAAAGTCCAATAGACTGCCAGGAGATGTGCTAACGACTACTGGCTCCAGCTCTGTTCCGAGATACAGATAGCAGCTGACACGGGCAACATCAAGGGGGTGTATGATGGTATCAAGCAGGCCCTAGGTCCAACACAGAGGAAAATTGCCCCTCTGAAGTCTGCCACAGGCGAGGTCATCCAGGATCGGGCGCAGCAGATGGAACGCTGGGTGCAGCACTACTCTGAGCTATATTCCAGAGAAATGTAGTCACCGAAGAAGCACTGAACAACATTGAGTGCCTGCCTGTGCTGGAAGAGCTTGACAGTGAACCAACCCTAGAAGAACTTCACGTGGCCCTGGACTCCCTTGCCTTTGGCAAGGCACCTGGAAAAGACAGCATCCCTGCTGAAGTCCTAAAATGCTGCAAAGAGATCATCGTCACTGAGCTGCATGAAATCCTCTGTCTCTGCTGGAGAGAAGGTGGAGTACCTCAAGACATGAGGGATGCAAACATCATCACGCTGTACAAGAACAAAGGTGACAGGGGTGACTGCAACAACTACCGCAGCATCTCTCTCCTTAGCGTTGTAGGTAAGCTGTTTGTCCCTGCCCCAAGGAGTTTACAATTTAAGTCCTGCCAATGGGGAGTTAATAGAAGGAGAGGAAGGAAGGAAGAAACAAAGGTTGTATAAGAGATGAGTATGACCAAGTTCAAGTTTAGGTACTTAAGTTTCAGTCAGAGATAAGGATTTCAGAAGAATTTTCATACCAGAAAAGCTTGAAAACCACATCAATTGTCGCATGTGTTGCCTGCACATGTGTCTATTTCATTGCATGTGCATACACTGGAAAACTACCGTTGGCCACAGCTTTCAAACATATGATTATACAGAGAAATGTATGCTTGTGCACTTGTCACATAGGATGATGTTCATATCCATGGCTCCGTCTTTTACATTCAATTCTGATGCAGTTACAGAGTTGCACCTGGTCATGAATCTCATCATGATGCTTACCTTGGCTTACTGAGTTGTCTGAATGCATTTTTGGAGACAGAGGGAACTGCACACCCCAATCCAGGGCCACTAGCTGTTGTGCATGACTAGAGGTGAATCAGGGCCCTCTAATTTTTTCTTTCCATGTGCAAAATGAATTTTCTCATGTGCACCAATATTAAGGTAAGAGTAGATGGGTGTGTGCCACCAGTAGATACAAGAGAAATTAATATAATATGCAGTACATGTTTTTAAAGTTACCATAGGACCACAGCATATAAGATCTGAAAAACTCGGTTGTATCCTGAACTTCCCTTCCTCCTGTGAAAAGTCTTCTTTTTGCAAAGGACTTCTTACTCCAAAGACATTTTCTGCTGGAGGAAGCACCTAGGATCCAGCGGGAAACCTTCATTATACGTACATATAGATGGTTCATGTTTTTTCTTGAATACTTCTGTGAATTTAGGGGGAAATGTATCCTCACATTTGTCCCTTATATTTTATTTCTTAGAGTGCTTAAAGAAATGCCTACCTCAGTGAAGACATTTTTGACCAAATTCATTTTTCGGTTTAAGACGATCCAACAGCTGTGCTGAATTAAAGCTGTGTTAAAGAGAAATAATCATTTATGTTTTAGCCAGACAAACTAGTCTACAATGCAGAGTTGTTGGAATAGTTTCATAATCAAATAGAGAAAATGCTCATGTGAAATGACTTATCAAAACATGTAGAAAAATGAGATTTCTATCATCCAATAAGAGCTAATTCAGTAGTAAAGCAAAGAAAAATGTGGGTTGATGTAATAACATATGTCTGTCAAACAGCAATTGCTCTATGTGTTATTGTCTATTGGTGTGTTTGCACTTTGACTCAGAAAATTGCAGACAGGTGGGACTTTGGTATCCACTATCCACTGATTTACCACTGATACCGAACTCCATCTTTAAATGCCTTGTAACAAGGGGAAAAAAGCACCAAAATCCAATTTCCTATCTTTATCCTGTTACAAAATAATGACAATTTCATCATTAGATTCTATTATTCACCCCATCTAGTGGCTGAATGCAGTATAGAGTCTATATACCAATGCATTCTGGGGTGACAACAGAGAAGCAGGAAACCTGGAAGTGGGTCTTTAAAGCTATTTTTCCACTGATTTTTCTTTCAGCCACTGAATGAGGCATGACTTGTACATTTAATTGACTTGTCACACGTTGAAATATTATGGTGTGTGGAAAATAATTCCCGCTTCATATATACCGCAGACACTTGCCTATAAGTTGATCCCACAGATAAGTCGAGGGCAGGTTTTGAGCCAACAATAATGGAATTTTCTATGACCCTCAGATAAGTCGGGGGTTAAACTTAGGGGGGGGGGTCTGACTATAGTTTTGTCTGATTTTACTTGAGGCCAGATCCTGAAAAATAAACCACCACTAATTGTTACCTAAGAACTGTAGTCTCTAATTTATTAAAAACATAGTAAAAGATCATAAGATACATTTTTATTCTTTTTAAATTCTGGTCTTCATCACCTTTTTGTAAACACTATCAGAGTAAGTGCACTGTAAACCACTGTCACCTAGGCCCAGCCCAGGAGGCCAGGAATCACCCTGGAGCAGGGGTCTCCTCAGGGGTAAGGGCCTCCTCAGGAGTAGAACCTGGGCACTATCAGGACTGGGATCCCAGGCAAGGCACTTCCCTGGGAGTAGGCCCTAGTGCCTCCTGGGAGCAGTCAGCAGCCACGTGGGCAGAAGGGGTGGGGCTGGACCAGAACAAGGCTAGCCTCATAAGGAGGCTGGACAGCCTAGGGAGAGGTCACTCCTCTCCAGTTGGGAGAGGGATTGCAGAGGAGGCCCGAGGGGGTAGCCACCCCGGCCTTATTCAGCCAACAGAGGCTTCAAGGGGAACTTTGCTAGCCTCAGCCCTGGAGGGAAAGGCCGGAGGCTGGGAACCACCCAATGCTAGACCCGCCTGGGGCCCAGGGGTGAAAACCGGAGAGGCGAGGCTGCTGCCGCAAGGACCCCATCTCAACTACCCACATTGGAGGCCAGCTTATCAAGGGGCAAGACCGGAGGTACAAGGGGACCTCCAGAGGACAGCTAAGCTAACCCCCGACAATGCTGCGACAGCCAGCAGGAACCCCTATCCCTTTCCGACTGGCACCGGCCAGGGAACCCTGCCGGAACCCACAAGGGGTCGGGAAGGAGTGGGGAACACGCATGTAGGTCGCTGATGCCGCTTGTCTCTGTAAATCAAAGGGGCCTGTGATGTAACAGGCCCCATGAATGTCAAGAGTTTAACCAGAGTAAATCGTCTATACAAATCTGCTGTATCTGCCTCCTGTCCTTCTTTCTGCTGACGACCTGCGCACATTGTCCGGGTAAGCCCCCCGTGCTCGGGCTCCCCCAAGGGGGCAGGGTCAACGTCTGCCATGAACATCACAACCACATACCAGTAAAACAGTGGTTCCCAACCTGGTATTCACGTACTCCCAGTGACACTCCTCAGGACCTTGAGGGGTACTTGAAAAAGAATGGAATAATGGTAGAAAAAGGCAGATCATGCTCCAGAATGCCTTGCAAGACAGGAATGCCTTGCAAGGACCAGGAAGGGAGGTAGCTAGTTGGCTGTGAAAGCCCCACCAATAGCTAGTTTTTGGTCATCAATTCATGTATGAACCAGCGATTGAAAACCAGCACAGTAAAAAAGCTGAAACATAATATGGAAAGTGATCAATCACCCAGAATTTCTCAGCACACTTCTGGTGCAAAAGAGTGCAAAGGCAGAGTCTTCTGTTCTTCAAACAGATGAAAAGAGAAAATATGTGATGAATACATGAAGTCTGGGCTTTCGTATAGAGGAGATGAGGGCTTGTATTATTAATTACAAACATTTTGCTAATATGAAGGGTACAGTTTATGGAAATGGTCTGCCAAGGAATATGCAAGTGAAAAAGGTTGGGAACCTCTGCAGGAGATCTATGAATCAAATCCGCCTTTAAGGTGTCTGGTGTGTTAAGCCAGAAGCTCTATGTACAACATACAACCCATACAACACATAACTGGGAGTGTGCAATTCAATTCACAGCAGAGAGATGCAGCTGCATATATTTGCAAACCTTTTTACTCAGAAGTAGACCCACTGCTTTCCATGGGTGTTATTCTTAAGCAAGGGTGCATTGAATTGTAGCCTGCTTCAGATGGAAAGGAGGATTCCCATCCTGGTGTTTCAAAAAACAGACCTGCTTTGCAAGCATTTGCAAAGCAGAACCAGGCTGCAGCAGAAGGAAGGAGAATAAAAGGTTAACAAATTGCTTCTAAGGAGCTGTGCCTGCCTGCCTGCTGCTTGAGAAACTTGGCACCTGTCTGCCCTTGAGAAACAAAACTTTTCAGAGTAGAAAAGCTCTGCCCTCTGATTGACCCAGAGATAAGGCGAAGTGATAATTGGAGCTTGATTACTTGGCAAAAATTTCAGGTACTATAGGCAAGTATCTATGGTAATTAATAAATTTATAGCCATCTATTTTTAAAATGAACGTAAAATCATTTTTAAACATATATAATTGAATCTAAAGGGAGCAGACTTGCAAAACACATAATATTTTTAATGAATGATGAATACTGATTTATAATGTAAAATTGCAAAGGGATGTTTTTAAAGGAGCAGGAATAGTATTATTAGTGCATCTTAGTATGTATGGTTTGTCTCCATAATCTTTCTAGAGTGGTCCTGCAATAATCCTATTGATTTAGGAAGCTCTTCAGAACAGTAGCTTGCTCAAACCTGCCAAATCCACTCATCATAAAAAGAAATCCACATTTCTAATTTGAAAACTATAAACTGATTTAATAGTGAGCATCACAGCCCTAGCAGAGTTAACAATCCTTGAAAGAAGCAGGCACTGGTTTGAATGTTGGTCCAAGACCACGTATGGAATTGGGGAATTAATGGTCCCTTAGTCAGAACGTTGTTCACCTGGTCCATGTGCACTCTACTCTAGGAACTGGCAGTAGCTACCCAGAGCATCAGACTTTCTGGGTCTTTTTTTCACTGAGCAAAGTGGTGATTGAATCTGAGCCCTCCCACATGCTGACTCTCCTGAGCATGCATCTTCCTGTAATTGAATGCAGATGTGCAATTATGTAATCATCATTCTTCATTTTTATACACTTTTTAGCATATAGAGTTCTTGTTTTTATAGGTCTTCACAATATGCTTGGGCTAGCCTAGGCCTCAGGCTTAAAGATACTATCTTGCACAAAACCACCTAATCAGCTGTGTAGGTACTTGATCCTGGGCTTCCAATTGCCCACTGTAGCACTTTGCTCCTTGCCTCTCCTATGCCAAAAGGCTTTCAAGGCCAGGAATAGTCTACAGCAGAGACCATGGCTTGCAAGACACGTGTAGCTCTTTGATATTTAACGTGCAGATCTCTGAAATATGTTGGCTGAGCTCCTTTTTGCATCACAATTAACATAAAAGGTTAACAAGACATCTTCAAGCTTTATCATTGTTTACTGGGTATAAGCAGAGATTCCATGAAATTAAAACATACATTAATGTTCAGGTGAGTAAATCTATTTAAGAATTTAAATACTTCTTAAATATTGTAGCTCTCAAATATTTTTCTGGCGACTCTCAAGTATATTGTATGTAGCTCTTAATGTCAAACAAGTTTGGCCAGTCCTGGCATGGTCAGAGCTTTGCTTCCTATTTTCACCACTGCAGTCTCTGCTACTGAAGAGACAAGCCACGTTTAAGCTGAATGCAACTTCAGCAGTGTGAGCCTTGATCTCTAGCTCAGTTCTTTGGATGCCAGCCTGCGCCTTTATTTATAATTGTCTAAAAGACAATTATTTTAATTTCCTGACTTTATCATTAAAATATGGTTGGGTATATAACTGATATTGTTGCAATTTCAAAAACTGTTCAACCTCCTACACAATAAATGAATTTGAAGCATGAGATGAGAAAATTAGACTAAGCACACATCCTTTGACTGGTAAAGAAATTCCTGCACTGATCCCAGTGCTTAACATGTATCTTCCATTTTCCATGTATCCAGCAGACATCACATTGCCACATAGCAAGATGGGAAATTTTGTGGTGGTGGTTTTCCCATGTCAATGGCCCCCTCTTGTTTGCCTTTTTTTGACATGGCTGTGTGATCTCTTGTTAATTGTGTGATGTGAGTATAGCTCCCTCTGTTGGTTTCTGCCCAGTGCTGCATTCATATATTGTATTCGCAGGGTGTGCAACATTTTGAATCAGAATGACAAGGTGCATACAAGGAGTGGGTGTGTGGCTTGTCTTTCAGTCATTGCATATTCTTAACATGCCACACTAAGCATTATGAGACATTTTCACAACCTTATAAATTGATTCTCGCTAACTCATCTGGCCAAGTTCTTATCTGGGGCAGTTGCTGAGTGGGATGGGGAAAGAGTGGGGTGGGTGACTAGATCAGGAGGCAGGGTGGCCTCTGGGTCCATTTCCAGCTTCTGCTTCCCAGGTTCATTAGTTAGCAGTCGCACAGCCATGGCAGGTGCTCATTCCAGTCCCAACACTGAAGTTCTGTTTCTGGTTGACATGAACATCAAGGTGTGTGCAGAGAGGAGAAAGTTTTTATAAGCACATTTTCTAGGACATTGGACAATGGCGGGGGGGGGGTGAATCCAGTGACGGCGAACGCCCTCAAGAGCGCGTTTTGTGGTCCTTGTCAAGCCAATGTTCCTAGACCTCCCCAGTCTGCAACATTTACAAACTAATCCTATGCATTACTATTACTGCTAAGGAGTAAGCAACTCTGAATTTAATGGAGCTTACTCCCAGATAAGTGTGTATAGAATTGCTGTGTTAATTCATAAACAAGGTGTATTCCACAACTTTGATGAATTAAAAGATAACGTTGATTTTACTCAAGAAGGGGATTTTTAAAAACTATTTTTAATATACGTTCTTAGCAATAGTGCATGTAGTTGACACTGTCTTAGACAGATAAATTCCTCTGCCCAAGCAAGATATTGCTTGCTGTGACATATGTGGGCATCTCATGAACAAAGAGGGTACGCTCTTTTCTTCCAAACTATATTTATTGATTCCCTTGATTCGTTAATATCAAAAATTTGGTCTATTCGGACCAGCAAATTGGTTAAGAATCTTTTCTTTTTCTTCCATGACGTGAGTGCACAATGGTGAATCAGTTTTTGCTGAAATCATTCATCTTCTGTCTCTAAGGAAGACCTTGCTTGAAATACATCAGCCTCTGTTTGTAACTGATTTTCAATAAATCAAACAACATTTCAGGACTTTGGGGCTTTCTCTGCCCCCAAAATGAAAAGACCCACTGGTGATGGGATGGGCAATGGAAGATGTCTTGCCCAGAGTCCCTTCAAACCTGGTCAGTCCCGAATCTACTGTCAATCAGTTTCACTGGATGATCCTGAATTCTTATAGTATAGTATTATAAAAATTAACCATTAGTCCCCTCTTGATTGTCTTTTCTTCTATGAAAGGAAAAGCCAAACCACTTTTCCAAGCATCTTCTTTGGATATGCAAAATGACCTTCTCTCAGGGCTTTGACTATGTGATTTGTGCTAGAGGAAAGAACTGTGTTCTTAGCTGAAGGAAACACTTTGCCAGTTTTGACTGCAGCTAGCAGGAGAGACAGTTTCAGCAGCTGGCTTCCAAGAAGGAACCTTTTGGGGGAGAAGGTGTAGTTATTTTAGGGAAACCGATGCTGCTCTAAAATTAGTGCCTGGGTGCTTGCCTCCCCCCCCACATGCTCAGTTAGTGTTTTTGTCAGTAAATACAGTACATGGTTGCACAAATGCCCTAAGTCCCCAGTGCTCAGTCTTGAGAAAACTGACCCTGTGAAAAGTAGCCCCTGAACCGATGTGTCATTTGAGGAAGTGGAGCGCATGAAACAATACTTATGTTTACAGCCAGTGTAGCCCCCAAGAACTCTTCTGATACTACATCCACTTAAATCTATGCACCTCAGTGGACCAGATTGCAGCTGGGGCTGTCAGAATGTTTACACCATGAGATGCGGCATCCATTGTGCTGGTGGGTCCGGAGAGTGATCACCCTGACTATGCGCTGTGATGGAAAAGACACTCTCCATGCACAGCAGCAATCAGTGCTAATAACTCCTGCCCATATAAACAGGCCTGACCTTTTTTTGACAGTAGCTAATAACATGGCTGGAATATCAACACTGTTTTAATTACTCTCCAAAATATGGCCGTGTGTGTATATGACCTTGTGTTAAGCCCAGGCTAGATTTAAAGCAGTGACCTGGGGAACGAAGGGCCCTGCAGCTTTTAACCAAGCCCCTGTGCAATACATTTCCCCCCGTCAGGATGTTCTAATCCAAACAAACTCCTAGAAGGTTTCAAGGTTTGTAAGCTTGCAGGCTGAGTAGCTCTCGGCCTCCAGTGAAGAGTGTGGACTGTCCCCACATGACATTTCTTAAATTCCAAGAAGAATCTCTCTCTCTCTCTCTCTCTCTCTCTCTTTTTCTGTTGAGATTTTTAACAAGAGATCCCGGCATGCTGGTGTTTAATCATTGCTGACTGACTGCTTGGGAGTCAACCTCTGCCCAAATACTTCTGTGACAGACTGAGTGTGAGTGAGAGACCCTTGGGTCTCCAAAGGGACTGCCTGAAATCTGATAAGCCTAGTCCTGCCACATTAGGGGACACGCTTTCTCTATCACTGTTTTCACAACCTTAGACTTGATCTGCACCTCAGGTGACAGCTGCTTGTTTAATTAGTTGTCGCTAACATTTCTTCAGGGATGTCACAAGTGACTAGGCAGTGCCCAGAGACAGAATGTATGTATGTATTCACGCAGCGCTTGTGTACGAACTTGACAGTTGCTTTCCTTATTCCTTCTGGTGTACCACTACTGCTCCATCTCATTTCCAGAACCATCACAAATTTGCAGGGGGTGGGGAAGTAGGAGGGAAAAAATTATATGTATATATGGTGCGATCACACAGGCCAGGGGATGAGATTCAGATAGAGATCTGGAGAGGAAAAATGCCTCTGTTCTGGATGCAGCAAACAGCCCAGCCTTTTTTCATTATGATTCCAATATACATGTTATCACAAAAGCTGGCAGTTTTAATGACAAAGCACTGTCATTGCATAAAGCATTTTAAGAACTAATAAACCTCTCCTGAATGCCAGGGCGAAGCATATTAGGATTCAATTCCTGAATTCATTAGTAAAATCAAATTGTGTGCTTTAGGAATATATATTCAGAAATCTATTCAATGTAACTTGATTCTCCACTGTCGGGAATAACATGGCAACTCTCTCCTTCCGTAGCTTTTCAACCATTGCACAGCCCACTCTGCCCTTTGTGTTTCTAAGCCTGCAGATTTGCATATCATTTTAGATTTGCATATTTTAATTTTCAGGCTTGCTTGTATTTCACAGTTGACAGGTCTGTGTTGCTTTTTCACATTAATCCCAATCAGATATAGAAGTTAAGAAAGACAGAAGTCTGGACACTGAAAACATCCAGGCATCAAACATGGTTCACTTCAGCTGTGTCTGTTTAGATTTGTTACCAGAAAGTGGTTTCCCTAGTTGGTTTCCCTAGTGCCCAGTTGGCATCAAGAGCTGAGTTGCACACAGCAAGTGAGCATGTGGCTAAATGCTTTTGGTGAATGGGCAATGTGAGGACTTTACCATGTGTGCAGAACACAGGTTGAGGCACTATTACAAACCTTTCCCAAATGCATCATTTTAGCACGTCCAAATGTGATCTGAGCCATGATGGAGCCCATGCATGACCAGTTCACCATAAATTCGGCCCAAATTACACACAGACATGCATGGATGCACACACACGGCAAGCCTGGCACATTAGAAGAAGAAGAAAAAAGACTTAGCTCACTGAACAGTAATAGCTACTGATAATGGATTTATGCCAATGGTTCCCAACCAATGGGTTGGAAGCCACTGGTGGGTCAAAACCTGATTTTTGCTGGGTCGCCAAAGCGTGATGGAAAGGTCAGATAACTAATTGCCAAGCCCTGGGGCTATTGAAAAAATCAGATACTGTAGCTGCTAATTACCCTGCAAAGAGCTGAGCTCCTGCAGTTTGCAAGATACCTGCTAACTGCTCTGCAAGGAGTTAAGCTGTTGTTTTCAAGCATGTATAAATATAGAGAGATAAAGTTTGAGAGTCTTTTTCTGGTTATTATAAATAAATAATATTTCTTTCTTTATCTCCTTTTTTAAAAATCTGGTAGACCTAGTTAGGTCCTAATAGAATGTTTTAAAAAGTGGGTCCTGGTGCTAAAAAATTTGACTGATCTATGCTCTGAGAACACTGACACTCTGCTGGGCTATCATAAAGGAAAAATAGATCCAGCACTGTTGATTCTACCAAGAAAATCCCCATTGCATGTAATAGGGAGGGGCTGGAATCTAATAGGAAGGTGAGATATCAATATTTTAAATATTTAATATATTTACATATTTAAAATATGCAATAAAAGTTTTAAATAAACCAAGTACTTCCTGTTCTCCTTGTGAGTGGTGTCCAGTGTCCTAGAAAATCCATTTATAAAAATGATCAGAATTGATCATTTGTTCAGATAACGATTGATACTTTTCCAAATGCTGGGGAGGGAGAGACACATCTGAGATGTGGCCTCATAGTTGAACAGGCTTGCAAATAAGTTTGTCATAAACAAACTGAAATCTGGGCTCTATTTAAAAAAAAAAAGATCCAGTACTCAGAAATCTTTTGAATGGGCTCTTATCTTGCTTCAGTCTTGTCTCAGATTTGTGTTTCAAAATGTGTATGCAAGGATTGATATGATCACCCTTTTCTGAATAACACAGCAAAGTTGAAATGCAGTACTTCATAGTTTCATAGTAAAGTTGAAACCCCTGCTAATTGGGTAAGAGGCACTTTTTCACGTGGGTGCTCCTTTTTTAGTAGGGGGAGAGTAACTGGCCCATCTCACCCCAGCAGTGTCTGTTCTGGTGGCTGTCTGCTGGTATTCTTTTGCATCTTTTTAGATTGTGAGCCCTTTTGGGACAGGGAGCCATTTAGTTATTTGATTTTTCTCTGTAAACTGCTTTGTGAACTTTTAGTTGAAAAGCGGTATATAAATACTGTTAATAATAAATAATAATAATACTTATGGCACAGCTACACTACAAATGTGTATCTATTTTAATACCACTGTTCCCAGGGCTGGTGTCAGGGGTCAGCCAGGTTGGACACACACTCATCAAAGGGCACACCTAGCCAGGGTGACCCTAACCCAGTGGTAGCACCATTGTGAACAGACGAAGGTGCAGGGGGGCCTGGGGTACTGTTTTGTCCTAAGACCCCCTGCAACCTACTCCCAACAATGACTAATCCAAATAGTTTCTTCCGAAGACCTATGGGAATTGTCATTTGACTATGGTGCTGACAATTTTTTATTAGAGAGCCATAATCCTATCATAGAACTACAATTCCCAAAGTTCCCTGGGAAGAAGGCATGAAGTTCAAGATTGTAGTATAGATATGTCCTTAGACCTGCTGGCTCCCAGTTCCTGCAACTGTTTTACTCTGTAGATGACAGGAGAGAGGAAAATGTGGGAAGTGTACTGGCCAACCAGATTTAGAAAGTTGCCTTCCCTGCTTTAAAGACCATGTCTTCCAAATGCCGTGAGCATGAAACAATGCTCCTCAGACCCATTCTGCAACTGCTCTACTGTAACATGAGTCGTGGCTTGTTGTATTTCTTTTTTGCACCGACTCTGGGAAAAACATGTGGCTTATCAGTTCCCCTTGCTTTGCCACACTGTGAAACCAGACACCCCTAGAAGAGGCCCATGGTAAAGAATGAAAAGATTAATAAGAATATTGTTTCGCATTCAGCGTGTAGCCATGGGTTACCTTGCTGTGGGCTTATGTTACATCTGAGCTTTCAGAAAGGCCCATTTTCACCTATAGTGGCCGAGTATTATATGAATAAAAACATGGCAAAGGCACAAATTCCCATTTGCTGTTCTCTTTCCAACAGTGAAAAAGGCAAAATGAAGAGAGTCAGCCACTACAAATCAAAGTAAGTTCATTATTCTCAAGAGTTGCATGTGGTCCAGCATTAAACAAGGATAATCGTTGTATCTCATGATCTCTAGCAATCATAGACTTCTGAGGAATACTGCATGCCATCTGAAAGATGGAGGGGAGGGCAGATTCCACCCTATCTCTAAATGGGGACCCTGGCAAGACTCCAGTGTTGTTTATGCCTTCCAATGCAAGGCTGCCCCGTCTGCTAGCCACCCACTTCTATTTCTGTGCAGGAGATTAATCCACTACGCCCCTCTCCTCATGAACTTGCCTGAATCGCTTTTCATTCTTGATCTGAGATATGACACCTAACAAGAGGGTGATGACTAGAAAAAGGACCATTTCGGGGACGGTATTGTAGCGACTTACAGCTTGGCCCTAACTAACTTTCCAGTGCCAATGCTATTCGTTCTGTATCCTGCAGTGAGGAGAGAGTCATGGTAAGGGGATATTTATTCCCTTATGTTGAGGTTGCACTGTGGCTGCATCGACATTGGAAAGTTGACTAGGATTGGGGTGTTAGATCAGAACACCCTCCTGACAGAAGCTCACTTGGCACCCAAGTGATATGAGATAGGCCCTTCAGGGATGGAAGGGTGGGATATAGATATTTTAAATAAATAAAAAATTGATGTTTTCACAGTGCTAGGTACCAACTGTTATTTGCCCTAGCCTGCCAGCATTTTTAATAGTGACTTTTAAGGTTTTCCTATATCTTTACCAAGTCTTAAGCTGCAATCCTATACACACTCACATGGGAGTAAGCCCACTGATACTTGAATGTATTTTTATTATATAGCACCATATATATAACACAGGAACTGCTTTACCACCCAGCCATTGCCATCTCGTTCAACTTTGTCAATCCAGAATCACAGCTCTTTCCCATGTCTCCTTGAAGATGCCAGAGATTGAACTTACATGCAAACTGGTATAAATGCAACCAGGGATGGGCAAGTCAGGCGGAGCTTGACTCAAGTTGAGTCACACGTCTCTGCCCCCCCCCATGACTCGACTCAAACAAGTCATAATGGGGGCACTTTCTGAGTTGCTTTTTTGCAACTCGAAAAGACTTGAGTCACGGGCTCTTTAAAAAGCCCACCATGGGGAAAAAAACAGGATTGCTGCCAGAATGTGTGTATGAGTGTGAGTTCTCTTTAAACACATCCCTGCTGTCCCTACTCATCAGTAAACAAGGCGGGAGAGGTGGGACAGACTGCATGAGAGTGGGGACAGAAGTGGCAAGAGGAAGGAGAGTCACTCGCAGCAACTGCAAGGCTTACCACAATGACCCAATCCTTTGCAGCTCTACTCAGAAATAGTCCCATTTGTGCCAGTTGTTCAATGAGGCTTCCTCATCCCACATAACAATGGAGCCTTGTGTTTGGAAAGCGTGATCGCTATGAACCATCCCCCTCTCTGGACTTCAGCAAATCCCAAGGTAAGAATGCCCTTGGGCTCCTCCTTCTGCCCTATCTCAGCCAAAGAAAATATTAGACCTCCCAACCTTCATCCAATGATCATCGGTTCTTTCAGAAATGGGCAAGAGAGCCTGCACCTGCCTCCATTCCCTTCCCTGGGATTCTTCAGCTGATTGCAAGGCAAGAACCCCATTGGGCTCCTCCTCCTGCTCCACCTCAGCAAAGAAAATACCAGACTTCCCATCCTTTGTCAAATCATCATTGGTTCTTGCAGAGATGGCCAAGAGAGCCAGAGTCTTCTATTTGTTACAAAAGCAAACATTAACTCTTCCTTGCCTCCTGGCTAGAACCCTTCCTGCTGCTTGCCCAGTCTGAATGATGGCCCCACAAGGCTTTTCACACAGCAAAAACAGTAAGCAAGCACACCCGAATACAGGCAGACTCAAGTCTGCATATGTGGGGATGAGTCAAGGGGACCTCGACTTGAGTGTTTTGCCGAGTCTTCCACATGTGTGACTCGAGTGTATACGAGTCAGCAAAAAACATGCATTTTCATGACTCAGACTCGAGTCACCTGACTCAAGTTCCCATCCCTGAATGCAACAGGAGAGTGTAAGCATAACATCTTCAAAGAAATGGTTCCATTTGGAGTGAAACTATCTAGGCATTGTATACTGGTGGTATATTGTTTCTGGAGTTGGTCTGAAAGATACTGGTTCAAACTCCCACTCAGCCTTGAAGCTTCCTGGGTGACCTTGAACCAGTCACTCAGCCACTCCTACCTCACAGTGTTGTTGTGAGGACAAAAGGAGGGAAGGAACTATGTACATCACCCTGAGCTCCTTGGTGAAAGGGGTATAAACATGGGGAAAAAATTTTTAAAGACCTCTTTTTAGTTCACCATGTCACTGGTTGGTGTAGATACTGCCAAACAAGATGCCCTGTTTTAGTTCCAGGATCCTATCCCCAGGAATGTGGACTTTCAGCAATAAACTATAATTCAGGATGTATTAGATTTGTTTGTCCTGTCTACTTAATTGACAATGACTCTACAGTGAATCACCTTTTTAAAATGTGTAGCTATCTATGCAAGTTCATCAAGATGTGGTAATTATCTATTTTTTAAAAAGCACAGGAGTCATACTGGAGGCATCTTTGAACCTCCTCCTGTCTTACCAAGTGTTTCTTAAACAATGATCTAATCTCAAGGAGTTTGCTTTGGTATATACAGTATAGTCTCCCTCAAAGACATAGCCCAATCTTGCACCAATGATGTGGCCTGCACTGCATCTTATGGTTTGTTTTTTTACAGTGCTGGCAGCCTTCTTGGGTAAGGGGACATTTGTTCCCTTGCCCTGGGGTAAGCCCTAGCCAGCACAATGGTGCAGCTGGGATCTGCAGTGCACCTGCTAAATAGCTGGAGCAAGTTCATGATACCTCATGTTGACTGATTGGGCCTGAGAGGGAGGATAGGATATATGACTGATCCATCTGGTTGGAGTGGGTTGTTTCTTATTCCCCAGTAAAAGCCATGGCCACTAAGCACCTGCAGTTCTCATTGGGTCCATAAGATCGTGGAAGGTAGGAGGACTGACCTCCGGACCATGTGATAACATATTGTAGGACAACTGGTTGATTTCTAGTATTTCTTTTAACCCAAAGGACAAAACCCTCTTAGATTTTCAATTTGTGGAGAATAAGCTATTGCAAGATAAAATACTACAAGGGGAAACCTTGGTCAGTGATCCTTGATACAGGACTAGGATGTCACTATTTACACCTGTGAAATATTGCAAGGTTTGGAAGTGTTTCATCAAATTGTGGTCTGCTTTGGCTCCCTGTTTTACCCCGCTCACTGAAGGTGCAAATAATTGAGGAGAGGGGCTCTTATTTTTCCAGTTCTTGCTCTAGTTTGAAATTTAATCTGCCTGCAGGCGTACCTGCTTTGAAAATTGAGAACATTGAGGATAGGGCCATAGGAGATATTTATTATTTCCCCTGCCTTACTCTGAATTGTCATCCAGATGAGAAGCACATGTTCTCCTCTTTGTGAACAAAAAACAGAAAGATGATGGGTAGCCAGAATAAAATTGCAAGAAAAATAAGCCCAGACTTTAATGTTTTCATGAGACATTCCTTCTTTTGTTCTTGCATCCATGGCAAACTAGCATGTACATCTTTGGCATTAAAAGATATAACACATAAAATGGGTTCTGTGCTTTAAGGGGTCATCAGTACAATGCTCAGAATGACGGTTATTCTTTCAAGACTAAATGCTAAGAGCACATCCTTTTTTCCAATTGCTCTCTGTCATTCCCTGCTAGTTTGCCACAAACAACAGAACAGGAGCAGAGGCAGTAAAAAAGGTTCCAAATGGGAACACTTCATTACAGTTCATAAACGTGTACTTTTGACTCACCTCTAGAAGATTGTTTTATTTTTTCTCAGATTTTGGTGTTTTCCAAAGTTAGAAGTGCAGAAAACCATGCTATGTGTTTTTATTCCAAGGGTGCATTTTTATACATTATAAATTATAATCACTTTACAAATATACTAGGTAGGTGATATAGGTGATAGCAGCAGCAGATGCATGTTGAGGTGTTAGAGCAGCAATTTTCATATACACAAGCCATGATGTGTATGTGCAACCTCCTGATTTTAGAAGTGGGTTAGCTCAGAATGTCAGATGCAAGGGATGGCACCAGGATGCAGGTCTCTTGTTGTCTTGTATGCTCCCTAAGGAATTTGGTGGGCCACCGGAAGTTACAGGAAGCTGGGCCCTATGGCCTGATCCAGTGGGGTTGCTCTTATGATTTTCAACCAGTGTGCTGAGACACACTGGTGTGCCACAAGTGGTCGACAGGTGTGCCATGGCAAATTGGCAAATTTATTTATTAAATATCATTTATTAATAGGGCCATTGAGGGATGTGAACCCCCCACCAGCAGCATAGTGTGCCTTGTTAATTATCAAAAGACTGATGCTGTGCCTTAGCAATTTGAGTGCCTTGTCAGTGTGCTGTGAGATGAAAAAGGTTGAAAATTGCTGTGTTAGAGAATGGTGTTTTTTGTTGTTGTTGTTTTTGCAGATCTCAGGATTTATTTCCTCCCCCAAAAAAATGAGAAGTGCAGAAAGCAGTTAGGTGTTTTTATTAATCATAACTGAAAAAACCACATCTGCTTATTACTGTTCTTATATTTATTATTTATTTATTAGATTTGTATTCCGCCTTTCTCCCTGAAGGGCGCCCAAGGTGGCTAGTTTGCTTCTTAGTATATTTTGTAATCTTTATGTCTTTTATTCATATTATTTTTCTCTGTTTTTCTCCCTTTATCCTGTTTTTATAATTCCCTAAATAAAGGAGGAGGGGAGGTCTCCAAAACACAAGAATTTCCACCACCCAACTGTTTCTGGGTCCAAAAAGAAAAAGAAAGCAGTGTGTTGCTCTGATCGTAGTTTTATTTCAGTTCCCACTCTGTATCTTCTCCCCTTTCATAGGTTACCCTTTCGTGAGATGTGTGTTCTGGTCTGTCCGTCCCCTTCAGAAATGAAATTATCCTGCTGAGTGAGGGAAACATATATATTTTGCTCCCTTCTGGACCCTTTCATTCTCAAGTGCATCAAAAGTCTTTATGGTTGTTTTTTGATTTCAGAGATGTATTTGATAACAGCTTATATGCTTGACTTCTCATATAGGTCAAGCCAGCTTCTTCATGGTATACACCATAAGCCTTCTACCAAAACATCCTGCCTTTTGGACAAAGCATGCCCAGCCAATTGTGGCATCTTGATGAGCAAGTGATCTTAGGTGTGGCTAGGCTTGTGGACTGGCCCTGCATCTTCTCAACACTTTGGTTTGATCTAGTTAGTTAATATCACTCAAATGGCCATCAGGTACATTCCCTCAAAATATTTAAGCTTCCCCAGTGGCGAAAAGTCTCACCTGCAAGCCTTCTATCATAAACATGCTAGGTTAACACTACCTGTTTGCTATTTACTGTCCAGGGTCAGGCAAAGCATTTAGACATTTAAGGCTGCTTCCAAAAGGGACGCTTAAATTAGGTTTTGTAGCCACCCATTTCATTTGAATGTAAAACCTACAGTACTGAGAATGGGAAATTCTGCTAGTGTTCAGACCCCCCCACACACATGCCCCAACCCCCATTCAGGCGCAAAGAATTAGCACCACTTTCATGTGCATGATCATGCATCTGAAGCTCTTTGTGCCTTGGTATGTCCCATGCTAGGCAGCAACACAGGGTGGAAGAATTCCGTACCGTAGCCAGGCTCTACCAAATCCCCCTGCTATTTATACCACCTGAATTATCTGTGTCACAGGTTAGATACCCATGCTCTATACAGCCCCATTAGCTGTATAATTCATTATTTTAGTATTAGTTTAGTAATCTAGACTATTGTCTAGATTGTGGGGTTGCCCTTGAAGACAGTCTAGAAATGGTCCTTGGTTCAGGTTGCACCTGTCACAGTTTTAACAGGGACTAAGAAACTGACAGTGCACACCTATGCATGTCTGCCCAAAAGTTGTGTTCAACAGGGATTACTCCCTGGAAAATGTGCGTAAGGATAATATATATCTGGCTCTCATCTTCACTGGTTATCCTCCTGCTTCTGGGCTCAATTCAAGGTGCTGGTGTTATCCTTTGAATGTCTTCATAGCCTAGGTCTAAGATACCTGACAAACTGCCTTGTCCTGAGGGAACTTCCCTGAATGTTGGCATCAGTGTCCAAGTTCTTTGTGTGCTATCAGCTGCACAGAGTCCCATCCAAAGTATACTGGATGGGCAAGGTACAACGGATGGCCTGAGAAGTAGAACCTTCTCCATGTTTATGTCAGGACTGTGCCTTCCCAGCAGAGATGTACCACTCTCCTCCATTGCTCATGTCCAGGTGTACAGTCTTTTTTTAATGACTCTTGCTAACTGTGCTGCATTACCCTCTTTTTCTCTGTAATTTGTTTCACTGTCGTATGTTTAATTATCATTTAAATGAAGATGCCACTTCTCAGGGATGCTGTAGTAGCTGCCTGCACAAAAGCAGATCTTTTTCAATTCTAACATGATGTGATGTTAAATCTACAATGGTGTGTCCTTAAAACTCACTCAAGTCTTTACTAAAAGTGGTTATGGGGGGGGGATGAATGGGCAGGATAGGTCTTGGAGGGTGTGTCAGGACTGTTGGAGTGCTGGGCTACCCTCCAAAATCATGGGGGAGGGGAGTGTAAGGGGCCAACAAGCATGAACTTGGGACTTGGTCCAAAGCTCCTCCAGCCTTTGGTGCCAACAGTGATTTCACTGATGCAGTTGCAAGTTAAAGGCATAGTTCATTGCTAATGCTATTTTGGTTTTGATACATTGCTGGAATGTGAAATGGGGAACAAGAAAGTTAGGATTCCTCAATTCTATTAAAATAAATGAGACCTTAAGCAGTCAAACCAACTCAGTGATTTCAATGGTGCTTTCTCATGACTAACTCTCTTTGGATACAACCCAATAAATGCTGCATCATTTAAATGCTAAGTTATGCTGTCAGAAATATCTCCAAAAGGCACTTACATTTTGCAAATGTATTTAAATGCAATCCATTATTTTTGTGAAAAGGCAGATGATTAATCCTCTGAAAATGTAATGCACTGACATCTCTACTATTTAGTAGTTTATGTTCATACAGTGCATCTCATCAGCCTACATTTTGCAGTTATCAAAAGGACAATCAACTGTATATTTACAAATGGTGGAGTTTAAGAAGAAAGTGCTGCTAGAGGGGGAAAGTTTTAGGAGCTGTATGCTAATGCCACAGTAGTAGTGCAGATTTGTATAAATAAACATTAATTGGTTGATATAAACAAGTACTTGAAATAATTTGCATCCACCATATATTTTATAGACTGGCCATTCTGGAGAAAAAACGGCTCTCAATAGAGGTGGCCAATCCTGTTCAAGCTGATAGCCCTACAGTGCTTGCATTTTAGGACCCTACTCCAACAACAGGAACTACATATGCACCCCTGATTGATAAATGGAAGCAACCAGAGGACACCATCCTGTTAGCTCCATAGCATCCTGTTGTATTAGCAACCCTGAAAAAGGGAGAGACCCGCAGTTGAGTGAAAGAGCATGCACTTTGCATTCATAAATCTCCAAATTCAGGGCCCAATCCCACCCAACTTTTCAGCCCAATGCAGCCCTGAGGCAAGGGAACAAATGATCAGCCCACAGGGATGAAACCAACACTGGACTCCTGTCAACAGCAACACATAGTAAGTAGCAACACATTCCTCCCAGTAGCAACACATAGTAAGAAGGAAGCTTGCTGGCATCTCTTGGGAGCAGTAGAAGGTACTACCTGTACCCTTAAGGCAACAAGCAGGTTGTTCTGTAAAGGGGTTATACTCCTTTACAGATACCAGACAGACCTTTCTTGGAGAGGTGCAGGACATTGGAGGAGCCTGTCTGTGGCATGCAGAAAGACACCTGCAAATGTACCTGAAAAAAGTCCTTGGCAATACCAGATCTGGCTAGAGGAAGGGGGTCTATACTCCATGTGTGCGTATTTGCTGGCTTGAACTGGGGTTCCAGTGCTGAAATAGCAACAAGATAGATTCTACATTTTGGACCAAGTTTAGTTGGTGAAATGGGAATTGCTGGTCATTAAGATACTGCACATATGCACCGATATTGCAGCATGTCTGAGCCCACAATTGGGCTCATGGTCTGTTGGAGCAGCAGGCCAGGAAGATGGGGTAGAATTGCATGACCATTCCAGGCTGTGCTACTCCACTGTCTGACCTCTCGTACAGGCCAAGGAGGTTACTCCCTGACCTCTTGTACACACCAGAGGCTAAAAGCAAGGATAGTGCCAATTCCTGAGCTCCAGCCAAAACCAGGACATGCAGAACTTTCACCAGCCAACACAGATCTCATCCTCTTCTCCCAGACTTGCTGTTCTGTTCTTTACATACATCCCCTCATGTGATCATCCCCAAAATTACATCCCCTAATTTTGTCAGGTTTACACAAACACTGTGCAACACTAATAGTCTAATTAGCATTCACACTAACCAAAATTATACAGCTGCCTGCAGCAGGCGATTTCTTATGCCAGCACCAATATTATTTTTCTTTTAAACAATACTTAAATAAGAAACTATTAATTTTTATACAATAGAGTGAACGCTGGCAGTGTCACTGGGATTCATGCTGGATTGACTTGCCTATGTAAATCTGAGCCTGCTTTCAGAATTTGTAAGCCAACAAAAAATGGGGCTGCTTCCACAAGCACTGGATCTGATTAAAATTCTCTCTTCAAAAACAAAAACAACCCAATAGCTAAATTCTCCCTCTCTGCCTTCCAAGTCATTAGTAATTTGCTGGTTTACCAAGATTTTATAGGACAGAATTTAATTGCTGGGAGTCAGAAAGAAACAGAAGGCTGAGGCAAAGCCAACTGATGTTCTGGTGAACAGGAGAAAGTATCAGAAAGACAGTCTACTCCCTCTTGTTGTTGTTGTCTCCCTCTCCCTCTCATTGGGGCAGGAGGTCTGGTCTAGAGGGTAGAGCCTCCGTTAGCCCGAAGATAACATCAGAAGGTCGCCAGTTCGAGGACACTGACAGCTCCCTGAATGGCTGAGAATGGCGAGAACTTGAAGCAGCTGACAAGCCGAGCTGACTGATTCAACCTGCTCTTGGTGTGAGCAAGAAGCGTCTTGGCTGCCCTCCATGTGAGAGATGGAGCTGCTTGAGAACTGGAGGCCAGAAGTGAGACCAAACCAGGAAGATCCATTCTGAAATGTTGTTGGTTCTTGAAAGAGAGAACTTCTATGATTGTAAAAATCCCCTTGAGGGATTTAGAAATGCCTGCCTATGTAAACTGCCTTGAATAAAGTCAGTGGAGTAATCCGATGACCAGAAAGGCGGTATATAAATACTGAGTTAATTATAATATTATTATTGTTGTTGTTGTTGTGTATAGTAAGTTCAGTGGTGAAGACCTTAAAAGGCATTCTTGGTGGGTGGTCCACATCTCTATAACTGCTGGATATTCATCAGAGTCCAAACATCTTTCAAAAGAAATATAAGACCTCATTACCAGGGATTCATTTCAATGCTCAGGGCTAAGTATAAATTTCTGACCAACTGGAGTAACCTATACTAGCCTAGAAGGCAGATGAGAATGAAAGGGTGTTCTGGATGTTAGCCCTGTTGAGTGATTTTTATACAGAGCCTGGTGGAAGTAACATCCCCCTTTCCAAATACCCTTTGACTCGCTCCGATCTGTTACAGGATGCTTAGGCAGGACTTGACACAGAGACAAAAGAAAAACAGCATAAGATGCTGGCTTAATAAACTGATCATACATTGTTTCTATTTTACACAGAGTTTTATTTTGTATTATCAGATGCCATTGGGTCGGGCAATCAGGAGTGTGTCAGGACTGTGATAAGTATTCTTTCTTTCAAGAACTGGGGAAACCAAAGCACTAAGCAATTTACAAGCAAGTTGCAATGCTATGCTTCCTTTCAGTTTCTCATTAACTACTTACCAACCCTTATAAACAGTCTGCTACCCAAATAACAAGTCTCCTGAAATCCATTCTTAAAAGCTATAAAGAGATTAATCTGTACCATCAAAACCCTAGATGCTAAAAGGTTGAACGCCCATCAATTTCCAGTCAGACATTCTTCTTCAAGGTGCGAGGGAAAGAAGGGGAGGTGGTGGCAAGGTTTGCCACTTATTTGCAATTCCATCTAGAATGAGGCAAGCTGCAAATTGTATCTCTGGGTCAGGCCCACTGAGGCTATACAGCTTCAATGCTTAGCATATGTATGGTTCCGTAATTGTTCATCACAGTAATATTTGTATTTGCTGGAACTCCTTTGCCTTAAAGGTCTGATGTCACAAGTGATCCAAAGACAGCTTGTATATCCAGGAAGAATGCTGGATCCTCTGTTCTTAGACCCTTATTCTGAGAAATTCCTCATTCTGACAAATTCTTTCCAAAGGTACATGGCAATTTTGGCTCATTGCATGAGTTTTCAGAGAACCAAGTATGGATTAAAGGTATGTCTTCCTGTTGTCCGAATTGATTGGTAACAGAAGAGAAGGTTAAATATCTCCCAAACTAGAACTTCCCAAACTCCATTTGCTTGCCACTCAAAAAAGAAAGATAGAAAATAGGGGAAAAAAATTACTCTTTCAGAAATGCTGAAGAGTTTATAGGACTGGCTGATAATGTTCGACCCTTTCCAGAAGTGCTTCAGAATATCCAGGGGAATAATACCTGAAAGAAAAACAAGCATTGATGAAAGACTCATTTGTGCAAAAGATTGAATGTATATGTTTTTTCTTTAGAACTACTGGTCTTCCTCATAATCAGATTTAACAGAGTAATCATTCCCAGCCCGATCCTATACATGTTTATTCAGAAGAAACAACACAAGTTCAGTGAGACTTACTTCCTAGAAAATGTGTGTACAACTGTAGCTGAAACTTACAAAAATGCATATGATAAATGTACTAAGATTAACTAAATAACAGCCGCAGCGATTACTCATCAACTGCGCTTTCCAGTTGCCTTTTGCCTTCTGTATTTGTGTCCTTATACCAAAAAAAAATTGCAGATTTAGGATCAGGATTCTCTGCATGGACAGGGTCTTCTCTCTCTCTCTCTCTCTCTCTCTCTCACTCACACACACACACACACACACACACACACACACTTTAACCTCATCACGAGTCAAACAATCAGACCTCTCTACTTGCAACTATTACAAATGGAACAGCCCATGGAGCAGCTTGTTATCTTTGCCAGATTTTTTTAATGCTTCCCTGGAGCCTCTTTCTCAATGAACTGAAACATACCAGGGGCAACAGGGCCCCACTCCTTCATTTTCCTCTGGGTACATACAATTTAAATGCCAAGTTAATTCCTAGTGCACTTTGAACCTGCAAGTTTTTCCTTAGGATAAATCAATGACAGGAAAACTAGTCTGACTTCTTGTCCTCCAAGTTATTCCACAAAAATCTGTCCACCAGTTACACAGAAAGGGAAACTGCATTTTTACTCAGGTTCTGCTATTCAGAGGGAATCTGCTATTGCAAGTGCTTGTCTTGGAGAACAAAACAGACCAAGCACATTTTTTTTCCGTTGTACCCATTTCCCCTGAGGAAAAACGTGCATGTTCAAAATGTGCCAGGGATCAAATTGCATTAAACACTGATCAGATATTCACTCATATTTCTGCATCTTTGCACTGTGTAGTGTGGGCCTGGTTGTCTACAGTTTGATGCTATTGCTTAGAAACAGAACCATTTGTGCAGGAAAGGCACCTGAAAACATTTTAAGTGGTGCATGCAGTGGTGTCGCTAGGGGGGTGCAGGCCGCACTGGATGACGCGTGCAGGGGGGTGACGCGCACGGGGGGGTGACACGCTAACATCGTAGTGGTTAGGAGTAACCCCATCATATTATAAACCGTTGGATGTGGAATTTTGAGCAGAATGCAATGCAAAAAACCAGAGTGAAATATCTCCTTTCAATCAAAAGCTATGGCCAAAAAACTGGAGAGAAAAAAATGCAGAGCCCTATGGAAAGTGGAAGTGAGCTGTATCTCGCGTTTACTTGCGAGTAAGCGAACATGCCTTAGTCTGTTGGAAAGGGCAGGTTGAGAGGAATCCAAGGACACCAGAATGGTCCTGATCCAATGAATGCAGCCCCCAAAAACACCTGAGAAAAAGTCCCTCCCTCCAAGCAGATGAATGTACCGAGTCCTGTGGAAAGCGAAACTAAGCCTCGCGGGTCACATTTACTCATGAGTAAGCAAACGTGCCTTGGCTGGTGTGGAAGAGCAGGTGAAGGCTACCAGAATGGTCCTGATCCTATGCACCTGCAGCTAAACAAGTGCTCCAGAAGGCAGCCTTCCTCCCCCACACACTAAAAAGGATCAAAACAGAAGCTTCAGCTGATAAGGTGAACTTTTTTGAGACCTACAAAGCCAGGTGGATCCTGACAGTGATCTGGTTTAAACAGAAGTTCTTAAATTGAACTGGGCACTGGGTAGGGCTGAAAACCTTACTGGTTTTAAAGGGGGGTGTTATTGCAAGCAGGCTACAGAGGAAATTCACTTGGTGGAACAGGGCTGGCTTCTACTTATTTAATTATTTGTTTAACTTTAATTATTTATACTTATTTATTTTAATTTGCCTGATGATGTCACTTCCACCATGACATCACTTCTGGTAGGTCTTGGACAGATTGTCATTCTAAAAAGTGGGTCCCAGTGCTAAATGTTTGAGAACTGCTGCAATAAGGTGTTAGTAAGGGGTGTGTGTGACACCACTAGTGACCTAAATCACTAAAATCACAGTCTGGAAGAATAATACCATCATGTTATGTATCCGTCAATGTGTAATTTCATGCAGAATGTGTTCTATCTTTGTTCTGTCAAAAGGTACAGCCAAAAAACCAGTGGGGATGGTGTGATGGTACATCACCACGCCCACCACCTGGGGTGTTGCCCCACCCACTGCATGGGGGGTGATGCGCTGGCATCCTGCACCGGCTGACGCGAACCCTAGTGACGCCACTGGATGCATGTGAGATGTTGATTGCCCGACCTGGCTTGCTTCTGCTAAGATATGTCAAGGAGATTTTCCCAGAATGAGGACGGTTGCACACTCTCCGTCATGAGGGTACTGGTTAGAGAGGGCAGGTGTGGGTCAAGGAAATTCTTCCAGAAGTAAACTCTGCCTGACAAACATGCAAGAATTGTAGCATTCATAATAGTTGCAAGCAGAGAGGTACTGTCCCTGAATTGGCTGGTTTTCCTCTCTCCCCCCTCCCATCCTTTTTGTATTGTTTCTGTTACAGTGTGAGCCTGTGGTCAAGGTGTGCCCGGCTGCTTTTCCAATCTACATACATTACCTGGAAAACTTTAGGAACAACAGTGTATTCCTCCAGAGCACCCATATTCCAGGTTATTATAAAGCTTACACAGTAAGCACAAGAAATGCTTATAAAATGTACAATGCTTTGCTTGTACTTTCATCTTGAATATATATCCAAGAATGGGCCTCTGACCCTTGCTGTGAAATGTGCTTCCCCCAGCTCTATCCTCACTGAATCCTGAAACGGCCTCCCTGCCTCCTTTCTGCTTTGCTGAGAAATGACGAAGGAAAACAAAACTGCCCCAAAACTTTTCCCCAGAGAATCTGCTCCATGTTAAGAAAATCCCTTAAAAATTTCACTTGGAGGAATTTACCGCTGTGTGACGATTCCTTCTTGGGCAGGAAATCAGGGTATAAAAATGTGTCCTAGCTTCCGTCAGAAGCCAGCATAAAGGACAGATCTAAGAGCAGTGCGTGGCTTATAACTAGGCGAGGAACTAGTTTCCGAATATTTCAGATCACATTACTGTATTATTTCCTTTACAAAAACATAAACACACTGTGAATGCAAAAATGAACAGTAGGCTTAGGGTCAAACTAGATGATATACAATTCTTTCCTGTGCTTGCTTTTTTAAATAGAAATAATTACTCTAGGGAGGGGGCAAGCCAGACTGGTACTTCAGTGTCTATGGAGGGGTGGTGAGAGTGACCCTTTCCTCCTGCAGTATTCTCCCACAAAAGATCCCCCCCCCCCCACTGCTCTTTGCTTGTGAAGGTGCCACTTGCTACAATAGGAGCTTTGGAATCAGTTTCAGTGGGAAAACAACAAGGAGGGAGTGTGAGACCTCCCTTCCCCCACTACAATCCTAACCCAAACTGCCCACCCCCCCCCCCGCAGTCGCTATATAAAAAAAAAACCACACAAACAACTTTTAAGTGTTTGTTCTTATCTTCTAGGAGGTGAAACTACAAGCAATGATATAAAATAAACAAGATGTTCTTTCATCACCTTTTGATATCAAAGTAGGCCAGCTTTTGAGTTACACAGGGTGTGATGCACATTAATATTGTTTAAGTGCTATGTAAATAGAAAGCTTGCATCATTTCACCTACTTTACTAGTAATTTCACCATCTGACTCACTAAGAATACAATTCTA
Source organism: Tiliqua scincoides (assembly GCF_035046505.1). Taxonomy (NCBI): domain Eukaryota; kingdom Metazoa; phylum Chordata; class Lepidosauria; order Squamata; family Scincidae; genus Tiliqua; species Tiliqua scincoides. Next base: position 20,662,742 of record NC_089825.1, read on the forward strand.
TGCATGCTTTCTTCAGAGTAAGTCCCACTGAATAGGATTCCCTTTGGGATAAATACAAATAGATTCAAACAACATGCTTAAGAAAAAAAATAAAAAACAAAATCCTCGGTGGTACCTTAAGGAGCACACACAAAGAAATAAGGTGGCATTTTGTGCAGTTTTGTGTGTGGTTTAGCAAGTACCTAAGGATGAAATCACACATCAATTTTATATGTAACATCTTGCGTAACTCCTTGCACAAGCACAAAGCCAAGTGAGGATTCTGTTTGAACCTGTCTGTGCAAGAACCCTGCACTATTTATTTACTACTTTTTCTAATATGCAAAGTAGTTTAAAACAAAGAATAAAACATACAAAAATAAAGACATCAGAATAAAAAACACTAGAACCATTAAAACAGTTTAAAAATGACAACAATACAGGATAAGATTAAAATATAACACAGCTGTAAAAAAACAAAAAGGCAGCAACAGAAATTAGGAAGGGATCACCAGAAAATACCTCCCTCCTTAAAGGCCAAGTAGAATAGATGGGTCTTCAAACCCTGCAGGAAACTACAACGAGGAAACCATCATCAGGTCTTGTGGCAGCTGATTCCAGAGGCATGGTGCCACAGCTGAGAACGCCCCACACCTTGCCTCCACCCCCTTGGCCTCAGATGGCAGAGGTACCCTGAGCAGGGTCCTCCAACAATCTCAGGGGATGTGCAGGATTATACAAGGGAAGGCAGTCTTTGAGGTATCCTGATCCTATGCTATATAGGGCTTTAAAGATAATCACCAACACCTTAAATTGGGCTTGGAAATAAATGGGCAGCCAGAGTAGCTATCGGCACAATGACATGGGCAATTTAGCATGGTGAACTCTGTTGACCAACTGGGCCACCGTATTCTACACTAACTTCTGAACCATTTTCAAGGGTAGCCCCATGTGGAATGCACTACAGTAGTCTAAATGAGATGTCACTAGGGCATAGACCACAGATCTGTCACCAGATCTGACTGATTCAGGTACGGCCTCAGCCAGTGCACCAGTTGAAGCTGGGCAAAAGTTCCCCTGGCCACAGATGCCACCTGAGCATCCAAGGACAGCTGTGGTCCAGGAGGCCCAATCGTAACTAAACTGTGCACCAGCAGAACATGTGTTCAACTGGCGCAGGCTGCTGTAAAGCAGCTGTAAATTGCTTTGCAGCAGCGCAAGTAGGCGTTATGCTGACATGGATCAACGTGGACATGTGCCAGCGATATCAGTACGTATGTCCCCTTAACCCAAGGAGACCTTCAAGCAGGCAAAACTCTTCAGCAAGATGCAGCAGAAACCACACCAGCATGGTTGCATTGCTGCTTGGGGAGTGACGTAGGATCGGAGAGAATCAGGCTGCCTGACTCCTTTGTGGGAAGGGTTCAGATTATGTTATTTTATTTGCTTAACAGGTTTCTCTTGGCAGAAGTAAAAAGAACTATGCTGAAATTTTTTTTCAATTCTAGGAGTGAGCTGCCACATGCACTGTGACTTCAGTGGACTTCTCACACAGATGACCAGCAGGGGGAGTGCAACCACTTAATATTCTTGTGATCCAGATGGAGCATTCCTTCCCCCTCCCCCCAGGAATGGCCAACATTTTCCCTTTGGTGAAATACCTGCTCCAAGAAGCAAGGCTGTGGGAATATGAAGAAAGGTTGGGTCGATCCACTTTAGGAACCTAGGACTTAGGTGAGTAAAAGCTAATATGAGCAATTTGGGGATGAAGACACAAAGCTAAGAAATATAGCCACATCTCCTTTGTCTCACCACTCTTCTCAGTTGGTTCTTACGAGTCACATAAGATCTTCCTGAAAGCTGAATGCTATCTCTTGGCCACTTGTTGGCCATCTAGACCTAGCAAACCTAGAATCCCGGAAGACCTCTCTCCTCTTTAGGGTTACAGTTGGAGACTCCTGATGGTCAGTCAGTTCTCTAACAAACACGTTAGGGTCAAAACCCACCCGCTGCATTGTTGTTGTCTTCCAACCCTCTGTGCTATAGTGGGTGTTGTACATAAAGTAATGTTTTTGTTTTCTTTTGTGCAATCATCCTGAACACTGTGGCTGAAGACACCTTCACAGTCCAGAAGTATCAGATACGTCATATGCACACAGGCCCTCTATTCCCACATGCTTGATTTGCAATTGGTTCTACGCAACTACAATAAAAATCTGTTTTGTTGTAATAAATGCTCTTTCAGTCTTACCCCAATATATGCTCTGTAATGTGGAGTGTATTGGCTGCTACACAAGAACTGTGCGTCTTGTGTGATGTTATACCAGCATTACAAGCAGACAAACCAAATAGGTACTTAGGATCAAGATGCAGCCAATTTATTAATTCATTTTTAAAAATCTTTTCTTTCTCTAGGGAGGGCAGGCTGGCATATGCATAGTTCTTCCCCTGTCCATTTAATCCTTATGTTAACTTTTTAAAGTAGGTTAGACAGATCGTGACTGGCCGAAGGTTTGTGGGAATTTGATCTCTGGTTGTAGTCTAACACTTTAAATACTATGCCACACTGGTTCTCAGCATCCCAGACAGTCAGTTCAGAGACAATCATAGATTTTAAATACTAGATCAGAGAGTCCCAAAGTGTGGGTCACAACCCACTGGTAGGTTGCAAGCCCATGTGTGGCGGATCACAAACTGGGCCCACAGAAGCATAGAGGCTGGGCCCGCCTGCACCTGTGTGTGTTTGGCTGCAAACTGGAGCCATTTCAGAAGGGAGAGTGCTGTCTAGCAATGCTGCTCACCGGAATGATTTACTGGGCACCTCCAGAGACTTCTTCAGGGTAAGTCACACACTATATTGGCCTCTGTAAGCCTCAAAATGGTCTGCAGAAGTGCCCAAAAGCTACTTCTGGTTTTTGGAGGTAACTTTTGATGTTACTGTGGGCCATTCTGAGGCCTGCAGAGGCCGATAGAGGAGTCGCTGGCCTGATGTGACCCAGAAGAGGCCTCTGGAGGTGCTTGGTAAGTCATTCTTACTGGTGGGTCGCGGCCCTGAAAAGTTGGGGAACCCATGCTCTAAACTGCATTCTTACTTTTGGTTTGGAAATGATGGCCAGGATCCAAAGGGACTTTTAGACCCACCTAGGTCTTGTATGTAGTTAATTGGATGTACAGTTCCTTCTCTTTGAACAACAGATCTCCATGCTGAGACACCAATCAGATTCAAAAGCAGCTTGCTATGTAGCATGGCTGAGATAGGATGGAGTTGCTGTTCAAGAAACACAAACCTGCCCACTCCCTTGTGTGCATGGAACTAGTTGCCCTTTGTTTCAGATCTTGGCTAGTGTTTCCTTTTAAGAAAGTAAATAATATAAATACCACAACCCAAGTCAAATGCTCTCTAAACAGTCAAATGCTTGTGTAACATTAACAGTTCTGTTCCTGTGTTGTGCTCCTAACTGCACACCATTGTTGTTGGACTGAAGAAGAAAGTCACCTAAGGAAATTAAATATAAGCCTCCCATGTTTTAGCAATGCTTTAAAGAAAATGTAAGTGAAACTTCAGCATCATTTCCCCCTCCCGCCTTACCTGACTATTTCCTCTGGATAACAATTGTTAATTGTATTGATGTACTCTTGAAGAAGTGATCCAGGGTCTGCTTTTATCTCTTGAATCTTTTTAAGACCGCCACTTGTGACAAAAAGACGCCGGGCTTTGGCATCATGAGGCAGAACCTGTTCAAAATGAAGCACATAACAAGACATTCAACCTTTCAAAGATTCATCTCTGCAGCAACCAATTAATATTAGAACAGAAGTTAGGAGGTACAGAGGGCACAATCCAGCAGGAATTTTTCCTGTGCAAACCTGAAATTAAATGGAGCAGGACAAGAAAACTTCAACAGGGCTTGTGTAGGAGAATTTTCCACTGAATTGTGCCCAGAGGGGGCACAAGAGGAAAAAGGTGCTATTCAGAGTATTTTCATACATGAGACTTAAAGCAGGTTTTGCTAAAAATCAATTTGTAATGTGAATACACAACCTACACTGGCCACAATGCATGTCTGCAGGATTGGCAACACTGATTTCATGTTCACATGACAGCACAAGACAGCCTCAAAGGCCATTCAAGCCGGGCATGTGCCAATGCCATCAGTCAAATACAAAACACTGTTGGGAAATGATTGTTGTTTTTAATTTGGCATTCCCTAGATACCATTTCTAAATCAGAACTGTGGGAATGCAACCCACTCTTGGGAAAGAGACTTCCCTAACCTGAACTGTTTCAGTCTGCTTAGCCTGCATTGCATAGTCGCTTTTCCACTTGATCCAATTCATGCCATAACCCAGGTAATAAAATCTTAAAGGCAGAAAGCTTATTCTTTATTTCACCTTGCCCTGTGTGATTATCTCTAGTAATTTAAGGTCCACTGAGCACTGACACCAACCTGTAGTACTCAGTGGAAAGACAGATTTCACTGAGGTTACTGAGGGTCAGTTAAGATGTAGAATAGAGTGAAAAAAATATACATCAGAGTTCCTTCAATATTCATCTTTCCTTCCCACCTCTCAAAACCATCTATGCAAGAACAGGCGCTAAGGAACTGGGAGAAGGAAAACCCCTTTCAAAATGGATGACCCTCAATGCATGAGATATTGGTAACACTTATACCACAAAACAAAGCCTCAGCAAACCCTACACAGGTGCTTTATTGAGTGAGAATTTTCCCACTGAGGGCTTGCTCAATTTAGGAAATAAGGTCTAAATTTATTCACTATACCTGGAGATAGAGGAATAGCCTTTATTTATAGCGCTCAGGTAAAAAACATATCAGAAGAGTTACCACTGGTTCTAACTATGAGATATTTATGCTTAGTTATGGAAATACCTTTTAAAAAAAAAAAGAACACTTATTCAAAAGCTTATGTGCTTTCAAAAGAAAAGTGACTTGTTTTGGAGTTTTGCAGGTTTTTCACTCCACAATGAAAGCATTCAATCCTAATCAGGTATTTTTATTTTTAAAAAAGTGTGTCCAATTTGTTGCTATTTTTACAAGCCTGTTAACAAAGCATGGGCATTGGTTGTCAGGAATTCTGAGCCCTGAACCAATGAACCTTACAACCGGAAACCAGAAACTAACCTCATGAGTGCCCAGAGACTATGGTATATTCAGACATCATACCAAACCATACCAATCTAACCATAATTTAGAGCTCAAACCATGATTCCAAGCCTACAAACAAAACATGGTTTAGAGCTGCTTGTTTGATTTTGTTTTCTATCTGCTTAGCACTCATGTTCATGAATTCTTATCTTTACTCCTATCTCTATCGTGTACCAGTCACTTGAAGTGAAAAAATGGCAACAGTTGTGATTTGCACAGCTTGCAATGTGCAATGGCTTGCAAATTCAGACATAAGCAGACTACAGCTGGTTTACAAAGCAGCTTCAAACCATGGTTCAATACCTTGGATTGACAGCTCCACAAAAACCTGGGTTTGTGAGATGACATAGATTCAGACGCAAACACAAAGCATGGTTTGGGTTTGACATGATGTGCAAATATAGTCACTGTGTTCTCAGGCCTTACAGTTCTCTTTAGGCACTGGAAGGAGCAAAGATTGATCCATGCAATGGACAGGTAGTGGAAAGTCTCTTAAATGGGAGCCAATATCAATACAAAACATGACCTTCTTCCCTCATCTGGTGCACAAAGCAGAACATTCTTCCTCCTGCACTCTCAACTGCCAGTTACTGATCTGAGAGACCCAGAGCTGGAGAGCAAACACTCCAGAACTGGATTCAAGGACAGCCATCCACAGGATCAAAGACAGCTGTAAGAATTCTTCAGCACAGAAAGAAAACAACTGCCTAGATTGATCTTTATTTATCAAAACACATTGGGAATAAAGACCAATCTAGGCAGCTGCTTTCTTTCTGTGTGCAACAGCTGTTTACAGCCCTGGCTATCCATATTGGTTTCAGAAGGGCTGGCCAACCGTGGAGCCCTAAAGGAGTAGAAAACCAATGCCCTTTTACCTTACTGAACTGCCCAACGACATGCTTCAAAATGTTGGGAGGAGCATCATGCAGCAGGGGCTCAAGAGCTGGCAGATGAGTGCATTTCTGTAGGATATTCTTTAATGCCTTCTTAGTCTATCAACACACAAAACATTCACTGTAAATTTTCAGATGACAATCATAATTAATTCATCAATAGACCAAAGCCCAAGTTAGAACAACAATGCAAAAAAAGGCAACATATCCTTTCCAGTCCTTTAAAGTAATTAGCAATGTTGAAAGTGCTTCTCGTATATCAAACAGCTTAATCCTAACCAGCTTTCCAGCACCGATGCAGCCACAATGCAGCCCTAGGTAAGGGAACAAAATTCCCTTACCTGGGGGAGGCATCCATAAGTGCTGTGGTATGCAGTGTGTGCCCCATTGGCATAGCTGCATCAGTGCTGGAAAGTTGGTTAGGATTGGGCTGAAAATTGTGAATAGGTAGTGTGCCCAGTTAGTGTTGGTGAGGATTCATCTTGAAACTAAGCTGAAGGCCCCAGGCAGGGAAAGAACTAAGTGAGTGTTATTCTGCTGTGTGTGTCTGGCATTGATTGATTAATTGACTGCCTGATTAAGCTCTTGCATAATCAGCAAAAGGGAAGAAGAAAGGCAGATTTCCCCCCTCTGGGAAGAGGAAAGAGGGGGGAGGCTTTCTCCGTTCACTTGTTTGCTTGTGTGAGAAGAAGCTTTGGAGGAGATTTGCCGAGCTTGTTATGGAAATATGAGAGCATAACTCTAACTTTACAAATCTAAAACTCATTGGATTACAAATTAATCATTTTGGAATATAAACTCTGCTTTGGAATGCTCAGTCTCATTTTCCTGTGGAGATCTTGGAGTGCCTGTGGAGAGGGCTGGAGATCTGCATTTCTTTGTTTTGCAAAAGTGGTTTATTGTTTTGAATTCCTCTCACTGTCTCCTGGAATGGAATGTGGTTGAAATAGCAACAAACGTAAGCAATAGAATCAAAACAATAGAATAAGAAGAATAGAACATTGGGGACATCTAGTGGATTTAAAAAGACATTGCAAGGACAAGAACAGGATTGACAAGTGAAGTAAGGAGGACGATACGCTGAGGACATCTAGCGGTGTTAAAAATATTGCAAGGCAAAGGTTTATTTGACTTAAAATTCCTTGTGTTGGTTTTTATGGGTGAACAGTTGATTTCTCGATGATGTGATGTGATATATGGGTAACTGATAGTGATAGCCAGGGATAGCCAGGGAGACAGACCAGGGACAGACTGCACTTGCTCCCGGTGTGGAAGGGATTGTCACTCCCGGATTGGTCTTTTCAGCCACACTAGACGCTGTGCCAGAACCACCTTTCAGAGCGCGATACCATAGTCTTCGAGACTGAAGGTTGCCAATACGATAGTGATATATGTGATAACAGATATTTGAGTTTTACAGGAAAGAAGACATAAGAAGGAAGAAAAAAGATGACAAGAAAAGGAGCGAAAGTTAGGGGCTCTCCCACCCTGGAGTCAAGCTTGGGAAAACTAACACAAGAGGAACCGAAAGGAAAAGATTGGAAGCAGACATTACAAGACAATATAGAAAAATTAGTGGTGATGGGACAGCAGCACAAAATTTCTGCAGGTTCAAGCTAGTCTGGATGTTTTAACTACATAACTAAATGATCTCAGTGTGCAACTGAAAGCTGCTAAAGGCCAAGCAGATGAGAATACACAAAAGATTAGAAAATTAGAAGAAAAGACAACAAAAGATCAATCTACAATACTGGAGATAAAACAGAACCAATATGATGGAGAGGCAACTTTAATGGAAATTCAGATGGAGAGTGCAGCTCAAGTGGTGAGAACACAAAATGTACCAGAACAGAAAGGAGAAGATACACGACTTCTGATTGGTGATTTAATATCAGAGTGGATCGACACACCAACAGAGGAGATACTCATGGATCTGGATTCAGCGAGAAGAGTGAGCACTTTTTATCTAAGAAAACATGAACTACCAAGAGAAACCCATGTGAAATTCATCTTTTTACAGAGATAAAATATTGAAGGCCTCACAGGAAAAGGAATGGATGGTGGAGGGTAGCAAAGTGAAAATTCTGAGACATGTCCCATGGAGAGTGAGAAAGAAAAAAGAATATGAAGAGCCAGCAAAATTCTTAAGAGGAAAGCAAATACCATATAGATGGCTTCTCCCAGAAGGTATGTTTTTTCAATTCCAGTCACAGAGATATAATATAAATTCAACAATGAAAGCAGAAAATTTTTTGAGTACAGTGATGAAAGGTGAGACGAGAAATGAAGAAACTGAGGAATTGAGAAGAAAAGAACTAGAAAGTGTAGAAATGGGAGCTGGAAGAAAAGAAATCAGATGATTCAGAGATAACTGAGGAATCAGAAAAGGAAGAAGCTAGAGAGGCAAGGAGGCATGCATGGATAGCAACAAGAAGACAAAAAAAGGTGAATAGTAAAAACAAACATGATGCTTAAGGGAGGATGGAGTATTTGACAACATAAATGGCTTAAATTCACCTCAAAAACAAAAGAAAGTTTTCCTTCAATTGTAAAAGTTAAATATGGATAGGTCATAATATTACATTAGAACAATGGGAATAGATTTGGAAATATAATATAAAATTTACTAGAGCAACAAATTTTAAAGAAAATGTATATAAAATGTTTTATAGATGGTACATGACACCAGTAAAACTGGTAAAAATGAATCAGAACTTATCAAAAAATTGTTGGAAGTGTAAATGTGTAGAAGGGACATTTTATTGTATGCGGTGGACGTGTAAAAAATGCAAGTATATTGGAAAATGGTAAGGAATCCAATACAAGAGATTGTTGGATTTACGATATCGCTGAAACCAGAGTTAATTTTGCTTAATATTACCTTAGATATTATAGATAAAGAAAATGTGTGTTTAGTTATTATGATATTAACTGCTGCAAGGATTTTATACGTTAGATACGAGAAAGATATTAAAATTCCAATGAAAGATGAATTAATAGAGAAAATAATGAATGTGGCTGAGATGGATAGGTTTACAGAGATTTTGGATCAATAGCGCAAACCGACACAGATAGAGCAATGGAGACCATTTTATGCTAGGTTGAAAATGAAGTTGTAGATGTATAAGATAGGGCATTTTGATGAATATATTGTATACATGATATACAGGATATGATATGATAGTTAAATGATATTAAGAGGCTAAACTAGAAGAGCAACAAGATTAGAAGATATGTATTGATTGATTAGATATATTGATATATGATTGCCTGCATCCCCCAACAGTGTGTTTCTGTGTTTTTGTGTATTGAGTTTGTGTTTGTTATGTGTTTGTTTATATTTGTTGTTTGTTTTTATTTTGGAAAATAATAAAAATTTTTAAAAAAAATAAAAAGATTTTATGGAATACAATGTGTGTTACAGCCCAATGAAATCAACAGGATTTGGGCTGCAATCTCATGCTCATTTATGTGAGAGTAAGCCTGACCAAACTCAAAGGTACCTACATCAGCACAGGCATGTGTTGGATTGCACTCTACAGTCTGCAGAACTCTATGCTGAATTGTGGCTATTACATTTTAGAACTCCAATGGAAATGGAGAAGGACAAAGCAACGGGTGAAATGGTGATCGGTCTGACTTCAGTTACTTTCAATATAATTAATAGGCTAATGTTTATTCCAGTGTTATTACATAAGTGGAACTACAATAAAAATGATCACCTATTTTACATTTTTAAAAATATTTTTACACTACCCTTATCCTCCCAGTGGAAGTACAGGCATCACTAGGTTTTGCTTCACCTGGTGTGAGAGCTCATTGTGTCATCCCCATGATGGACCTCGTCCCATACCAGACCTTGTAGAATAAATTACCAGACCTTCCAGAATAAATACTCACAGCCTAACTGCAATGGCATCACTAGGGTTCGTGGAACCCCCATTAACTTTATTTATTTTAATATATAACAGTACAGGTCACCCAATAAATCATTAACCAACAAAAAAAAAGTAGCCAACTTGATGACACTCACACAACTGACAGAGTTCTAGTACTAGCACTAAGACATTGAAATGACAGCTGACTCATACTAACACCTTATTGGTTCCCTGCTGTGTCATAATAACACTTCATTGGCCCTCAGAACAACCAGTCTCCTTGGTCAGTTCTGAGTTAAGAAATCCACTTTTTCTATATAAGCAGCTGTGTTTTCTTTTTCTGGTTATAGGGCTGTAGCGTCTGATCAAATACAGATATTTCTATGCTGTTTGTTTCATTGCATTCTGCATTAAATTACCCATCAAATGATATAACACATGATGGAATTTTTTGAAAATACCAGGATTTCACAATTTTGGCCAGCAGTGGTATCACACATACACCCCTGTGCTTCACCTGGTGCCAACTGCACCCCCTAGCAACACCACTGAGTGAAAGGCAGGGGATTGCAGACAAGTTAAAAGTGAATTCCAACAATAATCAAATTAAACCATAACAAAATAACAAAGGCAAAGAAGCAGCAATATACTACCTTTGCCCCTAATAAAGTCTGCATATGAAGCTATAGTGTTGAGTGGGCCTAGGATTAGACAGTCACTTCACAACCTCCTCAATGCAAACCACCCAGATACAGATATGACCTGACCTGTGTGCAGTGTGCTTTCAGGAGCAGTACACACATAGTTCGAAATATGGAATCTGGTGTCTGGTGAAGACATTTGGATTCCTGAAGACTTCAGACCCACCTATCAGCTCCCATTTAGGTTACTAGCCCTCACTGTAGACAGCTTGGGAACCACACAGACAGTTTCTGCAAAGCATTTCATTAGTCTAAAAAGCAGCTTCTGTATCCTGTGGGAATACCTGTCCCTCGCTCATGACCTCCTGAGCTCTCTCAACTTCAAATGTAATTAGATAATGGCATGATATTCTATCCCTCTGTACTAATGTTGCAAATGGGATTAAAACGCTACAGTGATTAACAGCATGTATCCAGCTTCTCTTTCAAGAACTTAAAGGCAGGCACAACTGAGCAACCCATGGCTGGTGTGGAAGGCCTTTGTTCACTACTCAGTATAACCAAACTGCTGTTCCTGGACTGAGAGATTAACAGTCCAATTCTATGGTTTTCCTTGCTATAGCATGCAGCAGCATGACAACTTATGGGAATGTAAGAGGTTGAAGACCATTGGACTAGAGCACCGCCAAATAAAGGGGGCAGCATCTGGTGTACTCCTTTAGGTGCCAAAAGATTGTGTTCCAGTTCAGCTTAGGTTCTTAGCAATGGTGCTAAAATAATGCCAGGCTCATAAAATACTGCCAGGCAATAGTGCCAGGCTTTATGGCAGCTTTTTCTGTTCTCTATAATAAGAATACTCCGTTATAGTGAATAGTGCTAGGAGGGCATTACAAGGGGAGATGGAGAGGGTCCTGGGAGGGAGTGGGGTCCCAAGTCTCATACTTTATATATTGGAGTTGTGGCACAAAAAGGGTTGAAGAGCAGCGGGCTAGACTTTAAATTCCTTAGTGGGGGTCAGTCACACTCTAGTTTACACCATATTCTGTCCATCTTTTTCTCAGGACATTCTTAATTTTGCCCTGGCTCTTACACAGATAAGAACATAAAAAGAGCCCTGCTGGATCAGGCTGAAGGCCCATCTAGTCCAGCTTCCTGGATCTCACAGTGGCCACCCAGATACCTGAGGCACACACGCATGCTGTAATGGAAATGCGCAAGATCCCTCGAGGAGAAAGGGTGTGGTATCAACAGAGGCCCCTTGCTCTGGCAGGCAAGCATGGGGTTAACATCAGGGCCTTAGATTGCACACCACCTACACTGCTCCCCCCCCCAGCACTACATGGTGCACAATGGTTTGATCTATGTGGTGTCATCAGCTATGTGCCACTCAGCAAAGGTGTCACTGTGGTCAAGCTGGACCCTCCCTAGCTGTATAACAGGGCAAGAAGATACGGACAGCAGCCCTACAGCCAATCCGTCATTAAAAGTTATTTCTCCCATGTGGTTCTCTTATGTTTCGCTTGAATTAGTATCTTGATTTCAGAGAGACATGATTTGGAGCTTCTTAGATGGATAACCATCTGGAAAGGGATGTGTGCTCAAGTCTACAGAGGCAAATGTTGTTTAAGGGAGGCATGATCAGGATACAGAAAGAAAAACACCTACCAAGAATGGGAGAGGGAAAACAGACCTGACCCTGTGCCTGGGTGGCTTTCACTGTTTCTTGTGGGCAGCACAACTTGTGCTCATTGTTACTTTCCATCTACTACTGCCTAGCCAGCACACTTCTAAATAAGCTGACTTACACATTACACTCTAGCTGCTATCCTCAAAAGGAAGCAAAATCAAGAGAGGCCCCCAAACTTTTCCATGACTCAGACAATATTGTGTCATATCCTGTGGAGCAGAAATGGCAAAAGCAAACACACTGAACTGAACTATAACTTCTTGGCAGTGGGTGAGGTTCAATTGATATGCTATTGCAACACTGGGGGGAGCCACTTCCTTAGAGCTCCTTCCCCTGCAATGGCTTGGTCTACGCATCAAACAAAATGAGGTGGTAGAATCCTGAGGTGGCAGAATGGGCTGGACCATTTCAGAGTACAAGTGGGGAGATCACTTGTAAAAAAATTCTCCCACATTAAAACACAAACAACAAGGCTAGCAGAAAATTAGCATAAGAGGAAAGCTGAACCTTTCTTCTTGCTGCACTAGTTTTTCTATTGAAAAAGGAGTTTTGTTTTCACAGGGACAGCTTTCAGTCTGAGATGGCGGCCTGCTCAGGATTCTTACCCCCCTCACTTTGATACATGGGTAGACCAGGAAAAGACAGCATCCCTGCTGAAGTCCTAAAGTGCTGCAAAGAGATCGTTGTCACTGAGCTACATGAAATCCTCTGTCTCTGCTGGAGAGAAGGTGGAGTACCTCAGGACATGAGGGATGCGAACATCATCACACTGAACAAGAACAAAGGCTACAGGGTGACTGCAACAACCACTGTGGCATCTCTCTCCTTAGCGTTGTAGGAAAGCTGTTTGCCCAAGTTGCACTAAAGAGGCTCCAGGTACTTGCAGAGAGCATCTATCCAGAATCACAGTGCGGATTCCGAGCCAACAGGTCCACCACTGATATGGTATTCTCCCTTAGACAACTGCAGGAGAAATGCAGGGAACGACAGCCACTCTTTATAGCCTTCATAGATCTCACAAAGGCTTTCGACCTGGTCAGCAGGGACGGCTTCTTCAAGATTCTCCCCAAGATCAGATGTCCGCCCAGGCTCCTCAGCATCATCAGGTTTTTCCACAAGGACATGAAGGGCACTGTTGTCTTTGATGGCTCCACATCAGACCCCTTTGACATCCGAAGCACAGTGAAGCAGGGCTGTGTTCTTTCGCTGACCTTGTTTGGGATTTTCTTCGCTGCCCTGCTGAAGCATGCCTTTGGAACTGCAACAGAAGGCATCTATCTCTGGACCAGATCAGACCGAAAGCTCTTCAACCTCTCCAGACTAAGAGCAAAGTCCAGCTGAAATGTCTGCGTGACTTCCTCTTTGCCGACGATGCAGCTGTCACCACCCACTATGCCAAAGATCTCCAGCAGCTCATGATTCGTTTTAGCAAGGCCTGCCAAAGGCCTTTAGCAAGGCCTTTTGGACTGACAATCAGCCTTAAGAAAACACAGGTCATGGTTCAGGATGTGGACTCACCTCCCTGCATTACAATCTCTGCACATGAACTGGAGGTTGTCCATGACTTTGTGTACCTTGGCTCAACGATCTCCGACACTCTTTCTCTCGATACCGAGCTAAACAAACACGTCGGTAAAGCAGCTACCACATTTTCCAGACTCACAAAGAGAGTCTGGTCCAACAAGAAGCTGACGGAACATACCAAGATCCAGGTCTACAGAGCTTGTGTCCTGAGTACACTTCTGTACTGCAGCGATTCATGGACTCTTTGCTCACAACAGGAGAGGAAACTGAACACTTTCCACATGCGCTGCCTCTGACGCATCCTCGGCATCACCTGGCAGGACAAAGTTCCAAACAACACAGTCCTGGGACGAGCTGGAATCCCTAGCATGTAGGCACTGCTGAAACAGAGACTCCTGCATTGGCTCGGTCATGTCATGAGAATGGATGATGGCCAGATCACAAAGGATCTCCTCTATGGAGAACTCGTGCAGGGAAAGCGCCCTACAGGTAGACCACAGCTGCAATACAAGGACATCTGCAAGAGGGATCTGAAGGCCTTAGGGATGGACCTCAACAGGTGGAAAACCCTGGCCTCTGAGCAGCCCGCTTGGAGGCAGGCTGTGCAGCATGGTCTCTCCTAGTTTGAAGAGATACTTGGCCAACAGACTGAGGCAAAGAAGGAAGGCCCATAGCCAGGGAGACAGACCAGGGACAGACTGCACTTGCTCCCGGTGTGGAAGGGATTGTCACTCCTGAATCGGCCTTTTCAGTCACACTAGATGCTGTTCCAGAACCACCATTCAGAGCACGATAACATAGTCTTTCGAGACTGAAGGCTGCCAACTATAGACCAGGTCGATGTCTAGATGGAGGAACCGCACATATTGGTCAGATGATGCAGTTCCTTTCCTTTGGAAGGTCATGTCGAGAGGAACTATACCATGTGGCTCACCCAAGTACATCCAATTCTTTCCAGAGTAGCATGGGTATAAGTCACAGGGAAGCAACCCACAGAAGGTTGCAGTAAGAGGTACATTGGTCCTGCCCCACTGATTTCAGTGGGACTTGTTTCCACATATTGAATCACAGTTCTATGGGGCAATTCACCAGGTCTCAAAATGCAAATACTGTTACAATAATCATCACAAAACATTTACCAAATATAGTTTGGTATGCAGTATACTTGTGAAAACGATATGCAAATTGCATTAATTACATGCAGCTAATTCATGCAATTTAGCTGCAGCCCTCTGGCTCACTATGTAGTTCCAGTGCAGCTGAGCAAGTTCACCAACCCATCCTGTCCTGCTGCCCCCCACTATAGCTTATCTTCGTGTCAGCATTAAATTACTCATCCCGATCCAATATTAATTTTGATGGATTTTTTTTTTGGCATACCTTGTCTCAAAGGATGGGTTAAAAGTATAGATTTTGTTTTTTTAAATTGCCAATTTTTCAGGTTTAATTTCTAACCTGCATTTCAACTCAAATCAGGCCACCAAAGTGACTTGGACATAATCATGGTGCATTAAAGTCACATAAAAAGTGATAAAAACAGCAGACATACAATCTTAAGATTGATTGTTTTAAAAAGCAGCACAGAGACCACAGAGATACTGCAACAAAATTCCTGAAAGTACAATTTAGGCTTTAAGTTCCCAGAGAAATCCACAGAAGGCCCAACAGAGCCCCATTTCTTCCCTACGCTTCTCTGCAGCTTGCATCGCTTCAATTGCACATGGATCTTAGAGGACCCACTGCTGCTCACTGGAGTTACTCCACTGATCCTTCCATGAGGTCACAGAGGTTGCTTCCAGACCAAGAGTCCTCAGCTGACCCCGCATAATTTGATCAAAAGAAAGGAGAGGGCTTGATAGGGATGCTGGGAATGGGAGAGGCTCACATGCATCCCATTTCTCGTTTTAGCCCATATGTGCACTGAAAAGGAGGCAGAGAAGAAACAGGGACCTGCAGATCATCAATTTTCAACCAGTGTGACACCTCAATTTGGTATGCCACGAATGATATACAGGTGTGCCATGGGAGTTTGGGGGAGAGTCATTTATTCGGAGGGCCATTGGGGGATGTGAGCTTCCCACCAACGGCATGGTGTGCCTTGTCAATTATCAAAAAACTGATGGTGTGCTTTGATGATTTTAGCACCTTGTCAGTGTGTTGTGAGATGAAAAGGTTGAAAATCATTGCTGTAGAGCTCTGGACATCCCTGAACACATGAATCTATCTTCTTCTGAGTTGGTCCACTGCTCCATCTAGCCCAGGGGTGCCCAAACTTTTTGGCAGGAGGGCCACATTATCTCTCTGGCACTATGTCAAGGACCCGTAAGAAAAAGGATTTACATTTAAAATTTGAATAAATTTACATAAATGAATATATTAGAGATGAAACATATGAATGAATGAATGTCTTGCAATAGCTCGAGGCCTATAAAAGGCCTTGCACAAAGCAAGGTTGGCCTTTCCTTCACTGCCACTGCTGCTTCACAGACGTGAAACAGCAAGCAGTGGAGGGAGTCCTCGGCTAGCAGCTCATGCAAGAGGTTGAACAGTTGCCCTCACGCTAAGAGCAGTTGTGTCAAGCCAGTGTGGGCTACAGCAAGTCTGGAGGGCCAGAGGCTCACTGGAGACTGGGGGGTCCTGTGGGCCAGATTGGAGGTCCCTGAAGGCTGCATATGCCCCAGGGCCGGGGTTTGGGCACCCCTGATCTAGCCCAATATACTCTGCCTGGAAATAGCTCTCTAATGACCAACTTTTTCCAGTCCCACTACAAACAAAATCCTTTTTTTAAGCAGAGATCTGAGGAACTAAACCTGGGACTTCCATCATGCAAAGCACATGCTGAGCTATGGCCACTCCACATCTTTTGGGAGGAATTGTGATCATGCAACAAACTGTCACACCCCAAATAAGAATGAAAGACACCATAAATTTACCATTACATATTCATTTGCCTCAATTCAGTAAGGGCTTAATAGATTCCAATCCCTAAATGGACAGGGAACTGAATGCGTTTCAAGCTCAGTGTGCCAGCTAAGGATTTTATGTTGGGTAGACCAGTTACTCTGAACACCTCTAATCAAGAAGGCTACATATGGTTCATCTTCTCTCACTGCAAAAATGCATTATTAAGAATCTGCAATGCACACTGCAGTCTTTTTATTCTTATTATCATTATTAAGTGCAGTCTTTTATTATTAAGAAGCAATGCACACTGCAGCCTTAACTGTTGCATATGAGCAGGTATGGATTGGGGCATAAGTGCTTGATCAGATTAAACAATAAATTGCAAATGGGCTTACTTTGACTTGAAGATCTTCTGAACTGTCATGTGCCATATATAGGCAAAGCAAGACAGGTAACACGTTTGCAACTGCAACTGCACGGGCATGTTCTGGAGTGTGCCTCCCAATCTGTCCCAAGGACCAGGCCGCTGCTGCCTTTATGTGATCTTCTGGTTCTTCTGACAAGCACACTGCCAGCTGTGGCACCCCCTGTGGTGTTAATAAAAAGCACAAGAGACTATGAATCCAGGCCATGGTCAGAGAAACTTAAAGAGATGTGCAAAATTAAAAATTAAAAAAAAAAATTTGGATATCACTTTGTTTCTTTGTTGGGTGGCCTGCTTCATTTCATTGGCTCATTTCAACAATTTGCTTCATTTAGTGCCCAGTTCAGATGGCTTTTCATTTCAGTGTTGATTCTTTTTCTTAAAAGTTTCTCATTTAATCCAACCAGCAAAATTCAATTTGCTGCAGTTTTATTACTATTCAGAATTGGATAAAATTTACAGGAATGAAAGTACTCCATAAGCAGACACAGCCCGCTAAATATTTAAAAAGTACGGTAAGTGCTGCAGTTTTCATATAATGATTGAAGTTTGATCATTTTAAATTCATTCCTGCTGGTCCTGCCATGCGTTCTATGGCCAACTTGCATCAAACAGATACAGATAATCTCCACAGATAATGGTAACCCTAGATAACCCTGCTAAATTTCACAAAGATAGATGCAGAGGTTTCCAAGTTATCCATAAAAGCTATAGTTGAAGTCTGAACTTATAATTATTTTGATTTGTGCTCACTCTGTATCAGTCACAGGAAGTGTAGAGCTGACCTGCAAACTTTCAAAAAGATAGATGCAGAAGCTCCCAAGGAATGTAATATTTCTGCTTAAGTACTGAGCCAAAGCAAAACTAATACCAGCACAGAAACTGGGGAATGTTTTGGGATGGTTGGACTAAATAAGCTATTGTAAGAATGGGTCTGGGTCCTGGGGACTAAGTGAACAAAAGAAAAAGGTAAATGAATCGCACCTGCAACAAGATCATTTTGGTGGGGAGAAGTGGATAATTTAGAAACAACGGAATGGAAGCGAACTCACTTTAGAAGCACACCAAAAGTTCCTGGAAACATTCACTCTATGAGATAACTCACACAGGACTGAGAAATAAGTTAGCCCAAAACACGTATGTTCTCCCATTTTCATAATTCCCTCTCAAGAATCACACTGATTGGAAGACAAAGCACCAATTAGTGGCTTTCAGTCAGCTGCGATGGGATCTGAGTCAGCTCAGAGCTGTCTATCACATTGGCCCTTGCCTAACTTGCCCCTCCTCCGCTTAACCACTGGGAAGTCACCTTCCACATTTGGGGGAAAAAAGGAAGACTCCAGGCAGCTCAAGATGAAGCCAAAGCAGCCAGTTTTCCAAAGCTGCTTTGGTTTGAGGTGCTTTGGAGGGACCTGGATCTGGGCTCTCTCTGAAGAAGCGCCAAAGCCAGGCACTTTGGTTGAGAACACAATTCTTTCTGAATTAAAGGCACATCCCTAGAACCCTTTAGAGACTGCTGGGAGGGAAAGACTAAAGAGAGAAATTCTCTTCCTCTGCATAGGCATTCTTAATTCAAGCACTGCTTACTCCCGTCGCTTATACAGTGAAGTTCAGGATTATGCCTGAACTCTACAAATTTATGCATCAGAAGAAGCATATTAAATCTGCCCATTTTCCTGAGATAAGGGCAGTTAGAGCCGACACATTTATCGCTTCAAAGGATTCAGAGAGCAGGTGCCACAGTTCAGGCCACCGCCACAGCAAGCAAAGCTGGCACTTGATCAGGCCTTGAAATTCCAGGGTTTCAGATTTCCTTCCCAGATTTCCTGGAAAGCAACCAAGCACTTATCTCAGTAAGACTCGCATGGGGCTTCTGCAGAACTGAAGTGAATGAAAGGGGTGCAGCAGGAGGACAGGAGCCTAGATGTTTAGGCTCTTTGCTTCTTTCATTCACAGCACACAGTAAATCCAAACATATCCAACAAGTTATTATTCATGCAGGCACTGACCCTTACAGAAGTATACTGGAACTTTCATCAGTCAGATTGCCTTTTAGTCCTGACAATTTTATAATTAGAATACTTAGCGGGGGGGGAAAAATCAATAAGATTCTACTATCCACCAGGAACCATCTGATACATTAAAAAAGGAATGCATAACACCATCAATACTTCCACTGCACATGTGGCATTGAAATATTAGAGTTCTCTCCTCAATGTGCTAGGTTATTCAGCGGAACTCATTTCAGGCTGAAAGCACCCAGACACAAAAGCTTCCTTAGCTGCCTGCCCATTTCAACAAAAGCAGTGCAGGCAAATCAAAATATATTTTGTGTTGTAGGAAGAGATTGTTCCACTCACATTCAAGAGGGCTCCACAACTGCAAGTTTTTTGTTGTTTTTTTAACTAACTGGTGTATAAATACTGAATTTTTTTTGGAGGGGGGGTCTTTTTTCCCCACAGCCTTCCTTGCTTTAAATGTACAACGGGAACAAGGCAAGACACTCCGATGTAACAAAAGATGGCCTATTTTATAAAATCTCCTTTTTAAAAAAGCCAATTAAAGCTAGACATCAAATATTTATTCTAAGGAGCTATTTGCCCATTTCCTTTCCACTGTTTGGAAAAATGCACCTCAACTGGCAGCTCATGAAAATGCAGAAATGGGCTAGCAAACAAATCCATAACCTTTTAAAAAAGCAGAACCAAGGCTCTGCTATTTCATTGAATTGTAGGCACAAAGAGTACAAACGTAACTAAGGTTGCAGGGTGCCATTTAATATAAGCAAGTGATATTTTTGTTTTGGAAAGAGAAGCAATTCTACCTTGGAGATATAGAGAGACACACACAAACCAATAGTATTTTAAACATGCAATTTTCTTCAGAACTCCTGTTTGCCCTCAAAACAACCACAGACAGCTGTTTTTAAAGGCCAGAAATAATGGGGGTTACTTAATAAACAACAAAAACAATTCAGTGAAATGTCAACACTTTAGGTCCCACTTATTTCAATAAGAGGGAATTAAACATGTGAGAAGTGCTTATGCTTATGTCTGGAATGACTGTGACTAAAATACCCTTTCTATACTGTCAATATACAAATTGTGGGAAATACAGATATGACTAGCTATTCTAAAGATTTTTTTTATACATAGAGAAATTATCTGAAGAGAAAGAAGCATTTTCTGAACAGCTGCCATGTCATGTGATCTCAAATTCACTCTTTCTGAAGAGCTACCAGAATCAACAAGACTGATACCTGAGGAATTGTGTTCAAGGATCAAAATGAAAAAAAATATTCACTACAAATTTAAAATTTTATATGCAGTTTCTTCATGGCAGTCGCTTTCAGCTTTGTCCAGCTGATCCATCATAAATGTGTGTCATCAGAATCTTTTAATGATTGCAGTAAGGAACTGGGAGGTCAGAACTAACCTTAGAGATTATCACTGCCATGGCTAAGTTCTCCGAATGAGCTGCCACATAGCCCAGCATCATGATACCGGGGAGTCTAACATTTCCTTTACAGCTGCCAATACAATCAATCACAGCCGCAACTCCCCCTGCATTCACTATAAGTTGTGAAAGCTGAAAGTAGATAAACCAGAAAAGTTAGAGGTGCCATCACTTAACGGTCAAATTGTACACACATGCAGCCTTTTGCCAAATTCCTCTACTTTTAAGATGGTGAAGACTAAAAGGAGCCAGGCCATTAATACAGATATAATTGAATTAGAGAAGACTCTAGCAGTCAATCGGCCCCATTATATAGTGAGCAGATGCTTACAAGGGAATACAAAATAGGAGAGCATAACACAAAACAATCTTCTTCTACTGGATGTTCTTGCATGAACTTGTTTTGCCCCATGGACAGCTCAGAGTGCAATGTTGCATGATGATCCTAAAAACATGGACCTTTCTTCTAAGCACAAGTTTTGAACTCCACAAGGACATTTGCTTCAGTGGAGAAGCAGCCATATACCTCAAAAGAAAGGGTATGCAGATTTGTCCTCACCACTAAAACAAATGGGCAAACCCACAAATACAGTGGTAGGATGGTGTGAGGAGTAAACCACTATACTAGACAGTTGCTCCTTTTCTTCAGAATATACAGATGCCCACAGTATACACACAAGACACATCCCAGTGCAAAGTTGGTGTGCTTAATTGGGCTTAAGTGGGCTTAATCACACCTAACTGTGCCTTGAATTGTGTCTATAAACTACATGCAGGCCTGTTCACATTCTGAATGCTGGCATACACACTGCGTAGCATGGGATACACCTCTGTCAAGCATTTTGCTTCCTAACCATCTCAGTCCTGATATTTTGAATTCATGGTTGAGAGTTCTCATCAAGAAAAGTTGGGCGTGAGCAGTGAAGGATTTTGTCCCAGGGCCCCAGCAACCAGGCACTGATTAGAACCCATGGATCCTCTGATGGCTCCTATTCTCTTTCCCCTAGCAACCTGATGGATATTTTCATCTCCTTTTTACTGCCACAAGCTCTATTCAAATGTCTCTATTCCTGCAAAAAGCCAAACATTCCCATCAGAAAATAAAACCAAATGTTTTGGATGGGTTTAAAATTGCACATTCCAGGAACAGAGTTTGCATACTTCCGTTTCAGAATTTAATTTTTTTTTTAAGTGCATGTTGCCAACAGCCCTGGTAAGGAAAGTTGCAGTAAATACCACTGCAATCACAATGAAGCTGAATGAGGATTCTCTAACCCTGATCCAGAAGGCTGTAAGTTAGCCTTTAGTTTATTTAGGCTATTTAGTGCAGTATATTCATTCTGCACTATCTCAAAGGCTGAGGGTAAACCCCAATATAGAACCCAGGAGAAAATCTGCCCGACAGCAGCTTTACCTTGGCCACTACAGTTGGGCCAAGGAGAAAACTGTAATCCATCCAGAAAAAAAAATATTCAGACTAGCTTTGGCATGTATACAAGGAGAGGGAATTGTGGAGAAGCCATCAAGAATGTGCCTTCATCACACAGATTGAATAAGGTAATTTTTGTAGCCTGCCCATCCTCCAAGAAGCTCATTATAATAAACATGGAGTTATCCCATTTCATCTTTACAACAACCCTGTGAAATAAGATAAACTGAAAGAGAGCTGCCTTTTTGAGTCACCTACACGAGGTGCAAGGCCAACTGGGAGTCTGAGCTCAGCTCTCCCCAGTTCTAAGTTCTATTTATAGACAAGGGAGTACTTAAATATTGTAATGCAGTTCAGAGAGGAAATAGACTCACAGAGATATCTGGAACTGTTTAGAACTTTAGGGCCCAAATCCTAACCAACTTTCCAGCACTGGCATTGCTGTGCCAGTGGGATGTGTGCTGCATCCTGCAGTTGGGTGGCACTCACGAAGGCCTCCTCAAAGTAAGGGAATGCTTGTTCCCTTACCTTGGAGCTGCATTGCCCTTATGTCAGTGGGCTGAAAAGTGGGTTAGGATTGTGCCCTTGGTCAAAATCAGCAGCTTTGAGATATGCTGGGAAAGAAACTGGAAGCCACTGGAGGGTTAGAACTGCTGGTACAATGGGCTCCCAAATGGTGACATTTGTACCTGCCTTTTCCGTCAAAAGCAGCACATCACAGACATTTTTAGTGATTACGCTGCACCAAAATGAACCAATATCAATAAAAAGTTTAGCCTTTCATGCTGCGGTACTGCACACATTTACTCAGTACATGAAGTCCTCCTGAAATCCACGGAACTTCTACACACATCACTACGTACCAAAGGACCACATCCTTAAATGTATTTTTTAAACGGTGCCTTTCCAAGACCCCACTTATCCTAGAATTCTAGGGCTTCTCTACACCACAGTCTCTTACTGTGAAGAAGTCTCCAAATAAGCACAGAGAGATAATCCTGTCTTATTTTGTGAACTCTTCCTATTTACTCAAGGCAAGCAATGATGGGGAGAGATTTTCAGTCTGGCTAGAACTATTTAACAGCCCAGTTTAGGAGGTTTAAGTGTGGTTAAAGTGTGGCTTTCCACCTCTGACAATATTAAGGGTCGCAGAGGCTGTGCAGTGATTTAATTTTTAACAAGACTAGCTAACCTGAGAAATGAATGTACAATAGTGTAACATAATATGGTGCGTTGCCTCAATTTAGCCTCATCACCTGAGACCAAACGAGTCTGCTGAAACAGCTTAGGAAAACCTTCTGTGTATACACGCTATCCTTTGAAAAGCAAGTATCAACAGGATTCCCTCAAGATCAAATCCTCCATCCAAGCATAGGCCTGGTGAGAAAGAAAGAAAAAAAACTCTCACACTGGAGTGCAACAGCAGATTCCCTCTGGAGAGGCTGCTGCAGCCTGCATGTCAACCAGCACCTCCCCCTTTCACTTCAAATGCATGAGCTTTCAGTAGCAGAGCGAGGACTCCTGTGGAGATTGTGCTCTGTGGCACAAAGGAAGTTTTGACTACAGCAAGGATTCCCCAAATCCTTCCTCCTCCCCCACCCCCAGCAGCTTTAGAGCTGCTAAAACAGCACCTCTTGCATTATCCTTGTGACATCTGGGGGGGGGGGGTTCCTAAAGCCCCAGAGCACCTGAAATAATGAGAATATCGGATTTCAGTATGGGGTTTTGTGGTTTAAATTAATAAAAAGCTCTCTATAATGAGACCCCAGCGTGCTCTAAATGTTCATGAACCACAAGAGAAAACCCTCCTCCGTTCCTTTTCATGCATTATGACCTTTTCAGCCTACTTGATGATTTGAGAACACTGTTGTTGTTGTTTTTTCCTCCCCTGTTTAATTTTGGAGTACTTGGAGATGTTGGGAGGTGCTAAGGTTCCACAATGTTTGCAGAAGAGTAAGGGATAACACCCCAAATCTCCCTAGGTCTGACACTTGGGAACTGCACATTTATTATAAAAGTCTGCAGGAGACAATTATGTGGTGTGTAATTCACTTTATTTAGTGTAGCTGGGTCTCCGACTCCATTTTCTGTTTCTTTCTGCTTTACTATCCTCCATAATCCAGTACTGAAAAAGAGCCTGCATCCTTTCAACAGTATGGTTTGGAATTTGGAGATTTTTACATAAATCCATAAAAGCATTCTGAAAGCAACACAGCCATCATTGCCTTGCTAAGGAATCAGATTCCAAAAATGATTTCAAATGTATTCACTGATTTGACATTCTGAGGAGTCCATGTAGCAAAAACCGAGGAGTCACCATCCAACATGCCACTAAATGTGCATAAACCCATTGACTTCAGTGGGCTTAAGCCAGTTTAACCATGTGTTAGACTGCAGCCTGAGAATTTGTTGCATGACATAATTGCCTTCCACGCACACTCCGCACCCCAGCTTCCAATTCTTAAGCATAGCCTCTGTATTGACACCCACCAACAGGGAAAGCTGATTTTGCCTATTTCCCTATTTGTATTCCAAGCACATCCAATAACTGCAACAAACATTTCCTTTTTTCTTCCATGCACCAATGGAAATTCCACAGAGCTTTTTGCTTTGCCTAATGACAGAAGAATACTGGGGATTTTTTTCTTAATTTATTTAAAGTATAAACACTAATAACCTGACCTTGTATTTGCATTCTCAAGGTTTTTACCTCAGGCGTATGCCTTGCTATCTCCCTAATTAGAGTTGCAGCGTTCTTCTTGACATATTCATCCGAGTCCTTCAGGCATGTGAGTACAACAGGAAAAATTTCTGCTTCCACCACCATTTCTGCCAGATCCACAGAATGCTTTGCTATCTGGCTGAGAGCTGAAAGCACCTGACGCTGGGAAACAGGAATGATTGTTTTATAAATGGCTTTCTGGGCAAACATTTTACAAGTACATACACACATTCAGAGCAATCAAGAAAAGAAGGGAAAACACCAACCTTCCCCTCCATCTGAAAAGTCACAAGATTCCCACAATGGTTACAAAATTCACAGTTCACCCACATTCTAATTTAACAGCAAAATATAATAAATGCATAACTTCTCCTGGATCAACATCTCTCCTCAGTAAAGAAAAACATATTTACTTGGCATAAAATTTCATTAAATTCAGTGGAGCTACTTCTGAATAAAGGGACTTCAGGGCAGAAGAATATGCACACATACTAAAACATATTCAAAGAGAAGGTATACAGTTTATTACTGTCTTTTAAAAGCATTAAAAATGAAATAATTGCTTGTTTCTTTTGAGTTACAAAGCACATACATCACAAATCTTCATCAGCTGTCATTTAAGTTTCAACATTTGAAGCAATTTTTTTAACCTATCACTAACTTAATTAAAACATGCATGCAGAAAATGCTGTTTGCTGTTAATTTTCACCATGTGCCACATTATTAAAAAAGACAAAGGGGGTTCTGGTATGATAAGTACTATCTAATTTAATGTGCCCTGACCTTCTGTAGGCAAAAGCCGAGGACATAAGGGGGAAAAAAGAAAACATGATATATAAAACATTATATTCTTTTTAAAAAAAAAATCACTGGAGACTTACAATCATTGTATCCAGATCCAAAACAGACTTACTAGACAGTAAGTGCCAGTGAAATTAACAGACCTACTTCAAAGTAAATCTGTTTGGGAAGGCAGAATTACTGTTTCAATAATTCAAAAATGTGCAATCACTACATTTTCACAGTGCACAGATTACGCACATTTGAACCCACTAAAACTATTTTAGGCAAGTTTCAAACATAAAGACTACTACACTCAGCCTTGGTTTGAGATCATTCTTACAAAAACCTGCCCCGTAACATTGTTCTAGAAACCAAGAAATCCAAACAGTGAAGTTTGTTTGCTCATTCCTTTTTACCAGTTTTTTCCACAGCAGTCTCATCGCAAATAGCCAAATCTCCCCATTGTTACCATCAGTCAAGTTATCAATGTGTGGTTGCAGAAAAGATCCCTTTAGATTAATGCGCTTTTTCAATATCCAATCACAACTAGAAGACTGGTTGTAACTCTTCTGGAAAGATAGTTTGAAAAGTACCTTCAGTTTGGCATCAGGGTTGAGGATCATCTGAGCCAAGTGAGCAATTGCCCCGGCGTCCACAACCGTCTGTGCTAACTCTGGAGAATGCTTTGAAACATCGCTGAGTGCAGAAGCTGCAATCCTTCTCAAAGCAATCTCTGGCTCCTGGATACAGAGCACTAAGAGAGGAATGGCTCCAGCATCCACCACAGCCTGTGACAGTTCTGTTGGTCCAATGAAAGTAATTAAGCGAGTATGGGTGACTGACCCTTGTGCAAGCCATTTTTCACTCTGACAGATACAGCGGGAGGGGGAGAGGGGAGGGTGTACTTCAGTGCCTTGACATCTGCATTTCAAATCAGCCCTCCTGGTTTCATAAACCATGTGGACCAATCCTTGCCTGAAAAGAATACAGGTCAATAGATGGACCTCCATTTACATGTACACATTTGAGGTAGATTAGGCCAAAATGGCTTGTTCCCCTGTGAGTGTGTGTGCTTCTGTGTGTGGGTGTGGGTGTTTAAAAAGAGTAAGCAGATGTCAGCTGTTTAAGCCCTGACAATGTTGTGCACTGATCAATAGGCAAGCAGTTTTTGCACAGCAAACAACAAAGAAAAGCCAAAATGCCAAAATGTGCCCCCTTTCCCCACAATGCTAATTTAGACAGACTTTATCCTGTTCATATGACAAGCAGAAAATAACATGCCTAAAAAGACATTATGTATATCTGTAAAGTTACACACTGTATATTATTGCAAAATCCAGCTTGCTTGTTTTTACATCAAAATCCACTTTTTTTTTTAAAAAAAAAGGACATTTTTCACTAATAAACCACCAATAATATTCTTTTCCTACATTAAATCACTGCAACACACCACTGCAATAAACCAGCATAGCAAGTTGCTTGCATTTTAACCCAACAACCCACAATTAACTGATACAGTCAGGGCACTCTTATAACAGAAATTCATTACCCTCCCTCCACATATTTGTCATTAGCTTCAGTACTGAAGTAGAAAATTATGGGATAGCAAATGCAAGGATTACAACAAGGTTATTTTTGAGATGATGAAAATGAACACAACCCCACTAATTTCAAATAGGCTATTATAGGTTCTTAGATAAGGTTTTGGTACCTCTTCTCCTTGTTAAACACAAACTCTTATCTTTTAACATTTACCCTGCCTTACACTGCCATGGCAACAAATAACCGTTGTAATTCAAGGACCCAACTTTGATTTTGTATTTGCAGTCCATCAATCAAAGCCTCCTGCAGAACTTCCTTAATCATTGTGCTAATAACCACAAACTCTGATTCTTCTCATGAGCAATCATGTGGTAACAGATATATTATTATTACTGTATATAGATGGCACCTAAAATGTATGGCTTTGCACCTATGTTGGTGTTGCACTACCTTGTTTACATTTGGCTTTTAACATTAGTGAACTGTTGATGCCATCCTGATGGGTTGAAGCTTTAGTGCCTAACATTCTATACTGAAGATTATACCCAATACACAAACATTCAAGTTTTTCAGGGCTACACACACACACACACCCTACATGAACTTGTACTTTATTCACAACAATATTTCTTTACTCAGCAAGTGGTTGGTCTGTGGAACTCCTTGCCGCAGGATGTGGTGACGGCATCTGGCCTGGATGCCTTTAAAAGGGGATTGGACAAGTTTCTGGAGGAAAAATCCATTATGGGTTACAAGCTACAATGTGTATGTACAACCTCCTGATTTTTGAAATGGGCTATGTCAGAATGCCAATGCAAGGGAGGGCACCAGGATGCAGGTCTCTTGTTATCTGGTGTGCTCCCTGGGGCATTTGGTGGGCTGCTGTGAGATACAGGAAGCTGGACTAGATGGGCCTATGGCCTGTTCTTATGTTCTTAACAAATTAACAAATTCTTAACAAATTTATTCACAACAAATTATAATAATTGTTACAGTAAATGCATATGTCATGATAACTGTACATTTGTCATTGACCGGAATACAGATACATTACTGCCATTTTTTAAACTTAAAAAATATGCCTGATCTTTCAATAGATGCACCATTTATTTACACAGTAATCTTACTGAAGAGTATCCAGAATAGCCCATCAATATAATAAAGTCCTGAGAGACAATGCTGAACAAGTATCCCAATGGACCAAAAGCTGCCAAGAAAATTGCTTTGAAAAAGTAAAAAAAAAAAAAAATCTACTGAATGATTATTGCAATGTCCCCAATTTTCTGGAAACTAAACTTACATATTTGCATAAAACAAAGAGAGGAAGTTCGATTAGAATTTAAAGATTATTTAAGTCAGAATACCTTAAAAAAGAAAGCTAACAGTCATTGCGAGAAAAAACATAAACAGATCATAAACTAACAGGCCACAGCCCTCCTATTAAGTGTTTTGACATGATTTATTACTTTCCTTTTTCATTGCTTCACAGTTTGGCATTCAGTTGTTAATATTTTTTGGCTGGATTTGGAGAAATGTCTAAATTTCCTCTGTTCCCTGTATCCAGCTAGCTCCTGATAAAAACGATCCCTAGTTGTATTATAAAATTAAACATTTTAAGAAGTGTTTAATTTTAAAGACTCCAAGGTACAAAGTTTAAGTACACACATGGGTATGTATAAAGCCAATTTCCCCTTCCTAAAACAGAAGTGATACAGCTTATTTTTGCATTACTTCTCATACTGTCGAAATTGCCTTTCTCACCCTCTACATCAACAATTTGGATTTAAAAACATTATAGTAAAAAAACTTTTAAACTACGAGCATTGGGCATAGGGAATGAAGTTTAGATTGAAAACAAGGAACATTTCTGCACAAAGAAGAATGACAAGTTTAAGTAAAGGGCACATAGGGGAGACTTCTTGTGAAGTTGATGGAGAAAGAAATCAGCTTTTAAAAAAAATTGCATTAGCAAAACTGTGGCCATCTTGAACAGGGTTTCCATCTTCCCTGGTAATCAGCATTAGGTCAGGAGGTTAGGAATGCAGGCTAAACTAGTCTAGATGTACACTGACACCACTTAACACCCATTGTGAAGGTCTTCCTTTGAACTCTAAGGTGTGCCTTATTGCTACACCAACTGAGCTGATCTGATTTCAGCTGGCTCTCCTGATTTGTTACCTGTAACAATTTGCATACTGATCGACCATTGTTAATTGGAGCACTTTAAACAAGTGCTTGGGATTGGCTGTGTCCCCAGTAAGTCTGATGTCACTCTGAATCAGTCATTCCTATGTGAAAGAGGATTCCCCAATTGGCTGTGTGGCCAATTTTGTGTGCTGCACATTACTGTTTCCATGGACACAAGTTCTCTGCGTGTCTGAATCCATGATTGCTTCATGAGGGTAGAAGAGACATTGCTCTCTAGCAGCATGTTCTGGTAATTTATGAACTCAGTGTAACAAGTACTTTTTCCTGTCTTCTAGTCTTCACCATCTAAAATTAGAAACCTATTCAATTTTTTTTCCTGATTTTCCTATATGCTTGAATTTACATCCTTTTTTCCACCTAAATAAATCTTACCTTTGCTTTAGTAATTCACTGTTTTGCCTACAGTTTATTCAGAAGCTTTGACATGCACAGAAACCTCCTAGCACTTGAAAAACAAGTTGTTTTTCAGATGAGAGTATAAACTCATACACCATGGCCAGAGCTGTATATTCATTTTAAAAAATATTACCACTAACTTGATCCTTTCTAGATTCTAATGTACCAAAAAGGAACTGAAAACAAGGGAACAACATTTAAAAGAGTGTTCCAGGACAGCTTCCCAAACACCCGTTTTTATGAATATTCTTAGCATGACAGTTAACATAATATGCGATCGTGTCTGTATGCCTGAAGTAACAAAGAATGAAAAACAGATATATAAACCAGAAAGACAGACAAACACAAAGGTGGCATTTAACTCCCTTCAAAATTACCAGCTAGGAACAATTTTTTTGTTTAAAAGTCCATGCAATGGTCTATCCAACTAGTAGCAGCCAAGAAATTAGGATTGGCATTGATATTGCCATTTTTGAATGTTCAAAGTGCTTCACATACTTTAACTCAGGAAAGCCATACAACAGCCCTATTAAGTAGATCAGTATTATTACCCTATGTTCATGGGTGAGGAGGTATTTGAAATATAATATAATATACATTTGTGTGTGTGTGTGTGTGTGTGTGTGTGTGTGTGTGTGTGTGTGTGTGTGTGTGTGTGTACACATAAAAATATAAAAATATAAAAAAAATTATATATAAATGACCATTTTATACACACACACAACACTATGAGGTATATCAGGCTCAGAGACAATGCTTGACCCAAGGTCACCAAAAATTCTAGTCTAACCACCACACCATATGGACTCAGAGCTTTCCCATTCCTCTTACCTGGCAATCCTATAGACACTTATCTGGGAATAAGTCCTATTGAACATGGTGGGAGTTACTTCTAAGGAGACATAGGATTGCACTGTTAGCCACTAGCTTTTCTCTGCTGTCGTGACTTGGGGCACACACCACTCCATGTTGCTATCATAGCTGTTGCACAGCCTGCAACATGTTTATTTGGTGGTGCAGAAGTGGAGACCATATTACATCTGCATTCTTGACAACATATATCACATGGTTGGCATGGCATAAATTCCGAAGCATTAGGAATGCTGTTACCTGCATTGTGTCTTGCTATATAGCCAAGAGCCCAGGACGCAGCTTCCTTTACTCCAGGGTCAAAATCTTCCAAGCAGATGACCAGCGTATCAAGGGCTCCACAGTCAACTATTGCCTGGGCTAGCTGCGGAGAATGCTTTCCAACTGCTCGTAATACAAATGCAGCTGCTTTCTTGTAGAAACGCTACAGAAATGGGGAGTGAAGGTAGAGAGAGAAGGTGATGGAGAACAAATTGCAGTGATCTGTGTTTTTTCACAAGTCAGAAAATAACGTATTTTACACAATTTGATTAATTCACTTCAGTTACACTAGGACAGGAGGTTCCAAAATGTCAAGGTATGCATTATGTTCTTCAGTGTTAAAATACATATAGAAAATTTTCCAGCCTGCTCGAGCAATCCATGGAGAAAATATTCTCATTTCTTAGAAGACTAGAAATAAATGGTTTAGACAAAGCAATCTTGCTCCCCTATGGGCTGGTAGTTGAAGAAGAGGCTGGGCAATGACTCTCCAGAAGAGATAGGTAGAACCCTCCCCATCCCATGAGAACCACAGCCATGCCCCTGTGATGCACTGCAGCCAAGTGTGTGACCTTGAAAGAGACCTTTCAGCAGCCTGCTTGCTCTTCAGTTCCCAGGTGCAGCCTACCTTCTGCAAAGAACAGCCTGTGAACACAGAGTACAGGGTAAGCAAGTGGCTAGATGGTCCAATACAAAGCATGGAAGGTATCCTACTTGAGGTAGTGTTTGCAGGTGGTGAGTTGTTTGCTTTTAAAGAGAAACCGAGATTCTCAGGAATCAGAGCCCCAGTTCAGACATCACCCAGCAGGTCAGTATTTTAACATAGGAACGAAATAAACCCTTCTACCATGCGTCTAAATGATGGGCAATGGAGGCCCACCACATGGCTTGCACAAACACCCACTCTTTGTTATCTTTCCTCCCCCCCCCCTTTTTTTTTTTTTTGAGAATGAAGAATCTCATATATACGGACTTCCACATGAAGCACTTTTGTCAATTGTCACTTTAGGTGTGTGGTAAAAAGGAGGGGTGCATGCCTGCTTCTCCACCACACAAAAGGATCAGCTAGCTGGGTAATTTGTAAACCCAAAGCAGAGTAACAGAGGACTTCCCCATCACATCCTTTCACCATTGTACAGAAAACCTGTGTGGGAAGGTGCAAAATACTTCTACCATCTCAATCATGCACGCAGTAGAGGTGGGATGATTGTGAAGGTATAACCTACATTACAGACTGAAAAGATAGAACCAGAGAATGGCTGTCCTCAGATTTAATTAAAAATGTGTGATTTGGCGTACTTGGTGTACGTGCCTTACGGCCTGATCCTGCTCCCTGGCAGTACTAGTCCTGCGTAAGCTGCAAGGGAGACAGCCATCACAACAGTGCCATAAAGCACTAAGTGGTGGCCAGAAGGAAGGAGGTACTGACATGGAGGCCAGCATGGGAGGGGGCCAATGAGCCTCCGTGCTGGTTGGAGAAGCCCTGGGAGTCATTGGTGGTATGCTGCCAAGTGATGCAGGGGCATTCTGGGGCTGGGGGAATGCGAGGCATGAAACTGGGCAGAGGGAGGGTGGGGAGGGTCGTGGTTCAGGCCCAGGAGGGGGCAGGGCAGCAAAGGAAGCCTCCATGAGATCCTAAGCCACCTCCCAGGGATGAAAGCCCTACACGGGGCTACTCGGTTCTGCACCAGCAATTGAGCTGGTCCAGACCCAAGTAGCCCCAGTAGGCAGGTTGGGGCTCAATACGAGATAAGTGAAAAAATGTTCCCTTACCTCGAGGAGACCTCCTGCTGCCTCCCTGTCCACACAGGATACCGCAGCAGCCATCTCGGCACCACTGTATCATGGCATGGGCAGGCCCGTTTGGATTGGGCTGCCCACAGGACAGTAGCAATGCTGCAGGGGTCCAACGGCTATCTAGCCACACAAGTTTGGAGGACGGTGCAAAACCCCCTTATAAGAGATAGCAGAAGGGTCTCCTTAAAGAAGAAGAAAAAGAATCCGCCAGAATGGTCAGTGTGAACTGTGAACAAACCTCGATACTGAAAGAGGAAAGCTGCAAGCAGTTGCTGTTTTCAGAACACCAATAATATGACTGACCATAAAATGTTGCAAAATGTTGATGCTTTTGCAAAGAACAATTTAAGAGCACTGGCACTAATATTAGCAAGTACTTGTATGCGCATCAGAGCATGCATATTATTACTTTCAAATAATTATGCTTTAAGCAGGAAGCCATATTTCGAAGGATTTTTAATATCAGTAGGTGAAATCCGCTGGGAGATTCCTCTATGCAATTCCCATTCATTTCACTGGTGCCTGCACAGCTAAATTCCCAATGGATTGTATCCATTATTATTATTCAAAATGAGCTACTTCTGAAATAACGCACATTACAAACAGTCACGGACCCAGGGGCTGATGTAGTTGAGCCGACATGCTTCACACACTCAGAGTTAGCTCTGGGGCGAATTTTAATACCTGAGAGAAAATAAGCTAACCAAGTTTCACATTAGCATCGAGACTAGTATAGCTGCTGCTTCTCTGCTATATGTTCTGTCTGGGGGAGTTCAGATATGCCTGTTACCACCAAAATGGGATGAACCAAGCCTCAAAAGAAATTAATGCAGCCCTTCTCCTTTTTTTGGTTTACTACAGAGTTCTTTTCTCACTGGATACTTTCTGACAGAAACAGTTATCCAAATAGCAAGCAAGCGGGTCATTCTCTCTCTAGTGGGTCAGAGTTTCTGAATAACTCAGGGCAAAAATTAACAAATCTTAAAACAAAGGAAAAAGGTTTTCTTCAGGGAAAGCTGCATAATACCAGGTCAAACGAGGAAATAAATACAAAAACTCAACAAAGCATGTTACAGTCAGTACTTGGCTAGCGACAGAAAATGCAATGTCAGAACCTTTAAGAAGCCCTTGCACGTTCCCTCTGCCACTCCCTTAAGCCGATCTTAAAACAAGCTGTGGCTGGAAGATTCCTCTGCACTTGCAATCTGGTATAAGACTAGCATTAGCCAGCTTAGTACATCTATTTTATTTAAACATTTATATATCACACTTCAAGCAAGCCTCAAAAAGTGTGAATGCTATGCATTTTTATTTACATATATAACTCCATCTCTAGAGGGGCAGCTGTGCTTGTAATTTCTGCCGTTACAGTCTTAAGAGTCTTGTAGCACCTTGAAGTTTACATAATGCATTGCTGTAGTAAGTATTGCCCAAACACAAAGAGTTACAGAGAAAAAGGGGGGAAAAGTGCTTACAATTTCTTTACCTTTTTGCTTACACCCATGTAAACCACAAAGGTTTATGCTACAATTAACTTGTCTTTAAGGTGGCACAAGACTCTCTGTTATAATAGCTCATGCCACAGAGCAAACAAGTGAATCAACAACTTTAATATATGACTCATGTACACACTTCTTTTATATCTCACTGTGCAAGCACCAATACATTTGATATTTTAGTGGTTATAAACTTCTAGATTTTCATGCCCTAGAGTATGATTTATGGGCTAACAGAAGTTTCGTTTATATATGCATTTTACAGTCAATGCTAACGACTGCTTCTAGCTAATTACTGACGGAGCATCTCTGATTATTTCATTTATAAAGTAGCCTCCTCCAAACCATCATTTCATTAAACAGTCCTGGAAATAAAATTACCAGTAATATACTTCAGTTAATGAAGTAAGAATAAAATCATTTTTTTTATAAAAAGACTCATTAAATCACAATTATGGATACCTTCTATCAAGAGAGTTTCTACAGAGAGATCAATGCACTTACCGTACACAATGAAGCAATAACAATACATGAATCTAAAGAGACTTATTAAATATCTAATTAAGACAGGAGATTTTTAAACTCATTTGGCAGCTAGAAAAGACTTGTTTTAAGAAAATAATAGTTCCTCACATTCTGTTCGGCCAGTGAATACACAAGCTGCGGAAGAATATCTCCCTTTACTACGGCTTCCGCCAGGTCATCGTTATAATTGGCAAGTCTCCCAAGGGCCAGAGCAGCCGTCTGTTGAATATTTGGAACCACATCCAATAGAAGCGGCCTCAGCAGAGCCATTACACCTAAGTTATGAGAAAGGAGGAGAGAGAGAGAAAGAGCCAACAAAGTAATCAGAGAAACAATCCAAAGGCTACTTTTCAAAAGAAAAATAAAAGCACAGTAAACACTAACTAAGAAACCCAGAGGAAATCTGGGCAGGTCTGGGGGCAGGAGGTCTGGTCTAGAGCAGGGGTGCCCAAACCCCGGCCCTGGGGCCACATGCGGCCCTCGAAGCCTCTCAATGTGGCCCTCAGGGAGCCTCCAGCCTCCAATGAGACTCTGGCCCTCCAGAGATTTGTTGCAGCCCACACTGGCCCGACACAACTGCTCTCAGTGTGAAGGCAACAGTTTGACCTTTTTGCATGAGCTGTGGGATGAGGGCTTCCTCCACTGCTTGCTGTTTCATGTCTGTGATGCAGTAGCGGCAGCAAAGGAAAGGCTGGTCTTGCTTTGTGCAAGGCCTTTTATAGGCCTTGAGCTATTGCAAGACCTTCATTCATTCATATAAGTTCATTTTTAATATATTGATTTATGTAAACTTATGTAAATTTATTCAAATTTTAAATATAAATGGATTCTTTCTTTCCCCGGCCCCCGAAGCCATGTCAGAGAGATGATGTGGCCCTCCTGCCAAAAACTTTGGACACCCCTGGTCTAGAGGGTAGAGCCTCCCTTAGCCAGAAAATAATATCAGAAGGTTGCCAGTTCAAGGACACCGGCAGCTCCCTGAACAGCTGAGAATGGTGAGACCTTGAAGCAGCTGACAAGCCGAGCTGAGTGATTCCACCTACTCTTGGTGTGAACAAGAAGTGTCTTGGCTGCCCTCCATGTGAGAGATGGGGCTGCTTGTCAGCATGCATGGGAGAACCAGAAGTGAGACCAGACCAGGAGGATCCATTCTGAAATGTTGTTGGTTCTTGAAAGAGAGAACCTCTATGATTGTAAAAATCCCCTTGAGGGATTTAGAAATGCCTGCCTATGTAAACCGCCTTGAATAAAGTCAGAGGAGTAATCCAATGACCAGAAAGGCGGTATATAAATACCTAGTTATTATTATTAAATCTGAAAGTTAACTTTGGCTGCATGCATTCCAAAGCATTTGGCTGCATGAGACTCATCCTGGCAGTTGCTGGAATATACACTGTTGAATACATTTTTTAGAAGTTAAAGAAGTGCTGAATTTTGATTTCATGCTGAGCACAGAATGTAGCATTCTAGGAGTCCCAGATTTCATTTTTTCAAATGTTTGCACGACTGAATGTTTACCGGCCATTGTTTTTAACCAATCGTAAGAGACTGAGGGCCCAACCCTATTCAACTTTCCAGCACCGGTGCAGGCGCAATGCAGCCCCAAGGTAAGGGAACAAATGTTCCCTTACCTTGAGGAGACCTCCGTGACTGCCTCCTCACCAAAGGATGCAGTGTACACCCTATTGGCACGGCTACACCGTGCCAATAGGAAAATTGGATAGGACTGGGCCCTGACACATCAAATTAAATATTGCAATCAAACATTTTGATACTGCAGTTCCAAACCCAGTATTAAACTCAGTTCCAAACTAAAAAGTTTAAGCTGCCAAATAACTCAATTTAAAAATATCAGCCAAATCATACCATCCAATGTTTCGCAAATGAAAACAGAAACATGCTTATAGGCTCTTCACAATCTGCCTGGATGTTGTATTCATTTATTGTGCAATACCCCTGTCTCAACTGACTTAACAGCCAAGAAGATGATACTTTTTTCAGTTAAAGATATACTAGGAAAAAGATGTAATTGCCCTACAATTGATTATCAACAGTTCAAAATATACCTCAGCAATGAATGCCTGGGAAATGACAGGCAGTGCACCACACATTTTAGAAATGGGCTATGTCAGAATGCCAGATACAAGGGAGGGCACCAGGATGAGGTCTCTTGTTATCTGGTGTGCTCCTTGGGGCATTTGGTTGGCCGCTGTGAGATATAGGAAGCTGGACTAGATGGGCCTATGGCCTGATCCAGTGGGGCTGTTCTTATGTTCTTATGTTCACACAAAGCCTTACACATCAGAACTATCAGAATGAAACATCTGTATTTGTTGTGGCTCTTGAAAGATAGAGCCTTCTTTCAATTGTAAAAATCCCTCCGGGGATTTAAATTAGCCTGCCTATGTAAACCGCCTTGAATAAAGTCTTGAATAAAGACCAAGAAAGGCGGTATATAAATACCTGTTGTTATTATTATTATTATTATTATTATTATTATTATTATTATTATTATTATTATTTACACATGAACACTACATTTGCGTACATGAGAGGTAAGATGCATCCACCCACCATTTGTAGATGTAACTCCTAAAGAACCTAAGAACTTAAATCCAAAGAAAGACAACGTGAGTAAATCACACTAGCAAAATGTTAATATTAGTATTTATTGCATTAAGCCAGTGATTTTCAACCTTTTCACCTCATGTTATGGAACACTGACAAGGTGCTAAAATTGTCAAGGCACATTGCACTGCTAGCAGGGGGCGCTCCCATCCCCCAATGGCCTTATTAATAAATTACCCTTCCTCAACTCCCGTGGCACACCTGTGGATCATTTACGGCACTGGTTGAAAATCACTGCATTAAGCTAATATCTTGAAATTACTGGATTCATAGAATGGAATGGAAAAGGCATGGTTCTACAAGCCTAATTTCCTATAACTCACTGGGGAAAGGCTGTGGCTCAGAGACAGAGCACATGCTTTGAATGAAGAAAGTTCCAAATTCCATTTCTGGTATCTCATGGTAGCATGGAAAACAATTCCTACCCAAGAACCACTGCTAGTCTGGTTGACTGTACTGATCTAGATGGACCAGTATAAGGCAGCTTTCTATTATCCTCTACTTTTGCCCTTCATCATTGGGGGGGGGGTCAAAGCCCATTGAACTATTCGCTTGCTCCAACAACAATAATCAACCAATCATATTCCTAAGAAAACAGTCATAATGTATTTGAATATACAGTTTTGGATCTTAGAATGTTAAGGGAGCCATCTCCTTTATCTTATTGTCCCCACAGAGCTTAATCATAGTACATTCCTGTGCTGAGCCATGCTTGGGAATATGAACTTCTTCATGAGATGGTTCTTTCCAAAAAATGACAGGCAACTGGTTCAGATGCCTACAAGCAGACAGACAATGGCCAACACCATGACTATCGGAAGCAGAAAAATTATGCAAAATAAGCAAATACTGTATATGCAAATGTGCTTAGTACACATCTTTTATATAGGTCACAGGATTCTTCTTTTCTTGGCACAGAACTTTGATTAGCTTGGCACACAAATTCTTTTTTTTTCTTTTAGCACAAATACACACAGCCCTGAATAAACAATTAAAAATAAACACAACCTATGCCAAGTTCTTCAAATCCAGCAAAGCTTCCAGTTACTTTTCAGACAATAAGTGCACTTTTTCAACACAAACACACATGACATTCTGTTTGAAGTTATTCAATGGCCAGTGATTCATTTCTAAATGAGATGTACCAGATCTAATCTCTTCCTGTAAGTCTCATTCTGAGACACAGAAGCCTGTCTCAGATACAGCTGGAACTACAAGCCCAGGCCCAGCTCATACATGTAACTGCTATGTGTTCTCAGAAAGAACT
Organism: Tiliqua scincoides; assembly: GCF_035046505.1. Taxonomy (NCBI): domain Eukaryota; kingdom Metazoa; phylum Chordata; class Lepidosauria; order Squamata; family Scincidae; genus Tiliqua; species Tiliqua scincoides. The sequence continues at coordinate 20,701,217 of NC_089825.1, forward strand.
ATACAGTTATTACAGTATAGTAAGGATTTGCTAAACTAAAGCATAGGTAAGCAGCTAAAGGTCGATGGGCCAAACTATGGCATTGAAGAAAGCCTGCACTGCTGACTGCAGACTCTGTGCCGCGCTGTTGCCCACTCTCCTACTCAGTACACTACAGGCAAAAAGACGCCTACACACCATAGTGCACACTGTGTTATTTATATCCTACCCTCCCTTCAAGGAGTGCATGGTAGTGGTTTATCTATATACCACTGTTTATTTATATACTTAATTACAATAGTGCCCACAGATTTGTGTGGAGTAAAAGCTAGACAATGGTATCACCTCTTTGTGAGAGATTCCATGCATGCCTACTGCAGGATGCTTTTGTCAAGCAATATGTTCTATCACTAAGCGAAACTGTCCAGAGAGATTACCCAAATTACTCAGCAGCAGCTTTCAGCCACTTTTTGCTACATGTATTTTTGACATGAAAAAAATCCCTAATGAGCAGAGAAAAATAAACCATACGCACGGGAAGAACAAACTTGAACGTTAAATGAATAATCAACGCCATTTTAGAGAGTATGAAATGATGGGTGGTGCGGAAAGAAAAATAGAGACTCACAATTTCATTTCCTCTGTCAGAATACAACAGCTTAGGATCACCCAGTGAAGAGGATTTGCAGAAGGAATAGAACAGACAAAACAAAATTCTTCATCACAGCATGCATAGTTAACCTATGGAATTCACTGCCCCAAAATATGCTGACAATCACTAGCTAAAGTAGCTTTTAGAAAGCCATTGCATCCCTTCCATTTACCAATGCCAAATTCCCCTCCCCATTTGCCGGAAAGCTTTGCTGTGGTTCTCACACATTTAGCACCGGGACCCACTTTTTAGAATGAGAATCTTTCAGAACCCACCGGAAGTGATGTCATGATCAGAAGTGACAACATCATTTTTAAACAATCCTAGGCTGCAATCCTATCCACACTTACCCAGGAGTAAGTCCCATTTACTATAATTGTTAAAAGGATATACAGAGTAGCTTGTTAAAAGTACAGGTCTGTAACATTTCCCTAAATGCAGTCACATACTATGGTATCATCAAGTCTAATATATTAAAAATAAAATATTGAAATGAATGGGGACCCACCTAAAATTGGCTTGCTACCCACCTAGTGGATCCTGACCCACAGTTTGAGAAACACTGCAGAGGAATGCATCATAGCAGAATCAAACATGACACTGGGTCCCAATGCAAGGCATTGCCCCACAGTACCCTCAACTGGTGCAGGCAGAACTCATCCAGTATTCTGTGTCTAGTCAGATGCTTACAAACTAGGCATGAAGGTAATGGTAATGTTGCTGGTTCCTAGCACCTGTATTGTAGGCCGCTATATGTGCAAATGAACAACAAATGGGGCATACACCCCAAAGAAAGCTTTGGACTAATGAAAATAAGACAACCCAACACCACAATGATACAGCCCTCTATAAGACACCCTTGTATTATGTCCAGCACAATGCTTCATTTTTGTCCAAGACATTAACAAGTATGCTTCCTCACACCAATATATGCACAGTATAAACAAAGACAATGAGTATGGGCTTTGGGCCACCTTGCTAAGAGTCCCCCACACATTTTATTCCTCAAAAGAACTTTACAGGGTAGGTTATGCTATGAGATAGTGCTTTGTCCAAGACTGCCCAGTGGTTATGACTGAGCAGGGATCTGAACCCGATATTCTAGCCAGTGCACTGCACTGCTGATATTTGTGGATCCAAATAGACCTGTTCCGTCCCCCCAAAAATATTCTATCACCAAAACGAGTATCTACAGATATTGGTTTATGAGTTTAGCACATGACCATATTTCCATCTCTGCCATCTTGGAAAACAGTAGCCACAGTATTAATGCCACAGACTGAGCATGCTGCTCAAGTCATTTTGGTACTGACATGGTCCAACAACACATTAAGATCCTCTGCAGACATACTTTTTGTGGGCGTTTGGCAGGTATGGGCTTATAGCACTACTGTGCCTCTTAGAGCAGCTAAAGCAATGAGAAAAACCTATTCAATTTTTGTATAAGGCTCCTAAACAGCAGCAAAAACAACTTTGCAAGCCTAAGAATTAGCAATTGCTAAATTGTCCTTATTGCCTCTGTTCTATACCAGGAAAATCTTTTAACTGCTAAGTTCCTATGCATTCGGTGGATTTAATAGGTCCAGGAGCTCTGGCAGAACAAGTGTTGGCAATCTTAATACTAAGTCACATGGGATTGTGAGGTTCTCTCTAATTACTAATGGGAAAAGCAGTCTTCACCCATTCATTTCAAAATGAATTTGCAGACAGCATAAAGAGCCTTCAGGTAGAGGAGTCATTCCTGGCACAATGCGTGTACCCCCCACAAGAGCATTATTCATATTCCCCAGCTCACCCTTGTTATATTTGGGTACACACAGAAGCACCCAGGGCAGCTGGAGCTGCTGAAAGCATTCAGATAGCTGAAGTTTTCAATAATGAGAGGAACTTTCAACCTAATTAACAGGCCCTCTTTGGGATAACAGGCAGTTTGCAGTAATTGAGGTTTGTTTAATCTCTGTAGTGGCTCTTGTTTGTCAGCAGGATCAGCAGAGCCAGAAGATGTTGGCCGCTGCCTCTCCAGAGTTATGCCCCCCTCCAGCAGTTTCACAGGGCAAAGAAAAAATGTGACAAAGTAACATAAACTCTGACAACCAAAACCCAACACAGATTTTCTCTGCCTGGGGCACAGAGAAAGAACCGGAACCAGAGCTGAGGGCAGGGCTAAGCAGGCTGATGGGTGCAATTCTCAGTGGCTCCCAATGAATTCTGTGAGACAACACGAATGGGACCCATTGAGTAGGTAAAAGCGACTTCTCTAGATTTAGCTCCATTTCCAATGACATTTTTATTAGCATTCCGTTGCGTGCTTTCACATAAGTTAGCATTTCTCAAACTATGGGTCAGGACCCACTAGGTGGGTCGTGAGCTAATTTCAGGTGGGTCCCCATTCATTTCAATATTTTTAATATAGGCTTGATGCTACCATGGTATGTGACTGCATTTGGGGAAATGTTACAGATCTGTACTTTTAGCAAGCTACTATGCGTGTTCTTTTAAAAATGTTAGTAAATGGGACTTACTCCTGGGTAAGTGTGGGTAGGATTGTTAAAAATGTTCCTACTTGGTGATGTCACTTCCGATGGGTCCTGACAGATTCTCATTCTAAAAAGTGGGTCCCAGTGATAAGTGCATGAGAACCACTGACATAAGTTAATGACCGATATTCACTTGTAGGATGAAAAACAAAAAGCCTACACTTGAGGGCAATGTTGTAGCTAGAACAAAACTTCCCTAACCCACCTGGAAACTGGGTATACCCCTTACCCCACCTAGGAGCTGGGTTGAGGATAGGCAGAAAGGAGATGATGCTTGAAGGCATCCTTGTTCGAAATGAAGCTACTGGGTTTGAGGCCTGGAAGCTGTGGTGTTTGGTCTGGAGGGGAAATGGACTGTAGGCCTGGGCCCCTGTCCCATCTTCAGCAAGAGCCTTCAATGAAGGAAGGAGAGTTGTGGTGAAGAAGTTGGAGAACGGGACAAGAGAGAGGGCTGAAATTCTCCATCCTATCCTCCTCACCAAGCTTGAGGGGGCTTTAGGTAATCTGATTCACTCAGGTGGAGCATAGAGATCCCACCTGCATTTGCAGGTTCCAGAATCAAAGGAGCTTGAAATCCCCCAGTGATAGAATGGGAGCAGAAGGGAACTATTTCTGAAAGATGCAAGTGCAGACAGTGTCTGAAATATGCCAGCAATTGGTGTTGACTGGCCCACAAAAGACACTACACTGCTGCTCAAAGCAGCCCTTTGCATGAGGCCTGGTCACCAGCTGCCTATAATGATGCATATTGAGACCAAACCTCCCAGGCTACAAGTGCCAAGAGAATACTGATACTCTTAAAAGGCCAGGCCTAAAAATACAAACACTGAAACAGACTTGATCCATAAATCACAGCACAGCAGAAATAAAAAATTGATGGGAAAATTGCTTGCCAATATCCCAACCACATTTTCATCTGCAGAAGTACTTCTCTCCCCCAGCCGCACCCCCCTCCATATATCTGGGCCTTAGGTATGAATTAACAGGCCAGCATCTCCAATCTTTCCGTGGACCAAGCAGGATCACTCCCAGGAGCATACAGAGAAAGACTGCAAGGTGCGGCACTGTGGGAAAGGTGCTCAGAAGAAAGAAGAAGTCTTTCTTCTTCCCAGTCAGATACAATGTTATGCACTACATACCAGGAGCTGTTGCCTTGAGAGGTGCATTTTTAAACTTTATATATTATTAAGAACAAAAAAAGAAAATGAAAAAGCCACAGAGACGTCATAACATTGCAATTCACTACAATCCAAGAGTTTCAAACAGAACAAAAGATTATTGTAATTAACATTTTGTTCTGTGTGAATATCTTGGATTGTAGAAAGGACCTAATAATATACCTAACAGAGAGAACCTAATAATATACCTAGGGCACAATCCTAACCCGGTCTACTCAGAAGTAAATCCCATTTTGTTCAGTGGGGCTTACTCTCAGGAAACCGTGGTTAGGATTGCAGCCTTAGCTTAATAATACTTAGCTTTGCCTTCTATAAATCCTGGAGAAAGCCAATCTAGCAACAGTTGCTGCAGTCAGGTTGCTATCCTTTGCTTCTAGAGCAGGGGTTGGCAAACCTCAGCCCGCGGCCATTTGTGACTGTTGGGGACCCCCAATCAGGCCTGCAAGGAGCCCTAAGTCTCTGATGAGCCTCTGGCCCGTCAGAGACTGTTGGAGCCCATGCTGGCCTGCAACTTATGCCTCCATGCGTTTCTGGCTTGGTCTGTATGTTTTCACTGTGCAAGAGGTATGTTGCAAACAGTTCATAGTTCTCATGTGGTTCTACATGCCTGTATTATAGTTTCATGTATATTATAAATAAGCTCAGTAAAACTGATTCATACATATAAGTTCTGTCTCTAATGTATTCATTTATGTAAATTTATTCAAATTTAAAATGTTAATTCTTTTTTCCCCCAGCCCCCAACACTGTGTCAGAGAGATGATGTGGCCCTCCTGCCAAAAAGTTTGCCTACTCCTGTTCTAGAGCATATCATCCCCAGTATTGTACAAATTGGCTTGTTCCGAGGTCTAGTTTAAGATGCTGGTTATGATCTTTATAGCCCTAAACAGCTTGAGTCCCGGGTACCTGAAGGACAGCTTTACTTCATGCAAGACTGCCCATTCACTAAAACAACAATTTTCAACCATTGTGCCATAGCACAATGCAGGTGTGTTACAGAAGTCTGGGACTCAATGGTTGAAAATGGCTGAAAAACTCCTCCAGGTTCTGTTTCTTGGGCAACTGTCTGTGATAACGAATTAGTTATCCCTCTTCCTCCACCTGTGGAGCTGGTGGAGGAAGAGGGACAGACAATTTCTTAGAACAAGCAACTGCCCTAGAAACAGCACCACAGAACCTGGAAACGTCACCTGGAGAGGCTGGGCTTATGGCCTGGTTTGTGGCTTCTTTGAGTTGCAAAGGGCTGCTCAGTCTGTTCCACATTTTGTGCTGTGGTCCATGGGGTCACGAAGAGTCGGACACGACTTCATAAAACCAACAACATGTTTGGTGGATGTTCCAAAAAAGAGGGTCTCCCTTCCCCTGAATACCTGCCAAAGCCCAGGCCTGAACATTTTCTGCTGGGAAAACGCTACACAACATTTTTTTAACCATCAGGGCTAGCTCTTAATTGCTATGGTAAAGACAGCATGGAGTGATTTTAATACCCATACTGCATTTCAGCATATTAATCAGTGTTTTATTTACCAATTTGGATTTTTGCTTTAGTATTGTTAACTACCCAACGCCCCAGGTTAAAAGTCCAGATGGCTAGATAAAGATAATAATCCTCCTAATCTTCACACACAGACACCCCCAACACACACCTCTTACTATTCTAAGATGAAATCCAAACCTCACAGAAAGGACTCCATACAAGTTCCCATTCACTGTCAAAGTGCAGAGATCAGCCTGTGCACAGCAGTGGGAGGCAGCCTGGGCCGTTCTATTTTTAAACTCAGTTATGCTCTTAGTCCCATATATCTGTTATCACAACCGCCAACTGGTCCTGAGAGGGGAGCAGGAACTCACAGCAAGATTCAAAGTTAGTATCCCAAGAAATGTAGTGGAGAATGCAATTGCATATGCAGTACAACTGAAAATAATATTGCTGCAGTGCACAGTATAAATGGGCTAATGTCTCATCCCAACATTTCACCATCAGGGCTGGGGATGGAATCATGGCCAGACTTAACTCAAAGGGAGGACTTGTACTCTTGCGGTGGGAACCTCAGTTCATATGCTTCATGGTGAAATATGGACTGAGATTCAAATCCACACATGTCAAATTACAGACTTTTGTATATATCTCATATTAAGTTAGCAAATCACTTGAATAAATTCCCAAAAATATATCTGTATTAAATTAAAAATTATTAAAGTTAATGTTTTATAATCTAAATCAACACTGGTTTTAGATGGTGCTTTTCCCTATGTTAATATAGATTCATATAATTCAGAATATAAAAACACTGCTGAGAAAAATATGGTTTTTTTCTTCAAAAATATAAAGGCATTTTAAAAACCTTTTCTCAAAATGCAAGCCTTGTTCTGAGCTCTTCGGATGGAGACAGGATGGACAGACAATTATAAAAATCTATTTATCTATCTGCCTCAATTATATCCTTTGGTGATGCAAGGGACAATACAAGAAATTAAAAGCAATTTAACAGACACTGCCAGATGGGCTGCTGGTAATCAGAGATATTGTTTTGATAAAGATCAAGAAACTCTCAAAATTGTAATTACCAGAAACCCTCATTTCTTCAACACGGTCAGGGCTATGTATATCATGCTGACAAATTATGAAACCCCAGAGTAGCCTATTCACCCTTTGGGGTACATTACACACAAAGACTGGAACAATCATGGCATGAAAATATAGCCTTAAAGCTTCCATCATGATGGGGTCATTGCTCAGTGACTCAGCATGTGCTTTGAATGGAGAAGGGGCCCGATCCATGGCATCTCTAGACGCAACCAGTCAATGTAGATAATACCTAGCCTTAGCTGGATCAGAGGTTTAGACTTAGTATAAGACAGCCTCAAACCTGATCACATTGAATTCTATTACAATAGTGCTATTAACAATAATGGGAAAACTAGATTCTTTTGCTTACTCACATGCAGTTTGATCCTATGTATATTTACTCATAGTCAACTCCCATAAATGTCAATAAGACTTGCTTCTAGGTAAATGTACTTAGGATTGCAGCCTTAATGTAAGGGCTCTGTTTAAGAAACTTACTAAAAATCTATCTCTCTTTGAACATAAAAGAAACCCAGAGCACTTGGATCCTTTCAGGATAAGGCTGTAATTCTAAACAGACTCACTTGGAAGACAATGAAATTTACTTTTCAGCCATAGATTTACAGCATAATACTATGCATATTTACTCAGAAGTAAATCCTACTGTATGCAATGGTGCTTCTTTCCAGGTAAGCATTTAAAGGATTGTAGCCTTAGTAGGGTAAGTTAGGCTACAATCCTATACACACTTACCAGGGAGGAAGCCCCACTGAATTCAATGAGATTTCCTATTAATAAACCTGCATAGGATTGAGCTGCCAAATATCCCAACAAGCACAGTGAAATGTTAAGAGTGTAGAACTATGATTTGTACTGCGATCTTCTTAAAAACAGAAATCATCATCTGTTTAGAAAACAATAAACTTTTCTTGGCAGAAGGTACTAATCTCAGTTCATTTGCTTCCCAATGCTATAGTGATACCTCTGCTCCAGTCTTGGCTGTTGTTTTTTTAGAAACAGGAGACGCAGTATAAGAGATTTGTCTGTCATCAACTACACAACTGCAACACAAACCGTTCTTCATATTTCTTTCTGGAAACCATTAATGACCATCAGTTTCTGCATTAAGAATTTCTAACGGAGACTGCAGTTAGGAGCACAACATTACAAATAAGACACCGACAGGCAAATCATATTTTCAAATTGGGGGGGGGGGGGTAGTTCAATGATTTAGTCATGAATCATCATGATGGAAGAAACTGATTGTGATGTTTTCCATTTCTTGGTAAATCAGCTTAGCCCCTGAGCAACAAATTAACAGCACTTGAACAAGCCATGTGCAGAAGGGTTGAGGGTTGGGCAGTTAATGCCAAGCTACAAATTTGGGGACAGAACAGGTCTTCCTTGAATCCACTTTGGTTGAAGACAGAGGTCTTGGAATTATCTTTTCTACTATTCCATGCCCGGGCCAATTTTGAACAGAGTCTGCAGAATAAGAGGCTGAAATGAGATATTTTTCATTTTGTGACAAGATTGCAATTTTGATCCTTTTATACATTGTGAACCACCTTGTTAAATTTTTTGGGTTAAGAGGTAGGATAAGAATATGTTTTTAAAAAGAAAGTAGGTATTCCAGCTTTCTTGGTCTATACCAGGGGTCTCCAACCCCAGCCCGGGGGCCAGATGCAGCCCGTAGCAAGCCTCTTTCCGGCCTGCGGCCAACCTCTTGTCCCCTGAAAGCCTCTGGCCCACTCAACTGAACATGACCAGAACTGTGCTCTGATTGTGTCTGGAGGATGTTCTGAGGGCCAGAGAGGTTGAATGAATGAGCCCATTCATTCATTTACTCACTCATCTAAGTTCCATTTCTAATTTATTTATTTAAATTTTATATTTGAATTTTTTTTCCGGCCCTCCACACCACGCCAAATATTTGTTGCGGCCCTCTGGCCAAAAGGTTTGGAGACCCCTGGTCTATACAATGCAAAACAAAATGTCGCAAAGTCCACAAGCCACTTTTGTGCAGCTTTTAAATCCAAGATATCATTGTTCTACTGCTCCTAAAATGACTACAGAATTTATGAATTAAGGCCTTTTTGTAATTTCTATCCAAATGTGCCATCTGAGATCAAGCTGCTTTCTGCAGTATATGAAACCCATTTCCTATTTTGACAAGCTGCATTGCTCAGAGTCCTTATGGTTCCTATCTTAAACACCACTCCTTCTGCACTACATTATCATGAATTTGGCCTGTATAACTAAGCCGAATGCACTCTACCGGCCACAAATTGTAGCCTGCCAGGTGCTTGACCCCTATTTTCACATTCCTAATCCGCAGCAGACAAAAAGGAGATTTATCAAGCCCCTGGTAAGACATTATATACAGCTCGTGGGCTATGTCAATCTTGGTGGATCATAACTGTGCACTAAACTCTTTATTTCAGTTCCACACTACAACTCTACAACAACCCCAAGAAGAGAAACCATAGGAGATGAAAGCTCTTCAAGAAACACTGGTCCCATAGAATGAGAAATACAACCCAAAGAGATATTTCATGGGACCATCACGTGGTTTAAAAATAATTATTCATTTTTGAACTACACATTTTTTCATGAAGCACAGCAGCACAATGAATGTCATTTACAGTCCGTTTTTTCCCCCAGCTTTAGGAACCATATTGCATTTCCGTTACTTAAAAGAAAAACTAGCTGCAATCCTAAATGAATTTCCTCTCTTGCAACACTGATTCAAATCAGATTTACTGCTCTCTTCTGTTAGTAAGATCAAACAAAAATAAAACCCATTTTAGAAATCTTTTGGAAGTGAGATATCCTGAGGTTTACTACAGTTTAACTTAAATATTCACTTTTTAAAAAAAAAACACCATCATGTTTCATTGTCAATAATAACTTCTGCAGTAAAATCAGGAGGTTTTCTGCAAGTCAACTGTTTGCAGGTTTCAGCTCAGAGACACATTTTTCCATTTTTAAATTATATTTCTATATTAAACTAGTTCTTGTAGCCTTAATTTGTGATTGGCCATTAATGAAGGTAATCTCAACATGTACATCTCATCCTTTTGTGAATATCTTGCAGAAAACAGACATCTCAATCCTGAGCTGCCCGGTGTGTGGGGCTGCCAAGGCGCCAAATGCCTGCTGCGGCATCCTAAGCATGCCAGGCAGCCAACACTGGCTACTCAGGAGAAGGGGATATTCATCCTCTGGATAAGGGAAGTAGCCCTACAATGGGGTTACACGATTCTGCGGCACCTCTTTAGCAAATACAGAATCAAGGAGTCCCGGGCCACCCCGCTCCCTCCCCACCATGCCTTCTCCCCACCCTCCACCTGTCCCAGAATGCCTCCTCCCTGCCTACCCCCACCTGTAGTGGAATAGCGGAAGATCTGGCGAGGAGGTAGAATGTGGTGTCTGCAGTGGCCCCTTTAAGAATTAAGGCCTGGGCTTTCAGCAAAGGGTGTGCTGCACAGCTGCAGCCACTGAAGGCAATAAGGCTCTCAGGCATAAAAGCACCTGCTGAAGGGAGCGTTTGGTGTGGGTAACAGAAGGAGGAAAGGGAGACTGGATTAATGGACTTTGGACACTGAGATTAGTGTTTGGCTGCTGTACCCAAGACCTGCTGAGGACCAAGGGGCTGCTGTAGTGGCGGGAGCTGCTGGCAGGAGAGAGGACCTCTGCAGGTTGAACAGGCGAGCTACCCTGGAGATGGGGTCCAGCAGGACTGCAAGGCAGAACTAGGGCCATTCTTGGGTTAAAAAAGGGGTGCTACTAAGCTAAAAATGGGCATAATTCTCCAGGCAGAGCTTGGACTGGGAATCTGGCAGAACACCACCCCATCTTACCTCTTTGCCACCCAGAGCATCGGGCAGTGGACCATAGGCCCAGCACTGGAGTTGGCCCAACATGGGCTTGTGTTGGGCTAGCTCCAGCTCTGGAACGCAGAAAAGCTTGCAAACATGCCTTATAGCATGTTGCAACAGTGTGCACTGGTGGTGAGCTCTGGATCAATCATCATCATCATCATCAACAACAACAACAGTATTTATATACTGCTTTTCTACAAAAAGTTCACAAAATGGTTTACCAAGAAAAATCAAATAACTAATGGCTTCCTGTCCCAAAAGGACTCAAATCTAAAAAGATTAAAAAGAATACCAGCAGACAGCCACTAGAAAAGACACTGCTGGGGTGAAGTGGGCTGGTTACTCTCCCCCTATTAAATAAAAGAGGAGCACCCACTAGAAAAACTGCTTCTTACCCAGTGTGCAGGGTTACTAGCAGTTCTTCTTGGTGTTACCTTTACAACCAACAAGATTTTTTTTTAAAGACACAATTCTAAGACAAAGCCCATTAATATAAAAATGTATTAGTTTCCTTAATTCCAGGACACTTTGAGATAACAGCTCATCAAATGTACCTACTAAGAATATTTAAGATAAATGTTACTGCCTGAGGAAATTTCATGGCCATTCAATCCTGTCAAACAGATCAAGCCAAATAAATCCATGCCTTGTTTTTGTAGTCTAAATTTGGGTCTTGGGTAAAAAGGGGGTGCTACTTAGCTAAAAGTGGGCATAATTCTCCAGGCAGAGCTTCGACTGGGAATCTGGCAGAACACCACCACATCTTACCTCTTTGCCACCCAGAAAAAATTTGCACCCCCCCCCCAAATTTAAAAATCTGCCTCTGCCTGCCTTTTATGCCTGTGCTCTTAGTGCAAGTAAGTGCTCTTAGTGCAACTTAAATTTTCAAAAAATTCAAACTGATGCAAATCTTCCTGGAGAGGCTAGAAAACAGATATCTATTTTAAGAGACTCTCGGTAATGTTAATGTCATTGCTATTTATTAAATTCTGTTGCCACAATATGATGATGGATTTCTTCATGGGGGAAAAAAACTCATTGACTACTTGGAATTATTTAAATGCCTTGACTTTCTCTGAATACAATCCACTGGATTCTTGTACACACCTGCTGAAATGAATTCAAGTTGATGCATTGGTTGCTCCTATATCTCGACCATTCATTTTAAGGGAACTTATACAAAACTTCCCAATAGCTCCTGCCCCTTGTCTGGTATGCGAGCAACTTGATTCCAAATCCTTTTACTTGGAACAATTTCCACCAATATCAACAGGTACAACTTAGCCTTTGTCACTTTTTAAGATGCCACAAATGTGATATGATCTAAACTTTCCTAGGCTCTTCAGAAGAATGGAATGGACATAGAGTGTCAAGATGTTCATTCTACTGTTCTGGACTCTATGGCTTCTACAGCTGAGGCCTCACATGACACACAGCCTCTGCCCCCCCCCCCCAAAAAAAAAATTCCTTTTCACAGAAGACTAGCATGTCAGGGAAAGGGGCTAGGATAGACTACTTCTCCCTGACATTTAGTTTTCTATGTGCAAAGATTTTTTTTCTACTTTTTATGAGATTGTTTATTTTTATATTGAATACCATGACCCTTCATCTGCAGTCTAAGGTAGAATAAACCCAGGTTTAGAACCTCTGCTGCTGTTTGTAAGAACTGAGTCTAGTCTTCACAAACAGTTCCAAAATAAATCAATCAGATACAGAGATCTTTTCTATACATTAAGGGCAAATCATTTCCTAGGGAAAAACCTGTACATATTCTCAATCAGAGGCACACATCTTCTTAAATTTGGTTAAATTATAACTTCCTTAATTATTTTGTATGACTAGTAAAGCCACATTAGATTAAAAATAAACTGTGCTCCCAGTAATTCTCAGTTCCATAACCTTTAATAAAGTATTGGATTGTAATTGCATTTTAATATTATACAATTTTAAAAAGCAAAAAAAAATCATTCATCCTATCATCAGTGTATTTTTCTCCCATTACATCTAATTTACACAATATTTAAACAACATTGGTTTTTCCAGAGAAAAACTGTATTTAGACCACATCTCATAGGTAGCTGGAAGGACCTTGTTCCTTTGCTTCTCTTCCAATAATTGAATTGAGATATTGTAACTTGTGTGTTTTAACTGGGACCAACATAGTACAGTCAAAACTAAAGCAGCACATGTCAAATCTAACAGCTTTGAGTAGTACAACAGCCTAAATTAACGCCATCCCTTATATCAGTGGTTCTCAAACTCTCTGGGAGAGTTTGAGAGCCACTAAATTCTTGCGTGGGCAGGAGGGGGGAGGCAGCAGGGGCGGGGGAAGGCAGCAGCACGATCCCCAGGATTGCACCACTCAGGGTGCGGGGAGCCACTCCCGGGGGTGCTGGGAGCCTGGTGCAACCTTTGGCAGGGCTCCCCGCAGCAGTGAAAGTAGATGCAGAGCAATCGCGCTCCACTTCTGCTTTATCGGAGAAGGGGCGCAATTGCTCTGCATCTACTTTCACTGGTGCGGGGAGCCCTGCCAAAGGTCGCACCAGACTCCCCGCACCCCCAGGAGGCTGCAGGGGCTTGGGTACATGCCGCTGCCTCCTCCATGCCTCCAGGCTGCCCCCGCCCCTTAAGGGGGCGGGGGCCAGGGCCCACAGGCTGGGGCGTCACAACGCCCCAGTTTGAAAAGCCCTGCCTTATATGTTTACAGTGAATTCCTGTGCTACACTGTGACCTACCAATAGCAGTATACAGAAATGCAGAAAGACCTAGCATAGAATGGCAAGTTGCAGCCCTGACTTTAAGTTATTTGAAATACTCTGCAAACAGCCTGTAAATATTCACACATGTTGGGAGTTCCTTTGGTGCCGTGTGTGGTTATGTGAAACAAATACACTAAGCTGACTAGCATATGCCTTACACCCAATAGTTTGCTCAAGTCATTTTTCTCTTTCTGACAAAAAGGAAGGTGTTCAAAATACCAAACAAAACTCTTCATTTTATTACAAGAGAAATGGATAAGCAAGCAAACAAACAAAAAGTTGATTTTTTTTTTTACCTGCATTCTGGAGGGTCTCGATGTTTTGAGGTCTAGTTGCGAGTTCTGCAACCGTTTGAACAAACTGCGTCCTGGCCCTCTGGTACTGTTCAAAGACTGCAAAACAGGAAAGAAGGCAGTATGAGTTGTTTCAGAGAGGCCCTGAAAAGCCTTCTTCACATGACAGAAGCACATTGGGAGAGGACTGCAGGACCCCTTTGCTGTGCAATCCACATGAGGAACTGCAACAAGCGGAGTTCACCCTATAAGTGGCAGCAAAAACCAATGAAGCCCCCATGGGGTAGGGTGACCAGATACAAAGGGGGACAGCAGTGGCATAGCTAGGGGGCTGCAGGCTGCACCGGGTGACACATACAGAGGAAGTGACACCATTACTCACCAAAAAATTTTAAATCATATTTTCATATAATACAATCATGTTATATATGAATCAATGGCCTCAAGCAGAATGCAATGAAACAAACTAAAAGTCTTTTCTATCAAAAGTTATAGCCAAAAAAGCATCCACACCCACTGCCCAGGATGTTGCCCTACCCACTGCATGGGAGGAAGTACATCATAGGGGCGATGCACTGGCCTCCTGCATCCAGTGAAACAAAACCTAGTGACACCACTGGGGAAAAGAGCACCTGTTCCTTTAACCACTGTATAGCGGAGGAAATTTTGGAAGGAGTAGCTCAACATGGAAGGTTTTAATATGAGGGGTACAATTTATGGAACTGGGTTGCCAAAGGGGTACATTGGGAACCACTGAGTCAGGGTGACCCAATTTCCTCTTTTTCCAGGACATGTTCTCTTTTTTAGTCTCATGTCCTAGAAAATAACTTAAATATTCTCCTTTTCCCTATGAGTGGGCTCCTGCAGGCAGTGAATAGCCTTCTTGTAATTAATAAATTATATGTAATATAGTTTTAAATTTAGTGTTTAATTAACCCAGTGGATCTCAAACTTTTCGTCACTGCAACCCACTTTTTAGAATGATAATCTGTCAGGACCCACTGGAAATTATATCATTAACCTGAAAATGATGTCATGGCCCGAAGTAACATCATCAAGCAGAAAATTTAACACCCCCAAATGATTAGATCAAATCAGATCAATGAAATTAAAAGTTTACAATATGTGTAAGTTTATAAATGTACTCAAAATAGAGAACCATACCAACTCTCCCAAGCAGTTGCTGATCTGTTTAAAAATAATTCCCCCAACATCCCAAAGGCTGCAATCCTATCCACACTTACCCAGGAGTAAACCGCATTGACTGTCATGGCTAACCAATTTCTGCTCAGCCCACAGGGGTTTATTATCCCTGTTGCATATATGCACCATTGGGAAGAAATGGCTTAAAAGCATATACATAGTAGCCTGTTAAAAGTACAGATCTGTAACATTTCCCCAAATGCAGTCTTATACCCTGGTAGCATCAAATCTATGTTAAAAGTAAAATACACATTGAAATGAATGGGGACTCACCTAAAATTGGCTTGCAACTCTCCTAGTGGGTCTGGATCCACAGTTTGAGAAACACTGACAATCACTTGAAATCAATATAGGAGTGCTTTTAGCTTTTATTTTGTCACATCCTACATTTTTCTTGGATGTCCTACATTTTGGGGTGCCTGGTCCTCTTCTGCGGTTATAATATCTGGTCACCCTGAACAGAGAGGCCACTTCATCAGGTGCTACTGACCCCAAAACAGGCTGCTGCCAGGATTGATCTTTAAAGTGCCACCGCAAAACTCTTGTTGTTTAAGGCCCCAATCCTATGCATGTCTACTCAGAAGTACTTCCAGGTATAATCAATGGGAGTTACTCCCAGGTAAGCATGGACAGGATTGTAGCCTCGGAGCCCAATCCTATGCATGTCTACTCAGAAGTATGTTCAGGTATAGTCAATGGGATTTACTCCCAGGTAAGTGTGGGTAGGATTGCAGCCTCAGAGCCCAATCCTATGCATGTCTACTCAGAAGTAAGTCCAGGTATAATCAATGGGACTTACTCCCAGGTAAGTGTGGATAGGATTGTAGCCTCAGAGCCCAATCCTATGCATGTCTACTCAGAAGTATGTTCAGGTATAATCAATGGGACTTACTCCCAGGTAAGTGTGGACAGGGTTGCAGCCTCACTCCCCCGCAGACAGGATGCAGCCTGGCCACCCCCTTACCTTGCAAGACCTGCCTTTGACTCATGGCTCCTGCTGGGGGTGCTCCAACCGCTGCAGGGAAGGAAGCCTGGAGCCCCCTCCACAGGTGGCTCCACAGGTGGCTTCAGGGAGCGGTGCCTCTCTCTGGGGCGCCCTGGTCTCCCCGCCTCTTGGGGCCCTTCCTTGACTCGGCCGCTGCTGCCTCTCTCACTCACTCCTCGCCCAGCCGAGGCGCAGGCTGCTGCCTCTCTCCGCGGGCCTCTTCAGTTTGGGCTGCCGTGTGTATCCTTCTCCAAGGTAACCAAACGGAAGCGGGCGCCATCAAGGGGGCGGGCGGGAGGCGGCTGCCTCCGCCCATTGTGACATCAGCGGCATCCACCAGCCCTGGCTGCCAGCCTAGGACCAGCGCTGGCTGGCCGCAGGGTCACTCAGGCTCTGCAATCCTATGCACACTTACCTGGGAGAAAGCCCCATTGACTTTAATGGGACTTGCTTCTGAGTAGACCTGGGATGTCTCCCGACCTTTTTCTCTCCCTCATATGCTGCAATCCTATGCACACTTACCTGAGAGTAAGCCCCATTGACTTTAATGGGACTTACTTCTGAGTAGACCTGGGGTGTGAGTCTCCACAGACTTTTTTTTCCCTTAAGGCTGCTTCTTACTATGAACACTTGCCCGGGAGTAAGTCCCACTGACTTTAATGGGACTTACTTCTGAGTAGACATGCATAGGCCTGTAATGTGAGTCTCCACAGTCTAGTTTCTCTCCTTAAGCTGCAATCCTAATGTACACTTTCCTGGGAGTAAGCCTCATTGACTATAGTGGGACTTACTTCTGAGTAGACATGCATAGGCTTGGGCTGTAAGTCTTCGCAGACTTTTTTCTCTTTCCTTAAGGCGGTTTCTTACTGTACACACTTGTCTGGGAGTAAGTCTCATGATCTTTAATGGAACTTACTTCTGAGTAGACACGCATAGGCCTGAGATGTGAGACTCAAGACTTTTCTTTCCTTCTTAGGCTGCAATCCTATGCGTACTTTCCTGGGAGTAAGCCCCACTGAGTTTAACAGGACTTCTGAATAGCCATGCCTAGGATTGGGCTGTGAGTCTCCACAGGATTTTTTTCCTTTCCTTAAGGCGGTTTCTTAGGCTAAGCTTTGCACACTTTCCTAGGAATAAGCCCCACTGAGCAAAACGGGACATGTAGACATGCTTAGGGTTGCTTTGTTAATCTGTTGCACGGGACAAACTCTCCAGCGCGCATCCCAGCTGGCTGAAGCAGGCGCAAGGCGCTTGTGTGCAGAGACGGACAACGGGGGTCTCTCGAAAGGCGTCTCAGCATGACCTACCATCACATCCAGAGAACGTCGGTGCACTTGGATGCAAGGCAAGGTGTGCTTTACGGTCCCGGGCATACTTCCCTCGGAACCGAAACAATGGGACTTACTCCCGAGTAAACAGGTTCAGGCTCACCGATGCGAGTTCTACCACTGTGGGAGCAAACCGCATCATCACAGTTCAGTTTACTTGGACACTGTGTGTGCGGTGCGATCCTAAGCCTATTTACTCAGAAGTAAGTCCTCCGTCTTCAATGAGATCTCACGTATTTAGCAGCATTGCGTAACAATGGTCCCCAGTAGTGTATCTCTCCCATTCCATTCGGTCCTATAGTTCACACGTCTGGCTCCACCTGTTTGGGCTCTACAAGAAACCATCCTTCCTATCTCCACTCTGTGAAAGGATGGAATACCGCTTGGGCTCCTATTACTGCTGTTGTGAATCTTCAATGAACTTTAAACCAGGATGGCCAACCTTTCAACTTGAGGGCTCCTGGACCTTGCAGCAACTGCTGAAATTTCCTCCTCTACACAATTGTTAACGGTCCAGGAGCACTCAAGTTGAAAGGCTGGCCACCCCTGATTTATGCAATAATTGTCACTGACTGTTTTAGTGCCCTTTCAGATAGATATCCTTTTAACCTCCATTTTTACGTGTGCGCTCTCTCTCTCTCTCTCTCTCTCTCTGTCCTGCCAACTGATACACTCCATGCATCTAATGGATTGTAGTCGATATGAAAGTTAATTCTGGGGCGGGTGTGTGTGTGTGTGTGTTGTGTTGTTCTTTAGAATGCCACAAGAGCCTTTGTTGAGTTCATTGGAACCTTTATTTTATTTATTTATTCACATTTTTATACCACCCTTCCTCCAAGGAGCTCAGGGGCGTGTACACTGTTCGTCCCCTCCTTTTATCCTCACAACAACCCTGTGAGGTAGAGAGATAGTGACTGGCCCAAGATCACCCAGGAAGCTTCATGGCTGAGCAGAGATTTGAACTTGAATCTTCCCAAACCACTACAGCATCCTGGCTCTCATCCTGACCTTCTCCCTAGCTGGAGGGTTTAAGAAGGCAGTCCTAAGTTCCAAAGTATGTCACTGCCTTAAATTAATAGCTTGTCCTTGCATAATTTCTGGAAGACTCATTCTTAAATCGCTCTTATTCTTAAAAGACTGCAAGGCTTAAAAGATGAAAGGCAGACACTTACTCAAAGCCACACACAAACCAGCTCCCTACACGCCTGAAACTTTCCAATCGCTGGACTACATACTGGTTAAGCGAAGCACCTCAATTGAAGCCATTTGAACCCCACAGAAATTCAGCTCGACTTACTCCCTCATGTTCCAGCTTCATTGAGATCCTCACGCAAATAAATCCGAGGCACTTGGCTTTGATCCGTGTCACATGCGTGTCAAGGGATTAGGCGGACAAGCTCACTCTAAAACTGCTCTAAAATGATAAAACAAATATTACACATCGAATTTGTTTTCCTTGTTCCATTATTTTCTTCTGCCATCTCTCCAAAAGACAAACAACCCAACCCAGCTCTGTCACAATATTCAGCCACCGGTTCTTTCTACACGGGTGTATTCAATGAATTCAACCGACGTGTTTCACACTTTAAATAGGTAAGCGTGTATGTGTCAAGACATTGAAACGCACGTTTTATAGTACATATATTGGTCCATGTTGGGCTCAATCTATACAACTGGTTTAATGTCAGTTTTGTTGCAGAGAATCCACTTGGAGAGCCCCTGAAGCTTCCCTGAAAGTCTCTTTCAGACACTTCAGATTCGCCCCTCCTCTTCTCAGCCACGAAATCATTTTTATTAATAGCAGAATTTCATTAATAGCAAATGAATAACTTTCCATTCCTACCAAGTTCGCACAAATTGGTTGTCTGTTTTCTTTTATTTTTTTAATTTTCCATTACTTCCCCCCCCCCATACTTGACAGGAAAGAAAGAGAATAACAGCCCAATCCCCTGCATGTCTACTCAGAAGTAAGTAGTATTCAATGGATCTTACTCCAGGAAAGTGTGGATAGGATTGCAGCCTAACAGCCCAATCCTGTTTCCTGGGAAAAAGTCCCATTGACTCTGATGGGACTTACTTCTGAGTAGACATGCAGAGGATTGGGCTGTAAGACAGCTCATAAAAGTGCTGAAACTGCAGGCGCAACCAGCCCTACACACTCCTGGAATGGCACTCTGGAGCCCCTTCACACGTTACGAAATTCCCGGTGTAGGCACGTGCGTGCAGACCAGCCCGCCTACACGGGGACATTTGCCTTGGGAAGAACCCCGCCTCCTTCCCCGCTTGGCAGGTGAGCCGTAGTCTTCCTTCCAGCTTAGCTGGATCCCGTGGCGTTCACACGCGCTTCCAAAAGCGGGATCAGATTCCGCTTTACACTTGGCCAAGCGCTCTGGCAAGGAATGGCTCTACTGCCCATCCCAGCCTCAAGTGGCCTTGGTGTCCGTCCATCTCCACGCATCTTTGATGGTAGAGGCAGTCATTCTCTCCTTGCCCATTGATTCCACTCAGGAGTACATGATCGCTTTATTTGTCAGAAGCCCAACCTCTCATTAGCATAACCGGTCTTTAGTTGTGTGATGTGCCTATAAAATTTTATTATTATTATTGCACCATCAAAGCACATGGCAGAGTGCAAAGACAAGTCTCTGCACCAAGGAGTTTACAATCTAGGATCTAGGCCAGTGTTTCTCAAACTGTGGGTCGGGACCAACTAGGTGGGTTGTGAGCCAATTTCAGGTGGGTTCCCATTCATTTCAATATTTTATTTTTAATATATTAGACATGATGCTACCATTGTATGTTGAATGCATTTGGGGAAATATTACAGACCTGTACTTTTAACAACCTCTCTGCATATTCTTTTAACAATGATAGTAAATGGGACTTATTCCTGGGTAAGTGTGGATAGGATTACAGCCTAGGATGGTTAAAAATTTTCCTGCTTGATGATGTCACTTCCAGTCATGACATCACTTCCGGTGGGTCCTGACAAATTCTCATTCTAAAAAGTAGGTCCCAGTGCGAAATGTGTGAGAACTACTGATTCTAGGCACAAGGGGAGGTGGTGAATGTAAGGATGAACTGGAAGCATTTGTGATTGTTTCAGTCACACCTACTTACAGAAAGGAATGTGGACAATCATACCACGCTTCTCCCATACTTCTGTCGTCTCCCCAGAGACAGGATCTGACGCCAATCCTGGCTCCGTAGCAACCCAGGAAAAATAAAACACTCCCTGTGGACCTGTCCTTTTTTTGTTTTGTTTTGACAATTGCTGTTCGACCTTTACAATATGTCTGTAAATATATAGATATAGAACTGTAAAGAATGTTTGACATGAATCTCTTTGACCTTGCCAGTGGCTCCCACTGCACCCAATGGGGCTCACGTCTAAGCAGTTAGGGATGGGGGTGGCTACAGCCCAGGAGGTAGGTCACTCTTTCTCCCATATTTCAGATAGGGGAACTGAGGCCAGGAGTATGTTAAATAAAGCCTTGTCCAAAGCTGAGAGTTGGATTTGAACTTTGGACTTCAAATCAAAGTCAAGCATTCAGTGATTCAGCTCACATTGGCTCGCTCTATCTGTCTGTGGAAGAATTTCAAGTTATTTGTTCCTTCCTTAAGAAAGCATTAAAAAAAAACCATTAGTACCTCACAACCCAGAACCCCTTGATTTTGCTGAAATCTAAACTTCAGAACGTAGTGGGAAGGATGTTTCCCCCCATAATAAAGAACTTTTTAAAAAACGGGGGGAGGACTTCTTGCTGGAGAGGAGGATCTCAGGTTATCCCTGCACAGGGCTACTACTTCAGTACCTTTGTTCTACCAGGATTTCCTACTGCTCTATTGGCAAGTAGCCCGACTTTTTAATGCTCTTTTTGCCAATTAGAAAGTAAGGGGATTTATTCCGGTTCTGCCCCAAAGTTAGGAGAAGAGGTGGCGCCTTTAGCATATCAGCCCAACCCGATCCACACTTTCCTTGGGAGTAAGCCCCATTGACTATAATGGGACTTACTGCTGAGTAGACATACTCTCGATCCAGGAGAGAGATCGTGGGGGGGGGGCGACACCTTTAATCCTGAGGATCCCAGATGCAAAGTTAGACCTGAAAGAAAGCAACCTGCCCGGAGCCTTCTCTTTCTTAAGGCTTCGTCCGGGTGACACACACAGACACACACTCTCGCAGGAATCCTATCTACGCTTTCCTGGAAGCAAGCCCCATTGACTCTAAAGGAGCTTACTTCTGAGTAGACATGCAAGAAGCTCGGGTTCAGAAGTGGATCCCACTGAGATAGGCTCCCCAGTGCCAGCCTAGCCCCCTGCAGCATCGCAGCTCCGGCAATGGCGTTCAGCAAACTGCACCCAGCACAGCCCCCTCTTCTTCCAGCCTGGGAGGGAAGAGGATCGCTGCCTACTTGGCGTTTCCCAGAAGAGATCTCGCCTTTCGGACCTGCTCTCCGGGACTCCCCGGCCGGCTGGGGCTTTTGCAAGGGGAAAAGCCCGGCGTGGTTTCTGGGCAAGCGGTGAAATTCCGCCAAGCCCGGAGGGGGCGGCCTGATGATGGGACCGGCGGGTGTCGGGACTCGAGGCCTCGCCCTTGCAAAGCCTCTGCCAGCTCAGCCCTGCTCGACCCACCCAGGCGAGGCCCCTGCAGGCGGCAGACGAGGCTGAGCCTCCCCGCTGGGCTCTGATTCGCAGAAAAAGCCCCCAACCCCCCCCCAGAAGCGTCCCCCACTCGATCCTGGTGGGGCAGCCCCAGCCTGTCCATGTTTACTCGGGAGTCGGCAGCCCCGAGGCTTGGGGCACAATCCTCTGCTACTCAGGAGCAAGTCTACTCAGGAGCAAGTCCCATGGTGTTCCATGGGGCTTACTCCCAGGAAAGTGCGTGCATCGGATTGCAGGCTTGATCCCGGGCAGGCAGGCGTGCAGAGAATGGCAGCAGCAGCATTGGCAATCAAGCAGCGCAGGGGGACCTTGGAGGACGTCTGCAAAGCCCAGCCAGGCCGCGATCGCTCTCAAGCCGCCGGGAAGCAAAGGGGCAGGCTGGAAGGAAGAGCAGCCAGCCAGCCCTGCAGCTCGGAGTCCGGCAGGCTTACGTGTGCTGCCGTCTGCTCCCCTTTGCAACGGGAGTTGCAAGCAAGACCGTTTGGGAAGGAAGGAACCGCACAAACAAGGAGGCCTCTGAGCCCGCACAAGCCAAACACTCTGGGAATCCGGCCCGCAGCAGAAGTGATTCCGGATCGGCGCCGCGCAGTAGCAAAATAAAAGTCCTTGCAAAGTGTAAAAAAAAAAACAACCCTCTCCAGCCGCAAGCCTGTGGGGCGCGCAATGCGCATGTGCAGTGCAAAACTTAGCCTTTCCATTAAAAAAATGCCTTTGCTTCCTGGAGCGCTGGAGACGTCACGCCGCAGCGATCTGGTGGTCCCAGCGCTTCTGAACTTGTCCTTGGGTCTGTTTACTCACGTTGCACTGAGAGGAAGTGCATGAGTCCTTTAAAAAAAAGAAAAAGAAAAGACTTGTTTGCTATTACACCCTTCTAAGAATAATCTCTTTACCCAGCGTGTGGTTCTTCTGTGGAACCCCTTGTCACAGGATGCTGTGATGGTGTTTTGCATACAGGGACATGCGCAGGCAGGGGAGGCAGAACCACCCAGTCCTTGTCCATGGAAAAGCATCACAGCTGCCCCGCCTGCTTACATCCAAGGAGGTTCTCCTTACACCCACTTTCTCAGGGGTAAGGAGGGCCTCCTCAGGTGTAAGACGGCGGGGCAGCTGCGGTACTTTTCCATGGACTATAATGGGGGGGAAGGTTCTGCCTCACCTGCTGCCCCTGCACCGAATGCCTTTAAAAGGGGACTGCACGGATTTCTAGAGGAAAAGTCCATCACAGGTTACAAGCCTTGATTGGCATAATCCTCCTGGATTTAGAATTAGGCTATCTCAGAATGCCATATACAAGGGAGTGGCAAGATGCAGGTATCCTGTTGTCTAGAATGCTCCCAGAAGCATTTGGTGGGCCACTGTGAGATACAGGAAGTTGGACTAGATGGGCCTATGGCCTGATCCAGCGGGGATTTCTTACGTTCTTATAGGAAGAGCTTTCAGATGAACCCCCCAAGAATGTTATGGAGAAATAGTCAACATAACCCCTGCTAATTGGGTAAGAGGCATTTTTTCAAGTGGGTGCTCCTTTTTTTAGCAGGGGGAGAGTAACTGGCCCACCTCACCCCAGCACTGTCTGTTCTAGTGGCTGTCTGCTTGTATTCCTTGGCATCTTTTTAGATTGTGAGCCCTTTTGGGTCAGGGAGCCATTTAGTTATTTGATTTTTCTCTGCAAACCGCTTTGTGAACCTTTAGTTGAAAGGCAGTATATAAATACTGTTAATAATAATAATAATAATTAAAAGAGGAGGTTTGTTAAGGATACTGATGGCTTCCATGAGGTTCATTCCAAATGTGAGGATGTTGGAGACCACCCATTTAAAGCAATTGAAGACTGAGAGATCTGATGCACTTTTTCTTTCAAGTAATAGAAGCTGTCATGGGCAGCAAATATCAAAACACTTGTTTAGCAGCCTGTTGAAGTTTAATGATGTTTTATTCCCAAATAACTCCTCCTGAAATACCCCATTAGCTCACAGAACAGATTAAATCAGTCTGAAGGCTTTTAAAGTTAAATTCACAAGAGGATTAGGCAGAAGTTTATGATCCTGTTAGTTGGATTTCCAGGTTTCAGTGGGACTCACTTCAGGGTGGGATTGATTTAAATCCAAGTCCACCTGTTCAACTCCTCTGGGAATAGGTCAGTTAGGGTCATTTGTTAGCCATACAGTCCAAAGTACAACTAAAGACAATTGATTGATGGATTGTACAAAAATCTGTGCTGGTGAGCAAATCCAAAATCAGCAACCAATGGGAGGTGCTTGAAAGTAAAATCTGTTGATTTTAATGCCAATCAACCAAAAGCAAGACACAACATTTTTATTCAACTGACACCCTGTCCCCAAATCATGCTGACAGAGTCTCTCTCAGCTTCTCTCTCCACTGAAGAAAACTTTTAAAATGAAACATGTACATTATAGACCCTCTTTAATGCACTAACTAGCTGCAATCCCATGCATGTTTACCTAGGAATAAGTTGACACAGTGAACCTTACTTCCCAGTAAACCTGCATAGGATCGCATTCTACACATGGAAGTAAAACAATTCAAGGTTATGGAACATTTCCACATAGTATGATTATTATTCTAATGTAAACATATTTTTAACTCTCCCTTTGCAATGAGAGGGCCTGCAGAGTAATCCTATGCTAATTATTTAGATATTTTTTATACTCCCCCTTTCTTCCATGGTGGGGTTCATTCATTACACTGTACATAGGATTCCCACCCAGGCGATCACCCATCCAGGTGCAGATATCCTGAATTCTTACAGCTTCAACAGTATCATATGCCCTGGTTACCCATAATAAAGTTACATTGTGTTCAATTGGACATTCTCCCGTTTAAGAGTATGTAATGCTCAACTTTGCCTGTATGCTTAGAACAGGGAAGGTCCTGGGACAGAGGAGGTCTTAGGACGCGGAAGGGAAACCCTTGCTATGGACGGGTGGAATCTTAATGCTATTATTCTGCTCCATACCCAAATGCATGTGTTGGGAAATAGTATTATTTTCTTTATTCAGAAGTAAGCCCATTGTGTTCAGTAAGACTTAGGCTGTAATCCTGTTTTACTCCCCGCAAACAAACACCTCTCTAGATAAGGTAACATAACCAAAGTTATCCCTGTGCAGCATCTAATTAAAAGTGGAGTAGAATCACAGTGGGAAGGTATCCAGCACCAGCACTCTCTTCCCCCCCCCCCCAAGTTGCATTTTGCTTTTTTGTTGGTGCCAAATACATTCTGAATTGAAGAATATTTTTTAAAGCATATCTTCAGTTTTTAACCCTAGTGAAGCCTATGAATATTTCAAACTACCACAACGTAAAGGTGTGGGTGACTTTTATTTTTAATTGCATGTGTTAGCTATATACACATATAGCTCAGGTTTTTAAGATCTCAGGTTTTCAAAAGACTTACCCCAGTAGGGTCTTTTATTTTTTTTAAGCCCACGGACTAGACGTGCGTGGCAGACAGAGATGCTTCTGCGATGAGACTGAACATCGTTTCTTTTTCCCCAGCAACACTGCGGAGTTAGGAAAAAGTGGAGGCGATTCTCACCCTCGGTTCTTCAGTACTGGAGGTGGCAGTCAGGATTCCTCACTCACCCCTAACAGGAAGACAGACAGCGTCACAAGATGGGAATAGAAACCCCGTGTGTGACGGCGAGGCTCCCACGAGTGTTGGTCTCGGCCACAAGGCAGGAGCCGTTTCAGTTCTTTTTGCTGATCTGTTCATCCAAACACGCGGTCTCCCTGTCTGTCTGGAACCTGAAATAACGGAGGGGGGGGGCGGGTCGTCTAATTCGGGCTGTTGCATGCAGATTTGCGTGTGGGCACTTCTGGGTGCGCCCTGCGGGGGGACAAAGATTGATCACTTGGTTCTCGCTAGAGGGGGTGCAAAGCACTAAGTTTTGCAGGGAGCCTCACCATAGCGTGCAAGAGGCCCCCCCTTCCCATTCGGAGCCATTCCGGAGCAAAACGGAGGCCAGCGCTCCATAGGAGGGGGATCCCTGAGGACTGCCCTGAGGATCCCAACAAAACTTAGTGCTTTGCACCCCCCTCTAGCTATGCCATTAGAGTTGAGAAAGTATAAACTGGTGATGTGAGTTTCTCATGGGTCTCTCCTCCTTGCTTGAAATTCCTCAGTTAATAATTTTAATGGCTTTTAACAGGGACATCTAAAATTCCAAAAGGAGTGACTTGCGGATTAAGCCAATCCTATGCATGTCTAAATCCCTTTATAGTTATTGTCTCTTACTCACAGATAAGTGTGGATAGGATTATAACGTAAGGGTACAATACTAACCAGGTCTACTCAGAAGTCCTATTTTGTTCAGTGGGGCTTACTGTCAGGAAAGTGTGATCAGGATTGCAGCCCAAGTCTCTTCGTCCCATTCCCTGCACTGGAAACCACAGATTGATTGGAGGTTATTTGTGATCACTGGTCGCTCAGAAAGAGGCCCTCTCAGAGCACTTCCCAACTATCAGTTTAGAAAACGGTGTTATTTATTTTACTCAGAAGTAAGCCCATTGTGTTCAGTAAGCCTTAGGCTGCAATCCTATCTTATTCACCGGAATCAAACACTTCTCATTATTTGAACCAGCTCAATTTGAAACACCAGCTCAATTTGAAAAGTGTTTATTCGAGAGTAAGCACCACTGATTTCGAGGAGACTCACAGCCCAATCCTATCCACACTTTCCTGGGAGTAAGCCCCATTGACTCAAATGGGACTCATTTCTGAGTAGACATGCACAGGATTGGGCTGTCAGAGTCCAATCCTATGCCTGTCTACTCAGAAGTAAGTTTCATTATAATTAATAGAGCATACTCCCGGGAAAGTGTGGATAGCATTGCAGCCTCACTCCCAAAGAAACACCTTTAGGACTGCAGCAAATTTAGACAGTATTTCAAATTTGATATTATACCTGGTGTTAAAAATATACTCAGGGGCTAACAAGCCCTGGCAGTCCTGAAACCCAGCTAGCAAACATGTTATTAGTACGATGCACTTGAATTAAATTTAAGCATGTGAAGAAAGTCTCATTAATTTCAACAGACCCATGTAACGTGTGCACAATCGGATACGAGTCTGATCTGAAACCCTGTTTAGGATGTTTAAAATGGAGAGGTTAAGAAAACATGGCTTATACCTCCTTCTCCTCCCCCCCCCCCCAAATTCCCACAGGCGTACACACACGTTTTTTTGAAGCATTTGACCTATACAAGTCCACTTCGGAATTAGACTAATTCAGAAAACAGAATCACCACAACTTTTACAACCACTTTGTAAAAATAGACCGGTATGAGGCTGATATTGCAGAAGGAGAGTTGGATTTAGTGGCTTCTTGAAGAGCGCCTAGTGAGCATCATGGTCAGGGTGACATCTGAACGCCTTAACAGCACAAGCCTATGCCTGCCTACTCCAAGGTAAGTCTCAATTATTGCAATAGAACTTACTCCCAGGTGTACAGTGTGTATAGGACTGCAGCCTTAGCCACGCACGACTTACAAAGGCACTGACTTACAAGAGCAATTTACAACCCAAGCCTATGCATGTCTACTCAGAAGTAAGATCCACTGCGCTCAATGGGACCTACTTCCAGGTCAGCACCCGAGATTGCAAGCTTAAAAGACTGACGGAGGTGGGTGGGGGCGTAATACACATACTTCATTTTAAGTGACTCCTGGACCGATAGACTAGTCCCACTGGTGCCTGCGGGATCAATTCGATTTCATGGGCTCTTGAGGCAGTCCTAGGCGGCTGTTGACCACGGCCCGAGAGACGCAGACCCGGCAAAGCTAACGTCCAGGTTTCTTCGTTGGCCGTGCTCGCTTTCAGTCACATCCGATCCCGCGTCCACAAGGCAGGCACAACCCTTGTACTGGGTTTTGGTGAATCCTGGGGTTAAACAATCGCAAACACAAAGGACAGTCCACCCAGAACTAGAAGGAGCCTGTCATCCACGAAGTTTGGTGGTAAATGGGTTCTCCTTTAAGCTTTTCAGTATTTTACTGTAGTCTTCCTCCATAAGTATACAATTAAAAAAAAAACCCACCGTTAACCCCCTATGATTGCATTTATAGGGCTAGTCCATACCTTATCCAGAATAATGGGGTTTGCACACCCCTTTGGGTCCTTCAGATTTTGTATGGAGTTCTCCATTTAATTTGGGGGGGGGATGTTCATGTTCTGCCTACCTGGGATGGACACATTGACCTTATAAGCATTTATATCAGGGCTAGCCAATCTTTCAACTTTAGGGCTCCTGGCCTTTTAACAATTGCGTAGAGGAGAGAATTTCACCAGGTGCAGCTTCTCCTCTGTGAGAGGACAAGCTGCGCCTGATGGAATTCCCTCTTCTACACATTTGTTAAAGGTCCAGGAGCCCTAAAGTTGAAAGGTTGGCCGCCCCTGGTTTTATATAGATCATGAGAGCATTCCAAGCACCCCATGATAGTATCTCAGTCATCCTCACAACAGCCTTGTAAGGTGGGCCATACTGTTGTCCGGTCGCTCAAGCTGAAAGAACAGAAGCAAGCTGGCTGGCTGAAGGGAAAGACTTCAGTCTCTTAGTGTGTGAGCACCATACCACGAAGCTCAAAGGGGAAACTCTCTGTGACAATGGTTCTTTGGCTTGGTCTCCTCCAAAGGGATCTCTGGAAGGAGGAAGCGGAGGAGACCTTTTCTTCTGAGCGGCCTTCAGAGAAACTGAAACTTGACTTTTATTGTGCCCACTTCTGCAGGGACGTGCAAAGTAAAAGGTTGCTACAATCCCCGGTTGATCAAGCTCCATAATTCTTTCTTTCTCTACCATAAGGGCATTTAGAGAGATAAGACTTCGTGACCTCAACAAGTTTCAACTGACCTGTAGAGGAACTGCTAGATTTTGTATGTTCTGCACATGGAGGGTTATCCAGGCTCTTCATCTCAGAAGCTCTGGATGTGTAGGTTAAGATCATGTCTAGCCCCTACAGAGATTGTCACACCAGTCTTGTATAAACTCCCTCGGATAAGAGGGAGAAAAAAAGCTTTGAGGTCGATCTCACCCAGCTTGAGGAGAAGTTTTAGAGAGCTTGATAACTTGTTTAGGATTTTAAGAGCCCAATCCTAAGCACGTCTACTCAGACTACAATCCTATCCACGCTTTCCAGAGAGTAATCACCACTGACTATAGTGAGACTTACTTATGAGTAGACATGCATAGGATTTCACCTTAAGTCTTTTTGTGTGGTCCTAATAAAGATATGATGAGATGGTGGTTTTGATCCTGCCTCTATAAAGCTCCCTCACTTTGAGTAGCTGCATGGAATAGTCACAGATGGAGCTGAGCAGATCTAGGTCTGACCGGTACCTCAACCTTAATTTATATTGGAATCGCGGAAGATCTGGCGAGGAGGTAGATGTGGTGTCAGCAGTGGCCCCTTTAAGGGTAAGGTCTGGGCATCCAGCAGAGTGTGCTGCACAGCTGCAGCCACTTGAAGGCAATAGGGCCCTCAGGGATATAAGGAGCACCTGAGGCAGGAAGGGTTTGTGGGTTGTAGAAGGAGTGCAGGTTGGAGAGGAGACTGAGTTGGCTTATTGAATTTGGACTCTGCCTGTGGACTGTGACTTGGCTTAATGACTTTGTACTTTGACTTGGATACCCTGACTGATTTGACTGACTTACCTGGAACCTGACCTTGGACTGTAATTCGGCTTATGGGCTCTGGACTCTGATTTGGCAACTCATTGATTGGACTGGTTTACTTGGAATCTGTGGACTGGAACTGGACTCTGACTTTTGCTTGCTGTACTGGTGAGTTTCACAAGGGAAGCTAATCAGCCTTAATCGGGCACGAGGCCCAGTGGGGGAGAAGCTGTGGCAAGACATAACTGGGCTGGGAACCCCCTGTAAGTCGCCTTGAGCTCTAGGATGGGATCTAGAACTCATCTGTAATCCCTAAATATAGCACTCAGAGACTCTATAGTATTTTTGAACTCCTGCTGGCCCTGCATGCCTACCCCACTCCAACGCATTTTAAGCACCCTCTCTCGCCCCCCTTCGAGTCTAAATGGGACTGTCTCCCAGGAAAATAAGCTTTATTTATTGCAAGTGCAAGTCATGGCGCGTGATGCTGGGAACTGTCTTGGAAGTCAGTTCTACAGAGATCAAAAGGTTTTGGGCAGGCTACCCATAATTGACTTTCAGCCAAGACTTTTCTTCTTCCCTTAAAACATTAATATGCTGCTTCTCGGCAATATTGGCCATTTGAGCCCAATCCTATGCCTGTCTACTTAGAAGTATGCCCCATTATTGTCAGTGAGGCTTACTCCCAGGAAAGTATGAATAGTGTTGTAGCCTTATCACACCTGGGGGACGAGGGATGACCACGAAGACACAACGCTGGAGAAGGAAGGCGAGATCAGTGCTCTGAATAAATCAGTTCTTGAATGGAAGCCCGTTGTCACTGCTTGGATACATTATTGCAGGGGTGCTCAAACTTTCAACTTTAGGGATACTGGACCTTTAACAAGTGTATAGAAGCGAGAATTGCAGCAGGTGCAACTTGTCATCCCACAGATGACATCCCTCAGCCTCATCCCTCAGCGTGCACGCTGCGGTGAGGCTCCTTGCAAAACTTAGTGCTTTGCACCGCGTCTAGCTACACCACTGGCACCAGCCACTTGCCCGCTCTGAATAATGGTTGACCGGGTGTGTGCAAGGATCCAAACCGACATCTTCCCCTGGGGTCGGTTTTTACATAATCATAGGGCTGGGGTTCTTTAATTACTATTATTGAGGTCGGACTTTTTTTTGTATACCAAGGCGTTTAGCCGACATCCTCCTCCTCATCACAACCACCACCACAGTACGGCAAGGAAGGGGAACCTTAAGGTGCCTGGGGGCATCAAGTGAGACCATGACCGACTTAGTGGGGTCTGGTAGAGCCCAACGCAAAACCCTCTTTCCTACGGGGTCTCCCAAATGGTGATGCTTAAGGGCCCAATCCTATCCAACTTTCCAGTTCCGGTGCAGCCACAATGCAGTCCCGCGGTCAGGGAACAAATGTTCCCATACCTTGAGAAGACCCCAGTGACTGTCCCTCCACCCCAGAACGCAGCACACACCCCACTGACGCAACTGCACAGGCACTGGAAAATGGGATAGGATTGGGCCCTAAATGGTCCTACATAAAATCTAATCTAACTGGGTTAGAGTGAGCACTTCTGTTTTGACTGCGGGGCAATGAACTTTATACATCCATAACCAAGGGGTATACTATGTGGGAGGGGAGGAGAATGGAGCTCCAGGGCTTCTCCTAGAAGAGGGGATGTCACCAGCATGAGCTGATGCTCAGCAGGAGAAACGCTGAGACATTTGCCTGGGTTAAAGTCTCTTGACCATCGACTTTCCCAAGGACTGCCAGAGAGGCAGCATGTAGCTGCAAGGCTACAATCCTACAAATTTACCTAGGTGTCAGTCCTGTTGAGCACAGTAGGACTTACTCGTGTGTAAACAAGCAGGGCCCTGTACGCTAATTTTGCATTTATCTA
This sequence comes from Tiliqua scincoides, assembly GCF_035046505.1. Taxonomy (NCBI): domain Eukaryota; kingdom Metazoa; phylum Chordata; class Lepidosauria; order Squamata; family Scincidae; genus Tiliqua; species Tiliqua scincoides. Next base: position 20,732,784 of record NC_089825.1, read on the forward strand.
GGATATTTTGGATTCAATTTTTCCATCTTAATACATATAATTTTGTTTAGCCTGGGATGCAATGCTGGGTCTTGAACTGAAGGACAAGGAAGGAAGTGGCCACTGACGAAAACAGTCTAATGGAGAAATTTCGAGGTTTTTGTTGCTGCTGCTACTGCCCAGTGGCGTAGCTAGAGCGGGTGCAAAGCACTAAGTTTTGCAGGGAACCTCACCCTGGCGTGCAAGCGGACGCCTCCGTTCTGCTCCCACTGCCCGGAATGGCTCCGAAGGGGAGGAGCCCCTTGCATGCAGTGGCGAGGCTTCCTGCAAAACTTAGTGCTTTGCACGCACGCACACACCCCCAGCTACTGCCACATCATCTTAGTGGGGTCCGGCTAGAGGGGGAGTGTCATGGTGAGCTCCCGCACTTCAGCTTTCCCAGCACATCCCATCCCCTTCCCCTGCAAAGCCAGAGGCAAGGAGGGTGAAATTGGATAGCACAAGGAAGCAAGTTCGGTTTATTTCAACGGGAGTCCCCGTTCTGTGTGTGTTCTGAATCAGGTCGTCTGGGGCTTAATTGTTGCCCCACGTTGCATACACGCAATAGGGATCAAATGTGTACACCTGTGGGCTGGGCAGAAATGGGTTTAAATCCAAAAGTTTTGGCTGCACTGAACTGGGTGTTTTCCAAACCTGCCTGCCACTACTCGGTTTACAGCCCTGTTAAGCCGATTTACAGCCAAATCCTGTCCACACTTTCCAGGGAGTAAGCCCCATTGACTCTAATGGGACTTACTTCTGAGTAAACATGCATAGGATTGGGCTGTCACTTGGACTGAAAAACCAGCATCAAGCCTTAAGCTCCACTGATTTTCAGTGGGACTTACTCTCTTGTAAGCGTGCATAGGATTGCCACCTCAGGGCACAAGCCTAGGCGTGTCTACTCAGAAGTAAGTCCCATTAGAGTCAATGGGGCTTACTCCCAGGAAAGTGTGGAACTGTGTTCAGTGGGGCTTACTTCCAGGAGTGTGTCTAGGATTGCAGCCTCAGTCTCTGCCATTTCAGCCAACTGAGGAAGTCAACCTGGCTGCAAAGTCCGGTTCCACTAAACGAAGGGGGACTTCCTTGCCTGCCAGACCTGTGGCGTCAGCCGGTCCTGGTGGTTTCGCTGGTGCACACGGGGAGCATCTACCTTGGCAGAGGCCGGTTTCTGCAGGGGCAGAGCTCTTTTCCGCGGATCAACTCCTTCTGGGGAGGAAAATGCTCCTCCTGGGATGGGGGGGGGGAGATGAGATGGGCTAAGCAACGATAGTGCTGGAGCGGAGGACGAGAGAGGCACTGAGGGAGCCTCCACGGCGAGGCAGCGTTTCCCCCCCAGAACCTGCTACCAGCACATCCTACTGCAGCTCCGGCGCCCAGTTCTCAAGAGGTCGCTCCCGCCCAGTTCCCGCAGCAGGATGACGTTTCCAGCGGAGGTGACGGCAAAGGGGTGTGCCCGGGGAGAGAGACCCGGGACTGGTACTGCCGGGGTGCTGCAGAGACTAAAGCTGCAATGCTATCCATGCTTTCCTGGGAGTAAGCCCCATTCACTATACTAGGGCTTACTTCTGAGTAGACATACATAGGCTTGGGCTCTAAAGCTTCAGTCCTAGGCATGTCTACTCAGAACTAAGCCCCATTATAGTCAGTGGGGCTTACTCCCAGTTAAGTGTGGATAAGATTACAGTCTCAGGCTGCAGTCCTATGCATGTTTACTCAGAAGGAAACCCCATTAGTCAATGGGGCTTACTCCCTGGTAAATGTGAATTGCAGCCTAGGTTGCCTTGTTTTTAGCATGGGTTCAGGACTTGGTGCTCCCTCCCCACCCCCCATGTAACTCTCAGCTACCCGATGACATGGGTTAAGGACAGAGAGAGAGAGAGTCCCAAGATCACTCAGTGAACTGATAAACCCACGATGAGTCTACAGTGGTCCGACACAGTGGCGTAGCTAGAGGGGAGTGCAAAATACTAAGTTTTGCAGGGAGCCTCACCGCAGCTCGCAAGACGCTCTTCTCCCTGACTTTCGGAGCCATTTTGAGCAGAGGGAGCAAAACGGAGGCATTCGCCGGCAAAACTTAGTTCTTTGAAACCTATGCATGCCTGCTCATAAGTAAGTCTCAGTGAATTCTGCAGTCCTGTCATCCAGGTAAATGTGTACAGTATGGTACACAAATAAATGTGCCCCAGAGTGATGCTTTGGAGCCCTAAATCCACGAGCTTGACAGGAAGCGGAATTTTCTTCCAAGTACAGAGGCTTTGGGTATGCAGGCTGCGGTTCTTTCCCTAAACAGAATTCCGAAGAGCAGGGACCTCATTCCCACTGGAGTCAAGGTGACCCCAAAGGTTCCGTGACTTTGCAGGGGACTTTATTTCGAGCTCAGGCCGAAAGTCTACGAGTTACTCCTTAACTAGCCCAGAATGGCTTTTGCCAACCCCAGGAGGCCAGATGGCTTCAGGAAGGATTTCAGTGGCTAGAAGCCCGCAGGTTGACAGTCAGCCCACCCTCAACCCTTTCCACGTTTTATCTTATGCACACAACCGCCTGAACACCCAGAAGAGCATTTATATCTGAATGAATGGGCCTGCATAGGACTGTACCGCAAGACATATTCCCAGACATGGCGTAGCTGGGGGGGTGCAAAGCATTCAGTTTTGCAGGGAGCCTCACTGCAGCGTGCAAGCAGACCCTCCCCTTAGGAGCAATTTGTGAGGCTCCTTGCAAATCTTAGTGCTTTGCACCCCCTCTAGCTACGCCACTGCGTGTTCCCGATCTGAAATAACACCTGGGTAACGCCTGGTTCCCAAGCACGCTCATTCTAGCTATTTCACGAAGCCCAGACCTCTGCATCTTTACTCGGAAGTAAGCCCCGTTGTGTGTTCAATGGAGCCAGCACCCTAGGGTTTAGGATTCCAGCTTTTCTTCCCAATGATAGTGTTCAGGATCGCAGCCTGACTTAGCAGTAAGCCCCCTTGAACTCAGTGGGTCTTCCATCCCGGTCAGACGTATTTTTGTCAAGTAGTCGAGCCACTGGCGTAGCTAGAGGGGACGGAGCCCTAAGTTTTGCAGGGAGCCTCCCCACAGCGTGCAAGCGGCCCCTCTACCTCCCCATGAGAGCCATTCGCCTGCGTTTTGCCCCCCCCCAATAGCTCCCAAGGGAAGGTGGAGGGGCCGCTTGCACGCTGCGGGGAGGCTCCCTGCAAAACGTAGTCTAGCTACGCCAGTGGGCCGAGCACTTCGCTGTGTGAAGGGATCGCGGACGGAGCTGTTACCCCTGAGACTGGGGAAAGAGGAGGCGATCGCGTTCCCAAGCAGTGCATGTCTTCATTCCAGTCCTCCAAGCTCTGACTGGGACCATCGTGATCAATTCAGCTCAATTCTTCCAGCGCAAATGAAAGCGAGAGAATGGGTGCCTGCTGCCTCCCAAATCCTGTATGCAGATCGATACCGTCACAGCACTGATTTCTGGGGGACACCCACCGCTCCTTAATGGAGTGAGAAACGTTGACGGACTCATGTTTCCCAGATGACCGAGCTGCCAGCACAATCCTAGGCACACCTACTTAGAAATAAGACCCAGTGTGTTAAATGGAACTTACTTCCAGGAAAGTGTGCATAGGATTGCAGCTGAGAGCCCAACCCTATGCCTGTCTACTCAGAAGTCAGTCTCATTATAGTCTCATTATAGCTTACTCCCAAGTAAGGGCCCAATTCTATCCAATTTTCCAGCACCTGTGCAGTTGCAATGCCACCCCAATTAAAGGAACAAATGTTCCCATACCTTACAGAGGCCTCTGTGACTGCTGTCCCACCACAAGATGCAGTGCACGCCCCATTGGCACAGCTGCGCTGACACTGGAAAACTGGATAGGGTTGGGCCCTAAGTGTGCACAGAATTGCAGCCTGAGAGCCAATTCCTATCCGCACTTTCCAGGGAGTAAGTGCCATGTACTATGACTTACTTCTGAGTAGACATGCATCGGCTTGTGCTCTGGGTGAGGAGAGGAAGGGATCCATTGCTCAGGGGATGTGCAAGGAGGCAGGCTCGCCGGTGGCTATTCCCCCTGCCTGCCTCTCACGTACACCAGAGCGGGAGATCATTTCCATGAGAATCCATACGTGGAAACGGTTCTCTCTCTCTCTCGGGGATCTGGAGAAGCGAGAGTCGGCCACAGACGCCCAGTTCCAGCTCCCCTGTTTGGAGCGGTGGGGTGGCTGGGGAACAATGAGAGGGAGGCAGCCGCTGCAGCAGCGCTGGGCTGGGGCAGGGGGAGCAGGAGCTTCGGCTGCAAATCTCTGGTGTGGTTGCTACTGGCAACAAAGCGGTCCGGTGCACCTAAGCGGGGAGCTGGGGGGGGGGAGCCCAGCGGGGCAGGGAAGCGGAGCGAGGGGAAGGGGAGGCGGCCGGCCCAGAGGGGTACCCGATCGCCCTTGAGGATCTCCCCACCCTAGGAGGGCTGCGAGGTGGCGATCTCTCCTGGTGGAGCCGGAATCTCTCCTTCTCCGCCGCGGAGGAGACAATGAGAATCAAGATGGCAGAAGGGGGGGGGGCCGCCGGTCGTGGCTCCAGTGGCGTAACTAGAGGGGGTGCAAAGCACTCTTGCAGGGAGCCTCCCCGCAGCGTGCAAGCGGCCCCTCTCCTTCGGTGCCATTCTCAGTGGGAGGGGAACAAAAAGAAGGAGCACGCCTGGCTCCGAAGGGGAGGGCCCTTTGCACACTGTGGTGTGGCTCCCTTCAAGACTTTGCCCCCATACCTCCCTCTAGCTACCCCAATGCCCCGAGGGGGCTTCTCACGCCTCGTTCTCCGGCTGTGCAAATCGGAGACCGGAGATAGACCGGAGATAGACCAGAGATAAACAGTTTGCTCGTTCCTTGGGGACAAATGTAGCGCAGGATCTCATAGACTGGTCTGCAACTCTCTCCTTCCTCTTAGCCGCGGACACTGGTGCGGTTTATTCCAGAGTAGGAATAATTCACCCTAGAGCCCAATCATAGGCATGTCTACTCTGATGTCTACTCTGAGCCCTATTGTGTTCAGTGAGGGGGGGAGGTGCTTACTTCCAGGAAACCAGACCTTTCCCCTGTTCCATGTCACCAACACCTGCTGCTACTTAGTTGTATACTGCCCCTGTATATGGAGGTTCTACTTCGGCTACAATTCTATCCATATTTTCCTGGGAGTAAGTCTCATTGAACACAATGGGACTTACTTCTGAACAGACACGCATAGGACTGGGCTGTTCTTTAGCTAATCGCCACTTGCTAACCTTCTCTTGCCTGCAGTTCATCGCGCTACATTACAGGCAGAAACAGCACAAGGAGGGTTTGGTTTCGTATTGTATTGTATTGTATCTATCTATATATAAATAGATAGATCACTGTGCTTTTATAGTTATTCTTTTATTCTGCCTCAAGCTGCTTTGGAGGCCTTTGGTCGAAAAGAGGCCTAGAAGTAAAAAAATATTCAATCAATTAATTTAAATATTAAATGCTTTATTTTTCCAACCAACCCCAATCTCCCGTTCTGTTCCTCTCCCGCACATGAGCGCACCCTGAGGAAGAGGGAACGTGATCCGGATCAAGGAAGGCCTCTCTCGGTTTTGTACCTGGATCGAGAATTCTAACCAGAGTGACTCTTCTGCACTGATTAGACCAAGACCCCCGAGCTTCTTAGGTGGCCCTGGGCAAGTTACTCCTCTCTCAGCCCCCCCCCCCGCTTCCCCCATGGGGAGAAGACAATATTAGCTTATCATACAAGACTGGGGCATAGATTTTGAACGATTAGAAGTCCTTAAAGGTGCAGGAGAGAAGTACAAATCCCAACCCAAATCCCACTTGCTGGGTAGCAGAAGGTTTTAAAAAACATTGTCTCAGTCAAGTCATTGAGAGGAGGTGGAAAATAAGGAGATTTTTTTTTCCTTCTTCCAGAAAATGTGGTCGATCTTTTTTTTTCTCCTTATTGAGAGACTTGGTGAGGCCTTGAATGAACTTACTCCTAAGCAAGTGTGTAGAGGCTAGCAGCCTCCAGTAGAACTGGAAAGGCAGGCCCTATTACACGTGTGCGGAGCAACCAGGCTGAGAGTCTGGGAGCCTTTCTGGAAGTCCTGGGGTGCCTCTCCTGCTCCCCCAGAGGTCCCCAAAAGCAGGGCCTCTGAGAGGAATTTTATCAGAGGGTACAGAGTTTCTTTTGGGCCCCTTCCCAAACGGGGGGGGGGGGTGAAACAAAATGGGGGGGTGGCAATGGGGGCAAAACAGGCAGGGGGAAATGTAATGGAAGATCAGAAGATCATCAGGTGGATGATGTGGTGTTGACAGTGATCCCATGTTTTGACAGCTGTTTGACAGCTCTGGGAAGGGCAGGGCTGGCTCCACAGCTGTAATCAATCAAGGCCAATGGAGACTCTGATGGACACCTGAGCTTCATTTGACCTTGATGAAACTTTGAATGACTCATGGACTGAAGAGATGGCTCAGCTGAGCCTAACTTGGACTTAAAAAGGTAGCTCACAGCTGAGCTGAATTTGGATTTAACAAGGGGCTGCAGGATAAAAGGCAGCTTCAGAAGGCGCAAAGTGCTGGCCAAGCAGGACGCTGACCTAGCCGGAAGCTGGACACTGACCAAGAGGGCTACCTGACCCAGACCTACAGGAAGAGAGGACTGCCAGGACCCTGCTGGAAGAGAGACACTGCTGGAGAGGAGGAACTCTACTGCAGAAGACTGGACTGTGTTTTGGAGACCCGATTGGACTTGGACTGGAGGCTTCAGACGTTACCCCCAGAGTTAAGTGGAGTTTTGGGGAGGGAAAGCCTCTGGACAAGAGGACTTGCAGGGGGTGTCTGTGTTTGTAGCAATAAATTCTTGTTATTTGCTATAGATAAGGAGTTCTGTGTTCATTCCATTGCACGCTGCAGCTGTTGTTCCTGGAAAAGGAGGGTGTTAATCAGCCAAAAAGCGGGCATTAGAAGGGAGTTGGGATATTTGGCAGAACAGGAAAGTGGCACCATCTGGACTAGCCTTTGGAGTTCAGGTCTACTAGTCTTCCCAATGCAGAGCTCAGGTCTACCTACCCGCCTAGTGTTGGCAGGTAGGTACAGTAATACAGAAAACCAAACATACTCCTACCCCTCTCTAAAATCTTTCAAATATAGAAAATCATTGCAGGAGGTTAGCACCATTGTATTCATGCTCCTACTAGAATGGAAAGTGTCCTGTGTACACCAAAACCGACTTCTGCAGTAGCTACAGTCCTGCAGCTGTGTTGCTGGACTCCAATACACTCCTTCATGATTAGCAAATCCACAAACCAAAGAGCTACGGTAGTAGGTCAGTTTCCTCCCAGATGTGACACTGTTAAGGAATGTATGCAATCCTGGGCCTGGTGCGTATGGCAGTAGTCGTGGCCATGTGCCCACGGTATTGCCCCCAGCATCCTGTGTGGGTAGTGAAATTGGAGAATGTCAGATCCCAGGAAATTTCTGGGCCCCATCCTTTGGCTCCTGGGCCCCCTTCCTGACCACCTGGGTACCACCCGGGTACAAATTACCCCCTTTACCGCCCTCTCCTAGGCCCTGCCCAAAAGGAAGCGTTTCCTCAGAGTCCTATGAGCCCGCCTGGAAGAAAATATCACTCGTGTCTCTTCCCCGTAAACATGGGGGAGCAGAGCCTTTCTCGCCGTTTCGGGACCTTCTCTCGCAGCCTCTTTCAAAGCTGCCGAAGTGGCTCTTCTGGGCTGCGTCCACACACCCTGCCATGCTGACCTTCCTGTTAATTACACTAATTGCCTCTCTTTCCTTTCCTTCATGGACTCCGAGAGGGCGTAGGACAAGGTAGTCCTCACACACACCCCTTTGAGTCTCTCACAACAACCCTGTGAGGTCGGTTAGGTTGAATTTGCAGGCTGGCCCAAGCTCCCTAGAGGGCGTGTGTACGGGGCTGGCATTTGAACCCAGGCCAGTCTACTGTAAGCAGATCCCCTACACTGCGCCAGAGCGCTCTAGATATCCACCTACAAATGGGGGGGGGTAGACAAACAAACATAATGAAAACAATGACAATGTGCTGCTGGGGGGGGGCACACGTGCTATTTTTTTTTTCCTGGGAAGATTTAATATATTGCTGTTGCCCCCCCCCCCAATTCTCACCCAAGACTTTTGTTTTCCCTCCTGGGAGTCTTTAACAACCGCATACCAGGTCGAAATGCAACCTCCCAAAGCTTTCCCCATCGCTGCCGGGAAGGGGCTTGTCCTGTTGAGCGTCTGCCTGTCCTACAGCCCAGGGAAGGGGCCAGAAAGCAACCCCCTGGTTCGCTGTAGCACACTGAGCCAGAGGCTTTAACTGGACTGCCTTGGGAGCCCTCCCTCCCCTCCATCCCAGAAGTGTGGGGCTGGAAGGATGAATTACTCTGGAAGAAACCAACTGAGGAGGACCCCAGGGGGCCCAGTCCTGCAGCACGGAGGGCAGCTTTGGGGGTCAGCGAAAAACCAGTGTTGATTTGTAAGTGTATTTCCACGAGCTCGAGATGAACGTGTTTATTTTTACGAGCGTTCGCACGATCACACCTTTGGTTATTAGTAGAAGATAGTTCCCCCACCGGAGAGAAGAGCCCGCCCAGCATTGCAACGATGTTGGATAGAATCGAGGCAGACCTGGGGGGCGCAAACCAGCCTTTTGACACCTCCTCTCCCCACCCCCCACGAAATAAGACATTTGGGAGCCCAGGCTGGCGTTCCAAAGGTTGTTTTCAAGGCGCCCACTGGTTCCCACGGTGGGAAGTAGTTTAGAGTTGCTTTCTTTGGGCCCCTCCCTGGGTTGGGTGAGGCAGGTATTAACGGGAGTAGGCGACCATGGAGAGAACTTCGGAGTACCCAGAGAATAAATTATTCCGCTTTTCCTGGGGAGTGTGCGTGTATTTTAAAGCACGATTTCTCCAGGCTGGAGCTGGAGGGCAAGGCGAGTTCTAGCTCGTCCCTATTGCCAAAGCGAATTAAAGCAGAAGGCCAGGCTATGAGTTCAGTATAAGAATTTGGTCATCCTCAGAGCGAATTCATCGAATAACTTCCTACATGGAGCAGCAGGGCCAGGGATTTAGAACTGGATGCCACGAGGGTGGGTTTCATTCTTCCCACCCCTCCCCCACAACCTGTGATCTGATATAGTGGACTGAGTTTTTGGAAGAGACAGAGAGCAATTTTTAAAAAAAGTATTTCTGGGCATGTGCAAAGTGCCTTCTTCTCTGAGTCATATGGGCAACTTCAGATTGTCGCTCAGGGGTAAGGAACAGACTTCTTCTGGGCTCAGCATCTCCAGAGAGATCAGACTGGGAAAATATATTTAACTTTGTGTCTTGCCTGCTTTTTGGTCTCTACTGGGGAACGGTTGCAGGAGACGTTCTGCCTCGATGGCACCTACTACCCTTCAGCGTCACTAATATGGCTCTAGGGGAGGAAGGGCGAGTCATATATGATTTCATTTTATTGTTCGCCAGTGCTAAAATGTAATGCAATCCTGCACATGCCTGCTGCATGCTCAGACTGCAATCCTCCTATGCATCTTTTCCTGGGAATAAGGAAAGGGGGGAGGCCTATAGCCAAATATTAGCATTGGGCCCAATGCCAAATATTATTAAGGCAGCAATCCTAACCACACTTACCTGGGAGTAAGCTCCATTGACTATAATGAGATTTATTTCAGAGTAGACATGCATAGGCTTGAGTTCTAAGGTTGCCAGAGGCCAGTGAGGTGCATTGGATAGTTCATTGAGGCTGCAATCCTTCATACTCACTAACCTGAGAGTAAGCCCCCTTGAACTCAGCGGGACTTACTTCTGAGTAGACATGCATGTTCTGTAAGGGAAGGGGCTGCTTGGGGAAAAAACTCTTTGAATTATGTTTCAGCACTGCAGCCACGGGGTCACGCTGAAGACTTACAGGAAGATCCTCTGCCCATTGACTGAAGAACTAGGGCTACAGTTCTATCCACACTTTTCTGGGAGTAAGCCCCCCCCCCAACTGAACACAATAGGGCTTACTTCAGAGTAGAAAGCCTAGGATTGGGCTCCAAATCCAGCTAATTTCAACGGGGTTTATTCTTAGACTTAAAAGAAAAAAAAAGGATTGCTAAATCTGCTCCCTGGTGTTCGCTCAAGGATGAAAGTCACCGCGTGATCTTGAAGGGTCCTTATGTTCTCAACCTAATTTCTTTCTTGGGCAGCCCCTATCCACGGAATGGAGGAAATGGTTGCCAACCTGTCTTGCAACTGTTGAAACGGGTGCAAGTTGCAATCCTATTCATACTTACCTGATATTAAGTCCCATTGACTTTAATTGGGTTTACTTCGGAGTAGACATGCCTAAGATTTGATTCATAGGTGGGTTCTGGTGGGGGAAGGGATCACCTTTTCCACCCAAATGTGACATTGATCAAATTCAAAGGGACCTCTTTTTAGGAACAGTGTCGCTTGCAAGAAGCCCGGGAAGACTCGTTTTCCCAAGGGAAGCTGACAACTCCAGTTTTTGCAATCCTTCACCTGCCTTCCAAATGAAACCGAATTAAAAAGAAAGAAAGAAAGAAAGAAAGAAAGAAAGAAAGAAAGAAAGAAAGAAAGAACTAACTTATCGGTTTGAATTAGAGCCCAACCCTATGCGTGTTTACTCAGAAGTAAATCCTGTTATTGTCAATGCGGATTATTCCCAGGAAAGTGTGGCTAGGATTGTAGCCTGAGAGCACAATCCTATGCATGTCTTCTCATCCCATTATAAATCCCATTGTCGTCAATGGAGCTTACTCCCAGGAAAGTGTGGATAGGATTGCAGCCTGAGAGCCCAATCCTATGCATATCTACTCAGAAGTATGTCCCATTAGAGTCAATGGGGCTTACTCCCAGGAAAATGTGGATAGGATTGTAGCTTTCGTCTCTCCTTGCGCCAGCCTCTCTTTGGTGATGCCCTTGGAGGCACTGTATGGAGGAGATGCGATGCATGCCAGTTCTCTCCACTTGTACATCTCTCCCCCCCCCCATCTCTTAATCCGGGTTTAAGAAGTCGGAACTGTGGATGGTAACCTTGCCAAGAAAAGCCACCGGCTCTAGAGGGGCTTCCACAGGAAGGCAGGCAGACAGGCTCCTCCTCCCACTTTCCCACGAACTCCCGTCCTTCGCCTCCTGGGAGCTGCCCCTCTTCAGCAGCCCATCAATCCGCTTTCGAAAGTGGCGCGGGAGCGAGTGGAGAGCCAGGCTGGCGAGCTGGGAGGAGGCGGACTGCGCAGGCGCAAGATGGCTTCGACTTCGCTCCGAGCCGGAATGCAGCCAGGAAAAGGGCTTGCGACGGGCGCTCAGTCTGCGGGGAGCTCGCGCTGATCGCGGCGCGCAGGCGAGAGCGGCTGCGCCTGGTGCCCGGTTGCTGCTCTCCATCAAGAGGAGCCGGAGCCAGAGCCAGTGGCGTAGCTGGAGGGGCTGCAAAGCACTAAGTGCAAGGGCCCCTACCCTTACCCCTCCTCTTCGGAGCCATTCCAGGCGGGGGGAGCAAAACTGAGGCTGGGGGGGGTCTCTTGTACGCAGCGGTGAGGCTCCCTGCAAAATGTAGTGCTCTGCACCCCCTCTAGCTACGCCACTGGCTAAAGACTCTGTCCACCACGGGGTGGGATTGAAGCCCTTCCACATTCCCCCCCCCCAGCACCCAGTTGGCACCTTCCCGAGACCCCAAGGACACCCTGCTGGTTAGCTTTGCCTGCAAGAAACCACTCGGTCCCTGTCAGCAATGGGAGCCGTGGAAAGGCAGTTGGAGGATGGAGAAAGGCTACAGAAGTTCAGAGACCCCAGTCTCCCATTTCAAATTAACCCTCTTTGGAATGGAGGTTCACTCCCAGCTGCGTGAAAGAAAGCAAGCAAGCAAGCTAGGGACCCACTCTTTGCAGTACCGATGCAACCCCTTGGCAGGGGCACAAACGTTCCTTTACCTGGAGGAGGTCTCCATGACTGCCCACCACCACCACAGGTTGCAGCAGCACATGCCCCACTGGCAGGGCTGCATCAGTGCGGGGATGTTGGGTAGGAAAGGGCCCTGGATGTCCTTCCTTCTTCTTTTCTTTCATTCTCCCCCCCCCATCCTTCCCTCCCCTGTTTTTCTCCACGCGTGGATTCTCCCCGCCTCCTTTGCGCGTTCTTGTGGTACTCTGATGGGGGTCTGAAATGACTTCTGTCGGTGGTGTCTCCAGAAAGAGTCCTCCTTTGCAGTGGCCTACCTACAGCTTTGCTAGTCTTACTTAAGCCTCCATTTTGCTCCCCCCCCCCGCTTGGAACGGTTCCGAGGGGGAGGGGCAGCTTGCAGGCCGCGGTGGGGGCTCCCTGCAAAACCGCTTTGCACCCCCTCTAGCTACGCCACTGCTTCTTTGTTCTCTCCTGTTTTCTGATCGGCGCGGTCCAGGAGTCCCAGTCAGGGGCTCCACGTGTCCTGAGGTGCCCAAGAAGGGCTGGCTGGTGGGGGGGGTACTTATTAAGAGTCCTGGAGCCCCCTTGAAGCCCCCTTTTTCAGTGCTTGCAAAAGAAAACCGGTCCAACTTGTTGAAAAGGGAGTCGCTTCTTGGACATGGCGGGGGGTGGGGGAAGAAGCAGAACAGAGGAAGTTCGTTTCAAGTACCCAACGAAGCCAGAAGGTCGCGAATCAACGGCGAAAACAGGAAACCCGCTCGTCTGCACGGAAACAGCCTCCCAGGTGCCGCAGGATCCACCTTGAAGGTTCCCGGTCTCGGGTTCAAAGCTCCCCACTCTTCGCCCAGAGAGCCCACAGGGCGAGCAAAGTCCGACTGGTGCCCCAAAGCCGGGTTGGAGACTGGCGCCAGGTTGCGAGGAGCCCAGCTGGTGCTTCGGGGTGGTGGCTGGCAGGGGTGGGCATTGCAAGGGGGCTGCGAAGCGAGTCACAGGTGAGGATTTGGAGGGGACAGGGAAGGTTCCAAGAAGCGCCTGCAGGAGTCCGTGCGATCGGGTGCCGGATCTCCAAGGGTCCACACTTAGTCCCGTGTGGAACACAACACCGTTGTCTGCCTCCGGATGTCCTGTGTGGGGTGACAATCCTATCCACACTTTCCTGGGAGTAAGCCCCATCGACTTTAATGGTACTTCTGAGTAGACATGCCTAGACGGACTCTGAAAACGCCAACCTGGCTGGAGGAGTGGGGGTGGGGACATGCTTGGACATCTCGAATTGGCCAAGACTGCACAGATCCTTGCAAGAAGAGAGAAGAATAGGAATGGAAGAAGGGAAAAAGCCCACGGACTGTGTTCCCTGCAGTGTCTGCCTCCTCGCCATTCATTTCCTCTCCAGCCCGATTTTAATCAGCGCCAGCCTCACTTTTACAACCTCCCCTCATTACTTCTGGCATATTCTCTGTGGAAAACCCACTGGCACCCACGCCTTGAACGTGCTCGCCTGTTGAAACCCAGTGCCAGGGAGGGCACAACCGCAGATCCGAGAAAGAAGCCCATTCTCTTCCTTGGATCGTGGTTATTTGGACTTCCCAGTATTCAAAGTCCTTCACCATAGCAGTGGCGTAGTTAGAGCACTAAGTTTTGCAGGGAGCCTCACCGCAGTGTGCAAGTGGACCCTCCCCCTCCCCTTCGGAGCCAGGCGTTCGCCTCTGTTTTCCTGGGGGGGGGGGGGGAGGACACGCTTGCACGCTGCGATGAGGCTGCCTGAAAAACTTAGTGCTTTGCACCCCCTCTAGCTACGCTACCGTTTCAAATATATATTGCTGTCACAACAGTTTCTCTGGGCAAGTGTCTGTGGCTCCCATTTTACAGACAGGAAACTAGAGCTGAGAAACGGAGAGTTACTCGAGCCACTGAGCTGGCTGAATGCAGTTTCGACCGAACCAGGGCCACTATCTCTGGGCTCTTTGCCTGCAAATCAGGTCCTCTGAACAGGAAGTTTTTTTCGAACCCCCTGGAGATGTGAGTCCTGGTTGTGGTCTTCAGTGGTGAAGACAAACTTACCCTCAGCATGTTCAGATGCAGCTTGTCTTCCCTTTTCAACCGCTCACCCCTCCCATTCCCCAAAATGTCCCTGTTAATTGCAGACAGCGATGACACTACCATTGTATTCATGTCTTTGGGCCCTTCCAAAAATGGTCCCGTCATCCTCGTCATCCTCATTAATTCACATAATTTAGCGCCGATTGAAACGGGATTAAGGCTTCACTTTGTGGCACAGGACCTGAGGAACGGTCCTCTGGAACTCAGCGGGGCTAACTTTTTAGTAGACCTACCAAGAAGTGGACTGCATGTCTAGTTGCATGGAGATCAGATTTCCAATTCACAACAGCAGCCTCGCATGATACTCTTCTTCCTCTCGAGTAACCCGCAATTTAGGCTTCCTGAGACAACCTTCTTGAAACCCGTGAGATTTAATCAAGGGTATTGATATGAATCAGGCCGATTAAGGTCATTCTGAACACACCTAGCCTCGCTGCTACCAGCCAGTGGGACTTGAAAGGGAATCCCAACTATTTAAATCAAAGGATTTTATTTCCATGTGAACGTGTTTAGGATCCATGGGGCAGTCACATCACTACACACTAGCAACAGCAGCCCGTTTGTCTTAGGCAGGACATGCACGGGCTAATATTCTGAAAGGTGATGATCCCCTCATAAATAGACCTCTGGATAAAAGGAGGACAAGACGTCACCACAGGCTTAATAAATCAGCAAGCAAGCAGACACTTTAAGCTGTAATACTGCACTCCATGGGAATGGAGGGGACAACTTACTTTCACCATGGGGGATGCAATTCATAATATAGGTTGTAAATGCCAATATTAGCTCAGTTTTTAAATGGCATTATTGAACCGGGTTCAAAAGAAACAGACTTAGTTTGATTTACCTGCATTCCTGAGTTTTGGGTTCAGTGTTGGTCTTTGGGTGAATTATTTCATATTTTTTATAGTAGGAGGAAGATGGCCAAGACACACAGCTCAGTCACACTTAGAAGTTTATCTTTACAGCGTTTTTGCCTTAAAAAAAAATCCCCTGAGGATTTTTCCAGAAGGAATCCAAAACAGGAGAGTCTTATTTATTACGACCCAACAGGGTTAATTCCTTTCACTGCTAGTGGGATGAAGCTTCACAGCTATGGCTGAAAATAAATAGATATACTTGGGTTTATCTCAGGGTGTTTCTGAGTTAAAACAAGATACCCTTGCTCAGTTTGCATTAATGGAAGGGTCCATCCATCACTGATTCTGGTGTCACAATCAGGCAAGGGTGGGTGAGGGTTTTCTACCCTCAGATCTTGTTCTGACACAGAAATGCCATTTCCCAAACTTCTTTCAAGACTGACAATTCCAACTCCTTCACTTTTAAAAAATGAAAATCCCTATTTATTTGTTTTGATTAAGCATAAAGATAAATTAACATAAAATGCCTTTTTAAAATGGCAGTAAGTACCAGAAGGAAAAAGGGTAGCAGCATCATGGTCAAAGAGCCATTATTTGCAGCAAGTACTTTTTTTAATTCCAAGTTCCACTGCATTCAGGAGGTCTGCCATTCAAGTAAGTAGGCATAGAACTATAACTCTGTGTCAGTCCAATCTTATCCACACTTTCCTGGAGTAAGGCCCATCGACTCTAATGGAACTCACTTCTGAGTTGACATGCATAGGATTGGGCTCTTTGTCAGTTAACTCCATTTGTTTCTGAGCAAATTCCTTCATAGCAGCGTTTAAAAGCAAGAACAAGAAAATCACGGTGACATCTTTAAAACCTACTGAGAAACTCAGAGCCCATCGGAAAGGCTTGTTTACTCAAGAGCAAATTCCTGTGTTACTCTCTTGTAAGCGTGCAGGGGATCGCAGCCCTAAATAGTGTTTGGGCGGTTACAAGGAGCAAAGAAGGAGTACATATAAGGAGCAACGAAACATATGCAAAAGTAATGATTTAATGACAGTAAGCAAGACAAAACCATAGAATTTGTGCTTCTTTTGCCGACTGGAGACACTGAAATAAATGTGTAGCTACAATTTTCCCGCACAAACGTGGAACTCTAGTCATATAGAATAAAACACCCTCCCGAGTGTGCGACTGGGGGGGTGACACACAGAGTTCGACCAAAGCAAAAGCACCGGTGGAAAAGTCTCAGGGGGCTCGTCGTGGGGCGCTTCCTTTTCAGACTGTCCCATCTTGTTTCCAGAATCAGTTGCTTTCAGAAGTCCATTTCGCAGAAGGGGTTTCCTACAGCTTATCAGAGTACCGGTTACTCTTTGACCCAGTTAGTACTGTACCATATTACATACATACATACATACATACATACATACATACATAAACACAAATTTAGATTAAAAGCCTTCTTGCAACGAGTTGCTGATCTCTTAAGAAAGAAAGAAAGAAAGAAAGAAAGAAAGAAAGAAAGAAAGAAAGAAAGAAAGAAAGAAAGAAAGAAAGAGTTTTATGGCTTATTGTTTGATTTCCTGTGCTTTTTTTTTAAAAAGAACAACCACAAGCCCAGCAACCAAATCATAAAACTAATGAAACAGTTAAATCCCTGCCCTGTCCCTTCCTCCACCTTCTTCAGCTCCTCCTCGCCCTCTCACTGCCCCCCCTTCTCCCCACTGCATCATGTAAAAAATAGTATACGACTTGGAACAAGACAAAGCCTGTAAAGTCCTTTCGAGATTGCCAATGGCTTCCAGGTTCTGTTATGAGTGTGTGGAACACTATTTTTTTTTAATAGTATAAATATATCATACAATACTGCTTCCTGTTTCGTCATATACCAACGTGCCATTATACAAGTGTAAAATGCCATCAGAGACTTATCCCCCCCCCCCCCAAAAAAAGGATGTGTGGTTTTATTTTTAAAGTCTGTAATATAAACAGCTACTATATGCTCCTTTAGACATATGGACTGTACAACTGGAAAAAAAACATCATTTTTCTTTATCCTTCCTCCCCCTTCCTCCTCCTCCCATAATTAGTCCTGTGTAGCAGTACAGAAGTTTAAGGATACAAGTTACAAAATTTAAATGGCCGACACGCAAGAAATTGTTATTCACAGTGGCATGGCTATACACACACAGACACACATGTATGTGTGTGTGTGTATTTATACATAGATACATATGCACAGTTCTAGGCATATTTTATCATGTTTGGTTGATGAATCTCAAGATTAAAAAACCCCACTTTTCTACAGGTACACAAAACAGCTTAATAACAATTAATTCAAGAAAAGGTAAGAAGTTAGTCTGGATTAGCAAAACTGTGCCCCATTCGATATGTATTCATTTCCAGGGTCTCCGGAGTCCAAAGAAAGCTGGAGGGAGGGAGGAGGTGGAGCTGAAGGTGCTCCTCTTTTCCCCCCATCCAAATGTATTCTGCACCCCACCTTTAAGAAACAGCTCTTCTTCCAATTCGGACCATAGGAAAGGTTCACCCTCCACATCCCACCTTTGCAGTTTCCAAGTAGGAAGGGCCTGAGCGCGGGTGTGTGTGTCTGTGTCACTCCTCATTCCTCTTGTTAAAGCAACTTGGGTAATAGTCACACGTGGTATTAGCATCTCTAAAGCTTAATGGCATGGAGAGAAAGAGAATGAGACAGAAAAGAGTTCTAAGAATCGGTGGGTGTTAGCTTTTTTTTTTGCTTCAGTCTGAGGGACGAAGGTGTCCTTGGGTCAACCCGAAGAAGTGGCCAAGGAGCCATTGAGAGATGCTGCTTTCCGTGCTCTGTTGGTGAAGGAGGGGTGGTGGTTACTGTTGGGGCTGCCCGTTGTGGTTCCGTTCATAGTACTAGAAATGTGCGGGAACTGAGGGTGTGGAGACTGCTGCACTGGTGTGCTGGGGCTGAGCAAACACAGGGATGATGTGGAGGGGGTGCCTCTTGCAGGGTTGCTGGCCTTCTCGCTCCCAGAGTCACTTTCCAGCTCACCCCTATTATTCAAGCTGCCTTGCTGGTGGCTGCTGATTTTCATCCTCTTGCAAGTAGGTCGGACTCGGTACTTCAAAGGGAGGGGGCCATTCTGCAAAAGAAGGAACCCAAAACACACTGGTCAGTGCCTCCTTTGGAACAAGTAGGCTCCAGATTACAGGCCAAGAGATTCATGGATTTACCCTTCTCCAAGTGTAAATGTAGGCAATGTCCATAAGCGTATAGTAGTCCTTTAATGGCTCCTCTTCATACATGACATCGATCTTAGAAAGAAATGAACAAAACCTTCATTTAATAGGGGTCAAAGAAGACAGAGATGGACCATTCGTTGTATGATTCATCACTAAGGTTGAAATGGTAGGATTTAAGTCAGGGGACTCCAAAGACTAATTCTACTTTAAACCTAACTACTGTGATCTGTGCAGCTTCCTAAATATTTAGGTAGGTTCAGTAGGAGTATTACAAGCCTTTTGAGGATAATGGGTTGGCTCTTAATTTTAGGTTACTGGGTTGTTTTTTTAAAGCCAGAAGCAAAAGCCATTAACAATCTTAGCATGAGAAAGACTTCAAACATTTTACTCCAAAGCTGTCTTGTTGACTATGGTCTTCAGCAAAGTAAGATCTGATTGCACAGAACCAAATAGTTGGATATTATCTGATCCTTTACATTTCTGAATATAATGACTGTAGTACATTAACACAGAAATGTTTATAAACAGATTGGCACCTACTACTGTATACAATATTGTACACTGTCTTCTTAGCAGCTTTTAGAAAAAAAATTCTTTTTATACAACAAGCCTGTCATTTAAAACACCTCTAGTCAATAAAAACTGCATAGGATTTTTTTTTTCTTTTGAGTGAGAGTACCTGAAAAGTGTTGGGTATATCCATCTTACTTCGGAGAAACTTTCTCAGATGCATGACAGTCATTGCTGCTGGGCAGCGCAAATATCTTTTGTCATTCACCTGGCAAAGGTATGGATGGAAAAATAAATGCATTAACCCAAAAGTTGGCATGGGCGCCTCAGTCTATCTCATACAAGAAGACTTACACAGTTCACTTTAAAACTGCTTAAAATTAAATGCCTTCTGCTGAACTACGGTCAACTGACCTGAGATGCAAAACAGTGAATAAGGAGAATAAAAAGGATTCATGCTTTTTAGTTGCTTCCCAGTGTTTATTATTAATAAGAATGATATACAACAAAACTTTTTTTTTGTCAGGCAAGGGAGAATAGGAGACAATTCCATAATGCTGAACATGCTTAGATAATAATCAGATCTCATTTTAAAATTTTAGTTACCAAGAAGGTCCTCAAGTCTGTAGAAGAGCTGACTTTGGTGTTACTTTGCCCAGAAAAATAAAAAATACTGTACTAATCTCACTGGCCCAACTGAAATGATCTCAACTATGTTATTTTCTGAAGATCTCATCTCAGAAAAGTGAGATTTCTTTACCTCCTCTTTGGATTTCTCTTTCTCTTTATTTCCTTTCCGTTCCAGCCTGGAAAGAGGAATTAGATAATTATAACCAAGAATAGCTAGCTAAGAGTAAAAGGTCAAATATTGCCTTTAGAACTTGCCTATTTTGGTCAAAGAACTCAATGGATAAGCTTATTATCTCGTCATCTGTTATAATCCTTTTGTCTTCATCTGCAACTTCGCCTCTGTCTTCATTAGAGCCATTGGCAGCTGCACAGAAATTTCCACAGTCATTTACATTTTGAAATTCAAATCAGAAAGAATGAGGGCAAACCTCAGTAAGAGGGGAAACCTCTCACTACTAAGATTTTCTTTGCCAGTACTCTGATAGTTCATAGCACAAACCTCGGAAATGATTTGTACCATATGGAATTATTGTACAGGTGGTATTTGAAAAAAATGTTTTGGCCACCTTAGCTTTTGAACAAAATAACAGCTTTATCTCCATAAAAAGAATAATCTGGAAGTGTTTACCATCCGCTGTTGGGTGTGCTGCATAGAAGTCTCTCCTTCTCTTCATTTCATCTGAGTGAGAAGATATATTGGGTTTACTCTCAGTGTAAACACATGCATTATAATACTTGTGACACAAGGAGTTGGATTTAAGTTGCTTGCTTACTTACTTTTGAAAAGGCCTGGTACTAACTTGTACACAATGTCTTGAAGAGTTTTGTCTGATCTGAAATATAGAATTCCAAGACACTCAGTGTACAGAAGTGTCAACATTCAAATTCAGGTTGCATCTCACACTTTCCCAAGCCAAAGGGTACCTTCTACCAAGTCCTGGTCTCCCACCAAACTGAAATACAGTTTCGTAGGAAGTTTTTGTTTTTTAAAATGTTATCTGCTATGCACAAAATTTATTTTCTTTCTAACACAAACCCATCAGGTGTCATGTTACTGTACTGTCTGAAATGGCTACAATAAATGATGGATGGATGCAAAAAAAAAAAAAGGACTTCTAAAAGGATTTCACTTATTTATAAATGACAGCACATTGCATGGGAGTAAAGCTGGGAATGAAACATATAGACTGGCAGTATGGTGGAGAAAATGGACAATAATTTGCAGATGGTCAACATCAGCAGCAAAGAAAACAACCAGATGATTATGATGCTGAAAAAAGAAATCAGTTCCTGTCTAACACATCCTCTTACATGAACTTCAGCTTGGCAACTAAGTTCTCCACTTGGATCATCACGAGAGGGCTTCTAAAGAAGCACAAGTAAATCCATAGAAGCACAAGAAGGTCTCAGACACAGTGAAAGGAAGGCATTGCAATGGCTCTCCCCCTACCTTATGTTCAGAAGAGGCCTGGTTTTGTGAACTTGGACGTCACAAATGGGACAATACTTGCTGGTCTCTAAGTAGTGCACGATGCAAGTCTTGCAGACTGCAAGAGGACAAAGGAACACAGAGGCAAGATCTCAGAAGAATGTCCTCCGCTGTTCAGAATCAGATTGTTTTTCCAACATCAGGCAAAATGAAACATCCTTGCCCCAAAGAAAGGAGAGTGGAGAATGACTGCGAGGATCTGAAGAGCGCCTGGAGACCAAGAGCAGTGGGAGCAAGATCCAGGGCAGGGTGACCAAGATCAAGAGCTGCTGGCCACTGCACGGGCAAGGGGAGCAGACCCTCCTTGGCCTGGGGGGTGTCGAGGCTGATCGATCTCTCTCTCCCCGGGCTGGCTTGGGCAGCGACCAGGTGGGGAGGCCCCCCGGGTACTTACAGGAGTGCAGGCACTCGATGATGGTGGTGGCGTCGATGAAGTACCCCCCGCAGATCACGCACATGAGGTGGGGGTTGAGCTCGGTGATTTTGATGCGGGTGGTGCGGTGCATTTTTGCGCGAGAGGAGGCGGCCCTGCAAGACACACACACGGGGGGGGGGAGTTGGAGTGTCAGGGGAAAGGCGGGATCCCGGGCGCACAAGAGGGGGGAGTATAGGAAATGCAACCGGGGGAGGGAGGGGAGCTGCCAGGCAAGGCCAAGGGAGATGCGTTGGGTGGGGGGTGCCTGCGAGGGGGACACCCTCCTGCCTGGGTGGACGGGGCTGCCGCTGCCGCCCGGTGCCCTCCTGCCCGCCTCTCTCAGGCACAGCCGGCGCGGAGAATGTGGCGGCGGGACGATCGGCCCAAGGCAGGCTCCTGGGCCCCTGCAGGGTCGAGCAGCACCCGGTGGCGTCTGCCAGAGCTGGGGGGCTGGCGTCGGAGGGGGGCGCCTAATCCCGGTGCAGCTGCGGAGGCTGCCCTGGGCATTTCCGGCGAGGAGGGAGGGGGCAGCGGCGGTGGCTGTAGCGGCGGCGACGGAGGAGGAGGAGGAGGGGAGGAAGGAAGGAAGAAGCGAGCGAGCGAGCGAGCGAGGGCGGGCTGGCTCGATTGGGGCCCGCACCTCGGAGCAGGGCATCGGAGGGCTGACCAGGGAGGAGAAGGAGGAGAGGATCGGGCCGCCGCTGCCTCCTCGCCCCTGGCTGAAGCTCGCCTGCCTGCCTGGCCGCCTCCAACCCACCAGGCTCGGGACAGAGGCGCCTTCGGAACCGCGCTATCGAGGGGGTTGCTATAGCAACTTACACTTACACTTGGCATCCTGCCACCGCCCGGAGCGCACCGGGGAGGAGGGGGAGGCGGGGCCCCGATGGGGCGGGGGGCGCAGAGAGGGGGAGAGGAAAGGGAGGGGGTGGAGTGCAGAGGGAGGGTGCCGCCTGGGAAGGGGCAGGGCAGTCCTGGGAGGGGGCAGCCGCCAGCTGGGGGCTCATTCCGGCGCCCAGGAGCGGGTCCTGCAAAGGGAGGGTGTTGCTGCCTGCGGGACCAGGAGAGCCGAGGGAGGGGGCGCAGCTGCAGGCAGGCAGGCAGGCAGGGAAGGCACTGGGGGAGGGGCGGGGTGGGGGCGGGGCCGGGAAGGACGGTTCCTCTGCTGGGCGCTGGGGGGGCCCAGAGCGGACACACTTCGTGCCTCTCCCCCTGCAGTGCCGCGGGAGTCGGAGAGCCAAGGGCATGGCTGGGTGGGTGGGTGGACGGACTGGGGGAGTGAGAAGGCCAGCGCGGCGCTGGCTGGCGGTGGGAGGCCTCCGGGGCGGCCCGAGCCAGCCTGGGGTCTGCGCCAAGCCGACAGCGAGAGGCTCCTCCCGAGCCAGCCCTCCTCTCGGCCATTTCGGATCCTCTCGGGGGCCTCCATCCACGTCGACTCGGGGCAAGGGCAGCCCAGCCCTCTACCCTGCCTGCCTGCCTGCCTGCCTCTCCCCCGGAGTAGCCTGCTGGACGGAGTGGGCTCTCCCTTGTCCGCTCCGCCAGCCAAGAGGGGAGAGGTCGGGCCGGCTTGATGCCCCAACCGGGAAAGCGGGTTACTCGTGGAGGGGGGGCCACGGAGCGCCAGTCAGGCAGCCTTGGCCCAGCCCGCAGGGGTCGTGCCGGGCGCCCGGGGCCAGCTGCCCAGCCCGTCCCGCAGCGGAACCCACCACTATTCCACCACCAGCACTATTAAGGACAGACACCAAACCGACCCCGCATAGCACCCGGGCACCCCCGGAGGTGGGCTGGCACCTCGGCGGAGGGAGGGAGGGAAACTCCACCAGGTCCCACCTGAGGCAGGCAGTGCCCGGGCAGAAACTGAAGATACAGCGGGATGGGACGGAGGGGGGCACGCGTCTCCCCTTCTCCAAGAGCACAGGTGGAGTTTCCAGCTTCAGGAGCTGGGCAGACACCCTCCACCCCAAGCCACTCCGGGGCAGGCAAAACACTTCGCGGCTTCCCACCCCACAGTTCGGAATCCCATCGAAACTCACCTTAGAGCCCAAGGAGAAAGGGCACGGCGGGGCTGGCAGTGCCCGCAGACCCTTCCTAAGCCAGGTCCACTTGTCCCCCTGTCTTTGCACCCTTGCTCTTCCAAAGGGGCGGGGAGGGAGAGGGAGAAGGTCTGGGGCAGAGGTGGGAGGCGATCTCCTTGGCCTTCGATCCAAGCCTGTCCGGGTCTGGACACCAAATATCATCCCAGGCTGGCTCCCAAAACCTCCCCAGCAGTAGCCCCCAAAGAGCCGCCCAGCCTCTTGGATCTAGCCAGTTCCTGGCTGCTCGCTGGCTTTCCCAGCCATCCACTCCACCAGGAGGACAATTTCTGAAGTTACTCTGACATGAATAACCGGCTCTGGCTTCCTTCGGGAAAGCCCAGAGAGACCACAATAAATCCTCAGTATCCCACAAGTGGAAAACAAACAGCGCGGGGAGGGAGGTCACGTTCCTCGGTGAACGCTGGGACCTCTTCAACCCGGAGGCCATCCTAACAAGATCCCCACACGGGTTTTGTTTCACGGAAAAGGAGCCCTTCCCAGCGTGGAAAGAAAACTCGAATCCATCCTGAAGCTGGTCTGGTCGGAGCCATCCCTGAACCGAGGGTTATTTATTGCCGAGGTTAGCCCTCTCTCTCCTCCAGGAGCTATCTCGGAAATCCAGGACCTGAAACCACACACTGAATCGAAGCGACAAGCCACTCCCCCCCCCCCCCCGGAAGGAAGCACATGGGCACATCTCTCTAGATTGCACATATAAACATAAAGAGCATCGCATCACCAAACACACCCACTCTCGTGTCGGTAGTGCAGCCTGACCTTCCCTTCCCACCCGATTTTTGTGCTCCTTCTGTTGACATCCCTGCATCCTCAGTCTTGATTCACTGGCCCTGACCATGAGCTCATCCACGGGTTGTTTTTTTTTAAGGTTTCTTAAAACCCACGCAGGTTTTCAGCCGTGAGAAGGTAAAACTCTCTGTGACATTGGCGAGAAAGCTTGGAGGCCTTCAGGCGCTCTGTCAAAATGAAGACAAGCCTAGCCCTGTAGCATCTTGACCACCCGCTGTTGGAGTTCATGGCATCCAAAGCTACCCAGATCCTCTAGAATGGAACAGAAGCTCCTACTGCCACGCAGGTATCTGGATGCTCCAACAACAAAAGGACCTGCCACGGATGGCAATCAGTGCGCTTTAAAATGTATGAGAAGAGCTGGCAGATTCCATGCCCACCTATATACGATCAGGAATTACACCGCAGGCGAATTGGTGGAAACAAACGCACGAACACACATTTCAACAAAGAAAGAAATGGATGAGAACCCTGTCAGCCTGAGGTCCTCTTTCCTAACCAAAATTCCTAGAAGACACTGATGGAATTGTCCAGCTGCTCTCCTGCAAGGAAGTACCTAAAAGAGAGGAGGACTAGCACTAGCCCTGTGTGCAACGTGTCCCTGTTCAAGAGTCAACATCAACAACCAGTCCCCCCACAAATCTTCTTAGAGAGAAGTTGTAAGAGGGGATGGGGAGTCCAACAACAACAACAGCCCCAAACACACATATCAACAAGGTGATAGTTGAGAACCTCTCTTGCCCTGGGAGGATCCATTCAAACAGACTGGCTTCAACCACAAAACTGTTTCTCCAACATGAAGCTTAAAGAAAAACCCCCAAAGTATAACCAGCCCCACGAAGCTGGCATGACCACTTGCCTAAGTGTCCAGGTTTTGGGGGAAATGGGGGAGGAAGACTTCTGCTTTGGTTCCACCAACGGATTTCCTTCCAAATCCTGAACAGTTGAAGAGCTGAGACTCTGAGAGGCGGCAGCTCTGTCAAGGCCGAGAGATCTTCTGAAGATGCACAACATCAGCAACTTCCTTGTGCCACACACACAACACACAACACACACGCCCTGAGAGCCAGGAGCAAAGCCCACATTGCAGAGAAGAGCAGGACGTCGCAGCCAAGCTGCCTTTGCCCAGCTGGAAGAAAAGGAGAGAGAGAGTCTCCTGCAAGTCAGATCCCCTCTGCTCGCGCACGTGGCGACGGGGCGGGAGGATCAGGCGCACGCGGAGCCACTTCTCTGCCCCAAGCCTGGTGGAAACTTCGCCCTGCCCTCCACAGAGCCCGGGGGAGACCCCAGCGCTTGGGGCACCAACCAGGGCACAAGGAGAGGCACATGGAGAGTGGGAACCGCCATCTTACGAGCCACTGCGCTCCGCCAGGGCGCCCGCCGAACTTAAGTTAAGAACCTTCCCGGGAGGGCCCCCTCCGGGCCGGGCGGCCACCCAGCGGCGTCGCCACCCCCCGCCGGACCCATCCCTATAAACTGGGTGCGCCAGCTGCCCCCTGAGGGCTCCTCCGACCCGCTTCTTCGGAGGCCCCGGCCATCCCGCGACGCGGGCAGCTTCGGATCGCAGGCAGGGCGGCCCTTCCAGCCCGGCCTGCGCGGAAACAAAGGGGGCTGCGCAAGAAGCGGGAGCGGAGGCGCAACAGAGAGGCGTCCGCGCGGGGGGCCAGGTGCCTGGCAGGGCTGCAGCAGCCTGCGGGAGGCGGGCAGGAACTCAACCCGGGGAGCCCGGCTGGGAAGCGGAGCGAGCGCGGTGTGCGAGCCAGCCAGCCTCTGTGCGTGCGCCCTGGAGCAGGCTGTCAGCGCCGCTCTCCCCCCGCAGGGGACACCCAGGCTCCCCTCCGCAGCCTCCCCAGCCCCTGGAAAGCCCTCCCCAGCCCCGCCGCCCCCTCCCCCGCCGCCAGGCGCGCCCCGGGGTACCTACCCGCAGGAAAGGAGCCGGTGGGGGACCGTCGGAGCCTCCAGCAGAGACAATGAAAGTTAAAAGTCGCTCAGCAGAAAATGAATGTGAGCCAAGCGGCCATCTTGAAATGAACTGCAGACGCTGTCAATTGCAAGCAGCCTGCGCTGCCGCCGCCGCCGCCCCCGCCGCTCTCGGCGCAGTTCGGCTCCAAAACCCCCGGGGTCCTCCCCGCGCTGACCCCCTCCGGCGCCCCGCGCCTCCCGCGGAGTTGGCGCTCCCTCCTGCTTCTCCCGGTCCTCCTCCTCCTGCTGCGCTGGTCTCCTCTTTCCCCTGCCCGGTGCCAGTGCCGGGCTGGATCTCAAAATCTCTCTGCTCCGGAGGGCTCTGCTCTCCTCCGCCAGCCCATTGTCTCCCTCCCAGTCCAGTCTCTTCCCCTCGGGCACTTTCGGGGCCTCTGGGGAGGCTCTGGGATATTCCCCTCTTCCCTGCGCAGGGAATGGAAGCGCTGCGGCTCTCTCCCGGGGCGCGGAGCGCGGGGCTGGTGGCCGAGGGGGCAGGAACGCGCAGGGCTGGAGGAGGCACACTGGAAACTGACACCGTCCCCAAAATGGCTCAGAGTTCGCCCGCCCCGCCAGCGTCACGTGGGGCTCCTCATTCCTTAAGGGTGGCCTGGGAATTAGTGTCGGTGGAGTCGGAGCCCGGCAGCTCGCCCGCCTGTGACCCAATCCTGAGGCTCGGCCGCCTCCTCCCCCTCGCGCGCCTCCCTCCCTCCCTCCCCTCCCCGCACTCCGCCTCGTCCTCCCCACTCCCCCCTCCACACACACTTCGCCGAGTCCTCCTTTTCTCCACGGCACTCACGCCGCTGCTGCCTGTTCCACCTCCTCCAGCGCGCGCGCTCTCTCTCTCGCACACAAGCACACACAGCCTTCTCTCTCACACACAAACACACACACAGAGCCGTCTCTCTCTCTCTCTCTGTGACACACACAAACACACAGAACCGTCTCTTTCTCACACACACAGAGAACCATCTCTCTCTCACACACACGCACACACAGAGCTCTCCGTCACACACATACAAACAGAACCTTCTCTCACACACACACGCACAGCCTGCTCTCTCACTCTCTCTCACACACACACAAAGCTCTCCCTCTCTCTGTCTGTCACACACACAGAGCCCCCCTCACACACACACAGCTCTCTCTGTCACACGCACGCACAGAGCCAGCACTATTCCCGCTGCCCCCTCGCCACACACCCTCTGCGCTCCTTCCCTCTCCAGGTTTTCCCAGCCGCCCCTCCCCCCCACGCATCCTCCCGCCGCCTCTTTTTGTCTCTGCGTGCAGGGATGCTGCGTCTGTCTGCCTGGCCGCGCTTTCCCGCAGACACACAAAAAGGCAGCCTCCCTCTTTTCCCGGTCCCTCAAGGAGTGGGACGGGACCCCGCAGGCCGGCGGCCCGTCCCTGCCCTCCCGCGAACCCCACCCCGTGGCCCGGGATGGGGGTCGGAAGGTTGCTCCCTCCGGCACGTGCCCCCCAGCCTGCCGCGCGCTCCCTCCCCTCCAGCGCTTCCCCGGCCCCCTGGAGATGCCCACCAAGCACTTTCGGGGCGCGCGCGAGCCTCGTCTCTGCGCTCCCGCCCTCGCCCCACGCGCGCCGGGCTCTTTCCCGCCTTGGCACTGGCGCCCCGCACTCCCAGCCCGGGGTCTTCGCCCCCTTCTCTGCCCGCCTGCTTTTCGCGCGCCCCTCCCGACCCTCTTTGCCACCCTCCCCGCCAGGCTGTGGGGCGCTTGGGGAGCCCGCGAGATGCTTGCCAGCCTCCCGTGGCCCTCCGCGGTTCCTCTTCCCTCCCTTTAGCGCAGGGCCCGCAGCCCGCCTTCCTCTGCTGGTTCCTCCGGCCCCAGAGGGTGCCCCTTTTCTCCCCAGCTCTGGGCGCGCATCCTTCCCGCCTCCACCACGCGAGGGCCGGGGCCGCCAGCCTGCTCCGCTCGCGGCTAGCGACGTGGGGCTCCCGGGCCCGCAGGCCGCACCTCCACTGCGCATTTTGACAGTCCCAGCAGGGCGCGAGCCGCTCCGGGGGGCCCAGTGCTCGCTGCAGGGGGGCTTCCCCGTTGAGGCCGGCGGAACCTCTCCCGGGAGGCGGCCACGTGCTGGGCATTCCCGCCCTGGCGCCGACGGGCTCCTGCTCCCGCCTCCATTCAGGCCGCTCTGGAGGTTGGCGCTGCGCCTGGGCTGGAGGGGGAGGTCGGGGGGGGGCTCCTGCCTGCCACCACCGTCGGAACCCCCCAGAACAGTCCTCGAAGCAGCCTGGCTGGGAAGGGAAGGCCAGCCGCAGAGGCGCCAAAGCCAGGGCTGCGCGCCATCCGCTGAAGCCTGGGCTCGTGCGAAGGGCTACAATTCTAGTCACGCTTTCCGGGAAGTCAGCCCCACTGACTATCATGGGACTTACCTCTGAGTAGACAAGCATAGGATTGGGCTCCCAAACGGGGAGGCTCTTGGTGGCGCTTCATGGGGGTGCCAAGAGTCCGGCCCCAAAAGGAACCCCGGGGAGGAGAGCTCCTGCGACGTGGGTCCACCCGAGAGGCCCCCTTTCGCTTCCCTCGTGGCTTCACAGGACGACGGGGTCAAAGGCGCTGGCTGGAGGCCCCGATCTTCCAAGCAGAGAAAGCCCGCGCTCCCCGTGGAAGGTATTCAGAGGAGAAAGCGCCCTCCATCGATGTAAGCAGTGGCGAAGCTAGGCGGGGGTGCAAAGCCCTAAGTTTTGCAGGGAGCCTCATCGCAGTGTGCAGAGCACTGAGTTTTGCAGTGCTCCCCAAGGGGAGGAAACGCAGTGAAGCTCCCTGCAAAACTTAGGGCTTTGCACCCCCTCTAGCTATGCCACTGGATGTAAGAGATGAGGATCGGGATGTGGCCAAAGCCCCGGGCTGTTCTTACGCTGATAACCCCGAAGCACCGGACTCAGCAGGCTGGAGTCCCACTGATTCCATCCCCACGCCCAAGCTCAGGAGCCCCAGCAGGTATCTTAGGGTCAGGGTGTACCACGGATGGCAACAGAAGAGCTTTGGCTTCACTGGGTGATGGATCGGGATATTGCCACCGGAGCCTCGCCTACGGAGAACCGGCCCCCTCCCCGCTGTCGTGTGAACCCAACGTGATGGGAGTGGAGTTGCCTGGCTTCCGGAGCGACCATCTCGTCTCAAATGAAGGCAATTCCGAGACAGAGGAAGCCTTACGCTGCCAAAGAGGTGTCCACCTTCTCGGGGTCCACGTCCCTCAGCTCCTCTGTCACCAGTTTGGAAGACAGGAAGCTCACTCTTTCCCCCACTACCAACTCCGAAGTTGCACTCCGAAGATGAGCTACCACGGATTCATTCAGGGCAGTGGCGCTTTTAAGGGCACCCCTGGCTTTTATTTGGAGAAATGGGGGGGGGGGGGATGGACATGCACAAGCAGTGTTTAGCTTGCAAAAAGTGCCATTTTGTAGCAGCAATCAGGAGTCAATGGCTGGTTCCCTTCCCAACCCTCAGTCTGTCTTATATGTGGATGGGGGCAGGCATGTGAAATTGCATTTCACAGTTGTGAGCTCTGATCCTCACAGTGTAGTGTGGCTTGACTTTGCTATAGTAAATGGACACTTTCCTGTAGTGTCTAGCCTCCCCAAAGATACCACTACAAGCCCACACCACAGAAAGTTGGTCTTTTGCGGCAGGTAGAGACTTTCTCTTGTCCCCTGTCTGGCATGTCATGAAGGAGGTTGAAAGGAAAAGGGGAACTTGGAGAACAGGTCTGCATGTAAATGGGAGTCACATCACCACCCTTTTCCCATAGCGGGTTTGTAATTGCTAAGTGGGAAACCAGTCTCTGCCCACATTGGGAGATGGAAAGGGGACTTTTTTGTTTGTTTGTTTTAAGTTGCGGAAACAACCAAGGCTGGTCACATTCCATTTATAGCCATTTGACTGCATTGAAGCGAAAAAGGGCCGACTGGTGCAATTAAGGACACTCCAGCTATTGTCTGTCTACATTAACTGAATATTTAGTGAGCAAATCTGGGTAGAAACAGATGAAGGGCAGCTTCAGCTCGACCTCTGCTGTGAATCACTTTTTTAAAAACAAAAACAAAACATGACTTGACCAAAGCTAGATAGAAGCAAGATGACTACTGTACTTTCATTACAATACAAGGAGTCAGTCCTTCTGTTCAGCATTCCATAGCCCTTGAAAATGATTTTTGTTAGGTAGGTTAATCTTGGAATGTTCTCCACAATGTGGGGGTGGGGTGGAGAAGAGTCTCTTGTGAATCCATCCTCTCAAGGAGCCCAGTTGCAGACAAATATACCACACAAAACAGATTCATGCTCTTTTTTTTAATTATTATTATTATTAGAAATGGGCAATGAAGAAATCAAGGATTTGTTTCAAGACTGAACAGCAGCCAATTATTTAAAAGGAGAAAGAACAAAGGGGAAAATCAGTAATCTGGTCCTCCAACAAATAAATATTTACGGTAAGACTTGGTAGAAACTAATGCTTCAAACAAAACTTGCAGTATTGCCTGGAATGTAGAAATATAATTTGTCACACTAAATAAAGTTGACCCAAAAGTTATCAAGCCTCCATCAGATAAAAGAGTAATGATCTGATATTCAAAGAACAACTTCAATTTTTCTTCATCTCAGATCCTGTAGTCACAGCCAATGGTCTGCAGTTACAGCTGAGTTGTTCTCTCTAGGCTTTTGGCTGCATCTTTTAGTTTTCCAACTAAATCCTAAAATAAGGAGTAACAACTTTAGACAAAATTTTGAACTCTGTTAAGCCACTTGGATATATGAGAATTGCAATGAAACTCTATTGTTCTGCAAATGCAAAAAACTCAGCATCTAGTAAAAGAAAAATGTACCTTTTGGTCTATAGTTCCACTCTGGACATTTATATCTTTCAGGCTGTAATGCTATGCACATTTAATTGGGAGTAAGTCTCACTGAATTAAGTGAAATGTCCTTTTAAGTAAGACAAGCATTGGACACTATGCTGTAAGAATCAAACATCCTCATCTTTCAGTGCATGCTGAATAACATGCTGAATGTTCTGCTAGTAACACTGATGGAATTTAAAAGATATTAAGTTAGCCAAAAGCCAATACAACTTTTGACATTTCTCTTACTAGTTAATGGAAAATAAACAATTCAATTGACCCAACACACTTCTTAGTTTACAATCCTGAAATATCTATTGGAAAGTATTTTCTCTGAAATGGATGGAATTTTCAGCTGAAAGTGGTATGAGGAAATGGCATATAATTCTGAACAATTTAAATATAAAATTGTACTTTCTATCTGCTCTTTCTCTTTCACACTTTTCCCTTCACACTGCTCTTCCCCTTCACACTTTCTCAAACTTAATTTTGCAGCTTAGTTATTTGCACACTTTATATATATATGCAAATAACTTTATATATGCACTTTATATATATATATACATATTACAAGCTGTGGACAATATAAATAATATATATATATATATTTTACAAGCTGTAGACAATGTAGACAATGTAAACTCCCCAAAGTAGTACAAACAGTTTCATTAGCAATCCTTCAGTAATTTAAGAAAACTTCTATGCCATTTATATATACTTATAAATTTATATATAAGTATACTTATACTACTGTAAAAATGAATTTTGTTTCAAATGTTCCTTTTGGAAGCAGGAGACTCCCCCCCTCCCCAAAGGAGGAAAATCAGATATTAAATTTCATATTGGTAAGCTGCCCACTATGATTTTTACAGTCAAAGAAGAATCTGTGAGGTATCTGGACATTTTTCCCATCTTGCATCGCTTTAATGTAAAATTATATTTAAAAAGGCAGACATAGGTTTACCACTTGTACATTTCCTTGGTACTTTTTTTTTTGCAAATTTGACTTTTAGTAAATTCTTGGTAGATAATTTTATTCTGATGACACAGAAGACTGACACATACAAGGATGAAATGTAGAAATACCTGTAGCTGCTCCATAGAACAACTAAAATTAATATCCGGGTGAGATCTTGAGTCATTGTTCTAAAGGAACAAAACCCCAAAGGTTAGATGTTCAATTTATGGCAAAACTTAATGCAACCTTTAATAATGATGGAGAACAACAACAATGAAAACAGTACCTCTACATTTAAGGTCACCAGATAGGCAGGCTGATAATTTTTATGAAGTTGATTGGTCTAAAGTGATAAGCAGGGGGGAAAAAAATCAGAACTTAGCAAAAAAAAAAGCAAGTAGAATCAAGCAATGCCAACATGTCCCAAGTTACCTTGATCTGATATTCCAGACGCCAGCAAACATCCGTTATATGCAATGGACATCTGCCTATACTAAAGAACACAATAGGTTATGCTTTGCTACATAGCACAACTGTTGCACGCATCTTTCAGACTCTGAATAAAGATTGCTGGCCCATAGATCAATATACTATATTTCAAATCCATGTTAAGGGCAAGGCACTGATGACTTCAATTCATGGAAGTGCAGATGTTTTCTTTCTTGTAGCCAATCAGTAGTCTCTCATATTATTACTTTTTAAAAAGCACTGGAAATCATGAATAACAAAAAGTCTTCCCTTAACATACCTTCCCAATAGGATTTCCAAGGCATCTTTATTTTTCTGCAAAAAGTGGGGGAAGAAAAAAAACAACGAGTTGACCTAATGTATAGATTTAACAGAATGTGAACAGGGGAATCAAAGAGGATAAAATGGGCTTGAAAACCTGGTATTCCGAACAGAACTGTTCAATCCTTTCCCTGTCAAACTTACAATCTTCTAGGAAGGTGCTAAAAGGAAAAAAAATCAAAAAGCTGCATTAGACATGATGCCAAACAGTTGGGGGGGGGGGAAATGGCAAGGCCTGGAAAAGAGAATACCTTATGACCGATTTGTCAGCCTTTTGCTTCCCAGCTTCCACTATACAAGTTGCAGCAGCTGCATGGCAATATTTTAATACTGCTGGGTCAATATGCCCCAAGTCTGGGTGATCTAAAAACAAATGAGTTGATGATCATATACTAAGTAAGGAGGTTCTTTTTATTTTTCCTCCAATACATGCTTCCAGAAACTTTCCCTCTGTGATGCAAGAACACCAAGCAGAGTACAATTATAGGAACCAAGCAAATAGAAAATATATTACATTAGCAAGAGTTGACTTTTCCAATCCTAAAGTTGACTTCAGGGTTTGTTCCTCCAAGGCTGTGACCCTGAACACACTTATTAGGGAAGAAGTTCCACTGAACTCAGTTCGGCTTCCTTCTGAGTAAATATACATCCGAGTGGGCTGTTGCACACCTTTCCCAGAAGGAGTTGCAAGCAATGCGGGTTCCACTACTCAGAACTTGACCTCCACTGCTTCCAGTATCGAGCAACCTGGACCAATTCCATTCAACATCAGAATTTGGCAGCATAAATCAATGGATCTCCTGTTTTTTTTCCTCCCCAAACGATGTCCTGATTTCCCCCTCTTCTTCCCATTCCTTTTCATAATCAATCAATTCCTGGAACCGACTGGCAGGCTGGCAAAGCATCGAAACCAAAACGAAACCAAAAATCAGACTGCCATGTAAAAATGGCAAGAATGGTCGAGGCTCTGAGAAATGAGAAGAGAGCTACTTTGCATCACTTTTTCTCTGAGGGATCTCGCCCCCCCCCTCTTCAGGAGTGGAGGGGACTTTGCCAAAGGAGTGTGGTGCAACGTGGAGGCCTCTTTAAAAACATAGCAATCAAGCTGGTTTTCCTCACTCTCCTCTTGCCAACTCCTTCAGAGCTAAGCTAAGAAACCTCCTAGGTTGCAATCCTATTCACGCTTTCTGGGAGTAAACCCCATTGACTATCGTGGAACTTGCTTCTGAGTAAACATGTACAGGATTGGGCTCTCAGACTGCAATCCTATCCACACTTTCAGAGAGTAAGTCCTATTGACATAATGGGACTTGCTTCTGAGTAGACATGCTTAGGATTGGGGTCTCAGGCTACAATCCTATGCACACTTTCCTGGGAGTAAGCCCCACTGACTACAATGGGACTTGCTTTTGAGTAGACATGCCTAGGATTGGGCTCCCAGGCGGGTGGGGGGGGAGGGGAAGAAGAGCGTCAGAACATTTCGCGAGGCCCATCTGAGTAGACACAGAACGACTGCAGCTCCACCAGCCCTGCTCGTCCCTTTCCCCAGCGAGCTGCTGCCGGCTACGTTGCGGGGAAAGGCGAGCGCGGCAGCAGCTTCCTCCACCCAGCTCTTCCTCCATCGCTAGAAGCGACCCGGCCCCGGCCCCAAGCGAGAGATCGCTCTTGCTGGCGTTGCAACCAAACCCCCATCTATATCCCCCCCCCCAAATCTATATTTCCCATGGAAGGACCCGGGGATCGGAAGCCTCCACCCAGGGGAAGAAGGAACAAGATTTGCAGAGCTGAAATGAAAGCAGCAGCTGGAGCAGCCACCCTCCCCCCCCCCAACCACGCATCCTGCCTTGCTCACTGCAAGCCTGGGACAAGCCACTCCACCGATGCAAACGTGGGACAAGCCTGCCCTGCGCTGGATCCACTCCACCGATGCAAGCTTCCAAGCCTGCCCTTGGCTCAGCCTCCCCCACCCCCCCGATCCTGGGGATGGTCAGGAAGGAACAACTCTCCAGGGCAAGGAGGGAGTGAGAGCTCAATCCTCAGCTTTTCTACTCAGGAGTAAATCCCACTGGATTGCCTTGGAGCTGACTCCCAGGAAAGGGTGCATGGGCTTACATAGAGAGAATGAGAGTTCAATCCTCTGCCTGTCTACTCAGGAGTAAGCCCCACTGGCTTGCCCTGGGGCTGACTCCCAGGAAAGGGTGCATGGGATTGCAGGGAGGAAATGAGAGCCCGTCTACTCAGGAGTAAGGCCCGCTGGCTTGCCCTGACGCTGACTCCCAGGAAAGGGTTGCAAGGAGGAAATGAGAGCCTGTCTACTCAGGAGTAAGGCCCGCTGGCTTGCCCTGGGGCTGACTCCGAGGAAAGGGTGCACAGACAGCATTGCAGCCTGAACCCTATGGAAGGGGAACCACAACAACAACACAACGACGGCCCTGGGCTTCTCGGAAGCGGCTGCAGGCTCTGCAATGGCTCTCGGGCCCGACGCAAGCCAGGAAATGACAACGGCGAGCAATGGAGGAGCGGAGCGGGGAGAGGGAGAGGCGGGGGTGGCGGCTGCCTGCAGGGCGAGGGGGCTACAGTATTTCCTGCCTTCCAGGGAGGCGACTGCGGCAGCTCGGAGGGGAAACAGGCAGGCGGCTTCAGCAACAATGTCGCAAGGCGGGGAGAGGGCGGCGGCAGCAGCACTTACCCAGCGCGGCCTGATCGCCGCCCAGCAGGCTCTGGAAGGCCGCCTGCACCGCGGCCGCGTAGGCTCTGGGGGAGAAGCAGCCCCGATCAGCCAGGAGCTGCAAGCCGCTCAGCACTGCCTCCGACAGCTCCATAGTGCAGCGCCTGACCTTCGACACGCCGCCCACGTGACGCCGCGCTCAGCTGACCCTGCAGAGGCTGCGGCGGAGCTCCGGGGCTGCTCGCTGCCGCCCAGGGCTGGGGAAGGGAGCCCTGCTGCCGCCGCTGGGGCTGCTCCCACCTCCCTGGTTGCTCTGGCAGCTGCAAAGACCACCGCCGCCACCCCTTTCCTTCCTGCTCCGGGCTCTGAATCCTTCGCTCCTGGTGCAAGAGCTTTGCATTTCTTGCACAGCACAGGGGTTTCAGAACAAGAGTGAAAAGGAATAAATGCAGTGATACGAACATTAATAATAATCACAGGGGCCCCAGAAATTACCATCAATCAACTGCATAAAGCAGCTTACATTTTGCAGCGGTATCTATACGATAACAACTAGGCACCCTGGGTCCTTGGGAAGGACTCCATGTCTGGATAAAACAAACCAGTCAATCACACTTACCTGTCTGTGCAAAAATATAATAATAATAATATAAAGAAGAAATACAACTATTTCTTTTAATAATAAATAAAGCTAACCATATAACCT
Source organism: Tiliqua scincoides (assembly GCF_035046505.1). NCBI lineage: Eukaryota > Metazoa > Chordata > Lepidosauria > Squamata > Scincidae > Tiliqua > Tiliqua scincoides. The sequence goes on from NC_089825.1 coordinate 20,768,766, forward strand.
CCTTGATTACATTTTGTGAACACATGAGACACACACACACACCCCTTTTTCAGTGTTTTGGAATCCAAATGCCATCTTTGATTTATTTCATGGGGACCTTCTTTGGCTGGGCTTTGAACGTTCAGTGAGTTCCCAGGCACCTCCTATGTCTGTCTGTCTGTCTGTCTGTCTGTCTCCTTGTTATATTTTATAGACAAGGTATACAAAACAGCCAACTCTAGCTAGGAATTCTGCTGCCATTTCCCTTAAACTGTGAGCAAATGGATTCAGATACGAGGCCTCCATCTGTGTTTTTAAATATCTGAAAGCAGCAGAGAAATTGTAAGGTGGTTAGATAGTCCTGTTTATTTTCCCTTCTACAGCCTGGCTTGAAAGCAGTCCTGTTTGTTTCTTTCAAAATAGCTGTCATTGCTTTCTCTTTTGCTTATGCTGGGGCATTTTCACAGTCTGCAGGAAAAGCGTTTCATGATCACCTTCCAAAATGCTCCTCTGAAGATGTACATATTAATAGTGGAAGTGCCACTGATATTATTTGATAGTATATTCCAGGATTTCTGCAGAGCACATTTTTAAGGATGGAGAACAATGTGCCTCTATTTGTAGGTCTGGAAAAATTGCTTGAGCTGGGCCACAGGAGGTTATGAACCAAAAACATTTTCTTACATGTATCTCCTCTCCCCCTCCCCTTTCTACTGAAGGAGTCTTGCTCTACAAGTGATCTCATTTTGCCCATAGGCTCATATTATTCTCCCAAGCTCATTCTGGGTGATCTTTTAGCAACCAGTTTTAAAATGTGCTTGTGTATTTATGTCTATAACAGAAATAGAAATTCCTTGTGATGTTAAATTCAGAGTCTCAAGGTTCATGTTTAAGTCAAGGTTGAATAATAGCTACAATTAATGCAGATTATGAGGAAACACAGCCCCTAACTAAATTTTTATGGCTGACTGATTTGGGATAGTTTCATCATATAATTCTGGAAACATCCACCAAGGTTGATAGGTGAATTAAGATGTTACAGTATATCAGGGAAAGAAGTTGTGATCTAGTTTCACAGTGGAAATATTAATTCTGTCTCTTGTTGGAAGCTTCAGTCAGTGGGCAACTGGCTGTTAACCTTCAGTGTAGTCATCTGAGGATTTTATTTCATGCTTATGCTCCAATAAATGTATTGATCTTCAAGGTGCCACAAGATTCTTTGTTGTGCTTGCTGTACAGGCTAACATGATAACCCCTAAGGAAGTTGAGCCAGGCTGATACTCTGACTTTCAAAACCTGGATTTTGTGAGTGATTTCTTGTGGATTACTCAGTCGGCTACATTAGAGCTTTATGAAGGTAACTGACTTACAGCCCAATCCTATGCATTTCTACTCAGAAGTAAGTGCACTGTGTTCAATGGGGCCTAAGGCTGCAATCCTATCCACACTTACCTGGGAGGAAGATGCATTGACTGTGACTTACCTTCTGAGGAGACATGCATAGGATTGGGATCTTAGGCTTAGGAGTCTTAGGACTGGGATCTTAGGCAGCAATCCTATACACTTTCCTGAAAATAAGTCCCATGAAATTCAGTTAGACTTACTTCTGGGTAGACCTGTATAGCTTCATGAACAGTTTATTGAGGAATATTGGTGAAACAACCTATTAGAGAAAGCTGTTTGGAAAATGAAAGCAAAAATAAGTCAGCTTTGTCTATTGTTCAAAGCCCACATATTGTCTGACTTGCTTTTCTATATATTTATGCTTGCAACTATGTGTGTAAGAGAGGGGCATAAGCATAATATTAACCAAGCTGGTTTGCAAAAAATTCATGGTTACTTAGGAGTAAGTCCCACTGGAATTTCCATATGCATGGAATTTGGCTATCAGGGTGGAGCTGACATTGCATCTGAGGGCCAAATCCTACTCATCTTTCTAGCACTGATGTAGGCGTACCAAAGGGGGTGTGTGTTACATCCTGCAGAGGGGAGACAGTCACCAAGACCTCTTCATGGTAAGGAAATTTTTGTTCCCTGACTTCACGGAAGCATTGCGGCTTCACCAGCACTGGAAAGTTGGATAGGATTGGGCCCTAAGTCAGTGGCAATCTACCAACTGGTCAATACAGTGCCACTGGTATGGTTCCCATGGTGCAACAGGGTTTTTAAAAGTCTAGTATTATGCACATAGTGCTGCATAAATAATAATTAATAGTAGTACGTGCAATTTGTACTGATACTGCCTTACACTGGCCAATGAATAATCTGTCCATACAACCTTGATTACACTCATGCTTATTTGTGGTTTTAAAAATATAAATGCAACACCAACAAATCACTGCTACTTTCAGCAGGTTGCTGGAGCAAAAGTGACCTGTAGGTGTACATCTCTTGAACATCTCCATAGAGAATCATGATTGATGGAATCCTAATGCAGACCTCAATATAATCTTTAGTGGAAATAGGCCTACCTGTCTTTACTTTAAAGATTTTACAGTCTCCCTGAGAAGTTTATTCCTTTGTTGAAAACTCCTGTAGTTAGGATGTTGTACATTATTTGATTGCTATTTATTTTCAGTTCCTTGTTGTAACTATTTACCTGCATCTTAAGAAATGACACTGTATATATCCAATGGTTAAGCAAGTTCAAGGCTCTTTCATGTTTTAATGGGCTGTCCCCACAGAAGGAAAACTGCAAACACAGTGTGGAACATTGCATGGAAATCCCCTCCACAACCTATGCAATGTTAGTTTCATTTAGAACTTGAGTCAAGATGTAGCATTCTATCACTCTTTCAGTCAACCCTGCAATAAGAATGAAAATGTAATTATGTAGAAAATTTAACTATGAAGATATACGTAATTTTTTTTTTTATTCAACCAACAACTCCTTTCTGTTTCTATTCACATGTTGCAATTTGAGTAGTTTTATGAGTGTACTGTGTTGTGCAGCAAATTATTGAAAGAGGCTATGGAACAGTATAAGGTGTGTGTGCTTGTGTGTGTTTCATTGTTCACTGTTTCATTTTTTGGTTCATTGTATATCCCTCTTCTCTCTTCAGTCTAGTTTACCTGTTCAGGTTTTCTTAGGAGGTCTCATATTATTGTCCAAAAACCGTGCTGAAGATAAAATATCTGTGCTGACGTATCTATGCAAAATATGCTGAAGTCAAAATATATTCCAATTAATCCTGCTCATTATAAAACCAGTCACCCCTTTAAAAAAAAGGATGACTATTCTTATATAAATTATTATATAAGTTATAAATTATAACTTATATAATTATAAGTTATAATTATATATATTTATAATTTATATATTATATAATTTATATATATTATATAATTTATAATTTATATAATTATGAATTATAACTTATAAATTATTCTTAATAATTGAAAATGGGCTTTCAATTGACACGCTTTCCCCCTCTACACTAGATATTGGAAGTATGTGAATAATTGACTGTTAGAAGAGTTGCAAACTTTAGTTGATTAGTCAATGGTATGAAGACTTAAGGGGACAATTGAGGTTTTTTTCATGTTGTTTTGATTCTAGTGTATTCCTTTGAATAGAGAATAAAGAAGTCTTGTAAATGATCCTTCATTGAAACAGTGAGTGGTAGTTTTTCATTTGTTACTAAAAGCACTTACACTGAGTTTTTGGTAACACATATCATTTTCATTTGACCCATCTATTTATTAACTGGTTAAAAGAAAGCTGGTTAATCAGCTAAACATTATTAAACTTGCTTCAAGAATTAGAAAATTTTAATTCTTCTTTTATTATAGGGAGGGAAACCCACCTTACCTTACCTTGCATTTTCTCTTTGTTTCTGCATGAGTTCTGAAATGAATAGTTAATGAGATTTCTCCAACTCACTTGCAGACTTTTGGAAGAATGAACCACCACTGACTTTTATTCATGCCAGTTATCTAAGGAGTCTTTGATCTGCCTTTTGATTTTCTTTGTAGTGAAGAATTAATATAAATTTAAAATACTTTAACTTTCGAATACCTTAGAAATGACAGGCATCATATATATGGATTGAGATCCAAAGAGTTGTTTTGGCTCCTACCAGGGCCTTATTGCTAGTCTATGATTTCCATGATTGCTTTGGAAATTCCCATTGCTTTCAAAAGCAGCTTCACCAAGTGGTATGGAGAGGAGTCCCCTGTTGGAGGCAAGTCCTCTTGGGCTGTGGAACAAGCTCCATGCTTCTTTGGATCCTGGCCTTACAGCGCAATCCTGTGTGTGTCTACTCAAAAGTAAGTCCAACTGAGTTCAGTGGGACTTGATACTAAGTAAATGTATATAGGAATGAGACCTTAGTCATTGACATGAGACATCCAAATGTCTGCACTGTGACTTGAGCTCTTGTTATACAGAAGTAAAATCAGAACCCGTACTTACTCCAAAGAAGCTTCACAGTCTTCAGTGGCAGTACTAAAGAATTAATGATTCTGGGTGAGAATCTCACCTTTCAAATTGTAAAATGCATTAATGACTGAAACATCATTCTACAAAGTGTCTACAAACCACTGATGTTGTTGACAAAGAGTGGCAGATATCAATCAACATGTGTGTTGGGATGGGTCCACATTTCTTCAATTGCTTCCCTTGGTTGTTTGAGTGTGGCAGGCTTTCTGCAATGAAGTATGTATCACTCAGAGTTCATCAGAATGTTTATACATTTTTTGGAGACACCCTGTATGTTAACTTAAAACTTCTTCTTGCAGGCAACAAAGGGTTCTTGGTTTGGAAAGGGTTATCTTACTAAGAGACAAGAGTTCTAACTTGTACCATGAATTTCTTTAAGTTTAAGTGAGGAAGTAAAAATACGAGCTGTGGGTATTTCCCATGCACAAGAAATGAAGAGTTGTGGTGTGGTGACTACTGTGTATTAGTCAGTGAAAACACCAGATCACTACTCAGCCATGATCTCAAGAGGTGACCTTGAGGAAGGCATCATCTTTTAGTCTTGTTTACCACACAGAGCTGCCTTGACGGTAACTTGCTGCTCTGTAATGCTGAGCTCCTTCATGCAAGTATCAAGTCCCACCAAACTCAGTTGGACTTATTTTTGAGTAGACACACACAGGATTGCACTGTAAGGCCAGGATCCAAAGAAGCATGTAGCTTGTTCCACAGCCCAAGAGGACTTGCCTCCAACAGGAGGCTCCTCGCCATACCACTTGGGGAAGCTGCTCTTAAAACCAATGGGAATTTTCAAAGCAGTCATGGGAATCATAGACTAGCAATAAGGCCCTGGTAGGAGCCAAAACAACTCTTTGGATCTCAATCCATATTTATGATGCCTGCCTCACACCAATGATGAATTCAGTGATACTGTTGGTATTGAAATTATATTTTGTATCAAAACTCACTTTTCTTTTACAAGGAATGAAAAGAAAGGCTTTAGAAAAAGCATACTAATTGAATATCATGGTGGCAAGAATAAAGTACTGTCCTGGACATCTGTGTATTGTAGAGGTCATATGATAACCATCAATAATAGTTCTATTCAGAATCTGTTGCCATGAAAATTGGCAAGACGGCATTATCTGAATGCCGATTTTATCACTGCGTCATCTTAAACTTAGCATGACCAAAGTTAACAGTGTATGTGAATGTGAGTGCCCTAAGTATTCCGTACAGAGGCCTTTCCTGTATTCATGCATTTATCTTGCCAAGAAATAGCTCCACTGGGTGTTCTCTGCTTTAGGATACAGTTATTGAATGCATATGAAAAATGCCCATCCATGAATGCAAACTGAAATATGAAACTAGACTGTAACTCTTTGTTACTGAGTGACGTTAATTGTTTTAAATACAATCCAGCAGCGGTTTTTCCAGAACGGAGCTTTGCTTCAAGGCACTAGATCATCTTGAAATGTGGTTGCGTTAAAAAAAATTTTACTTTCAGTTTACTCATTCTGTGACGTTTCACAAAAACCATTTCCATTATTTTCTCCTCCCTTGATAATCTTCGGAGGCAAAGCCACACCCAACCAGAACAAGGTATAAACGCACTGGCCTTGCAAAGGTATGCAGATAACTCACATTTATTACTCTAGTGGGGCATATACTCCTGGCAGTAAAGAATGTTTGTTTTTGCATGATTGGACTTTAATTGTGGAAGAGTGGAAATAAGAACACTGCTGAAAAGAGCAGAAAAGGAAAGAAAGACGTTTCTGTGCAAATATCAGTCACTGCAATCATTTTACAGAACATGGGGGGGGGGAAATAAAGAATAATGCCCAGAAGGCACAATCTGCTAGAAAGTTCACCTCTACAAATTGTATTTTTATACAAATTCTCATTTCAGAAGAGCTCATGCAAGGGAACATTCTGTTGAACTGAGCCCTGTTTTTTTTCCCCCCAGTTCATTACTTGGCCTTAATGCTGTTTGATAGAGCATAATTATGTTCATTACCCTTCTAAAGGTATTATTTCTACATGTTAAAATAGATGCTTTGGTTTCAGCAACCCATAACAATGCTGGAATTCCCCTCCACCATCACCATGTTGGAGACTTCATTCATGAGCAAGAAACAGTGCAAACCACATGGATGCTAATATTCAAAAGGGTATGGGCTAATTTGCTCAATTCAAACTCCACATGGCATGTGTTTAATAATTGGCCTTTTATACCAGACTAAATTACAAACTGCATTTGGTTAGTAGTCCTAGATTTACATGGTGAATGACTTCTTTGACCATATGAAAAACAGATCCAAACCTGCAGACAAGAGCTATGTGAGACTACCCAAGGAACCATTGGCATGTAATATACAGGCAATAGAGCTGTCTAAATATCTTCTCCAGTACGTCTTCAAATTATTCATATTTTTTCCTGTATGAATTAAGTTGAACAATAATGAAGCAGCAGTCTTGATACAAATCTATTAATTTGTTAGAGAGGAAAACACTAAAGTACAGTATTTTAAAGTCTAAAAAGCATTTAGTTTTGAAAAGATTGGTGCTTGTACACAAGGAAGCTTGTACATTGCAAGTGGAATCAAGTTAAAGTATTGCCAGGATGCTTAAAATGGTTCATTTATGAATGAACAGCACCTGATCCTGAGACTTGGGGCTTCTGTAGCTGTTTAGTTGTAGTTGTTGTGTAGATATGCTGTGAGCATCTTTGAGGTGTAGCTCCAAAGAACTGAGAAGAGTTTCTTCCTTTCTTTTGGCAATATTAATAATATTTTTTTATTAATTTAATACTTTTTATTATTAATATTAATATTAATAATCCCTTTTCACTATTAATATTATTGTCCGGCAAAAAAAATTGGAGCCTTATTTACATAAGCAGGAAAGAAAAATAAAGAGTAGTTGAGGAAAATTGTCAAAACAGAACAATCTTGTTTTTGCTTTTCATCAACCAGGTTCACAGTTTTAAAGGCTTGCGTAGGATCTTTGCCTTGAATAGTAAACTGGATTACATTATATAACACCTATTTTCAGAAATAATTAATATTACACAGGGGTACAATATCCTATATAGTTCAGTTCTTTTACAAGCATCTCTGCTAACTATGCACTGATGTGCACAGGCCAAGGTTGAGGCATTGCAAGGACCTTGCTGCATTTCCTGAAGTGTAGATCACTCATTCTGTGCCTTGATAAGAAGCTAACTAGAAGTGGAGTTAAGGAAAACATGTTTCTGTTTGTTATATAAACACAAGGTATTTTACCAGCTTGGACTCATGTTAAATCACATTTTAGTACCTTGACAAACACTCAAGCATGTTGCTTTGTTTCCTTTGAGGTTTGTCTGTTTTTTCTCTTATGGGTACTTAATGTTATCTTCTCAAATGTTGTCCTTTTTTCCCTGCCTGGTCTTATGTGTACATGCCTCCTATTTATGGGACAAACCGTATGGCTCTTCATCATGACCCATCAGAGGACAGAATAACTTTGCATACCCTTCCAAGGGGGACGGTACAATCTGGGAGTGAGGAATTACAGCTGTGTAACACAACATTATCTTAAAACAATAGCAACTTTAAACATGCTTCCCTATAAAACTAAATCTTAAATGAAGACCATCTTAAACATCAATATTTTGAACCTGAACTGAGAATCGCTTCTAGATGTAGAAAGTATTTTTGATGGGTGTCTGGATTATTTCAGGGTTGTATTCTGAATGCAAATAAAACTGGTCAGATGACTGTGTTGTGCTGGTTATTATTTGTTGCACTGTATTATTTGGTGCATTGTGACATTTGTAGGAATGCCTATTTAAATTGTACTGATGAATACAGACATCATATGCAATTTAAATGCATTACAAGTCTGGTTTATCTGTTTGTTTACAGCAAACTTAAGACGTGTATAAAGTGTAAACAGTAGGATTCGTTTTGGGTGCTTTTCTCCTGGCAGTTTAAGCCAGGTGCCATTTGCAGGCCTCACTTGATATTCTCTTCATGGACATGTGCCACATATTTTTTCTGTCTTCAATAAATGCTAAATACAAGAAATACTTTAAATAACCAAGAGAGGTGGAGCAAGCATTATTGGGGATGCCACCTAATTAACAATGATTCTATAGATTTGCAGAAATTATATTTAAATTGACATAAAAATTGATTTGTTATTCTGTGAGGTGTACTACTTTACTAGAAAATACAGTCTCAGGACTGTAGATTTGAGTGCAGGGCACTAGTGAGCATTAAAATGTCTTGTTTCTGACTTTTCAGTGAATCTTGGAATGCATTTGTGCTCATTTTCAACTCTCTGTTTGCTGTGGAAGTAACTTTACAGTGTTGATATCCCTTTATGACAGTTAGGCTCAAACACCTTTAAATGTAATCTTATTTTAATAGTTCCCACTAAAACAACTAATAATGTATTTTACATTAACCATATTTAAAACAAATGAGCTGTACACTCTCTTTTCTCACTCCCTGGAATTAATGTTTAAAAAGGATCTTTTTTTAGAATTGACCTGACACTGTTTAAGTCAAACAAAGAAAAAGGTAGAACTTCTATTATTTGGAACAGTCAATTTTGTTGCTTTCTGTCAAAAATGTGTTTAGTATTTTCAAAGTATATCATTCCCCAGGGAAGAGTATAGAAATCAAAGTGTACCAGCTGAATGCAAAGATTAACCAATATGGGCCCTTTCTGTTTTTGTTTCTATTGTCCAAGAATATGGGCCTTCTTCAAAGAAAGAAATGCAGTAGATCCATATTCCAAATTCCTTGACATAGAGGAATACACTGAGGGATCACTAAGGTGAAATATATCATTAGTAAATAAGTAATACATTCTTCATGCCTTTTTATTGCTGTATAGATATTCCCCCGAATTCTCAAATAATTATCTTATAGGAAATTTGATTTCATACAATGAAAGAATGAAATGTATAGTTTACCAGTCTTCGCAGATGAGACATATTTTTCTGAAATATTGAAGCACAGTCAGTAATTTGGAATATTTTATCTAGTTAAATAAAACAAATTACATTTGAAAATTTTAAAACCTTGTCCTTTCTACAGTTGTACAAAAGTAAAAAAGACCGAAAAATTATTGATAGACAATGGATTTTACATTCTAAGCTTGGGAAAAGCTTCTCAAAGCTATTCAATAATAATGATGTTATCGGTAATGCAGTGTTTGATGGTAAACAGAAATATTTCTATACTGCATACAGGTTGTGAAGAAAAAGCTGAAGGCAGGTCATTCTCTAGGCCATTTTTTTGTTTGTGGGTTCTGAGTTTTTGTTTAGTTCTGCTGTTTTTGGGGTCATTAGGAGACTGACATGTAACAGTCTCCTATTTTTCATGCATTCTTCTTTACAATTAAAAGACAGAGAAAAGAATTTCCTATTAGACAGGAGAGGCAGTTCGGCATTCTGTCTAGTTTAAAGATAGTATATGCAAAACTCTTAGTAAATGTAAAGGGAAATTAAACTCCCTTTACTATTACTAAGAGTTTTGCATAGACTATCTTTAAGACATGTTCCTCTTTCTCTCCTTTCATATTCTGTCCCTGTTTAAAAAGAGACGTACATCACCTTTTATAAGGTTTTAATTCCGATTTCCTAACTTTGCTGCCATCTTCTTTGAGCAGTTTTCAGAGTTATTTTTGAATGTGATTTCGAGTTAATGAGACCTGCCCATCTGTATCTAGTTAATAAGCTAAAATGCCTCCTTGTGTTGTGCCACTTAGTTGAATTGATTAATGCTTAAATTGTACAGTACTGTGCAGTATTACTTTTGTGAGTTTTTCCTCTTTGTATGCCCTGTAGGCTTTCCTTGCAAAAACCTAAGAAATGGGTGTGGATTTTTAAGGAGTGTGGATTATTAGGAATGTGATCTTTTATTTAAATAAAGAGGATCTCAAATTGAAGAATTGGATCTGACCACATTTTAAATGGGCCTCATGAAAGACAATATAAGAAAAACAAGGAGGTTTTAATTTAGAGGGCTTCTGCATCTCTCCATTTAAATTGCTTTATAGCTGTACCCTTCCTTCTCTTTGTTTTTTCTCTCTCTCCTAAAGTTTACTATTTTTGTTCTATTTGTGCACAATAGAGATACAGTATTTAGAGAGAGAGATGCAAAGTTAGCGATGTTTTGATTTTTTCCTGTCTGATGGTCCCTCTAATCTCTTGTAAGTCTTTTCTGGCAGGGTGAAAAATAAAATTGGCCGGATGTGTGGGCTGGAGCTTCAGAGGGTCATTACCCTTCTGACTTTCACTTTGATGACACAGTATCAAAACAAAAATACTGCTTCAAGACACATGGTCAATCTTTGCCTTTTGAAATTATTGTTAGCAAAGCATGGTACTGTGTGCTTTTTGCACAGAAATTTAAGGGCCTGATCCTGCAACTAAGAGGTGTTTCCTTATTGATATGGTGGGGAGTAGGACTAGGCCTTTTTGACAGCACTCCCTTTGATACATTGGAGACTGTTAGCCATACTATGTGGGAACTAAACTTCATTGTTAACCTGTAAGAGATGCAGAGGAAGTGAAACCATATTGTTTAGTGGGCCCACTAGTTAAAAATGTTGTGAGCTTTGAAACCCACAGATCTTTCATGGGTGATTGGAACAACAAGAAAAGATTTTGTTATATGTCTGGGCTGAAGCATCTGTTCTCTTCTGAGTTCAAAGGACTTGGCAAAACAGTCATAGTGTTCATAGTGCATTAAGATTTGTTGGGCCTTGTCTAGAAAAATGTTGATGAAGTTTGGGTCTCCTTCAGTCTTTCAGGAAAAAAAGGTAGCAAATAAAAATACAACTTCTCAATGAACCTCTCCAACAATTGCTGACAGAGGATTCATCTGTGCTTAATGAAGTGATATTCACAATACATTTATATTTTTCCATACATGATAAATAGGTGTTTTTTAGTATCAGTATTATTGGTATAGTTTAACTAGAAAACACCGTTTTTAAAGGGCAAACACTGACAGTATTAATTGTTACTTTTCAATGGAGTAAACCTCTCACCAGTTTCCATCATAAATTCAAGATGCAGCACATGCACATAAAATGCATATTATGTGTGTACATGTGTGATAGAAAAATACAATTTCCAATCTATCTGAGGTAATTCTGTTAGCTTAACGCCTTGATACTTATGAAATATTCTCTCCAGTATTGTGGTGGAACCTGTCACATTCCAGCCACTTCCCAGCAAGACAACCAGTCTGCTAAAAGGCCACAACCTGTTATCAATAGTTGGCAAGTGAAAATGATAGCAGCATGTGTCAACTGACAAGCAAAATGGCAGCTGCTGTTTATTTACTAATGGTTAATTTTAAATATTATGTTTTAGGTGAAATGCAATGTGTGCATGTTTCAGCTATCATTATTACTGGGGAAAGAGATCCAGAATTATTAAAAGAATATTAACAAGGGATAGTTATAATTTTGTATGGAAATCAAATTACAAATATACATAAGACAATGTACCAAAAAAAAAAAGCAATTGGTAACTTGACTGCTATTATATATTCAGGTTGCTGGAGAGAGATTGCAGAGTAACATATTAAAATGTGATTGTCGTTTATTAACAAAAATGCATTATGATTTTGTGGGTTAAGTGACAGAACACAGCACAACAGGGTACCAAGGAAGACAGATTTGCAAAATTAAAAATTCCCACATTCTGGACTTGGAATTCTCAGACTTTTTTTACAGAAGTCTGAGCACAGAAGGAAAAAAATTGGAAAAGTCACTACTAAATATGGAGGCCTGTTTTTATAACAGTTCTTTTTCTAAAGTCTAATTGTTTTCAGTTTAAGTCATCTAAGGAACTGTTCATTGTACTGTGTTTAAAAAAAAAGCTGTTCAAAATGATATATATTTAGCAATGTATTTCTCTTTGTAATTTTATTTCACTCATGCAGTCCTCTCTTTTTCAACATGCTGTTATGAAAAAGGTGACATATAAGCAGTTTTTATGTGTGCTTCTGCAGTATCTGAATATTTTGCTTTGTTTCACCAGTCAGTTTTTGTATATTGTTGAACTCACTGCATCAGTTTTAACACAATTATTATGTCATCAGATTTTTAAAATCTGTGGATCTTGTTTCAAGTCAGTGTTGAAGCAACACAATAACATTAGGTCTGTACACCATCAAAAATTAATCTTACCCTGAGCAAATCTTACCCAGGAACAGATTTTATTATAGTGAAGTTTTCAATTTTTTCTTCTTTTTAGCTCAGTATACAAAAAAATAAGCAAGTTAGAATGTTTGAATTATGAGAGCTACACCAGCATAATACAATGTGAAATTATAAAGTATTCCCCAGATTAATGATCTAAGGCATTAAAATATTTCTATAAAGTCCAGGACATAGAGTAGGTCTATTGGAAAAACGCATCTAAATGTTCAAACAAAGTTTTCCATGATTCTATCCAAATAATGTCCTTGGGAAATTCAAAAGCTATATGCAGGGACTAATGGATTTGTCTTCAGATTTTGAGGCAAAGATGGATATTTTTGTGTCCAGGGTATTCTACAATAAGAAATTGAGATTAAGCCTCCCAGTTGAAATTGCTAATTAGAAACTAATCCCAAATTGCTGGTTAGAAACATATCCTTCAGTTGCAAGGTTTATTGTAGCTACCAATAAGATCAGAAGCAATACTGATAATGTTGATCGTGTAAATTAATGTTTCATTATATTCTTTTTTGCTTTATATATTTTGCATACTATCTTTGCTTATTGTTGTAGAGGGTCTTTTGCTTTCCACTGATTAAACCTGTGATCTTTTAAAGATACTTTAATCAGAACTGTTTTTATAACACTTTATTATAACTAATAATTATAAATAATATCTACATCTCTCTGGGTGCATACAAAATATTTTAAATTTGAATAACAATAAATTGTCTGTGTTCTTAAGCCAGTGGACTTTTATCTTTATTCAAGAAATTTATACGATATCATCTATGTTAAAATATGGGTGAAATCCAAGGCAGAGCACAGCTAGTTACCTATTTGTAAGGAGACTTTGGGCTTATTCTTCAGCCCCCTGACCCAAACCACTTTTGAAATTAAGAAGATTTTAAAAAGCAGTTTCTTATATGGCATAAGGGATCTCGTTCAAAGCTGAAACAAAACAAAACTCCATGGGGCACACCTAAGCTCAGTCGAAAGCAGTGCTTTGGATTCAGGCCTGTAACATTTACTCTAATCAGTTTAGGGTTAAAAGCCAGGCAATTAATCGTGTACTAACCCAATCTGAAATGCATTACTCTTAGTTCAGGGAACTCCCATTGAGTTTAATGGAGTTTACCTTCACATAATGATTTTAGGAGTGAAGTGTAAAAATCATTAACAGTTTGACAGCCCTAATTCAGACTAGGATTTGCATACTGGATCAGAGAGTAACTTTAGAATGTTGAAACAAACCATCTCAGAATGTCATTTGAAGTTGACGAACCTGTTCACAGTGTCATGTATGATATGATATACGTGAAGGCACAAACGCCACATATACTATGGATGAATTATTGCTGTTGTTTCCCCCCCCCCCCGCAAAAAAATGCCCACTGGGTTTCAAGCAGAGCATTCAGAATGTAAAAAAAAAAAATTCACAAAATTTGTCATCATAATCACTCTACAATATTATAAAGCATATCAAAGCAGCTTATTAAAAGAAAGTCCTATGCAAAATAAACACAGTGGCTCTGATTCAGCTAAATTTAGCCTTGACTAAGCTTCCCTAAGCAATGGAACCAAAGCAATGGAACCAAAGTTGGTGTTTACTAACTTGGTCCATTTGTTTCAATGGGATATAAGTTATGACCAACATTAAGTGGATTGGGGCCAAGTTTAAAGACGAGTGATGCTTCAAGAAACTTGTTCAAACATAAGGTATACACATTATTTTCCTTAACTGGAAACAGTGCTGCCAAGGTGAATTCCTTCCCTGTGCCAAAGTTGACATTGTTAACCTTTAACAGTAAAGGTAACTCTGGAGGCAAAATTCATCTACGCAGGCACACACACTGAACTGAGGGAACACCCAAAGCACCTCTATTGCAAAATAAGAATGCCACCATCTCATAAATAGCTTGGGATCCTTGAGTTGCGTCCAATGGCCTGGATATGTTCCATGGGATTTTTCTTTGAACAATAAATCCCTATGATATATGTATTGCGAACTGCTTCTGAAGGGAGCATTGGCTTCAGAAGTGTCTTGCATGTGGTGCTGTGCAGTTTGAGAAATGCAAGCCTCAAACTCTCTTAGGTTGCAGAACCAACTATATCGGGATCCCCACTAAAGCAAATGCAAGACCTTTCACACACCTTGGTAGCAGGGTCACACTAGAAATTCTTTTTTCCCAAAAGGTGGCAACTATAAAGGAAAAACACTTATAGTGTTATCTTAGGCATGTTTACTCTGGAGAATTTGCAAGGAGGGGGAAGAGCCACTCGGACTCCCAATGAAGCCTACATGTTCTTTTAAAATCCATAATGCAACTGTGAGCAAAGCCCTCACTAGACAATCATTTTTTTGCTTCAATTGGAAGATTTACTCCAGCATTCAATAATTATTCTTTTACATACTGGTGTTCCTATCTAGACTTGCATGGTCATTAAATAGCATAAACAAACATGTAATTGCAATTGATAAGCTTATATAGTTTACTATTTGATGACTCACAAAAGAAAACCATCTTTTTTTGTCTGTCAATAGCATATGACTTCACGCATCGCAAGGGGAAAGTCTTGTTGGGAGTGCTGCTCCTGATATAATGCAGAGCTCAGATTTTATTTATTTTGCATTTTGGACATATGTTGAGTATCTCTGTACATGAGAAAGACAATTTAATATTAATTGCCTTGGAAGAGAAGATAGAATTAAATGTATCTGTGTCACGTCTCTCTAATTTTGCTAGCCAAAGCTATGAGTTTTTGACAGTACAAAAATGAAAAAATAAATTACTTGCAACAGTAAAAGACTGGTAATGTTAAGCTAGGACAATATTACGGTTGTTAAAACTAACTGTTATTCAGTTCAAGGAGATGGAAGCATATGGTGCTTCTTTCACAATCAGAGTTTAGGTTGTTCGCCCAGTATAATTGAACTGAAACGAATGTTTGGGTGAAAACAGCATTTCCTGTGTGATTGATTGATTTGGTGTGCATATAAATTTCTTGCTCTGTTGTATTTAATTGCATAGACTGGTTTACTTTTATAAATTAAACCAAATAATGAAGGCTATGTACTTATCTTTTCATAGTATGCTTCAGTGTAGGAGTGAGTAATTCTTCTAGGTTGGACCAGTGCTCCTGTGTGTGTGAATCTTTGAGAACATCCTTTAGAGATCAGTCTTTCCCCACTTGGGTAACTTCCTGAAGAAAATTATGTGCAAGAGAAGTAGGACTACGAGCTTTAATCTACAGATTGATCAATTAAAATTCTAATTGATTAATGGATGGCACTAAGACTGAAGGCACACTTTTGTTTTTTGAAGTGATTGTATCTCTGGCATGTTTTTGTCAAAAGGAATTAACTAGAGATGACATTTCCTCTACCAGTGAGTGGGAGCTCTTATTAATTTGGAAGGTCTTGCATTTTTCCAGTGACCGCAAAAAAAAAAAAAGCTTACTTTCAAATTTTGGTAAATTCAAAAATATTTAAACATAATGGAATACTTAGTGAATAGGTTTTAGTTCATTAGATAAAATAGATTGTAATTAGTTACAATCTTCAGTTATTGACAGAAGAATATATTTTCATCAGTGTGAGGGGCTAATGTCATGTGATGCACTGGCAAATCTGTGTCATCTCCCAAATATATATTTTTTTCTCGGCTTGTAACTTATTGCACTGTATGTTTCTCCCCCTAGTGAGGCTTCCGGACTAGTAGCATAGTAGGCCGGCCCTGCCAGAAAAAAAAAAAGCTGTTGTATTTAGAAGGAGGCAGTTGGGAAAGGGTTCATGAACCGGGAAAGAATGCAGAACCCGTACTCACCCACCCTTTCTCTGCTTTATATTGCCCCAACGAATCACACCTCACTTTGCTCACAGTTTGTATTCTAACACACTGATTGCGCCCCCGTTGCATGTAGGTAGCTGGTTAAGAAGATGAAAATGCAGGGTGTCATCATTCATGTGCTGTAGGTGCAGGCAATTTGTAATTAGGAATGGCTGGTTTTCTACAGATGGTAATAAATGAGCAGCAGCAGCCTTCTCTTGTCTCTAAATGTGTCCAGATCATTTTCTCCCTCATCATCATAGGTGATCTTTGTTGCTGTAGCTGCTTAATTGATAGATTGTGCCTCCATGACAGAGTGACATTGTTTTATACATAACTTTAAAGGAGATTTATTTCTGTCTTGGTTTTTGTATGCTTTGAATGAATCGGAGAATGAATTTTGTGGAAAATATAGTTTTCCCCTGAAAACTTATTGTGTTTTTTTATAGATTCTGTCCCAGAGAAAGGGCTTTCTGTTAATAATGTTCAGGCTTCAGATAGCTTGAACAACAAACTAGGTTTTGGACTTGTGGTTTGTTTTTTTTTCTGTCAATAGTCCTTGCAAGTGGTAGCATTGGGCCTTTCTTGAGATTGCAACACCCAGCCATAGAAACTAAGAGCCCAATCCTATCCAATTTTCCAGTCCTGGTGCAACTGTGCCAATGGAGCGTGCACTGTATCCTGTGGTGGGGAGGCACTCATAGAGACCTTCTCAAGGTATGGGAACATTCCCTTACCATGGGCCTGCATTGCTGCTGCACTGATGCTGGGAAGTTGGATAGGATTCGGCCCTAAGCCTAAAATCAGAACAACTTCCTTTATTTTATCAAGCCAATGCTGATCAAAATATATGACGATTTGGCAGCATTAAAAAAAAATGTTGCCCTGTGTCTATACATCTGCTTGTATGCCTGCCTATTATAAAACAGGCTGTGTGCTCTTGTTTGGACCATGGCCTCCAAATGAAGCATTGTACCAGGAAGGCCATAACTTAACTGTTTACATTATCAGCATGCAATGGTGCCATCTACTGAACTGACTTTTGAAGAAAATCTAGATATAATTGTATTGATTGATTGAATTTTAATCCTGCTTTTCTCCCAAATGGGGACCCAAAGCAGCTAAAAGACATGGGTTGCCCTATGCCTTCTTTTACTTGATTGTGCTTTTGTTGTTTGGGAAGGAAGGAAGGAAGGAAGGAAGGAAGGAAGGAAGGAGCATGGTCATGAAAAACAATTGTCACAGTATGTCTCAGGGCATGGTCTGAAGGCACATGATCAGTGATCCTGCTGAAGCTAATGTGACATGGGTCTGATTGGTGCCTGGATGCAAGACCAGCTAGGAACTATACATACCGCAACTGCCTAAGATTTCCAACTCTTCAGGACTGACATGAGGTTTCAAGGAACTGTCATCCATCTCCAGCAACCTTGGAGATTTCAACAGAGACTCCTTGACTTACTGACATCATCTCTTGTTGGAGAAAATAGTTTTCAGGAATAACTTACATCACAGTAGGAAATTCTAACACTACCTGGTATTCATGATGGAAATGGGATATAATCATAATCTATATACCATAACTTAGAAGACTTAACATAGAATTATTTAAGTTTATGGAAGCTTGGTCAACAATGACTATTCACCATGATGGCAGTACAAAAACTTATTGAATGGATGACTTTCTTAGAAGGTTTCTCAGAGGTCACCGCTAGGATCAGAATCCTGGCTCTAATAGGGTTCTTTTGTTCCTACAAATCCAGATTTTATTACTGACACTGCCCACAACATATGCTGTATTTCTTCTATATGTTTCTGCAGAAGTTCAGTTATTTGGCCACGGAGGAAGAGAGAATTTTTGCAACCCCACCTTACTAAAGATAGATTTATTGACTTGAAATTAGGAAGCAGGTAAATAATTGCAGTTCAAAGGCTGATATAATATATTGTTTCTCCTGGTGTGTGATTGTTCTAGTACATGAACTACAAGTGAGACTGAATATCAGAGCATATGTGTCCCAGAGCACTATTGGAACACTTCAGAAATAATGAACTGACTGAGGAAGATAACACCTTGCGACACAGTTATTTACTTCAAAAGATTTATGTCCCGCCATTCTCCTTACTGAAAAGGAACCAAGGCAGCTTACGAAATCAATAAAACATTAAACAAAACTAATACAATTGATATATAGTTATATATAAAATACAGAAACATATAAGAGAACAAAAAGTAATAAACAAAAACTAACAAGCAGCATATGTAATATTCAGGGAGCAAATGCAATATGAAACAAACAAAAAAAAATCTTAAGCCCCCATTAGAAGGCTAATAAGGTGGATTTAGTCCTTTCAATAGGGAGGTAGTTCCACAGTTGGGGTGTCACTACAAAGTAGGCCCTTTCTCTCACCTGCACCACTGGCCAGGTCTCAGAGATTGTTGGTACTTGTAGAAGGGCCCCCAGAATGACCTCAAAGGGCAGGCTGCCCCATGTGGAAGAAGGCAGTCTTTGAGAAACCTTATCTAAGTCATAATGGGCTTTAAACCAAACAAGCATTTCGAATTGTGCCCAAAATCAACTATGGCTGTGACCCAAAGACCCTCTTCTGCATGTGGAACCACTATTTTATATTGCATAAAGTGTCTTGCAAAAGAATCTTATATAAGGAAAACAACTGTATGTATTCTGCAGATATGACATCCAAATTCTGCACTATGAAATGCAGAATTTTGTAACTTGTAGTGATCATGAAATATGGAGGAAATTTGTATATATTTTGCATAGTCCTGCTAATCATGGGGAAGTGGCAAGAAGTGTGAGTCTTGAGGTGTCATCCCTTCACTAAGATCTTCTTCAGCTAGCTTTCTAGCTTAAGAGATTAGCAGGATACTGGTCACACATTACTCAAAATTGGCTCAAGACATTTTGATATTCAGAATAGCAAGTGCTGCCCCATATGCAGATTAAAAAAAATACATAATTGACTGTTCTATAATGATTCTTCAAAATCTGCTACCTCTGGCAAAGCTATGTGTTTTTTTACAGTGTTATTAGATGGGTGTAGTTTTTCTTCAGTGAACAGCAGTCAAATCAGGCCACCCCCACAGACTGAGACAATGGTCAGAGTAACAGGGGACTTTGACCCTATCTCACACTATGCTCTTGATCCAGCTTTTGGTTACTCCAGGAAAATAAAAACTCTATTGCCACCAATGGGATCTTTTCCCCAGGTAAATTGTAGATTGACTGGGGGCTTTACACTGAACAGGATAATGGTTGCAGTAGGGTTAGAGCTCCCTAGCCCCTTGCTATGGTGTTAATGCACAGAAAGGCCTAATCCAGCTGCTATTCTGCAATGACAAAAAACAAATCTCGCCAATGAACATGTGATGTTTAGATTGACCTGCAGATTGTCTTGCCCTGCCTACAGTCATAAGAGCAAGAAACTTATTTTCTTAAAGAAAAAGCAGAGATTCTAAGAATGCTAAATTCTGTTATCCACCAAATTCCATATTTTTCCCCCTGCAAAAATCTGCCTGCATCCATTTTGTAGGCTGAAGTTAAGTGTATACATAGCTTGTGTTTGGGCTCTGACATCAGCATGCAGAAGTATATTAGCCATTTCCCTCTCTTCTGCTTGTGGCCCATGTTGAAGCAAATGCCTTGGGACTGCAGCTGAGAAGGGATAAAAATGGGCAAACAGTTCGAAAATATTTGCTGTTGCATTAGGCAACAGAAATATGCTAATAAGGGGTGTGTTGAAGAGCCTCTGTCAAAACCTGCAGGTACAGGATGAAGATGTATCTGCAGATAGCCAGCAACAGAGTAATGAGTGATGATACCCCAGCAGCTATTCTCCAAATGGGTGTCTCTCCTGCTTAGATTTAATTGTGCTCTGCTAGTCGGAGAGAACAAGTGCAAGGTTTAAAGCCGTACAAACCTCTAATGGCTTAAAACTCCCTCGAGGTGGGGAAGGAACATTAGACAAAAACAGGCAGGCTTCTCCAAAATGTAATCAGCAAATGCAGCACCCAGTGAAGCGGTGCACATACAAGGGCAGACGGAGAAATAAAGGAGAAAGGGATGGCTAGAATAGGAAAGGAATAGGTAGGCAGGTGGAAAAGAGTGAGCAAGAGCAAAGAACAAAGAAATGAGGAATGCTGAAGCCAGAGACAAAGAAACGGGAAATCTGTGAGCAGGGAGTGTGCAGGAGATGGAGGCGGGGGTGGGGTGGGGTGGCGGGCGACGACACACAGCACACACGAGAAAAGGTGATAGACAAGCAAGGAGACACAAATACATGAAAGAGAGACAAGCAGAAGAGAACTGGATATGCACACACAATTTGCATTAGAAAAAGGTCATATTTATTAGACATGCATATGTATAATTTTTTTCTAGCTGGTGAGGTTTAATCACAAAGCCAGGGAAGGTGCTATTTTGGATGGCTCCTGTTGTTCTTTATTGCCTGTCTCTTTGTTTCTGCAGTGAGCTGGGCACATTCTCCTGCCTACACAGACAAAAGGCACCCTTTCCTTTCCGTATGTAACATATTTCTGTTTCAGGAATTCGAAATGAGCCACGGCCCTTGAGCCTCTGAAGGCTGCAATCCTGTACCCACTTACCTGAGAGTAAGCTCTAGGCACCACATTGGGATTGCCTTCCAAGTTAAAGGGCACAGGCTTGCTCTGCTTATTGTGATATGCAACCAGCCTTCTCTGACAGTTTGTAGCGAAGAAGTCATCATTCTCTAGGGACTGGCCCCCTCACTACTCCCTAGCACCTTACGTGCCCAGCTGCTGCCAACAGGGAAAAAAACTGCCAATAGTTTTCCAGCAATGGTATCACTCTTTTGCACTGATGTGTCCCATTAGGAGGAGAAGAGGTCTTTGTGTGTATTGACTATTTTAACTAATTATGTTGCTCTGAACCCTTGGAAGTTCCACAGGACTGAAGTGTAATTAAAAAAAAATCCTGCACTCCCCCAGTGCAACCCCCTCACCCACTTAGCAGGTATATTCTTGTTATTGCACACAGTGCCAATTTCTGGAATTTCAGGGGGAAAGTGTACTTTGACCATAGGGGTCCATTTGACGAGACCAGGATAGCAACACTAAATTTATTTCTATTTATTTCTCACGCTTTTATACTGCTCTTCCTCCAAGGAGCTCATGGTGGGGTACATAGTTCCTTCCCTACTTTTGTCCTCACAGCAACCCTGTGAGTATGCAGGACAGGGCATTTTCAACGGTGGCACCTTAGCTTTGGAACCCACTCCCCCAGGAGGCCTGTCTAGCTCCTTGTCTAGCTCCAACTTTAAGAAGACTATAAAAGGTAAAGAAACAAAATCCAGACAAAACAGAGGTCCTCTTGGTTCAGAAGCCAACAACTTAGGTAACTGACTCCTAGCCAGCTCTGAATGGCATTGCACTCCCTCTATAGGAGCAAGTTTGGAGCTTGGCCCTCCTCCTGAATTCCTTACTCCTCCAAGATCATCTCCAGGTGGTAGTGGTGGCAGGGGGGGGGGTTTAATCAGCTTAGGTTGATGCACCAGTGGTGGCCATACTTGAGTTGGTTGGACCTAACAACAGTGGTCTGTGCCTTGGTGACCTCAAGAATCAGCTACTGTAACATGCTTTATTTGGGGCCACCCCTGAAGCCTTGCAAGAAACTACAGCTGTTACAGAACATGGTGGTGTGGTGGCTAGGGCTTGGCAGTTTGATTTGGTCAAGCTGCTGCTCTGGTGGCTGCCCTGGTTACTGGTTTGTTTCGGACTACAATTCAAGTTGCTGGTCTTGACTTTTTAAAAACCCTTTATGTACCTAAAGGACTGCCTTCTTCCATACCAATTGGTTCAACTAAGGCAATGATTTTCAACTGGTGAGCCATGAAAGGTCCAGAGGTGTACTGCAAGAGTTTGGAACACAACCATTGAAAACTGCTGAGAAACTCTTCTGGGGCACTGTTCAGGGCAACTGTCTGTTACAACGAATTGTCTGTCCTTCCTCCTCCACCAGCTCTGCAGACAATTCATTGCTATAGACGGTTGCCCTAGAAACTCAACTGCAGAACCCATAAGAGTCTTCTGGAAGCTGGAAGTGACATAGTGAGAGGTAAAGACCACAGAGGTCAGGGTGCTATAAGAAGAAAAATGTTCAAAATTGCCGGTCTCAGGTCATCCAAAGGGGCGGCTTTGCTGCATGTGTCATCCCTAACCAAAGCCACATTGATTGCCACAAGGAGTAGGGCCTTCTCCTTAATGGTGCCTTAACTTTGGAACTCCCTCCTTTTTAAATTAAGATTAGCACCCTCCCTCTTAGCCTTCCAGAGGGGGCTAAAAACATTCCTTTTCCATATAGCGTTATTCCTGCCCCTTTCTATTGTTTCAGTTGCTCCTCAGTTACTGTAAACTGGGTTGCTATGTTTTTATCATTTACTGCTGTTTTTTTACTGCTCTGCTATTTTTACTGTTTGTTTTACTTATTTTTCTGCTTTTGTAAAGCTATTATGACTTTTCTCTTATAATTTTTATATTTTAACCTTTATTAGCCACCTGAGGTGTCCTGTTTGTAATGGGAAGAAAGATAGGATATAAATGTCTTAAATAAATATATAAAATAAATAAAATGTCTACCCTTCTTAGGCCACTCTCAAATGCAGAATGCCTGCTTCAACCTAATGGAGTGTTTTATTCTGCTGTCTCTTAGGTTTAATGTTACTGCTTTGTATATTATGTGTTATGCTTCAATTGCATTGTATCTTGACTTTTTGGGGAATCTTTTGGCAGAAAAGTGATATATAAATGTTAATAAAATATATATATTTCACAGTGGTATCTGCCTGATATTGAATCAGACCGTTAGTCAATCAAGCTTGGGCTGCAATCCTAAACACATGTTCCCGGGAGTTAACTCCATTGAACACAATGGGATTTACTTCTGGGTAAACAAACACAGGATTGACATTGCCTCTTCAAGGTTTTAGGCAGAAATATTTTCTCTGCCATGCTTGGAGATATTGGGGATCAAACCTGGAACCTTTTGCATTCAAAGCAGATGCTTTTTCATTCATTAGAAGGCAACTTCTGTATGTTCACAAAAAAAAAAAAAATTTGTTTCTCCTTTTCAGCTTATTTCCAAGTCAGATGAATGATGGAATTTGTCTGTATTGCTTGTCTTCCCAAAGCTGAGAGTCTGGAGTGAAAAAAAACCCCTCACAAACTAGAATTCCCTTCCACAGCTCTTGCTGTGCCAAGCTGCTGAATTGGGACAGTTTACATACCTACCCAGGTCTTGAAAGCTTCATCCTCAGATTCAATATTACAATAGCATATCAGGTTATTTGAGGGCATTAGTACCTCTTTGTATCGGCTTCATATTTGATAGATGGTACAATGTATTCCTTTTGGGGAGTATTTTGTCACAGGTTATGCTTTGCTTCTGCACAGCTGTTAAATAGCTCTAGAGAGATTGATTATGGTACTCTGAACTACTTTATCATTAACCATTTTAAAGGCCTGAGCCCAGAATATAAACAGATTTCACAGCCGTGGTGTTCTTTATTACATTCTCTGTGCTTGCAGCTAAATGTGGGAACCACTAGTACAACCACAATTCCTTTAGATTCCTGTTGTGTCAGAGCAAGACTATTGTTCTGTGTTCATCCCTTCCCTGAGGGGCAGTGTCAGAGTCCAGCTATCAGGCGTGAGGGTTTAGGAGGAGACAGCTGTCAGTCTGACAGGGCCAAAGATGCATGGTCCAAAGCAAGCCAAGCAACATAGCAATGTCTTCTGCAGCTTGAGGCTATGACTTGTGGCATCACCACCAAACACCCCCCCCCCCCGGCCTGAGCATGCAGACATGGAAGTAATTGGTGGTGATGTGATGACATCACCACCAATGATTTCTGCGTTGTGAGCCACTGAATGGAGTGGAATGGAGAGGAGCAAAAACACTGCCCTCCAAAGGAAGAGCAAGGGGGCAGCACACCACTGCCTTTCCTCCTTTTTCATGCCACACCTTAGTGTTTGTAATGGGAATGCACAAGATCTCACAAGGAGAGAGGGTGTTATGTGGGGTGAACTGACTGATGGAATGAACAGAGACTGCTGAAACAGAGACTGCTGGAGATTGATGTGTGCCTGCCACACCCAGGAGCTGCTGGGAACCAAGGTGCAGCAGCAGCAGCAGCAGCAGCAGCAGGAGAAACTGCTGGTGGGAGAGTGGAGGAAGGAAGAACTCTGCAGGCTGAACAGGTGAGCTACCCTAGTGGCGGAGTAGCAATGCTTTCTGCAGAATGAGGGTTATTTTGAGTGAAGAGGGGAATGAATTCGCTTGAAGTGGGCATAAGTTCTCTAGGCCAAGTTTGGAAAGGGAATTTGGCAAAACAGTGTTCTAATCCCGATCAAAACACTATGGCAGCAATGTGAGGAAAGGGCTGATGAGGAAGGAGGGGCAAGGGAGTGGTGGGGCAAACTGGCTGCCCCCCATGAACCTCCTGATGTGACACTCCAACATGGAACCAGGGACATACTGCCCCCTGCCCCCTAAGCCACTGCATTAGCCAATTTTTGGAAGAGCCAGAAAAGGGTAAAATAGTCCAAGACCCAGAAGTTGAGGTCCAAGGGGATTTCATATTGGCTCTCTGTAGCACCTGTCTCCTCCTGAACTATTTTATGCAACACCACCTTTTGTCAAGCTATTGTGATGGCACAGCAAACCACTTTTGCAAGGGTTCCTTGTTTGATACCCCCAGCATGTTACAATGGACCAGGTCTCAACATTGCATGAAATGATTGAGTATGTTTTAGGATGCCTTACTTTAAAACCATTATCATCTATAAATAAGTTTACAGCACAACCCTATGCACTTCTGTTCAAAAATAAGTTCCATTGTGTTCAACGGAGCTTACTCCTGGGAGGGTATGTATAGGATGGCAGCCTTGAACATGAGTTTTAGAAGAGAATGAACCATCTTCTGGGACATATTAATTGAGCCTTTGGGACATGTTTATTGAAGCCTGGATACATTCCTTGGTTACTGAGCTGTTGTCTAGAAGGGTGAGGACAAGAATCTTTTCTTCAGATGAAAGACAAAGTGGGGTGGAGTGTGAACAGGGCCAGCTTTAGGGCAATTTGGCCCAACTGGGGCCTTCACTTGGAGGGGCCCTGCACTGGGGCAGTTAGAGGAGCACTCACAACCACAGCTGGCACCGCTTTGTAGCTGATGCTCTGGCATGCAGTGGTGTCACAAGGAGAGCATGGCAAGTGGATCATTGCTTCTGAATGACTTTCCTGCCCACCCATGGGTCCTGTTGACTTGAAATCAGCTCCCTGAAAGCAGTTGCCAGTGTCACCGCTGCCAGGTGCCTCACCACTGTCACTAATCCTCATGTTTGCAAATGTCAAAAATGTTTTGCATTCGGCCCCACAGCTCCTAAGGCCAGCCCTGAGTGAGCAGGAAGACTCTACAGTGGAGTTGCCCCAGTATACTGCACTATCAGTCTGATCCTTCATGAGCTGTCTGCTTTTGGCCTGCTAAATTTATCTCTACTTTTTGTGCAGGCAGGCTAGCATAACTTATTACAACACTGTACTTTGAAAGGCTATATTAACTTCCTGACTCGCTGTAGTAATACCTTACAGCTGGTTCAAATAAACATTCCACGCTGATGCATTTTTCAGCTTAAAAAAAAAAAAAGCAATGAAAAAGACATTTTGTATTTGTATAATGCCTACCGTCACTGCATTTGACACCAAATACAAAAGAATACCTTAAAAATGATTAATTACTTTTAAAGGCATTGATTTCATTTTCCTGTTGGGTTGCATTTTTTTTTAAGGGGGGGAGAAAAAGGGACAAGGTAATCACTTTACATTATTAATTTTCATGAGTTATTGCATAGTTCAGTCTCACTAAAACTTCACTGTTATTTTTCCATATTTCAAATAAAATATGTCTCTTTTTTAATCCAAAGCAGGATCTGTTTATGGAACTTGCATTACTCCTGACATTATCATGCTGATATAAAAATGTGGAGCTGATGATGCAGAGGCTAACTAAAAAAACAATATCGTATATGACAGCTTTTTGTGGACTAGTGGAAACATATTGCTCTGGGTATCATCAGCATTTTGAGTGACAGCTAATTTGTTTTTTAATACCCCTTCTACAAAAGAAGCAGACCTAAGTTAAAAGTTACTGTCTAAGGTACAACCACATTGGTAGTACCATAAAGGACTGGTCCCCAGAAAACTCCTTGGATATTACACTATTTCAGTTAACAATGATATGAACCTAAGAGAATTGTGTTGACATATTAGGGGGTAGTATAACACTTGAAAAGGACTGGTTTCATGGAAACTTGGAAATAGGTATGATTTTTCAGGAGAGCCTGATCTTCACAATTCTGCTATACTGTAAGAACTCAAAGGTTCCCTATGTCTCTAATTGGTGTTTTGCTTGTTTTGTTTTTGTTTTTAATTTAACGTTTCTATTTTCACCAAAGATGAAAAAAGAACAGAACCGGCAAGAATAGAAACAATGGCATAATCTATATGAGGTCTAACAAATACTGGCAAAATAAAGAATTTACATACCAACTCATCAATCAACATCTTAACTAGAAGCCTTATAAATCCAGCCAAGGCCTAAGATTAAAGTTAAGTATTAAAAACAAAAACAAAAAAACCCCCAGGATTATATACAGCCACAAAAATATAAAATTTAAATTACTTATAATGGTACACAGAAACTTTAATGGACAAAAAAGAATCTTGTAAAACATGCTGTTTGTGTCAAAAAGAAAATTCTGTAAGTCTAGCCAAAATGCAAGGTTTAAATTATTTTAAAAATAAAGATTTGTCACTTCAACCAAAATGTGAAATTTAAGTTATCTACCAACCTAATACAGATTTCAATAATGTGAGATTTAAATTAGTCTAAGAACAATTTTAACAAAGAAAAAAGCAGATCTTTATAAAGGTTATATCAAGGTTTGAAATATCTTTATTAATTAGGAGTAGAACAGCGTCCAAGTATACAGTCCATAGAATACAGTCCAAGCTAACCAAATCATGCCAAGCATAGCAGAGGAAGCAGGTTTCTTGAAATTAGTCCTCATTTTGTCTTCCAGGAGACTCTAAATTCCTCTCGGTTCACCCTATTAACTATGAATGAATTATTATTAGTTCTTCTATACTAGGTTAATTTGTTCATTATTGCCATGTCCCACAATTTAATTAACCACTCTCTGGGTTTTGGAAAGTCTGCAGTTTTCCACAAGTACATAATCATGCCACAAAAATCATATGAAATAATAATCTTCTTAAACCTAGGGACCATTTCACCTGCGTGAACAGGAAATTAGTAGACTCAAGCGCAAATTCTTTTTATAATAAAATCTAGTATTTGAGTCAAAATATATTTAATTTTTACAAGTCGTCCTGCAATGCAAAAAGTCTGCTTTCATTTGCCCAAATGCCCAGCAGACCTTACTGAAATCCAAATAGATTTTTGAAACCTATATGGAGACAGATATTTGAAATTGAGAACTTTGTAGCTATTTTCCTTTGAAGCTGAAGACATAGGGTACTTGGAAATATCATGCCAAATATGACTCCATTCCTGTGGGAATAAGTCTATTTCCAATAAATTCCTCCACATTTATATAGTTAACCTTGAATTTTATTTTAATGTAATAGAATCTGGTAAATTACTGGCAAAACAAGATCCAGTTTATGCCCAATTACTTTTTCAAATACTGTTATTGATCTTGTTAACCTGTCATCACATGAACCCAGGTAGTGAGACAATGCCTTAGAAAAATATTCATGTGGTAGGAGACCATCCATATCTTAATCATACAGTAATATTTGTTTGTATACAATTGACCCTTGGTATAATTCCTTACCTGTCCTTACCAAAGTTGGGAACAGACTTAAATGGAGCTTCTCAGAGAAAAGCTAATGGAAATCTATGTAAACAATGTCTTATAACTACTCCATACCACCAAGAGTACCATCAATCCCTAGCATGTATGCACTGCTGAAACAGAGACGCCTGCATTGGCTCAGTCATGTCATGAGAATGGATGATGGCCGGATCCCAAAGGATCTCCTCTATGGAGAACTCGTGCAGAGAAAGCGACCTACAGGTAGACCACAGCTACGATACAAGGACATCTGCAAGAGGGATCTGAAGGCCTTAGGAATGGACCTCAACAGGTGGGAAACCCTGGCCTCTGAGCGGCCCGCTTGGAGGCAGGCTGTGCAGCATGGCCTTTCCCAGTTTGAAGAGACACTTGGCCAACAGCCTGAGGCAAAGAGGTAAAGAAGGAAGGCCCATAGTCAGGGAGACAGACCAGGGACAGACTGCACTTGCTCCCAGTGTGGAAGGGATTGTCACTCCCGAGTCGGCCTTTTCAGTCACACTAGATGCTGTTCCAGAACCACCATTCAGAGTGTGATACCATAGTCTTTCGAGACTGAAGGTTGCCAACAACAACCACCAAGAGTGGCATAATAGCTGAATGTTCTCCTGGTCATTTAAAAAAAAATATCCATAAGTTTTAGCCTTTCACTGAGATTTTAAACAAAGAGTAACTTTAGTAACTTCTTTGTGGCCCAGTCCTGAACTCTCTCAGTGGGTGTCACAAACTGGGTGTCTGAACTCCAGTCCTGAACTCTCTCAGTGGGTGTCACAAACTGGGTGTCACAAACATGCAGTAAGGTACATCTGCAGCACCCAGAGAGGAGGGGCTGCCGACACGGGGCAAGTACCAGTTGGCACTGAGCCTCAGTGGCAGATGGAGGGCCTGTTGGCACTCAAGCAGCACCGGCCAGCGGTAAGTAGTTTTGGGATGGGGGAGGCAGGGTGCGAGTCAATGGCGTAGCTAGAGGTGGGGCATACTAAGTTTTGCAGGGAGCCTCCCTGCAATGTGCAAGCAGCCCTTCCCCCTCCCCTTGGGAGCTATTTGGGGGGGGGAAATGGAGGGGAGTAGCTCCCAAGGGGAGGGGCCGCTTGCATTCTGCGGGGAGGCTCCCTGCAAAACTTAGTGCTCCACCCACCTCTAGCTATGCCAGTAGTGTGGGTGGAAACAGGTGGGGAAGGGTGCGGTGGAGTGAGGAACCAGGGTGGGAAGGAAGTGGGAGCTCTGCCAGATTCTGAAATCTGTATCAGGCCGGAAGACCCGACATGGATCTCTCAAGTCTTCGCCGGCAAAATAGCAAAATAAGAACATAAGAACAGCCCCACTGGATCAGGCCATAGGCCCATCTAGTCCAGCTTTCTGTATCTCACAGCGGCCCACCAAATGCCCCAGGGAGCACACCAGATAACAAGAGACCTCATCCTGGTGCCCTCCCTTGCATCTCCCTAATGGTTCAGGAGATGATGACAATTGTAATGTTTTTGAAGCTCCTTATGTCAGAGGATTGGAGTGCATGCCAATGTAAGAGTCTCAGGGCCCAATCCTATCCAATTTTCCAGTGCTGGTGCAGCCATGCCAATGGGGCATGCACTGCATCCTATGGTGGGGAGGCAATCACAGAGGCCTCCTTAAGGTATGGCAACATTTGTTGCCTTACCTTGGGGTTATATATGGCTGCACTGGTGCTGGAAAATTGGATAGGATTGGGCCCTCAGCTGACACAAGGGCCAATGTTAATGTTTCTTGGGTACTTACCCAAGCTGGAGATCAGGATGCTGGTGAAAGGAACAAATTCATTTCTGTTTTTAGGCTGAGTTGTTGCGTATATTCTTAAATTTGTCTCAGGTCACATTTTCCCTACCTTCAAACTAATAAAAGGCATTTCTTACTTACGTTAATTCAATTCCAGTACTTAAGCACAAATAATGATGATCGACTCCTTACCGTGTGTCACTCCAAATGAAAAGATAATGTGGTCTTCGGACCTGAGCTGCCCCCTTCTTCCTTTCCAACGATCTCAATGGGATATTTTTATTGTTACCTTTTTATTTTCCCTATGGTGATCTGGCATGACAGCATCTCCCCTGCAGACAGGTGCATACAAAGTTAATTGTTAAATGGTCTACTATTATGTATAATAATCGCATCACTGAATAGATTCTAATAGTGTACTTTGTTTTCTAATATTTTTCTTGCCTTTTCAGTATGCCAGGTTTTTTTTTCCCCCCTTAGCCAAAGTAGATCACACTTGAAGACAATTATCCTAAGAACTGCAGGATGAAAATTTAATTTTTGGTTTCAAATGAATTAGTCATTTTTTACACACGCATCTTTTTCTATACAAGATTGTGCTCTAAGCACATTTACTAGGGTGTGAGTCCCATTGAACACAGTGGGACTTATGATTAAACATGCTTAGGACTGCATTTTTAATCACCTAGATTATTTATTTATAACTCACAACAACCTTGTGAAGTAGGTTTGGGCTGAGAGATAATGACTGGCTCAAGGGCACCCAGGGAGCTTCACGACTGAGCAGGGATTTGAAATTATACCACAGTGGCTCTCAAGATTAATTGTGATATTTTACGACACAATCCTATGCATGAGTACTTGGAAGTAAGTCCTATTGTGCTCAAGGAGACCCACTCCCATAGAAGGGTGCATAGGACTGCAGCATTAAAAGATCTTGGGGTAATGACACTTCATAATATAACTGAATACTGAACATTGGTCTAGTTGCTTCTCCTGATGTTAGTATCAACCTCCATTTTTGCAACTGAAGCAGGGTTAGACAACAGCCAGGGAAAAAGGGAACCAATATTTGAGGGGCACAACTTAATTTATGTGAGGCAGCACAAACTGTGGGTAATATTGATACATTACAGTTAACGTGATTTTTATGCCTGAAGCATTATCTTTCATTCGCAGCCCATAAAGTATTTTGTATTTAAAATGCTAAAGTGGTTAAGAGGCTTTTGAAGTTGCTGTACTAGTGAATAAATACATCTTTTTCTTGCAATAGAAGCAGTTTTATTCTTCTCTAAAGTCATTTTCATTTGCTGTTTTGATTGGTGATAACAGAATACAGATTTAGTTTCCATGTACATCCTGATATTGTTATTTTTCTGAAGGCTTGGGTTTTATTGCAAACTGGATCAAAAGTGCAGTTTCAGTATGGTACATCTGTTAAACTTTTGCATTGGATCTCTCCAGTTCTCACAGGATTCACCAGCAAAATGTCAGCACAGCTGCTTAGGATGCTTTCATAGTACTTTCTCTATTGCAGGGTAGATTCCAATACTGCTTAGTCTCAGGGGCTTCCCAGGGCCTCCTTATGCCTTATAAGGCATTAAAAAGTCACTTTCATGGAGAAACTAGAAGTTGTGTGTGTGTATTTTTTTTAACCTTAAGGCTCAGTCTGATCCCAGCAGAGGCAGGGGACAGATGTCCACAGCATCTGCTGGGCTCAGAAGATCCTCCAGCTGTGAGAGGAGCAGAGAGTAGCTCTGGAGGGTAGGGGGAGGCGTTCGCCTGTATCCTTGGTTTCATTTAACCACAGGGAGATTCAAAACAGAACCCCCATGGATACAGGGGCGTGCTTGTGTACACCATGCTGAGCTCATTGAAGGAAGGATGGTATAAAAATCTGAAAAATAAAATAAACTAATGAATAGGTAGTCCTGAAGAACTGATAGACAATAACTTAGAAAAAAAGACACTCAACAGTATAGAGACAAAGAGGAGACCTCTTGGAGGTGTACTAGAGTTATTCACATTTGGCTCAGTCTTTTCATGAAAAAATTTTATAACTGTTGCAACTGTTTATTCAGAGATATTATCAGTCAATTTTCTCTTGGTAACATCTGTTTGAATTGATTAAATCTGATTCTGGTGTTCCAAAAACAGGGCAGGGAAAAGATATGATTCCATTGTAGAAATCACGGTTGCTTTTTGGCGAAGAGAAACACAAGCTCAGAATACAAAGCATGCACAACACAGCCTGTTTCAGAGTCTAATTCCTCAGCAACACAGATTTCTTCTTTTATTTTTAATTGCTTGTGACAAGAATTAATGAATGAAACCCCAGGGCAGGAACAAAAGGTGATAGCGAGGCAGGTGATTTTACACCCTGGTATCTAAAAGAAAAACATACGTGCACTTTTCTTCTCATGGGTTTATGGCTAAGACACTGCAAGATGATGGCAGGAAAACACAAGCTTGAGTATTTGAATGCAGCTTGTCCCACCAGCATGGCTTGACTAGTTTTGAGAACATCAGAAGAAGTCATAAAAACTAAACATATTGTCATAATCTTAGTACCATCTGCCAGAATGTGAAGCATTTAGGTTCATACAATTATACTTCCTGTTAGATATTTTATTCTTAAAATAACATTATTAGGGTCAGGCAAACCTACTTGCACATGTTTTTAATTCTGTTTTCATTTGCAGCAAAACCGGCATCTTATTTTACCATCTCTCTTTCTCCCTCCCCCTCCCCAAATTTCATCCTTTTCAGTTCATTGTTTAATTATGTTGCATGGCGGTTAAACACAGTAATGGCATCACACATACAACACCATACTTCTATTGGTCGGTATCCCCCTTCCTCAACATCGCACAGTTTGACAACCACCCTCACAGGTGAGGGAGGAAAGTAAGAGGGGAGGAAGGTCAATGATGAACAGAGGTGCTTGAGTATAAGAACAGAGAACACAGTTAACATCAGATTGAAAAGCAGAACCAGTGGCAGACATTTTTAATGAAGGCAGCCATTTTGTTTTAACGACAAAGAGGCAGCGGTGTAATGAAGCTCAGGTCTGGAGCAAAGTAAGACAGAGTCTTTCAATTGTTTAAAAAAAATTAATCAAATGGGAAAATAATGAAAGAAAATAATTAAATGAAAATAAATTAACAGCACAATCCAAACATGCCCCAGAGCCAGCACAATTCCCTTGCGCTGGTTCCTGAGTGTTGTGAATGCGCTTTACAGCACATTCACAGCTACATGGGAGCAGACTAGGCCAGCACGCGGATGTATACTAGCCTAGGTACACCAGAACTGTGCCCGAACGGGATAGGTGTGTGCCAGCCTGAGCACAGGGGGTGGGAGAGGGTGGCGGGTGTAATGGAGGCAGGGAGGCAAGGGAGGGTGAAATGGGTGGTGGATCGGGCCCAGGACTGGCTGTGACAGCACAGGCCAGATCCAAACCCCCAATCCAGACCAGTGTTACATGGGCTGCTAGGATTTGTGCCCACCAAATTGTGGGTGCAGATCCAAGTGGCCCCACGGGGCTGGCTGGCATGCTACAAGGGGTAAAGGGAATAGAATCCCCTTACTCCGAGTTGCGTCCTAGCCCGCACCTACCTTGTGCTGAACTCAGCCTGCCTGTTCCAGCGCAAGTTAGGATTGTGCTCTAAGTGGGCAAAAAAAATGAGACAAACTAAATTTAAAAAAAATTAAAATGCAAATCAAATGAGAGCAAAAAATTGTTTTGCATCCCTCCCCAGGTCACTGTGAATCGTCCAGGATTAGTGAACTGTGTTCCCCTACAGGGAGAAAATGATCTGTGATGGAATAAGACTGCAGCGTGGTCCTCCACTGGAAGGAATCAGAATAGCCATTTGTCATGAATCTAATACAAATCTATCTCCTATCCTCTTTCATTTCACCTTTTCTGCGCTTAAAATTACGGTAGCAGTGTTCTGCACACCAAAAAAAGTATCTGAATTAGTACTAGTATTAGTATTTATATCATTATTAGTACTAGTACTAATTAGTACTAGTATTAATAGTACTTAATAGTTAATTAAGTTAACTAATTAATAGTAATTAATTAGTACTATAGTATTAGTACTAATACTAAAAGTATTAGTACTTATATCATTCTCAGTCAGGGTTGTCAATTTTAGACCTGAAGTTTCAGAGGTTCACAGCCCAATCTTATGCATATCTACTCAGAATATGTCTACTTGGGGCTTACTCCCAGAAAAGTGTGAATAGGGTTGGACTCTCAGTCTTCTAAAATAAAGGAATAAAGTCTTGGAGTGAGAAGCCAGAATTTGGCAGTCTGTTTGATTTGAGAGTTATTTTCTAATTCCTCCTCCCCATACATCAGGCTCCACCCCTAGGCACCAAGTGCACTGGAACCCTTTCCCTGATGGGCCAGGAGCCACTGCTCCAACAGATGCTATTAGACTCTACCCTGCCTGGGTTTCATTCCCTGCTGCACCCTTTGCCTCTACCCTGAGTTTCAGGATCTGAGATTCAGAATATCTGGCAACCTGAATCCGAGACATTTTCAATAGTGGTGTTAACAGTAAGAAAGAGAAGCATGTGCACGGAGGGAGGGGGGAAGGGAAGCAAATAACCATGTGAATAGAAGCACCAGAAAATGGTGAAGGGCCCCTAAGAGAAGAAGGTATATGGGTCATTTGATACAGCTATGATGAATGAGTTCAGGAGATTGTGTTACTGATTTCCAAGTCTTTCACAAGGGTATTTGCCAATAGAATGTTACAGAGGCATCAGTAGGGTTTACATCACCTGGTGCAAGAGCTCATTGCATCACCACCATGATGGACTCCTTTTGTACCAGACCGTACAGAATAAATTACAATATCATATGCACAGCCCAAATGCAGTAGTATCACTAGGGTTGGTGTTACCCCCCACATTAACTTTATTTATTTATTTTAATATATAAGAGTACAGATCACCCAACAAATCAGTAAACAACCAAAAAACACACGAGCGGTCAACTCAATGACACTCACACAACTGAATAAGAGTTCTAGTATTAGCTGTGATGCATGGAAATGAGAGCTGACTCATACTAACACCTTATTGGTTCCCTGCTGTGTCATAATAACACCTCACTGGCTCTTGGGACAATCGCTCTCATTGGTCAGTTTAAGAAAATCAACTTTTTGTTACATAAGGCAGTTGTTTTCTTTTTTTGGGTTAATTGGCCTGTCACCTAGGCCCAGCCCAGGTGGCTTGGAATCAACCTGGAGCAGGGTCCTCCTCAGGGGTAAGGGCCTCCTCTGGAGTAAAACAGGACTACTATCAGGACTGGGACCCCAGCCAAGTCCCTTCCCAGGGAGCAGGCTCTGGTGCCTCCTGGGAGCAGTCAGCAGGCACGTGGGTGGAAAGGGCAGGGCTGGAGCAGAACAAGGAGAGCCTCATAAGGAGGCTGGGAGGCCAAGGGAGAGGTCGCTCCTCTCCAGTCCGGAGAGGGATCCCAGAGGAGGTGAAAGGGGGTAGCCACCCTGGCCTCATCCAGACAACTGAGGCTCCTCAGGGAACTCAGCAGACCTCAGCCCTGGAGAGAAGGGCCAGGGGCTGGGAGCCTCCAGACCCTAGTCATGCCTGGGGTCCTGGGGTAGAAATCAGAGAGACGAGTCTACAACAGCCAGGACCCCTTCTCAACAAACCCCATTGGAGGCCAGGGATTCGAGGGGCAAGACCGGAGGTACAAGGGGCCCTCCTGAGGACAGCTGAGCAGACCCCCAGCCAAGGTACTGCAGTTCTCGGGAACCCATACCCCTGGCCGACAGACAGCAGCGGGAGAGCCAGGCCTGAAGCCCCAAGGGGTCAGGCCGACGTGGGGAATGGGCCGGGTATGCGCCGACGCCACTGGTCTATGTAAAACAAAGGGGCCTGTGACGTAACAGGCCCCATGAGTGTGAAGAACTTAACACGAGTAAACCGGCTGTATAAATCCACTATATCTGCCTCACGTTCTTCTTTTCGCCGACGACCGACACGCATCGTCCGGGTAAGCCCCCCGTGCTTGGGCACACCCAAAGGGGCGGGGTCTCCGCCAGCCATGGACGTCACATGGCCATAATTTTGATAGAATACAGATAATTCAACATAATTTGTTTCATTACCTTCTGCATGATCTATGATTTC
This sequence comes from Tiliqua scincoides, assembly GCF_035046505.1. Classification (NCBI taxonomy): domain Eukaryota; kingdom Metazoa; phylum Chordata; class Lepidosauria; order Squamata; family Scincidae; genus Tiliqua; species Tiliqua scincoides. The sequence goes on from NC_089825.1 coordinate 20,805,058, forward strand.
CAACTATCTATAACATGATGGTGTTATTCATAAATACAAATTTTCCAAAAGGTTTCTAAATTTTGATCATTTCTGCTGTCACCACCACCACAAGGGTATCAGCCTGTGCAGTCTGCACCCCCCTAGTGATGCCATTGGAATGTTAGTTTTTATTTAAGATCATTTTCTTGATTTCAGCCCAAGTGCTTGAAGTTAGAATGACTATCTGTCAGGACCGACCAGAAGTGATGTCATTAACTTGGAAGTGATGTCATGGCCGGAAGTGACATCATCAAGCAGGAAGATTTTTAACCCATATAATCAAATCAAATCAAGCAAGTTAAAAGTTTACAATAAATATAACACTTTATTTAAAATAAAGAAGGATCCTCCAAACCCTCCCAAACAGTTGCTGATCTTTTTAAAAAATAATTCTCCAAACACTCCAAAGGCTGCAATCCTATCCAAACTTACCTGGGAGTAAGCCCCATTGACTATCGTTAAAAGCATAAAAAGTACATAGTAGCCTGTTGAAAGTACCTAACATTTGCCCAAATGCAGTCACACATCAAGACTAATATATTAAAAATAAAATGCACAGTGACCCACCTGAAATTGGTTCATGACCCACGTAGTGGGTCCCAAACCACAGTTAGGGAAACATTGTACTAGTGAGTCAATATGTGAATGGAAAATGTGAATAAAATCTAGTGGGACTGTGTCATGGGACACAATCCAGCGGGACTTTCGGCTATTCTTGAAGTCAGTTCACTCTTGTTCCCAGCTTCAGTAGCAATGAGATTGGCTCTTCTTAAAAAAAGACCCAGTAGCATGGAAACCCATACATTTGGTTCATTTGTGCTTTTCATGAATAAAGTAAAAAGTCTGTGAAATTCAGACTTTTTATTAGGCCCTTTAGTTTATACAGTTTGGGGAGAGAGTTATTTTAAGAACAATTGCTCAAGATGTTACCTGAGGCAAGTCGTATAAACAGAGAACTAAATGCACATTGCTATATTGTCAGATGTCACAGCAATGGGAAACTTTAACATTTCTTATTTTGTTAGAATTCCTGTGGCTCTCCCTGTTGGTGCCAGGCAGAAATGTAGGGTAGACATAGCACAGACATAAATGCAATTAATTTGGGATAAATATTAAATATAATAATCCCAAAGAAAGCACAATTAAATTGGAAAAATCCAAATAATACCAAAGTGATCATCTGGGTCAGGGCATAGCTGCTAGTTTTCAAAGAAAATTTTTTTGTTGTTGTAGCTTGTCGAACACATGAATAGGTTAACAAGACAATTTGTCTGTTCGCCCTGGCAAATAGAGGAATAAAGCACTAGTGGTATGTCCATTCATGCTCATTTAATATTAGCTCTGAGGAATGAGGTCAAACCTGGAATGCCCCAGGTAAGTTTTAACCCCACTCCTAGAGTCCTGCGTAACTGCACTTGTACAGAGTGACAGAGGGAATGAAAGAGGCACCCATGCTTGGGAGTTGGGGATAGGTCAAAACCAATAGTATAGCATATGCTTTATGTACTGAAGGTCTCAGGTTCAGGATGAGCCCACTGTTGAGGTGTGGTGAAGCAACTGCCTCAGACAGTGGATTTGTTGCTTCCCACCAATCCAATGACTGGCGCTGCCTTAGTGGCCACTGCTGGCAAGTTGTGTCTGTTGTCTAGTGTGTTCCCTGAAGCATTTGATGAGTACTGTGAGATACAGGAAGCTGGACTAGATGGGCCTTTGGCCTGATCCAGTGGGGCTCTTCTTATGTTCTTATATTTTTTATGCTGTTTCTCCTCCCACCATAAAAAAACCCAAAACATAAAATGTGTGTTGCAGAGAGGTCAGTGGTGTGCCTATTCCCAGAAGCGCATGTGCCTCAGGACACCATCTCTCTCCTTTCCACCCCACGCTTCCTTTTCCACTCCTGTCTGACTTTTTAAAATAGCAGGAGCGGACATGGAAGAAGAACAATGGCAGCCCCATGGGGCCCCACTTTGGATCAGAACTGTGTGGGAAGGGGGCTTATCAATTTGCTCCTGCAATGGTCCTTGTCTAGATCAGGGGGTTCACAACTGCTCTTGTCTTGATAATACTATTGGCTGCAATGGGAGTGTTTCTCCCAGGGTAAATAGCAGCTGCAGGAAGACTCAATCTGGATTGGGACTGTGATCAAAACAAAGGATTAAAGCCTCCCCTCACAGCTCCATCCAGATCAAGTCCTTCCACAGTTACTGTATACATTTTTTTAAAAACAAATGCACAACCTCCACTAATGCAATAAATAAAAGTATTACCTAATTTGCCCCATAACAATTCTCTTTAGTATTAGATACCTATAGCCTAATTCTATGCATGTTAATTGGAAGTAAGACACAATGTGTTCAGTGGGCTTATTCCCAAGGTGTACAAAGAATTGAAGCCTTAGAGATGCATCAATCTAGCTGGGTTTCTGACAATGGAAATGATTCTAGATGCTGCATAGAAAAATCATCCCAATCTTACCACTCTTCCTCTGAATCCAGTTCTTACTGTGCAGGAGCTTTGCATGATTCCACTGTAATGTATCTAGGAAAAGCTGTTCTGATGCATCAGTGCCAACAAGTGTCCTGGCACAGACTCAGTGCTTGGACTGATATCATTTCAGTGCCACAGAGGGTGGCATTTTGCTGGTGCAGCTTGTACATCTGTTTTCTTACACAGTGACTTAGGCTGCAATCCTGTCCACACTTAACTGGGAGTAAGCCCTATTGACTATAATGGGACTTACTTCTGAGTAGACATGCATAGGATTGGGCTCTTAGAGGATCTTCCGCAAACTAGACTTCCTGAAAAAGAAGTCCTGCACAAACTTTTGAACATAATTTTCAATTTCTAAGTATTCCATGAATTAATCAGTAGCCATTGCTAGAAATGACTAGAAAATGTGCAGAAAGTCATGCTTGACGAAAGCCCATTCATTTCAATGCATTTAAGCATGGCAGACTGTTTCTCATTTGCACTTAATGCATCTTTATTTAATAGGTGAAAGAACTGTCAAGCAGTAGAACAAGAGCTCCTTAAAGCTAGTTCAAAAAATTGCAGGTGATTAGGATTGGAAAGGTTATTTAACAACAGTCTCACAGAGAGAGAGAGAGAGAGAGAGAGCGCGCGCGCGCGCGCAAGAGAGAGCAAGAGAGACTACTGTATGCTTGTTCAAGAAGACAGCTTGTTCCCATCTTCCAACAGTCTCCCCACCCCAAAAAGTGTGCCAAGAGTAGCTCTGTATCTAGGGATCTGTGTAGATGTTTCACAATGAGGCTTATACATCTCACTGAGGCCTTCTAGATACTGCTGGAAAGCTGTTTTAAATTCCTGGATACATTGGCTGCCTGCCTGTGATAAGCTTGCCATGGGCACCAACTGAATCCATTTGTGTGGGGACACCTAAACATGGCCAACTAAAGAAAGGCAGAGACTGGGAACCAAGGCACAGAGCAATTTCAGCCAGCCACCAAATATGTACAGAGTTGTGTGAACTGTGAAATTCTGTCCTGGAAAACTGGAGCAGAACATGGCATGTCCAAATTTGAAATACTGTGTGCAGCGGCTCTGATGATGATATCTCAAGAAGATTATTGTAGAATTGGATAACTTCCAAAAAAGAGTGAGAGCACCTTCCTTAGGAGGAAAGTCCACAATACTCAGTGCTTTGTAGCTTGGGAAAAACGACAATTAAGAAGGGACATGATGGAGACATTAAATTATGTATTATGTAGAGAGAGTGGCAGGAGATGGAGATGATCTTTTTTACCCTCTTTCATAATACTACAACCAGGGATCATCCAATGAAACTCATTGGTGGGAAATTTAGGACAGACATTAGGAAATAATTCTTCATATAGCACATAATGGGCAAGAGGTCTGGCTCAGTTGGTAGAGCTGCCACCTTGTATGCCTGAAGATCTGAGGCTGCCAGTTCAAAACAACAGGAAGTACCTGAGAACTGACAGCATGCTGATATACTGATGACCTGACCCTAGGGAGCAGAGAGGAGTTGCCATCAAGTGGAGCATGGGAGGCGAAGGGCCAGAGAGAGACCAGACCGGGAAGGAATCCAACTGGAAAGAGGAGTTCTATGAAAGACTAGAACTATTCAATTGTAAAAATCCCTACGGGGGTTTAGAACAGCCTGCCTATGTAAACTGCCTTGGATTAAAGTCCGAGGAGAAATCTGACAACAAAGAAAGGCGGTATATAAATACCTGTATAAATAAATATAAATAATGAGTCTGTGGAATTCACTGCCACATGATGTGATGATGGCCATTCGCTTGAATGGTTTCAAAAGCAGATAGGAAAAATGCAGGGAGGACAGGTCTTTCACTGAGTATTAGTTATGTGGTTATGCATTACCTCTGGGTCCAGCAGCAGTATGCCTCTGAATACCAGCTGCAACAGAGTAAAGGCTTTCTTTTGTTTGTGGGGTTCACAGAGGCAGCTCATGGGCCATACATAGTAGAAAACAGGGTGTTGGAAACTAGGTGGAGCTTTGTTCTGATTCAGCAGGGCTTTTAAAAATGTTCTTATATCAACCTTTCCTTGCACGAGTTCTCCATAGAGGAGATCCTTTGGGATCCGGCCATCATCCATTCTCACGACATGAGCCAACGCAGGCGTCTCTGTTTCAGCAGTGAATACATGCTAGAATTCCAGCACGTTCCAGGACTGTGTTGTTTGGAACTTTGTCCTGCCAGGTGATGCCGAGGATGCGTCGGAGGCAGCGCATGTGGAAAGCGCTCAGTTTCCTCTCCTGTTGTGAGCGAAGAGTCCATGACTCGCTGCAGTACAGAAGTGTACTCAGGACGCAAGCTCTGTAGACCTGGATCTTGGTATGTTCCGTCAACTTCTTGTTGGACCAGACTCTCTTTGTGAGTCTGGAAAACGTGGTAGCTGCTTTACCGATGCGCTTGTTTAGCTCGGTATCGAGAGAAAGAGTGTCGGAGATTGTTGAGCCAAGGTACACAAAGTCATGGACAACCTCCAGTTCATGCTCAGAGATTGTAATGCAGGGAGGTGAGTCCACATCCTGAACCATGACCTGTGTTTTCTTCAGGCTGATTGTCAGTCCAAAATCTTGGCAGGCCTTGCTAAAACGATCCATGAGCTGCTGGAGATCTTTGGCAGAGTGGGTAGTGACAGCTGCATCGTCGGCAAAGAGGAAGTCACGCAGACATTTCAGCTGGACTTTGGATTTTGCTCTCAGTCTGGAGAGGTTGAAGGGCTTTCCGTCTGATCTGGTCCGGAGATAGATGCCTTCTGTTGCAGTTCCAAAGGCCTGCTTCAGCAGGACAGCAAAGAAAATCCCAAACAAGGTTGGTGCAAGAACACAGCCCTGCTTCACTCCGCTTTGGATGTCAAAAGGGTCTGATGTGGAGCCATCGAAGACAACAGTGCCCTTCATGTCCTTGTGGAAAGATCTGATGATGCTGAGGAGCCTGGGTGGACATCCGATCTTGGGGAGAATCTCTGCTGACCAGGTCGAAAGCCTTTGTGAGATCTATGAAGGCTATAAAGAGTGGCTGTCGTTGTTCCCTGCATTTCTCCTGCAGTTGTCTAAGGGAGAATACCATATCAGTGGTGGACCTGTTGGCTCGGAATCCACACTGCGATTCTGGATAGACGCTCTCTGCAAGTACCTGGAGCCTCTTTAGTGCAACTCGGGCAAACAGCTTTCCTACAACGCTAAGGAGAGAGATGCCGCGGTAGTTGTTGCAGTCACCCCTGTCACCTTTGTTCTTGTACAGCGTGATGATGTTTGCATCCCTCATGTCTTGAGGTACTCCACCTTCTCTCCAGCAGAGACAGAGGATTTCATGCAGCTCAGTGACGATGATCCCTTTGCAGCATTTTAGGACTTCAGCAGGGATGCTGTCTTTTCCAGGTGCCTTGCCAAAGGCAGGGGAGTCCAGGGCCACGTGAAGTTCTTCTAGAGTTGGTTCACTGTCAAGCTCTTCCAGCACAGGCAGGCACTCAATGGAGAACTCGTGCAAGGAAAGCGCCCTACAGGTAGACCACAGCTGCGATACAAGGACATCTGCAAGAGGGATCTGAAGGCCTTAGGGATGGACTTCAACAAGTGGGAAACCCTGGCCTCTGAGCGGCCCGCTTGGAGGCAGGCTGTGCAGCATGGCCTTTCCCAGTTTGAAGAGACACTTTGCCAACAGTCTGAGGCTAAGAGGCAAAGAAGGAAGGCCCATAGCCAGGGAGACAGACCAGGGACAGACTGCACTTGCTCCCGGTGTGGAAGGGATTGTCACTCCCGGATTGGCCTTTTCAGCCACACTAGACGCTGTGCCAGAACCACCTTTCAGAGCACGATACCATAGTCTTTCGAGACTGAAGGTTGCCAATACAGTATATCAACCACTTTGAACATATTTATTTTCATGACATGGCAGGTTGACACTATGTAGCTGTCCAATGGTATGATTTAAAAATAGGAATTGAATATATCTATATTTTAAAAATCCGCCTTTAATAGGTGCGGTGTAAACTTGAAATTTTCACCTGCTAATGCCTGACTCCATTAAACATTTTACTTTGCTTTTAAGACAATTGTAGTGTATCCAAATAAAAAATACTGGGTCGGTCATCATCCAAATAATTTGGCTAATTTACTTGGTTTGTGAACTGGCCAATTAATTTTTTTTTCTCAAAACCCTTTTTTAAAGATAGACAATCAATTTGTAGCTTTGTAAATGAAAAATTGTGGTTCTGCAGCTATAAAACATTTTTTAAAAACTTTTTTTGAAGGAAATAATTCCTGGAAGCAGATGATTATATTTGCTTATATGATTATATAGATCATCATGATTATATATCATTCATACCAACACAGCTCAAAATGAAAATACATTCATAATGAAGGACAGGTGATAGTTCTTTGCTCTGCTGGATCAGTGAACTATATAAGAACTTCTGCATAAGAAGATTGGGTGAAGCACATCCATCCCCATTTCATGCAAAAATCAGAATAATATTCATAGTGCTCTCCATCAAACTGGGGGGAAAACAGGAAGCAGGAGAATTTTCCAATTTTTATATTTAAAAGAAATGTAGTCTGGATGACTGCGGGATGCATAAAAGTACATCTCACTACCAGGCTGGAAAATACTATAAAAGATGCAAGAAACCCCCAAACATTAATTTTTCCATGCTTCTTGCCAGTTATGACCCAAGAAAATGATGTATGTTGAATCGAGCCCTTTGCTATATACTGTGTACACCTCTGTGTACACCTCTTTGCTATATACTATATACACCTCTCTAAGAAGAGGTGTTTTAGCATAGTTTTTAAAAAAATCTGTTTGAACTTATCAGACAGCCCAATCCTCAGCTGCCCTGCACGCAGGGCTGCAGTAGCACTGAAAATGGCTGCCACTGCATCCTGCGCTCACCAGGCAGCAGCTGCCGCCTCCTCAGGAGAAGGGGACTTTTGTCCTGCAATGGGGCTACTCACTTCTATGGCGACCCAAGAGTCTGCAAAGAAGTAAGAGCGTCCGTGTCTGGCGTCCAGTCTTCCTCCCACCCCGCTCCCTACCCCTGGAACACCTCCTCCCCATCCTCCCTCCACCTCCCCCCACCCTGGAACACCTCCTTCCTGCCTACCTGCACACCCCCACCTACCTCTCTGCTGCTTGGCTGTCCGCATGACCGCTGAGCAGTGGAGCTCCAGCGCTCCACCGGCACTAGCCCAGCGCTGGCCAGTGCTGGGCTAGCACTGGCGGAGCACCAGCACTAGGGCTCGCAAACATGCCTTACGGCACCTTTGCAACTTTGCCCACTGGCAAAGCATAGACACATGAGCAAGACAGGGGTCTTCAAACCCCAGCCCAGGGGGCCAGATGCAGCCCGCAGTGAGTCTCTATCCAGCCCGCAGCCAACCTCTTGAACCCTAAAAGCCTGTGACCCACTTGGCCGAACATGATTGGAGCTGTGCTCTGGTTGCATCTGGAGAGTGTTCTAAGGGCCAGAGAGGTTGAATGAATGAGCACATTCATTCATTCATTCGCTCATCTAAGTTCCACCTCTAACTTATTTATATAAATTCTATATTTAAATTTTTTTTTTTGGCCCTCTACACTGCGCCAGATATTTGATGCAGCCCTCTGGCCAAAAAGTTTGAAGACCCCTGAGCTAGGCTTAGATAATATGCTGCTGCAGGGTTGCTAAAGCAAAACAAGTGTGAACCCCATCAGACTGGGAATCTGTGCAAGAATGGAATATGAATATAATAAAGAAACTAATAACAGTAAAACGCTTTTTAAAAAGCATCCAGTATTGGTTTTACAGTCATAGAATTTCACAAATGGCCCAACCCAGTGGTTTCGCTAAGGGGATGCAGGAGGTTCAGGCTGTATCAGATGATGCGCACCGGGGGTTGACACCACTACTGGCACAAATTTTTAAAATCTTGATATTCTGAAATAACACCATCATACTATATATCAATCAATGTATACTTTCGTGTAGAATGCAGTGAAACAAACCACATTGAGATACCTCTATTCTATCAAAAGTTATAGACAAAAAAACCAATGGGGTGGGTCAATGGTCCATCACCACAACCACTACCCAGGACGTTGCCCACTGCATGGGAGGAGGTCCATCATAGGGTGACACAGGTCAGGCTGGCCTCCCACACCAGGTCACACAACTCCTAGTGACACCACTGGTGGACCTTCCCCTGACATCTCACGTTTCAGCAACAGAAGACTCAGGCCACTGGAGCTTCAGTGAGAGCATGCGCAATGGGGCCGTAAGTGTGAATGGCTGGTAGCTGCATGTATGTGCCACCAGAACATCCTGTTATTGCCAGTAAGTTGGCAGTGGGAGTGGGCTGTGGGCAGGGTGGGGAAGATCAGGGCAGGGATTTGGGTCAAGCAGGGATGTGTCAGGGAGCGGCATAGCTGCCGCTGCTGCTATCTGCATGCCCTTTCCCAGCAGTGACACACCCCCTTGGGCCCATTTGGATTTGTGTCAGCCAAAGAGCAGGCATAGATCCAAGTAGACCCATTGGGGTCTTATTTACTGTATGTAAATAAAAATTTCTTTTACTTACCTTTTCAGTGTGACATGGTCCCCAGTCAGCTTTGCTGGCTGAGAATAGGATTGGGCAGAAACTCACTTCTTAAAACACTACTTAAAATGAAACTAATTTGACTTACCTTCAAATAATAAATGCTTTTAGGACTGAGGTTCCAAAAAATAACTCAGCTGAGGCTTCTCCCCCACCTCAATCTGGGCTTGGCCGTATATTTGAATGATTACTTAAATTTTTTAAAAAGTCAACTTAATGTAAAAACATGTACAATTATCTTTTGCAGCAGCAAGTTTCCAAACAGTTTGAAATATTACAAAACGAGTGAACTGAAGAGCATTGAAAAACCTGGAAGTACTAAATGCATAAAGAAAGCAATTGTTTAAAGTTTTGTAATGCTGTTACAGGCTTCAGCGTTTTAAAGGCCAGTTAAGGGTGGAATGGCAAGAAGAGCAGACCTATAACATTTTAAAAATAAGCCATATGCAGTCTCTTTTTTTTTTAATGTTTTGAAGTTCCAGTAAGCGAAAGTTCCCAATGGCATTAGGAAAGAAACTTTGCTTGTTAACAATGTGTACTGGAAGAAAAACAAAGTCCAGTGAATTGTAATCTTTTTTAGTAAGCAATGTGAAACGTACCCCCCCCAAATGAACATGAGAATATGGGGGAGGGGAGGTGTTACAGCAAGAGTTAACTTGAAACCATGAATTGATCCATCTAAATTTAATTAAATTAAGATTAAAACATGAACTGTTTTTTAAGGTGTTCTTTTTAAAAGAAAAGTCAGTCGTAGGGCATTGACTGTAACTCAGAGGTAGGTCAATTTATTCTGCATTTCAGGTTTCATCAGAAAAGACTATTGAGCAAAAGGGGTTTTGCTGATCTGCAGATGTCACTGTCCTGGAGACCTGTAGTCAAGATTGTGGTTGTTAAATATCTATGCACAAAACACGTTCCCCACATCAGTAGGTCATGGAATAATGTCCTCCCCGCATAGGGATAGCCTGAGATCTCCTTGTGTTTGAAGGGGTGCTGTTCTGGGAAAAGGTGCTCTGTGATTTGCTACTGGGGGTAGATGTGCAGGTGGTTGTGTGCATGGAGAGAGAGGGAAATACCAAGTCAAAACCCTGCCTCCTCTTACTCCTGCCCTCCCTATCTTGACAGTTGGCTGACGCAGAGAAATCCTTGGCTTTCCAACTCTTATTGTGGTTATGAGAATGTGAGCTGTTTGTGTTTGGTGCCAAGATGTGGTGTAAAGAAGGTCCATTCAATAACAAAAAAAATAAAGCTGCTTTGGTTTCATTTTAGTGCTCAACATAATGCACACTGAATGACTGCTCCAAAATAGTTCTGACATGGAATGTATAGACCCAGATATTTAGGAAGGGAAAAGAAAAGAGGTGTTTATAGGAGAGAACCCAGATTTCCTCCATTTTCATCTCAGTCCCTGAACTGGCAAAGGACTGAGTGCCAAACTTCTGTTCATGCCAGGACATTGTCGCAGTGCATTCCAAAGGCAGTTGTGCAAGGGCCCTGTGGAGGTAGCAGGTAGAGGCAAGAACAGGCAGGCTGGAGCCTACAGTCTTGAGAATCTTCTGCTCTGGAGATCCTCCAGACAAATAGGTTTTGGCTACAATTCTACGCACACTTTCCAGAGCGTAAGCCTCATTAAGCACAGTGGAACTTGCTTCTGAGTAGACAGACATCAGATTGCACTTTGCGTCTCTAGTGAAGATGCTGCTGGAAGAAAGATCCTTTATCCTCGGGCTTCACCTGTCTTCCTTGGTGCATGGTGAAATCTGACATCTGAATATTTACCTAACACAGGGCCCAGTCCTACCCAATTTTCCAGTGCTGATGCTGCAACGTCAGTGGGGCATATGCTGCATCCTGTGGTGGAGGGGCAGCCACAGAGACCTCCTCAAGGTAAAGGGATATTTATTCCCTAATCTCAGGGCTGTATTGGTTCAGGAAAGTTGGACAGAGTTGGGCCCACAATATGTTGTGTCTCTGAGCAGGCCTGTTGAGTTCATATAGTCTTGTATAGATGTGTACTGCCTGATCCTGTGAATGTTTACTCTGAAGTAAGTTACATGAAGTTCAATATGGCTTAATACATCCATGTGTGAATTGCAATTGCTGCCTCAGAGCCAAACTCTTAGGCTCAACGTGAATGGATTCATTCATCTTGTAGATGGATTGGTCCTGCGCTGCAGAGCGTCAACAGTTGCCTTCTTTGCTTATTAACTGATGGTCTGAACACACATGATGAGAGTTCTGTAGCTGAAAGAAAGCAGGTTTGGCCTGTAAACTGCCCAGATGGGTGACTATGGGGAAACTACACTGTTCTCAGCTCCTCAGAGAAAGAATAGGACAGTGGTTGAATAAAGAACACTCATGAACAATTAAGTGTTCATGATGGCACACTGGAGCTGGAAACCATCAACTCATGAGTTGCCAATCCTGCAGATTTCATTGGGAGTCTCCAGGAATCAATGTCAGTCTCCAGAGGACTACTGAAAGCCCTTTTGGAGATTTTAACAGGGTCTCCAAGAATTTTTGTTACATCATGTTAGGGATAAAAACATCTGGGAACAGCTTCAGTCAGAATTGGCAACCCTGCTCACGAGTCATTTGAATGGAGTGTGAATTTCTCACACTGCAACATATATCATTTTAAAACAAAAGTTTGCCACAAACAACTGACACATTCACTTTTGTAGTGAATACATTTTTGTCAGAGGTGTTTTATGCTTAAAGCTACCACCAGTTTTGCATAACAGGACAGCATGGCTCAGAGCAGAGGAGCATCAATAAGGATGCCAAGTACCTCTACTATACAGTATACTGTATTCCCTTTCCATCGAGGCTTGGAAATATTTCTTTTTCTGAATGTGCCAGAATTTTGATTTGGGCAGCAATTTTCTGCATCTCCACATATTTGCCCCTACTGACTCATCTCCTGATAGCAGTATTTTCTCGTGGGCAAATGATTCCACCTGGGCCTCACTCAACAATTATAGAGAAGGATAATGCTGCAAAATGCTGCTGGTGGAAGAATGGACAAAACCAATGGCGTAGCTAAGGGGGTGCAGGGGGTAGCAGTTGTACTGGGCATCAAGCTTTAGGTGGGCAACAAGCTGAGCTGGACACTAGTGACCAAAATTGTGAAAATCTTGGTATGTAAGAATAATACCATCATGTTATATATCATTGGAAAGGTAATTTAATGCAGAGTGCAATGAAACAAACTGCACTGGAATATCCATATTCTATCAACAGTTATGACCAATTAACCAGAAAATAAAAACACAACTGTCTTGTGGAACAAAAAGGAGATTTGCTTAACTCTAAACTGACCTATGAGACTGATTTTTCTGAGTGCCAATGAGATATTATTATGATACAGTATGGAACCAATAACTTTTTATTTATTTACTTAATTAAATTTGATTTTATCATGCAGAGGGGGGCTACAAAATCTTCTTTGACCCTGGGTAGCAGATAGATGCCTTAGCTATGCCACTGACTGGAGGGAGGCGGCAGAGCAAGTGGGTGGTGAGCTGCTGGCGGGAGGAGATAGGCGCCTCCCAATTTTCACTTTCTAAAAAGCCTGGGTTTGATGTCACTTCCGGTTATGACATCACTTCCCGGGCAACATTTTGAGCTTGGCAGCGGGCTACATGATCATTAGCTATGCCACTGGAAAAAACCACTTCAGGCTATGGGGAGCATACACTTTGGACTGCTCCCCCATGTGAAAAACCTCCCTGGAAATAGAAAAGTAGGCCATTAAGGAGCAAGATTGTGGCCCAGCCCTGCTATGCTGATGTTTTCTATCTAAGGAGGTTTCAGCACAGGTTTCAGCTTTCATTCTGTGTGTCCCCAACCTGTGGTCTGAAGTAGTTCAGTCCGTAGTTAGTTCTGATAGTTTATCCAGCTGCGTGTGTACACCAGGCCCACAAAACAATATGGATGTAATGCCTCTTTCTTAAACAGTGCAAAACTCAGCCCCTTAGAGAAAATCCCACCAACCACCTCTCATCACTTCTTTGCCTGGGAGTCCCTGAACTTGAGCTATTGGCACATGCAGGTGGTTTTCTGCATGGTTAATTTACAGTCAAGTCTCTGCCTGATACTTAAGCTGAAATCATTAACATGTGTCCTGGGTATTACCTGAATGAAAAGACAAGTTCCCAAGTTGTTTTTGCTCCGCAAACTGCTCTGTTTCGATTACAAATCCTCCTCCAGGCATCAAGTGAGCTGGACACCTAGGGTGAAGCTAAAGAGTTATTTGTTCCCTAGGTGGACTCTAATGAATGGCTGCAGTGCTGCCCTGAACAAGGGAGTCCCCAGTATTAAAAGTTTAATAGAAAGCTTAAGAAGCTAGAGGCACAGAGGCAAAGGAGGGGCAGAGAAACTGCCCAGTAAATCACTGAGAGCCTTGTCAGACCCTCTGCCTCAGTGGACCATCCAGGAAGTAGCAGTTGGGGCACTGCAAGTAGTTCTCTTTCTCCCTCGCTTGCCCCACTGTCTTTCTCTCCGTTTTACCATCAGCCCCATGAGAGGCTGCTGCAGAAAAATGTTGGCTTTTTCCCCACTGAAAGGCACACTATGAAAGGAACAAGATTGTCCGGTAGCTGAAAATTGTGTCAGCTGAAACCCCTCTCATCTAGTTTTCCTCTCTCTCTTTCTCACAAAATCTTTACCCCTGAATCTAATCTATCTTTGTGTTTTCCTTTGCTATTTGCTTTCCTAATTTCTCTCTCTTGTTTTTAATATCACAGAGGCAAGAGTAAACAGGGCAAAAAGTGCAGGTAATTCAGTCACATGCACTTAATGGGGTGAAACAGAAGCAAAGGCCCTCCCCATGTTTCCAGTTTTGATCATATACCTCCCAATACTATTTTAATTAAGCTTGCATTGGCTTTCAATGAGAGTCTTTTTCTTTTAAATTTAAAATAGCATAGTAGGGCACTGATTGGAACCATGGTAGGATCAAGGTGCTAGAGGCCATCAACCCCCTACCATGGCATTGCCCTTTTTTGAGTTCACCCTGCCAGCAGTATTGCAAATAAATAAATAAATAAATGGGGCCAAGCTATTTAGAGCATGAGTCATTTGGCCCTTATTTACAGTAGGGTATGGATTCTAAGGTGTTGTGTCAACAGCTTCACAATGAAGATGATGAATGTCCATGTTTAGTAACTCCAGAAAGATATAAGCACATTAATTTGTTACAGAAAAAACTCAAGGTCATCTTGGGAACCTTAAAGACAAACAGATTTATTGTGGCATAAGCATTGTGGAGTAGAACTTGCCTTGTCAGCAGTGGTGTAGCTAAAGGGGGTGCAAAGCACTAAGTTTTACAGGGATCCGTAGCACAGCATGCAAATGGCCCCTCCCCTCTGGGGTCATTCTGGGTGGTGCTCCCACCACCTGGAATGGAATAACTTTGAAGAGGGGAGGGGTTGCTTGCATGCTGCATTAAGGCTCCCTGCAAAACTTAGGGCTTTGCACCCCTTCTAAGCTACACCACTGCTTGTCAGATGCCCACAAACCTTTGCCACAATCCGTTGGTTCAGCTTTAAGATGCCTCTATACAGATAAACACGACATTGTTTTTTGAAAGTAGTCTCCAGGCCTAGAACCTGAACCTGATTTAAAGAGTTGTATAATGGGAAATATTCCTCCCTATCAGGAAGAAGCCACACCTGGTAGAAGTTCTCTTTTATGCCACCATAGCAGTACAGGAGTTTTCTCAGCACCTGGGTCTGAAAAATCATCTTTTAAAGCTTTTTGTTTTCAACTACTATTGAAAACTGTTCCAGGACAACAACTTATTCTAAGCCTTTGAAAAGTGTGTTCTAAAAGGGTTCTAGAGAAAAATGTGTTCACATCTGCATATGTTTCATGGTAACAGTGTAACTGTACACATGTTTACTTAAGTTCCATTGTGTTCAATGGGGCTTACTCTCCAGTATGTAAGGTGAGCACGTATAGCAGTGTTTCTCAAACTGTGGGTCAGGAGCCCATGTCACGTGGGCCCAATTCATTTCAATATTTTATTTTTAATATATCAGACTAGATGCTACCATGGTATATGACTGCATTTAGGGAAATGTAGCTTGTTAAAAGTACAGATCTGTAACAGTGTATATTTTTTTTAACAATGATGGTCAATGGGACTTACTCCTGGGTGGGGGGGTAGGATTGCAGCCTAGGATTGCGAAAAATTTTCCTGCTTGATGATGTCACTTCCGCTAATGACATCACTTCCGGTGGGTCCTGACAGATTCTCATTCTGAAAAGTGGGTCCTGGTACTAAAAGTGTGAGAACCACTGATGTAGAGGATTGCAGCCTTGTGGTGGTTTGAACTGTTCTTGTATAGCCTGATATAAGAGTCTACCACAGAACAAACTCTAGTTAATTGCCAAGGCTTCCTTTAAAAAGTTGAAGTATCTTTTTTTTGCTTTGGTTACGTATGAATGACTTACACTTGGCCACTTTTCCATTAGAACTGCCAACTCTTTTTTTGGGCTGGGCACCTGTGCCTTTAATGTTTCTATGACAATCAGAAATTTCATAGATGAAACTTGCTATTTAATATAGATGCGAAGATAAGAAAAGCCTCAACTGCTGTATTGCTGCTGATCAGCCAGCCATTAACAGCAAAGGAACCCTGCCAGGTTGACACCTGTAACCACTTAGAAAGGTAGTTTTGCATGTTTACTTCTGCTTTCTGGCTCCTGTCACTGTGTAGAGAATATGGAAATGTCATAGAAACTGAGGAAATGGTGAGTGTTGTCCTCACAGCGCCTTTGTAGACTTCTGATTCATTGGATAGCTAAAATAATAATTTGCTTTTATAGAGTTGAAGAGGCTTTTCTGACTTGACTGAATAGCATGCATCTGGACTCCAATATTGGGCTTCTAGTTTGCTTACAATGCTGAAATTTATTGTATTTATATCTGGCTTTCTTCTGTGATGGAACTCAAGGTGGTCTCCCAGCCAGGCACTGGCCAGGCCCAGGCCTGCTTAATTTCAACCAGGCTGCCTCATGTGCCTCAGGATCAAACTCTTAAGCCTTGAAAACTCCATTCTAAGTGCTGTCCCTGGAAGGGTCAACCATTTGGCAATGTACCTGTTATATCTCTCATACACACACTATATAGTGTTTCAGTCCCACAAAAGGCACCAATTCAGTCAGTCAGAATAGTAATTCACAGCACAATCCGATTGTTCCATTGAGCCAGTGCAGCCCTCCCTGCACTGGGTCCAAGTGTCGCAAATGTGTCTTAAAGCATGGTTGTGGCTGCTCAAGAGCCAGCAGTGTCAGCCAAAAGGCATGTGCTGGACAGACTGACAGAGCCACAGCCCAGCCCAGCCCAGCCCAGCCCGTACGATTGCACTGGGTGGTGTGGAGGTGTGGGGAGGATGGCAGGTAGGCTGTTTGGAGAATGGAGGAGGGCTGGGAGTGGCCATTTTTGGGTGGGGGAGAAAGGACCAGGAAAGGATCAGACTCAGAAGGGGGGGTAGGATCAGTGGTGGCAACACATACCATATTCTAACCCCTTGCTTAGCCAGCCCAATGTTACACCAGGCTTCCCAAATTTGCATCAGTTAAATTGCTGGTGCAGATTTGAGAAGCTCCATAGGGACAGCTGGACAGGGTAAGTGGAAATATACCGCCTTGCTTTGAGGAGACCTCCAGCTGCCGCTTAAGCGGCTTTGGATGCAGCACAGGTCATGCCTGCACGGCTTTGGAAAGACTGCCTGTTCCTTTGAACTAGCATTCTCTGCTTTATCAGGGGATATGGGCTAGCTTCCCAGTGTTGAGTACTATGAGGCAAGAGAGAAGGGTAGCAGAAGATAGGGTCACCTATAGCTATAAGAAATTTAATACATGAACAGTACAGAAGTGAACATACAGTATTTGTATAGTGTAGAAAACATTGCACAAGAGCCCTGCACCTTCCTGCCCACATACAGGCACACATTTTAAAAATGTGTTTCCAGGTACAATTCAAAGTGCTGTTTTTGACTTTTAAAGTCCTAAACATTCTGTGATGAAGAAGCTCCTCTGTTCTTGAGCTTCTCTGGGTTCCCTGCCTGTGGAAGGTAGGCAGGTGGTGAGCAAAGAGAAATCTTTTTCTATGATCACACCCCAATTAAGGAATCCTGTCTCCAAGCAAACACACTGGTACCTTCTTTATGATGGTTTTAGCACCAAGAAAGTATGCCTGGTTTCTCCTGGGTTCCTGTGGTTAATTTGCTGCTTTGGCTGATTCTGGTTTGGAATTGTTAGGTAGGTGGCTTGTGAAGTTGGTTTTCCAGTGGCTGAATTATTGCATCCCTGCTCTCTGCCCTTTATCTTGTATAGTAGTGTGTCTTTTGGTCCTGCTGCTGTGCATTTGTATTTTATGATATATTCTGTCAAGTTTTATTGTTTTATATTTTATTGTGCAGCTGCCTTGAGTGCTAGCTTGTGCTCAAGAAGGGTGGCATGTATTTTTTCTAAATAAAATAAAATATATGTGGTTCTTTTTTGTGCAATAAATCACACACACACCCCATGCTTACAGATGTACATAAACCTGTTCCTCTAAAACCCATGAGCTCATGTTAGTTCTACTCTGCCCCATTCCCCAGGCCCTCCTTTTTTTTATTAAAAGAAGCAAAGTCAACGCTTGACCTGTTAATTCCCAGCCCTGCCTCATTCAACTTCTGCCAGCTGGTGGACAAAAAGTGTTAATGTTATTCTTTACCCAGCATGCAATATGGGAACTCCTTGCCACAGGATGTGGTGATGGCATCTGGCCTGGATGCTTTTAAAAGGGATTGGACAAATTTCTGGAGGAAAAGTCCTTCACAGGTTACATGCCATGATGGTTGTATGCAACCTCCTGGTTTTAGAGGTAGGCTACCTCAGAATGCCAGATGCAAAGGAGTGGCAACAGGATGCAGTTCTCTTGTTGTCTGGTGTGCTCCCTGAGGTATCTGGTGGGCTACTGTGAGATACAGGAAGCTGGACTAGATGGGCCTTTGACCTGATCCAGTGGGGCTCTTCTATTCCACAGCCCACAAGCGGTGGAGAAAACAGATGCATGAATGATGCTTGCATCTGCTTTTTGGATGCTGAGTGTAGTGTATGAAGCTTCCCAATACACAGCTTGCAGGACTGCTTTGCCAACTGAATCAGGAGGGTGAACAGTGGGCAAACACAAGCTAGCAACATAACCCAAATGCAGGCAGCAAACAAGGGGAGGGGGGAAGAGACACGTTAATGCAATGGAAGTAGCAGACCATAGAAGGCAAATATTTTGGAAAAGAAATGCACCTAAAAATGGTTATCCTGCATGGCGGACACTGTGATAGTATTTGTGGCTGCAAAATGCACTACATTTTCCCATAATGTCCCTCGACTTTATTAGGGCTGCAACCCTATCCACACTTACCTGGGAGTAAGCCCCATTGACTATACTGGGACTTGCTTCTGAGTAGACATGCATAAGATTGGGCTCTGAGGCTGTAATCCTAGCCACACTTACTTGGAAGTAAGCCCTTTGACTATAATGGACCTTACTTCTGAGTGGACATGCATAGGATTGGGCTCTCTCAGTCTGTAAGACTTTTTAAGCTCCTGGAGAAAATAGGATATCTAAATGGTCATTTTAAAATTTCACCCAGGAAAGACAATGGTGCTGTTTTAAAACTTGTACTTGTGCATGACCTTCCTTTTTAACGGTCCTTTCGCAATATAAACAAGTGATCACATCACACTCTAAAGGCGGCTGTTTCTTGTGTGCCAACCAACAATTCAGTTCGGACAGAACTTTTAGGTTGGGAACGTTCCATTGAAGATTGCATGGAACGTTCAGATGCATCAGACAACTTTCCAAGCCAGCTTCCTGCAGGTGTCTCTGTGGCGCAATCGGTTAGCGCGTTCGGCTGTTAACCGAAAGGTTGGTGGTTCGAGCCCACCCAGGGACGAGTCTCTTATTGGTTTTATTCTGCATTTTCCCCCCAAAACCCTTCTCTTTCTTTTTATCTGCGTAAAGACCAAAAAAAAAGGCGGAGGCGGGAAGTGCAGCCGCGTCTTAAATAGCTATGTAGATGAAGGCAGTGGCAAACCCTGTAGAGGGCCCACCTTCATCAGTTTAAAGGGCCAGTTCCCCCTTTCAGCACCCTGGTTGCGAAAGAATGCGTATAGAAGGCACCCACCCCATCCCCTCCCCCACCACTGCCCAACTTGCAGAGCGAACCAGGCTTCCCACTGCTGGCTCCCTCCAGAGCACACTGTGGTGCTGCAAGGGCTGCCTTGCCAAGGCAGCCCTTGCAGGAGGGGGCCCAGAAGGGGAGGCTCCCGCAGCCTGCTCTTGCTCTGGCGAGGATGCATGGTCACCACCTCCCTCCCACGCTCCCCAGATCCTCCTCCTTTTGCTCCATAGCATCTGGGGTGCTGCTTTCTTCCAGGGCGGGGGGGGGGGGAACCTCCATCGCCTGATCTGCCCAGCCAGGCACAGTTGCAGGCAGCCGCCGCCGCCAGGAGGGACTCTGAGAGCCCAATCCTATGCATGTCTACTCAGAACCAAGTCCCATGATAGTCATTGGGGCTTACTCCCAGGAAAGTGCGGATAGGATTGTAACCCTACAACCCAATGCTATGCATATCCATCCAGAAGTAAGTCCCATGATAGTCAATGGGGCTTACTCCCAGGAAAGTGTGGCTAGGATTGCAGCCTGGCTCCGCTGCTTTCCTTTGGGCAGTTTCCAGCCTCTCCTTCAGCCCCCCAGGTTGACGGGGGGGGGCAGGGGCTGATGTGGTCCAAGCATGAATTTCCTGCCTTCCTGAGTGGGGAACCGCGAAAGAAAGAAAGAAGGGGGCTGCAGAACGCAACTGGGGGACGTGGGGGGGGAATATCCCGAGCCGCCCTCCTCTTCCTCCTTCCATGTATGAAGAATCATTGGCATCTACTGATGGGCACTGGACGGAGAGCGCCCCACCAGTCTCTTTGCCTGGCGTGCGCCTGCAGGCTCCGGCGATCCCGGGGCGCACTGGGGACACTGGTTCCCATTACGCGGCGATACAAATTATCCGCTGTAGATTTCCTACAGGGGCCGCCGGGCGTCACATCAGACAATGGGGGAGGGGATTGGGGGGGGGGGAGAAGAACGGGTTGCACAACAAGAAGAGGTGCCAAGAGGGGAGGAGGGATGGACGGACTTATGTAAGAGGGTCGAGAGGAGAGCGGAGCCAACAGCGCTTGCAGGCTTCGTGGTTTCCAATTGCAGTTGGGGCGAACTCACTCCAGGGTGGGTTGGGATCCAGGCTGCGATTTACGAATTGCAGGGCTTTTTTCCCCCCTCCCCAGATCCCCCCCCCTTTCTTTCCTCCTGTAGCAAATGAAACACAAAACAAGCAACAGCAACAAGAAGGAGCGAACTTTTGCAAAGTTGGGGGGAGGCTCTGCCCTGATTTTGCGCAGTCCCTTCTCTTTCTGTGCCAAAGTGCTGTCAAAATGATCATCTGCCAGCAATCGACTAGCAATCGACTTTTTCAGTCCAATCTATTGCTTTGGGCAACTTGAAACTGTCCCAGTTTTTTTTTTATTTCGGGGGTGGGGGGAGAACCCGAGTTGTATTGGACTCCACGACCAGCAACTCGGATTCCAACACACTTTCAACCTGTGCAAACTCTCCACGCCTCTTATTCGGATCCGCCTTCGATTATGCAACGTTTGGGGAATCCTGTCCAAAATTCACTGCACTAATTCCCTGCTTCCTTTTACAAGCTTCCCCCACCCCACCCCATCTTGTTCTTCTTTATCTTAAAAAAAAAAAAAAAGCAGAATAGTCTTGAAAAGTTGCAACCTATTCTTCACACTTACAAATTAATTTCCTATAGTTTTATTGTGCAGATTTCACTTGGAGGAGTTGGGCAGGCAGCCACACACAAACTTAAGTGTTGAAATGTTGGCTCAACTGATGTCCTCCTTTAGTCCTCCTTGGATTTATTTTTTTTAATTTCAACATGCCAGTTTGAAGAGGAGGAGAAGCCAGTGGAAAGCTGGTCTTCCTGCTAGCAGAAAATGGGTTCAGATCTGTTTCAGGAAAATGCTCAGAAAATGACAACTGGTCGAGCTTTACTCATACATTCAGTCAGATTCCTTATCCTTTAAAATATCCCCTAGAAGAGTTGTTTGTTCTTCTGGCTCCTGAGTATAAACTGTAGCACTTGGACCAGTGCCTGAATACTGAATAACAGAAGCCTCACCTAAGAGCTAGCCTAGAGCTTTGAAAACTTTAGGGCATTATCTGATCAAAAACAAGGACTTTTAATGTTAACTTCTATTGATTTTAGTGAGTGAAATGTGTGCAACACAATCCAAGACTGTTTCACTGTGTTTAGTGGGGGTTTACTCCCAGTAAATGCAGTTAGGGTTGCAGCATGAAGCCTGTGGCAAACTTTCCTATTAAAATCAAGACTCAAAATCAAGGGACTTGTGATTTGTCTGGATTGTGCTCTTACATTTGGACAGTGCTACATTACTGTTATTTTTTTTAAATATAATAAAGGTTTGCTTTATTCAACATAAAATCCTATTTAAATAGAATTGGATATAAAAATTTTCATAGAAAAGTGGTCAGAAGCTGTTATAAGGATGCAATTCTTTTTCTGTTGGCGTCACTGTTTAAAATAAAAAGGCTTTCACTGATTTTGATGGAAATTGATTTCACCCACATGCTTCCAGACAAGGAAAAAGGCAGCCTGAAAACTTTAAGCCATTTATTTTTATTCCTGCAAATCACAGAACACATTTTATATCTGTGCAATGTTTATCCTGTGAACTGCACGCCTGCCAGCAGCAGTTACATAATTCAAGAACAATGTTAAGATAATACAGACCATAATCTGACCAAAGTTAAGAACTTAAAATCTGATTGATTTCAACAGGACCTGAACATTTTTATCAGGATCAGTTGGAAGCAAGATATGTGAGGCATAGTAGTGAGAACATACAAACACAGAGATGGTTAATATTATTAATTAAAACATTTTAAAGTGCATGGATGCTGCAGGTATCTTTGAAAGTTATTGAGACCCAGATCTTCTAGTGCAGGGGTTCTTAACCTTTTGTACTTTGTGCACCCCAAGAGAATATCTAACTTTTCACACACATCCAACATACATATAATTTATTTTATTTCAATTATCATTGTTTGCTGTTTTCCAGAAATTACACCGGACATGTAGGGTGGACTGTGGAACTTCAAAAAACAGCATGAAATTTCAATCATAGAAAAAAAGATGTGTTAACTGAATTTGAAGACATTCAAAAACTCATGAGAAAAATCAATGAGAAGGCCAAGAACGAATATTGTGACCAACAAGGAAATATATTAGTGGCTTCTGTTCAGCCCATTAGTAGTCAGGGCCAAATTCAAAAAATTTTAAACATTTTCCTTATCTAGTAAAAAAATTTATATCAAGGCAAATTTTTTTTTTCTTAATTTTTGGAGCACCTCACATACCTCTTAGGACTGCAGGCCCCACAGGTTAAAAAAAAACGCTGCCCTAGTGCTTTCTTTGCTTTGCTTTCCAGTTATTGTTGGAGGAGAACTATTCCACTCATTGTGTGGTTCTAGTGTGGCAGTCAAAATTCTGAACTTTTTTCCCCAGTTGGGGGTTTCTGAAGTACTATTTACTGTAATTTTTTTTTAAAAAACAGCAATTTGCATGGGGAAAAAAAAGCTGATCTTCATATCTGACTTCGGAGCAGTATTTAAATAAATGCAATTTATAAATTGTGATTCAACATGCTTTTATTGATATTTGCCCAAATTACAAATTAGGCTAAAAGAGACTACAGAAAGAAGCCAGTGTGGAGGGATGTGTGGTGTCTCAAACTAAAGTGAATTAGCAAAGAGGTTATGGAAAGAATATCCTGCTTATGCATACAGATGCAGAGAGTATCATTTCTAATCCATGTTTACAGGTTGGAAGAGTTTCCTAATGAGAAACGGATGGGCAGGAGAACAGAAATCAGAATCAACTGGCTGGCAAGTTGATCTGTTCATGTGTATGCTACACTCTGCATTTATTTTCTGTGCTGCCCACCTCCAGCTCTCCCATCCTCTTCTATCATCTGTCTAGGATTCCCTTGCAAGAATCTCCTCTGTTCTAATTCTACCACCTAGTCACCCTCTATTAACCCATGCAAATAAATAATTTAAGAAATTGGCCCTTGGCATTTCTTCCAGGCTGAAGAGCTGCAGTTCCATCAAAGTGGCACTTTTTTTATTTTTAAAGCAATGTAAATTGGGTTTTTACCTCTAACATTCTGGCCATGTGTATCCAGGACTACTCAGTGGGCCTGAAGTACCCCTCCCCCCAAAATTTTTGAAATTTTATAAAAGAGAGGAGAAAACTTTCATGAAACTGTTTTGAAACTGTGACTTTTGTTCCATGCCAAGAAGGTGGGTAGAGGGAAAGAAATGGACTATTATTATTATAGTGGTATTACAGCCTGCCAGATAGTTGGACTGGGATTTTTGGGTGCTCACTAGTTTGAATGCTACCCAAGAGCCGAAGAACTGACGAGCTATTGCTGTATAATGTTTGATGTTCCTAGCAGTGCAGTTCATTGCAGTTGTTTATCTTGTCAGTGCCTATATTATCCAGATATTTCCTAAGGGCCTTGGGGATTGCGCCTAGTGCACCAATGACAATAGGGGTGGTTGTTGTTTTCTTTCCCCAAAGGTGGTGCGTTTCAATTTCCAGGTCTTTGTATTTTGTGATCTTTTCCAATTGCTTCTCCTCAATTCGATTATTTCCCAGAATGCATCAATAAGCATCTCTTGTTTCTTCTGAACCACAGTTATATCTGGTGTGTTGTGTTCCAATTTTTTAATTTGTCTGGATTTTGAAGTTCCACAAGTTTGATCAGCTAATTTTCTACCACCTTTTCAGTTGCATGCTCCCACCATTTCTTTACTGATGTTATTCCATACTTCTTGCACATGTTCCAATGGAGCAGGGGTGCCCAACCCCTGGCCCTGGGGCCACTTGCAGCCCTCAGGGGCTCCCAATCCAGCCCATGGGGAGCCCCTAGTCTCCAATAAACCTCTGGCCCTCTGGAGACTTGCTGGAGCCCATGCTGGCCCAACACAGCTGCTCTCAGTGTGAGGGCAACTGTTTGACGCTTGCATGAGCTGTGGGATGAGGGTTCCCTCCATGGCTTGCTGCTTCATATCTGTGATGCAGCAGTGGCAGCAAAGGAAAGGACAGCCTTGCTTTGTGCAAGGCTTTTTATAAAACTTGAGCTATTGCAAGACCTTCATTCATTCATATGTTCCATCTCTAATAAATTCATTTATGTAAATTTAT
Organism: Tiliqua scincoides; assembly: GCF_035046505.1. NCBI lineage: Eukaryota > Metazoa > Chordata > Lepidosauria > Squamata > Scincidae > Tiliqua > Tiliqua scincoides. The sequence goes on from NC_089825.1 coordinate 20,829,524, forward strand.
TCAAATTTTAAATGTAAATTAATTCCTGGTCAATGACACAGTGTTAGAGAGATGATGTGGCCCTCCTGCCAAAATGTTTGGACACCCCTGCAGTGGAGCATAGCAGTGACTTATTGTGGCAATTTTTGTAATCACTTTGCACTGTTTTGCTGCACCCATTTATTATTATAATTAAACAGCATCCACGTGGTTTGCAGAGCCAAGAAATGCAGATTTTTGCTCTGAGTGTATATAGACAGGTTTCCCAGTTATCTCTTCCCTGGTGCTGCTGGTTACTGCAATGCCAAAATGGCTACTGCTGTATCCATTGGGGCCAGGGAGGCTACTGGAGGTTTCATCAGGGGAAGGGGACTTTCATTCCCTTCCTCCAAGGAAAGCCCCAGGCCGTACTATGCGGCTACTCAAATCTTTGCCTGCTATTTTGCTGGGGCAGATTTGAGAAGCCCTGTGTCAGGCTTTGCAGCCCAACACCAGGCATCAGATCTGGCAGAAGAAGCCTCCACCGGTCTCTCTCCCAGTCCCATCCGCGTTTCACTGGAAGGCCCCCCCTCCCCAAAAAGCTGCACCACTGCTCAACAGTGCAACTTATTGCCAGCGGCTCATCACAGGTGTTCTCCCGGCACTGAGGCCCAGTGCCAACTGGTGCTGGCCCAGTGCTGGTGCTCCCTCCTCACCAGGTGCCGCAAATGTGCTTTACGGCACATTCGTGACACCCAGCACCGGCGGCAGACTTGTACTGCTTGCACTGGCAATGTTATGATTGGGCCCCAAAGGGCCATCTAAACCAGCATCCGGTTTCTAAGGGTTTCCAGTCAGAAGGCCACAGCAAAGGCATGAAGACAACAGCAAACCACCAGCCCCACCCCCGATGTTTGCCTCCTACCCCAAATAACTGGTATTCAGAGGAGTACCACCTGTGCAACTGACAGCACAATTCCATGCATGTCTGTTCAGAAGTGATCAATGAGACTTACTCCCAGAAAAGTGTGTATAGGATTGCAGCCTAAAGGTTTCACTTCGGAGTTTCCTTGAGGACATTCCGTCCTCAATACTGTGTAGATGACAAAGTGAAACATGGGGATGGAGGCAAGACTAACAAGAACTGTCTATGAGCAAACACAGAGGGTGTGTATAGTAAGACATTCCTGGATTTGTAACAAAATGTCTGCAAGTTTTGGAATATGAAAAACAGCTGCTGAATGGGTGCAGACAATAGCCATCTTGAATCTTTTAATCCCAGACAAATGTTTCTTTGGAACAACATAGATGTGGGAGGGAAACAGCATGGTTAACACCATCCTTTTTCTAACAACACTCCCTTTCTGGGAGAATCTGGCTAGCCTAAGGTGAAGAACTGAAAGGACACTGCATGCTTTAACCCATTTTAGTCCACAGGTGTACATATTTGACTCCTGTTGCATATATGCAAAGTTGGGCATATATACAATGTAATCTTAATCATATCACCACAATTATCTAAAAATTTTATCTGTAAAATATGGTCAATTGTACCCATGATTCATGTTTGCATCCATAAAGTTGGGCATATATACAATGTAATCTTAATCGTATCACCACAATTATCTAAAAATTTTATCTGTAAAATATGGTCAATTGTACCCATGATTCATGTTTGCATCCATCCCCAGAGCCATACAAAACAATTCTAGAATGAATTTTTCATGGTTATGTATTGACTAAGAATTGATATAGAGATTTTCCCCCCCCCCACACTTTTCTCCCATTCAAACAGAGCACAATGTCTTAAATATAAGCCTGATCCAACAACATCAATAGAATGGCAGACACCAGTTTGAGGATGCTTTTGATATAGAGATTTTTTCCCCACTTTTCTCCCATTCATACAGAGCACAATGTCTTAAATATAAGCCTGATCCAACAACATCAATAGAATGGCAGACACCAGTTTGAGGATGCTTCAGATATGAAGCAATATTTTTTTCCTCAAGGCCATTAAAAATAACTTCTGCCAGGAATGAAAGTTAAGGCTAATGTCACTGTGGCCAGTACTGAAAAGTAGCTATTTGACTGTTTAATTAAATGGGAAGAAATACAGTGTTTGAGACATGTAACTCAGTGAGTTTAGATCACCTTTGCAGGTTTGTAATCTAGAATGCGAGAGCAGGCCTTTTACATATTGCCGAAGAAGAAGTTTGTTTAAATTGAGAGGAACCGTGCAGGGGTATTCAGTAGTGGCAGAGACAGCAAGCTCACAAATTACTTTGCTTGGAAGGGTTTGCTCAGTGCAAATTCCTTCTCTTTTTTGCTAGTTACTGTTTTACTTTCCTTGGATCCATGCCCTCCCTGAATAAACTTGGCAAAAGAACTTAAAGAAAAATGCAAGAGAGTGCTGCAAGAAATGGGAATGGATATCTAAAAGCTGCACTACATTGCGTAGAAAATGGAACAGTGAACTAGTATAGTTCTTTGTAGTTCATTCAGTTACTGACACTGCCATTGTAATCTTGAGAAAAACCAGTTGGTCGGGTTTCATTGATGAAAGTATATACAAGCCTTCAGGTCACACAGGATTTATTTGTAGATTGCTTCTTTTTCACAGTTCTGCCAAATGGATAGTTCTGTGCAACTTGAAAGTTGCACATCCTGCCACTGAAGTTGCCATTTTGGGGAGACTTCATGCTAGCTTAGAAGTGGCAAGTATTCCATGACAAAGTGTATGCGACTATAAAAATAGAGAGACTCAAACACATTATGTGTAAAAGGAGACACTGACTCCTCAGCCTTACAGAGATATCTGACATGCCATTTGAAAAGCACAAACCATGCTTTGTACATGCAAACAACATATGATGGCATGTAGGGAACAAGATCAGGGAGGACTTGACTGAGTAGTAGGAATTCTTTGCAAAGGTTCAGCAGGGAAGGTGTCCTTCAAGTCTGTCAAAATGCAGCATTCTTGGATTTTTTAATGTTGCCACGTTTGCTGGGATGCCATTTGTCACTGATAATTTGAGGTATTTAGGAAGTAAACACAATAAAAGAAAAAAGAACCAGGGAAAGATTCTTTTTATATTTGTCAGAAAAAAGGACTGTGAAAGACTCAATGGTCAAACAGCTGAACAAAATGTTGTCTTTTAAATATGATTTTAGTTCAGGAAAAGTAGATCTCGCTTGGAATAAATGTAAAAAACATGTCAGCTGTCACTCAGCCTGACCTCACTTTTATATGTGGAGATATGAGTCATTAAAATTAATTTTAAAATATATTGTTTCCCTTCTATATTTAAGAGTTTAGTAACTACAAATTCACCTTAAGATTTAAAAAAAGTGCTCTTGTAAGATATTTATTCAAGAAGTAGCTCCCCCCCCAAACTAAAATAAGTACTGTAAATGGTTTGAGGATGACAGCTTTAACAATGTGGTAATGAAACTGAGATAAAATATGATGATGCCAGAGCACAGCTTATTTCAAGAGACAAGTTGGGGAAGAAGGCAGAATTGAGCAGAGGCAGAGTGTCAAGTCCAATTAATCAAATTAATTAATATGTTTCCAAATGTATATTGTACTTTTCAAATAGAACCACAAAGCAGCTTACAAAAGAACAAAATAAAATTATATAAACTCTAAAATAAAACAATATCTAGTGGTAACATCGTGGTTAAGCAACTGAGCTTCAAAACCTTCCCTGATTTGTTCAAATCTTGCTTCTGCCATGAACTTTCCTAAGTGACCTGAGCCTGGATAATTACTCACTTACCTAACAGGGTCATTGTAAGAATTATGTGAAGGTAATGTATGTGAAGTGCTTTGAACACTTCAAGTGCTTAGGTTGCAATTCTACACACTTTCCTAGGAGTAAGCCCCATTCAGCACAATGGGACTTAAGTCTGTGAAAGCATGCATAGGCTCATGCCATATTTTTTAATCAAATATATACAAAACATTAAAAAATAAAACTACCAGCATGAAAGAGTAACTAAAAACCAACACAGAAGCAAATGTGCACAGGATTATAAACCTTCTTCAATTTGTGATTAAAATAAGTTAATATAGGCATGGTCCCACCACTGACAAGGCCCTGCCTCCAGTAGTCAGCAACTGAATTTCTGTTAGTGATGGACCAGATTGCCAGGTCTCTGTGGTCACATTTATTAGACTAAGTTTCATCTGGGCCAGTGTTGCATCTTGCTTGCTTTTATTATTACTTTGGATGTTTCTTGAAAATTACTAATTTCTACTAATTTCTAAATTACTAATTGCTAGTTCCTTGAAAATTACTAATATTAAAAGGCAAGTGCAGATAAACATTGAGGCATAAATGATTGTCCCCTTGTCATCATGATGGCTGAGTTGTTTTTTTTAGATTAAGGATAAAAAAAACTGTTCCTTTCCTGTCTGCGTGCACAACTTCTTTTCATCCGTTTTATATATGTTTCAGTAGATTGATTGAGCCAGATAGATTAACATATATGATCCAAACTGATTTCTGATTATGTTTCTTCCTTGCTATGCCATTTTCTGTTTAGTAGAAACCTAAGAACCAACCTAAGAACCAACCAACCTAACCAGTACTCTGTCTCCAGCAGCGGCCAGCCAAATATTTCTGGGAAATTCACAACTTGGTATTAAGATAGCAATTCCCTGATTATGAGAGGTACTATATACTGCCTCTGAATATGAAGGCTTGAGTCTATCCCAGCTATTTATAGACCTCTCTGCAGTGGTAAATAAAGGTCATCAGCTAAGAATTTTCCATAATCAGTAATAATGGGTTAAGCACATTTACAGTGTAAGGTACAGAACTGTAAATCTAAATTCTTATATAAACCAAACTGAGTGCAACTGAGAAAAATATAATTCATGTACAATATAGTACATGGGGTTGTTGTCGTTAAACTCCATTGCTGGTAAGCTTGGCATCAAATTTGCTTATAGCCGATTGCATAAGAAGCCCTGCTCCCTCCCAGAAAAGATTTAGAGGAAGTGTTCAGTGGAGAGCAGATGCTTTTCATGCTGAATGTCACAGATTTACTCTCTAGCATTCCTAGATAGGGCCTGGCAGGGCTATTTTGCACCATAGGCAAGGCTAACTATTTGCATCCCTGCAAAAATATTGTTTTCATAAGACTTTATAATTATATTCCATAGCACTGTTGTGGCATTTATCTTAAAATAAAAATAGTTTGTTGCATTTTTACTTGAGTTAAAAAAATTATTTTGTATAAAACTATGTCCCTCAAAAGTCAGTAGTATGCCCTTCTGAGGTCTGTGCCCTAGGTGGCTGCCTAGTTGGTCTAATGATAGCAACAGCCTGGGGGCTGGGAAAGACCCCCATCTGAAACCTTGGAGAACTGCTGCCACCCATGTAGACAATTCTGAATTGGATGGCCCAATGATCTAACTCAGACTGAAGTCTAATCCACACTTTCCTGGGAGTAAGCCCCATTAGCTATAGTGGGACTTACTTCTGAGTAGTCATGCCTAGGCTTGGATTCTTAGTTGAAGGCAGCTCTGTGTATTTCTTGAGGATAAAAATAAATCAGTTCTGCATAATAACAGATATATTTATTATTCCTTGTCAACTATATCCAACTTCATATGTACTTATAGATTCTGTTTTGGTTGATGTTTTGGTTGATGTTCTGAGGTCCAAGAAATCCTGATTGTGCATTTCCTTCTCCTTCTTTTATGTCTTCAGTACAAGAAACTTGTACCTGGAGCCTCCCCACTGAGATCAGTTTTGAAGAATGTTGAAAACTGTAGTTGGTGGAGCTAAAGCATGAATATGCTTCTCCTCTCCCCCTGCCATTTAAGCAAAATGATAGTATTTTAGACTCTAATTGTAATCTTTTTTTCTTTATAATCATCCTGAAATAGAAATTTGGGACAGAATGTTTTTCCTCATTTCAGTTTCTAAAACGAAAAGAGGCAAAGCAGTCTAAAGAATACTATCTTTCATTGGACTGAGACCTGCTGAAAATGAAATCATTAGGAATTTACTGTGGTAAGAAGACTTGCTGCAATAAAATTTTATTAATAGACATACTAGTATGTCACTTTTCAAGAATGAAGGGAACTGTGGAAGTTACATACCAGCTGGACTGTTACAAGCAGCCCTCGGCAAAGTAAAGGGGCCACTGGGCAGCCTCTGGAAATTTTTAGTGGAATAATTTGTAAGGATCATAGAATTGCAGACTCACAGCCCAATCCTATGCACGTCTACTCAGAAGTATGTCCCATTAGATTCAATGGATCTTACTCCCAGGAATGTGTGAATAGGATTGGGCTGTCAGCTGGCTAGTAGATGTTAATAAAGTTCTTAATTATTTCAGCAACCTCTGATGGGTGTCAGCACTACAGCCAGATGGCGAGAGACTTGCAACTTTTGCATGGAGTGTCCAGGGGCTATCAGGTAGCGGTAGACTTTGACATGCCTTTCTTTTGTGAACATAAGTAGACATCACTGCTACTCTAAAGAATTCTCTCAGAAGGATCCTAGACAAAACCTGATCGCCCAAAGATGCAGAGACATTCAGGAAAGTTGTGACAATAATTATTTGATTATGGGATAAGTTTCTGGGAAACCAAAACAGATTCAAGCATTTTTTGTTGTTTTAAATTTTAATTTCAAAATATAAAATGCAAGAAGAAAACAATTATGCCATGTAAATAATTAAAAAGCACAAATGTACAAACCCTGAATTTATTTTATTTAGAATTTGTACCAACTATTTAAAAGTCAATTTGCACACACACAAATTGTGTGCAAATTTTAAAGCAAAACAAATTTTTAAACAAAACAAATCCCTTTTAAAACAAAACAAATCCCTGCACTCTTAACTTCTCATATCCTGACACGATACTCTTGAGGAAGATAAATGCATGCATACACACACGTGAATTGTTTTGTTCAGAAGTCAGGGACTCTGAAGAAGATGGCAGCCATTTTAACAAGCTGGCATTTGGAAGGCACCTCTGTCTGAGCCTGGCGTCTCTGACTCTAAGCAGTAAATAGTGTTTTTATGGATGTTTTCCCCCATTACCACTAAGGCAACAATCCAGTTCTCATAAAATCAATGGGTTTGTGGCCAATTATTACAACAGCAGGAGGATTCGATCCTGAGGTTCAGCTTTACATAAATAAGCAGCACTGTGTTCTCCTGCAGAGAGCACTGGGTGCTGTGCTTCCAGATTTTTCACATACTCTGGCATGTTCGGGAGCACATCCCCACTTTTCCCACATAAGCAAAAAGTTTCTTACAGCTCCTTAACTACCTGAATCTTTTCTGTTCTCTTCAGTAGCACAGCTGTGGCGGCATAGTAAGTATTGCGGATGCCGCAACACACTGTGTAAGCAGCCCCTCCCACTCACCATCGGAGCCATTCTGTGCTCCCGCCATGGCAGCCCAGAATGCCTCTTTCAGTGAGTGGGAGGGGGCGCTTACATGGCACATTTCAGTGTCTGCAGTACTTACCATGCCACCCCCATAGCTATGCTACTAGATCTCTTAAACAAGACTGCTCATTCGTTTTCACTTTGCCTTAAATGACTACCCATTCGCTTAAATGACTACCCTCTTGCCTCTTATGGCATTTACGGTGACTGGATTTGGCACTAGCTTAGATGGTTTTTTAAAAGAGTTAGTGTCATGGAAAATTGGTCTTTCAGAAGCTATTAGATGCAATAATTACCAGTGAACAGAAGCTCCTTGCAAGACAGTTGTTGCTTTCCCTGCTTCAACATAACCTTAAACAGCAGGCCCCTTTCCCATACTGTATACTCCTGTACTCCTACCAGCATTTCAGGTGAGCACTGGATGGTGGCTGAATTTGGATGGGCATGTTTGGGTCCCTGTGTGATGGTTTTTGCATATGTTGGTCCCCTCTGTTTCTGTTATCTTGGAGTATTTTAAGAACTAGACAATGCGCCCTGTTTTATTATTTGCTGCTTTCTTAATTCTTTTGGTTTTATGTGTATTTGTAATAGTACCTTTTGAAGCATTTTAGTTGCTGTGATCTGCTTTGGGAGCCAACTTCACTGCATTGGGGTAGGCAGCATTGGGCCATGTAGGGAGCACTACTTTCATATTTATGCTCCAGTATTCTGTGCAACACTGTTCTCCAGTGTTTCAATAACTTGGTGAGCCCATAAGGTGGGACATTTTCATTTTCCCCTCTTAAAAAACAAGGGACATGGTACTGAAATTGAAAGATACAGGATGCTTAAGGTCAATTTCAGAGTCCCGATTTTAATCAGGGACTTTATAGCGTAAAGCTCATGTTCTTTACCATTCTAATGCACTGGCTATGACAGGTGGGCCTCCCTTACAATGTTTGAGTTCCAGGACACTGAAAATGCTTAATCAGTTTATAGAACACGTTATTATGGAACAGAAATTAGTCACTAATAAATATTACCATTAACATGGATGGTAATATACAAAAGCCATGTTTATTATTTTTAAAATGTACAGTCACCAAATAACACAAAAACGGTTGTACCCAAACTGCGTGAAGTCAAAACTATGCCCCAAATCATGACCGCAACTGGTTTAATAGGACTTCTAAGGTCATGTCAAATAGCAATTGTTTATTACACAGCTGAGAGAGTGTGAGTGGACGCCCTTGTGACACTTGGAAGGTGTTATATAAATGTGAGGTGCTAATACTGTTTAAACAAGAATTATATCGTGATGATTTTGTCCCTCTGCATCCTGTGCATGTGCAAGTGGGCTGATGAATATGGTAATGAAGAATGGGTCGGTTTCAAATCCCTCCTGGGATTCTGGGTCAGGCGTCAAGCGCTGCAGGACACTCACCCCACTTCTTCACCATTGAGGCGCAAAGCTCTTGTGACACGGACAGAGGCTCTGAGCTTGCGTAGCCGCATAACCAGGGCCGAACCAATGTGTTAACCAGCCTGATTCCACTCTCTTCTTACCAAACCATCTTAACAGAGAATCAATTGCCACCTTTCATTTCCGGTTTTCTTATTGGTTTCCTTGCCTTCTCTTTCATTCCATTCCCCCCCCCCACCCAACAATACAGTTATTCTAGTGAGGTCAGGTGATGGAGGCATCCCCTGCTGTTTCTGCCCATTTTCTCTGCCTGTGAATTAGTTCTTGTGCAGGCAGCATTTCCTGTCAGTGAATGACAAGAGGTGCTGTATCTGACAGAATGAATTCATTCTCTCTTTCTCAATCCCTTTCTCTTTCCTTCTCTTTCTCTTTCCACCCTCCTCTCTTTACCTCTCCTTTGTTTTTAATTGCTTTGGTTCTCTCTCCTCCTTTTCTCCCTATATAACCTCTCTTCATTTCTCTATTTTTCCTCCTTTCTATTATCTCTCCTGTCTTCCTTTGTATTCTTTCATTCCCAGCAGGGCTCATGCATACAAATTGACCCCCTCCCAGCCAGTAATGTGACCAAAGCTCTTTGTGGCTCCTGCAATCTCTATGGTAACTGTCAGGGGGGTGGAGGGTGTCTCAAGAGTGGCGGTAGACCTAGCACTTAGGCCCAGAGAGTGTGGCGCTCTTGTGAACAGTGGTGGAGCGTCCATATGGGCCACCTGACTGCTACCTAATAAAACAACTGTTTTGTTGTCACTGTTCGTGTAAAATGGCTTGATTAAAATGTGAAAGGTAAAACCACCGGACTGCAGGGAGCAAGTGTTTGGGGAGAGATGGAGAAGCGTGAAGGGTTTTCTCAAATCTCTGTCAGAAGATGTGTTGTCTTCAGAACTATGTTTTCCTAGGCAGCACTTATAAAAATCATTATATTGAATTGTGCCGTCCATCTATTGATGTTTTCAATAGCTCTGGAGAGAGACGGGCTGCAGTAGAAAAACAACATGTGTTCATATTTCTGCAACAAGCTACAACAGTGATTCTAAACCACTAGTGGGGGATTAAGGCATAGAGGTCTTGCGTGTCAACCTGGACGTACCTCAGTGAAGTGTTTTCTCAATGAACATATGATGAATTTGTCATAGTTATAAAAATACCTGTGAGTTCCTCGATGTGAACTCTTGAATCTGTGCTGTACCACTTGCATTAAAATGTGTGTATTCTTTTCTTTCATATAGGTAGGAGTGTATGTGTGTATTCTTTCTTTCATATAGGTAGGTTGCTAAATATTGCCCTGCTTCTTCCGAGTAAGCTGGGCTGTGCCACTACAAAAAATGTCCAAGTATATAGGTGAATGTGGATACAGAAAGCTAGTAGAGAATAATGCAGGCAGTGCTTTCCAAATTCACTCATCATACAGGAAAGCTATCCCTAACTATTCTGACAAATTCACAACCAGTGTGGTAAAATGGTATGTTTCCTCCTTACCCTTGCAGTGCCCCTGGAAGGATGAAGAACTAGAGTTGGGCTAGTGCAATCCTGTGCACACTTTCCTGGGAGTAATCCCCACTGAACACAGTAGGACTTACTTCTGAGTAGACATGTATAAGATTGCGCTGTTAATCTGTATTAGCAGTTCCATGTACAAGACCCCAGGAGGGTAATTGTTCCCGATTCCACACAGTACTTGTAAAAGGATAAACAGAGATTTCTAATCTGTATCTGAAGTTTTGTAATATGGGACCATGGGGTAGTAATTATTCCTGATTAATTAGGTGCAGAGAATAAGGTTGTGACCTTGGGTATATGTCAATTAGATTCCATTTGAGCATTCATTTCCACAACAAATACTTAGATTGTGATTGGCACAATGTGCATTTGTGCAGATGGTTAGGGTGAGGCTGTTCTTGAAATATCTTTCACCTCTCCAAATTGTGGGGTACTCCAGGAGTTTGTGATTCGCTCTAAGTGCATACATTGTGCCTGTTCTGGGTAACATCTGTTAGAAATTTTGGAAAAGTAATGTGTATTTTAACTATGGATAGATCCTACCATTTCTCCCCTTTGTATGTTTGTTTTATTCATCCCAGGTTGGCTCTTACACTTTAATACCAGATATCACTGTAAGAAACATAATATTTATTAGGCAATTACATTTTATTGCCTCCACCACGGCTGGGGGGAAAAAAGTCTATTAGTAAATCCACAAAATCTTTCACTGGCCTGTCAAATACCACAAACCACATGGTCAGCATTTTGTGGTTCATTCTGATCTTTAATTAAGGACATTAATAAAACACCAGTACTCCTACAATAATCTATAGATAACGGGAATGTTTAATTAGCTGCATTGGCCTTAATTGCAGACTTTTCTGCCACAAGAGCCAGCGGTGAAACAGTTAACGTTGTGGGCATTTAAGTGGTCATAATTAACAGTCTATTAACGTGAATAGGGGAAGTTCTCACTTTGTACTGCTATTGTTTCACTCTCACTGTTTACAGACTCCCCTAGACAACAATGTATAGCTTTGCGTTGTGCGGGTTTTAGTGAACAAGAAATCCTGGACATTTCAGCTTCAGATAAAAACGAAACCTATAGTCTACGGGAAAATGATTTATTTTGAGCGTTTCTTTTCTTGGAACAGGATTTCCTACACCACTAGTGTGCCATGAGAAATTAAACAATTAAAGGCTCCTGAGATGCCCACTGATTTCCTGTTGGATCTCTGCACTGACAATTGTTAGAGGACTGGTTTGGGACCAGAGAGACTTGAGCCCAATTCCTTGCTCAACCCTGACTCTTACTGGGTAATTTGGGATCGGTTGCCTTCTCTGAGCCTAACCTACTTCACAGGGTTGTCATGAGGATAAAACATGGCAGGGGGGAACCTTGTGTGCTGTTCCAGGTTCCTTGGAGATAGAACTAGGAATCATGATTTATTGCTCTGGTCAACCTGTTTTCTTTCTCTTGCCTCTGGTAGCAGCAAGATTCCGCCCCCCCCCCAGCTAACACACCGTAAAAGTAAAGGTTTGGGGGGATAAGAGTCAAGCGTGCATCTGATTTTAATTTTAAGATAAGTGTCTGTCAGCTATCAAAAGTTTTGCAGACACCAGAGCCATATACAGATGTTGCATTCCTGTGTACGTGGTGGGGGAGTTCCAAAAGCATGCTGTCAAGAACATAAGAAGAGCCCCACTGGATCAGGCCAAAGGCCCATCTAGTCCAGCTTCCTGTATCTCACAGTAGCACACCAGATTCCTCAGAAAGCACACAAGACAACAAGAGACCCTCATCCTGTTACCACTCCCTTGCATCTGGTATTCTGAGGTAGCTTGCTTCTAAAACCAGGAGGTTACACATAACCATCATGGCTTGTAACTTGTAATGGACTTTTCTTCCAGACAGTGGTGTAGCTAACAGGGAGCAGGGGGATGGGCTGTCTCAGGTGCAACTCTGGGGGGGGGGGAGTAACATCACTAGTGACTGAAATTGCAAAAATCATGATTGTTAGTAATAATATCATCATATTGTATATCATTCGATGTGTAATTACAGCAGAATGCAGTGAAACAAAGAGGAGTGAAACATCTCAGTTCTATCCAAAGTTATGGCCAGAAAACAAAAATACAACTGTCTTGTGTATCAAAAAATGGTTTTCCTTATTCAGAATGGACCAATGAGACTGATAGTTCAAAGAGCCAATGTGATGTTGTTATGGTACAGCATGGAACCAATAAAGTGTTAGTAAGGTGATACCCTTGCGGCAGGCTGACAACACGTGACCAAAAATGTGTAGTACCCAGAAAAAGAAAACACAACTGACTTATGTAACAAAGTGGATTTCCTTAACTCAAAACTGGCCAATGAGTCTGAGTGTTCTAATGAGGTGCTGTTATGACACAGCCTGGAATCAATGCTATTATAAGGAGCTGTCTGTCAGCTCCCTTTTTCATGTATCAGAGCTAACATTTGAATTCCTGTTCATTTGTGTGAGTGTTATCAAGTTGCCCACTGATTTTTTTTGTTGGTTACTGATTGGTTGGTGACCCGTACTGTTCTATAGTAAAATAAAAAAATAAAGTTAATGGGAGTGACACCATGACTCACCAGACTGGGTGACACCAACCCTACTGATACTACTGGTGGGAAAATTGGGTGTTGCTGATCACTTTTAATGATGAGTTTTAAAGTGGATTCTAAGCATTCATGGTGGACTATAGTCTATAAGTGATTATTAACCATGAAAGCTACATTGAACCTCCAGATGCAGGGGGCGGTATGTCACTGAATACTATTGTAGGGGAGCAATAGTAGGGGAGGGCACTGATGTTCATCTGTTGCGTGTTGGGAAATATTCACTACATTTATTTTCTGACCATTATTATTATTCGTTTCATGCAATAACTATTGCTATCTCTCTGTCTTACCTGCCTCACAGGGTTTTTATGAGGACAAAAGAAGAGGAGGAAACATAAACATCACTCTGAGCTCCTTAGAGGAACAGTGGTATAAAAATGTGAAAATAAATAAGTAAATAAATTTTGCCGTATGGGGGTGTCAAAAGTTTATGGGCCCTGGATGTCAAATGACCTAGCCATGCCACTGCTTCCAGAAATCTGTCCAATCCCCTTTTAAAGGCATCTAGGACAGATGCCATTACTATATCCTGTGGCAAGAAGTTCCACATTACCCGCTGGGCAAAAAAGTATTTTCTTTCTGTCTGTTCTAAGACAGATCACAGGGAAGTTCCCCAGGCAAACACTTCATGCATGGAAGTGGAGGTAGGACTTCCAGAGCATGTCACTGAGAGCACATTTTGTCACTAAGATTTGTCGCCATAGAACCTGGATTATGTTCTGTTGTCTGATTATGTTCTGTCGGATTATGTTATATGTACAGAACCAATGACCAACCAGACAGTCCTGATTCATAACAGAGTGACTAAAAATAACTGATTTTTTTAAAAGGGAGGGTGTGTGTGTGTGTGTGTGTAATAACATGAGGTTTGCTCATGTGTCATTGCTTCTTTTTTTCTGGATTCACAATTATGATATTGTAATCATATCCAGGGGCAGGAGGTCTGGTCTAGAGGGTAGAGCCTCCATTTGCCTGAAGATTAACATCCACAAGGTCGGCAGTTCGAGGCCACCGGCACCGTGCGACCTTGAAGCAGCTGGCAAGCTGCAGCTGAGCTGTTCCATCTGCTCGGAGCGTGGGAGGATGGAGGCCAGAATGTTAAACCAGATCGGAGCGTAACATCTTGAATGTGGTGGTTCTTGAAAGAGAGAACCTTCTTTCAATTTGTAAAAATCCCTGCGTGGATTTAATAAGCCTGCCTGTGTAAACCGCCTTGAATAAAGTCTTGAATAAAGACCAAGAAAGGCGGTATATAAATACTGTATATTATTATTATATTATTAATAAATAGTAATAGAAGAGTTTTCCTTTTCATCCAGAGGTACAGGTAATACAGCATGTTTGCACCAGAGCACCTTAAAAAAGCAAGGAATGGCATGAAATTTTAGCACTTCAGTAGTGAAAATAATCTAATCAAAACCATTATTGTTACAGATGTGCCTAAATTATTATTTAAGTATTATTTACTGAATTTCTAGAAAATACCCAAGTCAGTATGCAATAAAAAATCCAGACAACAGTTAAAATATAAACAATGCAGTACTGCCATAATCCACTGATTCAATAAAGACTACAGCAAAAATACAATATAACCACCTTCTTATGGAAGGCAGCAGTGAAGCTTCAAATGTAACACCTCTCAGCAGTCATTCGGCACTGCAGAGAGAGAGGCAAAAGATAGTCCCTGCCACGCAAGCTCATAATCCAAAAGGACTTCAGATGTGGCTCCTCTTTAGAATTAGTGCTGTTGTACCAGTTTGCTGAGGGCACAGGCTCTACCTGGGTGGCAGGTCGACGGAGCAAGGGTCTTGCCCTCTAGCTAACCTGGCCAGCAGTCAAGGAAGTTGCTGGCCCAGGAAGGCAAACAGAATACAGTGGTGCCTCGCATAAAGAAATTAATCCGTTCCGCTAGTCCTTTCGTTATGCGAATTTTTCGTTTTGCGAATCGCGTTTTCCCATAGGAATGCATTGAAATTTAATTAATGCGTTCCTATGGGCAAGAAAAGTCAGAACAAAGTCAAATTTGGTTTACAAAGTGTTTATTAAGTGCTCTTTAAAGGCATACATACTGTACTGAGGATTTCAAAAATTTCAAGCACAAAACTTCAACTTTTTAAACATGACAGAAAAACATTTAAAAATCAGCAAACATGAGGCAGGACCATCTGACTTGAGGCTCAACACTGAAACTGAACAGAAACAGTCACAAACAGTCCTTGGACTGTGCAAAACTCTTCAGAAAGTACATTTTTAAGGCATGTAAACAGGGACATCATACAGAAACCAATACAGAAACTTTTTAAAATCACCAAAGGACTCTCTAAGGCTCTAGGGGACACTTGTACACAAACATTTTAAGGTTACCAAGTCAGGCTGAAGTGTCTCAACCTACAGGACCAGTCTTTTAAGTCAGGAAACTGGAGGCAGACAGAACTGTCTCCACATCACAGCAGCAGTCTTTTACGTTCCCAGAGCTGCGGAGGGTCTCTCAGGGGATGGCACGAATGCTGGTCAACTGGGAGAAGGTACAGTAGAGTAGGCAGGGACACTGGCAAACATGAAGAAGACGCAGTAGAGTAGGCAGGGACACTGGCAAACATGGAGAAGGCGCATGCAGGAACGGTCTCAGGCTGGCTAGCTAGGACAGAAGCAGTTTACAGTTAGCCAAAGACAACCTGGAGACAGACCCCTCTGTCCCCCAAGTCTCAGCATCACTGCTCTAACTTACCTTAACTTAACAACTTGGACAACTGGGAGAAGGCTTCAAGGCTTGACTTCAAGGCTTCTAGGAGGACGAGGAGGAGGAAGAAGGCAACTGGGCACCACTGGTAGAAGCAGCAGGTTCCTCTTCCACTCTTTGCTTCTTCATGAAGAACCTCTCCATGGTCTGCTGCTTCAGCCGCCTTTTCAGCACCCCTCTGAAAGAGGACATGATCCTTGTATCAAACATGTTCGCAAGGTCATGTGCCAGAGCCTTGTCTGGGTGGTGCCGCTGGGCATAAGTCTGCACGTTTTTCCACTGTTGGCAGATGTCCTTCAGTTCCATGGAGGACAGCTGTTCCTCACTTGACGATTCTTCCTCTTCCAAAGAGGCCTGCTCCTGTGTAGCCTCAGGAACATCGGAACTGGCAGCCTCTCCATGCCTGACCATGCTGTGGATTCCAGATCTGGTTTTGAATCTTTCAAACCAGCCTCTGCTTGCCTTGAAGACTTCTGGCTCGGCTGAGATTCCTGGCTCTTGCTATACGAGGTCTGCGTGCAAGGCCTTGGCCTTCTCACAAATGACAGCCTCATCACTGTGTCCCCTGCACGCTGCTTCTCTTCCATCCAGATGAGCAGCAACTTCTCCACCTCCTCCAGAACAGCTGGCCGGTTCTTCACGATCCTGGTGACTCCCTTGGCTGCATCTGTCGCAAGGATCTTCTCCCTCATCTTCAGAATGGTCCCGATGGTGGATGGATTCCTCCCGTACTCCCTGGTGAGGTCTGTCACTCGCATGCCTCCATCGTGCTTCTGGATGATCTTCTTCATTTCTAGTGTCATCTTTGTCCTCTTCCCGGCCTCTGCAGGAGCAGCCTTCTTGGGACGCATGTCAGCAGTTGCTACATTCGCAAAAACAAAAGGCAGTGCTTCACATCCGCTTCATGCACACCTTCCCACCCCTGGCCAAACCTGCCCAAGACAAAAAAAGTGGCATAACAGCCCCCCCAACACAGGAGAACAAATGCAGATGGTGAAGCTACGCTCCCTACCTTTCCACTGCTTGAGATGTCCCTGTGAAGAAGCTCCTTAAATCCTGGTCAGGAAAAACGGTTGCAAATGAGTTCCACAGATTCCCCAAACTGCTGGAAAAACTCCCCTAACCTCCCCAAAACAGCAGGCCAAAACTGGCCAGCTGGCCCCCCAAAACGTACCTCAAACGCTGGCCACCACTTCCCAAAAGTTATGAAAAGTTCAAAGAAACTTACCTTAACTGCTGGTAGTAGGTTCCCCAAGGAGTTGGTGAACTGCTCAGAACTGCTCAGAACAGTTGACCAAAGACAGGGTTCGCCCACAGCACAGGCCATAGTTGCTCCTGGAAGTCAACCCTGGAACTGCACGTGGAGAAGTGAGCCCAGGCTGCATTGGGGAGGCTTTTTAAACCTCCAGGCACAATGCATCCTGGGTATTAATGGTCGTGCGATTTAAAACAAACCAGGACAATAAAAAAAAAAATTCGTTATGCAAAGCATAAGTCAAAAATTTGTTGTGCGAGTTACCAAACTTCGCACAACTCTTTCGTTCTACGGGTTTTTCGCTGCGCGGGGCATTCATTATGCGAGGTACCACTGTATTAGATATCATTGGGAAAGGGGGCAGAAAATGATACAGAATAGCCCTGAAGCCTGGACATGTTTCCCACTGTTATCAGAACAGTTAGTCCAGCACTGTTCATACAAATGAATCCTGTTTATCAGAGAGGTATTCTCTATCCTTAATTTTTCCTGCTGTGTTTCTATAAGCCTTTCCACTTGTTTTATATTTTTCTCCAGTGATCAAGTGGGGCTCAGAATGACCTTGAACTCAGTGTCATAGGTTACCTGGATCCTTCTGGAAAGGTTAACCCCTTGTTAATTCCACACAGAATGGAGACACAGCTTTAATAATGTCTCCCTAGGCAATAGGGTTTGCTAGGAGCACCCGCTGGATTTTTGCGCAGCACAGAGCTGTGAAGTAGACAGAAACCATAATACAGAAAAAACTGGCAACCTTAGCTGAGCCTTGAAACCCATGTTTTAAAGGATGCATATTTTTCACTGAGCCAAAAATTTTACTTTGGGTATTGTGAAACACTGGTCACTTTTTCTCTGTACCAGAGTTGGTTAGACAGTGTCCTTGAGGATACATGGAGTGATTTTCACTGACCACTGTGAACATCACAGCGATGTCCCAGATGTTACTGGACTCAAGCTCCACACAGGTATTGAGAACTAATGTGCTTCTTTAACAGGTTTATGCAGAGCTTTCTGGCAGGGTTCTTAACATAAGCCTTCTATGAGACTACAGCACCTGCTCTAATAGGGAAGGGGGAGCAGAATTTGAGGACTGGGCTGTACTTAAAGGGAAAGTGTACACAAAACATCAGAGATTAGGTAGTATCACATCTGGCTAACAGGACATTACATCTAGGTAGTCTTCATCCATAGCGTCTCTTTTTACAAAGTAGTATGATTCTTCTAGGAACTTGTTCAGGTATCAGACTAGCTATGAAAATCTCCTGAAAGCAGCCTCTGAGAATGGCCCACTGGGCAAGAGTAAACATCCAGGGCCTGCAGAGATGATGATCTCATTGAAGAGCACCATTGGATGCCTGTTCTGCTTCTTTTGGAATGCTCTCACACCAAGAAGTTCAGGCAAAATAAAGTTCAGGTTTGTTGTGCAAGTGATGGGTCAATAAGCTTTTGGTGTTTCCTGTGTGAACAGTGTGTCGACATCCATGTATCTGTTACACTAATATGAACTGCTTGCTCTTGAGATTGTGCAGAATAATTAATTGTAGGGCCGTGAAATGCATTTGCTGGTTTCTGGGTACAGGTTAATGTGTTATGGTTGAATATAAAGGTCTGTTGACCTCTTCATTTAGACGAGATGAGAGTGTGGTGCCATTGTTCATGCAACCGGCAGATCATAATGTGGGATTTATTAGAATCACGGTAGTATCTGCAATGTGTTTTGAGACCTACCATGCTAATTTCCTTCTGATGTACAAGCGGATGCTTCAAGGCTAATTAATGTATTGCACAGACAGAAGTCTGCAGTTTGTCATTGTCGTCATGAAGTTCTTGAAAGACAGAACTGACGTTTGCACCTCAGGAAGGGAGGAATGAGAGTGGAAGAGAATAGTACTTGGAAGGTGGACATTTTGCTTCATGCTTTTATTTCAAACATTTGCATCTCAGTTTTCAATCTATTGATTCATCTGGTGTCTTGCTGAAGGTCATCAAATTATAAAAACATAAATTAGTACAAAAATACAAAACACCCAAACTGAGTTACTCCCCAACACATCAGAAAATAACAGTATAATGCTATCCTTCCTCCCCTGTTACCAAAAAGGCTGCTTTGTTTAGGGGAATTAGTATATTACCCTTTTGGAAACTTTTTGGGACCATAGGCTGGATAACAAGACAGCATAGAGCAAAGAGATCCCTTGCCTAGCTTAATGAGGAGACTGGGAGAAAGGTAACTTTCAATCAAAGGATTATATTTTTATTGCAAAAACACACAAAGGTAAACATGGAGAATTGATTCTAGTACTTGTGTATAGTGTACCTAGCTAGTGGTGGCTGCATGTGCTATGTATTTGGGTGCATCCGAAAAGGAATCAGAAACAGATAGGGTGTAGGGAAGTATTTCAGGGGTTCCTTAATATGCTAAACCCAGTTGCTGACTAAAGATGAGGAAGAAGGGAGGAATAGATAGGGAAGAAGGTAGGGAGTTTAGACGCAAGATATATTTACCTGTCCGGGGGGGGGGCAGTTGGAGGAAGAGTCCCGTGTAGGACCACTCCCGCAGGAGGGCAATCAGAGAGAGAACCACATGTGCTCTCAGCTTACTCTTAAGGGGTTGTGTCTGACCTAGAATGACCCGGATGTGTCGTAGTGCTGGTCTAGATGCGCATGCTCAGTACACGTGGAGTATGTAAAGAAAAGGTGGAAGGGTCCAGAAATCAGCTATCAGCAAAGCCTGACTCTGGGGGAGGGGAAGTAGCTTACTTAAGAACATAAGAACAGCCCCACTGGATCAGGCCGTAGGCCCATCTAGTCCAGCTTCCTGTATCTCACAGCGGCCCACCAAATGCCCCAGGGAGCACACCAGATAACAAGAGACCTCATCCTGGTGCCCTCCCTTGCATCTGGCATTCTGACATAACCCATTTCTAAAATCAGGAGGTTGTGCATACACATCATGGCTTGTACCCGTAATGGATTTTTCCTCCAGAAACTTGTCCAATCCCCTTTTAAAGGCATCTAGGCTAGACGCCAGCACCACATCCTGTGGCAAGGAGTTCCACAGACCGACCACACGCTGAGTAAAGAAATATTTTCTTTTGTCTGTCCTAACCTGCCCAATACTCAATTTTAGTGGATGTCCCCTGGTTCTGGTATTATGTGAGAGTGTAAAGAGCATCTCCCTATCCACTCTGTCCATCCCCTGCATAATTTTGTATGTCTCAATCATGTCCCCTCTCAGGCGTCTCTTTTCTAGGCTGAAGAGGCCCAAACGCCGTAGCCTTTCCTCATAAGGAAGGTGCCCCAGCCCCGTAATCATCTTAGTCGCTCTCTTTTGCACCTTTTCCATTTCCACTATGTCTTTTTTGAGATGCGGCAACCAGAACTGGACACAATATTCCAGGTGTGGCCTTACCATAGATTTGTACAACAGCATTATAATACTAGCCGTTTTGTTCTCAATACCCTTCCTAATGATCCCAAGCATAGAATTGGCCTTCTTCACTGCCGCCGCACATTAGGTCGACACTTTCATCGACCTGTCCAACACCACCCCAAGATCTCTCTCCTGATCTGTCACAGACAGCTCAGGACCCATCAGCCTATATCTAAAGTTTTGATTTTTTTGCCCCAATGTGCATGACTTTACACTTACTGACACTGAAGCGCATCTGTCATTTTGCTGCCCATTCTGCCAGTCTGGAGAGATCCTTCTGGAGCTCCTCACAATCACTTCTGGTCTTCACCACTCGGAAAAGTTTGGTGTCGTCTGCAAACTTAGCCACTTCACTGCTCAACCCTGTCTCCAGGTCATTTATGAAGAGGTTGAAAAGCACCGGTCCCAGGACAGATCCTTGGGGCACACCGCTTTTCATCTCTCTCCATTGTGAAAATTGCCCATTGACACCCACTCTCTGCCTCCTGGCCTCCAACCAGTTCTCAATCCATGAGAGGACCTATCCTCTAATTCCCTGACTGTGGAGTTTTTTCAGTAGCCTTTGATGAGGGACCGTGTCAAACGCCTTCTGAACGTCCAGATATATAATGTCCATGGGTTCTCCCGCATCCACATGCCTGTTGACCTTTTCAAAGAATTCTATAAGGTTCGTGAGGCAAGACTTACCCTTACAGAAGCCATGCTGACTCTCCCTCAGCAAGGCCTGTTCATCTATGTGTTTTGAGATCCTATCTTTGATGAGGCATTCCACCATCTTACCTGGTATGGATGTTAGGCTGACCGGCCTATAGTTTCCTGGGTCCCCCCTCTTTCCCTTTTTAAAAATAGGCGTGACATTTGCTATCCTCCAATCTTCTGGCACCGTGGCCGTTTTGAGGAACAAGTTGCATACCTTAGTCAAGAAATCTGCAACTTCATTCTTCAATTCCTTAATAACTCTTGGGTGGATGCCATCAGGGCCCGGTGACTTATTGATCTTTAATTTATCAATGGGGTCTGAAACATCTTCTCTTTTAACCTCTATCTGACTTAACTCCTCGGTCAGGAGGGGCCGTTCGGGCAGCGGTATCTGCCCGAGGTCTTCTGCCATGAAGACAGATGCAAAGAACTCATTTAATTTCTCTGCCATCTCTAAGTCTCCTTTTATCTCCCCTTTCCCTCCCTCACCATCCAGAGGGCCAACCGCTTCTCTGGCGGGTTTCCTGCTTCTAACATATTTGAGGAAGCTTTTATTATTCCCCTTAATGTTGCTGGACATGCATTCCTCATAGTCTCGCTTGGCCTCCCGTATCACCTTCTTACATTTCTTTTGCCACAGTTTATGTTCCTTTTTATTCTCCTCATTAGGGCAAGACTTCCATTTACGGAAGGAAGCTTCCTTGCCCTTCACAGCCTCTCTAACTTGGCTGGTTAGCCATGTGGGCACTCTCCTGGATTTAGTGGAACCCTTCTTTCTTTGCGGTATACACCTCTGCTGGGCCTCTATTACTGTTGTTTTAAGCAGCCTCCATGCACTCTGGAGAGATTGGACTCTTTTTACCCTCCCTTTCAACCTCCTTCTAACCAGCCTCCTCATTTGGGGGAAGTCCGCCTGTCGGAAGTCAAGGGTTTTTGTTAGAGATTTGCCTGGTATTCTTCCCCCAACGTGCACGTCAAAACGGATCGCAGCATGATCACTGTTCCCCAATGGCTCAGTAACGTTTGCATCTCTAACCAGGTCCTGCATACCGTACAATATTAAATCCAGAGTCACCTGTCCTCTGGTGGGCTCCGTGACTAGCTGCTCTAAGCCAGTCATTTAGCACGTCAAGAAATCCGGTTTCCTTATCGTGACCAGAACACAAATTGACCCAGTCAATATGAGGATAATTGAAGTCCCCCATGATTACAACCCTGTCCCTCCTTGTCACCTCCCTGATCTGTTTCCTCATTTCAAGGTCCCCATCCAATTTCTGGTCTGGAGGACGATAGCACGGCCCCAGTATTACATCGCTGCACAAGCCTGGTAATTTAACCCACAGAGATTCTATGGTGGAGTTCCCTGCGGACGCGTTCCCTGAGACACTGGAGCTCCTTGCACCGAGGACACACCCATGACTTATGCCCCAGAGGCATATAATCATACATGTGGCACTCAATGCAGAACACTGGATAGCCCCCTCCCTGCTGCTGGCTGCCTGACTGCATAGCTTTTTTGTTGTTGTTGTTGTTTTATTTAGTGGTACTTTTATAAACCCTACACTGGTTAGCAGCCCTCTTCTCAAGGAAAGAGGAAGGGCAGTGTATGGGGCCCTGGCCTCCTCGCCCTGCTGCTGAACTCGCCCAGATGCTAAACTCTCAGTTTACCTGGCACTTGGGGTCCCAGAGGCCCCATGCGTCTGGAGAGAGCCTCACACGATGGCAGGCCTAGCTTTATGCTCCTGGCTGGCTCCTCCTCCCTCCTTCCTTCCTGATTGAAAGGGGGGCTGTTCTTCCCAGGTGAGTTTACAAAAGCTCAGGAAGACAAAAGGCTGCTGATGGGTGTAACCTACTCTGCAGGCTCCTGAATGGGAATTGCCCCTTACTAGGTTCTGTTCTCTTAGGCTGGACTGTTTTGTAACCTCAAGCTAGTTTTTATTTGAGTTTGTTTAATTATTTATTGCTGTCTAGATCCTGTGTCCCAATTTACTGAACTGTTTAGGCTATGTTCTAACTTAGATTAAGTTTAACTTGGGTTAAGTATAGGGTTAATTTAAAACAAAGTAGAAAAACCTGCTTTCCACTTTATCCTCCTCCCTTCCTTTGATTAGGTGCTACTTTAGGTGCAGCTAACTTTCAACTTTGATTTAAGTGCCTGACCCTTGGGCTCTTACTCACAAGTAGGACTCTGCTCCTGCTCAGAGTAGACCTACATACCTTCCTTAGGTGCTAACTTTCAATTTTGCTTTAAGGTTGATTTAAAGTTAAAGTTAAGGTTAGAAGACAGGGAGTTAGAAAGACAAAGAGTTAGAAAGAGTACACTTACCCTCTCGTCGTCTTCCTCCTCTCCTTCTCCAAAACTCGCTTGCCTTCTCCTCACCCAGATGCTAAACTCTCAGTTTACCTGGCACTTGGGGTCCCAGAGGCACTTGGGGTTCCCAGAGGCCCCATGCGTCTGGAGAGAGCTTCACGTGATGGCAGACCTACTTCCTGTTGCTACTGGATTTTGGAGTCTGGAGGTGGCTTAATGGCTGTGATTTAGTTAACAATAGGTGATAGACTTTGCTGCCAAAGTCCTCCTCCTTTAAGGTGTTTGCATATTCAGTGATTGACTTAAACAATAAAGACATTTCCAGTGTCTCTAGAGAAAATGAGTCTTCCCAGACTGACAAACAACATGAGAAATGAGTGAGCTTAAGATTTGACTCCTTTTGTGGCCTGAAAGAGAAGTTTTAGGCCTGCATTTTAGTCCAAAATACATAACTAGATATAAAAACACAACTTGGAAGGGAAAAGGGGATTTTCACGTAACACCCCTGCTGATGCTGCAGTGCCAAAATGGCAACAACAGCATCCTATGGTAGGGGTGCAGTTGCGGAGGTCTCCTCTGGGTAAGGGAACAATTGTTCCCTTACCTGAGAGCAAGCCTCCAAAGTGTAGGGGAGTCTACTTGGTCCTGTGCTAGTTAAATAGCTGCGGGATTGGGTGCTGCTGGAACAGGTCCAGGAAGGAGGTTAGAGATTTGGCAGTCGCTACTGCCTCTGAACTTACCCCTTCCCATACCTGATCCACCCATCCCTGTCCCCTAGGCGCCCTGTTCCATCCTTCCTCATCCCCATTCCATGTGCCCCATCCAGTGGGTTTTCCTATCCAATGGGTATGTGTATGGCTGTTTGGATTTTCCATCTGCTGCCCAGGCCCAGCCCCGGCGATGCAGGTTGCCCCCTTGGAAGCGGGGGTCTTCTGGGGAACAAGCAGCAAGTACTGCCTGGGCCTGGCCCCCATGCTGAGGGTCTTTGCAGGAGTAGGGCCCAAGATCTCATGGGCTCAGGCCCATCACATGGCTGGAAGGGGTGGGGCTGACCGGGCTGGCTGCTGGGCTTGTAAGGGGCCCAGGCAGCCAGAGGGAGAGGTCGCTCCTCTCTCAGTGGCTGCAGCACTAGGGAGGTGACCATACAGGGCAATAGTCCTGTCCTTAAGCAGCCCACCCCTCACTTGAAAGGGGTCTTAAGGAATTGGGAACCAGGCCTGGAAGCACCCAGGACCAGAACTCTCTGGGGATTATATAGGCCCAGCCACAGAACTCAGGGGAGTGAGCCTGTTCCTCCCAGGGCCCACGCAACCACCCCAGCGATGGCGCAGGTGAACCCCTGGCTGGCCTTATACTTGGGGAACACCCCAACCATCTGCAGCCCCACCTGTCAGCAAACTAGGACAGGCCTCCCCCAGCCATGACCTCTCAGGACCACTACAACCCAGCATTGGATGGGGATGCCTGCTGATGGGGTGGGAAAGAGCCAGGAGCTCCCCATTGAGACCACCATTGTTCCTGCTAAGGGGTCTCTGCGAGTATCCCATGAATGTAAAACATCTGACCAGATTAAATCGACCCTGCAAGGCAACTCTCACAACTCTATGTCCTTCAATCCACCAGACCCGTACTCCAGCAGCCCGGGAAACAACCCCCCCTCCAGCAACTGACCCCCAGGGGGCAGGACCCTCAACAACCAAGGACATTACACCATCCAATGAGTGTTAGCACAGCAGTGTCTTAAATTAACTGCAAAAATTTTTTTCCTTAAATTATTCTTTATGAAGTTGCCTCTTTTGGGGAACATTGTAGAACATGGCATGATCCCCTGGGAAATGACTGATTGACAGGAGCCATATAGTTGCTTTTGTGGATAATGCCTGTTACTTTACAGGCAAGATGGCTGTCTCCAGGAAGTGGCTATGCATGCGAGCTGTGTCTGCTGCCTGTCTGGTTTCACACAAAAGTCCAGTGTGCTTTCTACACAGCAATGTGTTTTTAACTCTGATTACACACCGATGCAGTCATTCCCTAGAGAATAATTTCTTATCCCCACTGGGTAATACCCGTCCAGAAATTATTCTCTAATAATAGACCTGTGTGTCTTCCCTTCCAAATCTTAAATATGTGTTTGCTACTTCCAGAAGTTCAAAACTCAAAAATTAAGAGATGAGAGATTTTGAGAATTGAGTTTTGAATGTATTTTATGCTTTCTTCCCCCCCTCCACATTTGATTTAAGATAATTAATCATACACATTTGGACATTTTCAAACACTACGTTCTTCCATAATTACACATAAGAGACACATCGTTAGGGTCTTATATAAGTGACCTGCAATTATATACATATTTACGCACAAATACAGTACATTCTACTGAGTTCCATAGCACTGAATTCCACATAACCATGTACAGCAGAGGTTCTCACACATTTAGCACCGGGACCTAGTTTTTTAAAATAAGAATCTGTCAGGACCCAATGGAAGTGATGTCATGACCAGAAATGACATCATCAAGTAGGCAAATTTTTAACAATCTAGGCTGCAATCCTACCCACACTTACCCAGGAGTAAGTCCTGTTCACTATCATTGTTAAAAGAATATACACAGTAGCTTGTTAAAAGTACAGGTCTGTAACATTTCCCCAAATGCAGTCACATACCACGGTAGCATCAAGTCTAATCTATTAAAAATAAAATATTGAAATGAATGGGGACCCACTTGAAATTGGCTCGCAACCCACCTAGTGGGTTCCGACCCACCATTTGAGAACCATTGGTGTACAGTATTGCAGCCAATGGCTTATATAAATTTTTAACAACTGAGAAATAATAAAGCTGCTATAAATTCTCCCTTCTTGCTTCTTAAGCCTGTGAAGCATGCTGCTTTTATATATATATGGTCATTGCATCATTTAGTAGTTATGAGCTATTGTTACCAGCGGTGCTTTTTGAGGCACATATAACATGTATGCATGGGAGAAAACAATCATGTACAAAGACCAAGTGTAATGATCAGTGGCACAGCTGTATAATTCTGTGGTGAAAGGAAAACAGATACAAGAGTGAAGGTGCACAAACTAAAGTGCTGAAAAACCAAAAAGGGGTTCAAACTGGTCCAAACTGAATTAGCTCACGCATACACAGACAGCTGAATCCAGGCTAAATTCCCACGTGGTGATGTAGCAGCATCAGGACGGCTATGCTGCATCCCACAGGAGAATTTCAGCTGTTGGAAGTCTCTTTGGAGTAAGGGGACATTTGTCCCCTTGTCCCTGGATAAGCCCCAGCAGCTGCTACAGGTTAACTGAAACCTGTGCCAGCAATATCATTAGCATATGTCTGAGCTGATAGGATATGCCAGGCGCGCACTGGCACCAACAATCCTGCTCCTGTCCAAGGCCCAATTTGCCCACCCTGCCCCTATCGTCACCCTTCCCTCACCCCATTCCATCACTTACCCTTGCACTAGATTTACCTTGTCCAGCAGGCGTCCTTCACTCTGCCAGTGTGAGGGGAAAGGCTCCAACCTTCCTTCTAGCACCTTGGCTCTCTCCACCATTGCAAAGCACTTTACAGCCTCTGTTTTCTCACACAGTTGAGGGCACAGTTAGTAGTTGGAGGGCTGTTGGCTTTTCCTAGATTGGACTTTAATCATGGGGTTTCCTTTGTTTTACCAAAGTTGCTTTTCCAAAATGCACAAATCTAGAGAGGTAGCTACAGTCACAAGACACCAAATATAATAATATTTGTTTTACCAAAGTTGCTTTTCCAAAATGCACAAATCTAGAGAGGTAGCTACAGTCACAAGACACCAAATATAGTAATATTTGTTTCAGCAGGATTTGGAGCTGGAAAGCTTCATCTGAGCTTTGGAGGTGTGAAAACTCCATTTACATTTAAGGAGTAAACAATTCTCTGTTCAGATTTGGAGAGTCATGCTCCATGGATCAATTAAGGAAGAAGGTGATTACATGGTTTCATGTAATCAGCCTTTCTATGGCCTTTCTCTACTGTGAATCTGTGGCCTCCTGCTGTCAGTCCTGTAGCCAGCCACAATTACTGGTCTGGCCTTTTGCTTTGCAGACAGATTCATAGCACCAAGAACACATGTTTAACTGTGCATCTCCTGCACACCTTGAATAAAAGGAACAAACAGAAAATACTGATCATGGAACACCATGTAGCACAAATCCTAAGCAATTTCCTCAGAAGTAAATCTTATTTAATTCAGTGGGACATACAGTCTTGTAAGTAGGAGTGCAGCCTTAGAAAACACTGAGCACTTATGAAGTTTGGCTTTCTCGTATCTACCAGTTTTTTTGTATCTACCAGACATTATTGCAGGATTAGCAAGAAAATAAAATGCTTCCTATAAGGAAATGGGAGAAAATATTAGACACAGAAATGGGAAAAGATGACTAGAAAATGGAACTCCAACAAGCTCACTATGCAACAATATCAAAGACATTTTTTTTCAAGGTATAACTTTTTGGTATGCGATCCCCCCTCCATCTAGATCAGACATATATATGGTCTGAGTAATATATGTTCCAGCAATGTTGGAAGGATTGCTCAGAGCAAGGGGTATATTACACAAGTAGCGGAGCTGAATCGCAATGCAAACATTTGGGGAATGGATGTGGAACAACGTATTAAAAACACCCAAATGTGAGCTGAATTTGAACACTTGAAGGATGATTTGGGGGTATGTAAATGAAGGTGATAATAGACACACCTACAAAAGGATGTTTCATAACGATGGGCAGGAGATGTGGTCTGATGGTTGAGCCACCAGTACTGCCTGTTACCCCTGGGGGCTGGGGATAAGAATAGGCCCTCAGTTTCGCTGTACTTGTCGTAAGAGGCGACTAAACAGCCACCAGGTAGTTGATAGCCAGGGAAGGCAGCTCATCTGAGAGAAGGAAAACTCTGATCCCAAACCTCCACTGCCTTGTGGCTACATCCAGTTATGGAAGAGGCTTCAGGAGTCAACCTCGAGGCAAAATCCGGAGCCGGAGTCCCTGAGGCAGTTCATGGCTGAACACAGTCACGTTCTGGCAACTCCTGCGACGCCGCTGGAACCAACCGTATTGGCCTCTGCCTTTCCATTGGACCATTTCAGCGATGTGGAGAGGGGGGATTTGCTGCATGGGTAACAGTCTATCCTCCATACCTACTTTACCCAGGCTCTGCACACTGAAGAGGACACTCTGTTCCAGACCCACCATTCAGAGTGTGATACCAGAGTCTTCCGAGACTGAAGGATGCCAACAACTGCCTGAAGAACTAAACAGGAGAATCCATGGTTGTGTTTCTAGATGGGAGATGGAATGCTAGGCTGTGTCAAGCTGCTGTACCCATTGTGGCAGGATGGAGTGACTAATGAGCTGATTACTGCAGTGAGAGTGTGGGGGAGTGTGCAAAGGCCAGCCTTGAGGACATGTCTAGGCTTATGATCTATGATTCCTGCTGAAGCTTGATGGCACACAGTCAGAAGAGATAACCACACTGTGAAGGGTGGTGACTAAGGGGTCTAAGGCTGGTGACTAACATCTGGTGACTACGGGGTCTGTGAATCTTTACAGAACATATTGTAAAAACCCAATTGAAATATGGTGGTTTAGAGTAGCATTCTCATGTACACCGACTTAAATGCTGTCTAAAAAACAAAGAAAGGTGATATATAAATACCTATGTATGTGTGTATAACCTCCTGACAGCGGCATGTTTTTGTAACTGATCTTTAGTAAGAAAGACACAGCAAGCAAGATTTCTGCACCAAATGTTGGTGCTTCATTCACAGCCTCTGTTTCAGTCAACTTTATGTCTTCCTGGTTAATGTCCAAATGGCTCCATTATGTTCAAGGCAAACTTCTTCTATGAGCGGGAGGAGAAGTCCACTGGTGTTAAAGAAGTACAGCTGTCTTCTGTGATTTGTCACAACCTACCCATGATATGTGTTTTCTTACTACCTCCTAAACTTGTTTTTCCTTCCCTGGCCTTCAGACATCTTGACAGGGTCACCATGTAGTTACACTAATTCCCAGCTTACCTTCATGGAACAGCTGGATTAGACATTCCTGCAAACTTGATGCAACCACAAAACAATCAATTCTCAAAACTCATTCATCTACTACAGACAGATCTTGCAATACATTTTGAAAAGGCTATAGATTTTCTGGTATCTTCTTTTTCAAAGCTATTCTTCAGCTGTATAGGCATTCAGTTCATTCAGTACTTTACTTCAGATACATTGCTCATCCTGAAACAGAAATTATCCCATGAGTATGTGTAGTTATCTGGGTAATGAGAACTTCATCATCACTGGATTTCACTCATCCTCTTGGTAAGAAATAAGCAATTGGCAGCTACATTCTTGATTTCCTGGAAGATATACAGTTTCAAAATCAAAGTCCGTCAGTTTAACAACCTATGTAGCAATTTTGAGGTGGTTCAATCAGAACCACATAGAAAACAGAGCTTGATAGAGGTTTATGGTCAGATCTCAGAATACATTTCCTGCTCCACACATAGGTCCTAAAATGTCAGCCCCGAAATATGCAGAAACTTCTTTTTCAATAACTGTTCAGTGTTCTGAGTCAGCAAGAGTGTACAAGGCAAATACAGCCAAACACTTTTGCCCATTTTTGAGCAGTGTCACGATACCATCAAGCTATATTTCCATGTGTGTCTATAGAGATAATTGTTTGCTTCTCAAAATCAAGAGGGCATAGAGTCTGGCTGGTGGAACGAGTGCTTAATCTCCCATAAAAGTGTACTAATGGGCTGAAATGAATAAGATGAAGTTCAACAGGGACAAATGCAAGTTTCTGCACTTAGGCAAAAATAACCAAAGATGCAGGTATTGAATGGGAGATATCCATCTTGGCAACACAATATTTGAGAGAGATCTTGGCATTGCAGTGTATCACAAGATGAATATGAGTTAGCAGTGTGATGCAGCTGCAAAGAAAGCTAACGCAATTTTAACCTGTATTGAAAGAATGGTAGTTTCCAAATCACAGGAAGTGATGGTGGTTCCACTTTATTTTGCATTGATCAGAGCTCACCTGGATTACTGTGACCAATTCTGGACACTTTAGGAAAGATGCAGCCAAATTGGAGCAGGTCCAGAGAAGAGCTACAAGGATGATTAGAACAAGCCCTATGACGAAAGGTTGAGGAAACTTGGTATGTTTAGCCTAGAGAAGAGAAGGCTGAGAGGGGATATGATAGCACTCATGATATAATACCTGAAAGGCTATCATATGGAAGAAGGAACAAATTTGTTCTCAGCTGCCTCTGATAGTAGAACTAGATCAAATGGGTACATACTGCAAGAGATTCCAGTTGGATATTGGAAAGAAATTCTCTGTTGTAAGGATGGTTTGACAGTGGAGCAACTTGCTGAGGAAGTGGTGGATTCTCCCTCACTGGCGATCTTCAGACAGAGGTTCAACAGGCATGTGATGGAGGTGCTCTAAGAGGATTTCCTGCTACAGGCAGGGAGTAGATTCCAATTCTGTGGTTGGGCCAGCAGAAAACAAAAGAAGCTCTCTGTGGCTCCTGAGGGCAGGACATAGAACCAATGGGTAGAAACTAAAGGGAAGTACCTTTAGAGTAGACATGAGGAAGAATGTTCTAACCATGAGAGTTGTCTGACATTGGAACAGTCTGTCTTGTGCAATATTGGGCCCTCTCTTGTTGGAGGTTTTCAAGCAGAGGCTGGACAGCCACCTGTCAGAAATGCTGTAGCAGTTGCCTGCACAGAGCAGGGGGTTGGACTATGTGATCTCCAAGATCCCTTCCAACTCTAACATTCTACTGTTCCGTTTCACTGCACCTGCCCATTTTGAAACCCTGTGGCCAATCTCAGTTTCACAAAGCATGTAAATGCAGTACGTGAGACCATCCGAGAAGACAATGCACATGTAGTTTGCATGCTTTTTCTTCCACACAGAAATACATTTTGTATGGGGGGAAATTCATAATGTTTGATGAGGCCCTCAGTCTTGGAACTTTTAGTGAATTTTTATTGGGCATACAAATGCTCTTGAATGGAGGTGGAGCAGCAGATCAGGCTGCCAAACCTCTGTTCCCTTGATCTTGTTGATAATGGAGTGGAGTGAATAATCTGGAAATCATTTATGTCAATAGTCAGCTTCTCTGCCTGTGCAGTATTTGTCATTACACCACAGTTTCCACTGATTTATTCATTTTTTCCTGTTGTTTTTAAATTTATTGGACTTTAGGGTTGTAAATATTTCAAATGTACCGTTGTCTGATTTACAGTCTGGTCCAAGTCAATGGGGCTACACTGGCTGCAATCCAAGTTCTTTGGCTTAATTGGGCTATGACTTGGATTGCCCATTTTTTTATTGGACAGGTTTGTCAATTGGCACTTTCCCTGTTCTCTGATTGCATGGATGTGTTAGCTGTTCAGTTACATTTTTTGTTGTTGTTTGGGGAAAATTTAAATTTCCTTCTCCCCGAATAAATGCTTTTTTATATTCCCTTTTTCCTCCCTCCACACCCTGCAGGTCCGCTGAGAATGAGAATAGCTGTCGAGTTTCACTTGGTATTTAAATCAATGAGTTTATCTCCGTAGACTTGATGAACGGTTTTTCTTGTTTATTTCCACCAGCGACAAATTGATGTCACAGCTGGTCTTGCTTGTTTGAAAACCCCTTGGTACTGGGAGCTGCCAAAGCAATTTTACCTATTGTTAGAGCATGTCAGGGAATTCAATACTTGTAGCCTTGATGATTTCCAAGCAGCTACCATGTTCATCTGCTAACAGGATCGTGTCACTTAATAAAATTGCCAGTTTACCCTGAGCCCTTAAGCCTACTACCTTATTCTGAAAGGGCTGCATGTTACTCGCAGAGCAGGAAAATTTTGCTTGCCTTATGCTAAGGAAATGAAATGTATGCAGTCTAGAGCTGCTGGAGTCTAGTCCACACTAGAGGAAATTTGAGAACCTGAGTGTAGGCTTCCCTAGAGCAGATGAGCTAGATCAGTGTTTTTCAAACTGTGGGTTGGGACCCACTAGGTGGGTCATGAGCCAATTCCAGGTGGGTCCCCATTAATTTCAATATTTTATGTTTAATGTATTAGACTTGATGCTACCATGTATGTGGAATGGAAAAATAAGTGGGGTGGAGGTCATGAAGGGTTTCAAAGTCAAGTACAAGAAGCCTGTGAATAAACAGCGAGTGAACAGGAATCAGTGAAAGGGGCTTCATGTGATGAGACCGTACACATGCAGCGCACCAGATACCAAGGTGAGGTGATCTGCATAGTATCCATAGGTCCACATAAAGCCCACTTTTCTACTTTTAACTGTACTGCCTGTTGCACACCGAGCCAATTGTATGAATGCAAATACTTCATGTATAGATCAGCACAGATTGGCTTTTCTCATTTGATCATAAGTGTTCAAAAAATGAAAATTGCAATGACATATGGAGAGCAAATCCATTCTGATTACTGGAGGGGACTATAACGACAGAAGCTTACAGAGGTCCTGCTCCCAGGTTCCTCCCTGTGTTAACGCTTTTACTTTCAGAGATATAAAGGAAACATGCAGGCAGATACTAGTCAGTAAGAAGTAGGCTGCTGTTCTGGAATCCACTTTCCAGAATTCTGGTCAATGAATGCAGAGGCACTGGATAGACTGACAGGTGTTTGGCACTTAAAATAATTTTTCTTAATCTGATTTTTTTTTTTACATTCAAAAGTTATTTTGAATTTTTTACATTTTTTACATTTACATTTTTTCACATTTACATTTTTACATTACATTCATACATTTTTTACATTTAGAATTTTGGTGTCTTGTAGTGTGCCCTTATCTGCTCCTTCCTCCCCCACACAGTCCTCCTGGAGACAATATCTAATAGTAAAAGATTGACAGAACCTTCTTCAGCCACAATGTGAGTGCAGCTTCTTCCTTGCTTCATAGTTTGAATGACTGGTGTATATGCAACAAAGTGAAGCTTGGCTCAGCAGTCAGATTTGCCCATGCTTCAAAAGACCTACTGTCTTTTTATCCATTCATTTGTTGCCTTGTTAATTTAAGAAAAGTAGCAAACTGAAGAGTGCTGATCTGTGCCAGGGATTGGGGAAGAAATGTCTTGGTGACCTAATGGGTACCAGCCAATCAACTTGCATTCACAGCTGGCTTCTGCTACAAACTTGTAGAGCCATCTTTTCAAAGAGCTCAGTCCTGAATTGGACAAAGAATACAATTGGACCTCGGTATGTGGGGGATCTGTTCCCGGACCCCTCACAGCTACCGAAACTCGCAGATAAGCAAAGCCACAAGTCAGTTCGATATTACCTCTGGATGCTACCTGAGAGGTTCTCTGGTTGCTTCCAGAGGTGTTTCTGAGACTGACTCAGCCTCTGCAGACCTCAGAAAGCCTCCTGGATGTGACTGGAGAACACTTCTGGTCACGTTCAGGAGCTCTGGTCCGGTCCTCTACCATGGGTCCTGAATCCACAGATAAGGAGGAAGGACCTGAATTTGAAGTGAGTGTGACAAAGCCTCTGCCGAACTGACCACACCTCTCCATTCATGTTGATCATGTTGAATGGTCATATGGAAGCACCAGTAAAACTCACAAAATGAGCTGTGAGGACTGCCTTTTGTTTCAATAGGTTATGGTTTTGGATTGGAACGTATTCCGTGCTTGGATCTTTAATCTTTGGTAGCTCCTTATAGACATTCTTACTGTAATATTAAATGCACTAGTTAAGCAGAATAAATTCTATAATGGTACAAATATACATCAAAAGTCTAATTTTATTTGGGCTCAAAATAGGAACATTAACTGGACTTATCATGAGCAGCTAGATGCAGTTAATTAGCTCTCTGTCTTCAAGGAGGAACATTACAGTTTAATGAGAATTAATAATTTCACCAAGCATAGGAGCGTATTGCCTCGAGCAAAGTGTGCTGTAAGCACAGTATTACAAATAGCTATTTAAAATGAATGAATAGCTATTTAAAATAAAACACTATCACATATTGTTAAATTATCTATAATGATTTTATCCTGTACTTGTAGGTAAAATGTACACTCAGGTCACACTGGACATTAAGTAACCCTTTTAAAGCACGAACACTTCGATCTAAACACTCTAATTGAAAGTTCCATTGAAATCAATGGGGCTTACAAGCAATGTGACCAGGTCTGAAGTTCCTGCCTGCAATCTACAAATATATTCCACTCCAATATTTTGATTTAAGTCTAGTTCGTTGCACTGACTGCCTGGATTTTTTAGATTCTGTCTTGCTTCAGACCCTAAATCACATGAATGGTCATGCTGCTGTGTCTGTTCTCATACCCTCAGCCCACTGAAGATGACAACAGGATGAGGGGGCAGGAAATGAAGTTGCTTAGGGCATTTCTATTACAAGGCAAAAAGTGAAGTACCAGGCATTGCTTGCTCCTAGTTGCAAGAGGGAGGGGCTAAAGAGAGGCAGCTGGCCCCAGCAGGGCAGAATGGGCCTTGGCCCTGCAAAGGGCCCAGGGAAGAGGATGAAGGGGGGGAGAACAAAAGAGGGAGAAAGGGGCCAGGAAAAATAGAAGAGTTTGCTTACTGAAAAGGGAGTATAAAGACTAGGGGGGACCCAACATCCCTCAGGCAGGTCCAAACCCAGTTTGGAGGTACCTGGAAGCCAGAGCCCTGGAGGAGTAAAGAGGAAGAGGGGGTCCTGAGGGTAGCAGGTCAGAAGCAGCCCAGCAGTAAACCTTTGGCCAGAGGCACAATGGGCAGCTGTCCCCAACACCGCTGAGCAATCAACTTGGAGACTATATCTGGGGTTGCTTTATAGAAGGAGGGCCTCCATATAGGAAACACAGGGTCTGAGGCCAAAGTAACAGGAGGTGGAGTTAACCCGGAGAGCTTAACTTGGCCGGCTCGTGTGATAATTGGGCTCTCCCATTTCTTGAAAATATGATCAAGATTTGTGTATTTTCTAACAATGCCCCAACCTGAGACCCTCAGCCTCCGGCCCCTTAAGGGGCTAGGGTAAGGTAATTTCTTGGTGCCAAGGTTTGCCTTGAAATCTGTACCTTCTGGTTCAGAAAGCTGCTCCTGAGATGAGTGCCAAGTGCACTCCTATTCCATATGTAACCTTTGGAGGATAGTTTTGGTTTTTAGCCAAAGGTGGTAAAACTCAAATATTGAGGCCATATGTAATTAGGATGTGGCAGCCTTGCTGTGTAGCAGGGTGGAGGGGAAGAGAAGAGACCTGTGCTGATCTCTCTCTTATTCTTTGTGCAGGCTGAGGCGATGAAGTGTACTTCTGTTCATGAGATCAGGCCTTGAATGGAAGTTGGGCTGGTTGATACTAATTTCAAAGCCAAGGTTGGAAAAGGCCCATGTCATTTTCATACCAGCAGGGGCTCCTACTAAAATCTCAGTGCAAAGGCTGAGTTCTCAGAGAGAGAGAGAGAGGTTTTCCCAGACTTTCTTTATGTTAGTCAGTTTCATCTCCTCTTATATACCCCAGTAACAAAGCACTCTCTTTATCATAGGAGGAATGCTCCTCCACCTGTTGGTGTTTGAAAGACAAAGTGCTTTGCATCACCTGGTGCCCTGCACCAGATAACATACTGAAGGGAGCATGCTATAGTTGCATGCAAAGAACTACTTTGCATTGAGTGGCATCCCTATCACAACACTGAAAACAGTGGAGAGAAAAAAGCTATCTCATCCTCCAATTAAGACTGAAGCTGATGAGTTTGTGTCTTTCAGCCCAATCCTCCATTACTCCTTGCTCATCAATGTAGTGGCACCAACATGGCATCCATTGCATCCTGCAGAGGAGTTTTGGCCTCTGGAGGCCTCTTTAGGGCAAGGCCCCTGCTTGCCCAAAAGATCTGGCCAGCAATATTGCTGGCACAAGTCCACATGGACACATGGAAGCAGACTGAGCAGGGGAAGGGGGTTTGGATTTGGTGGAGATCACTGCCACTGAACCTGCTCTCTTCCTGGTCCCAATCTGCCCTCCTCCCTAACTCTGTCATCACCCCTTATGTGGTCTTAGCTTGGGCGGCAGGCATCCGTCATCTACTGCTGTGCAAAGCTGGCCACTTTTCTTGTGGAAGAAACAACTGATGACCATTATGATAACTCACTGATCATGGAGAGCCAGTTTGGTATAGCAGAACTACATGTAGGTGAGACTTCCACTGAAATCCCTCCAGCTTAGCC
Organism: Tiliqua scincoides; assembly: GCF_035046505.1. Lineage (NCBI taxonomy): Eukaryota > Metazoa > Chordata > Lepidosauria > Squamata > Scincidae > Tiliqua > Tiliqua scincoides. The sequence goes on from NC_089825.1 coordinate 20,866,156, forward strand.
AGGATGTTTACTGGGTAACCTGAGGTCTAACCATTGTTCAGCATGCCCTGCTTCGCAACATAGTTACGAGGACAGAATGGGACACATCCTGTCCATGCCACCCTGAGCTCTTTGAGAAAAGGAGAGGAAAAAATATAATAAACAAATTATAGTAACTCAGTACATAGAAGACAGATTCTCCTCATGTTCTGCAGACTACTTAGCATAATAGGCTAATCCAAGACTGTCCTTCAACTTTCTCTCTCTCTGTCCTGGTGGAACCATGAATACAGAAGAAGGGTCAGGTCATGTGAGATGCGTTTTTCCCTTTGGTTTAAACCAGGTCCTTAACTTTAGTTTAATGTTGGTTCAGGATTTAATTAGCACATACTGGGCAGCAGCAGTTGCACACTAAATCATCTTATCACCATCTAGCTACTTAATCTTATAAGATGATTAGCATCTGATTACAGTTCTTTATTAAATATTGATGCCAAAGGTTTTCCATTCAGCAGTTGCAAATCCTTTTAGTCAATTAACAGTGGAACAAAAAGCATTCCATTACGTGTGAGAGCTACTGTAATTATGTTTATTTTGTACATTAGTATGGTGTGTTTAAAATATGCATGCATGTGTTTGTGTTGTATGAATATATATATATATATTCACAGCGACTATGTGCCTAGTCCAATTCTCTTATTTGCATACTATATAGTTAAACACAATTACTTGATAAATGAGTTTTATATTTTTGTTGTGGTTCTCCTCTTATGTACAAAGAAGGGTTTTTTGCATCCTATAAATTTGGTTTTCAGCCCTGAGCGCAATATGGGAAGAAAAATATAGAAATTGTTAGAAGTCAATTGCAAAATCATTACTTCCTGATATAGATCTGATGCAGAGCCAAATTTTTGGCCCAGTTGTTAACAGTTGTTTTTTCATGGGTGTATACTTATGGGTGTATATATCTGCCAATGGAGGATAATTCTTTATAAATCTGATACAGTGGATTTCAGTCCATGGAAGCTTATGCCACCATAGATTTACCCCTGCTGTATGGTGGTAATCCATTCTGGAGACACCAGTGTATTAGGCAAATATTATAACGTGCACCCAATAATGCATTTTTTTTTTTAGTAATTTGTTCGAAGACCTCAAAAGTTGAAATTTGTGCTACAGCACTAAAATGTTCCCCTCTCCAAAAGGTTATTCAAAAGGTGCCTATTGTGCTCTTTATTGCCATGGTTTATTTAGACAGTGTTGAAACTATAAAATTCAAATAACAAGTCTGTATCCTTCCCTCTACACATACAGACAGGATGTTTAAAATGCTACTAAAAGTGGAGGTGGAGCGCAATTGCTCTGCTATCACTTTTAGAAGGCTGGGGATCCCTGCAGACACTTGTGCAGGGCTCCCCACACCCCAGGACAGCTGCTGCATCGACTGGTGAGTGCAGCCCAGTCCCTGCAGCTGCCTCCTTCCAACCTCCTCGCTGCCACCGCCCCTTAAGGGGGCAGAGACCAGGGCCTTCAGGTTGGGGGGTCACGATGCCCCAGTTTGAAAACCACTTCATTAGGGGCACGATTCTATACAATATATTGTCCTATAGTATACAATATATTGTATAGGACAGTGGTTTTTTTGTGAGGATTCCACGGTTCCCCTGGCTGGTTTCCATGGCTTCCCAGGGAGCCATGGTTTACTGTTTGGGAACACTGGTCTACAAGAAGTGCCCCAAATGGCTTACAATGGGGGGGGGGGGTGGAACAATCCTAAATCTGCAACCCGCAGAAGTACTTCAGCAATCAAAAATGAAGGATCATAATAAAATCATGCTAAAAGGTCTTCAGATAGTGATAGTCACAGAGAGGGTAGGCAAATCTCACAGAGACTTGGCGCAGTCCCAGAGAAACCCCCATCCTTCTCATCAAATGAGCCTCAGACAGTGGAGAAACACCCTCCACAGCTGATCTAAATGAATGGGCAGGCTCCTGTTTCTTTAACCTGGTTCTAAGCTATTGAGAGCTTTAAAAGCTAATAATAAGCACTTTGAAATTTGCCAGAAACAGACTGGGAGCCAGTGTGGCTGGCATAAAAGAGGTCTCATGCTCCCCAAAATTACCACCTGAAGCCAGGTCCTGATAATATAAGAATTGGTTTACTTATTCAGAGAGATAAGATGTAGATGGGACTCGTCAGCCTGGGAAGGCAGCTCATTTGAGAGAAGGAAAACTCTGATCCCAAACCTCCACTGCCTTGTGGCTACATCCAGTTATGGAAAAGGCTTCAGGAGTCAACCTCGAGGCAAAATTCGGAGCTGGAGTCCCTGAGGCATTTCATGGCTGAACACAGTCACGTTCTGGCAACTCCTGCGATGCCGCTGGAACCAACCGTATTGGCCTCTGCCTTTCCATTGGACCATTTCAGTGACGTGGAGAGGGGGGATTTGCTGCTTGGGTAACAGCCTATCCTCCATACCTACTTTACCCAGGCTTTGCACACTGGAGAGGACACTCTGTTCCAGAACCACCATTCAGAGCATGACACCATAGTCTTCCGAGACTGAAGGATGCCAACAACATTCAGAGAGACACTCACTTGATATGGGGTGTGGGGCTAGCAGTGAGTTGGCAATAAAATTATCTAATTGAACTGTTGCTTATCTCCAACTCAGGACAGCAGTGGTATCTTTGAGTTCAAATGTAGTGTAGATTTCTGTGACATAAAAGGATATTTCTGTGGCTCTTATCAATGAACTTTCCAATGCAGACAAATAGTGCAATAGGGGAGCACCTCTCAAAGGTTTGTCTGTAGTTCCTTTAAGACATTTGTTAGCAGATTCTTCACAGTGTCCCATTTCATGGAACCAGGACTGAGGCAATGGCACATGACATTATTTTCCTGGGCCCACGTAGGATTCCCATTATGAGTTCTGGGCTTCTGAATCCCAGGGCACTGCCTAAAGCACCATATGATTCCCCCATTCCCTCACCTCCCACCAATGCCCAGCTGTTTGTTCTTTTCATCCCCTGTGACTGCTTTACATCTCTAAGGCTTCTCTCAAATGAGAGTTAAATACATTTTTGTTCACTTGAAAGCCAAGAATCTGCTTTATATTTCTAATCAGGGTCCAACAGGTTGCTTGGGCCACAAGGCCAACTTGTGATCTGAACTTCAAAGCTGCCTTCTGTCCTGACTCCCATAAAGGAATGACCCTCAGCGCAGCATTCTAAAACTTTGAGGAACTGGGCTTGGATAGAGAACTTTCCTACTAAAAGCTGTTGTGAGCAGAGGGAAAGCTTCATCATAAAGTGTCATACATACATTCAAGTATACAGACCTCCATATAACTCACTTCATTGATAGGCAAGTCACCCTCTTTTAAGCCCTTAGAGACAGACATGTTTCTATCAAAACATGTGAAGGCAGCTGAACTACTACAGCCCAATGTGGCCCAGTCCTATGCGTGTTTACTCATACATAAATCCCCTTGGGTTCAGTGGGGCTTACTCTGACATTAGCATGTATATGTTTGCAGCCCAAGTAACAGAAACCTCTGCTCATGGGATAGAGTGGTTTAAAATTATATATAGTAATCCAATTAAGGTTTACTCAGCAGTTTACTCAGTGTTTGCCTAGTGGTTTAAAGCTACCTTGCCAGCAGCAGGAAAGTTTGCATAATAATAACTGTGCATTTTAATAGGATGCCCAATCATATCTTGCTTTAGGTTGGTCCCACTGCTGTTTACAGAACTTTTCACCAGACTCCTCCCCAGGTTTGGGGGGTGGTGGGGGGGGGTGGTGAGTGGGTGGTGGTGGCCGTGGCCAAAATTATGTCAGTTTTATTGGAAGATGGGCTGCTTTATGCACATGTGTTGAATTGACCTCTCAAGAGCTCCTCTTGCCCAGTCATTTCCTTTGTTCTCTGTGGCATTGGTCCCTGCATTTTTGAGCAGTCATATGCTTTTCAAGCAGCATTTTTAAAAAATCCACATTTGGTATCTTTGGCATCAAGTGTAAGGAGAATGTGTTTTTGTCGCTGAGACAAAATACACTGGGTTGCTAAAAGCCATCCATGATAACCCTGGACCTGGGAGTAGAAAACATAAACATTTAGGTTTAACCTTTCCCCCCCCCTTCTATGTGAGTTTATAATAGGAACAATGAACTTGACCCAGTGCATTTCCTATGGGTATAATGTGACCTGCAAGGGTTAATCGCCTGTGGGCTTGCCTTGGGCTATCATCTCCCCCAGCCAATGATTAATCCTGAGCCCCTATCATTATCCCTTAAATGAAGCCTTTGAATTGAAAATGATTTTGGAATGGAATTTGCTGCTACACTGAGCTTCATTCATCACCCTGAACCTGCCTCCTCCTCTCAGTTAGGTACATTTGCTTTGCTGAGTGTAACTGGTTGGAACACCTCCACTAATTATCTTAGAGAGTAAATAAAAAGAAAGATTAAAGGAGGGGGAAAGCAGAGTGCAATGCAACTGGCTTTAAGGTGAAACATCATATCATATACATCTTATCTGCTTTGCCTGCATTAGATTTGTACTGGTAGTTTTCAGCATTTGCTGGAGGAATAAGTACATGTGCTCTACAAATGTAAGATGTAATGTAGTGTAATGTAGTGTATGTAACATGTAAGATGTAATGTAGTGTATGTAACACTAGTGTAGAGTGGGTGATCTTGAGCCTGTCACTCTCAAGCCTAACTCCTGGTGATGATTAGGGTGGAGACCCAGGTGCCAGTATTTCCCTTCTGGGGGAAGGAATTCCTTGGAGTAAGAGTCCGATGAAAATGTAATATGAACAAAAATAAGGTTAACATCTATTTACAGAACCATCCCGTTTCCTGATTGTGCCTGCATACTGCCAGGTACACTGGTGCAGTGGGGGCCCTGCCATCATATCACGCACATTGCCAGCAGCTGCTGCATGGCCTCCAGTGCAGCAGCCATTAAGCTGGGTGCCACCAGCAATATGGTATAGATAGGCTGCCAGTGGGGATCTGCTGGCAAAGGGGCAAGATGAGGATGGGGCAAGGGCAGATCAGGGTGGGAGCCGGTTGCAGCACAGCCAGTGGCCACCGGATCCTGAACCCCTGTCCTGGGCTGGACAAACCCCTAGCAGGCTCTGAGTTATGCCGGCAACAGAGCTGGCATAGCTTTGAGAAGTCCCGTCAGGCATCAGGCTGCAGTCCCATCAGGCTATGTCAGAATGCATCTGGCATTCTGACATAGCCCATTTCTAAAATCAGGAGGTTGCACATACACATCAGGGCTTGTAACCCATAATGGATTTTCCCTCCAGAAACATGTCCAATCCCCTTTTAAAGGCATTCAGGCCAGATGCCATCACCGCATCCTGTAGCAAGGAGTTCCACAGACAGACCACACGCTGAGTAAAGAAATATTTTCTTTTGTCTGCCCTAACCCTCCCAACACTCAATTTTAGTGGATGTCCCCTGGTTCTGGTGTTATGTGAGAGTGTAAAGAGCATCTCTCTGTCCACTTTATCCTTCCCTTGCATAATTTTGTATGTCTCAATCATGTCACCCCTCAGGCATCTCTTTTCTATTCTTAAGAGGCCCAAATGCCGTAGTCTTTCCTCATAAGGAAGGTGCCCCAGCCCAGTAATCATCTTAGTCGCTCTCTTTTGCACCTTTTCCATTTCCACTATGTCCTTTTTGAGATGTGGTGACCAGAACTGGACACAGTACTCCAGGAGCATTTGTTGCGCTCCAGTTCCATCGGATCAGGACCATTCTGGTATCCTCACATTCCCCTTTGCCTGGCCTGATCACCAGCCAAGGCTTGTCTACCTACTCGCAAGTAAACAAGATCGTGAGGCTGCTTCGCTTTCCATAAGGCTGGGAGGGAGGGACCTCCTTCTCCCTTTTGTGTTTTTGGGGGCTGCATTCATTGGATCAGGACCATTCTGACATGCTTGGAGTCCCCTCAGCCTGCCCTGAGTCCTCTCAGTCCTTGCCTGGACTAAGGCAAGTTTGCCTACTCACGAGTAAACATGGCCAACGTGGCTTCATTTCTGGCTCAAGCTCATCTTCGTTTCCAGCTCAAGCTCAGCTGGGAGGGAGGCAGGGACCTCCTTCTTGTGTTTTTGGGGGCTGCATTCATTGGATTGGGACCATTGTGGTGGTGTTGGATTCCTCTCAGCCTACCCTTTCCGACTGACTATGGCAAGTACGCCTACTCACGAGTAAACGTGCGTTACGGCTCACTTTCACTTTCCATAGGGATCCATGCATTTTTTCTTTCCGGTTTTTTGGCCATAACTTTTGAATGAAAGGAGTGATTTCAATTCCTTTTTTTGCATTGTGCTCCGCTGGACATTCCGCATCCAACGGTGTATAGCATGACAGAGTAGCTCTGAAAGCCATGAAGTTAGCATGTCCTCCACCCAGCGCGCGTCACCCCGTGCGGCCCGCACCCCTCGCACCCCCCCAACAATGCCAGTGCCAGAACCCTTTTAGCCAGCCAGTTCTTGGCTGGTGGCCTCAGCAGACTCGCTCACTTCCTACCTGCTTGCCTGCTCCTGCCTCCCTCGTTCTCACTCTGAACCTCTCTCCCTGGATTTAATACCCAATCCTAGGCGTGTCTACTCAGAAGTAACCCCCATAATAGTCAATGGGGCTTACTCCCAGATAAGTGTGGATAGGATTGTGACCCAAAGCCCTTTCTCTGAAAGTCCAACTGTGGCAGGAAAAGGGGCTTTCATGGACCCTTTGCCAGGCCAGCCAGTTCTTGGGCTGGTGGCCTCAGCAGACACACTCCCTTCCAACCTGCTTGCCTGCTCCTGCCTCCCTCATTCTCACTCACTCCATGGACCTCCTCTGGGCTTCTCTAGTTGGCCAATCAGCTTGCGGGGCAAACTTTATACCCAATCCTAGGCATGTCTACTCAGAAGTAAGCTCCATAATAGTCAATGGGGCTTACTCCCAGGTAAATGAGGATCGGGTTGCAGCCTTCCTCTCTATCTGCAGAAGAAAATGCAAAGCAGCCGCAGCTGTTCCTTTTCTGATGGCTGCCATGAGAGTCAAAGGAGCTGCTTCTCCCCCCCCCTGCGAGCGGCGGCTGCCTGCTGCCTGCCTCCTCTGGCCCCACGGCACACCTGAGACCGCCTCACGGCACACCATTGTGCCGCAGCACAGCGGTTGAAAACCGCTGCTCTATATCGGGGTGCCCAAACCCCGGCCCTGGGGCCACTTGTGGCCCTCAAGGACTCCCAATCCGGCCCTCAGGGAGACTCCAGTCTCCAATGAGCCTCTGGTCCTCCAGAGACTTGCTGGAGCCCGTGCTGGCCTGCTGCAATTGCTCTCAGCGTGACGGCCAACTGTTTGACCTCTTGCATGAGCTGTGGGATGAGGGCTCCCTCCTCTGCTTGTTGTTTCATGTCTGTGATGCAGCAGCAGCAGTGAAGGAAAGGCTGGTCCTGCTTTGTGCAAGGCCTTTTATTGGCCTTGAGCTACTGCAAGACCTTCATTCATTCATTCATATAAGTTCCATATCTAATATATTCATTTATGTACATTTATTCAAATTTGAAATGTAAATTAATTCTTTTCTTTCCGGGCCCCCAACACAGTGTCAGAGAGATGATGTGGCCCTCCTGCCAAAAAGTTTGGACAGCCCTGCTCTATATGACGTACACAGAAGCAGGTGCATTGCCCACGGCCCAATCCTACGGGGCATTTACACCACTGGAATGAGCGTTTAAGTGGTATAAACACAACAATGCCAACAAGCATGGCCTGGCTGCCACTGCACGAGTCCACATGATGACAGACACCAGATGCCTGCTGCCAGTAGTAAGGTTGCATAGGGATCAGGAGGAAGCTGAGGAGGTAGGGAGTGGTGGAATGGGATGATGTGGATGGAAGGTGGTGTGGCCAAGAGGAGAGTGGATTGGGGCAGGGAGGAGGGTGGATTGAGTCTGGGAAGGGGGTGGGTTTGGTGGCGGCAGTACTCACCAAATCCTAACCCTCTTCCCTGACCCAATTTTTGACTTGCACCAGCAGAATTGGTGTTCCGGTAGTGCAGCCCAACCTACAGCATTGCAAAATGCAATGTCATATGGCATGCGCCAGAAACAGCAAGTGGTGCAGCAGCCTGTCTGGAGCCCCTGGTGCAAGTAAGTCAGAGGCAGATGTGGGCTATGGGTGAGGAAGTGGAGAGAGTGGGAGGATCGGGGATATGCTGGGGGCAGAGATGGGAGAGGAGCCAGGATCGGGGGGGGGGGGTGTGGATCCAACCCAGCAGCAACAGTGCACACTGGTCCTTATCCCCTCTTGTATTAAACTTCCTTGCCCCTTTTCTCTCTTTGGATATACATCACCAAAAACAGTGGCAGTATGTTCAAGGAGACTCATAGGTGACTCCAGGGCTTACATGTACATAAGAAAAATAATTTATACTTACCTTCTGTTTGCCCTGTTAAGGCCCCTCCACCATTGGATGCAGCTTGTGCCTTTTTGGGACTGCTTCATCGGTGCTGGTGGTGAGGAATAGGATTGGGGCCTTAGGCTACAATCCTATCCACACTTTCCTGGGAGTAAGTCCCATTGACTATAGTGGGAGTTGCTTCTGAGTAGACATGCATAGGATTGGGCTCTTAGTTTCTTACTCATCTGGTAAGTCAGATTTTCAGCCCTTTGTTATGAAATTTTTAACAAGAAAATTTATTTAAATATCCCATACACTATAAACTGACTAGATACTGACTCGCAGTATCTATCTATCACCCATTATTTTCTTGTTCAGAGCACATGGCTTAGAATACCAGAGACTTCTTTTGAGAAAAAAGGATCTGTGTTTCTAGCATGCCAAATTTGATCTGTGAAATTATGGACCTAAAAATTGCCTCCCCCCCCCCCCATTGGATATAATCTGTGGGGGAGACAGTTACTAAATTGAGAGAGCATCACTAAGCAAAGAGACCACCAAAAGGAAAAAATAAAATTAAAAAAACCAAAAAACTCCTCCAGGGATTAAAGAGTTCTGAGATGTCTGATGCCTAGGGATTTGAAGTAAAAGGCCATAGTATCTAAGGAATAATGATTGAAGACCTTGGAAAAAAGACCAAAAAGAAGCCCTGGAGGCAAAGAGGAATATTGTATGAAGTGTGATGAAAACAGGATTCTTGAAGAGAATGGATGAGAAAAAGATGTCCTTGATTCACAGAGCAAAACAATATAGAGAATTCTTCCAAAGATGCTGCAACTCAGTTATTTTAACAAAAACATGGACACACCATTTATAGCCTAAGAACCCCCTTACTTGAACCACAGTTGTTTCCCTGGCATCATTATCTGAATCTTACTGCAGATGTCTCCTGTCATGGAGCTCCCAGATCACTGGAGGTCTCAGTAAATAGGATTCCTGTTTGTTCCTGCCTCTCAGTATGTGAACATTTTTGTCTTCCCAAGGCCAAAGGGACAATAGGAGTCTATGGAGCAGTGATAGGAAGCCCTTCTTAGTTTAACCACACTGCCAGTTTTAAAGTTGCCCGTGGACTACCTGAAAATAAACAATAGGCATATATTTTTTTTCTGTTCCCTCCCTTTCCTTCTCCCATCCCAGAGCCAGTTCATCTGTTACTTTAACCTCTCTGTTATACCTGTACTGGTTCATGTTCTGGTAGTTCTAAAACTTTACAGTTCTTTTTTTGGTGTGTTAATTTGGCATCTGTTGGCAACCATAGGATAGCAATTATCTTGCACCAACACAAGCAGAGATGCAGTGTTGGCTATTTTAGTCCAAACATAGGGGCATTGGGATGCCTGGAATACTTGGACAAAAATGGGCTTGCCATCAGTAAATACATTGGCCTGATCTGCTTCATTGCCTTTAAGGGGAGCTTTATCTGCAGATGTTGCCAACTTTTATGCAGCCTTGAGAAAGCGTTATCCCTACTAATGTTGGCAGATCAAGCTGCTCTACATGCACTGGAGCATAGTCTGATAAAAATGTTGATAACCCTAGACAAGTGGAACATAGGGCAGATATTCCTAAAGTGGGATGAGCACCATGCAAAGCTGTGTGGATAGACAGGGAGACTGGTAAGCATCAGTCATCCTCTTCCATTACCATGTCTTGGGCCGAAGACATGAGGGTGTGATTCTGATCGTATCATTAGTCCTGGCATCTTGCTCTCTTTTCTGTAAATAACTTGCATGGAGTAGGACTCTGGAGGGCAGCGTACTGTCCAGTCACCTGAGACCATCTACTGTCCCTATCTGTGGTTCTTGGAGGAGGTGTGGTACTTAACTCTATTTCCTTCCTGACCTTTCTCTACACCAGGGATGTCAAACTCGTTTCATATAGAGGGCCGAAGTTAGCATTCAGGGTGCCTGCTGGGGCCAGAAGTGACGTCATTAAGCAGAAAGTGACATCATTAAACAGCTGAAGGCCAGAAATCAACACTTTGTTCTCACATAGAAACTCATTAGCAGCAAATGACCGAAGAGAAAATATGCAAATCTTGATCATATTTCAAGATATGGAAAAGCCCAATTTTCACGTGGGCTGCCTTTTCAGCAGTAACATCTCAGCATTGCTCAGCAGCTGAGAGCCTGAGGGCCAGATAAAAAACTTCTGGGGCTGCATCCGGCCCCCGTGTTACCAAAAAGGCTGTTTCGTTTAGGGGAATTAGTATATCACCCTTTTTGGAAACTTCAGGATCGCAGGCTAGATAACAAGACGGCATAATGCAGAGAAAATTCCTTTTTGCTTAAAAGGGAGACTGAGAGAAAGACAACTTTCAGTACAAGATTATAGTTTTATTACAAAAGCACAAAGGTAAACATAATGCACATTTCTTGGTTCTAGTTCTTGTATATATTGTACCTAGCTTTCATGGTGGTTGCGTGTGGAGGGTATTTGGTGCATCCGAGGAAATTAGGAAAAGGGAAATTTGTAGGGAAGGATTTAAGGGGTCCCTGGTCTGTTCTATACCCAGTTGCTAACTAAAGATGGAGAGAGGAGGGAAAAATAGATGGGAAAGAAGGAAGAGAAAGAGCTTCAGACGCATATAGTTACCTGTCCTGAAAAGCAGTTGGATGGGGGGGGGGTAGAGACTCCTATGGAGGACCCTCTGCCTTGGAAGGGCAGCCAGAGAGAGCTTGTGGCAAATTTCTCTCTTAAAAGGGTTTTTGCTGACCTGGATGCTGACCTGAATGACCCGGATGTGGCCTAGAGCTGATCTGGATGTGCTTGCTCACTACACACAGTGGGGCATATGGAGCATGCAAAAACAGGATGATCAGGAAGTCAGCTATCAGCCATGACTGGCCTCCTGGGGGGGAACTCGACCAACCCTTGAAGGCAGTTTGCATACGGTACTTAAGAGTGGTTGAGTTACAACAATGAGACATATAAGCAACGATTTACAGTGATTGAGACAACAATTTACTCTTCCAGACTCCTTGAGGGGGGGGGGGAAATGGGGATGTGGTCACCATGAGCTTGACTTGACTTGATTGTCCTGTGTGTGGAGGTTTAATGGGTTTGCATAACAGTGATTGGATCAGGAGACCCTTTTGCATATATCTCTTAAAACAATACAATGCATACATTGACCTGCAGGGAAATGGGGGTTGTGTAATCCATGTGCTTTCGGTTTTGACCAGGGTTTTTGGAAAAGTGTGCTGGGGGAAGTGTGTCCTGTGTTTTGAGGTTTGGCCTGCATGAGTTTTAGTCCATAATACATAACCAGATATAAAAATCACAACTTAAAAGGAAAAGAGGATTTTCACGTTAACACCCGGGCCTTATGTTTGACACCCCTGCTCTACACATTCTCTTTCTCTCCAGACATCTCAGGAGAAGGATGTGCCTGGAGCTCCTTGCTCACAGGCCCATTCTCACCACACTTGCAAACAAACATCTCTTGGGCAGTGGTTCTCAAACTTTATAGCATTGGGATCTGCTTTTTATAATGACAATCTGTCAGGACCCACCGAAAGTGATGTCATTAACCTAGAAGTGATGACATTCCTAGAAGTGACATCATCAAGCAGGAAAATTTTTAACAATCCTCGGCTGCAATCCTATCCACACTTACCCAGGAGTAAACCACATTGACTATCATTGTTAAAAATGTATACATAGTAGCCTGTTAAAGTACAGATCTGTAACATTTCCCCAAATGAAGTCACATACCATGGTAGCATCAAGTCTAATATGCTAAAAATAAAATATTGAAATGAATGAGGACCCACCTAGTGGGTCCCAACCCACAGTTTGAGAAACACTGCTTTAGGGTTTCCTGTTCCTTAAGTGTTAAAGTCTCTGATCCTAATCAGAAGATGTACAGATGCAACCATGAAGTGTTTCTTATGAAACCTTAACCAAGCCTCTACTCCTCTGTGTTTTATTGGTAGCAACTAGCCTAGGGGGTGGGATATTCTTTTACTATAGGAAGGGGGGCTTTCACTGATTACACTCTGCTACTTCTCCGTCTCCATTTCCAACAGCAACAACTGAGGTCTACTATCTTCCTCATCTTGAATACATGGCTTCAGTTAATACCATCTAAAATTTCATTTTTTCTTTCTCTCTTATTCAGCAGTGTTAGAACGTAGCCAGATTTTCCTCCATTTTGTTGTTACACACTTCATTTTTCTTTCCATTGTATAATAATTTACATTTGTCTTTGTCAATTTCAATTTTATGGCTTTCAACCCAGGGCTCCAGTTTATCCAGTTTACTGGATAATTTCCATTTCCTGTAGTTTAATATCAGAGAGGAATGAAACAACCCAGAATAGTAATGGAACCAAATGTTACTTAGAGAGAGGAATGATAGAGCACTAAAATCTTCAGCTTCAAGAGCTAAGAGCCAAGTCACATGTGCTTGTAAAAAAGTGCATAGACCAGTCCTTTGGACTGAATATTTGAATGAGAGTTAGTAGAACATAGAGGATAAGAGACTGAGCTTCAGATCTCTTCCCTGTCTCAGCCTCACATAGGTGGTCCACTCCATCTCAACTGCAATAAGTGAATAATATTAGTGGCCCAGTCCTATGGGCCTCGTATGATAGCAGATCCAATTGTCGGAAAGGGTCCAGTGACAGCACAAACGTTGCACTACCATTCTGTGCAATGGTGCCACTGGCAGAAATGGCCAATGGCTCCCCATGCATGCCAGTACAGGTGGAGCCCATTTATCCACATTGGTTCCATTCCGTGACTCGGCGCAATTAACAAAAAACATGTTGTGCTAAATGCCATAGAGTTATGCAAATTCGCTGCAGCCTGACACTTCCGGATGGAAGGAAACGAAGGCAGCTGTTATCAATCCCCTCCCCTCTGCACTCAGCCCTCCTGTTGCCAGCTGTCCTGCTTCTATCACAGTTGGAATGCTGAGCTTGCTTGGGAAGCCTTGTCCTCTCTGTCCCAGGCGGCCTCCCAACAGCGCTGCAGGTTCTCCTCCTCCTCTTTGCAGCTGCCGCTGCCCCTGCAGCCTCCCTGGCCACCGCCATCATGGAAGCTTCTCTGCCACAGAGCATTCTGGGGCATAGTCCGGCTCTCTGCTCGCCCTCACCTGTCTCTCCAAGGCTTCCCAAGGCCTGCTTGGGAAGGCTTGCTGGAGTAGGAGAGCCTGCATCATAGGGAGGGGGGGATTCAGCAAGCACTCCCTGGGTTTTTTAAAGCAATCCCCTCTCCTTCCCCTCCTGAGCCCTCCCCGTTGCCAGCTCTCCCGCTTCTTTCACAGGTGGGATGCTGAGCTTTTCAGAGTCCAGCCCTATGTGTTTCTACTCAGAAGTAAAGTACTTACTCCCAGGAAAGTGTGGAGAGGATCATAGGCTGTATCTCATGCTTTGCTTGGTGGGAAGGCTTGCTTGTGTGCGAATCTGGCAAACACTCCCTGGGTTTTTTAAAGCAATCCCCTCTGTTGCTACCACACCTGTGTGTGTGTGTGAGAGCGAGAGCGAGCGCGCATGCACGAGAGCTCCACCTTGCTGCACGTGTTCTGGTTACACAGGGTTTTCCGCCCCCCCCCCCTTCAGCCTCTTTGCTGGCTCAGGGGCTCCAGGAATGTTACCGTTCCTTCGAAAGTGGAACCTCTTCCAGGGCTCCAGGGCTATTTCCTGCCTGGTCGAGGCAAAGCCTTTTTGCAGTGTTTTGGGCTGCCTGGAAACGGAGGGAGAGGCCAGCGCAGGGCAAAGGAGGCAAAGGTGTGTGACTTTCAGTACCCCACCCCATTCTTGTTGAGACAAATCCGTGGATAAATAGGCTGTACCTGTACAACCCAGATGCTGCAACAGAGCAGGTAGGTTAGCAGTGTGGGCAGTTCAGAAGAGGGAGGGGGTTGAACCTTGCGGCAGTGGTTTGCAACGGATGGTATCCCCTCTTTCTCTGTCCAACATACCCTCTTCCTCTCCTCAAACTTACAAGCTTGGACTTATGGGTCCAAGGAGACCCATTGTTGACCAGGCAGCCTATCAAGAGTTAGTCTACTGATCACCCCTTTACCAAAGCTTTCAGGTCACCTTCTGGTTGCCCCCCCCCCATAGCATGCAGTGCATACTGTGTTGATCTAGTTGCATGCTATGGACTAGCATGGGATAGGATGGGGCTGTTAACTTTCAGGGTTCTTGTACAGAGAATCTCAAAATAATACATGTGAAGTGCTTTGCACACTCATAATAGTGCTATGGAAATGCTCAGTATTATTTTGTAATAATCCATGCATCCTGTGGCAAGGAGTTCCACAGACTAATTACATACTGGGTAAAGAAATATCTTCTTTTGTCTGTTCTAACTCTTCCGACTCTTCATTTTAGTAGATATCCCCTGGTTCTGGTGTTGTGTGAGAGGAATTATCAACAATTAGATTATCTAATCCAGCATGGCACTTCTGAGAAGAGTGAGTGGGGTGTAGTAGTGAAAGCCTAGGACTGAGGACACCCATGTTCAAATCTCAAATCAGCCATGCAGTAAGCCATGCAGCTTACTGGGTGATCTTGAGCTAGGACTGAGATGACCCGCGCACAATTCCTTGCTCTGCTGGGAAGCTTACTGGGTGATCTTAGACCAGTCAACTTCTCCCTTAGCCTAACCTAGACAACAGATTTGTCATGAGAATAAAATGGGGTGGGTAGGAGGAGAGAGAAGAACCATATACGTTGCGTGAGCACTTTGGAGGAAGGCTGGGATAAAATTTACATATTAATAAAAACAATTTTAGGAAATTTTTTTTTAATCTGTTGATAATTCTGAAATGAAAATTGGAATCTGTTAGCATTGGTTTTTTGCCTTCTCTGCCTGGGGAAAAGGAGGAGACTCCATGTTCCAAAGGTTCACAAATATTTCAGTCTCCCTTTGAAAATATTAAAAACAAGCAGTTCGTTTACTCTGATTCTAGCACAAATGCCAAGAATTAAGAAAGACATATCCAACTACAGCATTTAATCTGAGCCAGGTCTTGCTGTTGTATTGCCCTAGATTAAATCTGTTTTAGAAGTCAGTGTTGTCCTCTCTCCTAAGAGTTGCATTAATTTGGACTATTTATCCTGCACTTGTCTGGAGAAAAATGCACCTCTGAACAGAATCCATTGTCCAGATGGCCATTCTGTGGCCAAGGCTCCCAGGGTGACAGGGTGTGTCTTCCATTTAGTCTTGGCACCTCTGATTTTACAAATTAAACACTGGAGGGTACCCATTTGGCTGACATGGATAAAGGGGCCATAAGTACCCATTAACTTTATTTGGAGTGGAGCGGGCCCAGCTTTTCACTGTCTGCAGCCTTTTGTTTTTTGGCAGAAAAAAAAACAGGAAGGCTGATGGGGCTGGGGAGTGTGGATGTAAGAAGGATAAAGGTGGCAAAACCAAATCTAAAGGGTACAGCAAAGATGCTTTCACTTTAAAGACACTGCCCATGATGAAAATACTAGCATTGAAAGCATATGTGCAGCAATTTGCTCTCCCTTTTGGTAAAAAAGAAAAGAAAAAGAGATTTATGTTATTTATTGGCATCTTTGATAGAAACTGAAAGTAAGCGAGGCTGTTAGGAAAACTCTGGAAGTAGTAAACAATTAAAACGAGACAGCTGTTACTCAAGTCTTTTCCAGTCTCCCAGGAACCCGGCTCATATTGCAGCTTGAGTGCATGCTGTTGTTCCTTGGCGTGAAGCCACTGTTTATGTCACAGCCAAGCAGGCCTCAGTTTGAGTTTGGCCTGGAGGACAGAAGGAAACAAAATTCTGTTACTTGGACAGCATCGGAGAAACACGGAGGGCCCAATCCTATCCAGCTTTCCAGCACTGATGCAGCCCTGACATAAAGGAACAAATGTTTCTTTGTTTCTTGAGGAAGGTTCCATGACTTCCTTGAGGAAGGCAGCCTCCATGACTGCCCTCTCTCCACTGCAAGATGCAGGGCATGCCCATTGGGCGTGGAAAGTTGGAGAGGATTGGGACCACAGTCACAGCAATCACATGGAAGATATTGTTACGCTCACTCCCCCACCTTCTCCCCTCACAGACATCCTCTGACCTCTTTTGACTCTTGGCATGATCCCCTTGGATTGATTCATCTCTGACATTGATATGTATTTTTTAAATTATTCTTCACATTTTTATACCGCCCTTCCTCCAAGGAGCTTGGGGTGATATACAGTACATAGTTCCTCCCTTCCTTTTGTCCTCACAACAACCCTGTGAGGTAGGAGAGGCTGAAAGAGAGTGACTGGTCCAAGGTCACCCAGGAAGCTTCTTGACTGGGTGGTGATTTGAACCTGGATTTTTCAGGTCTAAGTCATACTTCCAAACCATTAACCATTCTAGCTTGGTTCTTGGAGGCAATACTCTGTATTATCCTAACATTTTTGGGGCTGCAATGGCTGCCTACAGTGACCTGCCTTTTTCACTCTGGTGTGCATGGATGGTGATAAGTAAATACTGTAGTGTCTCAGACATGAACTGCTGAATAGCAACACTGATGTTATGAAATCCCTTTCTCAGGGATGTTCACATGGCCCCATCATACTTTGTCTTCAGATAAAAAGTAAAGCCTTTTCAGCGAATGGTTCAAGCAGCTTTCTCATGGCTATGCTGTATCTGCAGAACTAGATGTGATAGGGCAAAACCTGATGCTATTTTTGGAAGCAGAACCCCAAATATACCCAGGGTCTACCTTTTAAGACAGCAAAATGTGTGTTGGCCTGTTGTCTGCCTGACGCTGACTGCCAGTTGTAAGGTAGTTATATCCCTTGCATCCTGTGTCAAAGGCATGCTAAGGGTGATTTGAGTTCATAAAGAATGTCCCATTCTCATTCCTTGTAAGGTACAGTAGTTCCTATGGGATGTCAGCCATCAACAGACTTAGGGCCTGATCCTGAACCCTCAGCGCCTCAGAATAAGGCACACCCATGTAAGGCACATCAGCATAAGGCATGCCTACAACACTCAGTACCAGGTCAGTGCTGGCACCAGCGCAGTGCCAGTCTGCGCTGAGCCAGCTCCAGCTGGAGGCCTGCTTTACATTACCCAGAGCAAGGGACAAGCTCCGGATGGCAGAGAGGTTAGTCGGGAGGGTGGGAAAAGGTGGGGTAGAGAGGAGTGGGGTGAGATTGGAGGAGCCTCCCAGCCCAACACAGGGTCTCTCAACTCTGCACCAGCAAAATAGACTT
The DNA here is from genome assembly GCF_035046505.1 of Tiliqua scincoides. Classification (NCBI taxonomy): domain Eukaryota; kingdom Metazoa; phylum Chordata; class Lepidosauria; order Squamata; family Scincidae; genus Tiliqua; species Tiliqua scincoides. The sequence continues at coordinate 20,883,791 of NC_089825.1, forward strand.
GAGCAGCCCCATTGTGAGCCTTAGGCCTTTGCCCGGGGAAGGGGACAAATGGAGGAGCCTGAAGCCCATAGGATGCGGCAGTAGCCATTTTGGTGCTGCTGCTCCTCTGGGCACTGGGCAGCTCAGAATTGGGCTGCCTGTCAGGATACTTGAACAGTTCTAAATGAGGCCATGGACAACGTTGTTGTGTAATGGCCCCAACGTGTGTGTTATAATCTGCTATGAGAATAACCTTTGCACAGTTGAAAATCTAGCCCTAGATGGAAAGCAGGTATCTAGATAGTCTTCAGGAGATATCTAGATAGTCTTCAGCTGGGGAAAAAAAATGAGAAAGAAAGGAAAGCAAACAGATAAACATTCCTGTCCACAACAGGAATATTGTCATTAATATAGCATTCAGATTCAAATTGGCCCTAATTACTGTTATGAGAGTAACTAATTTATGTGAGTACAAAAATGAATCCATCTAGATTGTCTTGCTGTGGAGGTTAATTTCAAGCTTTCCTATAAAATATAGTGAGGAATAAAGTAAGGAGTGAGACAGGCTGAATAACCCCTTAGGGGAGAAAGAGAGTATGATAGTCTCTTCTCTAATGCATTCAGTGAACATTAACCAGGAAACAACATGTAGTTTGAACATCATGAAATGTTGAATGCAACAAAAAGATGAAGTGGGAAGCTAAAAGTATGGGGCACTTTACAGATACCATTACCATTCTGAGTGACAACAAGTTCCTCAGAGACAGAGACCTTCTCCCAAGGTAGTCATTTCCAAAGATCCTATTTTTTAGCCATTGCATATGAGTGATGATCAGATCATACTTGTTGAATTCTTTTATTCTTCAAGTGGGCTGATCAGTGGCCAGTTTGAGTGGTGGTCTACCTTGAGGATATTGGAATGGTAGGCTAAACATTCCTCCATCCTCCTTACTCATCTTCTGTTTAGTCCAGCCATCATTCCTTGCCCCCTTCACTTCACACTGTTCAAGCAGTTTGGTGGGAAGGGGTAAACTGTGGATTTTACCCAAACTTCTTGCTTTCCTGTTGTGCTCTGCAGCTGCAAGACGTCTGAGTGCCCAGTCCGATTCACTTTTCCAGTGCTGCCGCTGCGATGCCAACAGGGTGTGCATTGCATCCTGCAGTGGGGAGGCAGTCATGGAGGTCTCCTCAAGGTAAGGGAATATTTGTTCCATTTGTTCCAGGACTGCATTGTGGCTGCATCAGCGCCGGAAAGTTGGACCGGACTGGACCCTGAGAGAGGCAATTCTTGGAAAAATAGCTTATAATTATCTAAGGCAGTGGCCTTCAACCTTTATCATGCTGCAATCCCAAAAAATAAATAAATGACTAGGTACACATGCTTGATCCCACCCCCCCTCCAGGAATCTGATTTGCTCACCCCTGTCCCTGTGGCCACCCACCCCTGTGCTATTCAAGCCAAAGGCTAGCCCAACCCACTGTGTTTGGGCTGCGCGGTATGACCAGGCCTGTTGGCTTGGCTTCCCCAGGAGGCCAGGAATCTGGTGAGGGTGCTGCAAGAATGCGGGGCCAGGTGACATTTAGGGTAAGGCCAGGAAAGCCCAGACAAAGATGAAGCAGACCAATGGCTAAGGGCAGCAGCCTCATCCTATGCACACTTGCTCCATAAGCCCTTTGGTCTGGGGTGGACGTCTACTAACGCTACTTTTGACTTCCAGACCACTCCTCCCCAAACCACAATGCTACAAATGAGGCTTTGCAACCCCACTGGGGTCCTGACCCCAAGGCTGAAGAACACTGATATAAGGAATGCTAGGAAACAGAAAGATGTAGGTTTAGTGATATTTGGGAGGGGTGCTTTTTGCAACCATTGTAAATTTGTAATTAACATTGGTAGATTTGTTTTCATTTTTCATTTAATTCATCAAATGATTCCCCCCCCCCCCCCAGGATTGCTTTGATAGATGCTTTGTGTGATGTAAGCACCTAGCCCAATCTGATTGGCTACATACCACCCAATTCTGTGCATGTCTATTCAGAAGTAAGTCCCATTATGGTCAATGGGTATTACTCCCAGTAAGTGTGGCTACGACTGCAGCCTTAGTGTTCTGATGTCAAATTCATTATGTGATTTCCAATGTCCTGGGATTGCCCATGTGATTATTCCAGAAAGACCTAGCAGGTTGAAGGAAATTAGCTATGGCTGGATGGATGGCTGGATGGCTGGATAAGGAAAAGGAAAAGGTTAACATTTGCACAATTTAGTTTAAAAAATTCCCCCAGCACTACTTCTGACCTAAACATGGATCCAGCTGTCGTGATTACAGTAACCAAGGACAATAAAGCAAAATATGTTATTAATGGAAACAAGGATATCATGCTGAAATTAATATTCTCATAGGGATTGACAAATTTCTTCCTAGAGTACCAGAAATTTAGCAGGAACAGGTAAATCTATAATAGACATCAATTTAAAGAGAGTTGCTCAGGGTCACCAATCTCTTCTTTCTTTCTTTCTTTCTTTCTTTCTTTCTTTCTTTCTTTCTTTCTTTCTTTCTTTCTTTCTTTCTTTCTTTCTTTCTTTCTTTCACTCAAAGGAAGTTTTCTGTGCACCAGAATGAGGAAAAGAAGGCTTGAAATGAGGTGATTAAATCTGGAAGCTATCTTTCATCCTTTCTCTTTCTAGCTCCCTTCTGCTTAGGATTCAACATGTGATATTGTGATGACCACATGGGATCAAGGGGTGTGAATGTACGTATAATACAATTTCTTTGCTGTCCTTCCAAGCTCCATTACAAAAGAGAGAAAAAAAGAGAAATCATGTTCTGAGTGCTTGAGAGAGCATAGCCATTAATCAGCCTTGTGCTAGCTCACAGCAGTGTGTGTGTGTGTGTGTGTGTGTGTGTGTGTGTGTGTATAAGAGAGAGAGCAACTTCCTGATCAGAAGCTATAATTTTAACATTTTAAACACTTGATTATAATAATAGTACCCCAAGTAGGTTTAAAACCCATTCCTGGACTGGGTTTCCTATAGACCAAAGTATCTCTGTCTTGTTTAGAATGTCTCACCCTTTTTGCCTACTTCACTATGAAGATTAGAGAATCAAAACTGAGTAATGTAATTTAGGGCAACTAATAAGTCCAGGTCGGGACAGCGCCAGCTGTGGGCCTTTCAGTGACTGTGTGGAGACTAATGTCCACTCAAGAGCCCATGTGGGGATAATCTGTACCAGTGGGGAGCTGCTACATGAATGGTGCAGTGACTCTGTGTTTTCCTAACTTTATATGCAAGTTGTATATGCAGCGAGGAACATGTAGAATCATATCACAACTCTGTGTTTCCTTAACAGACAGTTCTAGCTGGTGCAATTCATGTGACAGCCACAGCTTCCTCCCAGGGTTCCATGCAATAGTAGAAGGGGCTGCAGGAGCAACCTGATTGGCTGGCTTGGGAGAGGGCAAGTGTCTTTGTGAGTTTTGCATGGGTAGTTCCTCTTCCCACCACTCCACAAACCAATTATTGGGGTTGCTCCCACAACCCCAATAATTACACCGCCCAGCACACATTTTGGTGCCTTAAAAGTTAGACCTTGGATATATTTGGGGCGTTGATTCAAAAAATGGTATCAGTTTTGCCCTGTCGGCTCTGGTTTTGGAGATACAGCATAGCCACCTCATAGGCTGAGTCAACCAGTCCTCTGCACATCGGCATTTAAGGTGGGTATGCTGTATCTCTAAAACTAGAGCTGATACAGCCAAACCTATGCCATTTTTGGAATTCCAAATATATCCAAGAATAGGTCTAACTTCCTAAGCACCAGAACAAAGAAAAATTTCTGTGTTGAGCAGTGTTATGAATGGGAACTCTGGGAATGAGCCCTGGTTCTTGCAGAAGAACTGGAGAGACAGGAACATTGCCCTCCTGCACACCAGACTGAGCCCAACCGAGCACTTAGAAAGGGGGGGAAGGAGGAGCTAAGAGGAGAGTAGGAAAGGGGGGCGTAGGGAGAAGCCATGCCAGAGGGATCCTGCTTGCATGTGCACATGCATGCTTGGTCCTCAGTCCATCTTTTGCTCAAGGGCCCAGTGCATCCTGTTCGTGGCTCTACCATCTGTTAAGGAAAGCCTAAAGAAGGACAGAAAACAAACTGAAAATTATCACAGAGGCCATAGTAGTTCTCTTTTAAACAGTTTCTTGCATTTTGAACTTTGTGGTATTTAAGGAGCAGCTGGGGATCCTGGAGGTCCCTTCTGACAAGGAATATGGGTAGGTGGGAGAAACTGACTTGTATGCCCCTCTTAATGCCAGCCAGCCTTTGCCTGCCTGGTTAGAACTGTGTTGGAGGTAGGACTAATAACACCAGATTTAACTGGAAGTGATTTGTGTCGTGGCCCTGACAAGTTTCCATAATAACATAACATTATTATGCTGACGCAAGGACCTGGGGGGAAGCTGGTGCGGAGGCTTCTGTCTGCCTCTGCAGGCTGGCGCTTCTTGGAGCGCCGGCCTGGCTTCCTCCTGAGGAGGCACAGATATGCTTTATGGCATGTTTGCGACCCTCCCAGGCCGGCCCAAGTCCCTTGGGCCGGCATAGGGCGCAGTTAGGATTGCGCCCTAAAGCAATAGTCTTGTCAGAATTGGAACAAGGCACAGGATGGTAATTGGGAGACAATGTTATTATATTGAAATACTGTTTCCACTGGGAAAAATGTAATTGGGACTGCTAATCATTATGGTTCAATTAGAGAAACCCAAAACAAAATGTAGTCTGGATTAACTGCAAACTCCATGTAGACCTGGTTAGCTTTTCACTTTGCTGAATTACAAAAGTTTGAGTAAGAATTTTAAAAAACCATAGAACAGGAAATATAAAAATAGTTATGTGAGAAGTGCTTTCACTTAGAAAATGTTGTTTCATAGTACTTCAAATATATAATGTAAAGATTCCAAATAAAACAATTTTTTTAAGCACTGTATAAAAATAAGCAAACTGACAGTAGCTATAGAGCATTTCATGGTATTTGATTGCCTTGGACTGAAAAAAAAGTGACAGAGAAAAAAGATTGCTGAGGGCAGCTTGGACAATTCTGCAGAATTTACACCTGACCAATCTGATTTCTCTGCTTGAAACTACAGGCATGCCCCCATATCCCCAGGGGATCTGTTCCAGGGTCCGCACATGAATACAGAAACCATAGATACAGGAGATCTTGTCTCCGCCGCCCCTGCGTTATTTAACGCAGCCCATTAACGTTATTTAAGTACTTACCCCAGCAAAAATGGGTCACTAAGAGCATACAGGCTTATAGCGACATGCAGGTTGCCTCCTGGCAGACTGAATACTTGAAAGAACTAGATCGAAGTTAACAGGAAGTGGAAGTTACCACCTCTTCTCCTAAAATTTAAAATGATAGTAATCATTTGAGCTGGGACATCAACTGGTTAATTCACATTCAATTTGTTATTCATTATATCCTACGAATCTTACTTAGTAATCTTGGCCCCAACCTGGGAGAGCTGAATTCCAGGGGTTTGAGACAAATCAGGAAATCTCTAAAGAGAAATGTGATTCTCCCACCACAGACTCTTGGAGCAACAAGGTCTTAGATGCAGGACCACCTGAGAACAGGTTCAAGCCTTGGTGAAAAAAAAAATTGTTTTGGGCCCCCCCCCCCCCCAGCAAGGGCGAACTGCTAACTAAACAAGACAAAAACATTTGCGACATAATTGGACCCCAGTAATTTGTACTGGCTCCCTTCCTTAGTGGACCTGCTTTGATGTGGTAGAAATGGTCTCTCTCAAAGTGTTTGTGAGTGCATTTTCTTTTTATCATACAAATCAGGGGTGCCCAAACACCGGCCCGGGGGCCACTTGCGGCCCTCGAGGCCTCTCAATGCAGCCCTCAGGGAAACCCCAGTCACCAATGAGCCTCTGGCCCTCCAGAGATTTGTTGGAGCCCACAATGGCCTGATGCAACTGCTTTCAGCGTGAGGGTGACTATTTGACCTCTCATGTGAGCTGTGGGATGAGGGCTCCCTCCACTGCTTGTTGTTTCACGTCTGTGATGCACCAGCAGCAGCAAAGGAAAGGCCAGCCTTTTGCTTTGTGCAAGGCCTTTTGTAGGACTTGAGCTATTGCAAGACCTTTAATATATTCATTTATGTAAATTTATCCAAATTTTAAATGTAAATTAATTCTCTTCCCCCCCCCCCGGCCCCTGACAGTGTCAGAGAGAGAATGTGGTCCTCCTGCCAAAAACTTTGGACACCCCTGATACAAATGAATGGAACAAAATTGTTCATTTCTTGTATGGAATAAGGAAACATAGGGACAAAATTCCTGCTCCATCTCAGACATTTTTTTCCAGGTATGTCCTTTCTCTCATTTCCTTGATTTCAGCTCCTTTCCTTCTCTCCAGTTATCTGTATGACTTTTTAACATCTTTTATACATCTTTTAGTTTTTACAGGCGTGATTCCTCCTTGAACTGCTGTTTTATGCTCTTTTTATTCTGACTTTTATCTGATTACTGTTTTTATGGTTTCTCTTAATGTGTTTTTAATATGTTTTTATCTGTTAAATTATGTTTTAATCTGTTTTTTTTTTAATATGTTGTAAGCCGCCCTGGGTCCCTTTAGGGAGAAGGGCGGGATAAAAATAAAGTTTATTATTATTTATTATTATTATTATGACAAAGGAAAAAGGAGCTGTCATTGGGAAAAAACCTCCAGGTCCAGGAGAAAATGGCTCTGTCTTGCCAACAAGATTAGGGGGTGGGTAGGAAGGTGGTAACAATATTCTCCTCAATAAGCAAAATAGTTTGCACTGACTTTGATCACATGATCTCCTCACTTCTGTATTCCTTATCTATGATTATAAAGTATTCTCACAATACAACAATACCTTACACTTTTGTCTGGTTAGAGACCAGAGCATGGATGGACAAAGGTATAAAATGAATGAATGATGACCTTACTTAAAGAAAAATCAACAGAAAATTTTATGAAGAACTGGAAACCAATTATTGACTTTCTGTATAAAAGAGAGAACAATGAGTTAATGAGCTGTGGATTTAAAGATTAGATTGTAAGGGATAGAGAATATTATTCCAGACGAACAATTTGAAATGGGCTGTTGGAGATATAACATATATTTGGGGGGAAATTGAGATTATTTAGATATAAAATTGTAAGTAATCAGAATACTTGACTTCGCTCATGCTACACTATTACAGGTTTTCTTTATCTGTACTTTCAATCTATTTTTAATGCTGTTGTTTGTTTTTCTTCTCATTTTATTGTGTTTTTTTCTTTCTATAATTAAAAAAAACCCCAAAAAAGGATGATTGTCAAAAAGCATAGCCTTATTTAGCTTGCAAATTTATTTTGGTGGACAAGAAACATAAATAACTATATATCACATGCAGTCATGTGTGAAACCTTAAAGAAAAACAAACTTAATAAGATTGATGAATGTTGTGGAAGGTTGGATGAAATCAGACGAAAGAGAAAAGCACATGGACAAAATTTGAAATGAGGTTATCACTAAAAATAGCTGAAAGAACAAAGCAATGAAAGTCAAGTGGATGAAAGTCAAGGTATTGCTGTAGTATATTTTTCACATTACACAGGTCCAGTTTTCTTCATCATAAACTCCCTCCATATATGTGCATCTACCTCCACCAATTACTGTATTATATTAATGTTTGTAAAGTGTTAATTAATGGTTTATAAATGGGGAAAAAATAAATAGGAAACACAGTGGGAACTCTTTTTAACGCCTCTGCTTTGCTTTTCATAGAAGGTTACAATATGGCAATGGAGTAAGCAGAACCATTCATTATTTTGATCTTCACTGCCAAAACAATAGCTCATATCAATTTCAGCACAAAACAGTGCAGCAGAATATTTTCAGCTATCTCCATAGCAATCAATCACACTACTGCCCAGGAAATTCCTTTAAAATGTTGAATTGTAATTATTTTATGGTAAGGCCTTCATTATATGACCTGAAATTCTAGGATTTATAATAAAAATTTGAATGTGCAAATTTGAAAGACAAATTATTTTATTACTTTGCTGGCTGGTATTTGGATGTGGACTCCACCTTTCAAACGGGTAACCTAATTTGAATCTAAAAGGTCCATTACAGTGATAGCCTAGTTGAATTATTTTATTCGGTCCTTGACACACAACGATTGATCCTTCTGTTGCACCATATGCCAGTCATAATGCAACTTGGCAACAAGACATGTGCTTTGTGACAAGTGCAATGTTAACAATATGTGGTGCTATCATCTATGGCATGGCTTTTGCCTGGCTTTGGCTTGGGGGGGAAGGGAAGGGCTCATAAAGTTGTCAGCAATAACTGCTAATGCAAGAATTTTCCATAATGGCTTACAATTGTTCCTTGGCTATAATTAGAGGAAAAATATGCAATTAGTGATGTAGGTTATTTTTGTTTCCTACTATACTACAAAACAAAACACTTTGGCTCTCTCCAAGAGTTTTCCTTAGTTCAGATTCTGTAGATGTCAACAGAATCTTAAAGACTTCATAGAACAGTCACAGTGCGTGTTAATAGAACACACTTTGCACAGAATCCATTTCACAGGGTTGAAAGTCGCCTGAAGGTCTAGCTCAGGGGTGTCAAACTCATTACTTACCAAGGGCCTAATGGCATTCATGATGCCTTCTGAGGGCCGGAAGTGATGTCGTTAGGCAGGAAGTGATGTCATTAAACAGATCATAACCAAAAATAAGCACCTTTTCTCACTTAGGAATTCATTAACTACAAATGACAGAAGAGAAAACACGCAAATCTTTATCATATTTCAAGATATGGGAGAGCCCAATTTTCATGGGGGCTGCCCTTTTAGCAGTAACACCTCAGCACTGCTCAGCAGCTGAGAGCCTGAGATCTGGATAAAAAGCTTCCATGGGCCACACCCAGCCCCCGGGCCTTATGTTTGACACCCCTGGTCTAGCTAAATCTCCAGGGAACTATGTCAGTATCAAAATAAAAAAAATAATGAATGGATTGTTTGCATCCAGTTTCTCTTGTTTCAGTTACATTTTTCTAAGTTACTTTTCCACAAATATGTATTCATGAAGCATACTTATTCAGAATTCTTGTCATGACCCTTTTGACTAGGCTTGCTAACCCTTACATAAGATTGTTTTATACTCCTTTAAGCATTCTTGGGAACAATCCTAACCAACTTTCCAGCACTGACATAGCTGTGCCAATGTGGCGTACACTGCATGCTGCAGTGGGGAAGCAGTCAAAGGGGCTCCTCAAGGTAAGAACATGTTTGTTACCTTACCTTGGGGCTGCACTATGGCTAGGTCAGTGCTGGAAAGTTGGCACCCCTAATTGCTTTCCTTCACACTTATTTTTCACCCAGCTTTTATTCCTTCTACACTACACTGCTGTCTTGCTCCAAGGTACAGGATTGCTATTTCCCTGTTGTTATGTAAATAGCACATGTCAACCCACAGTAGCCAGTTCTTTAGTGCTATCTGTCTGTCACACTTAACTTTTGTGCTTAGAGCACATTAAAGAAACAGAAGGCAATGGGAAAACTGGAAAGACAATGTGCCAGGGACACATTGGTAGGGCAGGAACAGCAGCAAATGAAGTAGATAGAGGAAGGAGCAAGAAAGGGTAGGTAGCAATTTCCTCAATCTACCAGTGATATTTCAGAGGCCTGCAGCTCGTATCTAATAATCCTACAGACCTGACAAAGAGTTTCTGCTTTTTGATGCATCATCATTTTAATAACATGTGATCAACCAAGACTTCTCCTGATGCTTACAGCTGCTAAATCAGCTAGTGTATAAGCTCCTTTTTATCGTACATTTTGTTTCATATCCTAGTGCCATTCTAAAATAATTGGGATCCCAGCAGTAGCGTAGCTGGAGGGAGGATCACTAAGTACCACAGGTGCTGCAACGTACTATATAAACAGCCCTTTCCATTAGCCATCAGAGTCATTTCGGGCAGGGACAACAACACACAGGAGATGCTGTTTGGTTTTGTGACCTGTGTGTTGCTGCCTCTGCCCATAATGGCTCTGACAGTGAGTGGGAGGGCCCACTTACATGGTACATTGCAGTGCCTGCAGTACTTATTGTTTTGCCCCCTCTAAGTTAACTGGGATAACTTTCATGCAAATGAAACCAACTGAAGTGGTTGCCCAAGGCACAGCTTGTGGGGAGTGGGGGGCAGACCTATCTCTGTCCCGCCTACTTGCCTCCGTTGCTCTTCCTTCTCTTTCCACTCCATGGATTAGAAAAGGAAGATGAGGACAGAGAGACAGAGGAAATTTGGAGGAGTTCTTAGCTAGAACAAAGAGTGGGCAGAGCAGAGGATCATCATCAGGTCAGGGCAGAAGCATCTGGCTTGCCACTCAGGAATCAGGAGATCTTGGGTTGGACCTGACCAATGTGCCATGTTTTAATCCAGGGGACGCTATACTTTTCAGTATGAGGGCCACATCATTTATTTTACACGTATTCATGGGCCAAAACAACCAGTTTTATAAATAAATGAATGAATGAAATTTAAATGAATGAATAAGTTTTACTTGGATTTTTTTGTAATCGGCACGATATGATTCAGAACAAAAGAGAAATGTGACAATTACAAAGCAACAATGCCCTGCTTAAATTGAGAAATCATATATAATGAGTAAAAATGTAAAACAGCAAATGCTCTGACAAAAAAAAATGTTGCTGCAGGCTGGATAAAATCTTGCGGCGGGCCAGATTTGGCCCCCGGGTCATAGTTTGGAGACTCCTGCTGTAATCTTTAACATAATTTACCACATGAGCTTATGGATTGACCCACTGTGTTTCATGAAGTTTACTCCTAATAAGTTTAGATTTTAATTTATTTGTTTAAGCATTTCTATGTTGCGCTTCATTTTGCCAGAATTCCCATGGCAGCTTACAACAAAAGAAAATTAATTCAAACATGCAAATAAGAGCAGAGCCTTAATACTAGTAGAGACCCTATTGGCATTAATAAATGATGCTTTTAAAAAAAAAAAAAAGATTTGGCTACTTGCATGTTTCACATTATGGAAAGAAATAAAGTGGGTAGTTACTTAACATAATTGTTACGAAGTTGAGAAGATACCATATTATTGGTTGGGATACATTTTTTCCTTGCCCCCTTGTGGACAGATGGTTTTGAAAAATATTGCAAATAACTGTAAGCCTACATGAAAATATTTGTGAAATATTTGATAACTGTCGTAGATGAGAATTGAGAAGCTAAAAACAAATAAAAACAATCAGTGAATATTGGTTCACTGAAATTAACCGTGAGTTAAACCAAAGAAGTGGAAGCAACAGGCTTTGGTCATAACAATGCAGCATAAAGGAACTGTTTGCCATTTCACTGGAATGCAAGTTTGTGCTTTTTGTAAGTAATTAGTTTCAATTAATACACAAAGGGCGCAATCCTAACCCATTATGTCAGTGCTGGAAAGCACTGACGTAAGGGGTTAGGATTGTGCCCAAATATGTTTTGTCTGCCCTTTTGAGGAAAAAAAAATAAAGCCAGAGTGCATTCACGATCAAAATTATGAACTCAAGTGTCATCTTCTTTGTGCCCTATCATTACGGCCTCAAACAGTGTACTCAGTAGAACTCTGTAGTGTGTAGTATGTAAACTGTGAGCCCAAGCCTAGGCATGTATAATCAGAAGTAAGTCCCATTATAGTCAATGGGGCTTACTCCCAGGATAGGATTGTAACCTGTGATCCTTAAATCAGTAATTTTCACACTGTGTTTTGGGAAACACTTAAATTCCTTGGATACTTTTTGTGATTTTTTTAATTAAAATATCAGTAACAGTGGACTATGGTCAAGCTCCCCAAGAGACTCCCTGCCTGCCACTGTCTGTCTTCTAGAGGAGTATATTATCACAGGAGAGTATCATTTTGTTCTCTAGGCTAAACTTTCTTGGGGCACTTATGAAACTCAACTGGCCTAGTTAATGGCCTTCATTTGTTTTGTATACCCTAGAACAGATGTCATTTCATATAGTGGGCTGAATAACATTCATGGCATCTGCTGAGGGCCTGAAGTGATGTCCTTAAGCAGGTGATGACCAGAAATAAGCACTTGGTTCTCACCCTAGAACTCATTAGCTGCAAATGACAGAAGCTAATGCAGAAATGCAGATCTTAATCACATTTTCAAGATATGGGAAAGCATGGCCACCTTTTCGGCAGTGCTGCTTCTGCCAGTGTGTCACTTTGCAGCTCACCAGCTGAGAGGTGCTCTGAAAAACGATGCCTCAGAAGAAGTGGTGCTGCAGAAAGGGGGGCCCATGTGCTTATTGGACTCTCCCAGCCCCTTGGCAGCATTGCCCTTTTTCTTTTCTCACCCCTCTTGCCTCTTCCACTGTAGCATTCCTTGCCTTGTGAAGCATCCCTTTATTTCCTTCCCAGTTCCTTAGAAGAAGTAGTGCCACTGATAGGACAGCCTGCATGATAATTGGGCTCTCCCAGGGCTGCTGTTTCAGCAGTGCCACTCTGCTAATGCATCACTTTGCAGCAGCTGCTGCTAGAAGCCAATCATCCGGGGCCACATATAGAGCTTCCATGGGCCAAATTCCAGCCAGCAGGCCTTATGTCTGACACCCCTGCACTAGACACCCCAGCCAGGGCCAAACTTGGGAGCTGTGGGGCCCAATGCAAAGCATTTTGGCAGAGGCCCCCACCCACAGCCTCCCCACTCACCAGGGTAGGCTGAGCAGCAGCAGTGAGCCCAGGCCAATTGTGTCCTGTGTGGAATGCGGCACCCAGAAATAGGTGGTGGTGACATAACGTCACCACCAACTACTTCTGGATGCCTGATTTTGGGCCAATCAGGCCCGGGGCAGGCGGGAAGGCTGCAGAACAGCAGGCAGGCTACTCACTCTTTGCAATGCCCCAGCATGGACAATTACATGTTGGGGCATCAGCTACAGAATGCAGTGGAGGGTACAGCTGCGGATGCTTTGCTGCCCTAGCTACAGGGCCTGAATCAGTCCAATCGGCCAAATTTCCCTAAGGTAGATTCTGATTCCTACCCTAGAACATGACCAACAGCAGTACAGTGCTATGCATTTCTGCTCAGGAGTCCCACTGAGTTCAGTGGAAGTTTTCTCAAGTAGATAGGATTGCAGCCCAATAATCATCTGCAGTGCTCAGCAGTTCCTCAGCACACAAACTGTTGTAGTGACTGTTCACATACAATGCTATGCTGTCTTTTATTTCTCAGAGGTAAATTCCACTGTGTTCAATTAAACTTACTACTCAGTAAAGTGTGCATAGGATTGCATCCTGAGAACAAAAGGTTTAAAATCACTGGTCTAGGGAGGCTACGCATCTCCAGGGATTTGCTGTGACTATCTCCTAACTTAAGGAGAAATAATCTGTTAAAAGACACAAAGACTGTTCAACCAATTTGTGCTCAGAAAATGTAGATTATGAGAAAAAAAAACAAGTCTATATCATGCAGACAATGCATTTGTGATTTAATATAAATGACTAACAGATACTGGAATTCATAATCAGAAGTTCTTCGTTGCTGTTAAGCAGCCAGCAGTAAAGTCAAAGGCTTGCAAGGAGAGATGGTGCATATTTTAGCTGTGTCAGCTGTGGTTTCCTGATGTACAGGTGGGAACTTGTTATCTGTGGGGGATCTGTTCTAGGACCCCCTACGGATACCCAAAGCAGCAGATAATGAAATCAGAGTTTTCACCCCTTTAAGCCCTCCAGAGGCGACTGGAGCTGAGCTCCTGTCGCCTCTGGAGGGTTTTCTGAATCCCGCAGAGGCATGGGTGTAGGGCTTTCAGGCCTGTGATAGGGGTTAGTATACAACAGAGGCCTCCTCCACCATCCTCACCCCCCTCCCAGGCCTAAACTTTGCTCCTCCATCCCCTGCCCAAAAGCACCCTTTCCCTGCCTCCTTTCCACCTTCCCCCCGCCACCCACTGCAACACTTACCTGCCCTGGTGGCCATTGGGTGAGATGCAGCACCCACAGGGTGGCGCCCGTCTTCCCACTGGAACTATTTACTCCCAAGTATCGAAAAGTGCTTTATGGCACTTTTACTGCATCCAGTGCCAGCACTTACCCAGCATAGGATTGGGCTGCCTGAGTTTGCAATTGTAGACATGGCAGTAGTTGCTACAAAACATGCATGAATACAGTGCAAACAAACCTGTTGAATGAGTGTGAAGCAGCCTGAGAAGGAGTAATGAGCCCCCCCCCCATGGAGATCATGTTGATTTATTTCTATCAGGGTGGGCCCATCCATGAGGCCACCTGAAGCAGTTGCCTCAGGAAACAGATTGGTGGGGGCCATCTACTCCATCTGCTCACTCACTTGCATTGCTCCTCTTCATTCCTTCCCCAGGATTGTAAAAAAAAAAAAAAAAAAAGACAGAGTGGAAGTGCAGAGGAGAGGAGACTGGTGAGCTAGTGCATTTCTACTCTCCTCCTCCCCTCCTCTTCCACTTTGTCTCCTCTATCTTTTACAATCCAGGGAGTAGGAAGAGCAGAGACTGGTGCATCATTAGGTAAAGGGGGGAAGCATTTGTCAGGTGTCAGAAGGGCTGGGAGGGCTAATGCTGCCTCTTGGGTCAGTTCTGATTTTATTGGTGTGTTCCAAAATAGGATTGCTAATGTTAATAGGTTGTTAACCTACTGAAGAATTGTAAATCTGATAGCTGTTGAACAATAGGATGATAGCTATTGACAATTCTATTAAATGTACTGCAGTTTACAACCAAGAAACAAAAGGCAGGGCTAATAGGTAGAAGTAAAAGCCAGGTCTAATATTATTTTTCCACAGATGTTTAGAATGTGCAACATCCTATTATAGCAATGCATTAGAACCAAACAAAATCTTGAAGCAAATTAAAAAAAAACAATTAAAATCATGTTTTGGGATATCCATGTTTCTATTGTAAATACTGTATTGCATTAGGGCCTAATCCTATACTTACCTAGCGCTGGCTCTGAACCCTAGTGCTAGTGCTGGGTGCCATAAACATGCCGTAAAGCATGTTTATGGCACCTGGAGAGTAGGGAGTGCTGGCACTGGGCCCACGCCAGTCAGGTACCAGGCCCAGCACCAGCAGGAGGAGGACATGCTGCTGCTGGGGTTGAGGCTACCAGGTGGTGGTGCAGCCACTGGGGGATGAGGAGAGGGTGTAACAAGGGCTTAATGAAGGCCGGGTGGGGAAGGAACTGGGGTGGGAGAGGATCCTAACTCTGTGTCAGGCTGAAAGACCTTGTGTCTGTGCTGGCAAAATAGCAGATGCAGACGCGAGAAGACCCACTAATGGGGCTGGGGTTTTCCTTGGGGAAAGGGGACAAACATCCCCGTTTTCCAAGGAGACTCCCAGTGGTTTCCCAGGAGTCCAGCACCTGCTGGATACACCAGTAGCCACTTGGGCGCCACTGCTCCAGTGGGCTCTGGAAAGCATAGGATTGGGCTGTTAGTTTCCTTATAATAATAAATAACATTTAACAGTTATACTGTCAGATATTAGCATAGCTCTTCAGATGCCTTTGAAAAAGCCACAATAAGAGACTTGGGACCAAAGCAGATTACACAGGAAACTGCTTTATATCAGACCAGGGGTGTCCAAAGTTTTTGGCAGGAGGGCCACATCGTCTCTCTGACACTGTCAGGGGCCAGGGGAAAAAGGAATTAATTTACATTTAAAATTTGAATAAATTTACATAAGTTTACATAAATGAACATATTAAGGGTGAACTTATATGAATGAATGAAGGTCTTGCAATAACTCAAGGCCTTCCACAAAGCAAGGTTGGCCTTTCCTTTGCTGCCGCTACTACATCACACATGTGAAACAACAAGCAGTGGAGAGAGCCCTCATCCCACAACTCACACAAGAGGTCAAACAGTCACCCTCACACTGAGAGCAGTTGCGTCGGGTCAGCATGGACCCCAACAAATCTCGGGAGGGCCAGAGACTCATTGGAGACTGGGGTCTCTCTGAGGGCCGCATTGAGAGGCCTCAAGGGCCGCAAGTGGCCCCCGGGCCGGGGTTTGGGCACCCTTGTATCAGACCATTGCTTAGTCTAGCTTGGCACTGACCGGAAATGGCTCTCCAGGATCTGATATTTTCCAGCCTTACCTAGACCTTTCCTACTGAAGGATTCAACCTTGGATCTTCTGCACATGCAGTTCCACAGAGCTAAGGCTCCTCTCCGGAAATCGTACCTGACAGATAGCTACCACAATCTCCCATCATTATTTTAATGAAAAGTAGCTATAGAAAACTGTGAATTGATCAAAGGTTAGTATTTTTTTCTCTTCCACATGTGGTAAAACAGCTTGAGGAGGTCAGTTCAGAAAAATGACCAGAGGGGAAGGGGTTAAGCACAGACATCCTACCATTCTTCTGATTAGCAGATTACAAAGGGCTAAAGGATGTTGGTTAAATCTACACATCTGGCAATCTTTCAAAATACATTTTAGCTACACAGAGTTGTTAAAAAGCAGTAAAAAATACATTTGTCCCTCATTTTTAAAAAATGCATCATTTTTTATTGCATAGCAATTTTTACCTATTAGTGACTTAGGGCCCAATCCTATCCAATTATTCAGTGCTGGTGCAGTTGTGCCAGTGGGGTGGCTGCTGCATCCTATAGTGGAGGGGCAGTCACTGGGGCCTTCTCAAGGTATGGAAACATTTGTTTCCTTACCAGGGGGCTGCAGTGTGGCTACACTGGAGCTGGAAAGTTGGATAGGATTGGGCCCTTAGCAATTTTTACCTATTGGAAAACATCTTTTTAAGGTTGAGGTGGGCTAATTGTTATTGATGTACTTGTAATCTAGATTAAGTAAGTATGATCTTGTACAGCAGTTTACTTTAGCTCTTAGTCTGATGAGGTGGACAAACAGGCTGTGAATACCAAGACCAAAACCTGGGATCATAGTGGAAAGTGAATTGGAAGCACTAAATTTGTGGAAAAGGAAAATTCAATGTTAGGAATTAGGAAAAGGACTTAAAATAAATCAGCAATAATCACCCCAATACTTTTATATAAATCTGTAATATGGCCATAGGAAGAGTTCTTCTTGTATATTATTATTATTATTATTATTATTATTATTATTATTATTATTAACTTTATTTCTACCCCGCCTTTCTCCCCGAAGAGACTCCAGGCGGCTTACAACAAGGTTAAAACAAATTAAAAACATAATTTAAAAACAGATAAAAGCATATTAACAACATATCATAAAAACAGTAGTCAGGTAAAAAAGTAGTCAGGTAAAAAGAGCATAGAGCAGCAAATCATAAAAGAATCAGGCCTGTAACCAGGTATTTAAAAAGATATTAAAAGAAGTTGAAAAGATGTTTAAAAAGGTCGAGAACTCAGAAGGCTTGTCTAAACAGAAGGGTCTTCAGGCCTCACCGAAAAGTCTCAAGAGAGGGACCCATTCTTAAGTCAAGGGGAAGGGAATTCCATAGTGATGGTGCCACTACTGAGAAGGCCCTATTTCTTGTCGCCGCCCCACGTACCTCCCTAGGCGGCGGCACTTGTAAAAAGGCCTTCTCTGATGACCTAAGAGGATGAGCCGGATTGTACGGGAGTAGGCGATCTCTAAGATACCCTGGCCCAGAGCGGTATAGGGCTTTAAAGGTCAAAACCAGCACCTTGAATTGGGCCCGGAAATGAATGGGCAGCCAATGCAGCTGCTGGACTGACTGAGTCAAATCGCCTACCTCCAGTAACTACATGGGCCGCCACATTCTGCACTAGTTGCAGTTTCCGAACCGTCTTCAAGGGCAGCCCCACATAGAGCGTGTTACAATAATCTAACCTCGATGTTACCGTGGCATGGATCGCCGTGGCCAGGTCTGCACAATCCAAGTATGGCCGCAGCTGGCGCACCAGCCGAAGCTGAGCGAAGGCCCCCCCTAGCCACAGCCGCCACCTGGGAATCCAGGAGCAGCTGCGAGTCCAGGTGGACCCCCAAGCTGCGGACCTGCTCCTTCAGGGGGAGTGCAACCCCATTCAGTGCAAGCCGATAGTCCAGCACCTGCATGAAGGATTTCCGAACCAGGAGAGCCTCAGTCTTATCCAGATTTAATTTCAGCTTGTTAGCCCCCATCCAGATCCTCACTGCCTCCGGACAGCGCTCCAGGCCTTCAACCGCCACCCTGGAGTCTGGAGGAAAGGAGAGATAGAGCTGGGTGTCATCAGCATATTGATGGCACCCTACTCCAAATCCCCGGATGACCTCTCCCGGTGGTTTCATGTAGATGTAAAAGGTTTTATGATTTACCAACATCTACTGATGCGGGAAAGGCACTGGCTCACTTATACAATTCTATGTGTGGTTACTCATAAGTTAGTTCCACTACGTTCAGTTGGACTTACTCCCAGGTAAGTGTGTACAGGATTGCAGCCTTGCTGTAAGCTGGACGTAACAGAATTGAGTCACTGAATTGACTCAATTCAGTGACTCAATTGACTGAATTGAGTTTCTGATTGAATTGGCTTCTAGGTGACCTCATTGCTGGTAAAAGTTCTGCTGATTTTCACTCAGGCAAAAAGACCATTGTGCTTTGTAAAACTACATTTACAGGAATAAGCTGTACTTTTGAATCTTGCCCTTCCACCAAGCAGCTCAGTGTTGCACGCATGGTGTGGGTAACCCGAGAATCTCACACCAAATCTGTGAAGAGGTAAGGATGAGAATGACTGACAGGGCCTTTGAAAGAAATTTTATTAGGGGATACAAAGTTTCTTTTGGGCTCCCAACCAAGGGGAAGGGGAGGGGCAAAACAGAATGGGGGAGGGTGATAACAGCTGTGGGCAGAATGGGGTGGGGGAAAGCAAAACAGGACAAGGAGGTGGTGATAGCCAGAAAAGACTTTGGAGCCCTGGTCTACCAGACTTCCCAATGTAGATCCCAGGTTTGGCAGCTAGATATCATAATATGGAAAACCAAACACATTTCTAAGTGTTTCTAAACTCTTTAAATATAGAAAATAATTGCAGAAAGATGGCATCATTGTATTTAGGCTCACATGCAATGGAAAGTGTCCTGTGTGCACCAAAACATACTTCTGCAGCTGCTGTAGTCCTGTAGCTGAGTCCCTGAGCTCCTTCATGGCACGTGGATCCACAAGCTATAATGTAGCAGGGCAGTGTCCTCCCAGATTTGAAGCTGTGTTAATGAGTGTCATGTAATGCATTCCTCAGCCTGGTCCATATGGCTTGTGGCAGCAGCTACCACTGCACAGCTCTTGGTAGAACCCCCAGCATTTCATGCGGGCAGCAAATCCAGGTAAGATGGGAAAATATCCCAGGAAATTTCTGGGGCCCCTCTGTTGGCTCCTGGGCCCCATTTTTTTTACCCTGGAACTGGGTTCAAATTACCCCCTGTACCCCCTCTCATGGGGCCTGCTGACTAAACCTGAAAGTCACCCAGTGAGGTTCCTGAGTGAGCCTACATTTGAACCTAGGCCCAACTGCCACCCTCTATCTACTATTCTGTTTATTTCGTATGTGCATATATTTAGTTCATATGTTCTTATATTTAGTTCATATGTGCATATGTTAGTTCATATGTTTAGTTGGCTGTACTTGTCGTAAGAGGCGACTAAACAGCCACCGGGTAGATGGGACTCGTCAGCCTGGGAAGGCAGTTCATCTGAGAGAAGGAAAACTCTGATCCCAAACCTCCACTGCCTTGTGGCTACATCCAGTTATGGAAAAGGCTTCAGGAGTCAACCTCGAGGCAAAATCCGGAGCCGGAGTCCCTGAGGCAGTTCATGGCTGAACACAGTCAAGTTCTGGCAACTCCTGCGACGCCGCTGGAACCAACCGTATTGGCTTCTGCCTTTCCATTGGACCATTTCAGCGACGTGGAGAGGGGGGATTTGCTGCTTGGGTAACAGCCTATCCTCCATACCTACTTTACCCAGGCTTCGCGCACTGGAGAGGACACTGTTCCAGAACCACCATTCAGAGCGTGACACCATAGTCTTCTGAGACTGAAGGATGCCAACAACATGTTTAGTTGAACTGTTCCGTTCATATGTGCATACGTTTAGGTCATACGTTCATATGTTGAGTTCATATGTACATATATTTAATTCATGTGTGCATATATTTAGTTCATGTTTGTTCATGTTTAGTTCATGTTTAGTTCATACATTTAGTTCATATGTTCAGTTCATATATGCATGTTTAATTCATATGTTTAATTCTTATGTTCATCTCATATGTGCATATGTTTAGTTCATATGTTTTGTTCATATGTTCATGTGTTCAGCTCATATGTTCAGTTCATATGTGCATAAGTTTAGCTCACATGTTCAGTTCATAGGGTCATATATTTCCTTCATATGTGCATATGTTTAGTTCTATGTTCAGCTCATTTGTGCATATGTTTAGTTCATATGTTCATATGTTTCATTCACATGTTCAGTTCATAGGTTCATACATTTCGTTCATATGTGCATATGTTTCATTCATGTTTTGTTCATGCGTGCATACATTTTGGTCATATGTTCAGTTCACATGGGCATATGTTCAGTTCACATGTTCCTGTGTTCACATGCAACTGCCACTGTTCATACGTGCACACGTGTGTGCTTGCAACGCAGGGTCTCTTCTTCCCCCTCCCTGCGTGGGCGAGGCTGGCGGGAGCCCCCTTTTTTCCCAATCCCTGCCAGGCCTCAGGCCTGGCTGGAGTCTCGGGCCGTTGCTAGGCATCGTGACGTAAGCGGGCAGCGGCGCGCTCATTGGCAGAGCCGCGCGCCCCCATTTTCCCCTCGTGGAGCTCGCGGGGGGCGGAGCGGAACCGGCGCTCCCGCTGGGCGCATGCGTGGTCGCGGCGGCGCTGCCGGGCCACGTCTGCCGGGTTCTGCCGCTGCGCTGCACCGAGCGGGGCCGGAGCCATGGGCTGCCGGCGGCCGGTCCCGGGCGGGGTGTCCCCGCTGCTGCCGTGGCTCCTGCTGTTCGCGCCTCCCGCCCTCGCCTGGGACAGCGGCGACCTGGAGCTCTTCGACCTGGTGGAGGACGTCCCGCAGAACTTCTACGCCTTTCTGGGAGTGCAGCAGGTGAGGGCTCCGCTCCGGGGCGAGAGTGCTCCTGGGCACGTGCAGAGTGCCTTCTTCAGGCGCCGTGAAATACTGCCCCCCCGGGTTCCGGGGCAGGGTTACGTCGCGGCCTGTCAGCATCGTTTCCTCTCCCACTCCGGAGCTCTCTGCGATTGCCCTCCCGCCCAAGTGCTTCCCAGGGTGGCACAGGTGCTGGCACAGCGGTGCCCAAACTTTGTAGCACCAGGGCCCACCTCCGCTTACAAGACTTTAGAAAAAGATCTAGAAAGAAAGAAAGTTTATTTGTAAGAAATAAAATAAGAAAAAGACCCTCAGACTTTATCTCTCCATATTTGCACATGCTTGCTCTTTGTGGGGCAGTCAGCAGCTGCCTTTCTAACTGCAGGAGCTGAGCTCTTTGCGGTGCCATCGGCAGTTGCCTTGTACACTGCAGGAGCTCAGCTTTTTGCAGGATAATTAGCAGCTCATTTTTCAATAACCTTGGGGCTTGAGGCAATTAGTTTTCTGATCTTTCCCACCACCCTTTTGGTGACCCACCCAAAATCAGGTTGCGACCCACAGTGGGTCCTGACCCACAGTTTGGGAACCGCTATGCTAGGAGGTTTTTTGGGGTGGCCTGGTTGTCTCCTTCCTGAGGCCATAGTCACTGTGTCACAAATCACATGGAAGCGTGGAAAGTATTTTGCAACACTTCCCTCTCCCATCTAGTTCCCCCACCTCGGCTCTTGAACTGTAGCTTTTTTTCTTGGCTCCTAGGTCTCCAACACTCACTAAATTTCCTATACTGGAGTTGCCAAACTTGCTTCATGTAAGAGCCGCATTTGATAAAACTTAAGATGTTTGAGAGCCACAGGAGAGATGTTTGATAGCCGTAATATTTAAGAAGCTTTTGAATTCTTAACTATATTTATTCTCCATGAACATTAAATGTTTTAATCCAGTTGACTCACAGTTTATATTTGGAAAAAATTATAAAACTAGAACACTTATTTACCTTTTATATTAATTGTGATGCAAAAAGGAGCTCAGCCAACATATTTCTGAGAGCCACACATTATATGTCAAACAGCCATGCAGTTTGACCACCCCGTCCTATGTGGTTGATAATGTTTGTCTTTCTTCTTTCCACCTGCAGTTAATTTAAACTACCCTTTTCTTTTCTTGCATTGTCCCAATTCGTTGAAGGTACTTCTGACAAAACCTACCCACCAAAATTACACATACTGTCCTCCTCACTCCATGGCTTGTTGATTCCTTCTCTTTGCCAGCTTCTGTTGTCTACTTTTCTGGACGAGGGTGGGTGACAATCTATTTTTGTGCCCTTTCATTTGTGGATAAAGCAAGAAGTCATCATGGCAGTTCCCATCAAAAGGACTGCTTGTTCTGATATGAACCTGCCCCATTTTCTTAGGTCATTTTCAGAGGCCCTTCTCCAAGTGCCCTCACCCCTAGAAGTTAGGCACAATGGTGACAGGATAGGGGGCTTTTCTGTGGTGACACACAAGCTGGAATTTCTTCGCCAGAAAGGTTGACCTGACTTCAGTTTATTCTCCTGGGCTTTCGAAGAACTATGAGATGCTATTCTGTTGCTGTTTTATGTTGTCTGCTGCTGATTTGATTGACAATGGTTTTATTTGCTGTTTTGTCTTTGTACTGTACTAGTAGCAGCTGGTGAAGTTGAAAGTGAAACTTAGCATTCCTAAAAAACATAGTTTATAAGTAAATAGTATTGCAGAAGATCTTGATTTTGGTAATTTTAAATTTGGCTTGGTAAAGTATCTGGCTCTTAGAAAACTTTTATTGATGTTGGATGTAATTCAGCTGCACCAGTCACCGTATAGTTTGAGTTTGTTCTGATTTTTGAGAATTCCAGACTAAAGCATGAAGCAGAAGTAATTTTGATGTGAACTCCTTGGAAAAGGACTGGGTAAAAATGTAAGAAATTTGGAATATAAGATTTTGGTTTATTTATTTAATAATAATAAACTTTATTTTTATCCCGCCCTTCTCCCCAAAGGGACCCAGGGCGGCTTACAACATATTACAAAAAACAAATTAAAACATAATTTAACAGATAAAAACATATTAAAAACACATTAAGAGAGACCATAAAAACAGTAATCAGATAAAAGTCAGAATAAAAAGAGCATAAAACAGCAGTTCAAGGAGGAATCACGCCTGTAAAAAACTAAAAAATGTATAAAAGATGTTAAAAAGGCCATAGAGTCAGAAGGCTCGTGTAAACAACAAGGTCTTCAGGCCTCGCCGAAAGGTCTCGAGGGAGGGAGCCATTCTCAAGTCAAGGGGAAGGGAGTTCCATAACATTGGTGCCACTACTGAGAAGGCCCTATTTCTTGCCGCCGCCCCACGTACCTCTTTAGGCGGCAGCACATGTAAAAAGGTCTTCTCTGATGACCTGAGAGGACGAGCCGGATTGTATGGGAGTAGGCGATCTCTAAGATAGCCTGGCCCAGAGCAGTATAGGGCTTTAAAGGTCAAGACCAGCACCTTGAATTGGGCCCGGAAACGAATGGGCAGCCAATGTAGCCCCTGGAGAAGCGGACAGACAGAGTCAAACCGCCTAGCTCCAGTGACCACACGGGCCGCCGCATTCTGCACTAATTGCAGTTTCTGAACCGTCTTCAGGGGCAGCCCCACATAAAGCGTGTTACAATAATCTAACCTCGATATCACCGTAGCATGGATCACCGTGGCCAGGTCTGCACGATCCATGTACGGCCGCCTAGCCACAGCTGCGCGAAGGCCGCCTAGCCACAGCCGCCACCTGGGAATCCAGGAGCAGCTGCGAGTCCAGGTGGACCCCCAAGCTGCGGACCTGCTCCTTCAGAGGGAGTGCAACCCCATTCAGAGCAAGCCGATAATCCAGCACCTGCATCGAGGATTTCCGAACAAGGAGAGCCTCTTTCTTATCCGGATTTAATTTCAGCTTGTTAGCCCCCATCCAGATCCTCACTGCTTCCAGACAGCACTCCAGGCCCTCAACTGCCACCCTGGAGTCTGGAGGAAAGGAGAGATAGAGCTGGGTGTCATCAGCATATTGATGACACCCCACTCCAAACCCCCGGATGACCTCTCCCAGCGGTTTCATGTAGATATTAAATAGCATGGGGGACAGAATTGAACCCTGTGGCACCCCGCACTTCAAGGGCCAGGGTGTCGAACAGGCATCCCCCAGCACCACCATCTGGGACCGACCCTCCAAGTAGGAGCGGAACCACCGCAGAACGGTGCCTCCAACTCCCAAATCGGCCCAGAAGGATACCATGGTCGATGGTATCGAAAGCCGCCGAGAGGTCCAGCAGGACCAACAGGGACGCACTTCCCCTGTCCAGTCCCCGGCGTAGGTCATCCACCAAGGCGACCAAGGCAGTTTCCGTCCCAAAGCCCGGCCTGAAACCAGATTGATAAGGGTCCAGATAATCCGCTTCAACCAAGACCCTCTGGAGTTGGGCCGCCACCACCCGCTCGATTACCTTGCCCAGAAACGGGATGTTGGAGACTGGCCGGTAGTTATTCAGCACAGTAGAATCCAGGGAGGGCTTCTTCAGGAGGGGGCGAACCACCGCCCGCTTCAAAGCGAGCGGCAATGTCCCCTCCACCAAGGAAGAGTTGACCACCCTCCCTGTCCACTCAGCCAGTCCACCCTGGGCCGCTCTTATCAGCCAAGCCAGGCAAGGATCAAACAGGCAGGCAACGGCCTCACACTCCAAAGGAGTCTGTCCACATCTTCAGGCTGCACAAGCTGAAAAATTTATTTATTTATTCATGCATACATACATACATACATACATATCCTGCCTTTCTACCTTGCTAAGGGCACTCAAGGCGGCTTACAAACAAAACAAGAAAACAGTACAAAACATTAATAGGGTAAAAACAATTAAAACAATAAAGCACAATAATTCCAGATTAGGTCACTTAGGGTGCAATCCTAACCCCTTATGTTAGTGCTTTCCAGCACTGGCATAGCGGTGCCAAAGGGACGTGTGCTGCACCCTGCAGTTGGGTGTCACTCGCAGAGGCCTTCTCGAAGTAAGGGAATGTTTGTTCCCTTACCTCGGAGCTGCATTGCCCTTATGTCAGTGCTGGAAAGTACTGACATAAGGGGTTAGGATTGCGCCCTTAGTTAGATGGATGTGATCTTTTTCTTCGGTTGCATTAGAAAAACTTTATGTTCAGGTTCAGTGAGATCTGATTCTCTAATAAGAGAAAAAAAATATTCTGAACAGATTTTTGGCTTGGTTTTGATGAGACTCCCTACAATCTAGGACCTAGAACCTTGCAGGTATACCCCAAAATGCTGTGATTCTCTCCCTTTTTGAAAGGGAAGGATGAATCAGCCTTTGACCATATGGATATGCAAATATATTCCTTGGGCACTGGTAATGATAGAGTCTCCAGTTTGAGTATGTGAGCCAGTAGGGTGGGGCTGTTAAAACAGCATGGGTGACACAGCATGTCTCTTTGAACTGTGTTTAGGAAAGTGGCATTTGTGACTAGGAAGCAACTCCTCAAGGAAGTTTATTCCTGTACTATAAAAGTTGTTTCTAGGTAGGAACGAGGAAAAAGGGGGGGGGAATAGATGTGTTGTGAAATAGGAAAAAATAAAGGGAATCTTCTCTTGTGACATAATATCTTAGCACAAAGTATGTACTAGGACAGGAATGGACAGGTTCTGTGTTATTGGAAGCCCAAGGGCCCAATCCTAGCCAGTTTTCCAGCATAAGTGCAGCCCCAGGGTAAGGAAACAAACATTCCGTTATCTCGAGGAGGTCCTTGTGACTGCTTCCCCACTGCAGGATGCAACACAGACCCTATTGGCATGACTGCATCAGTGCTCAAGTATTGGATAGGACTGGGTCCCAAGACTCTAGACCAGCAATTTTCAATCTTTTTCATCTCATGGAACACTACAAGGCACTAAAACTGTCAAGGCACACCATCAGGTTTTTGATAATTGCCAAGGCACACCATGCTACCAGTGGGGGCCTCACATCCCTATTGGTCCTACTAATAAATAACCTTCCGTCAAATTCCTGTGGCACACCTGTGGACTACTTGCGGCACACCAGCGTGCCACAGAACAATGGTTGAAAATGGCTGCTCTAGACACTGGTCTGAGGCCAGAAGTGCATTTTTATTATTTAGATTAGGATACAGTCAGGTATCACTATGTGCACATTTCGTTCCTGTGGATTCACTTATGTGCAGGAACAAGAGTGTAACTCGTGTCGCATCACGTTCTCAATTACCCACGACCATTCAATACATCCACAGCCATCCTGAAGCTATTTGTGGTGGCCATTTTGAATCTGTCCACGGCCATTCTAAAGCTATTCGTTGCATCCGCAGCCATCCTGAAGCTATCTGCAATAGCCATTCTGAAGCTGTCCGCTGCTGGCATTCCTGACCAGGTCAGAAACCACTCCTCCCAACCCCACTGATCCCATAGAATTAATGATTCAGTATCTGCTGGGCTTTCCAGGACCGTAACCCCAGCGGATAACAAGCATTGACTATGTAGATACTGCCTTTCAATGACAAAAATGTTCACAAAGGAATTTGCAGAATAAAAGAAATAAGAAGATAGTTCTCTATGCCAAGGGGGCTGACAAAATTGAAACATATTAATTTTCAAACCTTAAAGTTTGTAAAGTAAACAAATAACGGACTGGATGAAAAGGTCTTTAATAAAGTTTGTATTGAAATAGGAGACTTAGGGCCCAATCCTATCCAGTTTTCCAGGGCTGGTGCAGCTGTACCAATGGGGCGTGCGCTACATCCTGCAGTGGGGGGACAGTCACATGTCTCCTCAAGGTATGGGAACATTTATCTTGGGGCTGTATTACACCTGTACTGGAGCTGGAAAGTTTGATAGGATTGGACCTTTAATTTACCACCTTTCACCAACTGTTCTCCACCTAACGGTGTTGGGGTGTACAGCACTCCGGGTTCCAGGTCTCCGGATCATGTTGGAGGTGCCACTTGTGGGGAGCCCAGCCCCCCAGAACCCTCCAGTAGCAGCTGATGGCCTCCCCATGCCTCAGAAGGCCTTCTAAAAATTCTTGTGGTTTCTGGTTTTCAGCGAAAACCAGAAGTGTCTTTCTAAGGCCTGCGTCAGGCCTTAGACCACCTCCTGGTCATTTCTGGGAGGTACAGTGAGGTCCTCCTGATGTGGGTGGGTACCCACATTAGGTCAGATCTATAGGTCTTGAACCTGCAGATAAGGAGGGTGTGGTGTAATTCATATACACGAAATATATAATTAGTTACAATGTTTGTTTTCTTTTTAGTATTTTTTATGCATCTTTATTTTAAATAATTTTTAAACTTATACTTATTGTAATGTTTTAATTAACAATTACAGGTGAGCATTTAGTGACGTTCTAACCTCCTACAGCCTGCATGTGCGACAGCTGCCGCTGGTCCTGTTCTTCCCCCCAGTCTCCGAAGGCAAGGGGAGCCCCTTGCCTCTGGAGGCTTTTCTGAACCTTGCAGAGATAGCCTGCATGTGCACACTTCCTCTATGAGGCTCAGACTGGCCGTTTTGGCCAAAAACACATGACTTCCAGTTTACTGGGAAACCAGAAGTTGCATCTTTTTGCCGGAAACAAGCATTCTGAGCCTCATGGAGGCAGTGTGCATTATGCATTTCCTCTGCGAGGCTCAGAAAAACCTTTGGAGGCTTCATGTAACGTCAAGCCTAGCTTGGCGATAGGGGTGCCGCAGGTTCACATCCCTGTTGCTAAGCCATGCGCAGCTGTATTTAATTAATTAAATTTGATTTTGCCATATTATATCATGTTAAAAATTTTTGGTTTCCAGATGTCTTAGCTATGCCACTGCTTCCCTTGCAGTTTTTTTTTCTGAGCTACTCTTCTGTAAATGTGAAGGGATCCTACTGATTTCTGTGGGAGCAGTTTACAGGACTCAAATGTGAAGCTTGCAGAGATAGGATTAAAAACTGTACTATTCTTAGATTCTGGAAGACACCTATTATTGAGATGGGGTTATTTCCCCACTATTTCAGCTGGTGAATCCAGTTGCAGCCTCTGAACTGTCTTCATCCTTGTTTTGGCCTTTTTGCTTAGGCTGATCTCGGGAGTAAGCTGGTGTTCTACGAAATGTGGAGCCCTGGACTAATACATTTTAGCTAGGAAATGAGTTCCTTTGTGTGTGAAGAGGATCTTGAGACATTGCTGACATAATACCTATGAATAGGGTGGTCTCTTTTGCAGGAAGTATCTCTTTGGTTTTGAGGAGTGAGTTCTTCTTGTAGCTAGTAGGCCAAATCCTGTGCCTGCAAAAAGTCTTCTGCATTGTGAGCAGTGCTTACCATTCCATGCTGCTCCTTCTTATATTCTGATCCCTTTTCACAAAGTTGTGCCTGGCAACTGCTTCCATTGCCCATCAATACAGTAGGCTCTGCAACCAGATTTCCAGGTGGAAGCAACTGTCCAGAGCGACTTTGTGAATAAAAGATCCAATTGTAATTTAAGACTGAGTAGCATGGAACGGTAAGCACTTCTCACAGTGGGGAAGGCTTTCCCCTAAAGCAGCGGTCCACAGTTTGGTGACCTTTGTTGTAAGCTGTGCGAACAGGAGTATTGTCACTTGGGATGCAGTTGAGAGGGGATGGGGTGAAGTCTGAGTTGGCCAGACTTAGCAGCCCCTGCCCATCACATGGTCTTGTGTGCCTGATTGACCTCAGAGTCCTCACTGTCAGTAGTGTACCCCTCGCCTCAGATTCCATGGTCACTACCCTAATCATGTCTTCATTATAAGTGCACATACTACTTTCTCCTATATAAGGGAATGGTTGCCATTCACTGCTGTGGGGAAACATAAAGCACTATGCTCGGGGACAGTGTTGCAGAGGGACAAGCTCTATGTGCTTGGCCTCTACTGTCACGGTCCGATGGTGCAGTGTATGTCTTTGTTCATGGTGCACATGCGTGTGTTTTCCCTGGAGGAACTGTGTAATATATAGACCATCAGAATGGCAAGGATTTCCTGAGCTCCAGAAAATCTGAAGCCAATTTACGAGTTTTAAAAATCCAATTAAATTAAAAAATAGATGTTTACTTGTCCTTTAGAATATGAATAAACATAGGATTTCCTTTGCTGCTTTTACTAGAGTCCATACTATGAAGTTTTTCATTCTGTTACCCAGTGGTACATATAAATAACCATGTGTACTTTTCACATGGAATTGAATCTGAACAACATGTGTGGCCAGAAACACATCTTTTAAAACTCAACATTTTTCTCTCTCAAAAAATGGCAGGCAATGAAACCAGTTAGTTTTCAAGGACAATGTTCTTGTTTAAGCTGAAATAACTTTTTTCATAGTTTGTTGCAGGAATATACTTGGGCTCTTGTTTTAGTAGGCTTTCAATGGTTTCCTTTTAAATTTTCACAAATGACTGACATTTTTACAACTCCTTCAGAGCACTTAATAACTTTCTAACGAACAGCTTCTAAACAGAACTTCAGCAGATGAAAGAACTGTCCCTACTTGGCATCTACATTAAAAACCTGCTTTATATTTGGACTTTTGAAGAAGATGGTCTAATAATTTGTAAATGTAACTTTGCTGCATATTTAACTACAATAAATTCTTCCACAATTAATATAGGTATATTTATTTTTTATGCAACAGAAAAACACGGAAACATCTTGCTCTTTTTCCCTTACTGGAGTTCAATCAGCAGGAGTCAAGCGGTTCTTGAGGGTACTGAATAACCTTTAAGCAAACCTAGACATAAGTATCAATTAGTTGTAACTTCCTTGGTCTCCAGCTGATGTTTACACTGTATGAAATTTTAACTCTCCTCCTTGAGGTGTGGAGGAAAGTCTCAGATTTTTTGTTTCTGCATTCCAGCTTGGTGAAAATATTCTAGATTACTCTCTGGCCTCCTGGCTCAGGCACATTAACTGTTTTCCTTTGGGAGGTTTAAATTGCCTTTGAACCTCTGCTCTGAAAATTTTTGTGAGTATCTGGTTCTTTTGAATGTGGCATTTGTAATGCAGATGTGCATTCTGGCTAATGTTCATTTTATGCTCCAAATACAAAGTGATTGAAGCAGGGACTGCTGTATGTTTTATGTATGAAAACACCTGTATTGCCTTCTAAGCTCTATATACAGTGTTACTCTGTGGGTCGGGACCCACTAGGTGGGTCATGAACCAATTTCAGGTGGGTCCCCATTCATTTCAATATTTTATTTTTAATATAATAGTCTTGAAGCTACCATGGTATGTGACTGCATGTGGGGAAATGTTACAGCTCTGTACTTTTAACAGGCTACTATGTGTATGCTTTGGCTGTACTTGTCGTAAGAGGCGACTAAACAGCCACCGGGTAGATGGGACTCATCAGCCTGGGAAGGCAGCTCATCTGAGAGAAGGAAAACTCTGATCCCAAACCTCCACTGCCTTGTGGCTACAAGGCTTCAGGAGTCAACCTTGAGGCAAAATCCGGAGCCGGAGTCCCTGAGGCAGTTCATGGCTGAACACAGTCACGTTCTGGCAACTCCTGTGTCGCCGCTGGAACCAACCGTATTGGCTTCTGCCTTTCCATTGGACCATTTCAGCGACGTGGAGGGGCGATTTGCTGCATGGGAAACAGTCTATCCTCCATATCTACTTTACCCAGGCTTTGAGCACTGGAGAGGACACTCTGTTCTAGAACAACCATTCAGAGCGTGATACCATAGTCTTCCGAGACTGAAGGATGCCAACAAGGTATATGCTTTTAGCAATGATAGTAAATGGGACTTACTCTTGGGTAAATGTGGGAAGAATTGCAGCCTAGGATTGTTAACAATTTTCTTGCTTGATGATGCCACTTCTAGTCATGAGATCATTTCCGGTGGGTCCTGCTCTATAAGGTTACATCAAAATAAGAGAGCAGTTTACTCCCTGTATTACTTCTTTGTTGCCTTGCATCTACTTTGATAAGAAATGTCTTCTCCGTATTATGGGTGGTGTTGAGACTTGGGGTGCACTCCCATGGTTTAAGGGTCAAGCTATACCATTATCAGAAGTGTGTGTTTAGCAGTTCCATGATGGGCCCTTTTATTGTAACTAGCCGGATCAAGGCCACAGCCAATCCATCCATGCCAAAGTCTACATTGCGCTGCCCTGTGTTTGCTGCTGTTTGTCAGTGGAAGAAAGATGCAATGGAAAATGTTTTCCTTGAGCAAATAGCAACTGCTGGTGTTGGGTTGATCTGGATTAGAAGAACGGAAGAGAGGGTAAAAACCTCCTTTTCTCCCCCCCCATTGTCCTGGTCCTCTGAGGCTTCTGATCCAGCTGCTGTTTGCGTTTTAAAAAGGAAAGGCAGACATGAAATGCTGAGTATACACTGTAACACCTGAGTTGATCCATGATGGTGGTCATGTGGGCTAAGTATGTCTAATGTCCAAAAGCCTCCTGGGCTTTGTGCTGTCCTCCCTACCAATTGCTGCCTGACAAAAGTCTAGCAGGAGCAGAATGGGTGACACAGTCCAAAACGGAGGCTATAGCACACATGCACCAGCTATTGATACTGTGACTGGATCTGTGCATGCAGCAGAATAAGGTAGTAGTATTCTGGACAGATCAGACTGCAGGTATAGGGATTGGATTTTTGGCTCTCTGAAATGTTCTTCTTTTACATGCAGAGATTACTTTTTCTCTTTTAGATTGGCAGCTGGTTGTTTTGCCAACGTTCATGTAGTTTGTGTAGACCTTACCCTTTTAATAGACCTGGAAGGTCATAAGATCAGCCCTGCTGGATCAGGCCCATCTAGTCCAGCTTTCTGTATCTCACAGTGGCCCACTAGAGGCTTCAGGTTGAGCACATAAGACAACAAGATCTTCGTCCTGTTGCCCTTCCCTTGTACCTGGCATTCTGAAGTAGCCTACTTCTAAAACCAGGAGGTTGCACATACCCATCATGGCTTGTAACTGTGATTGACTTTTCTTCTAGAAATCTGTCCCATTGTAATTGTCTTTATCTGAGCTCAATTGTATCCAGAAGCTTTACAGAATTGAGTGGTTTGATAACTACGCAGTCAACTTATCCCTGTGTAGAATCAGTAGACATGTGGAATAGTCAGTCTCATCTGCTCCTGATGACTCAATGTGCATTCTCTCTTTGAGAAAGGTCTGCCAGTTCTCTCTGGATTTGTCTCATTTTTCCTAAAGCACTAATGCCAACTTGCTGCCAATACAACAAGGTAACAATGGCTGAAATCTGAGCTACTGTTCTTTCCAAACTCCTTCTGAAGTATGCCCTTTGCGTCAGGGTCTTGACCTAGCACTGATTTTTGGATCTAGAGTACCATTCTGCCCATGTCCATTCTCATGAGTGTTTCTGCTGCTTCATCTTGATGCAAACTTTGCATTGTCATCAGTAAAGCAAAGCTTTGTCAACATCATGATAACTGTGTGTCTTTATGAAGATGTTAGATAAAAGATGACACATGCTGCCTTGAGCACATAATTTACGTTCCATCATATTTCTGTTCATTGATTGCAGGGAAAAAGAAAAGATACATTTGCTGGCCACCATAACTGCTCCCTGGATTTATATTCCACACATTTAACCAACAATTAACACTCATTTATACTGTTGGTTAGATTTCATAGCATTCAGCATTTGTGAATTCCATCAGTTAATTGTGTAAAGCAACTACTGCTTCACTGTGATGATGGAAAGCAAGAGAAGACGCATGAGTGGTTGCCTAGCAACTACCTGCGTGATGCCTCTAATTCCACCCTTGTGTGATTATGTCTCCTGCGTCCTGTGGTCAGGAAGCTGCTCTAAAGTTGTAGCAGTGGTGACAGAAGGACTGTTTACATGGGTTGTCAGAGCTTCTTGCAGTCTTCCTTTGGCTGCATTTGGTCTACTCTAGGGGCTGCCATTTATTTGTCTATTATAGCACAAAACAGGTATTTTCTGTATTTTTCCACTGCATTCTTGGTAATGCAAGATTATATTTGCCTTCTTAGTTGCTGTGCTGTATACTGGGCAGTGGGATGTGTGTTGGAATTTTGAAATAGAAAACTTTTTAGAAATTTTTCCAGAATTAATACACTTTTTTTCCTGACAGAACTTCCATTTTAAAAATGCATTATTTTCCTAAATAAGTAATAAACTCTGCTTGAGGCATGCCAGAATCATCTGGCCATCCACTGGAGGGAATGGGATATTTGACTATATTAACCTGATCCAGCAAGGCCCTTTCTCTGCTAATTCAAAGGCTGTAGTAAAGAGAAGGAACCATGGTGTGGTGAAAGAGCATCTGCTTTACATGTAGAAAGTTCCAGGTTCAATCTCCAGCATCTCTCTGGCATCTTGTTTGGCAGATGCCATCTGAAACTATGAAGAGCTGCTGGAATTCCATGTCAGTGGCCCTTGGCATTCTTAGTTCTTCCTGTGTTCTTAGTGCCTGGTGAATTGGGCAGTTCCAAAGCTATAACTTATCTTTTTTTTCCCCCCCAGAGGACAATCCCTAACACACAAGCAGACAAAGTGGTGAAAGGGGGGAGTTAAACAGGGTAGGAAATTAAGACCAGAAGTATAGATTGGGTACTTGCTCTGCTAATTGGGTAAGAGGCACTTTTTCAAGTGGGTGCTCCTCTTTTTAGTGGGGGGGGGGAGTAACTGGCCCACCTCACCCCAGCAGTGTCTTCTCGTGGCTGTCTGCTGGTGTTCTTTTTGCATCTTTTTAGATTGTGAGCCCTTTAGGGACAAGGAGCCAATAGTTATTTGATTTTTCTCTGTAAACTGCTTTGTGAACTTTTAGTTGAAAAGCGGTATATAAATACTGTTGTTAATAATAAAAATAATACAGATAATTCAGGTGGCCTAAATCAGGGTTGTCAAACATAAGATCTGCAGGCTGCATATGGCCCATGAAACTGGGCTGGACTGGACTCTTTATCCAGTCCACATGATAGTGGTGCTGAGGGGGGGCGGAGCTAACTTTCAGTGAAGTTGCAGTGAACTTTGGGGGTTCCCGAAGATACTGCGAAATAGATATGTTTTCATGTGCCTAAACAACTAAGGCACGCTTCGGTGCCAGGAAGACGGTACGAAGAGCTGAGAGCTTGAATGGGGGGTCCTTAGAAACAGGCAATTTCAAGGATTTCTCTCTGTTTTGCTCTGTGCTGAAGCATGTCTATCCCGGGCGACATCTTTGAGAAGCTCGGAGAGCTGAAAACCCGTCCTCCCACGGCCTAGATACAACAACATTGCAGTGAAAAAAGCTATTAAGAGTGAGTGAACTTGGCTTGTTAAAAAGTTTTACTGATAACTGTAAGTAAGAAGTCTGGAGGAGGAGGAGATAATTCAAGATTATTCACGCTGGCCATTAGCCACCCAGGGGGGGAATAGGTGAATTGGTATTTCCCCTGCTGGAGTAAGTACAAGATTATTATTTTTTTTTAATGGTATGTACCGAAGAGAAATAAATAAGTAATCTTCAACGAAGGAAATAAAGTCTATCTTCATTTTCCCAGCAAAAAGCCTTTATTTAAGCCTGGACACTGTTGGTTTCGGTTTCTCAGCAAGAGGCTTGAATTTTTTTTCTTTTCTTTTGGTCATTTAAAGGCATACTAACCTAATTTGACTGTGGATTTGATTGACTTTTTTTGGATATAAAAATTTGGAAAGTAGCCCTGGATACAAAATTAGAAAGTAGCCCTGCAGGAAGTGGCTCGAGTTGGTGTTGATAAAAATGGCTTTTGAAAATCTAAAAGATGATCATGAAAGCCAGGCCTTGTTGGTGGACTTTCTGATGGATTTTAGAAGAGAAATGGAGCAACAAGTCAGAGAACTCTCTGAACAAATTGGGCAAATAAGCTCCTCCCTTGTAAACTCACGGGAACAGATTATAAACAATAGAGAAGAAAAAAGAATGGATCAGATGTCAGGTGAAGTTAAAGAAGTGGAGTATTTTGAAATGGGACACGAGATGGAAGAAGCAATTGTTATAATAACTGGGAATCTTAAGGAAGAAAAAAGAGGAAATGTTCAGAGAGCAAGTTGCCTCAAGAAGAGGAAGAATTTATGGATTGAATTCAAGAAGAACAGAATGAAAAAGAAGAAAGAAAAACAGAGGGGGGGACTTAAGAAGAAAAAGAAGAAGTGGAAGAACCAGTAGGAGGACTAAGAGGGAACACCAATAAGATAGAGTACAAAGTAAACAATAAGAAGAAGGGCGAAATGATTGAATAATAAATAGAATTTTTTTTTAAACATATTAAATTAAAATAGATGTAAATGAAAATTTGAAATATAAATATTGTGGAAATTAAGTGGTATTAAGATAAATATTTTATTAATTAGATTAAACTAAAGTGGATGAAAAGGGAATTTGGAATATATTGTGAAAATTAAAGTGGTAAATATATGAAATAAATTAGATGGAACTGCAATTTTGGAATATAAGTATTGTGTAAAATATAGTGGTATTAAGACAAATAAAAGGGTTATTTTATAAAAAAGAAGGTAAATAAAATAAATTATAGATGTCAGTTTATTTTGGAGAAAATATTAAACCTGTATTTTGGGTTAATAAATATGTGGTGGATAAGCGAAGTATAATATTATTTTAATTGGAGATATTTGTTTTTAGATGTGATATTAGAAATTAAGAATCAGATAAGAGATTGTACTTTAGAGGTTAGTTTAGTGGTAAGAAGAGTCTATAAGTAAAAATTTGAAGCCTTTTTTGATTGGATAGTTATGGAAAATGATGTATAACATGTTATAAGAGATATTGAAGGAGGTAATACCATGGTAATCGGAGACTTCTTTTTTAGATGTCATATTAGAAATTAAGAATCAGATAAGAAAGATTTTATTTTAGAGACTAGTTTAGTGGTAAGAAGAGTGTATAAGTAAAAGTTTGAAGTGTTTTTTTATGATGGGATAGATAAGGTTAGAGGAAAAATATGGAATGTTAAAGTATTAACCAGTTGGGTTAAAGAATATGATAATTTTTGTATTGATTATTAATTTCGTTTGGATTAATGTTTGTTGTAATCGATGGCCACCACCCTCGTGTGTAACCTATGTAGTCCTAGCCCTAAGCCGATCCAATTTTCCTTACCTATATCTGTAATAAATAAATAAAGCATTATATATTTAAAAAAAAAAAAGATAGTGGTGCTGAGGGAGCCCAAATATCAGTTGCTGAGCTGTGCTGAAATGTCATTGCTGAAAGGGCAGCCTGTGTGACAATTGGACTCTTCCGTATCTTGAAAATATAATCAAGGTTTTTATATTTTCATTTGCAACTAATGAGTACCTAAGTGAGGGGGGAAAAGTGCTTATTTCTGGTTATCACCAGCTTAATGACATCACCTCCTGCTTAGTAACATCACTTCTGACCCTTGGCATGCATCATGAATGCTATTTGGCCCGCTATATGAAATGAGCTTGATACCCCTGGCCTAAATAAATTGGGATCTGATTTAGCATACTGGAAAATATTCCAGTTTATAAAGTACTCACAAATTGCTGGGACAATGTCTTCAATCAGGTTAAGAGCCCTTTCCTGAGTACTGATTAAAAAAAACCTGTGAAGACTGTTAGTTTCCGTCACACCTTCCAGTACCTGGCTTCTAGTCACCTTTAACTCTGCCATACTGCGACAATTTTTGTGGTTGAAGAATGTGCTCCTGGTATCTTGAATGTTGCTAGTTGTCCTTCCGGGATATGGTAGATTTTATCACTTTCGAGACCATTTGACCATAAAAAGTAGTTTCAGAGAAAGGTCATCTTATGGTGATTTTTCTCTTTCAAAAATTATGTGAGTTTAGGCTTTAGCAATCTTTATTTGACAATAAGCCACATTGAACTCTGTGGGGACTTGAGCATAAATTAAATGTAGGTTTTGGCTGTAAGTCTTTAAGAGCATTGGTTAATCTGCTTCTGTCGTCAGTAAAATAGCTTCTCCTTGATCCAGTGAAGTACAGTGTATGTGGAAGGATCTCAGTTCACCCTTGCAAGTGTGAGAGAAAGGAAATAAAGTTATGAGATGGGTAATTGTGTTTCAATTACCTTATGGATCCTTAACAGGAAGAAGATTGCTGGCACAGACACTCCATTGCAGCAGATACTTCAGTTGCTGGAGCTTCCTGCGCAGACACTCTTGGTAGAGCCATAATCAGCTATTTGCCAGGTCCTGTTTTCTCTTCTGAACACCTGATTGGTACGGCAGTTACAGCTTTTCAAGAGGCCTCTGGGCATGTGTAGTGGGGTCAGGGCCATTATATTATCCTTGGTGGAATCTGCTGTTGCTTGCCAGCAAAGTTAAGAAGCAATTTGTCCCTGCTTGTTTGGTTGTTGAGCCCATGACTTGAGAAGTATAAATGTCTTTTCTTCTGCTTCTTTCTCTGTTTGCAGGGAGAAACAGAGCTGTTTGTAGCAGTACTTTTCAACCAGTGATTCTTGTAGCACTTCACAGCATGGCAGGTGGTACGTGGCACCACTACCAAACATGACCCCATGGCACTGCCCTGCCTGACCCAAGTCTTGCTGGAAGTGGAGATGATTCAGGTACTGGTGCACCAGCTGGCGAGGCAAAGCTGTGTATCTTGAAAAGAAGCACATTTTTAATGGAGGAGGGTGCAGAGCAAAGCCTTAACTGTGAGGGAAGTCTCCCACTTCTATGCACAACTGTCTTCTCTGGTGGCAGTGGTAGAAAAGTAGTGCCTACAAAAAGTGGCTGTACTTGGAAAAATAGTATTTGCTCAAAACAAAGTGACAAAGGCCTGGTTTGATGAAAAGTCTTTGACTGTTGGCACAGTGAGTCCCCAGTACAAAATTCTTAATGTGGTTCCCAGTCAAAAACATTATTTTCCTGTTCTGCACTGTAATATATTTCAGCTTTTGTAGATTCTTGGATTAAGTGTTCCATCTCTCTTTTGAAATTTAATTTGTAATAGGAAATATGTGGAAAGTGTGAAAAGAAGCTTCTACCCCTCAGAACAGTTACTTTCTTTTGTGGAAGGCAAGAATTCAATCTAAGAATGGGGTGAATTAATATTAATAATAATAATAATAATAATAAAACTTTATTTTTATCCCGCCCTTCTCCCTAACGGGACCCAGTGGTTTTTGCAGTGGTTCTCAAACTTTTTAGCATTGGGACCCACTTTTTAGAATGTCTGTCAGGACCCACCAGAAGTGGTCATTAAACTGCAAGTGGTGTCATGGCCAGAAGTGACATTATCAAGCAGGAAAATTTTTTAACAATCCTAGGCTGCAGTCCTATCCACACTTACCCAGGAGTAAGCCTCATTGACTATCACTGTTAAAAGCATATACATCTGTAACTTTTCCCCATATGCAGTCACGTCTCTTGTTACCATCAAGACTAATATATTAAGAATAAAATATTGAAATGAATGGGGTCCCACCAGAAATTGACTCACAATCCACCTAGTGGGTCCCAACCCACAGTTTGAGAAACACTGTTAAATATAGAGAAATGTATTAAATGTGAGAAATATTTAATAAATATTGCATTCTCCTCAGCCCAGTGGATAGCCTGGTTCACAGATACTTTGCAGTGATTCGTCATTTTTAAAATGTTTTAAAAGAATCCGTCATTTTAGAACATTTTTTAATATTCCAATGCATAGGTGCTTATATTATTATTATTTTTAAAAACGACCTTTGTGGCTGCCAAATGTGAACACATTCTTGAAAAAGACATTTGCATTGGCAAATGAATAGCACTAGAAAACTGTTATGGAAGTGTACATATAATGGTATAAAAATCTTAAAAATAAAATTAATGATTTTCAAACCAGTATAAAATGCTAGGTTGTATCATAGCCTTTGAGCCTCTTCAGAACGATTAGCTGATTTAATCTGAACATCCCAATTTGCTATTCATTGTTCATATGTTGTATTACAACTCATTTCCTGATCTCAGTTCAAATAGTAATTCACTAGCTCCCTACGTTGTCATTCAGTGGTCCAGGTATTTCGTACTCTCCTTTCCAACCACCAGGACGCAGGCTCATAAGAACATAATCAGTCTTCTTCTTTCTCCATGGATAGACAGTTTTGATCCTTGGAACTGTTAGAGCCAGTTTTATCAAGTTGGACTAAATCAGATTTTTAAAAAGGGAAAAATATCATGTATGTCGATGTTCCGTCATTTTCCCTCCCCAACCCCCACAAGGCCTGGCATCTTCTTGCCTAATACATGCATGCAATATGTTTAGAATCATATACTCACTAGTCATGCAACCTTACATGCTTTAAAATTTCAAATTTCACTAGCTACCTTAGTAGTAACCAGGCTTTTGCTGTATTTGTCTTGAGGTCCTTCACCTTTATAGTTGTCTATACACCCTATAAACCTAGGGTTTATAGCAGGGGTGTCAAACTTGTTTCGTACTGAGGGCCAAATAGCATTCATTATGCCTGCTGAGGGCCAGAAATGATGTCATTAGGCAGGAAGTAATGTCATTAAACAGATCATAACCAAAAATAAGCACTTTTTCCTCACTTAGGAACTCATTAGCTGCAAATGATAGAAGAGAAAATATGCAATTCTCAATCATATTTCAAGATACAGAGGAGCCCAAGTTTAATGTGAGTTGCCCTTTCAGCAGTAACACCTCAGCACTGCTCAGCAGCTGAGAGCCTGAGGGCCAGATAAAAAGCTTCCGTGGGCAACATCTGGCCCCCGGGCCTTCTGTTTGACACCCCTGACCTAGGCTTTCTATAGCATCAGTAGACACAAGGGAATGTTCCCCAGCTTCTGGGAGTCATGTGTGCTCTTAGGTCAGAATTGGTGAGTTTAATAAATTTATGCTGACACCTCTGTCTTCCAGCTTAGTAAGTATTTTCTGTCTCGCTTTCTCCTCTCTACCCCTTACTTTTGATGGGAAGGGTAGGCAAGGAGAGGTGAGACAAGGTAGCATGAAACTCAGATTTTTATGCTTTATAATACCCCAGCTTGTGTTGCGTCATGCCCTTTTTGCCAGTTCCTATTTACTTGCAAACAGAAATGGAAGGTGAGTTCTTTTGTTATAGGTCTTTTTATATACCTATCTTTGAATGAAGGATATGCCCTTAATGTGTCATTTTGAAGCAGTCAATTCCTTTTTTTATTTTAATACTGCAGAAAGATAATATCAAAGTGCTGCACATTTGGGGTCCTTCTGATAAATTGTGTGACTTCAGTTTATTTATCACAGCATGCTTTTCTTTGTAATCCCTGAAATTATTTGCATTTTGGTAAATTCCAATTATTGTAGTTATTTGGTGACTTATAGCATTATGCTCCTTAACGCATTTATCCTTGCAACAGCCCAGTGTGAGAGGCGGCATGTCCCATTTTACAGGAGAAATGAAATTGGGAAATGCATAATTTGTTCAAGGCCACCAGCATGTCTGTGGTTGGATGGAACTTGACTGTAATACTTTCAGCTTTTAGGCTGACATTTCTGAACACGTTGGTTACTCAGATCACCTTTTCCGGTTCTCTTTATCCAATAGTAAACACCATGCTTTTGGAAAGTGGCCGGCTTAATTTATTGCATGTGGAAATGACACTGCAAAAATAAATAAATAAATAAACTGCCAGGGGCAATTTTCATATTTTGGCAGATGCAGCATAATTTAGTGTGTAGAGTAGAAAGCATAAAATCTAATCTCCTTGCCTACTAACTGTTGACAGAGAAAAAAATGCACCCAAACCTTAAGAATGATGGAGGCTTTGGAGAATGGTGGGAATAGAAAATGAAGCAGGAATACAGTCATACCTTGCACTTTTCATCTGGTTTGGGACCAGAGCATGGATGAAAGTTAAAAATGGATGCATGTCAAAGCGTGGCCCTATTTAACTTGCAAATTTATTTTGGCTGGCAAAAAACATAATTATATAATGCATGTGAATGCATGTGAAACCTAAATGAAAGAAATATACATAAGAACGTTGACAAACATTGTAGAAGGTTGGGTTGGAGGTAGACAAAAGAGGAAAGCATGTGGATGAAATTTGAAATGTGATTATAGTTGAGAATGGCTGAAAGAGCAAAGCGATGAAAGTCAGATAGATGAAAGTATTGCTGTATATCCCAAAATATATGTGAAAGGTAAATGGGGGGGGGGGGGAGAAGAATCTAATAGTAGACTGTCAAGATGATTTTTAAATTGAATGTGGAATTAGAACATCTTGCATATAAGAGAAAAATAAATAAGAATATTTCAAAGTAAATAGGAATATTTATGATAATAATAAGGTAAATAGGAATATTTCGAAGAAGGGTTGGTGTGTGTGCATCTGAGAGAAACATGCATTATTAGCTAAGATATTTGGGATACATATTTTGCTTATCACTGAATTAACGCTAATCCAGATGAGGAATGTAAATGGTGCCATTCCTTTCCCTATTTGTGTAAATATTTTGTGGTCCAGAGAAGCAATGTTTCACAAACAATAGTTATATTTTTGCCATGTGTACACTTGTGAAGCATGGTTTGAATATAGCCAACTCATAATTTTGAGGTACTCTCCTTCAACTCTAAAAGTAGTATTCTAAGGTTTGTGTTAGATCTGCTCTGACATTTTGAAGGAGATGTCACATTTTTTTAAACTTCAGTTTTGGCTTCTTACCACTTGATGGCAGTGAAGGAGCTAATGTTGCCAAGTAAGGTTCAGGGCAAGATGCTATTATGAATAACAAAATGGGAGGTACAAAGGAAGTTTCTGACACTTCAATATTATTTCTATTTCTAGGCGATATTGCAAGTGACAGGAGTAGAACAAAAGCCTCTAGATGGAGCTTCAGCACCTCCTAAGGGGAAGAGATTGAGTTACCTTCCTAAGAGGAATTTTACCTATTCTGGTTTTAAACTTCTGTCAAACTGAAGTCCTCCGCCTTCATGGTGTAGGAAATACCTGCTATAATAAACAAGACACTTTTTTCATCTACTGACTTAGAAAATATATAGCCTGCCATTCAGTTTAGCAACTCTCAATATGGAGGACAAAAATAAAACCAAGTTGTGATTTAAAACAGTAATAAAATTATCTGAAGGCTATCTGAAGCTTTTAAAAATGTGTAGAGTTGCTAATTGAGAAGTCAAATGAGTTGTATCCCAGGCTTATTCAGTCAGTTCCATTGAGACTTAGTCTCTACTAATCCTAAACATGCTTACTAGGAACTTTTCGGATGCCAACATCCTTGAATGCTCATATCTGCAGATTTTGGGCCCCAAACCCTCTGAAAGTCAGGAAGTAGTGATTTTTGACCTTCCAGAGGCCTCAGAAGGCATTCTGAGGGCCATGCATGTAAGTAGCTATTTTCAGCCTTCCAGAGGTCTGGGAAGGTCCTATGGAAGCAACAGAAGTGCAGGGTACAGGCTGGACTCACCTGTGGATGATCAAATCCACAGGTTCCCAGTCCAAAAGTAATGTGGGCTGCCTGTGTATTTAGATACTGGTTTTCAGAAAGATGCATATGACGTCATTGTCCTAATTAGAGGTGTTTGTTACCGGAAATAAGATAGGATTACAGCCTAAGTCTTACTGAACACAACTTCAAGTAAAGTAAATAACAGTTTTCAAATATCTCTAGTCATAATAAAAGGATGAGAAAATGCTTCCTTGTGCCAAAGGGGGTTATGATCTTCTAAAACCTTCCCTAGAGAAAGAGTGTTCAGTAAATTTTGGGTGCAGACATTGAGATGGAGCCCCTTTCGGTGCTCTTACCATCTCAGCCTGGCGCAATGATGTACCATAAGCAGTAGAAATCTATGCATATTTACTAAGAATCCTTTTTACTTGCTGGTGTGTTTAGGACTGGTGAGTGTGTTTAGAATATTCTTAAGAGGACTTCTACAATAGAAAAACCTTGTGTTGTCCTAGAAAATGCCAGTGTGCACAATAAAGTGTTGTTGTAATGGGCTCTTGGTGATTCATCCCTTTTGATTTCTTGCCCTTTCAAGTCCAGCAAAAACTTCCAGTTTTCAAAGGGCAACCCCAGATAGAATGTATGACACTATTCAAGTCCTGAGATGATGAAGGATGAATTATGATAGTCCCCACTGACATACGCAGAGGTATGATGGAGGATAAAAGCAAACCCTTTCTGTGATGAAAGCACTCAAGTCCCTACCAGGTCATGTTGTCTACCTACTATCTGTCTTGTCAAGATTTTCTTTTAGACTGCTTGCCTTCAACCCATGTTCCACCATGGCTAGATGCAAGGTGGATTGAGAGTTAATGGAAACTTGACTGAAAAAGTACTGTAGCTGTTTAGTTGCTCTAATTAAGCAGCTGTTTGAAGAGCAGCAATGATAAT
This sequence comes from Tiliqua scincoides, assembly GCF_035046505.1. Taxonomy (NCBI): domain Eukaryota; kingdom Metazoa; phylum Chordata; class Lepidosauria; order Squamata; family Scincidae; genus Tiliqua; species Tiliqua scincoides. The sequence goes on from NC_089825.1 coordinate 20,927,240, forward strand.
ACCCTTCAGAAGGTTCTAGAATCTGACCCAGCTTGGGCATCACCCTAATGGGACTGGAGGATGGAAATTGGCAGTTTCAGAAGACAGAGATCTAGCTGTGAAAGAACAGTTTCCATCACCCCAAAACCTCCAACACAGTGTTTCTTAAACAGTGGGTCGGGACCCAGTAGGTGAGTTGCAATCCAATTTCAGGTGGGTCCCCATTCATTTCAATGTGTATTTCATTTTTAATAGACTTGATGGTATGTGGTGTAGTATGTGACTGCGTTTGGGGAAATGTTTCAGATCTGTACTTTTAACAGGTTATCATTAATGATTATTGCTTTTAATAATAATAGTCAGTGGGGCTTACTCACAGGGAAATGTGGATAGGATTGCAGCCTTTGGGACATTTGGGGAATTGGGGAGGGTTAGGAGAGTTCTTTATTTTAAATAATTTTTTAAATTTATTGTAAACCTTAAATATACTTAATTAAATTAAATTTTGTCATAAGGGGTTGTTTTTTCCTGCTTGATAATGTCATTTCTGGTCATGACAACTCTTCCGGGTTAGTGACATCACTTCTGATGGGTTCCAACAGTTTGTTGGGCCCTGGTGCTAAAAGGTTTGAGAACCACTGCTGTGATATATATTTCTAAACTGTGTAATCATTTAAATGAAAAGTGTGTCCTATATGTCTAGGATTTATTATTAGCTGGGAGAGATGTTGGTTGTCATAGAGGCCTTAAAGACACAACCATAGCATTATATGGAGCCCAACAGCATAACACTGTAGCACAGTGCCATATATTCTCTCTTGCTGTTTGCTAAAGGGCATCCTATCTACTTCTGTACCTTCCCTTGTCCTGCAAGGCTCTGTTTCTTATTGTGTCTCCCTCCCTACCTCCTTCTCCTGAGCCAATATCTCTTGCTCTTTGTAGTTATGTCTGCTCTGGGTATCTCCTACTTACTCGTTCTCTTCCAAGGCCCAGTTTGTATGTTACTTTTGCAGCATGGTTATTGCTGTCCAAAGACTGGCTCTTTTGTTTAAAATGTAAAAGCTGCACACTACGTGCGTCATCCAGTCATTACAGGAGAATTACACAAGCAAACATGCACTTCATGTGAATCTGTCTATATGATCTTGGTGTAGAGATGTAAAATTTCCAGAAGTTTTGAAGCTCGGAAAAAAAAAACCCAAGTTTTTTTTCTGGTTTCTTCGGAAAAAATGGAAATATTTGGAAAAATTGTAAAAAATGCTACATTAGCACTTTTTTTTTCTTTTCCAATTTGAAAGTCATTCTGTTACTTAAGGTACATAAAATATGACTATGGACAATTTGACTTGGCATAAAATTATCACAACTAGAATATTAAAAATACAGTGTATCCAGACAATTATTACAAACAGAATTTACTTTTTATAATATTTATTTGTAATTGTAACAAATGGAGCAACAATCTCCTGAACTGTTTACTAGTTTATGTGGAACAGACAAAAAACTTCGACAAAACAATTTTTAAAAATCCAGAAGTAACAATTATTCATATTTCCTCTCCACAGTATTAAAAAAAACCCTTTTCATAAAAAGAATTGAAGAGGAGGGAAGTGTATAGAAGGGAGTGGGACTAAGTTTCAGTGAATGGGCATGAAATTTGATCAGAATCATTTTCTGAGTTGTAATTATCATTATTGGTTTCAGTCTCTGCAGCTACTCTGTTGTGTCTGTCATTATCACAGTTATTATGAACTTCTAAAAACTGAAGGTTTGCCTGGATTGAAACAAGCTTCTCTACCCTTTCATATGTCAGTTTATTTCTTGATTTAGTGTGTTTCCAAACATAGACCAGATTCTTTCATATGCTGCAGAAGATGGAGGAATCTGAAGAAGGCGAGAAGCAAGAGGAATCAGAGGCTGTGTTGTACAAAGACCTTGCTACCATGTTGTAGGAGAAATACGTTTGGCAGAATCCCAGATTGCATTCCTGGACTGAATCCCTGAAGATGTTCTATATCACCTTCCCAACATCAAGTCCTAAATATGATGCTTGTTTTGTAATCCAGTCAAATGCAGTAACAGTGCTATCATCACTTATATTTCCACGCTTGAATCTTGGATCCAGCAGATTTGCAGCAGCATGAATTGAATGACAACAAAATTCTTCCCTTTTTTAAATAAAATCTTTCACTTTACTTTCTTCTATAGTTGTAAGTGGAGGTGTACTTAGATTTTCAAAAACAGTTGTTTTAACTTGGTCATTAGATAAGGAGTTTCTGACAAAAATGCACTCTCAGATTCAGATGCAGTGATTGCTGCAGCAGTTGGCTTTAGAATCTTCAGGGAATTTTGCAGCTGAACCCAGAAGACATCCTGATCAAGAACAGTGTTTCTTACACTCTTGGGTACTTTAAGATCTTCAGCTATTACTGTTTCTTGAAGAGCTTTTTAGTAAACTTTCAAAGGACATCACCACTCCAGCTCACCGAGTTTTACTACAGAGCTTCAGTGTCACTATTTTATTCTTTGCATTTTTTTCTACTTGCTTCTTCTTGAAAACTGCAGCTTCAATATGAGTACCTTTTACATGTTTTATGACTTCTTTTGCTTGTCTATAGATCATTTGAAGGGTGTCCAGTTTCATAATATCATTAAGAAGCAAGTTTAGCCCATGAGATGCACATCCTATTGCAGTAATATGTGGATACTTCTTCATTTTGATCTCCCATGCTGCTTTCATATTGCTGGCATTGTCAGTCAGCAAAGCAAATACTTTACCACTCCCAACTTTCTGTAGGACTTCACATATTTTACAACTAATGTGCTCTGCAGTATGTCCTCTCCTGTTTCAATGCTTTTGTAAAAAACTAGTTGAGGTGTTATAACAAAATTTATCATTCCTTCTCCTCTCACATTTGTCCATCCATCTGTAATTAGTGCAAGACACAATGCTTCATTAATTTTTACTTGCACAGATCCTATTACATGTTTATATTCTGACTCCTAAAGAGGCTTGCTCAAAGAATGTCTGCTGGGCAAATGGTATGATGGTCTTAGTAATTTGAAAGCTTCCTGCCAGCATGTATTTTCAATTATTGAAAATGGTGTTGAATGTATTGCTCTTGCAAGAGCTTGATCAATTTTTTTCCTGATCTTCAGGTGTCATCTTGTCTACAAATGAAGTTATTGAATAATTTTTGGATGCAGCTGTCTTCAGTATCTGTTTACTTGAAGATGTTGCTGATGGGACAACAGCACTTTGTGTTGTTGCTGATATTACAGATTGAGTAGAAAGAGGACTCCTTGAACGAGAACTTTGAGAAAAACTATGTGCATTTTCACCCTTGTGGTCCTCTTCACTTAGATCCATGAAGGATTTTATAATATCTACAGGACACTTGTTACATAAAAGAATATGGTAGCATTTCGAAATGCATATTTCATCTGACAGTATTTGCAAATCTCATTTTTCTTCTCAGAAGAACTTGTAATGTGAAAATGCCTCCATATGCTAGATGTTGGTCTCACCATTTTCCTGAGGGGTGTAGGAAAGAAAAATAATTTAATGGCTAACTTGCATGAAGACACTAATCTATGGTTGTGGGCAGTGGAAGTAAAGAACCAGATTAGTAGTAATTAAATTATTATTTACACAAAGGTTATAAAGATAAACCAGGGGTGTCCAAAGTTTTTGGCAGGAGGGCCACATCATCTCTCTGACACCATGCTGGGGGCTGAATTAATTTACATTTCAAATTTGAATTAATTTACATAAATGAATATATTAAAGATGAACTTATATGAATGAATGAAGGTCTTGCAATAGCTCAAGTTCTATAAAAGGCCTTGCACAAAGCAAGGGGCACAAAGCAAGGGGACCCGGGAAACTATAGGCCGGTCAGCCTAACATCCATACCGGGTAAGATGGTGGAATGCCTCATCAAAGATAGGATCTCAAAACACATAGACGAACAGGCCTTTCTGAGGGAGAGTCAGCATGGCTTCTGTAAGGGTAAGTCTTGCCTCACGAACCTTATAGAATTCTTTGAAAAGGTCAACAGGCATGTGGATGCGGGAGAACCCATGGACATTATATATCTGGACTTTCAGAAGGCGTTTGACACGGTCCCTCACCAAAGGCTACTGAAAAAACTCCACAGTCAGGGAATTAGAGGACAGGTCCTCTCGTGGATTGAGAACTGGTTGGAGGCCAGGAAGCAGAGAGTGGGTGTCAATGGGCAATTTTCACAATGGAGAGAGGTGAAAAGCGGTGTGCCCCAAGGATCTGTCCTGGGACCGGTGCTTTTCAACCTCTTCATAAATGACCTGGAGACAGGGTTGAGCAGTGAAGTGGCTAAGTTTGCAGACGACACCAAACTTTTCAGAGTGGTAAAGACCAGAAGTGATTGTGAGGAGCTCCAGAAGGATCTCTCCAGACTGGCAGAATGGGCAGCAAAATGGCAGATGCGCTTCAATGTCAGTAAGTTTAAAGTCATGCACATTGGGGCAAAAAATCAAAACTTTAGATATAGGCTGATGGGTTCTGAGCTGTCTGTGACAGATCAGGAGAGAGATCTTGGGGTGGTGGTGGACAGGTCGATGAAAGTGTCGACCCAATGTGCGGCGGCAGTGAAGAAGGCCAATTCTATGCTTGGGATCATTAGGAAGGGTATTGAGAACAAAATGGCTAGTATTATAATGCCGTTGTACAAATCGATGGTAAGGCCACACCTGGAGTACTGTGTCCAGTTCTGGTCACCGCATCTCAAAAAAGACATAGTGGAAATGGAAAAGGTGCAAAAGAGAGCGACTAAGATGATTACGGGGCTGGGGCACCTTCCTTATGAGGAAAGGCTACGGCGTTTGGGCCTCTTCAGCCTAGAAAAGAGACGCTTGAGGGGGGACATGATTGAGACATACAAAATTATGCAGGGGATGGACAGAGTGGATAGGGAGATGCTCTTTACACTTTCACATAATACCAGAACCAGGGGACATCCACTAAAATTGAGTGTTGGGCGGGTTAGGACAGACAAAAGAAAATATTTCTTTACTCAGCGCGTGGTCGGTCTGTGGAACTCCTTGCCACAGGATGTGGTGCTGGCGTCTAGCCTAGACGCCTTTAAAAGGGGATTGGATGAGTTTCTGGAGGAAAAATCCATTATGGGGTACAAGCCATGATGAGTATGCGCAACCTCCTGATTTTAGGAATGGGTTAAGTCAGAATGCCAGATGTAGGGGAGGGCACCAGGATGAGGTCTCTTGTTATCTGGTGTGCTCCCTGGGGCATTTGGTGGGCCGCTGTGAGATACAGGAAGCTGGACTAGATGGGCCTATGGCCTGATCCAGTGGGGCTGTTCTTATGTTCTTATGTTAAGGCTGGGCTTTCCTTTGCTGCTGCTACTGCATCACAGACGTGGAACAACAAGCAGTGGAGGGAGCCCTCATCCCACAGCTCACTCGAGAGGCCAAACAGTTGCTCTCACGCTGAGAGCAGTTGTGTCGGGCCAGTGTGGGCTCCAACAAATCTCAGGGGGGCCAGAGGCTCATTGGAGACGAGGGGCTCCCTGAGGGCCACATAGAGAGGCCTTGAGGGCCGCATGGCCCCAGGGCCGGGGTTTGGGCACCCCTGAGATAAACTAATGTAGTTAAATGATTCAGAGCCCAATCCTGAGGTCCGTGGCACGGCTCTGCTCTGCGGATCTGAGTCGCAAACGTGCCATAAGGCACGCTTGCGGGGCTCACTGCCGGGCTCCCACCAGAGCTAGCCCAGCCAGCACGGCGGTTGCCCGGATTCCGCAGCTCCGCAGTCTCTTGGGCCGCCGGGCTGCGGAATGGAAGGCGGGGGCAAGGCTGGGGGTGTGGGGAGGCTTTCCGGGGAGAGGGGAGGCGTGGCTGGGGGTGTGGGGGAGGTTTGTCGGGGGAGGGAGAGAGGCGGATCCACAGAGCTGAGCTCCACAGGATCCAAGACGCTCGTGCAGGGCTGCGCGCCCTACATGAGCGCCTTTACTTTAGTGCCAACTTTTTGGTTGCCACTAAAGTGAGTAGTCCCATTGTGGGGCTGCTTCCCTTACTTGGGGGAAGGGGATGAACGTCCTCCCGAGGACACTCCCGCAGTAGCGCAGGAGGCACAGGATCCGGCAGCAGCCCTCCATGGAGCCGCCGGACCAGGGCGCTGCAGACAGCTCAGGATTGGGCTGCTCATTTTCTGGAATCAGATAAATATAAACTCTTACCTTTTTAAATTAAGTATATATGGTACTTTCAGGTCCTTTTTGTTGCTCTGTATTTTCTTCCAATGCTTTGAGGCCTTGTGAAGAAGATAGAACAGAACCAAACATACCCACACACATGCTAAAACAAAACTGAAACCTTTTTCTTTTCTTGTGACAATAGCAGCACCTCCTAAAGGAAGAATTGCATCTTGTTCTTGCATTGGGGAGTTCAGTTTGTAACCTAGGGCTTGCTTGTCCTCAGTTCATAGAAATTAGAATAATCTGATACCATACATATTTTTTTAGAAATGATTTGGAAAATATTTGAACAGCTTGTCTTAAAATATTTTATTCATCATGTTAAAATAAAGCATTCCATAATCAATTTTTTTTTCTTTTTTCAATTTTTCAGAAAAAAAACAAAAAATGGCTTCAGGAATAAAGCGGGAAAAAACTTTTTTTTCTGAATTTTTCCAGTTTTTTTCTGGGCCTTTACATCTCTGTCTTGATGATGTGTGTAATGGGGACCTTTTATATGTATTCAGGCAAGCTGCAAAAGTGATGTGTTACATTTGTGTCTAACTTGCACCTGAGTCTGGGAGAACGGCATTCCTCCAATCTGTTCTCTTGACTCATGTTCCTGGGCTTGCCCCAGAATTGTTGTCATTTGTCTAATTTGTTCTGACTTGATTCTTCCACCTGCATCTGCTTTCTCACTAATTTTAAAAAGTCATAAGTGCCAAATGTTATGTTGAAACTGGCCCTATAAGTTGAGGCAGTTGTAGGCATTGGCAAAAGGCAGCCCCTCTACATTTAAGTATACATACAATCATCTACATTTAAGTATACATAGTTCATATTCTGATATGGTCTTTCATGCACAAAGTTAAGAGTTTAAATTGAACCTTCACTTTGTTTATCAAAGACCATACCAGAATATGAATACTGTATTCAGTACTTAAATGTAGATGATTCTATCATGGAGTTGACATGTCTTCTATATTTTCTTCACCTCAGTTCTCCTAGACTCTTTTATTTCTGTGCCCTGTCTGGAAATTTTGCATTCTTTTGAGAAGATGGGCATATAGCTAATTTTAATTTATAGTGGTCTCTGACTGTTCCCAGGGTGCCTGCAGGCTTTTTCAGTAAATGGGTAACAACACTGTGAAAGAATATCACAATACTACTTGTTCAAGGGTTGCTGTATAAATTATCCACTCTCCATCAAAATTGTTTAGAAATTTATGGCTGTGAAATATTCAGCAGGTTAACTTAAGAGAAAGGTGAAAGTAGAGGGAAGTGGGGAACACAAACCTTTAAAAACTATGTGTGTGATGTATTCTTTAAAAAAAGATTGACCAGTTTTCATGGGAAAAAAGCTTCACGTGATCTACAAATTGAAAACAAAGATTAAGAGTACATAAAAACAATTCAGCAGTGCGAATACAAGTGGAGCAGCAAAAGATCAAGCAGCAATTATCAGAGTTTGACTTTAACAGCTTTGCCAATAATTTGCTGGACAAGCTTTCCTGGAAAAAATAGATTTTCCTATCTGTCACTGTCATTAGCAAATGGTACTCAGATCTGACGAGGAATAAGTGACTGTAACCAAAGAATTTGGCCTAATAAAAATGTAGCTGAACTGTATAGTTTTTGCATGCTGGTGTTGGCTGTCCTGTTGGGAACAGTGGTTGCAGGCATGAACATAAGCATACAGTTGTTGGCAACCTTCAGTCTCGAAAGACTATGGTATCGCGCTCTGAAAGGTGGTTCTGGAACAGCGTCTAGTGTGGCTGAAAAGGCCAATTCGGGAGTGACAATCCCTTCCACACTGGGAGCAAGTGCAGTCTGTCCCTGGTCTGTCTCCCTGGCTATGGGCCCTCCTTCTTTGCCTCTTAGCCTCAGACTGTTGGCCAAGTGTCTGTTCAAACTGGGAAAGGCCATGCTGCACAGCCTGCCTCCAAGCAGACCGCTCAGAGGCCAGGGTTTCCCACTTGTTGAGGTCCACTCCTAAGGCCTTCAGATCCCTCTTGCAGATGTCCTTGTATCACAGCTGTGGTCTACCTGTAGGGCGCTTTCCTTGCACGAGTTCTCCATAGAGGAGATCCTTTGGGATCCGGCCATCATCCATTCTCACGACACAACCGAGCCAACGCAGGCGTCTCTGTTTCAGCAGTGCATACATGCTAGGAATTCCAGCACGTTCCAGGACTGTGTTGTTTGGAACTTTGTCCTGCCAGGTGATGCCGAGAATGCGTTGGAGGCAGCGCATGTGGAAAGCATACAGTATGATTAAACCATGTAGCAGTGGTATACATTTTACTGGTGCAGAGTGGAAGCTGGTCAGCTGGCTTAGGTAATGTGGAAATTGCTCCTTGGATACTGAAGAAAACGCAAGGAGAGTTGTGCTCACAGAAGAGGTTCTCTTGGTCTTTGCCTGGGTGCAGCTTTTCTTCTGCAGAAGGAAGGAGCTACTGATCATAGTGGAGCACTCTAAAGAAACTTAGGATGCAACCCAAAGAGTTTTCAGAAATGCTGGTAATCTGTCCTTTATAGCACCTTGTTCATGGTGGTTTTGCAATATAAGGACAGGTCACTGTGCTGTGAGGCTTACAATGTGTAAATTGTAAGGAGGCAATTGTAAGGAGGATGGAGAAGGAAATGGAGGGTGGGGTAAAGAAATCTTTTAAGGGTGGTGGTTGTTGGTTTCTAATCCAAAATTTTTTGGAGCTTCATATTTCTGGGCTGCTTGGGATATCACAACAGGAAAGTAACTGTTGATACAATACCTGATTAAGGACCTGTGCCAGAGTCTGTTTTATTATGGGAAATAAAACTGGTATTCTAGGTTGTTTTCTCTAGACACTGATTCCCTGTTGCTACTTATGATCAAGATTGGTTCATACATTTTCCAGGAGCAAATTGTGTGAAATAGCAGGGTGGAGATATGTGTGAGCTACTTCCCTCTATCATGCAGATGATGATCTGCATGGGCTTGAGACCCCATGCAATCTTCCACATTATCCAAGGTTTTTTTTTTAAACAGGATATATTGCATGAAAAGAGCCTTTGTATGATTGGCCATTTGTGTGGAGACCTCAGCTCATGTGGGATGTTTTGTGTATAAGGCTCTTTCACCATGGATTTTTAGTTCTCTCCGTAATGTGTGAAATGGGACAGTGACTCTAGAATTTACATTGTATGGTTGCTGTGCCTGCACTTGAATTAGTTGCCTCTCAGTGTTGTCTGAGACTTAAAATGACTGCTTGGGAGAAGAAGGGAGATATACATACAATTTGCATATAATTGTGTTAAGTTGATGTAGTCCTTTCTTCACTCAGGCCTTCTGGGAAATTGCTTATCTTCCATCTCTGTTTTAGGGATACTTGGTAAATGCTTCTTAGGTAGAAAAGCCTCCCTCCTGACCTTTTTTTTAAGAGAGAGACTTTCTGGAGTCATGAGCCCTGGAGCACAGAGATGTGAAAATGCTCTTGTGTATGGAGGGAATCCATGCCTTGCATCTGGCAAGTGTTAGATTGTGATCATTCTCTGCTTGGAGGAAACCTGGTTGCATATTTAATCATATAGATTTGTGCTGGAAGAAGGAAGTGTGTCTAATGAGTAACACCACATTGGAGTGTGTGTGTGTGTGTGTGTGTGTGTGAGAGAGAGAGAGAGAGAGAGAGAGAGAGAGAGAGATCACATGTAGACGAAATAAAGTAATTTTCAAGGACTGCTCATTCAACATGTCTACAGTATCTCTTCAAGACCTGTCTTTAATATATGTTGCCATATGTATATGTGTATCAATTAGATTTTAACTTGTACCCTGAGAGCCCTCCCTGCATCATTGGATGATCGGCTGTAATGTGACAGAATGTCCATAAACATTTGAACTGTTGAGGAGATACAGCTAGTCATATAATGTTGACACATAGTGCAGCTGCTGTGTGAAAAGTGAAAGGTCAGTATTCCCTTTGGGATGCTGAGTGGGAGGAGGCCTTGGAGCAAGGTTAGTGGAAGTGCAGATTGCCCAGATGTGGGCTGCAGTTTTGCCACTCACCAGTAAGCAGCAGGATGGCAAATGGCAAGAAACACAGAATTCCTGCTTGCATCTCTCTCTGTCTTCTGGTTTTTAAGGGGTTAAATACCAGAAAACAGAGAGCAATAGATGCAGCTGCTCTAAGGTTACACTGCTTGTGCTTCCTGGCCTTTTGGCCAGGTCAGTCACTGTCTTGAGCCAGCTAGAGGATCAGCAGCAGCCACCTTGTCCCTCTGCCAAAGAATACTAGGTGGTCTCTGCAGTAGCAGATATGTTCATGATTGCGCAGGGTGGTGTGATTGGCTAAAGTACCTGCTCAGCTACAAATGCAGCCCTAGCCTGAGCAAGGGTGTTTCAGCAGCCACCTTACTTGCCTCAGTGGGTGGTTAAGTGGGCGGCTCATAGTGGGCTTGCTGCGCGGATGGCTGCTTTCATGAACTGTCTTATATTCCCGTCTTTTCCTCTTGTCTTTGCTTTTCAAGGTGTGTGCGTTTGTGTGTGTATGTATGTGTGTGTAAATAAGACCAAACTATGTCCAAATCCAAGGTAAAATACTATAAAATGGTGCATGATGACTCCAAAACAGATTTCTGACTCTTAGTTGTAATTGAACGCTCCTTTTTGTCCAGGGTCTATAGCAGACGGCTTCTTCGAGTAGTTCGATGTATCAATACATGCTTCTTTGCAGAACTGAGACACTGATAAGTTCAAGATTGTTTCACATAGGTAATGGAGCAATGATTGTAAATAAAGTCAGAGCTAGGAATTCTTAGAAAATGTGTATTCCTGACCCCACACTTCCTGAAAACAATAGTGGGAGGTTGGAGGCAAGAATGCCATAAGTGCTGATTATCCCCTGGAAATATTCGTTCCAGCTTTTTCTCTCCTTCTCTAAGACCAACTTGGGGAAAGGGATAAAAAGAACCTGGGTGAGTATTTGCTTAAGAAATTGGCAACTTGGGGAGGGTTAAGTGTCCTCCTCTCCTTTCCACCTCTGCATTGCCCCCCCCCCCCGCTTTCCATATGAAACTAATTCAGCCCCAAGTTCAATTAATTAATCTGTAACTACAAACTTGGTATAATTGTGGTTAGCAAAAAGTATTGAGTAAATTGTATTTTTCTTTACTATTGCAGCAGATATTGGCTGTTAATAATGAAAATGTTTGTTTTTTTATAAGAAAATGACTGCACTGCTGAAAGAACACAGGATTTTTGATAAAATAGTTGCATGTTCCCATGATATGACTGAAACCAGTGAATTAAATTTGTTAACTATGGTTAAAATGGATCAATAACACAAAATGTTGGAGAGACCAGTGCTCACACAGTTAATAGAAGCCTATTTGCAACAAAATCTTGCTTTGTGTAGCAGTGTGCTCTTTAATCAGTAGTGTGATGAATGCTTGGCCACTTGGAAGGAATGCAGTTTACAAGGTTTGGGAGGAGAGGGAGGATGAAGAATTGGTGTAAGCAGTTTGATTACAAATCTGAAAGTAAATAGCAGTGCTACTTGTGGGAATCCTATTGTCTAAGTTGTAATGTGTTGCTCTGGAGCATTGGAATGGGATTCCTGAAAGAGGAGATGAAGGTGATGATAAAGATATAGGCTGAGTTTTTGCTATGGTGGTACAAATCTGTCTAGGCTGTACCAGTTCAGAACATGGGAGGGGGATCACAGGCTGAACACTTCTCTTAAAAAAATAACCAGAACCTAATGACCTCTACATTAAAAATACTAGAACTTGGAGTTCTAGCCTTACTTTCTCTCTGGTTTCTCTCTAGTTTTCTGTGTGCAGGGATTTTTTTGTATGGAAAAATCATTCAATGGTGTGAGCTCCTACCTGCAGTCTGAAATTGTACAGCATGGGTACAAATCTACCCCTCAGTGAGAACTAGGCCTTAGACATAACATCCAACTGTATTGGATTTGATTAGATTAGCAAGCAACCACCATAAACCTAGCCTTGCAGATTATGCTTTTGGGATTGCTGAACTTTCCTGCTATCAGGCCATGGGGAGAAACAGTTTCTTAGTAGAGCAGCATCTCTCACTACTAGTTGTTGAAACTCCGGATTGCCAGAGTAAAAATAGCTCCCTCAGAACACTTAGTCTGCAACCCTAAATATGCATATAATTTTTAAATAATCTATAAAATTTATTATATCTATAAAATCTATTTGTATATAATGTATAATCTAAAAAAAGAGTTGGAGGAAAATTCCTGTTTTATTTGGTAAATAAATAAGAATGCCATTCTTAATTCATTTTCAATCTGGATTTTGTGGGAATTAGAATAGCTTTGAATGCTTCCTTTGGCTTTGCAGAAATTCTGAAAAATGAGAGTGACAGAAACTTTTCAAGATCTGAGGTTATTTGGACTCAATTTATATATGTCTAGACTACAAAATACCATGAGATCTGACCGGTGTTGTATAGAAACCAATTAACGGTTACAGTGTTGGCCCTGGCTTTGAGATTGGTGTAGACAAATAATAGTGTTGTCTAAACATGGCACAGTGCTAAACATGAATTTTTCCTGATTCACCCTCACTCCTTCCTCCTACCTCCTTTTTGCCCCTTAGGGTTTAATCACAATTAAGTGACAGATGATGAACTCAATTTGTCCTCGTCTAATTGACTGCAAAGTCATGGTCAATATTGCATTGGCTAGCTCAACTCCTCACAGCCATGTCCAAACATAATGAAATTGTGTTAGTGAGACATCTTGCTGAAGCAGTAGGTGAAGGTGCAGATTTCTAGTCCCTAAATTACTTAATTTACATATATAGCATATTGGTTTTCTGAGTAAAAATAAAGCTGCTTTTCACTTGCATTTATTACTAATATTTTACTTTTTCCCTTATGCCTCCAATTCCAAGATCTAACAAAGGAGAATAAAATTAAGCCCAGTGACTAACTTTAGATTTATTAAAGCGATACTGCTTAAATATCAGAACGACCACAGTCTTGTGCAAACAAACATTGTTATAATTAAAGGATATGGGAAGTAACTCTCCTACACTGAAAAATCTTTTTCCTCATTAGTCTCAAAGCAAATGAAAAGGTAATTTCAGGTGTTATGTGCCTTACACTAAAAGCATTTTCACGTTGGAGAGAGCATGAAACCCACATGTTTCATGTAACTTTTGCAGCATGTATGTTGTTGCTGGCTGTCTAGTGGCTTCCTAGTCCATGTACACCAAATAGGGAGACATTCCCTCACACACAACACATTCCACCCTATTATTCCCTTCTGGCCTGAAATGCTTTATGCTGAGTTAGGTTTGTGCTATAAATCTGTAATGAAAACAGTGCTTTGTACTGAAAGGCTTGACAGGCTAATTACAGTGCTGCTTTAATTGTCTTATTTTTGGCTTCTTATAATTTCAGGACCTCTTCCAGATTTGACCCACAACAATAGTTTGCACAGACATAGTTCTAGAGCATATTATAGATACATCTTGTCATGCACACACACATCCCATTTACCATCTTAAATCTGGAATAAAATACATCTCCAGAACAAAGTGCTCATGCTTAATTTTCTTGACGTGAGTTTCACTTTTACCCAGGCAGTGTTAAGAATAATAAACTGCCTACAGGGTTCCATTCTGTTTAAGCTATAGATTGTTATGGTGGTTATGTATCACATTAAGGATGCATTGCCTTTGACATGTTGATCATTAAACTGTTGTTTTCACAATATATGTAATGATACTTTGTGTAATTTCCAATGGGTAATAGATAGAACCTTTTCCTCCAGAGAAGAGGTGTAGATTAACTGCAGCATCCTTCATATTGTGTGTGCTTGGCAACAGAATTTGTGCATTTAAGCAATTAAAAGGCGGGCTGAAGCTTGAAAAACGAAACCGAACAGAGATCAAGACAGTGCTATTGTTTTGTACATCTGCTGTAGTTTTCTCATGCGATTCAAGCTGATATAGCTTTAAAAGTCCTGTTACATAGGCACAGTGAAACAAAGATTGTTTGAAAGCTCTGCAAAAATTAATACAGATATAAATCTAACATTAAGGGCTCAGCATTAAGGCAAGGCATGAAACTTACAAAAAATGAGCATAATAATCTGAGTAACTTTCTTGAAGATATGCAGATGTATTAATTTTAATTTGTCCTTTTGATCTCTTAATTGTCTCTGAAGATTTATTGACTAATTTTAAGGAAGCAAGTGTTTGAAAGTATCTGGCAAATAACTGTCTTCTTGTAATGAGCACATGGCATTGAAAGAAGTTAAGAGGAGAGCAGAATTAGATTGACTGATTGTTCAGTCATGTGGCCCAGGCTCTGCATATCTCGGCTGTTAAGAATGATTGCTCAAATTACATTGCCTCGGGTCCCTGCATTTGGTTGGCTGTCTTCTCAGATCTTAACAAGGTTCTGGGAATTCATTTCTGACAAAGTTTGCTTTGTGTTTTTGTAGGATACTTCATCAGCAGACATTAGGAAAGCCTATCGCAAGCTTTCTCTAATATTGCACCCAGACAAGAACAAAGATGAAAATGCGGAAACGCAGTTTAGACAAGTAAGTGACAGATAATTATATATCCACCACCTTTGGGAGAAGAGGGGGACGGGACATGTTTGTTGTATGATCATTAAAATTTGAATAAATATAGCTTGCATTCTGGAATGGTATTTAGAAATGAATATTTCATCGCATATTTGAAGCTTTTGTTGTAGCTGGGTTTTACTTTAAGCTGTAGATGGGTTAAGATTTCTGCCAAAAAATTAACATGAGTAGAAGTGCACCATATGCTATCAGAAATTGAAAATTCTAGTTAAGAATGCTTAGATTTGGAAAATGGACATCGTAGACTCCTTTTGTTGCACAGTGCCAAAACTGCATGTTTTTATTTCATAATAGAATCGAATATTTGTAAAGTAAATATCTGTTAGACAATTACGTTGATATTTCATGTGTATAACATGAAGTGTTTCTATATTAGTGCATTTCCAAAGATGGCATGATAGGTTTTGTCAACATAAATTGTTTACTTGGTATTTTTTATTAATAGTGGAATGCTTGTGACTGCGAATGAACTATGAAAGTGTGCTTTTAAAAGTAAAAAGCTTTTCAGTTGATAATTGAATTTATATTACTGTGTGCAGACAGTTAGTTACAGAAAACTGAGAGAGAGGGAAAAAGTGAGATGTGCATAAGAGGGATTGTAATGTTTAAAAAAGTTGTTGGGATGTTGTAATGTTCCATAGAATGACTTGAACTGTTCTTCACTCTCACTTTAAGAGAACTTTGTCAGTTATATTTGAAATGTTGCAAAACCATCTGGTGGTTTAGAGCAGATGTTGGTTTAAAAAATAATAGTACAATTTTATTTTAGTTGGTGGCCATCTACGAGGTTTTAAAGGATGAAGAGAGAAGGCGTAGGTGAGTTTATCTTGTATATATTTTGAAGCAGGAGTTCAGTTCTTTAGCCATTAATGTGAGCCACGATGTCTGGAATGTCTTTAAAGGCACAGGTTTTGCTGAATGATTTCTTATTTTTTACCAACTAACAAACCCTTTGCATGTGTATAAATAGACTTTCTAGGTCCTAGTCAAGGTTGATAGGGGAACAGGGAATAACTTTATCAATTATAAGATAAACATGTGCTTAGTCTAACTATTGATTTTTCCTCATTAATCTGATCCTCAAATTATCCCACCTATTCAAGATTCATTGAAGCTCATAGTAGTTAGCACAGGCAATGAGTGTGTGTTGTTCAAATCTTTTAGTTTTATTTTATATACTTTAATAGAAGCTGTTTTTTGATCTGAAGGACTTCCAAAGCAGTGTACATATTTAACAGATAATAAAAACAGTAATAAGCATAATTAACAATTAAACAGAACAAAAACAACAGAATGACATCTTTACTTTTCTGATAGACTCTGCTTATTTTATTGATGGTTTATTTAGTGTATTTTGTTGCTGAATATTATGTTGCTGATTATATATATTTTAAGAAACCCCATCCATTAATGTACCAAAAATAGTTAAAGGTTGTGGTTGGTGTGATTAAGATTTCACATAAATCTGTAAAGTGTCATCA
The DNA here is from genome assembly GCF_035046505.1 of Tiliqua scincoides. NCBI lineage: Eukaryota > Metazoa > Chordata > Lepidosauria > Squamata > Scincidae > Tiliqua > Tiliqua scincoides. Next base: position 20,943,545 of record NC_089825.1, read on the forward strand.
AGATACATAGTACCTGCAAGAAGGGAATATTGGTTGATAGTCACTTGTGCTTGGATAACTATCCAGAGGGGTGTTCTGATTTATTAGGATACTCACTTTAGCTGTTGGTGACCCAGATATTTTGACCAAAGAAAATAAAGGCTTGCTGCCAGCAAAGGAGTTGTGTTTGAAATATCTCTTGGTTTTCAATTCTCTGAGTAGGGATGCTGAAAGTTCTCCAGGAGGTTCTTGGCTTTGTAGAAACCTTGGCATGAATCCAGGTCTCATAGTAGAGATTATCTACTTTCAGATAATCCTCTGTGTTGAAAGAGCCATGGAACAGTGTTCAGAGGAGTTTTGGAGATTCTGTGTATGGTTTTTACCCTGCCTCCCACTGCAGTCTTTCAGCTTGGAGTCATAGATCAAGGAAGTTTAGGAAGTTTAACAATAGGGGGTCAGTGTCTGATGTCAAATGGTTGCAAAAGGTATGAACTAGTTTAAATGCACCCCCTCACACTCACACGCACACACATATACACACTCTTTTTTTATTACTTTTTGGAGTAGTGGTATTGTACACTTTCTGTTTTACTATGTTTAAATATTAAATTCCTTATGATTTTATATTGGTATTATGTATTTTAAATATCATTTTACATTTTTTCCATCAGACTAACTGTGCCAAGTTTGCTAGTTGGCACAGCCTCTTTTGCAACTGCTGACCACTGTCATGAAATTTCCATTTAAGTAAATTATCTTAAGAACACACTTCATTTTATTGGCACAGCCCCCATGAAGAATGGGTTACAGTAAACAATGATCAATTTTTATGATATTCAACTTGGTACCTACTGAATGGCTCGTGATTACTTCCTCAGTAGGGGCAAGCATTTTCATTGCTGGAAAGTATTTCCTTTTTTAAAAGGAAATGCAGGAATTCTTCCACCTTTGCTCTGCAAGGCATCTTTTCCCAGGCCTTTGCCTTCCACAATGCTTAACCAATTTGGATTTACAGGCTCATTTTAATAACTGCACTGATGATTACATATGTGGCAGATATTTATTTTGCTCTATATAAACTGCTCGTCAGGGGGCAACAAGGGTTTGCAAGGGATAAGCATAAGCTTATCAATTGTGTAATGAATTAGACTCCCTCAGTTCTTCCTTAGGCTTTACATGCTTCAGGTTTGGAAGTCCCTGATTGTGCTTCACTGTATATGTGTTTGCTGGATCGTCATCGCTAAAGCACTTCAAGCGCCTTATCAGCTTTCCTGAACAGGTTGATGAAGTAATTTTCTCAGGATCTAGCAGCTCAACTTCAGATATTCAATTTAAAAAAAAAATGTTTTTTAAAAATTATTGCTTGCTGTCAGTCTTGTGCACACGATATCAAGGCCATGGTCACACAGTGTGCTCATTGACCACTCTGGAACGTTTTTGGCAGAGTTGCCTTTTTCCACACCCCACTATACATAGGAAGTCCAGGGTACTTGCAAAAACAGTCCAGTTGGGTGTGCAGAGCTCAAAATTGATTTGAATATTTGGAGTGAGTGAAGCTAGTACTGGTGTGAGGGGACTATATTGCTGTCTGAGCTTCCCTTGAAATAGCTCTTATTTCAAACCTTTTACCTGCTTTGTGTACTGGGTGGTAGTGGTCTGTAGTGGCAAAGCCTGTTGGGCTTGTTTCTCCAAGTATCCTGTACTTAGTAGTCAAAAAGCAGAGGAAACAGTATTTAATTTTATCCTTGGTCTCGACTACATGCAGATTGATTCTGGGAGCTACTTTCAATCAAGTTACATGAGTAGCAATATTGCAAAGTAAATCTGCTATAGTTCATTACTCGTCTTTAATGTGTAAAAAGAATTGGGTTGAATTCCAGCAGATTCTTTTCTTCCATTAGCTAAAATGAAATGCAGTCTGAACAGATTTGTTTCTTTAGAAGCTTAATGATCAGAACAATATATTTCCAATTTTAAAATCATATTGCTTTTCTAATTGTTTTCTCTTTCTAAATGCTTGTGGACAGCATTTACAGAAACTAGTGGAGGGAATTAAATTATTTTTAACACCAAGGCATGTATGTTATGGCACCTTTTTGGTAATGAAGGGGCTTTATATATACCAAATGGAAAGTATATGGAGCATTCTACGTATAATACATTTGCAGGAACTTTTTGACAACAAAAGCAAGAGGAAAGGAGTCTTTCTCTTCCTTTTCCTTGTAAGCTTTACATTTTAAATCCTGATTCTGCACACACATTACATGGAAGCAGATCCCATTGATTTCAGCAAAATATTTCACTCTCTTTAAGATGAATCATTTTAAATTTAAACCTCTGAAATATTGTATGTGTGAAATAAGTAGACAAAAGTCATGCATACCAAAGCTTTGTTTTAAGAGCATTATATTGTAACTAGCTAGACAATGGCAGTATTGAAGCTAGCTGGCTCAAGATGAACACCATTTGGGGGGGCGGGGTGGATTTCAGTAGATTTCTTTGAAAATTGCATCTTTCAAAGATGTCTGAAGTGACAGTCTCTTTGCTGGGGAATAATCTACTAGTTTTAGTCTTTAGCTTTATATGAAGTTTCTGCTTTGAATGTGAGAATTTTGGAATAGTACTATTTTTTTTAATCAACTAGTGTCTCCATCCTGCTGTTTTCTAACAGAGGAAAACTACTTGGCATGTTTTAGCATGTGTCTGCTACACATATGAACTTACTCTTCCCATTTTCTGGGCAACACATGGGGACAGATAAGGTACAAGGGGTATAAAGGCGAGCCTGCTTTGTGGTTTCCTTATGTGCTTAATTCAGCTGCATGTGCTCTGAAGGTCCATAGTAGGTGATAGATTGATTTCTGCAAATAAGTACTTTAATGAATCGTCTGCATGCTTCCTAATTAACTAATTTCCTAAACGTGAAAAACAAGATTAAAAATTATCAAAGGGTCCTGAGTAACTTAAGGATCATTGTTCACATGTAGTCCTGAAAATTAAGCAGACGTCTTAATTTTTAAATACAGTGCTTAATTACCGTAGAAAGGAGTGATTTATCTTTTGACAGTATATATTCTAAAAAGTGGGTTATAATAGAAGCTATCTTCCTTTAAAATGGCCAGTCGTGTGAGCCATAATGTTCATTGATAGTAAAATCAATAGAGCATTGATTCTGGAACTAAACCCTTGGAGGCTTTTGTTCGGGATAGCGGACACAGCCTGGTAAATACAGGGTGCTGTTCAGTGTGTTAGTGCACAAGATTCTCCTACCTCAATTTTTTGTGCATATGAAACAAGCTTTTTTTAAAAAAAAAATGTAATGAATTTCAGTTTATATAATGTGAATTACATATTATATATTTGGAATAAAATATGTGGTAACGTATCTATTGTTACTTTTCGTATTAGTAGACAACCTCTATTGTATGAACTAATTTTTCTTAAGAAAATTATTTGGTAAAAGTGTAGAAGATTTAAAAAATATTTTATCTTAACCATATGTAGTACTGAAGCTTTAAATTTGTCATCCATACATGCACTCTATTTCTTCTGAGTTTTCCATTTCTGTTTATAATAGTTTTTATATTTTAAATTACTGTTGTAGTCTGAACACTTTTCAAGTTACCTGAAATGATTAATTTTCTTTCCCCTTGTGCTTTATATCAAAACCACTTTTCCAGGGTTACTGAGAATATTTTTCTAGTGGGGAAAAAAAACACACACACATTGACTTTATAGCAATGGCCTATAAAGTAAGTAAATTGTGATATAGCATTCCTGTTTTTAACTTTACATATAACAACTAACAGTGGAGCCATACAGTGTTTATCCTGTTCATATGCAGCGTTAGAAGTTAGTAAAATATTTTGCTGTGGCCTACAAATAATTAAGTATCATCTTGAAACAGTGGATTTTAATCATAGGTTAACTTCCTAGATTTGTTGAATGAAATCTATTTTGTACAAAGTTTTATGGGGGGAGGGGAAATGGCAAAAAAAATTCAATTTTTCCCCATTAATCTATCTCCAAGGTATCAATTTAATAACTATCAAAGTAGCTACTGCAGTTGTTGCATTTAAATTGATTTACATGTCAAGACTGGCAGTTCAGCAGCTGCGCTATTATTCCTGGATCGGTCAATTTACTTGAGAAAAACCTACTACTGAGTTCTACTGACCTGCATGACAATATAGGCCCTATTTCTATTCCTGTAATTAGGCCTGCGACTAACTCAGAATATTTTTAATTAAAATATTTTGGTCAATGTGTTGCACCAAATTAGGCCTTTCAGTGCAGTTTTAATTCTGGAAATAGCGTGATTAGAATATTCAATGAGCTGTGCTCCATTTAGGATTAATTTGAGCATACAGTATTTTAAGTGTCTCTATTCCAAGTGTTTTAATAACAGACTTATGCCTCTTGTCAGTTTTCCTACTAAAAGTTATCTAATTCAGTACTTCATTGCAGGCAAGAAGTGTGGTATGAGTGTTTTAAATTATTGGTAAGACCACAATCATAAAAGCCCTTATAGGAGGGGTAGAAGTAGATAGAGTTAACTCCTGTAAATGGTTTTTCATACGAAACATGGAAGGAACCAAGACAGAAAAATCACTAAATCAAAATGAGAAATCTCAGTAAGAATTAAAATAGAATTATTTAAGAGAAATTCAGGAATTCTGATTTCTAAAATCTTAAGCTATTTTAAAATTTGCCTTCATATCAAAATAAAAATGTTAATGAAATTACAATTAAGAAATCCTCCATTGAACAATGATTCTTGCTTTATCATTCCTATATTTTTAAATAAATTAAGGGACTATAGCAAGTAAATGGATTTGGTTGTCCTTGCCTTCCCACTTTAAATCATCCCTTTGTAATTCTTTTATACTGGGAACATGACCAGTGATTGACAGGTAGGTTGAACATATGGTTCATTGTACGGGGGAAAAAAAAACATTTCTCAAGTTAATCAACTGGGGGAGCTGTAAGAACAGTAGTTACCATTTTTTATACAGTCGCTGGAGAACATTTCCATAGCATGGTGCTTGGAATTCTCTCTGTCCTAGAACTGAGACGAAAATGCTGACAAATAATTGCAGGGATTTGATAATTTTAAAAGGCTGAGGAATGAAACAAAATAATCACATGCCTTATCTAAAAAAAAAAGGTTCATTTTCAAGCTTTCATTACAGGCTTGTGTGTGTGTTTGTTTTACTACTGTAGGTATGATGATATCCTCATCAATGGGCTACCAGATTGGCGGCAGCCTGTATTCTACTACAGGCGAGTGAGGAAAATGAGCAATGCAGAATTGGCGTTGCTTTTATTCATTATCGTCACAGTGGGTCATTATGCTGTGGTTTGGTCAATCTACCTGGAAAAACAACTGGTAAGCACTGGTAATAAAAATCGCAGCAGAGGACTACAGGTTTCTGGATTCTTTACTGTTCATCCTTCATGTGTGTGCGCAGCACATACTCTTCTACACCAAATTATTTTTCTGTTAATTGCTTAATTGTTACAAAAACATATTTGATACAAAAGAAATGACTAGGGAGAGTTTTTTAAATGGTGGTACTTAAATTACTGCCTTTTAAATGATTGCAACATTGTAAAAATAAAATTTTAAGTAGATTTTAAGTAGATTTTTGGGGGGAGGGGTAATTTCAGTGATCTGATGTTATCAGAGAAACCAAGAGAATACCTTCTTAAACTGACTGGAGGCTAAACCAAGGCCTTCTTGGTAATTGTACGAATGTGAGTGTTTGGTTCTATTTCCACCCTCCCCGTTCTTGACGTTTGAAATTCATACTCACGCTGGCTTTTAATGTCTTAATGGAGATTCCTTTCCCCACCCCCAAATTGAAGTGTCTTTCAAACGTGATAAATGTTCCAGGGTTCGCATGGTAAAATAACAGAAGCAAAAAAATGTTTAAATGTTGGCTGTCTCCTTGTCTACTGGAAAGCGTTAGAGCGTTTTTATTTATTTGTGGGGGGAGGGGATTCGTTAAACAGTTCTTGTGCATTAGCATCTGTTTGTTCTCTTTACATTTTCAAAGCTACCTTATTAAAGTTGTTGAATGAGAAAAGAAGTTGAATGCTTTTTTTTTTTTTTAAAAAAAGGAAACTTTGATTGCTATGGAGATACACATGACTGACAGAGCTGGACTTCATGTGTGTTTAAGGAGTGGATACCATAGCAACAGTTATTGTTAGGTGATTTTACTTAATCATGTAGCTCCCCCCACACATTTGCATAAATACTGTTCTGTTTATTCTTAATTGAAGAATCGTCCTAACATTTGCAGAGCACGTGTTAATGATAACCTCTAACAGTTTTTCTTCCTATCTTCAGGATGAATTGCTTAGCAGAAAAAAGAAAGAGAAGAAGAAAAGGACAGGAGGGAAAAATATAGACGAAGTGAAACTTGGTGCAGACAAGAATGAAAGGTGGGAACACCAGATAATCTCTTCATGGAATTGCCACTTTTTTGTTTAAGGAAGTGCTGAAATACCTTTTTGACATACCAGGTACACAGAGTAGAATCTTGTAATGTTTCAACCCTCCTTGCAAAGATCTGCTCTGTGTGAGTGTGTGTGTTTTGAGAAACCCTGTTGAAAATATTTCTGAGACACTGGTGTGGACTGATGGTGTAAAATGAGTGTTCACTTTGTCTTGAAAACCCAGCACTAGGCAAGGAAACTTGAGCAGAATTCATTTAAATGATTTAAATGTCTGCTTTTGTTTGTTCTTCAATTTAGAGAAGGAAGAATACCAAAAGAGGGACTCCTATTGAATGCAGGATAGTCACTTGGGCCTTTATTTGCAGAATGTATTTGCAGTTACTTTAGCCTGGATTTTTTTGGCTAGCATGATTTGAGCATAGAAGGAAAAGCAGTTAGTAAAATGCTATTCCTTCTCTCTCTCTGTGTGTTGGGAAGGTGATAGTGGTTTAAGTCAAGAAACAATATTGGAGGTAGGGAGAGGGTAGCGACATTCAGAATACACCAAAAGATACCACCATTTCTTCTATTGATTCATAGAAAGAAATAAAGGGTTTAAATAGTTCACACAGCAGGGGCATGAACTGGATCAATGCAGGATGGAGATCAGAGACCATTCTGCCTGTCTTCTGATGACATCAGTGAGTAATGCTTCAGTGAACTGCAAATGACATTAATTTTTATGTATTGGTTTGTTTATGCTACAGTCTTCATATCTGGTTGTCAGCGCTTGTGACTGGTTTGATGGTGGTTAGTCTTTTTTTTTTTTTTATAAAGCTGAAGTCAAAAGGGCTGAGGGATTTATTTGCTGAAGTGTAGACAGGCCCATGCTTAGGGAGGCTCTCTGTGATGATTATTTAAAGATATATGTTGGTCTGTCTTTCCTTTTTAGTTTCTACTGTGCTTTAGGTGGGTTCATTATTCAAAGAGAAAATTTTTTGCATGAAAATATTTACACGTTCCTCAGACGGATTACTATTTCATTTTACCAACTTGTCATTCCTGATTGGAAGCTTTTGTTTCAATGTATTGTGTGCAAAACATATATCTTTAAATTTCAGAAAACTTTTTTTAATTTCTGTAGGTTACTAGAAAAACCACAATGGCGGGATTTGCTTCCATGTAAACTGGGAATATGGTTCTGCCTGACAGTAAAAGCATTGCCTCAACTCTTCCAGGTAAAAAGTCAGGGTGTTGTTTTTTTTTTTTGTCTTTTTGTTTTTTGTAAGTCTCTCACATTTCTTCTTACATTGTCACTGAAAGTCAGGTTATTTTTACACCCCAGTGGGTAACTGAACCAGTAGCCAAGACCACAGACCACAAATTGTAACTGAAAAGAATCAGTTGAATGATTTATGGGACTCGTGACAAGGCACGCATAATTATGGAGCAAATAAAAACACTAAATAAAATCCAGTTTGACAGAGCACCTACACAAAATCTTCAATTTAGTATGTGCAAATCAAGGTGCACAGGACTGCATAACCAAATAACAATATTTTGCAAAATCCCACTTAAACACCTTCTAAAACCACAAACCTGTTAGGTTAGTTTCATACTGCAGTCCCCAAGAAAGCAAACCCCTCTGCATTCAATGAGATTTGCTCCATATCAATCCAGTACATGTCCGAGTTAGAAGTTTGCTAGCCTTCACTCAGTACACCTTACAGGAAAAGAAAAACCAGTTAGGGCAAAAGGGAAAAGTTTATGAATAAAATAAATTTATAAGGGATTCATTAAAAAGTAAAATAATTATAATTATACTCCATTTTTCATTGAACTTCTCTCCCCATTCCATCCAGTGTATGTGTATCCTCTCCCCATATTCAGAATCTGTGTATTTCATATTGTGTGTGTTGACCAATTACTGCCTATGGTGCATTTTGGATGCAATTGGCCCTTAATGGAGTCCCCTTTGTTTTCAATAGCATTCCAAAATATGGAAAATACCTGGTTTTCTCTTGGTGCTTATTCTACAAAGTTGGACCATTGTGTTCTTCACTGTCTGGTTTCATGGTATCAGAGACTACTTCCTTACTGGTCCTTATTGTTTAAGATTAAACCACTTGCTTGAATTTTCAGGCAACTCAGGCAGCCTCATTTCAGCCAATTTCAACTTTTTAAGCTGAGAACTTTAAACCATCCAGCCTGAGAAGGTTGATGAGTCATACATCTGCTCAGAAAGGCAGTTTACTCTTCAGGCACAAACATCCCAATCCTATCTATATCCCCACCACCACCAATGCAGCCTCACTGCCTAAAGTAAAGTCATACTTCATCCTGTTGGGGGGGAGCAGTCCTGGTGGTCTCTTCTGAGTAACAGAACATTTGTTCACTTGCCCAGGGGTAAGCCTCTTTGCCATTGGTTTCATAAATCAGCAGGTGCCAAACCCTTGCCCGCAAGCAAGATTCATCACCTGTGTAAACCTCTCCCCCATGTGAACAGAACTTACCATTTTGTGGGGGAGCCTGCTATCTTCATCTCCAGTCTCCCCACACCTTGTGCCAGCCAGCTGCTTCCACATTCTGTCACTCCCACAGGCTCTGCATCCGGATTTCCGGGCAGATGTGGCTGGCCTGTGTGACCTTTCGGGGAGATTGGAGATTAAGATAGCAGGCTCCTCTGTGCAATGATAAGCTCTGTGCACACTGTGCAGGGTTTTTCCAGCACACAGTGGTCACAAGTTTGGAAACTGCTGGATAAAGCATAATACTTGTAAATGTTGTACTGTGATACCTGTAATTCTTCTTTTTACCTCTCACCATAACTGCCAGGATCTCTGTAGAAATATTGAACAAGAGTGGTGATAGAGAACACCCCTGCCTGATATCTGTTGCAACCTGATTTCAGAGCACCAATGTCCATTAATTAAAAAGTTTGCAGTTGGAACACTAGATATTAAACCTAGACAAAGACATAAGCCTATCTCTAAATGCCATTGCCAATAGTGTTTCCGTAAGGAAATTCCATTCGATGTTATCAGATACCTTTTTTGCATCTACAGATGAAGTAGTTGTGATTCCTTTTGTTTAACAAAATTTAACAAAAATTCCCAATCTCTGCGATTAAACTTATGTAGTATATTTATCATAATACTTTATGAATTATTGATTAATTTTCTGATCTGTTTTAGCCTCCAGGTAGACCTTTATTTAATTTTCTTGCATGAACCCTTTGTGGTTATGTATTTAACTGATACAAAGCCAGGTTTATTACTGTACTGTACTGGAAATATCTCTGCTTTTTCAGTAAATAAGGGCGCAATCCTAACCCCTTATGTCAGTACTTTCCAGCACTGGCATAGCGGTGCCAATGGGACATATACTGCATCCTGCAGTTGGGTGTCACTCAATGGGGCCTCCTCAAAGTAAGGGAATGTTTGTTCCCTTACCTCAGAGCTGCATTGCCCTTATGTCAGTGCTGGAAAGCACTGACATAAGGGGTTAGGATTGCACCCTAAGATATTTAGCTTCCACTTGTGCATCTGAGATGTTTTGGTTTATATTTTGCATTTTATAATCCCTGTTTCACATTTGGTAGCCTAGGTTGTACATTTGTTTCACCCTTCCTTATTTTTGATAAAAAATATTCTATAGTTTCTTTTTTTAATTATTATGGTGAGCTCATGTTGAAATAATTTGCCCCTGCAACCAAGCTGAGTTCAGTTTGGGACCTCGTCACATGCATTTCAACTAGGTATTAAACAGTTGCCTGTTCCAGATATGTCATTACTAACTTCAGTCATTCAGAGTCCAGGTTTTTCTGTGGCTGGGAAAAACTGCTAGCTTTGGAACCTAGATAAGGACCAACCTTATCCAGTTGAGAAATGAGATCATGAAGGATTTATTATTTGTGACAGGTTAGAACAAAATTTTCCTAATCAATGCTTCTCATTTTCTAAATGTAATGGACCCTCTGTATGTGTGGATTCGCAACCCACAGATTTTATTATCTGCAGGTCCTGGAACTGACGGGTTGGATCCTCATGGACCTGGAGGGTGTTCTGAGGTCTGGGGAGGCTGATTATTTTGTAGGCCTTTGGAGGGCTGGGGAAGCCCTCCGAAGGCCTTTTAAGGTATTAAAATGTGACTTCTGGTTTTCCAAAAAAATCTGACCTTCTAAAGCTTCCCAAAGGCCTCAGAACATCCTTTGGAGGCAATGGGAGTGCAGCTTCTGTAGCTTCTGGAGGATTTCAGGACCCCCAAACCTGCAGTTTTCAACATCTGCGGGTTTCCTTATCTATGGAGGGTCCTGGAAAGGAACTCCCATGGATAACACAGGATGCCCTGTATCTCCAATTACATTACTTTATCCCACCAGTTAGATTTGGTAATTCTTTGAATAGGAGTGTGACCATTTTGCGGTCCCAGTTGTGCAAGGCAGTTCTAAGGAAACCTTGTCCAATACGTATAAAATTCTGTTGGACGCATCAGCCATTTCTTTTGTATTCTTCTCTTATATAAATTAAACGGGAACCAGACTTTAACCCTCAAAGGCAGACAAGGAATCTTCTAGGTTATATATCAAGGTTGGACTTGAGAAAAACCATTATAAGTTATTGAACAGGTGGTATTATATACCTGACTTACTTCATGAGATGTAGCCAACCATTATGGATACTTGTCAGTGACACATCAATTACATAGGTTAATTTTCTTGTATATGGTCTGATTGCCCAATTACACTGGAATTTTTGAGGATATTTCAATAGGAGATACTAGGTATGAGATCTTATTCCTCATAGAATAATCAAGGTAACAAAGGAAAAACAGGGGGAATAAGATCTCAGAACAAAGGACAAAGGACACTAGTTTCTAATGTAACAGAAGCTGAAATACTTTGTTCAGCAAACTTGGAGACATTGTTTGGATTGTGCGTGGAATACTTCTGGTGCATTTTTAATTTGTGTGGGTGTGTGTATAAACTTTTTAATTTAACTACTAAAAACAAACGACTTCATAACAATGTGGAGGTGTGTTAGGCTGTATTGGTTGCACCAGAGGTTCTCAAACTGGGGCGTCGCAATACCCCAGCCTGCGAAGCCCTACCTCTGGCCCATTAAGGGGTGGGAAAGGGAGGAAGGCAACAATGCAGTCCCCAGGATCATGCTGTTGCCAGGGACAAGGGGAGGGGGTTTCTACTTACCTGCAGCCAGCTCCAGCCTCCTGGGGGGCCTACGGACCCTCTGCTAAAGTCTCCAACTTCTGTAAAAAGTAAAAACAAACACCCACTTCCCATTTTCATTGTGAAATGGGAAGTGTGTGTGTTTTTTTACTTCTTACAGAAGTTTAGAGACTTGGGGAGACCTGCAGAGGGGTACACAGGCTCTCCAGGCCCCCCAGAGGCTGGAGCGGGCTGCAGGTAAATAGAAACACCCTCCCATCCCTGACAGCAACACAATACTGGGGATTGCATTGCTGCCTTCCCCCCTCCCTCGCAACAACTTACCTGGGTTTTCAAACTCCCTGAGAGTTTGAGAACCTCTGAATTACACATATGTGAAAGATATTCTTGGGACTTTTGTTCTGTGCTGGCGAATTTGGTAATGAGAGACATTGTTAGCAGGTTGTTGTCGTGGTCTGATCATTTCCTGATCAAACAACTTTTGAATCTGAACACTGACCTATACAGGTCTGGGGAACTAGTTAGGATAGACTGGCTTAAGAGAATTATGGATTCTTTCCATTTTTCACAGAATTAGTGGGAGATTGAAAGTGGTTTGTGGAGTATGGAAATTGGGACAATCAGCTGAGCTCCTCTCTAGTATTTACTGATTTCAAGAATGATCTTTTGTACTAATGTAATTCTATGCGTGTCTACTCAAAAGTTCCATTATAGTCAATGGGACTTACTCCCATGTAAACATGGATAGAACTGCAGCCTGTAAGTGTAGAAGAAAACTAATTCAGCTGCAGAAAAGATTCAGGGAATTGACTATCTCCTCACACTAAGATGTTAGCTGGGGATGAGCTTAGACTTCATAAATAATACTCTTTATTTTGTGACCTGTCCTGTAATTTCATGTTATAAGGGTACAAGCAGCAGGGTCTGACTTGCTAAATGGTGCAGAGGCCAATACTAGTTCAATGTTAGCACCTTACATTGTACCTGGAAGCAGGCTGGTGCACACCTCTCAGCATCCATTAGTAGATGAGCAGGGCATTTTTCACCAGTTGAAGCTTCTAACTGATGTTCAGTGGCAGCCCTATGCGCATGACACAGAGCACATTGTAGCAGTTAGTTTGGGAGGGTAACATTGATGGTTTTCATTTTTTAAAAAATTAAAATTGTTTGCGATGATTTGATTTCTAATATTCCTTTTGAGAATGGAAGGCAACTCGAGGGAGGTTGTTGATTTCCATCCCCTTAGCTGGCCACTATGCCATACCATGTACCATTTTGCACCATTTTGCAGGACTTCCCTGCAACCCTCTGGAGTGACTTTGGTGGGCGTATAGGGCTACACCTGAAGCAGCAGTTGGCACACACTGTGTGTGCTCAGAAGTGCCTTTCCCTCTTGCAGGGCGATATTTGGCTCTGAGCCTATCTCTCTTAATACATCCTCAAAGATATGTAAACGGCTTGGCTAAATATCCTTTTGCATGAATCAGATTGCAAAGTCGCTACCTGCATCTGATTGTCATTTATCCAACTGAATGTTTCTATCACTCCTGCCCCTTCCTTTCCCCTGCCTCTGGAGGATTAATAAAAAAGGACATGAAGGCACTTAAAATAATTAAGGTAGTTCTTTACTACAGAAAACTGCTTTGTATGCATGTCCACAGGTTAGTCATTGTCATTTTACTTTTCTCTGCTATGCCAGCTGTTCAACCAAGTCCTCCAGAGTTAAAAGAAAAATGATGTGTAAATGTACAGGTTTCAAGGCATAATTTTTTGAGAGCTTTATTTTTAATTATTTTGTAGAGGATTGGAGGAGGCAGATGGAGATGGGTTTCCGATGCACAGGAAATTGATCCATAAGTTACAAAATGGCATTGCAGAAGTGCAATTCACGTGTGGTTCTGAACTCTAATGAAACTTCTGAAGTGGGCTCATTTGCAAGTCTTGCCTGCACTGAGATTCACGTGTTCGGGAAGTCAAAGTCCTCCCACTGAGCTATGGCAGTGTTTCTCAAACGGTGGGTCATATAGTACCCAGCTCCGCTGCTGTTGAAAATACAGAACTGAAAATACAGGGTACAGAGGTGCTGGGCAGGGCAGGCTCCCAGTGGGAGGGAGGCATGGTGCTTTGCCCTGAATAGGTGGGAAGATGGGATGCTGGAAAGGGCGAGGGCTGCGTGGTTGGAGAAGGATCCAAGTCTGTGTTCTGCTTTGACTTCTGAGCTGGAATGTTTGAATTCCAAGCTATGCAAAGTAACAGGATGAGCATGCTATGTAATGGGACTTTAGACTAATGCAGCTTAGGTTTGAAGCCTAAATTGATGTTACTTCTGGCCATGAATCACTTCCAGGTTAATGACATCCCTTCCGATGGGTCCTAACAGATTGTCATTCTAAAACATGAGTCCTGGTGCTAAAAAGTTTGAGACCCACTAATCTATAGTCTTTAGAAATTGAAATTTGGTGCACATTAATTGACATGTTGTCTGCCCCTACTCCATGATGTATGAAAAAACTGATCCACACCATTTTATATGAAAACTCCTTTACAAATCATAATTTGGATGGCCTAGTGTAGGCTAACGTCTTATACAGGGCACCCATCATTCTAGAGGCTCCTGTTGGCAGTCCTGGGTCAAGCAAGTGTGCCAAGTTATTGGGGATTGCAAAAAAGTTCAGTGGACAGTCTGACCAGGGGAAAATTCCTTACATATCTTTTGATCTGATGCTAAAAGATGGTTGATATGCACTTCATGAAGCAATTCTAATTTGCATTTGCAGCCAACATTAATATTATAACTTGGGAGGCCAATTTCACTAGACTGTATTTATTGCTTGAATAAGGATTTTCACTTTCAAAACTTTGTTTGCAGACGCAGTAGGTACGATCTTGTGTAAGTTTCCCTCCATTGTTATACTGCTCATGTAAGCAAACCATTGATGTAAGCAACTGAATGTCCAAGTTACGGATGATTTTTCAGGTGTGAATTATCTTTCACATTACTACATTTACGCGTGAACATTATTTTTTGAAGTTTCTGAAGAGAGAAGTTTCTCATCGTCCTCCCCTGTCATGTCCTTTTCTTGCTATCTCCAGTTAATAATACTCTCTGAGGAGGCAAGATTGTGAAAACTATAAGGATGTTGGGGGGGGGGGGAGAATTACAATGCTTCCTCACTTTAATAGCCCACAGTTAATAGCACCAGGTGAAAGTTGAGGCATCTGGTGTACCCCTTCAGGTAGCAGGAGATGGTGTCCTAGTCCTGCTCAGATTTTTAGCAAGTGTGCTGCTATAGCTTTCACTAGTGCCAGGCTTCATGGTCACTTTTTCTGTTCTCTCTAATTAGTATATCTAGTTACAGTAAACAATTCTGGGAGGGCATTATGAGGGTGGGGAGTGGGTGGATAAGGTCCCAGGAGGGGGTATCGGATCAATAGTGGAGTCCCCAGTCTCATTATTTTATAATATTAGAGTCATGGCATAAAAAAAAGGATGAAGCCCACTTATCTATGTGAAATCACTTGGAGATAACTGTGTGGAGATTTTGAGTTTGACATCATCAAATGTTGATAGTGCTCACCTCTCCTTGGTCTAAAATGGGAGGAAGAGACCATGGAATTACTCAACTGGTAATGAACTGGGTGAGGGCTAATACACTGAAGATTAATTCAGACAAGACAAAAGTTATTCCAAACAGTGGGACTTCTGATCCAGCAGTAGTGGTATAGCCTGTTTTGAGTGGGTTCACACTCCCTTGAAAAATCAGGTTTGATTTTGAGGAGTGCTTCTGGGAATGCAGCCTTACTTTTGAATTCCAGAGCAATGGCTTTGGCCAAAAGATGTTTGCCTAGCCTGGGCTGGTATACCAACTGCACTTGTTTCTGGGGAAGGTTGACCTACCACAATCAAAAAAACCTAAATTGCATCAAGA
Organism: Tiliqua scincoides; assembly: GCF_035046505.1. Taxonomy (NCBI): domain Eukaryota; kingdom Metazoa; phylum Chordata; class Lepidosauria; order Squamata; family Scincidae; genus Tiliqua; species Tiliqua scincoides. Next base: position 20,959,082 of record NC_089825.1, read on the forward strand.
CTGGATTACTGAATTGTATTGCTGTTGAAGAGTGTCTAGAAGCATCAGCTGGTTCGGAATGTATTTCTAAGAGTTTTGACAAGAAGTAGTTTCTTTTAGCATATGACTCTCCTCCTTTGTTCCAGCCAAACTGGCTTCTAGGCTATTTGGGACTGAATTCAAAGTGCTGGCTGTTTCCTTGAAAGCTTGGAGCAACTTAGGACCAGGATACATAAAGGACTGCCTCCCCAGGATGAGCCTGTTTGCTGTCTTAAATAATCAAGGGAGACCTTTTTGCAGATTCCTTTGCAACCAAAGCAGGATGTAGACCTGCTTTGTTGCAATGCCTAGGCTCTGGTTGTGTACCAGCTCCAGCTTGTTGACTTTCCAGAGGCATCAGGTTGCCCACTGTGACAAACAGATGATGGGTTTGATGCAAGCTGTTCTTACATTCCTATGTTCCCTGGGAACCCTGCCCAAGAAGATTCATCTGGCCCCTTCCTATCCAGAGGGTGGATTAGTTAGCTTGTTTCTTCTAACGGAATTTGCAGTTATGGGGGCCCCCTGTACACATTTACCTGGAAGTAAGTCTCATTGAACTCAAAAGACTTCTGAGTAAGCATGCCTAGGATTGTGTTGCAAGAAAGGAAAACGGTTTAAGAATCCTTAGAATACAGCTGTTTAATTATGGTTTTATTTTCATTCTCTGTTGAGTAGTCAAAAGATGCCATTTGCTCCTATTTGTATGTAAAAAAAAAAGTTATGAGTTTGACTTACAGGAATTGATTTTTTTGATGGGTGTTTTGGGGAACTGGAATTTATTGCTCATTTGTCTGTGTGGAAGAAGCATTTTCTAAATAACTCCTTTATGTCCACCCATATCCTTCATTTGCAAAATGTGGACTTACATTAAAATTTTTGCATCAGATTTCTGGGTGCCAGAAGAGCTCTGTTGTATATCTTTTTTTGGGTTTCTAATTTCAGAGAAATTGCAGCTTAGTTTCTGTGCAAATTGCAGGCCTTAAAAATGAAGCTTTTGGCATTACTTTCAGATCTTCATTGATCTGAAAGACTTGTATGTGAAGACTTGTAGGGAATATCCACCAAAAACTCTTTCACAAGTCCCATTGAAATAAATGAGCACTGAAAGTGCAGCGGTGTGGTGCTGCATAACTCCCATTTGCTTCAATTTGGTGGGGACAGATTAATTTCCTGGTGGATGATGCTGGTAGAAGGTACTTCATCTGTTTATAGTGCTGAGGAATACGGTATACTGAGACTCCTAAATGATTTCTTTTGAGGTGGAATACTTTTTTTAATTATAAGACGGGCACACATTCATTAATGTAAAGGATGGGGTTAAACCCTTTCCATTTATTTCATTTAGACCAGAAAATATTAATTACTTTTACTCATTTACTAGCTTGGATGCCATTTGAGTCAGTGACCTATGGTTGTACTTTTGGGACAGCATGATGATTTCCTGGGGAAAATCATTAATTTGGGAGGTGCTTGTCACCACTCTAAAACATTATTTTTTAAAGCCCAATCTAGTATAAGAGCACAAACAGATTAGCAGTATCTTTTGAAAGCTGTAGCCTCTATTCTTAAAGCTGTTTATGCTTTCTTTGTTTTGTGTTTTGATCCATCTTTTTTTTCCTTGTCATCTCTCCCCATATTGTGATGCAAAACAAATGGAAGATTGAATTAAAGTGTAAATTTACCAAGGAAGGACCTTTCAGTTATTACTGTATACTCCTATGAAACAAGACTTACTTATTTTGCTTCTAAGGTCCAAGGAAGGACCTTTCAGTTATTACTGTATACTCCTAGGAAACAAGACTTACTTATTTTGCTTCTAAGGGCCTTGGGTGCCCTTCAGGGAGAAAGGCAGGATATAAATAAATACATTTGTTTGATTTAAAATATGTATGCCATGGTGAGTGAGCATGAAGGCAGCTGGATCTTTTTTACATAATTGTAAAGAATGTATGTGTGAACATCACAATGTATGAAGGTGCCTCTTCATGTATGCTTGTATCAAGTGAGTCAGCCCACTGGCTCATCCAACTCATTATTGCCCACACCAGAGTCCAAACATTTTGGCAGGAGGGCCACATTATCTTTCTGACACTGTCGGGGGCCAGGGAAAAAAGAATTAATTTACATTTAAAATTTGAATAAATTTACATAAATGAATGTATTAGAGATGGAACTTATATGAATGAATGAAGGTCTTGCAGTAGCTCAAGACCTATAAGAAACCTTGCATAAAGCAAGGTTGGTTTTTCCATTGTTGCTGCTGCTGCATCACAGATGTGAAACAGCAAGCAGTGGAGGGAGCCCTCATCCCACAACTCATGTGAGAGGTTGAACAGTTGCCGTCATGCTGAGAGCTGTTGTGTTGGGCCAGTGCGGGCTCCAGCAAGTCTCCGAAGAGCCAGAGGCTCATTGGAGATTTAGGGCTCCCCACGGGCTGGATTGGGAGTCCCTGAGTGCCACAAGTGGCCCCCGGGCTGGGGTTTGGGCACTTCTGGTCTATACTGACTGGCAGTGGCTATCCTAGTATTTAGATAGGCCTCTTCTCCATACATGTCTGAGGATACCACAAATCAGTGATTTGCAGTGAGGTTCAAGGCTGGGGAGGCATAGTGTGCGGAGCTGGGGGACATGATACCATCCGGCTGCAAGGCATTCAGGGGTCTGTCGGGAAGCCTCAGTGAATCACTTGCGCAGTCACAGCGAAGACCGAACTCTTGTTGCCCCAGCTCTAGTGTCTTGGAGACTTAAGTTTGTGGCAGTGACAGCTCAGCCTCCCTTGTGATCACATAACCGCTCAGAAACTGGGTGAAGCACATGTGCAATCACAGGGGTGGCTGACCTATCACTGCGGCAAGCTCTAGTCTCTCCCTTTTTGAGAGGCTATTTTCATTAGAGGCATATGAGGCTCCACCAGGCATGTGAGGCTCTGCGCCTCCTTGTCTGCACATCCCTACCAAGGATTGAATCTGGGATCTTCTATGCGCAAAGCTGATCTCTACCACTGAGTTGAGCAAAAAGAAGAAGGGAGAGTTGTTCAGGTTGGGTGTTTCTGTGGTAGCAGATACTGTTGCTTGAGGCTGTGTTGTACAGGAATGTTGAACTAGTAGGCTAGTTCAGTCAGCCCACTAAGCAATTCTGTCTTGTTCCTGGTGGCATTACCCAATTTTAATTGAGGCATGCTCAACATTTATATCTAAGTGTAAGAAATAGATTATTTTTTCAGAATTTGTTGAAGAGATTGAGATATTCTCTGCCTCTCAATGTGTAGCTCTCTTTGATTTTGTATGTAATAGCCATGCCTGAATTTGTGTGAATCACTGAAAAACCCTTGCCATCAAGTGGTGCCACTTTCTATGGAGTCTTCTTCTCCCACAAAGCAGTGAAGCGTTCAACAAAATATGCTTGTGGCCTTTTGAATTTGCTGGAGAACAGAGTGGCCCCAAACAATTCAGGAGGTGGCCATCATTGATCTACGAGTTAACGGTAGAATTAAATGAACATAAAATGGTCAGGAAAGTAGTGGAGAATTAATTTTTTAAAATGTAGACATAATTAATGTACATAGAAGAGTAAACTGATTAATATTCATTTAAAGCAAACAGTTGAAAATGAGTAGAGAAGACCAATGTTCTTTGATATTTTTCCATTTTGATTTTAAATATTGGATTAAAAGCTGCAGACAAAATGTTGCTTGGGATCATAACTAAAAATACTTATATAACGCGGCATGAAGATCCCGTATTGAAGTGCAAATTTGAGATCTGAATAGGCAAGAAAAGCTTCAGCAACACATTATGAAGCTCTGAAGATGAAATACTGAAGATGGCTGTACATCAGTTGCATTGGCACAACATTTTGGGGTTATAGCTCTCCCTCACCCCAATGTCTGTTGTTGGGTTTTGCCTATGTATTTTGTAACAGATTTTTAAAAATAACTATTCCATAGTTCAGTGATATATCTGAATGCACATGTTCTGTCTTTTAAAATTTAAAGAACTTCAGCCTGTCCGCTAACCACAGGGGTCTCTCAAATTATAAATGAATCACAATTAGTCTTTCTTTACTTGTTTCTGACTACTTAATATTTTATTTGTTTTTCTCTTCTCCGTTGTTTTCCTCTGTGCCTCTGTTTAATTTGTTCCATGATTGGCACACTAGAGAGATTGACAGATACCCCTTTGTACCTGATGTCCGGAGGTCACATAAGAAATAGTAGATTATATTTGACTCCCAGGGTAAAGAACACTGACATACACAATGGAAACTTTAAACCTGGCCTAGGCTGTGCAGTTGTAATATAGCTATTTACCTTCCTTGAAGCTAAACAAACAATTTTTAATTGCTTTAATACAGGAGTATTTAGATTTTAAGTCAGATGTCACACAGGCAAGATTTAACGCTGAGGTATTCTGACATGCTTTTATAATTATAATGGTATCTATAAGCCTGACTATTGCTTGGCCTTTCAGCTTGAAATGCATGAGTGTGTACAGATGTATCTACAAAGAGGCATGATAACCTGTTTTATGGAGTAGACCAATGGTTCCCAAACCGTGGGTCAGGGCCCACTGATGAGTCAGGACCTGATTTTTGGTGGGTCACCAAAGGGTGATGGAAAGATCAGGTAACTAATTGCTTCAAGCCCTGAGGCTGTTCAAAAGTCAAATACTGTAGCTGCTAATTACCCCGCAAAGAGTTCAGGTCCTGCAGTTTGCAAGCATGTGTAAATATCGGGAGATAAATGTTTCAGGGTCTTTTTTCTGGTTATTATTAGTTATAAAGAAATAAATAAAATATTTCTTTCTAGATCTCCTTTTTAAAAAGTCTGATAAACCTAGGTGGGTCCCTCTTAGCCTTTATCCTCTTAGCCTTTAGCCAATCAGGTATCCTGATTGAATACCAATTGTTTCTTCCCATTTGTAGCCCCCATGCCAGTGATTGGGGGCAGTTGGGAGAACTCCTCAAGGTAAGGAAATGTTCATTTCCTTACCTCGGAGCTGCATTGCAGCCGTATTGGTGCTGGAACATTGGTTAGGCTTAAAACCTACTTTTTTGTTGAAACTTCAAAAACTGTTCTAAGAAGGGAGTGGGTGAGCATACTCTTGATGCTCACATCTATGAGTATGTATTTTCAGGCTATACATGTAATGAACATTCAAGGATGTACATTAGACCAAATGCAGTGAATGTGCTTCCATAGCTGTATGTATGTTTGTAGGCATATTAAGAGATTTGTACATTTTAACTCTCCAAAATCTAAGGAACGGAATTTGGGTTATGTGCTTTTGTGATCCCTGTTAGGATGCAATAATACACTGCAGGAGACTGGCATGGAATCATAACTGTCATGTTTGCAATCATTAAACCTTTCAAATTTCTTCATTAGATTTTTAATGTTGAGAGTGACAACATGATGTTGCACTCTAATGCAACTTCTTTATAACAATAAATGTAACTTTATTTTCGTTACATCGTATTCGTCACAACTTGGATGCCACATTGACAGTGTCTGACGATGTCCCCTTGGCAACTGCTTGTCCTGTGTTGTAGGATTCTTTTCAGCTTGTACAGCCTGAGGATGTGGACAGACTCCTTTGGAGTGTGAGGCCATCTGCCTGCCTGCTCGACCCTTGCCCAGCTTGGTTGATAAGAGCTGCCCGGGGTGGGCTGGCTGAGTGGACAGGGAGGGTGGTCAACTCTTCCTTGATGGAGGGGACGTTACCACTTGCTTTGAAACGGGCAGTGGTTCGCCCCCCCCCCAAGAAGCCCTCCCTGGATTCCACTGTGTTGGATAACTACCAGCCAGTCTCCAACATCCCGTTTCTGGGCAAGGTAATTGAGCGGGTGGTGGCGTCCCAACTCTAGAGGGTCTTGGATAAAGCGGATTATCTGGATCCTTTTCAATCTGGCTTCAGGCCGGGCTTTGGGACGGAAACCGCCTTGGTCGCCTTGGTGGATGACCTACGCCGGGGACTGGACAGGGGAAGTGCGTCCCTGTTGGTCCTGCTGGACCTCTCAGCGGTTTTCGATACCATCGACCATTGTATCCTTCTGGGCTGATTGGTCGAGTTGGGAGCTGGAGGCACTGTTTTGCAGTGGTTCCGCTCCTACTTGGAGGGTCGGTCCCAGATGGTGGTGCTGGGGGATGCTTGTTCGACACCCTGGCCCTTGAGGTGCGGGGTGCCACAGGGCTCAATTCTGTCCCCCATGCTATTTAATATCTACATGAAACCGCTGGGAGAGGTCATCTGGGGCTTTGGAGTGGGGTGCCATCAATATGCCGATGACACCCAGCTCTATCTCTCCTTTTCTCCAGACTCCAGGGTGGCGGTTGAGGGCCTGGAGTGCTGTCTGGAGGCAGTGAGGATCTGGATGGGGGCTAACAAGCTGAAATTAAATCCGGATAAGAAAGAGGCTCTCCATGTTCGGAAATCCTCGATGCAGGTGCTGGACTATCGGCTTGCGCTGAATGGGGTTGCACTCCCTCTGAAGGAGCAGGTCCGCAGCTCGGGGTTCCACCTGGACTCGCAGCTGCTCCTGGATTCCCAGGTGGCGGCTGTGGCTAGGGGGGCCTTCGCTCAGCTTCGGCTGGTGCGCCAGCTGCGGCTTTACTTGGATCGTGCAGACCTGGCCCCGGTGATCCATGCCTCGGTGACATCGAGATTAGATTACTGTAACACGCTCTATGTGGGGCTGCCCTTGAAGATGGTTCGGAAACTGCAACTAGTGCAGAATGCGGCGGCCCGTGTGGTTACTGGAGGTAGGCGGTTCGACTCTGTCCGCTTCTCCAGTGGCTGCGTTGGCTGCCCATTCGTTTCCGGGCCCAATTCAAGGTGCTGGTATTGACCTTTAAAGCCCTATACTGCTCTGGGCCAGGGTATCTTAGAGATTGCCTACTCCCGTACAATCCGGCTCGTCCTCTTAGGTCATCAGAGAAGGCCTTTTTACAAGTGCCGCCGCCTAGGGAGGTACGTGGGGCGGCTGCAAGAAATAGGGCCTTCTCAGTAGTGGCACCAACGCTATGGAACTCCCTTCCCCTTGACTTAAGAATGGCTCCCTCTCTTGAGACCTTTCGGCGAGGCCTGAAGACCCTTCTGTTTAAACAAGCCTTCTGAGTTCTCGGCCTTTTAACATCTTTTTAACATCTTTTAATATTTTTTACAGGCCTGATTCTTTTATGACTTCCTGCTGCTCTATGCTCTTTTTACCTATTTTTACTCTGACTGTTGTTTTTTTTATGATGTGTTAATATGTTTTTATTTGTTTTTAAATTATGTTTTTAATATGTTGTAAGCCGCCTTGAGTCCCTTCGGGGAGAAAGGCGGGGTAAAAATAAAGTTGTTGTTGTTGTTGTTGTTGTTGTTGTTGTTATTTTGTCTGTGCCGTGTGCACAATTATAATTTTTTCCTTCCATGTAATAAATTTCACTATTTAAATATTGGATTAAATCACACAAGCCTTCGTTTTCCTAAGTGATTAATTTCTGTTGCTGAAAATTAATCATCTCTAGAGTAAAGTTTTAAAATGTCATTGCAACCAGCTGCTTTGAGATGCTAAATTCATTTCAATATTTTCTTAAAGGAGGCCAGACAGCTGTATGTGGAATATAAAGAAACAAAAATGAAGGAGAAGGAAGATGCGCTGGCTCGAGCTGAACTAGAAACACTTCAAAGTGAGTTGGTGTTAACCAGTCTTGATTCCTACACCATAACATAATGTATCCTTTTCACATACATATTTTAGAAGATAAATATTCTCACACCTTTTTGAAGCATGAACTGATTTCCTGCTTGCATTCTTTCATACTGTAGTGTAGAAAACAGGTTGGCTCAAACATTTCTAAATTGCCCGTCAATAAAGCTATTGGGCAACCTAGAATAAAATAGAAACAATGCAATTATAGGGTGGCCATCATTATCCATGAGGGTTCCGTTCCCAGAACCCCTATGGATGCTGAAATCCATGGATGTTTGAATGGATTGGACCTTCCACCTTCCAAATGCAACCAGAACAAGGTTCAATTTGCATCCGGAGCCCTTCTGAGGCCCACATGCGGTTTACCAGAAGTTCACTTTTAAAGGCTCTAGGTGGCTTTTCGAGGCCTGCAAGAGACTATGCGCTATTGCATTTTTCCAGTATTTGAAAAATTTCCAGTTTTTGCCTCTGTGAGCCTCAGAAAGCCTCCCAGACACAACCAAAATGAGATTGTGGTTGTGTCTGGGTGGTCTTCAGTGAATCCATCCATGCGTTCAGAACCTGCAGATGATGAAATCCGTGAGTTCCAAATCTGCAGATATAGAGGGCCCACTATATATAAAATCATAATTAAAACGAAAACAGAATAAAAATGACACAGTACTTAAAAACTGAGCAGAGTGGGTCAAATGGAACCTGAACCCAAATAAATAAAAACAAGTCAATGATTTTTTTTTTTTATGAAACAGAACGAGACCCAAACAAAATCCCTTGACTGCTATGAACCAGAATGTAACCCCTATACACACAAAGTGGTAATGGGTTCAAAAATATATGGTTCAGAAAGCAGGTGGTCCATCTGCAATAATATGATTAAAGTTTTATTTTCCTATTTTTAATTGTATTGTATGCATTTCCTTTTTAAATTCTTTTTAAAAAATAAAAAATGAGCAGTCAAGTTATTTTTCTTATTTAAATAGTTCTTGTATATCGCAAACAAATGCATTGTACAAATACATGACATTGTAAGTATTTATTTTGTAGAGTTCTGTTATTTTTCTGCATGAAATGGATCTAAACTGGTTCAAAGTATCTGAACTGGTCACCAAACAACTTTTTCAACCAGAACTGGAGAGTTTTAAAGTACTGATCAACCAGAATGGAATTCACATTTTTAATGATTCGACCCCCTGGAGTGGATAAAAACAATTTTAAAACCAGCTTCCTCTTCATATTGGAATAAAAATGTCTTCACCTGGCGTCGGATTGACAACACAGTTGACACCAGGCAAGCCTCCTTTGGGGGGCATTCTGCTCAGGATGTGGTAATTGTTGTATGAAGTTACCTAATGATACCTGAATTTCTGATGTATATTGTTGGGCAGTGAATCAGTTGAGCAATAAATATCCATGGGAGAAATGTGAAAGAAATGCTGATAGTCCCCAAAGAAAGGACTGGGGTAAAATCTCAGAGAAGTAATCATTGTGAGGCTGTCTTGATTTTGTGCCTGGAAATAATTTCAGTGATTGGGTGCATTTTTATAGCAGTTTCAAATTGGTTTGACTTTAAGTATTATAAAATGTGCTCAAAATTATACACATCTGTAGAGAATGTAGATGCATGTAGAGGCAAAGCTGTGACCCCTTTGATATTTTGACTTAGAACTTGGTGAGACTCTCTCTTGACCACTTACCCAATCAACTGCAATAAATAACTTGGCTTCGTTTTTGGAGGACAATGTTCTTTTTTTCTGTCCTTTTTTTTGAAAACGGGTTTAAATGAGGAAAAGGTTATAAATGATAGGATGAAGGCTGGGGAAGGATGTACAACTATTTTTTCTATATGCTGAAAATGTTTTGTTTCTTAAGCTACTGACTGTTCTGATCTAGTAGATACTCATTTTAAAAACAAAACAGAATACTCCTGGGGAAATAAGGGGAATTCCCATGAATAATTTAAAGTGTAAATTTTGTAAATCAGTTGTAAGTAATATCTGTTTGTGTCTGAAGATAAATCGGATAAAATCTGTATGCTGGAAAACTGTAATGCAAGGTTCTTAAGAGTTAATGCAGAGGACTGTTTGCATTAACAGGTGCACCAAAATGCCATAATATGATTTCCATGGGTTCCCTTCGGTTCTATAGATTTGCACTATATGCAGAGATTTTACACCCTCTTTTGATGATTCTGAGAGCTGTAATCTAGCAGATTTATGTGTACAGGTAGGTAGTATTCAGATTAAAGCCACATGTGATTGATACCACCTTCACCCTTCTCCCTCCCCCCAATTGCTCTTGAAACCAGATGAAGGAAGACTTAGGACAAGTTCACACATGCAGCATTCCTTGAATGACTTGCATTAGTGAGAGCATCTGTCTGTGATCAAACACCACAGACACATTGCTTTTCAGTGGAATTGCTTGCAACTTAAAAGTATTGAATGAAGTATTTATTTTTCACATTTTTATACTGCCCGTCCTCCAAGAAGCTCAGGATGGTATACATAGTTCCTTCTCTCCTTTTGTCCTCACCACAACCCAGTGAGGTAGGTTAGGTTGAGAGACAGTGACTGGCCCCAAGGTCACCCAGGAAGCTTCGTGGCTGAACAGGGATTTGAACCTGTCTCTTCCAGGTCTAAGTCCACCTCCCAAGCCTCTACCTTCCAGGTCTAAGTACACTATCCTGTCCCTTGGACCAAGAACTGTATATACTTGTGTGCATCAGTCTTTGAAAGATTTCAGTCAGGAACCTGATCGATTCTGTAGTTTTCTGACACTAACTCTACAAGCAATATTATCTGTTTGGTGGTGTGAATTTTCCAAGTTGTCTCATTACATGCGTATTATAACCCTGCAATGTCAGTATTAACTTTTTAAAATGATTGATTTTGGTGATTAAAGCAAAATACAACCTGAAACAAAATTGGAGCTGTCCTGTATCTACCTAACTTTGTAGTTCCCCCAAACCCCAAAAAAGGTGGGTTTAACATTTTTGTCCTCTATAGTGGAAAGTAGGACATAAGGATATTATGAAACTGATTAGAGGGATTTGTACTGGAGTCTGAGAAAGACTTATTTGGGTTAATGATATTATTTTCATTAGCTGGTAGAACAAATTGTCTGCCATATCATCTCCATCATGATGTATTTAGAAAGAAGGATGTTTGGGAAAAGATTACCGCATAACTTACTTAGATTAAAGAAACTCATTTTTTGTTAAATTCATTACAGTGTTGGATCTCAGATATAGTATTTAAAAAGCTGAAAATCCCCCATATATGCATTTCATATTCCCTTTAAATTCCTTGGGTTTCATCTTGAGAAAGCTAGTCATGGCTAAACCCAGTGGAATAAATGAAACAAGTTAGTTGTGAAAAACTTAAGTCCCAATGATTTAAACAAGACTATGCAGTCGTATGCATGTCTATTCAGAAATCTCATTGTGTTTAGTGGGGTTTATTCTCAGAAAATTGTGGTTAGCATTGCAGCCCAATCCGCCACAATTCCCTGTGCAGCAATGCAGCACAGCCTGCACTGAATCCTGCAGGGGAGTTTCAGAGGAGTTTATCACCTCAGGGTAAGGGAACATTTGTCCCCTTGCCCGGGGGATAGCCCCCTCAGGCCATCTAGGCCCGTTTGAACCTGCACCAGCTCTGTAACTGGTGCAGATCCACATTGACCTGGGAAGAAGGTCAGGTTTTGGTGTGCACTGCAGCCGCCAACCCCCTCTGGAATTATCTGCCCCATTCTGCCCTCCCCTTCCCCATTCTACCCCTTGTGTGGTTTTACCTGCTCTACTGAGTTTTCGGCCATCTGCTGGTGCACAGGAGGCTGCTCCAGCCTCCCTGCCAGCAACCAGGCAGTGCACACCAGTGGAGGCTGCTTTGCAGCTACCATAAAACCAGCTTGCATTGGTGCAATGTGCATTCCACAGCACCCATCCAGCATAGGATTGGGCCATTAAGAATTCTTTGGATACAACCATTTGCTGTGCTTCACATTGAAGTATATTCTGAAATAAAGTATGTTTCAGTAGATCCAAGGAAAATGGTTTCGCTGTAAAATGTTAACTCCTGAAATGCACATTACAATCAGGATATGAGTATTTTATTAGTCTCTAGTTCCCTGACCATCTTTTTAGTATGGAAGGAATTTCATATTTAAAGCTTCCTTTTTCTGTTTGAACTAAACCAGTTTCTTGTTACATGTAAACCTGGAATGGTGCTTGATTTACACTACAGTTAGATAAAACAAGCCAGCGTCAAGCTGTGGTTTCCAATCCTATTACATATTAACTCTGAGAACTTTAGGTAATAAACCAGTTTTCTATTTCAAACAATGTGCAATTGGAAACTTTTACATTTGTCCTCCATGTGCACTAAAGAGGAAAGGGAAGAAGGAGTACATGGACTCCGCAGTTCTCCTAACCTTATTCATTTAATGGAGATTAGTGGTTACATCTGAACACTGCCTCTATGGGTTTAAGATTTCCTGCCTGAATTTACCTCTCCTGGCCTAGCCATGAGGCTGACTGAAGAGCTTGCATACTAACAGGAGTAGTGAGTCTCCCCCAGTACAGGTGGCAAATCCACTTAGGCTGCTCCTGATTCTGACTGTGACCTATAAGCATGGGAATAACTTTTTTTATGTGTTGATATACTGTGTCTCTGAGCTAAGTTCCTGAACAGAGCTAGTGATTAAGTCATGTTTATTTTGCAGAGGAAAAGAAACCTAAAGTCAAGAAACCCAAGCCTGAATTTCCGGTATACACAGCAGCAGAAACAAATGCATATCTGCCATCATATGATCCTGGCACCTCTATTGAAGAGATTGAGGAACAAATGGATGATTGGTTGGAAGAAAGAAACAAGTCGCTAAAAAAGAAGGCAAGTACACCTATAGATCAAATCCAGGTGGCTAATATTACAACATAACAATGTGCAATTAACATTTCAAATCCACTGATAAAGGTCAAGAGTAATGTAAATCTCCACCCAATATGAGAGAGCTAAAGTAATGCTAATTGCTATATTAATAGTACAGGTGTCAGTGGCAAACTTACCCATTTCCAGAGTGAAGGTTCATGATGCTGCCCCCCCCCCCCGCGCGGTATGCCACCCTGCACCTTCAAAATGTAATGGAGCCTCGCACAACTCTAAGATCATCTGGAGAAGCCTTCTGGTTTTCCAAAAACACAGTTTCTGACCACGTTGGGAGCTCAGTAAGGCTTCCTGTGCTGTCCTAGCGTCGCGCGGGCTTAGCACCCAGGGCTTTTGCCCAATGCTGGATCCACTGCTGACAGGTGTAATGAGCTTTATGTAGTGTGTTCCAAACATGCAAAAATTATGTGTGTGACTGCTTATTAATACAGCCACAGCATAAATCCTTAACAGCATAATCTACCAGTTCCACTGAAGTTAGCACTGTCATGTTTTTATGCTCTTCCCATTCTTTTCAGTACAGGTTTTTCAAAGTTTGAAGCGGTTAACTCTGCAGCATATTTATTGTAAAGACAAGTCCCATTAGAGTGGAAATGTAGCTGTCCTGCAGTAGTTCAGGTATTTCTCTGTCTCTTTGGACCCCACTACTGACAAGATAGGGGGAGGGTAGGATCCTGGGCTATGCTGACATAGCCTTATGTATTTTGACATGGCTTCAGCCACTGAGGGAACTCAGTTCTGTACTTACCAAAGCATGGGGTGGGGGTGGGGATAAACTTGGGACTGTTCTTCCTTTCCTGGGAGAGAAAATAGGGCTGACACAACCTAAGTGAAGAACTCTGTGGGCGCAATCCTAACCAACTTTCCAGCACTTGCATAGCTATGCCAGTGGGGCATGTTTGGCATCCTGCAGTTGGGGGGGGGCAGTCATGAAGGCCTCCTCAAGGTAAGGCAGTGTTTGTTACCTTACCTCTGCGTTGCATTGCCCTTATGTCAGTCCTGGAAGGTTGGTTAGGATTGCGGCCTGTGTTAATTTTGCTTCCAACCTGGAATTTTTTTATTTTAGTCACCTGGGAAGGCCTTTAAAGAAGCTTTTAGATATTTATCCATTCTGACCGTGCTGAGCAGTCACATGCAGTGTCCTTCTACCCAGATTCATTCTCCATCAGTTTCCTCTATTGCACTTTTGAACATAGGTAGATCCCCATTCATGTATGAAAATGTGTGGGTTCTTGTGAAAGCATCTGCTCAACTGTCTTTTTTTTTTTAAGGCTGTTGCACACAAAATACTGGGAAACAGATTGAATTGTTCTAGGAAGGCCATACCTTGCCAGTACACATGGAACAGCTGTGTGCTAAATGCTTTCTTTTACTCTCTTGTATGCATGGTTTGCTATATTCTGAAATGTTAAATCATCTCCATTTGCCCCCTTAAGATTTGGGGAGTGGGGAAGAAGGAGCGAATGGTTGATTCGGCTTTGGAACAAAAAACTCTTCAAAGTGGGCATTACAAAGACATGAAAGGCAGATGGATTCGTAGGTGTGTGGCTCTACATGAGCCTAATAAGGCAATTGTGATTGATAGCAATTCATTTACCACACATTGAGGAAGTGAGTCTTGGACACTGCAGGGGAGCAAAAGTGACCATTATCTTGGATTTGCAGAGCGTGGTGCCAGTTACCAATGCATGAAGGGAAGCCCAAAATCTTACACATTTAAGAGAGTAATAATGAGCCATGTGATTTTGTTGCTGAGGGCTTTATAAGGCTTTGGCATTTGGTGCTTTTTCCTGTGACCGTTGTCACTGATCTGCAAACAGTTTCGGCACACTTGAGATTCAGCTTCATTTTAATATGGACATCTGCAGAAACTTTCTCAATGCTATTGAAATTGTGTGAATTTAAAATACATGCGTACTTGGTGTTCTGCCTTTTCAGCTAACAAATCTATAGAGGTGTAGGTCTTGATCAAAACACCATGAAGTGATTATATTCTTTACTAGGAATTTTTTCTCCCCCCATTCTCCCCCCCCCAAAACATTCAAACACAAAGTTGTCAAGGAAATAGCTCTATGAACCAATATATTTTGGCGTAGACTTATATAGAACATCTGAATTAAAATTTTCAAAGTGGTATTAGTGAAATAAAAAAAATTTTTTAAGGCTGGCACTGCTAACAGTGATTTAAAATAAATAAATAAACCCTTTCCCTAGTAGCGGCACGATCCTGGTGATCACGTTGCTTCCTTTGCCCCTCTCCTGCAAAAACTTACAGCAGTTCCCAAACTTCTGGATAGTTTGGGAAGCGCTGGCTAGGAGAAGCCTTGAAAGCATGTCACTGCTGAAACTATTTGGCTAATTTCCAGCTCCCTGTAACATAGGTCATTTTATGCAGGGTAACTTGGTTTAAAAAAAACAAAAACCCACCACCAGTAGTGGACCTGATCCAATAGAATGCAATTTATAATGGGCTTGGAAAGCTCTGTGTATGATTGTGTCTGATAGCGTACAGTTTTGTTTCCTCTGCTATGTGTGCTCTTTACAATTAGTTTGGGATTTTCTTTGGATCTGGTTCAAAAGAAGGCAAGGACAGGTCGTTCGCCTTGTTTAGATTTAGTTCCTACTTCGCATTTATCTGTGTGTGGAATTCTATTTGAACGTTATGGTGAAAAGGCTATTGCTAGGATTTAAGGGATACTTGGAAGATATAGATGTCATTGTCTTTCCTGCTTCATCAGATGCATTTGTTGCTCTGTATGTACTATTAAAGCACCTATCATATTTCTCTGTTCCTATTTAATCATTATCTTCCTGCTGTCAATCTAAAAAGTCACCATAGTATTAACTGGAGTCAAGAGAAGAGAGGGAACTTGTTTTGGCAAACTTGATTTGGGATTTGAAGTGAATGCTGTTTTCTGTTATGATGCCAAGAAAGTAAATGGAGCACAAACCAGAGAGCAAATGTAGCACATCTGTTGAAAACAACCTATAGAGATATTGTTACATCTCCTCACTTGTGGAAAATGTGTTTTGAGAAGATTGTCTTAATAGAAAAATCATTCTTTTAAAACACAGGTTAGTTTAGACATTCTCATCATATTCCCACTAACAGGCATCATCCATAGCGAAAGGAAACCAAGAATCAGGAGGGCTTCTGCAACCTCAGTATCTCCATGAGCCCTTCAGCTGCCCATTCCCTCTCCGCAAAATTCCCTCTCCCCCAAACCTGGCAGCAGTAACACCCAAAGTTGGTGACTGATCTAACAGAGGCCCCAAGTGAGGCTTCTGTGCTGCTGTGACTGCCATCTGATAAACCTGGATAGAAAAGAAAAGGTGAGGTGAGCTCACTGTGAACTGGGCTCAAAGTTTGGGGGAATCTAGTGCCCAGAGATAGAACATATAAATATGTATTCCTTGCCTACTTTCTGAAATTCAACACCATTGCTGGTTATGCAAGGGAGAATGGGAGAGAAAAAAAATCCCATAGAGATTGTTGATTTACAGCCCACCCGCTCCTGTTCATATATGCATACTCTGAAGGATGAACCACTTCAGATTTTCCTCTCTTGTATGTGTCAATGTAATTGTCATTTTAAAAAATCACTCTGAAATATGCAAGGCAGTTTTAGGCAAATTTTACCTGGACAGTCAGCTGCTGATTCCTCTGACTGGCCAAATTGACTGCAGTTTTATATACTTAAAAGCAGTCTTAGTCATTTTGTTGATAGCCAAATAATTTAAATGTGTAACTAGAAAATTGCCAAAAAAACTCCACAATATGTTACTGAGTTCTTATAATGCCGTCCTTTGCATATATTTTTGAATTCCAGGGAGTGGCCTATAGCATGTAGAACAGTGGTCTTCAACATTTTTCATGCCACAACCGACCAAAAGAGATAAAGTATGAGGCTCGGGACCCACTCCCCAATCCTGCCCCTTCCTGGGCCCCAGTCTGCCTGCCCCCACCTGCCCTGTTTCCCCCTACCTCTTGTATCTTCACAACAACCCTGTGAGATGTTAGCCTGAGCAGGGCTAGCCTTAGGAGTTGCAGGACAAGACAGTGAGAAGAGCCTGGTGCAGGTTTATCTAAAGAACTCCGTTTTGATAAGGCAGTACCATTGTTGAAGTGGATCCAAGCCCTCACTTGCACAGGCTTTGAAAGATTGCGGCAACCGCCCAGTGAGGCTTTGCATTGGGGTCACAACCCACAGGTTGAAGAACACGGATGTAGAATGTATTACTTAGCCCATGTTGTGGTAGGAGATAAAGGGAAAGATCGTGACGTGAGATGCCTTTAAGTGGAAACTTTCTTAAATTTGAATGACTTTACAAAGTCGGAGTCCTTTAAAATTTTATTGCATCTTGTCCTTCCTACAAAGATGTTCATGGCCCTGTATGAGCTTATTTTTCTTCTCCTTCCTATTTTACCCCCATTGCAGTCCCTTGAAGTAAGTTTGGTTGAGTGATACTGAGTAGCCCAAAGTCATCCCATGAACTCTATAGTATGCTCCTGGTGTTCATTCTTTTTTTTAGCCTTTAAAAAAAAACAAAAAAAAAAAACCCTGCTGTCTCATTAATTGTGCATGTCTATTTAGTTGATTGAAAGGCTTTTCATCTGTTAATCACATGTTTAGATTAATCGATTAAACATTGCAGCTCTGCCAGAAAGTGTAAGGAAAGAGACTTCTGATTAAATCTTTGTTTCACTTTTTTACCCTTGCACATCTTGTCCTGCCAGATTCTTTGCCACCTGTTCTCTTTTGCTTTGTTGCTTACCACATCTGTGCTGCTTTGAAATCAGAGAATGCCTTTTTTCTTAGGCAGCAAATAATGCATCACTTGTTCTGGGCGGCATTCTGTTATAGGTTACTTGAATATACTTTCCAGGCTTGTGGTACTGGTTTTAGTTTAATGCCTCTAATATGCCTGCATTATCTGCCAGTGATTGTAAGGATGTCTAAATCAGATGTTTTTAATAACCTTTTCTTTTGTTGTTGCTCTCTGCTAAGGTATTATGTAATGCCAATTGTATTGAGTTGTATTAAGAGAATACTCTATAACAAAATTCATTGAAACCAATAGTTAAAGTGAATCTATACTTTTCTGAGTGTTCGGATTTGTGGTTTTATATTCCTAGCCATCAGTAGGTGGGGGACTGCAGGCAACTGCAGTATAAATGTTATACAGGTAGATTACCCCTTAACCAGACATCTAAAATCTGGACTATTCGGAAATCCAGACATTTTTGTACAAGGTTTTTTAAACCTTCTGTAGTGTGAACATCTTGTGTTCATTCCTGTGTATAGTGCAGGTGGAGGCTGTAAGTTCTGTCCTCTGCTCAGTGGTGTGTACCTGTACAGACATTACTGAAGAATGTCAGAGGCTTGCAGACACCCATATGGGTAACAGTGAAAAGAGCAAAAGGAAGCATTTCTCATTATATTTATGCAATTATTCCAAAATCCAGAGAAATTTGAAATCCAGAAATCTTCCTGTCCCAAGCAGTTCGCTAAGGGATAATCAGTCTGTTGAGTATACAGCTGACTCTGCAGCTCCAGAGACTTAAGGTCAGGCAGATACTCCAGGAAAATGAGGAACAGACACGGCAGTGCTCCAACACCAGATGTCCTTTACTTGAAGTTATATACAGTGCAAGTTATATACAGTGCAAAGGCAGCACAGCAAGCAAGCAGCAAGATAGCACTTTTCTCTACTCAGATCATCAACTCCACCGACGTAGCTTCCCACAGACACTCCACATAACATCTCCCACACAGCAGCTTGCACAAGCTGCAATATATATTGGCACTGGCCAATGGGAAGCAGGGTATGATCTGGTGACAGTATGACTCATAGTCTTGTGACATGGTATTGCAGGGTATTGCATCATCCCTGCTATGCCCTGTTGCATCCGCCAATCCAATGATGCATCAGTGCTACACTGCTTGTATGCAGGCCAAGACATCAGGGCCTAGCCATGCCCTATCCAGCCTGTAAATTCACTATAGGCCTGGGGCACATAACACAATCTGTATAAGGAATGCATGAGTCCTATGTTAGAAGACCACATTAAGTCTTGACTTGCAACATTTGTGTGAACATCAATTGGGAGAAGCATGCTAGATTGGGATCTAGTGGTTGGTCCTCTGGATGATTCGCAAGCGATTGGGAATGGTTTAGGTTTCCCATTAGCTTAACAATAGCAAGTTAAAAATTAAAATTGATTGTCATAGCAGGTCTTGTGCCTAACTGCATATTTCTTGACCTTGGATGCCTTTAAAATAGGATTATTAATTAGGTGCCTTTGATCAGATCTTTGTGCAGCTCTACTAACCATTTATAGAGTTTTGTGTTGAAATCCCAGATCTACAGCACCTGAGAGGTAGATTGGTAAGTGTGTATTGATGTTATCCCAGTATGTGTCTCATGGCATGCAGTAGATGATGGGCCCCACCTTCAAAGCCTCCATTTTGCATTGAGTTTTTCCACCCTCCCCCAGCCACTCTTTTTTGTACCTGGCTTCAGTTGGTGGGGCTTGGAATTCTAGTAAAATGCAAAGATCGTTCAAGTCTGAAGTCTGCCCACCCCAGGCTATGCTACATGGTATTACTTCATTAAATCATATTAGTTTGAAGAGCAAATATCCTTGTTTTATTGCAGTACAAAAAAAAATGTGAGTGAAAATCCCCTGGGTCAGGTGTGCACGTTCCTATCTCTCTGTAGGCTTCATTGTTATTCAGAAGCTGAGATTTGTCAGCTTCTTCTTGCATCTCAGAAATGTACAGATTCAGCAGATGCAGAGAATGCTCTTCTGATTGTGTCTTTTTGTTAGCTAGTCCAATAATGACTTGGGCATGCACAGATACCTTCATAGAGGCTGATCAAACATGTGGACCTCACTGCCCATGGAGACTTCCTAAGGTCTGAATCTGTACATTTCCAGCATAACTTTCCCATATGGGCTAAGCTAAACAAATGAGGTCCAATGGGGGAAAAAATATCTTCTAACAAGCATGAATAAAAGTTTATTTAGCATTTATATGGTGCTTTAGAGCAGGGGTGTCCAAACTTTTTGGCAGGAGGGACACATCATTTCTCTGACACTGTGTCAGGGGCTGAATTAATTTACATTTTAAATTTGAATAAATTAATATATTAGATATGGAATTTATATGAAAGAATGAAGGTCTTGCAATAGCTCAATGCCTTTAAAAGGCCTTGTACAAAGCAAGGCTGGCCTTTCCTTTGCTGCCAGTGCTGCATCATAGACATGAAATAGCAAGAAGTGGAGGGAGCACTCATCCCACAGCTCACACAAGAGGTCAAACAGTTGCCTTCACGCTGAGAGCAGTTGCATAGGGACAGCATGGGCTTCAGCAAGCTTTCAAAGGGCCAGAGGCTCATTGGAGACTGGGGGCTCTCCACGGGCTGGATTGTGAGTCCCCAAGGGCCACAAGTAGTCCCTGGGCCGGGGTTTGGGCACCCCTGCTTTAGAGCATTCAAAGCTCTCCATTTATTGTCTTGTGTAACCCTACAACAATCCTGCAAGGTAGGTTAGTACTATGTCCTCATTGCGGCTGTGGAGGGGGAGTATACCTTGCCTAAGACTATCAAGTGAGATTATAGGGCCTTCTCAGTAGTGGCACCAACGCTATGGCATTCCCTTCCCCTTGACTTAAGAACGGCTCCCTCTCTTGTAACTTTCCGACAAGGCCTGAAGTCCCTTCTGTTTAGACGAGCCTTCTGAGTTCCTGGCCTTTTTAACATCTTTTTAACATCTCTTAACATTTTTTAACATCTGCTTATAGGCCTGATCCTTTTCTAATTTGCTGCCCTATGCTCTTACCTGATTAGTTTTTATCTGACTATTGTTTTTATGATATGTTTTTTATCTGCTTTTAAATTATGTTTTTAACTTGTTTTAACCTTGTTTTGTAAGCCACCTTGAGTCCCTTCGGGGAGAAAGGCGGGGTAAAAATAAAGTATAATAATTATTATTATTATGGCAGAGGCTAAAGTTTGGAACCATTCTGGAAGCATTGGGCATCACTGGAAGCTTCCTCTGGGTTGCCTTGGAATTTGCCTCTGAAAACTGGAAGTGGCTTTGGAGACTTCTGTGGGCCATTCTGAGGCTTGCAGAAACCAGTGGAGTGGCTTGCCAGCCTGGTGTGACACAGAAGAGGCATCTCTGGCACCACCAGGAATGTCATGATCTACTGTGGAGGTGTGTCATAGCACTGTTAAGATTGGGAACCACTTCACTAAATCAAATAAAGGCAAATAAGCCTGCAGTGCAGATGTTGTCCTGAGTGTACCTTGGCCCTAATGCCCAAAGGATTGCATTACAGCAGATTACGATTGAGTCTGCATGTCTGTGTGATCCAAAGGCACCTCTCTAAAATAAGGGTTTATATGCACAATTTCAGTACCTCTGATTCCCATAATCCAGCAGCATGGGATGCTGTGTGTCCGCACACAAGACAGGAACTGATACAGATTGATACAGGAACTGATACAGATTGAGTTGTGTAGCCTTCACAACTGATTTCTCACAGTGAGCACGTTAAGAAGGGAATGTGCAGTAGTCTGGGAGAGCAGGAAGCTACTTATCTTGGCTGCTTATCATCTTCTGCTGGGATGTCTAGGAAGTAGTGCCCATTACTGTCTGGTGCAATGCAGTGTACTTGGAATGAGTCAAACTGCAAACACCTGTCAAGTGGTAATGACTTCACTGCCTTTAATCTTATCCTAGTTGCATGAGAACCAAGAGAGGAGTGTGAATTTTATGGTTGGCTCCCACTCATAGAACTAGATCATTTAAATATTACCCAGCTACACAGGGGCCTCTCACAGAAAATCAGTTTGTGTAGTTAGTGTTAAGGCCCCCAAATCACTGTAGAAAGAGGGACTTCCGATAATGAGAGTCCAGATTCCTTATATTTGTAGAAAAACTTGAAAAGCTATTTCAGGATATTCCAAAATCTGAGAACTTTCTCTCTCTTTTGTGATTTATCATGTGATCTTTAAGGTCAATCTCATAGTTCAGGGCCTGACTTACGATTTAAATATTTGCAGTTTGTGACCAAGAAAATTTGCCACACGTGACATTTTGCTTTTTCCCCCCTTGCTCATGCTCAGAATTTGAACACTGACATGAGCAAGTTTGATCTTGTCATAGCTTTCCCCCCCTCTCCTCTTAAATGTTGTGCCTGCTTCTCGTTGGTCAGATTCTGAATCTGGAACTGACTGAAGGAATATAACATGGATGGGGGGCAGGGAAGGAATAGACTAAAGCAGTGTTTCTCAAACTGTGTGTTGGGACCCACTAGGCATGTCCCCATTCATTTCAATATTTTATTTTTAATATATTAGACTTGCTGCTACCTTGGTATGTGACTGCATTTGGGGAAATGTTACAGACCTGTACTTTTAAGAAGCTACTATCTATATTCTTTTAACAATGATAAAAATGAGACTTACTCCTGGGTAAGTGTGGGTTGGATTGCAGCCTAGGATTGTTAAAAATTTTCCTGCTTGATGATGTCACTTCTGGTTGGTCCTGACAGATTCTCATTCTAAAAAGTGGGTCCTAGTGCTAAATGTGTGAGAACCACTGGAATAAGGAATGTAACTAGCTGCCCCTTATCCCCATAACAAACCAAATTACCTTAAAGGGAAAGGGACTGTTCTTTCTTCCTAACCCTCATGTCATCACTTCTTGTAACTGTACGCTGGTGAAGCCACTTCCTCCCCACAAACACCAAGCATGCATCTTGATCCAGAGAGCATGTGTTACTGATGCCGCTGTTGATCCCTTATTACTCTCTCTTGAGTTTCTCCTTATTCCAGTGGTTCTCAAACTCTGGGAGAGTTTTGTGTCTCTGGGAGAGTTTGAGAGCCACTAAGTCTTTGGTGCAGGCAGCGGGGGTGGGGGGAAGGCAGAGACGTGATGCTCAGCATCACGGCTCTGATCTGGGCACAGGGGCGCAATGCCACTCACCCCTGCCTACAGCAGCCTACCGGGGGTTGGGGGAACCTGGCACCAGCCTCAGCAGAAAGTGAAACCACTTCCTGTTTCACGATTGCAAAACCGGGTCATGATTGTCTTCTGGAGGGTTCTGCGCTGCGTGGGGAGCCTGGCTGAGGCTGGCACTGGGCTCCCCCAACCCCCGGGAAGCTGCTGCAGGAAGGGGTGAGTGGCAGCATGCCCCTGCGCCCAGATCAGAGGCGCGATGCTGGGCATTGTGTCTCTGCCTTCCCCCGCCCTTCCCCTTAAGGGAGAACTACCCAAGGCTCTCAGTCTGGGGTGTTGCGACACCCCAGTCTGAAAACCACTGCCTTATTCCCCGCAGGCAAAGACACTGTGGCAACCTCAAGGGAAGCGCATAGCTTGCTTCCCTGTGGTGACCAGTGTGAGCCCAGCTGCTGCTCAGTGAGGTTGCTGACCTACTCCTTCTAGATGGGCCCCTGTGGCTTTGCAGACTATAACAGACAGCTAACCAACTGGTGCAGCTAGCGCTCACTGACATCTGTTACTTGGCTGACTTTTGGATTGATTGCAATGGTACAAGTACTCTGCTAGGAGGAGAGGAGAAGATGGGTTTCTCTTTCAGATGCTATTCTGTCTGAGACTGTGCAATAAAAACTTTGACCTGATCACACTTTAGTCTTTGTTAGTAGACTGAATACTCCTTCTAGATTCTTACTTCAGTTGGCCTCTGGGTGGGACTCTACAGGAGAGGAAGGAGAGGCTTCTCTGCTCTCAGGGCCACAGCATTCTCACTCTCCTACTCCTTGGGCTGTAGTGATGGCAACAAAAAGATTGTCGAAGTAGGTGCAAATCAGTGTAATGCATAAATTTCCGAAGAGAGAAGTAGCCTTTCAATCAAGATTATACAGATTTTTTTGTAAGAAAAACAGATATTTAAAATACATCAATATTACATTTTCACCCCCAAAAATTCAATAGAGAAATAACAATTAGTCTAACAGATGCATGATATGCTCCTGATTCATTTGTGTGTGTTTTAGTCACATAAGGAAACTTGACCCCAAGGTGTTGATATTCTTAGGCATTCTCTGCTTCTACCCCTTTGCTGTGTGAACCACAGTCGCTTCTGTAGGGGGTGATACGGGAGGCCAAGAGAAACTATGAGGAACACATGGCCGGCAGCATTAAGGGGAACAATAAAAGCTGCTTCAAATATCTTAGAAGCAGAAAACCTGCCAGAGAAGCGGTTGGCCCTCTGGATGGTGAGGGAGGGAAAGGGGAGATAAAAGGAGACTTGGAGATGGCAGAGAAATTAAATGAGTTCTTTGCATCTGTCTTCACGGCAGAAGACCTCGGGCAGATACCGCTGCCCGAACGGCCCCTCCTAACCGAGGAGTTAAGTCAGATAGAGGTTAAAAGAGAAGATGTTTCAGACCTCACTGATAAATTAAAGATCAATAAGTCACCAGGCCCTGATGGCATCCACCCAAGAGTTATTAAGGAATTGAAGAATGAAGTTGCAGATCTCTTGACTAAGGTATGCAACTTGTCCCTCAAAACGGCCACGGTGCCAGAAGATTGGAGGATAGCAAATGTCACGCCTATTTTTAAAAAGGGAAAGAGGGGGGACCCGGGAAACTATAGGCCGGTCAGCCTAACATCCATACCGGGTAAGATGGTGGAATGCCTCATCAAAGATAGGATCTCAAAACACATAGACGAACAGGCCTTGCTGAGGGAGAGTCAGCATGGCTTCTATAAGTCCTAACCCCTTATGTCAGTGCTTTCTAGGTAAGGTAAGCTCTGAGGTAAGGGAACAAACATTCCCTTACTTTGAGGAGGCTTCCGTGAGTGGCACCCAACTGCAGGATGCAACACATGTCCCATTGGCACCGCTAGGCCAGTGCTAGAAAGCACTGACATAAGGGGTTAGGATTGTGCCCTCAGTCAACTTCCCATGATTGGAGGTGGTGACCATTGCTGTGGTACTCATTCCTTGGGCTTCCAAGGGCACGTCATCCTAGGAGTAGCTGCTGACTGGACCTGCCCTGCTTCCTGCAAGTTCACTCTGATGGAGCTTCTTTGGCTGTGATCTTTGGGTTTGGATAAATGTGTTGATTGGGTCCTTTCATGTTGGGCTGATGTTATGCTGATATTGGACGACCACCCCATGAGCGATGAGCTGTTTGGGGGTTTCTTTTGACACTGGTAGTGTTACTGGGTGGGCTGCACCAGTATGGAGTTGCCTGGACTCTTTCCTCCTCCCCCTTTGGGCTGGTCTTAAGATATATCGGACATCATATGGATGTAGCAGTGATGTTGACTCAGTTTCATTATAGGATTGCACTGTTGATATGGTTTTCCCACACCAGTGTCTTGTAGGCTAAGCACAATTCAAACTATAGCTTATGTGACCTACATGCCTGAGTGTCCCGTAATCAAATTTACTAAAGAGCATTTACATCTTTTCTGAATTAAAACAATTGCCTGGAAGCTAATCAGAAAATAAATGAGTTAATGCTTTCTACTAAGTGCTACCAATTAGATTGGTCTTTCAATTAAAAACTGCATTTTAATTTCTTTTCCATAACACGAACTTTAGTATTTATGAGCTACTTAATTGTAATGCTTTTCTCTTGAGCTCTTTATGCAACTTTCAAATTTATGGTTTACAGTCTGTCACTGCAGTATCTGCAGTTTTGTATTTTTTTGCTTTGTGGAATAGTTCAAACAGCAGCCTATATACAAACAAATATTTTCAAGATGTTAAAGTAATGCCTTGAAAGCTAAGAAAAAAACATTTATCGAAGTGCAGGCAGAATGCACCACTTCAAAAGATGCTTATGAACTTCTTCACATAAATTTGGATCCCAGAGGATTTCTTGGAAAGCAAATAGAGGAAGGTCCTAGAACCCTCCCTCTCCTTTCTGGTTTTGTGCTGACTCCAGAATGCAGTCCTAACACCTATATTTCTTCCAACCCTTGCTGATAGCTTAATAATGCTACTTAAGGGCACTTGCACAGCATGGGAGGTCCTTTCCAGCCTCTGCTGAGGACTTCTGAGCATCCTTTATTGTTCCATGGACTTGAGGATGTTGGGAGACAAGGAGGTGCAACAGCAAGAGGATGTTGGGAGACAAGGAGGTGCAACAGCAATGAGTAAGGAACTGCTCTCTGATCAGCAGTGGCTGCATTAATCCATTTTTCATACAGTGGAACGAAAGCCACAAACCCCAGGCCAGCAAGATGCTACATTATATGAAAAGAGAAATTTTTCAGCATTATATGCTGCTGAGGGGGCAGCAGTGAAAGTTTTCAGGGAAAAGAGACCTCTTCCCCACCCCCCGCTTTTGATTACCTGCAAGCATATTATATAAAAGCAAAGGCTAGGGAGAGTAACTCCTCTGGGGTCCAGAGCAAACATACACTCATTCTGAGGAAAATGCATCAGAGAGTGACATCAATGAGTTTCCACCCATGCAGGATTTGTGATAGTGCTCACTGCAATGTAGGATTTTCTTCATGGCAAAAGCCATGCTATTCCCTCCTCCCACACTGTGACAGCCATCCTCCAGCAGACTTCATATGTTTGCAGGTATCCCAGCAGCCCTTGCCAGCTTAAAGGGGTGACATCTTCCGCTGAGGGTTTGCTCAGAACCCCTTCTGAGTTCAGTAAACATCCCAGAGACAGGAGGATCTTTATTTTGCCCTTGTGGCTACCTTTTTCTTAGTGGTCCTGTTGTTCTGGGGCTGGAATTTAACACTAGGTAAATGAGGGTTGAGACTTTCAAGTTTTCATTCTAAGATCTCCCAAGTGGATGATAACAGTCTTTTAAAATGAAACTGTGTCCTGAATGTATGGGCTCTGTGTGGAAGTTTCAGACACTTTGTTACGGTGGATCAGTGACACTATTTCAGAGGGTTTTGAAGGGGAAGGACTAGTATTCTTTCATTATGTGTTCATACTAATGCAGGCACCATGGCAGTGTTTTCAATAACATTTTAGGGCTTTGGCTTTTGAACTGCATAAGTATCCTATCCAGGCACTGTCATTTTAAGCTTATAAAATAGCTGAGTCATTTTGTATATAAAGGGCAGGGGTGCCCAAACCCTAGCCCTGGGGCCACTTGTGGCTCTCAAGGACTCCCAATGCAGCCCTCAGGGAGCCCCCAGTCTTCAATGAGCCTCTGGCCCTACGGAGATTTGCTGGAGCCCACACTGGCTCTCAGTGTGAGGGCGACTGTTTGACCTCTTGCATGAGTTGTGGGATGAGGGCTCCCTCCACTTCTTGCTGTTTCACATCTGTGATGCAATAGCAAAGGAAAGACCAGCCTTGCTTTGTGCAAGGCCTTTTATTGCAAGACCCTCATTCATTCATGTGAGTGCATCTTTAATATGTACGTATTTATGTAAACGTATGTAAATTTATTCAAATTTTAAATGTAAATTAATTCTTTTTTACCCTGGCCCACAACACAGTGTTGGAGGGATGATGTGGCCCTCCTGCCAAAAACTTTGGACACCCCTGATACAGGGCATGTGACTTCTTGAGCCTATATTTGTGGTGGAATAAACTGTAGCTATTTTAAGGAAGAAGTATGGTCATGACAACAGCAAATGTTGGGAATGATTCTAAACTGGACAGATCATGCAACTAAAATTGGGCCAGCATAAATGTAACTTCAGACAGTATTTATTTAAATGTGGATAGTGTTTCCAGGGTATTGATCATCCAATACCAAAACTATTAACATTTCCTATTGATAAAAAATGTTGTAATAGGTTTATTATACATAATTGCAAACTGCAATAAATTAATCTTTGAAGTATTCAGAAACAGCATGACTCGGAAATAAGCATCTTAATTATATTCTGTCTTGAGACCTGGTGATGACACTCAGGAGATGGGAATGTCAGAATTGATATGTGCTTAATTGGCCGAATTAATAATAGCCTCAAAGTAAAAAATGTGACTGTAATGTCTGCTTCAATTGATTAAAAAGAAGCAGAATTTTCTTCATAAAAATTGTGCTCAAATCAATCATGTTTGTCATACTGATCTAGATCAAAGATGACTAAATAAGCGATTTTTACTCAGCAATGTCCTATTTCTTTCACAGTCCATTTAGGTTGTCCAGTTAGATTGTGATAAGGTTGTAGGCTGAGGGGTGACTAGAAAGAGTTTTGATTGACAGAGGAAGCAATAATTCTTTATCTGACTAGAGCTGTATAAGTTCCGGTATGGAGCAGTAAGCTGTCATTTATTACTTGTATGGGATTCATATTCTCTCACCCTCTCTGCTGTTTCTTTAAAAGAGAATAATAGGTATCTGTTTTGCGTGCTGATCTTATGGCATTAGCTAGTTTTGTTTTAGTAATTTTCCACTTATAGAAACATTTGCTAAAAATCATACTTCTGTGTCTGTGAATGATACTTGTGCAGATTATGGTCCAAAGTGCTTGCAGTTGTTGTTTGTGGGCTGCTGATCCTAGAATGTTGAAAGATCATGCTCTGGGACACATGTGCCTGAGGAATATTGGGTCAAGGAGGATCACTAAGCCAAGCAGTGCCACAAGATAAATGAAAAGGCTAGATATAAAGATCTAAGCCAGTGGTTCTCATACTTTTTAGCACCAGGACCCGCTTTTTAGCATCACAGTCTTTCGGGATCTAATGAAATGTCGTCATTAACCTGGAAGTGATGCTGTGTGACATCATCAAGCAGGAAAATTTTTAACAGGGCAAAATCAATCAATTAAATATGTAAATTAAAAGTTTACAGTAAGTATAAGTTTAAAAAAATTATTTAGAATAAAGAACCCTTCTAATCCTCCCATGCACTTGGTGATCTGTTTAAAAAGTTTTCCTAAACATCCCAAAGTCTGTGATCCTATCCACACTTACCCGGCAGTAAGCTGCTTTAACTATCATTGTTAAAAGCCTACATACATAGCCTGTTAAAAGGACAGATCTCTAACATATCTCCAAATACATTCACATACCATGATAGCATCATCTATTAAAAATAAAATGCACTTTGAAATGAATGGGGACCCACCTGAAATTGGCTCACGATCCACCTAGTGAGTCCCAATTCACAGTTTGAAAAACACTGATCTAAACTTTTTTAGTATGCACCTACAGTGATGAATGCTGGGAATATCTAATTAATTAATTAATTGAAAGGTTTGTATCCTGCCTTTCTTATCCTGGAGCAAATGCTCAAGGCTGCTCACTGACAATTAAAGAAAATCATATGGGTGACAACAAATTGGTGAGAGCAACTATTTACAACCAAAGCATGGGACATGGGACAGATGACACATCAGTCAAATGTAAGACACAACAAAAGTGTTTTGTACCCTTGTCAAAGACCATGAGGGAGGGGGAAGTTCTTAATTCCCCTGTTAGGGAGTTCCATAGTCGTTGCACCACTACAGAGAAGGTTTGCCTATCCTGCTGCTATCCCTCTAACTTGGGATAAAAGTGGCACTCCCTCAGATGACCTAAAAGCATGGCACGGAATGTATAGGAAGGTGGCCCCTCAGATAACCTGAACCCTAACCATGAAGGGTTTGAAAATGCATGCATTGTACAAGTATGCTCAGCAGGGAGCACAATTGACTAGAACTGTCCATTAAGTGTATGGCAACGAGCATTATGTGAAATGGCTCTGGTTGCAGTGCTCAGGTTGAAGGGCAGAACTGCATGCAGCGTTGGAAGGCTTAGGTTGCTGCCGAAGACCTATGAACAAAGAGCAACTGAAGGGGAAAAGTAGTCATGGAAGGGGATGGTGAATTCATCCTTTGCCCAATGATTCTTCTCCCTGCTTTTCAGTCACATTTCTCCCTCGTGTTCTGTGAGACAGGAATAAAAGCAAGTGGAGGGGAAGGTACAGCATCTCCTCCCCTGACTGTGCACTTGCTTGATGGCCTTCCCCCATTCATGCACCCACATTGGGAAACATGGGTCTGCTCTCCACATGCAGGGTAAAGTAAAGCAAGAAAAGCTTAAAGGACTGCAGATTTTTCTTTTTCTTAAGCAGATGCTGAATCTCAGTATATCTGGCACAATGACAGAATACATCCACCCTGTTCATGTCTTTAGCTTCTGTTGGAAGCATTGGACTGGAATGAAGCACAGGAAGGAGTTAGTTTGAATTCTGTATTGTGATACCAGACCAGATTTTTCTTTTTCAAAATTTCAGTTTTTGTGGTGATTACTGAAGAGTAGGTACAGTTAATGATTTTAGTGCTATAATCCACCAGCTGCTAAGTTAGTACTGTGTGGATCTACTTTTGGAATTATACTTCAGTAGTCTGCAGTCAGTTCTCATCTGCTGAATATCCTGAATCCCGCACTTTGCAGGTTTTATAACTAATTTACCTCTTTCTACATTTGCTATTTGGGACTTTAAAGCAATGAAAGTACTTAAACGAGACACAGTGGGTAGGCAGTAATGTCAAATGCAATAAAAAGTAAAATGTGAAAGACACACAGAGAGAGAGAGAGAGAGAGAGAGAGAGAGAGAGAGAGAGTTTACTGTTCCTTTATTTTCATGCAAATATCTCTGAGGCATGCCAGTCCCAATCTCTCAGTGTTGGTGACCTGGAGAAATCCTTGCATCACTCTGGATCTTCAGGTCCAAAGCAAAGCTTTTCTTAAAGTATGGGGGAAGCCTGCCCCTAAGCAACTCGTTCAGGGCTGCTGTTTCATCTAGCAAGTTGCTTCTGGCTAATTGCCCCTGAGGGCCTGCTTACAAGCAGACATAAGCTGTGCTGTGGTCTGGTTCCACCCCCTGCCCAGGAGGCCTCCCTTGAATGGCTGGCTGCTGGTGGTCATCCTGTCAACAAGCCTCCTCATAATGCCACTGTAAAGAAGGCGTTACTATCTCTGCTGAAATGGGAGGGCTCTGGCACTAGGGTGTCTTTTCCAAGGGCAAGCAGCAAGACAGAATCTAGATGTCTTTCCTATTTTGGTGACATTGTTAGTACTGCATCATTCTGCAACCTTTGATCATATCTCTTGCCCTCTCCCTCTAAGAGCATGTGTACTGTAGTAAGCTTTTAAATGCACATTTCCAGAGTGTTTAAAAAACAAAATTTCCCAAATCTAAAGTACAGGTTTCAGGCCATCACCTCTCCTGTCACCCACTCATTTTGACTCCTAGAGCTTATTACATTGCTCACAATGTAATTTATGTCACCTTGTCTGTTGCCAGTGTGTAGATGGTTTTAACCTGCTGCGACACAAACTTCCTGTTGGAATATTTTTATAAACTTTAGACCTTTTCCTGTGTGCATGCGTGTGTGTTTACAACAGTTGTATCTATACAAAATATAGGGTGTGTATATAATATAATAGGAGACCTGCAAGTCTAGTTTAAACATAGTCTCATACCTAGAAAAGCCTTCTCACTAATAACAGACATTTCTTCCTATCCCTGGGCCTTGTGTTTAGTTTTTTCCATTATCAAATTACTGCCTCTCTAATCTTGCAGTTCACTTGCAACCTTCTGTCTCCCCATTCTTTTTTTTACCCCCTTTGTCTTTTGAGGCACACATCAGCTCCTATACCTGGGCTTGTGGTTGGCTGGGGGCAAAAACTTAGAAACATTCAACTTGCCTGATCACAAGCAGGATTTACAAGATGAGACAACATAAATTATCTTCATGGAGAGCCAGCTGTCCACATTCTTGATTTAGTTAGGAAGTGATCCAATTATAGGGGAGAGGAGAAAAAACTATTGAGGAGTGTACAGGAATTTACAGCACAATTCTAAGCATGTCTACTCAGATGTAAGGCCAATTGAATTCTCAGTTGAACTACTCTAGTAAGTGTGGTTAGCCTTTGTACATGTAATCTGGCTTTGCCCTGTTCAGTTTTTACTGAATCCCTGCATCATTTGGCACATGTGAAACAGTGTGGAGGCACGAAACCATCAGCTTCAGAAAAAGAGCATCCTTTTGAAGAATGTACAAGATCTGTAGAGTAGAGTAGATTGATTTTCTCAAACTCAACCTGAATGTATGCTGTTGCCCATCCTGGTTGCCCTAGAGTGGAGAATGCTATCTTCTTACAGGAACCCAAAAACATTCCTTTGCATTGATGATCTTACTATGGGCACTGCTTCCTCCTCACAAGAATCTTTGCCACGTCTTTGTGTTTATTCCCAGAGGCACAAAGATGATTCAGGAGAGAAAAAACAGTCATGCAGATTGCTTAAAAATGGCCTTGAGAGCTGTGGCGTTTGGGAACACTTGGTGTGTTGCTTTCCCCCTACATTGGTTGTTATATGTGTATTGAAGAACAAAAGTCAGTGAAAGCTATGTGGAAAGTGGTCTCTACTTTTTGTTTTCTTCTTCATTCAAGGACATCACTTGCCAGCCTGTTTTCTCATAAGCATCTCTCTGTTTTCCATGCCTGTGAATGTATCCTGCAGCTGCCTAACGCAGAATCAGACTATTGGCTCAGCTAACTCTGTGTTTTCTGCACTGACCGGCACTGGTTCTCTGGGGTTTCAGACAAGAGCCTTTCTCAGCTCTACTTGCAGATGCCAGGGACTGTACCAAGGGACATTGTGCATGCAAAGCATGTGCTCTGCCCCATTCCCATCCACAGCCCCATTCCCAAGTCTGCATAGAAGCCCCTGTGAAGGCAAGTCCTAAAGTTACGTGCATGTGTGACTATGCAGAAGATGACTTGCTTACATAGAGCTGTGGTTGAAGTCTGATGAGCACATCTGTATTGTCAAATTACAGATCTAAGCAACATAACTTTACTCTTGACCCTTTCTTTCTTATGACCCTTTCTTTTGGGTCCCTTCCAAGAAAAAGGCGGGTTAGAAATGCAGTAAAATAAATAACCCTGTGTTTACTGTTGCCATGTGCAAAGGACTATTAAAATTGAAGCCTGTTTTGCATGTCACTGCAGTTTGTCCCAAAAGTGTGGTTCTGCTTTGCTGTTTGCTTGTTCCTACTTTGTGTCAAAAAGCTATGACTTTAAGAGGGTGGTAAAAACACATCATGGTTTTTAAGATTGATGGAATTGGCAGGATTTTTGCAAATGGGAGCATTTATGTAATTCAAATCTGATTTGAATAGATGGTAGAGATTGAACTCAACAAATTGCACGCTCAGACCTTTTTGCTTGTATTCTGTACATGTTTGCAGGCATTTGAATCAAAATTTGTCATTTGACAATTTTGAGCTTGAGTGTTTCTCCTTTGGGGGTTAATTGACTGTAACAGCTGAGAAAAAAGCAAGGTTTAAAAAACGACAAACTCCTTACAGTGTCTAGCATCTCCAATTAATCCATTAAAATTATTGGAAGGTAAATGTGTTTACATTGACTAGATTGTGTCCATAATTTTATTAAATAGTTTGTAAGATCTCAGATTTTAATAAATTTGTGTGCAGATTTTTGCTCTCATTGAATAATTATTCTTGGTTTACGAATTAAAGTTGCATTGAGTATGTTGTGGAAATTTTCTAAAAATTTTCACTAGTAAATTAGTACTGTAAGAAAAAAATGTCTGTCTGAGTTTATTAGAAACAAGCCCCCTTATTGTAGTTAAGTATTGGTGAGATTGATAGCAGTCCATTAGTAAAGTGAGATCAATAAATTCCACACTACCACTTAATATCATACTGGCTCTTATAACCTTGTTTTACAAACAGATTGCAAGTTAATCTGTTGACAAATACAGTAGCTATTCTTTTTGACATAGATCTCCACTACTAAAATGTTATGTAGTATGCTTCCTTAAAATATGAATGAACCAAACAATATGAATATTTATAACTGTGAAAGCAATCTGTGTTAATTTTGATGTTAACCATAGTACCTCATGTCTCTGTTTGGTTTTCTATATTTTGATCGTATTGTGTGGTATGGAGAGTTAGTCCCAAAGCACAGCCTTTCTGATGTAAAATCTGAATGCTTGTGTAGATACAACAGCTGTCCCCTCACCATGTGGTATCTTCCATTACTTGGCTGTAGAGATGAGTTTTTGGCCCAGTGTTTTCAGCAATATTGGACAAACATGGTTTTAAGTGGCAGAGGTTTATGCTTCTGCATTCATCTGACTCTCACAGTTACTGTTGGCTCCAGATTAGAACAAGGAGAAAAAATTCACACTGTGGCCACCCTCCTAGCTCCTTCTTACATCAGAATCACAGGGGGCTGTGTTGCATCTAAAGACACAATTAACTATTGCAGGGGAACTGTAGATTCACCAAGCCTTGAAAAGAAAAGAAAAAAAAACTTCAGCTGTCCATCAATAATATCCAGGATTGTGGAGGGTTGATACCTTTTTCTTAAGTAACTGATTAACTCTGTGTGTGTGTGTGTGTGTGTGTGTGTGTGTTCCCCCCAAAGATCTGAATTTCTGGAAAGTAGAAGTGGGATTTCAAGCGTGATGAGGAAGAAGTTTGCTTGTATGCAAACATACAAATCCAAGTATGCAACTCATGACACTCTCACTTGAGAAATGCACACTGCAGAGTGTCTTGAAAATATTTCTGAATATTTTGTAGACACTTATGTCCATTCAGTAATGGGGTATTGAGGTAAATTGTATACAAAGAGACTCTGCTGGGACATTTAGTGACATTCTAGTTAACTTGTGCGGCTTCCTCTTCTGCCATAGGGGCTTGTTCTTTGACATGGACTTTTAAAGGTGCTCTCCCCCCCCCCATGCTCTTTTAGCCTGGTCATTCACAGCCCTTGTAAACTGTCTGCTTTGCTGCAAGTCTATTGAGCAGTGTTGGCTTCAAGCCAAGAACTTTCACTTAGCATGAGATGTGAAATTTCTGGAAATGTTGAAGTACCAAAGAAACTTCTTTCCCTCCCTGGAAGTGTGGGGACTCTAAGATAAATTGAAATATTTACAGTCTTTGCTTGACTATCAGTATCAGAGTTGCCTATAGCCTTGAGGCTCAGAAAGAATATATAAATTAAACCTGGCCTGATCTTGCAGATACTAAAGGAACTCATTGTTCATAGTGAAACAGGAAGCTTTCAGGTGTGTGTCTGTCATGTGTATTTAGGAGTCTCTCTCCCACTCTATCCTAAAGAGTTCAGGAGCAAGTTGCAATATATCTTTATCTCATTACAGCTTCTCTTCCACAATTGTGTGAGAGAGGTAGGATGAATGAGTGGATTGCCCAAGGCTACTACTGAGTGAGGCTTGAGAAGGGAGGTAGTTGTCCAAAACATCATGGATGAAATTCAGAGTGTTGTTTTTTGTGCACTGTCACTTTTAAGGGGGTCCCATCTTCATTGCAGCCCCTAAGTGCCTCCCCAAAAACCTTTCTTGAAGATCAGGGCGTCTTCCAGACCAGCTTTCCATGCAGCACAAAAGACTGTAGCTAGAAGGGAAAATCAACACACATGCAGGAGCTCTTGCCTCTTAGCACAGGCCTCTTGGATCCCAAACTGGGACATGATCACCAGGTATAACAGGATGGGTTTTTAGCTTACTGGCCACATTATTAACCAGTATAATTTGTATTTGGTTTTGACTTGAAACAGCAAGCCTGACTCAAAACTCTTTCTTATCTAAACAGTATTCCTGTTGGGAATTCTTCATTCACTTTGGTCAACTTTAATTAGTGATGAACATTTTAATTGTTAGTATTTGGCAACAGAGTTGAAAAGCAGTTGTCTATTTTAAATTAAAAAATTATCCCCTGAGGGCTGGGGATAAGAATAGGCCCTCAGTTTGGCTGTACTTGTCGTAAGAAGCGACTAAACAGCCACTGGGTAGATGGGACTCGTCAGCCTGGGAAGGCAGCTCATCTGAGAGAAGGAAAACTCTGATCCCAAACCTCCACTGCCTTGTGGCTACATCCAGTTATGGAAAAGGCTTCAGGAGTCAACCTCGAGGCAAAATCTGGAGCCGGAGTCCCTGAGGCAGTTCATGGCTGAACACAGTCACGTTCTGGCAACTCCTGTGACGCTGCTGGAACCAACCGTATTGGCTTCTGCCTTTCCATTGGACCATTTCAGCGACATGGAGAGGGGGGATTTGCTGCATGGGTAACAGTCTATCCTCCATATCTACTTTACCCAGGCTTCGCGCACTGGAGAGGACACTGTTCCAGAACACTATTCAGAGCGCGATACCCTAGTCTTCTGAGACTGAAGGGTGCCAACAACAATTTTAAATTAGTAGTATGTATGAAAGTGGATTTGTGGAATACTTCTGTTTCACATTCATTCCTCCCCCACTTGAAATTTCTGCGAACACTTTGCATGATTTGTTCTAGATTTGCATTGTTCTAGTCCAGGGGTCTCCAAACCCCGACCCAGGCCGTGACAAACTTCTGTCCGGCCTGCAGCAAGCCTCTGGTCCCTTGCAAACCTCTGGCCTACTCAACCAAATGTGACTTAAGTTGTGCTCCAATTGTGTCTGGAAAGTGTTCTGAGGGCCGGAGAGGCCTTGTGCCTCCCCTCAGAATGCCTTCTAAAGGTCTAAAAACATCAGTTCCTGGTTTTCCTGAAAAACCAGAAGTGACGTTTTTGAGCAGTCTGAAGGCCTTAGGCCTTCTGAGGTTTTCTAATGTATGTGTTTAAATTTTATATTAAAAAAATTTTTTAAACACCATGCTAGTTATTTGATGTGGCCCTCTGGCCTAAAAGTGTAGAGACCCCTGTTCTAGACATGCAGAGGATTGCAGTGCAGTTTGTCTGAGGGAAGATTAATGCAAGGTCATATTAGATGCTTTTAATAGGAAAAAGAATTATCTGAGTTCTCGTAATAGTGCACACATCCTTGTTTAGGATTCAGGGTGACTGCACAAGTGCCATTCTCATGCCTGGCAATCCATGCTGTTGCTGCTGCTGCTGCTCCCCAACCACCACCTGGTAAACCAAAACCTGTGGGCAGAGGTGTAATGCACTGCCACGGCTCCCTGGATAGTGACATAACAATGTCATGTGACATCACTTGTGGGTTCTCCCCAGAGGAGGGAACGCTCGCTGCAGCTGCTTCACGCCCTTTCCCCTTTTCTCCTCCTGTGGAGGCTCCACTTTGAAGGAGAAGAAACAGTGTCACAAAGCCACCAGCACCTCCTCCATAACTAGGATAGAGACTGAGGGGCAGTCATGCACCCCCCCCCCCTTTTGGCATAGTGTCTGGAGCAAGTGCCCCTCAGGCTCTGCCCTAGTTAGACCTTTGCCCATGGGAAATCTTGCTGCCAGCTGCTGTGGCTTTCCACCATCACCTCATCTGCCAGACAGAGCCCAGACGCCATTGAGGAGGCTTACAAGGAGGTAGAAGGAAGCCAGCAGCAGGCACAAGCCCTCCTTCATGCTTCTGTCTGTAGCTATAGCAGCAACAGTGAAGGAGTTGCTTCACTCATCTATCACTCATCTATCATTCACTTTCCTAGCTGGGTACCATTGATGCTGTCCAGCCCGGAAAGCTAACTAGGAACAGGCAGCAGATGGGCAACAGGATGAAGGAGAAGCGTCCATCTGCTGTCCAGTGTCAGGCACCATGTGGGGTGGTGGTGGTATTGGGCTCGTTCTTGCCAAAGCGTGGGACAGTGCTCCATTGGAAGAGTCTCACAGGGCTTTTCCTCAGGGCCTTCCCCCAAAAGCTGGGGCCACCACTGACTGGAATGTAGATATCTGTTGGAAGGAACCACTGGCTCTTGGCAGGCTTCATTTCTCTCCACTTTCTCAGTTAATGGTGCAGGCTGAGATCCAAAGGGCCACATACCTCGTTCAGTGGATACTGCATGAGTTCAGAAGTCCCTCTTCCCAGTGGCAGTTTTGGTGCTGATCTGTGTCTACAAATCTGACAGTAGTTTTAAAACCTCAGATGAAGTAAGAATGGCAAGATATTGAGAACCCCACTAGGCACCTGCTACTCCTGCTGTGCACCTGTTGTTCCTGGATTCATCTGCCCAAGTAGTACTTGGATAGTTCATGGTAATATATACTGCTTGGGGGGGACGGGGGGACAGGTGGAACTTTCTCATTTTGCGTGGAAGGCTTT
This sequence comes from Tiliqua scincoides, assembly GCF_035046505.1. Lineage (NCBI taxonomy): Eukaryota > Metazoa > Chordata > Lepidosauria > Squamata > Scincidae > Tiliqua > Tiliqua scincoides. The sequence goes on from NC_089825.1 coordinate 20,996,737, forward strand.
ACAGGTATCTCCTGATCATTTGACAGGTTAGGGACTGGAGCAGTGGTGAAAAGCAGAAATGGTTGAAAAGGAGAACCCAGTCTTTTTTTAGTTTACAAATATTGCTTCCAGTGCTTTTTTAGCTAGCAAAATCCTGCTGTTACACAAAGATTTCTGCTAATGGACTCTCATTAACACCTTTGGGAATGGGAATAGACCCAGAGCTGAAATTGGCATGTGTTCTCTCTCTCTCTCTCTCTCTCTCTCTCTCTCTCTCTCTCTCTCTCTCTCTCTCTCTCACACACACACACACACACACACACACACACACACACACACACACCCAAAAACAGTTTGACTCACCATGTCATATGCAAATCAACATGGGGTGGGCTGTTTTAGCCTTAAGAACAGCAGAGAGAGGTTGAAAGAGTGGTGCATGCCTTGAATGAATGACTTCCAGGTATAATTGAAAGAGCAAATCATCAGAAAGCAGAGGATACCTGTATTTCTTTGAGGAGAAACCAGCTCCCTCCAAGCCAAAACTCTAGCACTACCTCTAGAATGACTCCTGCAAACATTTTTTTCCCTTTTCTCCCCATCAAAAAAAAGCCACCTCCCTGTGTTAGAGAGATGTGTCTGTGTGTGTGTGTCCCCTCACTCACATGTGCTCCTGCAGCTTATCCCAAATCAGCCCTTGCACAAAAAGCCATGCAGATATGATTTTCAGCATTTGGTGAACAAAGACATACTTGGACACACAACAGGATGATTGATAAAATCCTTCCCACTATTGGCTTTTATTTACTGTCTCTTAAGCAGCAGGCTGTATATTTATGCCAATTTATCTGCTTCAGGGAGCATTCTTGATAGCAGGCGAAAGTGAATAAAAGTAGTTTGCTTTGCAAATGAATGCAAATGGCATCGCCTTTGGGAAGGCCCTGTAAAGAGGGGCAAAGCACTCTGATTATGAGTGAAGCTGCCATTTGGACATGGTGAAAAGAGCACGCTTGAGCCATTGATTGGTGGAGACAGTAAAAAGTCAGGCAGGGCCCTGTTAAGCTTGCAGTGCAGCAGGCGGACTTCTGTGTGGTTAGAGCACAGTGGGAGAATGACAGGGAGGATTAGTGTCAGGGAGAGGCTTTGCGTAGCTGTGGAGATGGTCTCTGGGGTCACTCACCTCTGACTGTTGTTCTGTGCTGATGGCTCTGTAATGCAAACTGCTTGATGCCTGCCTGTTCATTATCGGAAATGGTGATTAGGGGAGGTATTTGTCATAAAGGCTCTTTTTTGGAAAGAAAAAGAAATGGGAAGCTGTTGCTGACTCCCCATGCCAGTGCAGACGAAGCCTGATGCAGGTGGCGCACTGAGAAAAAGGGAAGGAAGGTGCAAACAGCTGCTGACATGGTGAATGTCGAGGGTTCTCTGTGCAGAGAGACCTGCTGCTCTTTTGCTTTGGGGGGGGGGGCACCCTGGGTTTGATTTGTCATGAAAAGGATTTGTTTGCAATGAGTGTCCTGTATTGTCCTCTCTGTTAATAAGGAAATTTTTCCCCCCTCTGTGTGCTTGTGTAGCTATTCAGTCTTGGAGCTTTCTAACACATTAAATATCTCCACACATTCCTGCCCATGTAGGTTGGATATAAATTCTGCAAATCAATTATACCAGCCATTTTCAACCACTGTGCCGTGGCACACTGGTGTGCCGTGAGTGGTCCACAGGTGTGCCACAGGAATTAAGGGGAAGGTCATTTATTAATAGGGCCAATGGGAGATATGAGCCCCCACTGGCAGCATGGTGTGCCTTGTCAATTGTCAAAAATCTGGTGGTGTGCCTTGACCATTTTAGTGCCTTGTCAGTGTGCCGTGAGATGAAAAAGGTTGAAAATCACTGAGTTATACAAATATAATCAAGTACAGTGTGTGCTAGGAAAAATGTTTGACATTTCTTCATCAAATGCAGCCTGTTTTCATTTTTTTTTGTGATTCATTTTCCTGGTAAAAGGGATGTTATGCATGGTTTTGAAATGTCAATACCTTAAGCCATCCCTGCCCAACCTTGCATATATGCAACAGGGATCAAATATGTACACCTGTGGACTGGGCAGAAATTGGTTAAAGCATATGACACTGGAATTTGTATTTTTTTAACATGGGGGAAGGGAGCTTTCCATCCAGCTTACTGTAAATTGATAGAAATTGACCTGTTTGCAATATGTGTCTGGCAGATAATGGTGATCTGCTTACAATGAGTTGGATCTTCTGTTGCTTTACACAACAGGAGATAGCATAAGCTATTCAACATTTGGTTGGTTAACATCCTTTATTTGATTGCTTTGCTTAAAGTCTTTCTCCTCGGCCTCTTTAGCCAACAAAAATCCCTCCAGTTTTTTAGAGTAATGAATGTTCTACTAATGTTTTACAGGTACCTGACTGGACAGAAGAGGACCTTAGCCAACTGACAAGAAGTATGGTTAAGTTCCCAGGAGGGATGCCTGGTCGATGGGAAAAGATTGCTCACGAATTGGGTCGATCAGTGGCAGATGTGAGTTCACTCAAATTTTCATTGTATGGGCAAACCAGAACAAGACAGGCAGTATAGAAGCCAGACATAGATGGGGTCTGACATTGTCTTTTGAAAGAGGCTACAATCCTTTTAGGACCTGGAAGTGAACCATTAACTAACTAAGCAAGAAGCAGATGTCAGCTGGTTTCTCTGCTCCACAATTAACAGCTGTAACTGATCAGCTATAGGGGATTCTGGTGCTTAGAGACTTGAGCTACTGTAACCTGATAATAGAAAAACAATGCCAGTTTTAGTCTTTGTAGTAAACCCTTTTAGCTGGAAGAGAACATTTGTGAGACTTAAGTAAAGATAATATTTCTGCTTAAGCCTGTTCTCTTTTTCTTTTTTAAAATCCTAAATGCTGATCAGTTAATAGTGTTTAGACAGGTGGTATCCATTAATTAAACTGAAGTTTTTTTTTCCGCAACCGTAATATGGAATATGATGATGTGTAAAATAACTAATTTGCCTTTGGATTGAGGGCAAACATGCGCTGTTGTTTGCTTTTAAGATGGATTTACAAACTTGTGGTTCTTGACCCTTCTTCTAAGGGAGATCTTTCTGATGCCTCTAGAATCCAAAGGCATCAAAGAAGAGGGCATGAGTGTTCGTTTAAATGTTGTCAGTGGGTCTTTGGCACTTAAGGGCTGTTGCCACATATAAGCATTAAGGAAATTACTCTATTCCTCTGAGAAAAGCTGATCATATGCCTGCTTTTTGTTGCACTGATCACAGTTCCTGCAGGCAACAAGTTTTGGATGAAGGCTATACGCAGAGACTGTTGAGGGACGAATGATTGTGGGCGGGGATGGAGGAGGGAATTCTTGCTCTTTGGTATTGCCTTGTACTGGCACCACTTCTGTTGTAGTCAGACCTCCTCTTTGCTGGCACTGTTCCCAGTGCTGTTCAAGGATGCAAGTAAGATGGATCGTTTTGGATTGGGTCCGAAGAGTACCAGCTCTTTCTCTCCTTTCTTTCCAACAAAGGGATGATTCGCATGACCCTTAATTGCATTTGTTTCTAGCAGCCCTTTTTCTGACCATACACAGTGACCAGCTACCAGAGCAGCTTGTTCATGCACCCATATTTGGTGTGTTGCTGATTGGTAACTTTTAGAAGTTTGCAGAAAGTTATGGATGAACAATGTGGGTATATGGAGGACCTGTCCATAGGATCAGATGCCTTGGAATGGTTTTGATCTGACTGGCAAATGTGAGCCTGAAGAAGATGCGCAATGGGTGGGTTGGTTTGGGGCTTCAGAATTAAATCTGCTATGCCCTCACTCATATTATTGCAATCCCACTATGCGACCCAAGTTTTCCTATCAATAAAGGAGCAAGCACAATCTCCCAGATGGAAATAATCTAAAATAAAGGTGTACTGCTTGTTTTCAGGGAAAGAGCAGGGGACTTTGTGGTTTATGCAGACAGGGCCCATGAGGGAATAAATTGTACCCAGGCTGCAGGAGAGGGCCCGAAAGTTTCCTGGAATCTTACATTTTCAATTTACAGAGCAAGTATGCTTACTTGTATTTTCAAGTGTTCCATGTGCATGTTTCACGTGTCTTTAGGAAGGAAAATCCACATTCTTCCAAAAGTGGAAGGCCATTTAGGATCTATGGAGTGCGCACAGAGGCTTTTAAACTCTCTCTCTACCAGTGGCTGTCTCCAGTACCTGAGGAGGCTAGGGAACCCTCCCAAGTGGCATTTCAAGAGAGGCTGTAATCAGAAAGGAAAATCGACAACCACACCATGAGCATATGAAAGCTCTTTGCCACGTGCGAGGAGCCCTTTGAACCCCAGCCTAAATGTTTAAAGCGGTTATGCAGAATTCATAAATATATGTGTTCGCTTGTCACTTTACATAATCATGAACAGAGAGATCAAGTTTCTTGAGGCCGCTTCTACCTTTTAACAACTTACTGTTGCTTTTGTTAAGTTGCCATTGGAAGTAACTTTTTAAAATGAGTTTGTGTTTTTCCTTCAGCTGCTGTTCTTAAGACCAAGTGAAATTATTTAAACAGCATATCTCTGATTTTTTTTTCCAGCTTGTAGCTGCTAGTTAAACTCATAGCTTGATTCTCTAAGAACCTTGCCAGCTAAATGTATATGATGGGAATGGGGTTTGGAGGTGGAGACTGTTCCTTTTTTGGTACTTATACCTGAGGCATTGTGAGGTTTAATTTATTTTCACCATGTTGTCAAACAGACACAAAAAAGCCCTCTTTCCCCAAAGTGCTATGAGTTGTATCCAGTGAATCCTTATTAAGATGAGTTAAATCAGTGAGAGACATTAACTTATTAAGTTCCATCAATTTCCATGGTGTCTAGTCAGGATTCATTTTTTTTTTTTAATACAACACATAGTCGTTTGCATCATTTAAATAGTACTGGAGATATTACAAAAAGAATTCTGTTGCTTCTGCTACACACTTGCATGTAGCCCAGGGGCATTGCAGCACCCCAGCCAGGCAACCCGTAAGGGATGGGTAGGGAGGAAGGCAGTGATGTGATCACCAGGATTGTGCCGGGGGCAGGGATGGGGGGTTTGAACTTATCTAATGTAGCACCAGCCTCTGGGGAGTGCAGGGAGCCCCGCAGACCCCTCCACAGGGCTCCTCGTGCCCCTGCAAGTCTAAAAATAATGATCATGACCCACTTTGGGTTTTGCAATTGCAAACTGGGAGTGGCTCACAAACTTTATTTTTAGAGTATATGCACGGGGAGCTCTGTGGAGGGGTCCACTGGACTCTCTTCACCTGCTCCCAAAGCTGGCGCTGTAAGGCAAGTTCAAACTTCCCTGTCCCTGGCAGTGGCGCAGTTCTGGTGATCATGTCGCTGCCTTCCCCACTCCCCCACAAGCACTTACCTCACTTGCCAAACACCATGCAAGTTTGGGAACCACTGATGTAGCTTTTAATTTATTTCCTTCTCTTACCTCCAGAAGTGCACTTGTTCTTGACTATGAGGATTATCTAATCTTGCTGGAATCTGCTGTGGAAGAATGATAACCTCCAACAACGAGCCAGTCAGATTCCCCTGGGATAATGAGGGTTGCCATCTTCTTTTGTTTATGCCCAAGGGCTGATAAAGAGGTGTGTACTGCATCTGAATATGGAGGCTTGATTTTGCTCTCCTGGCTATCATTTGTACATCTAGTCCAGAAAGCCAAATTCTTTTTTTAGGATTGCTAAAATGATTAAACAAACAAACAACCATCTTGGAGTCAGTTTACAACAGCAGATCAAATACCACTCTTTTAAACTATACTACAGATGCAGCCTATTTCTCCACGGATTTTTTATCTGCGGATTTGTCTCAACGAGAATGGGGTGGGGTACTGAATGTCACACACAGCTTTGCCTCCTTTGCCCTGCGTTGGCATCTTGCTCCATTTCCAGGCAACACAAAACACTGCAAAAAGGCTCCGCCTCGCCCAGGCAGGGAATAGCCCTGGAGCACTGGAAGAGGTTCCCCTTGCAAAGGAACAGTAACATTCCTGTAAAATGTAATGTACGTTCGTTTCTGTGTGTACATGTAGGTGCACACATATACATATATTTGGGTACTACTTAGGTTTATATTCTCTCTATGACTTCTGTACAGAGTCTTCACCTATCAAATGTTTATGCCTAATAAAGGTTTTGTTGACTGTTGACTGTTGACAGTAACATTCCTGGAACCCCTGAGCCAGCAGAGGCTGAAGAGGGGAAAGGTGGGCAAGAACCTCTGTAGCCAGAACACGTGCGTGGAGGTGGAGCACTCACTCACTCACTCACACACACACATAGGGGCAGGTGCCGTAGCAACAGAGGTGATTGCTTTAAAAGAGAAGAGGGGATTGCTTTAAAGAACCTAGGGAGTGTTTGCCGAATCCCCCCCCCACCAGATGGTGCAGGCTATCACAAAACCCTCCCACCAAGCAAAGCATGTGATTTACAGCCCAATCCTCTCCACACTTTCCTGGGAGTAAGCCCCATTGACTGGAATGGGGCTTGGAATTACTTCCAAGTAGAAATGCATAGGACTAGACTCTTAAAAGATCAGCATCCCATCTGTTAAAGAAGCTGGACAGCTGGCAACGGGGAGGCCTCAGGAGGTGGAGGCAAGAGGGGGAGGAGAGGGGATTGCTTAAAAAAACCCAGGGAGTGTTGCCGAATCTCCCCCCCCCCCCATGATGCAGGCTCTTGGGAAGCCTTGGAGAGACAGGTGACAGTGAGCAGAGAGCCAGACTACAAGTCCCAGAATGCTCCGTGTCAGAGGAGTTTCCATGATGGTGGTTGGGAGGGTTGCAGGAGCAGCAGCAGTGAAGAGGAGGAGGAGGAGAAGAACCTGCAGTGCTGTTGGGAGGCCGCCTGGGACACAGAGGCTTCCCAAGCAAGCTCACCATTCCAACTGTGAAAGAAGCAGGACAGCTGGCAACAGGAGGGCTGAGTACAGAGGGGAGGGAATTGAGAACAGCTGCCTTAGTTTCCTTCCAATCGGAAGTGTCAGGCTGCAGCCTATTTGCTCTATGGACTCTATATGGACTCAGCACAACACATTTTTTGTTAATCGCGCCGAGTCATGGAACGGAACTAATGCGGATAAATAGGCTGTACCTGTACTTCATACTAGAATGAATGTCTTGTGACTGCATGCTCCCCTCATGGGGGGGAGTAGCTCCACATAGAAAACTAACATGTCACTAAGAAGGCAAGCCTAAAGCACTGCTGTATGATTCTTGATTTTCTCCATATGGGAAATATTAAATATACAAAAATATTCAGTCATGCAATCACATGACTGCATGTATGGATGCATGGATGTGATTGCATGGATGCAGAGATCTCTTAGAATCTGAGATCTCTGTGATCTGCTGTTGATGTAGCTATAACTAATACCTGTCATAGCTCCTTGTGATTATGAATTTCTAGGTTAATTATGCATTGTGTGAAATATTTTCTTTAGTCTTTCCCAAAACTACTGTTAGTGTATATCAGGGGTGCTCACACTTTTTTGGCTCGAGAGCTACTTTGAAACCCAGCAAGGCCCGGAGATCTACCAGAGTTTTTTTTACAATGTTCGCGCTATCATAACATATAACATTTATGTGTACAATGTATGTTGGTGTACTTTGAGCCCCACTGAGTATAACAGGACTTACTCCTGAGTAGACATGCCTAGGATTAGGCTGTGAGGCTGCAATCCTAGCCACACTTACCTGGGAGTAAGCCCCATTGAGTTTCCTCCCAGAGGCACCTGAAGGGGGGGGTTGGCACTCCGCGATCTACTCATTTTGACTCGCGATCTACCGGTAGATCGCGATCCACCTATTGAGCACCCCTGGTGTATATGTAATAATGTCCTTATAGTCAGTTCAAGGTATTTAATAATCTGAAAATAATATCCCACAAATTTGTGCACCAAATTCAGTCAATTCTGATGGATGACCTAAATTTAAGCTTTGTAATGGATGTCTACTTTATAATTTCAATATTTTTATAAAGCTATATAATATCCCCAATTTGTCCTTTTTTTCCTTTACAACAAAAACACAAACACAAACCTAACCTCTTTAGTGTGTTGCAGAAAAGTTGTCCTTTTCTGTACCAAATCCATCTGAGATCTTTTTTTTTAAAATAAGGGTTTACCAGGACTGTACACATTTCAGTATTCTAAATATAGGTATCCCATAGAATTGTATAATTCTTCCCCTAAACAGTTTGGTTAAGTATTTTCCCTCATACATTTCTACTACTGCTGAAAATAAAAACCACTCAACTGTGTCTGACCAATACATTCTAGTATAGCACATCCACTGAATAGGAGTTACTGGAAGTAAAATGTATGACCATTGACTAAATTGATGTAGTGGCATAGGGATTGTGTGGCTCTGGGTGTTAGGAAAACCTGAAGCATGTTTCTTTCGCTGCCCAAATCCAGATTCCCAACCACCTCCACCACCAGGATACCCATGTTTCCCTTGCCTTTGTGAATGATTCCATCGGCTTTTGCAGTGCCATGGTAAATACAAGCATGCAATGGAAATCTTGACAAAATAGCCGTTCAGCTGCTTTGTCATAAAGCCCAAGTCAGCCTGAATCTGCTTAACCTACAACTTACTGTGTCAGTTTGATGGCACAAATCAGCTATGAGGTTCTAACCGTTTGAAGCAACTGCTTTAATGTGTAAGCCACTCCAACTCTTCAAAGCAAAACAGAATCTTCTCCAAATGGTCACAGCATCATGCGATCACATTTTTATTTGTAAGAGAAAAGATAATGCAACATTTATTAAATTACTTGCCTAGTTTGGGCTTGTGGTATTAATTAGATTTATTTTTGTTGAGCATTTTTGATTATGAAAGGGAAGCTGCCTTCAGTCCTCTTTTAATCAGCGTCCCTGCTAGCTGACCTGGTTACCTGGACCAGTGCTCCATGTCTGCCTCCACACATCTGTTCTTTGACCCATTTTACCTTGCTGAATTTGTAGCTTCAGGCTTAATTGCTCATTCCTGCTCTCTTTTGCTAGTAGAAGAAATAATTGAATGTTCTTCCCCAAACACTAGTGATGGGTGAGTTCCCCTGGTTCAATTAATTATTGGCTTATTCATTCTGAACTTTGTCGGGTTTGGGGGAGAGAGAGCGAGAGCACTTCAGTTTTTCCGTAAGTTCCCTTCCAATTGGCATGTTGGCACATGTGTGTATACTGTATCTCATTCATTACTGTCTGGAGTTTGTGTTGTTGCTTCTGTAGCCCATGTACTAAATTCATAGATGTCACTATTTGGTGAGTGTCAGTACAAGGATGGAAATGCACAGCAGAGCAGAATGGGGGAGTTTCTCATGCCATTTGAGTGGACTGCTTTTGTTGTTGTTGCTTAAATTGGGCAAGTCGGAGGCAAGGTCTGTTGATACTCTGTCTGAAACCAGGCAAGACTTGCACCTTGATGTCTAGAGGGAGACTCCTCTTCTTCTGTAATTCACAAATTGAATGGGCTCCCCCCCCAACCCATTAGGTCCTTTAAAGACATATCCCAGAGATTTTTAAAGGAGAAGATCCTAGCAATTTTCTGCTTGAAAAGGAACTTAATCTGATACAAAGGGTCCCTTAAAGCAGAACATCACAAGGATCTTCTGCTTTAAAAAAAAAATCTTTGGCTGGGGTATGTATGATGTCTTTGGCATCAGCAGCTCATTGGATTTAGTGTGAATGCAGAATAGATTTTTGTATAAGGATGGTACTAAATTTGCCAATTACTAAAGATTGAGCCTTCATTTAGTAATCCTGAATTAGGACTAGTGCTTTTACCTGTTGCCATGTCAAGCAAGCTTTCCTCGGTATTACCTGGAGTCCCTGGAGGCTGCTCCCTGTTGTGCCAGCCCATGACCCACTCCACTGGTCTCAGCATGCCTCCTGGATGCAACAGGAAGTGACAGAAACAAACCAGTTGTAGTTTCCAGTTTCATCTGGGAGGCATTCTGAGTCCCACAGAGGCCAACGGAGTGCGTCATAGGCTAGCGCGACCCAGAAGCATCCTCTGGGACTGCAGGTAAGGCTTTTGCAGACAAATATGAGCATTGGGTTGCGACCCACCTGTATTGGAATTGCGGAAGATATTATCGAGGAGATAGGGTATGGTGTCCACAGTGCCCCTTGCTCGAAGTAAATGCAGAGTAAAAACCCAGATGGTAGCTGGAGGGGTGCTGCACAGCTGCAGCCACTAGAGGCTAAAGTGAACCTGGGAGCATATAAACAGCACCTGGAGGAACTAGTGGTGTGGGTTGTAAAAGGAGTGCAGGTTGGAGGTAGGAGAGGAGACTGACTGGGCTTATTGACTTTGGAATCAGACCTTGGACTGTGACTTGGTGTATTGACTTTGGACTTTGACTTGGATACCCTGACTGATTTGACTGACTACCTGGAATCTGACCTCTGACTGTAACTCGGCTTATTGGCTCTGGACTCTGATTTGGCAACTCTCATTGATTGGACTGGTGTACTTGGAATCTGTGGACTGGGACTTGACTCTGACTTTCACTTGCTGCACTGGTGAGTTTCACAAGGGAAACTAATCAGCCTTAAGTGGGCACGAGGCCCAGTGGGGAGAAGCTTTGGCAAGACACCACCACACATTGGGTCATGACTGGCGGTTGGGGAAATGCTGCTTTACAGAGTACTGGCTCTCTCCATGTGCACTGAGGTCTTGTGCTCCAATAAACAGGAAGGGAGGAATATTTTCATCTCTTCCATTCCTGTCATGATAACTCAGATTAGTTATCCTCCCCTACTTGCTTTTCAAAAACATGGTATGATATATTTTGGAAGTAATGCTGCAAAAGTGTACTGATTTTAACACATGCATGTGGGGTGTGGGGAGCCCTGCGCGACCTTCGGCAGGGCTCCCCAGGTCAAGGAAGGTGACAGCGAAGCAATCGCGCCTGCTCCACTAAACCAGAAGAGGTGCGCAATCGCTTCACGTTCCCTTTTGACTGGGCTGCAGGGACTGGGGTGCACCCTCCAGTCCCTGCAGCAGCCGTCCCTGGCTGTGGGGAGCCGGGCGTGAGCGCCTGCAGGGCTTCCCGCGTCAGGGAAAGTGAGAGTGGGGCGATTGTGCTCCGCCTCGCTCCCTGCAGCCAGGGATGGCTGCTGAAGGGTGCACCCCAGTCCCTGCAGCCCAGTCTAAAGGGAACGTGGAGCGATCGCGCACCGCTTCCGGTTTAGTGGAGCAGGCGCGATTGCTTTGCTGTCACCTTCCTTGGCCTGGGGAGCCTTGCCGAAGGTCACTCAGGGCTCCCCACACCCCCAGGGGGCTGCAGGGGCTTGGGCAAGTGCATCAAGCCCTTGCAGCCGCCCTGCCTCCTCCCTGCCTCCTGGCTGCCCCCGCCCCTTAAGGGGAAAGGGACCAGGACCCTCAGGCTGGGGTGTCGTGACACTCCAGTTTGAATACCACTGCCTTATACTAACAGAATTTGAGAGGGTATTTCTACCAGTGAACTCAATCATGATAGCCCAGTAGTGGTTAATCTTTTATAACTGCACCCCATTCACCCTGGGTGACCAGGCACCATGCTAATTAAGTAAATGTGCTGATATCTGTCCACCTGTCTGTTGTTTTGCTGCCTACATGTGCCTTTTCCATGCAGGTGGCAAATCCCCATCAGCCTGCTCTTTAGGCATGAATTAGTGACCACAGAAGCCTGCAGAATCAGTTTACATCCTCTCAGGCAAGCAAATGATATTATTTCATGAGAATGAAATTGGAGAGCTCTTTGCTGTCAGTTCAGAGAACCTACAGTTAATAACCACATTTGAAGTCTGTTTTGAGTGTTCTGTTATAGGCTGTTTTTGTAATGTTAACTCTCTGACTTTTAAAAATGGTGGTCAGGATCCCCAAAGACCAGCTTGTGCTCCCACATGCATATGATTGGGGGCAGGAGAAGGCATCGGGTTCCCAAGGAGTTCTGCTTCCGCAGGGTCTTCCCAAGGGGTCTGGGACAACATCAGCCTGCAGCAAGGAATGCTCAAGAACACCCATGAAATGCAAATTACCCTGCATGGCACTGGGTTCTGACGTAGTTCTTATGTGGTCTCCCACGTTATCCAGGGCCCTTGAGCTGCGTTTCCAAACGTTGGCACTGTTTGATGCACTCAATCCTCATGCGAGTCAGAATTTGGGGAGAAAGAAGTAGCATCTAGAACTGTTTCAGAAGGCTCAAGACTATCTAAATCAGTGTTCTTTAACCCTGGGGTCGGGACCCTGATGTGGTCACACAGCCTCAGTTGTGGGGTCACGGCGACTTACGGGAATGAAAAAGGTTGAAGACCCCTGGACCAGAGCACCACCAGGTAAAGGTGGAGGTACCTTGTGTACCCCTTCAGATACCAGGCAAATGTGTTCAAGGCCTCCTCAGGTTCTTAACAATTGTGCCAAAGTAGCTTTTGCTATTGTCAGGCTTCAGGATAACCTTTTCTGTTCTCTCTCTAATAAGAATCTGTGGTTTCAGTGAATAGTGCTAGAACAGTATTATGGGGCAGGGGGGTGGGCAGCGACAAAGGCAGGATCCCAGGAGGGGTGGATCAATGGTGGGTTCACAGTCTTACCGTGGGATAGTGTGGCTTGCCAGCGCCTGAGCCAAGTATTGCGCTCCCTAAGCCATGGACCGTTGTAATTAAAATAAAATGTATTTAATATGAGTATACACAAATTTATTTAAAATCGCCTGGTTTAATTTGTGCAAATTTTTAAATAATGGTATTGAACTCTACATTGAAATCTCTCTCAGTTGACAGTATTGGGTCTTGAAGAGTGTGGAACTTGGGATGCTCTGGAAACCAAACTTGGCTGGGTCTCCCTGATAGATTGATGAAGACCCTGTTATTCTCCAACAAAGTCTCCCCTTCATCCACAAGTTTCCTTGGGACCCTGGCCACACTGGCCCAGAACTCACCAGCTTTAGAGTCCCACGTTGGCTCTCCCTCTTCCACCAGCCCTTCAGACTTGCAGTGCCCTCAGCACTGCCTGCATGTATCTCCCCTGGCGAGAGTCTTGTGTTCCCTTGGCTTTTCGCCACAGCCATGGAGGAAGCTTCTCCTTGTCCTCCTGTCGTCATCCCCATCGCCCTCCCCATTTGAGAAGCAGCAGCCCAGGAGGCAAGGAGAGCAGGAGGAAGGGCAGTTTGCGGGGGCCCCCAGAGGCTGCTATTCCAGCTTGAAGATGTCCTTGACCTATCAGCTGGGCTAAGTGGTGTCCATGCAAACACACGGCCTTTGCTTGCAGCCTCTGCGGACCAGGTACTGGCTCCAGACTCCAAGCTGCCTCTGCGTCTGAGGCAGGTGCATCGTGGCAAGGAAGGGCCAGGCTGGGGCTGTGCCCCATTAGAATGCAGGGGCACATTGAGCCAGGGCCTTGAGCCCCTAAGCCAGAGAGGGAGAGACCCTGCCCAAAAGAGAAACCTGCAAGTTTTGCATGTATGTTTTGTCATGTTCTCTCTACAAATACATAGATTTTATAATTACAATAGTCAACTTCAAAAATTGATGAACTTTTCAGTTTCCTTTGCGTGGCATATTTTTTGCAGTCTGACTTGGGGTCGATCAAGACTAGTGTGCATGCAGCCAGCAGTCCCTCATTGAGAAGTGAGTCCCTTTCACGGAGACTTAGTTTGCAAATTTACTTTAGAAGAACCTAGATCATATGATTCCATCTCCGAATTCCTTCCCCTCCCTTTTTTTGCAAATGGCATTGGACACACAGACATGCACAGTTGCGGTTGCATAAATAGAGCATTTTATTTAGCAAAACAGAGTCCACAAGTCTGGGAGAAAGAAATGTGTTTGTGCAAATTGTGCAAAGGCTAATGGCAGGCTGCAAGGAATAAAAATGACACAAGAGAAACGCAACAGTACATTCTCAGTGCACATTAGAATATGGGTCAACATACCCTAAAAAGAATATTGTCAGGTTGGTGAAAGAGTCATAATCTACAGCGAGATCAGCACATTTAAGATCATTGTAATAAATGTGCATGTAACTCTGTCTTGAACTTGCAGTTGTGGACTTTCAGCTAGTGGCTATCTGCCATGAGTCAAAAGAGCAACACTTTGGAATAGTATGACTGTCTGATGACAGAGCTTAACAGGGGTGGATAATACTATGTTTATGAACTTCCTAAATCAGCGTTTCTCAACATTTGTCCCCTGCTATACCACTTCACACAGTCCACCTATTGGAAGTACCACCTGAAGTAACTGGCAATAATATCATTGCCAGTTACTTCTGGATTAGGCAGCCAGACGCAACATGACAAACACTGGTAAGAAGCTCAGGGCAGATGAGAGGGCTTTTCTGAGCATGTGAAAAGCGCACACTGGAACTTTGCCTGGTGAGCCAACCCTCCTACTGCTACTTATCACATTGCATTGCTGGTCCTTCTGCTAAGCAGTGGGTGTCCCACATGTACCCCTGGACACCACCTCAAGTACTACTGGTGATACTCATACCACTGGTTGAGAAACATTGTCCTAGAGACATTGGCGCAGTTGGTAGATGAAATGATGAACTAGGTCAGGGGTCGGCAACCTTAAACACTCAAAGAGCCATTTGGACCCATTTTCCAGAGGAAAAAAAACCTCGGGAGCCACAAAACCCTTTTGACACCTAAAATGAAGATAACACTGCATATATAGGGTTTTTTTTTACCTTTATGCTCTTATAGGTCCCATTTTTATAAAGTAGCCCCCTCTTGTAGCTTTTAGTTAGTTTTGTCATACATTCTTGTCCTGTGTTTTCAGACACCTGGTCCTCTATGGTGTTTTGCCTGATTCCAAGGCCATTCTCTGTCTGGAGAATTATGCCCACTTTAAGCAAATTAGCTCCCCTTCTTTCCCCCAACAAATGACCCTGGTTCTGCCCTGCAGTCCTGCTGGACCCCACCTCCAGGGTAGCTCCCCTGTTCAACCTGCAGAGGTCCTCTCTCCTGCCAGCAGCCTCCCACCACTACAGCAGACCCTGGATCGTCAGCAGGTCTTGGGCACAGCAGCCGCACTTCAAACTCCAGTGTCTCTAGCAGTCCCTTAGTCACAAAGTCAGTCAGAGTATCCAGGGCAGAGTCCAAAGTCAATAAGCCAGGTCAGATTCCAAAGTCAACCTGCACTCCTACAACCCACAAACCCTTCCTGCCTCAGGTGCTCTTATATCCCTGAGGGCCCTATTGCGTTCAAGTGGCTGCAGCTGTGCAGCACACTCTGCTGGATGTCCAGGCCTTACCCTCAAAAGGGGCCACTGCTGACACCACATCTGCCTACTCACCAGATCTTCCTAGATACAAGTGGGGGGGAGGAGCAGATCTCTATACAGACCAGTGCAAAAACAGGGAGAAGGTTGGGGGGGGAGGGAAGATCTCTATATAGATATCACAGCAAGACCATTGCAAAACGCCTTGCACACAGAACCAACACATGGAAGTTGGGGGGGGGGATCTCCATACATACCAGTGCAAAAACGGGGAAAGGTAAGTCAGCCCCAGTAGAGTCAACAGGGCTTCATCCCAGGGATGCATGGACAGGAGTGCAGCCTGCGAGTGGCTCATCTCCCTGTCTACTCAGAAGTCAGCCCCAGTAGAGTCAAAGGGGCTCACTCCCAGGGGAGTATATATACACTGCATATATAGTTTGCGCTCCCCTCTTTTAGGTCACAGTTATATAATACACTTCCCTCTTCTAGGTCCCACTAAAAATCAGGTCCAGACCCACAGTTGGAGAACAACTGTTTTAAATTGTGCACAGGTGAACTGCTTGTGAAGGATACTGTCATTCTTTACTGTCATTTACTTCTGTAAATGCCTTTCCACACAATACTACCTCTGAACAAGACCACTTAGTAGTACTTAACACTGTTCACAAAGGTGCTCCTGAACAAACAAGCTAAGAGTTCAAAACTGCATAAAATAAAAGGCATACTAACAGTGATTACTTCCCAACCATGAAATATGCTTTGGTGCTACGTATACAGTATGTTACACATACAATATACAAACATATACAGAATACCATCTGGTGCAGGGGTCTCCAAACCCCTTTCAAGTTTCCAAGTGAAGGAAATGGGGCAGTGAGAGTGTGAGTGAGTGACCCGGGGGATGCTGAGTGGGGAGCTTGAAGGCTGTAATCCTGTGCACACTTTCCTGGGAGCAAGCACAATGGGACTTACTTCTGAGGAGACGCACACAGGATTGTGCTCTAAGCTTGGGAGGAGGGCAGAGCAGCTGCACTCAATTGCTTGCTTTTGCCTTGGCTCTGTGGGGTCAGAGCTGCTTGTGGGAAGGGGGGTCATCAGGGTGTTCAATGGGACTTACTTCTGAGGAGACAGGCACAGGCTCGGGCTGCGGCTCCGGCAGGAGGGAACGTGCAGGGGTGGGGGCTCGCTCTCGGCAGAGGAGCTGCTCCGCCCTCTCCAATGGGGCGCAGCTGCAGCCCGTGTGCTCAGGGTGTTCAATGGGACTTACTTCTGAGGAGACACGCACAGAATTGTGCCCTGAGCTTGGAAGGAGGACAGAGCAGCTGCACTCAATTGCTTGCTTTTGCCTTGGCTCCGTGGGGTCAGGTTCATTTACGCACCCTCCCCTACACGGGCAGGCGGCTGCTGCGGTGCGGGCTCTTTGTGCAGGAGCTGCTCCGCCAGCCATTCATGCCCTCTCCTATGGGGCACAGCCGCAGGAGGTGAGGGAGCTGCGCCTGTGCGTTCGGGCTGGTGAGCAGCAGCAGCTTCACGGGAGGGGCGTGCCCCTCCCCCCACGGCTTGGCCCCGCAGGGAGCCGCAGGAGAAGGCTGAAAGAGCCGCTTGCGGCTCCAGAATGGCAGGTTGACGACCCCAGAACTAGGTGGATACCTGGTGCTGATCCAGTATGACAACTCAAGACTTCTTAAAAATTTTTTGAAGGTCATAGTTTATGGATGGTATAAATAATTAGGATGTTGGAGATTGTAGATTTAGTTATTTACAGGGTGATCATGGGGAAGTCCAATTCTCTAGGTCAGTAGTTCTCAGACTGGTCGGTCATGACCCACCAGTTTGTGTAAAGGTTACCCATCTCTTTAAGGTGCAGGGGAAGGGGAGAGGCAGAGGCAGAGAAGTGATCCCCAGGATCGTGTCCCTATTGGGGCCGAAGGGGGAGTGCTTTCACTTACATTTAAGTAGGTAGGGCTGCAGGAGGTGCGAGGAGTCCTGTGCGGCCCTCTGCAGGGGTCCCTGGGGCTTGGAACATTCAGTAAAAACAGGTGCAAAGCACCTCCTGCAAAATGTTACTGCTCTTTCCCCTCCCCCGCAAAGACTTACTAAAACTCCCTCAAAGTTTGAGAACCACTGCTCTAGGAGTTAAAATAGAGACACATTAACAGTACTGGCTTGGATGGACTGTTGGTATTCTTTATTAAACTGGATTCCTTTCACCTTGGTCAGTTTTACTAGACATCTTTTTGACAAGTCTTTTAATGAATAATTATATACATATAGCAAATGTTTTTCCTTCCCAACAGGTTACCATGAAAGCCAAACAAGTTAAAGACTCGGTTACATGTGCTCCAGGTATGTTTTCAAGTCCTATGTTACTAGTTTCTTAAGATAACACAACTGACATGAGCAAATGTGTACTATAATATTACTTAGCATTTGTATAGCACTTTTTGAGTGAACAGTATGCTTCATGTGTATTATCTTGAACTTGTCCTTATAATAACCTTGTGAAGATGAGTAGTAGTAGCCCCATATTGTAGCTGGGGCTGAAAAGGAATGACTGGCCTAAGGCTGCCAAGGGAGAATTTATGGCAGAGGTGAAATTTAAACCTGGTGTTCTGATTTGCAGCTCAGTGTCTTATCTGCTACATTGCACATCCTGTAACCGAGTGATGTGCTGACCTTACAACTTGAATGGACTGCTGTATTTTTACTAGAATCCCTGTGACCCATTACAGTGGATCTACTGTAGCCACGGATTTGGAACCTGCAGATTTCATTATTTGTAGGTCCACGAACCTGCAGGTTTGGACCCACATGGACCCCCCTCCTCTGCCCTGGTTGCCTCTGAAGGGTGTTCTGGGGCGTGTGGAGGTTGTGCATGGCCTCCCCAGCCCTCAGAACACCTTTTAAGGCTTTCAGGAAGTCATCTGAAGGTCTTTTTAGGCCTTAAACCATCACTTCTGGTTTTTCAAAAAAACCAGAAGTGACCTTCTAAGGCTTTCTGAAGGGTTTTATCATCCGTGAGTCCACAGGGTCTTGGAACGGAATCCCCATGGATTACACAGGACGCGCTGTACTTAACTTTTAAAATGTGAAAAAAGAGTGCACAATCAGAGCAACTAATCTCTGTGTGGTGATTCTGGATATGCATTTGTGCTTAAGACCTTAAATCGCTTGCTTGATCTAATTTTGGTCCATCATTCCTTTCAAAAAATTTCAGCAACCAGTGTGGTGCTGAAGGGGAACAAAATCCTTGCATGCCGCTGCAGAATTGGGAATTTCAGGGAAAACCAGCTGTCACGCTGCATGGGCGCTGCTGGAAGTATAAAGCGGATAAGTGGCAGTAGCACTTGAAAGTCTCCCCTTCCTGGGAGCACAGAGCAAATTAAGAGGGGGGCTGGTGACAGCTAGAAGTAGATGTTTGGAGTTGCCTACTATCTGTACTGGCTACCTCTTCTCTAAGTGAATACAGGTAGAAAGGGGTTGAAAGCAGACAAGCCCTCATGGAGTGAATAATGTGAATCAGTCCTGAGTTGTTAGTGGTACAGAGAAACCTGAAAGCAAAAAGATGAATTAAAATAACTGAGCATGCCATTGACTACATGCTGTGACTGTGCATTTTCCCTCCATTCCAATGGGGGAATTGCAATTTTAAATGAATGGAGACTGTAGGGCAGCCTGCTTGATGGCATGTAGATTAACAATGGAATGAGAATACAATGGAAGATCTTTTAACATACCTTATTGATGCTGTTTCTGGATTACTTAAATCAGGTATAGCTACCATGGAAACAAAGAAACCAGTAAAGCAGTTTGATTTCTGAATCCATATCTCAGGATTCTTCCAGGGCTAAGTCAAGTACTTCATATTTTAGAACAATGATTGTTGAATAAAATACTGTAGTCATAAGCACAGTGTGACTACCAGTTGTAGCTTGGCAACTTGTTTCCCCTATGCCTTCCCCAGTATCCATTTAACCCATCACATATCAAAATGATATTGTTTCTAACAGGTATTGTCAGGCTCTCAGAGCTGAAAATGTTGGCCCAGAACACAAAATCCAACAAAGCTGCTGTTAATTTGTCAGATCATATAATCACACAGCGAGAAAGAGAGGAAGAAGAACAGGAGGAAGAAGTAAAGCACAGTGGTGACCTGGAACCAATGGAGATGGCAGCCACAGATCAAGGGGAGACAGCCTTGAGTGAAACCAGACACCGCAAACGGAAAACTACAACAAAGGCCCCTGAAAATACACTGCCAGTGATGAAAGAAACAGCTGAGGACAAGTGTAGAGGGAAACGTCAGAAGGACTTTGACACTGCAGAGCAAGAGGAGTATAGCGATGACGAAGCCAGAAAAAAGGAGAGATGTCGCAGTTCAGAAGACTTGTGGACTCAGAATCAACAGAAGCTTCTGGAACTCGCCTTACAGCAGTATCCAAAAGGAACAGCAGAACGCTGGGATAAGATTGCAAAATGTGTTCCAGGAAAAAGTAAGGTAATGCCAAGATTTTGTGCAGGATTAAAACGCACAGCTGCGGTTGGGTACAAGTCATCAGCCTAATGCTGAAGCAGAGGCTAATCTTTTTAAAGCTACCCAGTGTTTGGAAGTGACCTTGTTATATTCTTGCTATCATCAGAGTGTATTTTCAGTGCCAGGACAAAACCTGGAGGAAAGTAGTTTTGCATGCTGAAGAGGACTAATTGCCTGCATTTGTGACAGAGTGATAACCTGCTTTGCTCATATTTTCCTCCACCACCTGTTATTTCTGTGAAGGAACAATGAAAGTGCTTTAATGCTCACTAAGCAATTTAATATTCCACTTGGACTTGGGACACTTTGAAACTGCTTGCCAGATGAATGTTGTATACTTTGCAATACAGGAAACAAGCAGGCAGAGGACATGAAATTATAAAACTAAGAAGCATTGGCGGCGTTCCTGGTCCATCATGTAATTTGTCCATAGTTAGGCTCTAAAAGGGGTCAATCTTGTAAGAGGAGATGGAGCTGAAGTGCTTGAACAGCAGGGGACCTCTCTGTTGCACATGCCAGAAGTTCGGGGGAGGGGGGGCACGCTTGGACTTTCATAAAATATCACTGAGAACCAGGAGCACAATGTGACTGATATCTCTCAGAGAAATGCCTTCCTCCTTTCATTCTCAGGATAGCGCTTTAGGAGGTTTGGCTTGGTTTTGTGTGATGGTGCAGTAAAGTCCATATATTTGATTCAACAGGTATTGTTTGCACAGGATTAGTCCCTGGAATTGTGGTTTTGAGCAGAATTTTGCTACAACTCACCAAATCAGTGGTTCCCAAATTGTAGATCAGGACCCACCAGTTGGTTGCTTCCCAGTTTTTGGTGGGTTGCGAAACTGACAAGGAAAACGTATTGAGCCCTATAGAAAGTGAAACTGAGCCACACATGCGTGTTTACTTGTGAGTAGGTGACCGTGCCTCCGCTCTTATCAGAGCCTAGGCACAAAAAGGAACATTAGACCACCATAAATGTCCTGATCCGATGAACATGGAGCTCAACAAATGCTCCAGATGGAGCTCAACAAATGTATCCAGAACAAATGCTTCTAAAGCATTTAGAAATGCTTCTAAAAATAGAAGCTTGAGCAGCTGGTAAAATGAAACTTTTAAAAGTGTCATAAGGCTAGCAACCCCCCCCCCCATGGTTGTTTTTAAAAAAGGGTCCAGTGCTGAAAAGTTTGGGCCACTGCACCAAATAATTGCTTATTTTGGAGTTACAGAACTAACCTTATTTTAGACAAGCAGTCTCCAAAGGTGGGACTGCTGCATGCCGGAAAAATACTTACTGGCGTGATTGGAGTTTACCCTTCGACCAGGGAACCTGCTATTGTCATCTCTGGTCTCCCCCAAAGTTTATGCCGTGCAGCTGCATCTGCCCAGAAATCTGGGTGTAGAGCCTGCTGGAGTGGCAGAATGCAGAAGCCACTGGGCTGCGCGACCTTTGGGGGAGGTCAGAGTTGACAACAGCAGGCTCCCCCATAGAATGGTAAGTGCCATTCATGCACGGGAGGTGTTTGATTGGGTACCAGATCCGGCCTGCTGTCTGGGGTTTGGTGCCTGCTGTTCTAGATAGCCTACAGAAACATTAATCTTTGTCTCAAAACAGACATTCAGCTCTTCAATCCTCACATTTCTCTTTCTTTTCCCTTCTTCTCCCTTGCAGGAAGAATGTATGGCTAGATACAAGTTGCTGGTTGAACTCATACAAAAGAAAAAAATGGCAAAAAGCTGAATATCCTGAAGAATTTTGCTTTTACTTACCAGGATGAGATATTTTAAACACCATATGCAGTACCTTGTATTTTTGTACCTCAGTATGTGATGTGCCTTAGTTACAAAAATAAATAAATTTGATGCCTTCTTCCTTTAAAATTGTTCTAATAGTAAGAACATTTATTTTTGTACTGGAAAATTATTTTGACATACGCTGCTGTACAGTATGGAAATATCACTGAAAACCTTAACACATAAGAGAAGTATCATCCCTGAAGATAAGAAGTGTGCACATGCATGTTCTGTGCTACGCCCAGGTTAGCCAGACAAGTTTTTATTCAGTTTAACTTACCTTTTTGACACATGTATTCTGGCATGAATGAACTCAGACTTCATCCAGCCTCATGGGACTTCTGCAAAACCTACTGCTAAAAAAAAATTTGGGAGCAGCAAACTGGAGGCTGCTCCCTGGTTTTTGTTTGAAACCTGTCTGTGTGTGTCTAGTTATCCTATGACTACATATGTAATAGTGAATACTTTCAAGGGCTTGTTCACAGGTAAATGATGTATAAATCACATATGCTGAAGAATTTGTGCTTTTGTTACTAAATTATTTCAAATGCAAACTGGACTGTAGGGGTGTTCTAAGTTGGGGATCTACCAAAGTGTGTTTCTCAAATTTGATAGCTTAAGGCCATGTTCCAACATAAATTGGAAATTCAGGTCACTCTTATACCCCATATATACTGGTCCTGGGCCATTCCCTGATTGGAGTAACATAAGCCCCAAACAGTGACTCATACAGAGATAAGGGCAGACTTCTAAAGATGGGATATTTGCAGTAATGCAGTGAACTACAACCAGTGCCAAGGACATTGCATTAATTAGCTCAAGGATTTCAAGCAGTCTCTGTAAATTTGTGCCTTGGATCTATGTATCTTGATACACTAGTATGCCCAGTCCTAGCAATTGAGTAAAATATAGACAACCACAACTATACTGACAGCCACATCAGCGAGGTTTGCCAAGTCTGCTCAAGCTGCTACAAAAGATGAAAGTGTATTTTGGTATTTACAAAAACTAGGTATGAAAGTAAGATGACAAGACTCTAATTGCATCTCTTCTGACCCTATCAACAAACTTTAAAGTATGAGTTAACAGGATATGAATGTACATGAATCAGAGGGGAGAAGCTAGTAAGTCCACAGCTACAGAAATTTCTTGAAGCAGCTCACCATTCTCCTTTTCCATGAAAGTACCAAACCATAGTATGCATATTGTCACCAAACAGTGCTGCTTTTTAGTGTCTTAAATAAAATGGTACATGTTCCTGCATCAATGAGTGACCATTAGTACTAATGGCTATGTGTTTGTGACCTTCTTTGTTGAAAAGCAGTATATAAAGTGGTTTATAGGCAAAGACAAATAACCAAATGGTGCCCTGTCCCAAAAGGTCTCACAATATAAAAAGCCAGCAACAGCCACCAGAAAAGATACAGTGCTGGGGTGAAAAGGGACTTTCCCTCTGCTATAATATATATATAGAGGGGGGGGGGAGAAACGTTGAGACACAACTACTACGGTGGTCCAAGAATGCCTACTGCTCTGCATTAGGGCTATCATACAAACATACCCCTTATCAGCGTAAATAAGACTTTGGCATATTTTAGTATGCCATGGATTGTGGCCAGTGGGTACAAGTCATAAAATAGCTGTTTCTCTGGTTGTTCTGGGCTGGGTCAATGTTGGAAAGTTCTTCTTTCTAGTGCCACACAGGGTCACACGCATGTAAGCGCGGAAGCTTCCTTCTGGCACTAGAATGCCCCTTAATACCTATAGCAAAAGTTCCCAAAATATGTGGTGAAATGCCACAGGGCAGTGCAGCGCACTCATAGGGGCATCATGCAGCCTCTTCTTCCTGGCTTGCCAGGCTGAAATCTTGCACAGGTCTGAGCCGGGTGAGCCTAGAAGAAGAGCCTGCATGATGCCCCCTGTAAGTGCCGCAACAGAGGTATGTTTGGGAACCATTGACCTATAGTTTTGCCCTCCCTTCCTTATGGACGTAAGGGGAGCTTGACTGGATCTCCCTCCCCCTTGGTGGGAAAGACATGAACACTGTAGTGCTCAAAAGTAGTAAGCAGCAACAGCAGCATAGACTGAAAAGTGCATGGTGTGCTTTGCAACCAGTGAGGTAGCTATGCAGCTTTCTAGCTCCACGCACTCCATAAGTATCAGAATGGCACAGGGTGAATAGGTGAACCACCTTATGGGGCGCTAGAACCACCACTATATTCATTCCTAGAGAGAATGCCAGTCCATTTTCTTTTAGATCCTACCTCTCCCTGCATCAGGCAAGAGCAAGGGACCTTGCTGAGTCTGTGGGGATTATGGCTTTCAGGGCAGGGGCGGGGCTGTTTGACATCAATGATACTAAGGGAAAGAAACCCACTTCCTTATTAAATAATTTTTCTCCACTCTTGCCTTCAGCACAAGTAGTTAACAGAGGCCTCACCCACCTTCACTCCCCTTTGCGCTTAAGAACATAACAGCCCCACTGGATCAGGCCATAGGCCCATCTAGTCCAGCTTCCTGTATCTCACAGCAGCCCACCAAATGCCCCAGGGAGCACACCAGATAACAAGAGACCTGCATCCTAGTGCCCAAGCTTGCATCTGGCATTCTGACATAGCCCATTTCTAAAATCAGGAGGTTGCGCATACACATCATGGCTTGTATCCCGTAATGGATTTTTCCTCCAGAAACTTGTCCAATCCCCTTTTAAAGGCGTCCAGGCCAGATGCCATCACCACATCCTGTGGCAAAGAGTTCCACAGACCAACCACACGCTGAGTAAAGAAATATTTTGTCTGTTCTAACTCTCCCAACACTCAATTTTAGTGGATGTCCCCTGGTTCTGGTATTATGTGAGAGTGTAAAGAGCATCTCCCTATCCACTCTGTCCATCCCCTGCATAATTTTGTATGTCTCAATCATGTCCCCCCTCAGGCGCCTCTTTTCTAGGCTGAAGAGGCCCAAACGCCGTAGCCTTTCCTCATAAGGAAGGTGCCCCAGCCCCGTAATCATCTTAGTCGCTCTCTTTTGCACCTTTTCCATTTCCACTATGTCTTTTTTGAGATGTGGTGACCAGAACTGGACACAATACTCCAGGTGCGGCCTTACCATTGATTTGTACAACGGCATTATATTAGCCGTTTTGTTCTCAATACCTTTTCTAATGATCCCAAGCATAGAATTGGCCTTCTTCACTGCCGCCGCACATTGGGTCGACACTTTCATCGACCTGTCCACCACCACCCCAAGATCTCTCTCCTGATCTGTCACAGACAGCTCAGAACCCATCAGCCTATATCTAAAGTTTTGATTTTTTGTCCCAATATGCATGACTTTACACTTACTGACATAGAAGCGCACCTGCCATTTTGCTGCCCATTCTGCCAGTCTGGAGAGATCCTTCTGGAGCTCCTCACAATCACTTCTGGTCTTTACCACTCGGAAAAGTTTGGTGTCGTCTGCAAACTTAGCCACCTCACTGCTCAACCCTGTCTCCAGGTCATTTATGAAGAGGTTGAAAAGCACCGGTCCCAGGACAGATCCTTGGGGCACACCGCTTTTCACTTCTCTCCATTGTGAAAATTGCCCATTGACACCCACTCTCTGCTTCCTGGCCTCCAACCAGTTCTCAATCCATGAGAGGACCTGTCCTCTAATTCCCTGACTGTGGAGTTTTTTCAGTAGCCTTTGGTGAGGGACCGTGTCTGCTTGCCTGAATGCAGCAGCTAGGGAGGAGTAAAGTTGCCTTTCTGCTATCATGTCTGGCGGCAAAAGGGTGACTCAAGCCTTACATAGGCACGCAATCAAGCAGCCTCCAAATCAAAATGCTCCAAGGCTTTTCCTTTGAGATCAGTTACTCCTTTGGCCAGTGCATCCCCAGAATTCTTTGCTAAGTCAGCAAAATGCTTCTCATCAGCTTATGGGAAATTTACCAACTAGCCTCAACATTCTACCATAGACAAATTCAAAATGGCTTTGGTGGCCAACCCAAAATCTACCTCAATTCAGCTGAGCAAACTGGCTCCCCCCCCCCCACAACTAATGCAGCAAGTTTGTTGAAGAAACAGCAAAGACTTTAAGTCTTCCACTGTTGCCCTCCCTCTAACCAACTCCCTATCTCTAAAATGACAACCTGACTGCAACAGAGTTTGAGATGTCTAGAGAGGTTAGACCTCCTAGTCCAGAGGTCAGAAATGAGGCTGGCTTGTCAGATACAGCCCACAGAAGCTCTTTATTTGGCCCATCTGATAACTGGACACTTCCAGCACCACCATCAGCTGCTGAACTGCAAAGTGCACTGCTGAAAGTGTGTTTCACTTTCCCCCTCCCCTCCTCCAAGGCACAAAGCCAACCCCTCCCCCCTCCTGATTACTGGCCTCTCCCATAACTTGAAAATATGATCAAGATCTGCATACACGTTGAGTCTCATTTTTCAAGGGTTCTGTTCCTAGAACTCACTAAAGCAAATTAATTTGAAAAACAAAGTGCCTTTGCTCCTATGATTTAAAAACAGTCTTGCTGACCTTTTGAAATGCATACAGAGGCAATCAGTCTCTCTCCAGGCCTTTAGACTTCACTAGGAGATAGCAATCCCTTCACCAGGGGCCACAGAGAGGGGAAAGACTGGTGCTGATAATCACTGCCATTTAGCCCTCCTTCATGTGCTCAGGGGGAAGGGAGGGGTTTGCCTTGTGCCTGGAGAATGATTCATGGATTGTGAGCTGACTGCCCTCTCCCATTAATGACGCTATTGTTAAAGGATGGTTTTCCTTTAATTTAAAGGGTACTTCTCATCATGCTGAGGTAGAAAAATCTGTGGATACCTGTAATCACTTGTGTGACTGTCTCTCTAGAACAGTAAAAAGCATTTTTTTAAACTGTGATTTTAAAGGGATGCATTTTTCCCCTTCCCCAGGGATCAGCACATTCCTTCTCATTTGCAGTGGCCATTCATGTTGAGTCAAACCTGTGTATACAAAATCCATGTATAACAATGACTATTTTCTGTCATTTGCAGCTAATGAATTCCTAGGTGACAATAAAGTGCTTATTTCTAGTCATCACCTCCTAAATGACATCACTTCTGGTCCTCAGCAGTGATGTCATTTAGCAGGTGATAACCAGAAATGTCCTCAGTTCTGATTCTGAATAAATGCTATGAATGCTATTCAACCCATTATATGAAATGTTTGACACCCCTGCCCTAGATCTTATCATAGTGATCCCCACACGGGTTATTCTGGAAGGCATTATATTTATCTCTCACAAGATGCTGGTACTTCTGATTGTGTGCAGTGCCTGGCCTCAGGAGGCTGGAGATGGAAGGAGAATCTAGAGCCAGAGAATCTTACTAGTTAAAGCACTGTCCCCACCACTCTTGTCCTTTGATTAAAGAGTTTACTGCACAGCAGACCAGGTTTAGACAACAGGACAAGCTTCCACAAGTAGCTGTAAAATAAGTGGTTTCTCATTTACTGACTGAAATATATACCAATGTAGGAAGTAAATCCCAACAATGGCATGACAAACTATCAACACTGAAATAAAGAGTCAGAAGAAATCAGAGACTCAAGTGATGTGCACAACCATAAACAATATTAAAATTTATTAACCAAACTTTGTACATATCTTTATATAAACTTGCAATTTTACATCTTGGCAAAACAGTAACATTTTTGTACAAATTGTTACAGAATATTAACGAGTGGTTTAAGTAAATTAAACCACACTGATTTAACTTTAGTAAATTATCTACAAAAGTGATTTGTGACTCTTTAAAAAATCCCATGAACATATAAAAATAAATTATTTTTTATTTTTCAATTAAATCTACCAATTAGAAATATTACAAATCAAAATAGCCACATTTTATGAATCTTCCACAATACAAAACAGTCACAAAACCTTATTTACAGAAATGAGGTAAGAACTGTGCAATGTTTAACCAGGCGATATTGCAGAAACAAACAGGTTCTTCCAATTAAGTACACAGTGAAGGTCTAATTATACTTGGGTATTTTCCACTAATAATTTACATTTATAAATTCAGATTAGTGGTCATTAACCCCCAGCTTCTATCTATCTTCTGCTATACTGCATAGTCATACTGTGAAAATATTCAAACACTTTTTCACATTTCATTACAAATGTGAAGTCTCTTCCACCCCCCATGCTTTTTTGGTAATTTATTAGTGGAAAGCAACCCAGGTAACACTTTGCCTGAGCTATCTACAGTGACAAACACTTCTAATCAAGGCAGATCAATGGGGAAGGCTCCTGGTGCAAGGTTGAACACTCTTGCGGCTTTCACAAAGAATAATTTAGTGCACACCCAGCTGTATAAAGCCATTCCAACTTAACAGAGGTAAGCAACAGGCACTTGGGTTAGGTCAAACACTACCAGAACTTGAGTTGCCTTCTCGTCTGGTAAGATTTCATCTCTAAACTGAAACTTTTTTAAGCAACCTTAACAAAAACTTCAAGATCACTTTTTAAAATTCTTTGTTAAAGAGTTTTTGCTCTAGCAAAACATTAAAGTTAAAAGAAAATAGTAACGTTTAAAACCTGGTCCTTTTCTGGGAAAAACTGACAAGTCTAACACACCGATGTTTAACAACTTACAGAATTGTTGACCTGTCATTGGCAGGTATTACAAATTTGGTTTGCTTCAGTTCAACAAGCAGTAGAAATGGGAGTGACCAGCTGTTTGGTCAGTACTCCAGCATATTAAAGGCTACTAGCTCAGTAACAGAATTCAAATGAATTCTTTGACTGACAACTCTGGGATGCAAAACCTTTCTTCAGAGTTTCCTGAAATCTGACAAAACAGTTCAGTTTCAGTGCAACAAAAAGCAACAAGGTCAAAACCTTACAATAAGTGTCTTCAGAAAGATTCACTTTTCCAGTGTGCAGTTTGTTCCTTGTTGCATCTAGTCATACCTGCAGAGAAAGGCTGCAACCTTGCAGCCGAATGAAGTGCTATAACAGCAGGATAGGCAATTTTCCATTTCTTCCCCCCAAAAGTCAATTCTTTTCCTGTGCAACTGGTCCACTTTTATCATTATGTCTCTGGAATGGAAACGAATCATCATAGCAATTAACTGTGTGGCATTATTCAATAGATCAAAGACCAATGTATTTTAAAAGGTTAGTTTGCTTACATTTGACAATATTTCCTCAGGGTCAGAAAACTTATTGGCCAGAGACATGTTAGACAGCCAAGATGGATATTTGGTCTCAGTGCTGATGTTTCCACATTTTTGCAGCCATGCCTAAGTTCTTCAGTGCTGCACCTCTTTACAAGTTTAAAGTTCTGTATGCTTTTTTGGGGGTGGGGGGGTGCACAAGATCACACTAGAAAGTCTGGCTCTGTCATACTCAACGTTTATCTGCAGTGACAAGCACAGGAAGATTCTCCCTGTGATTTCTGCCCTGAAACATTCCAGGTTGGCAATCACAGAGATTTCTCCCCACATTCAGCGTTTGCCATGGCAAACAAACATATTGCACATGAACTTGCCAGCATGCTCATGTTCCCAATCCTACCTCAGGAGCATAAAGGAGAAGAAATCTGAACAGAATAAAGTGAACACCAAAAATAGTCTACAGCTCTCACTTTTTGTTTCCTGCTGCTGACCAAAGGGGAATTCCAGCAGAATCTTGG
Organism: Tiliqua scincoides; assembly: GCF_035046505.1. Classification (NCBI taxonomy): domain Eukaryota; kingdom Metazoa; phylum Chordata; class Lepidosauria; order Squamata; family Scincidae; genus Tiliqua; species Tiliqua scincoides. The sequence continues at coordinate 21,025,983 of NC_089825.1, forward strand.
TGCCCCCCGCCCACCCCCCATGACAGATTGTGGTCTTGATTTCAGCCAGTTTCTTCTTTTTCCACAGGAGACAGAACATAAGCAATAAGGCTTCCAAAAGTCACTTGGCTATTAAACTGCACCTATTTCCCAAACTACAGACTTTGAAACACGGCAGATCTGAAGGTCTCTCTGACATACACACACATCCCTGTCATACAAAATACAATGGAAAATACTAAAATGTCCTTTCAGAACTATCAGTAGAGGTTTTCTCCATTAAACTGTTAAGTTCTTACGTTTCCTTCAATATTGTAAAAAGATTACCATTTTAAGTTTTGAATAAACTGTAAATTGTTTGAATTTATTAACTGGTAAAAACAAATGATAAAGTAATTTTTTTCAAATTTGCAGATGGTCGTGGATAAAAGTTAGTGTTTAATTATTAAGGGGCAAGATCATTTCAAAGCCATTCCTCTAACTACTGAGCTCATGTATGAGACTACTTGCATTTATGCAATGCACTCAAGGGGACAAGCACTCTGTACATGCTCACAATCATCTTTATTGTTGTGTCACAGTCTAGAGCAGGGGTGCCCAAACCCCGGCTCGAGGGCCACTTCTGGCCCTTGGGGACTCCCAATCTGGCAAATGGAGAGCCCCCAGTCTCCAATGAGCCTCTGGCCCTCCGGAGACTTGCTGGAGCCTCTACTTGCCTGACGCAACTGTTCTCAGCATGAGGGTGACTGTTCGACCTCTCGTGTGAGCTGTGGGACAAGGGCTCCCTCCACTGCTTGTCTGTGATGCAGCAGTGGCAATGAAGGAAAGGCAAGCCTTGCTTTATGCAAGGACTTTTATAGATCCTAAGCTATTGCAAGACTTTCATTCATTCATAAGTTCCATCTCTAAAATTTCATTTATGTAAAATTTATTCAAATATGAAATGTAAATTAATTCTTTTTCCTGGCCCCTGACAGTGTCAGAGAGATGATGTGACCCTCTTGCCAAAAAGTTTGGACACCCCTGGTCTAGAGCAGTGATTTCCATCCACTGTGCTGTGGCATATTGTTGTGCCACAAGTGTTCTGCAGGTGTGCCACAGGAATTTGGGGTGAGTAACTACCTCAGAACGCCAGATGCAGGGGAGGGCACCAGGATGCAGGTTGCGTCTTGTTGTCTTGTGTGCTCCCTGAATTATTTTGTGGGCTGCTGTGAGATACACGAAGCTGGAGTACATAGGCCTTTGGCCTGATCCTGCAGGGCTTTTCTTATGTTCTAATAATTTATTAGTAGGGCCACTTGGGAATGTGAGCCCCTTGTCAGCAGCACAGTGTGTCTTGTCAATTGTCAAAAAAAACTGATGATGTGCCTTGATAGTTTTAGCACCTTGTCAGTGTACAATGAGACGAAAATAGTTGAAAATTGCTGGTCTAGAGCCTTGGCACTGAAGTATTTTCAACATTTAGGCTGCTTCTTTGAACCAGGGCGTACTACAGTGCAGTTTTCTGAAAAATTCAAATCTATCAATAGAATTTAGAAAACTATAAAATATGAAGGGGCACAGGCAACAAAAGGGAAAGAGAAGAAGCTCAATAGTGCAGTTAATATGTTGTCTTGGCCTTAAGATATTTTATTTTAGCCCAATTCTAAACTCTGCCAAATAGCAAATAGTGTTACAGCATGATCCAGCACGTTTATTCGGAAGCAAGTCCCATGTTCAAGTTGTTCAACTTACTCTTTAATTAAGTGTTTTTTGGATGGCAGCCTTGGGGTAAGGTGCCAGAGTCCCAATGCAAAGTGCAACATCTGATTCGCTGCTCACATGGCAGCACAACCCATGCTACTCTTGCCATTAATCTACCACAGCCATTTTCAACCACTGTGCCATGGCACACTGGTGTGCCGTGGATGGTCTGCAGGTGTGCTGTGAGAGTTTGGGGGACGACCATTTGTTAGTAGGGCCACTGGGGGATGTGAGCCCCTGCTGTCAGTGTGGTTTGCCTTGTCAATTGTCAAAAAAATGGACGGTATGCCTTGACAATTTTAGTGCTTTGTCAGTGTGCCATGAAATGAAAAAGGTTGAAAATCACTGCTCTACCATGATACAAGATGGAAGAGGCGCTTCCAACTATCTTCACCATCAGAGAGTACAAAAGGACGGAGAAAAGCTGAAGCCACTCAGTACCTACTTTAATCATGACAAGGGATTAGCTTGAGGGCTTTACTAGTCAAGGACAGAGTCACTGGGCTCTGCCCTACTTTTGATGGACAACCATGGAAATCTTGCAATACAGCTGCAAAGTCACAGCTGAGCAAGGTTTCTTCCCCTCCATTTACATCTATAATACAAGTATTTTCGTGGTATTTTAAGCTACACTCAGTGAAGAATTTCCCCTGCATTTGTCTCAATGCACCCTCCAACTCACTCTAACACAAAATGGTCCATATACATACTTACAGGTACTTTTTGAGTTGCGTTATCCCCATGAACTGAAAGGAATGGGTTTGTTGTAGCTGCATGAAGTGGAGATGCCTGAGTGCCTGCCAGCAAGTTATTGATGGGAATCTGTGTCGCTCCTGAAATCTGCAATTGCTGCACTTCAGACTGATGGTGTTGCTGCTGCTGCTGCTGCACAAGTTGATACAGAAGAGCTTGGTGCTGTTCCTCAAATAAGACAACATTCCGGTCAGTCATGTAATGGATGAACCTGTTCTTTTGTGTTCTGAGAAATAAATAACCAATACTGGGGAAAACCAAACTTGAGTGTAAACAGGGAGTTCCTGGCTCATCTAGGTTAATATTCCTTCTAATTTTTTAAAAAAGAGTTATTCTGCCATTTTCAGGGTCACGTTTAGGCAGCCTTCCTTTACGTGAGCAAGTAACATTCTCCTACTGTTTAGGTCAGATATACAGATTTTAAAAAAATTATACAGTAAGTTTCCATTGCTTTAGCAGGAAAGCCAAGGCGTTCCCTGTCTACTCAGGAACGCGTCCAGGAAGGCGTTCCCTGTCTACTCAGAGTCAATGTGTTGCAGCCATTAGGTACAGGGTTTGGTGGTTGGATGAGCAGGTTTAAATTCAACTATGTTGTTCAATGGAATCCAGTGATCACCTTTCACAGGATTATTGTAAGAAAGGAAGCAACATTCTGAGCTCCTTGGCAAATGGGATGGGATACTACTGTAACAAATGACTACACTGTTGTGTTCCAAGGAAACTGCCATGGTCCCCCTTGTAGGATTGGTGTGGGGGAGAAGCAGCATACAGCCCATACACCTGAACTTCCCCTGTATCTTCAAGCACCTTCTAATCTAAGGGAACTATGACAGACACAGCAGCCTGACACAGGCAATCCCAGAAAAAGTAGCTGCTACCCCAAGGAGAGAAGGGGCCCTCCCACATCCTTGCTCCTGTCTGAAGAGTGCCCAATTCCCTCCGCACAGAAACCAGCAGCTGAGGAGCCAACAGACCTGGCCAATCCCAGGTCTTCTGCAGCTATCTACAGCCTTGAAGCATTAGCCACAAGCAATCTGTAAGGGGCAAGAGGTAATAGCTCTCTCCTCTGATGGAAGAAGGATGAAGAAATTTCAAAAAAGATTAGGATAATCTCACCATCTCAGAGGGTACTTACTGACTTCTGCACATCTCTAATCACCAACATCTGGATCTACCAAAGGGATAATTTGGAAGCTGTTTCTTTTTCAGTTCAAATTAATGAGGGCAGCACAGGCCCCTGACCAATTCGCCATTATTGTGTAGCACTGTCCACAACCAATCCTTTTTTCCAGGCTAAGAAATGCCTATCTTCAAAATGGCAGCTGTGACAGCACTTTTCTAATTTCTACTGCTTTCAAGGTGTGAGCTACACTATTCTTCGTTCAAGACTGGCAGTTTGTTCAGACTTGTGAGAGCTGCTGCTGCAGATTACGTACCCCCTAAAGAGGAGGAAAAGAATGAGAAGAGCACTCAGTTTCAATCCACTCAGTTTCCTCACCAGCAAAGTGGTGGTGATGGAGAAAAGGAAGCAGATTTGTATCCAATTGGTACATATGGTACAATATTCTTTCATCCTGCATTGAAATAACGAAGGAGCAGCAAGGTGATCTGAGGCTCTGTAGAATTCTGTCCCCAGTAAGGTAGTAGCCATCCTCTAAGCAGAGAATGGAATGGAATGGCAGGGCAGAGGAGACAAACTTTGACACACTCTAAAGTGCACAGTCACAAACTCCCTGCTTCCTGATTGCTAGGGAGGGATAATTTGCATAATAGAGAGCTCCTCCCACTAGAAGCATTTGCAAATACTAGCCCTCCTCCTGAGTATCCCAACTATCCCAAACAGCTGAAGCTCCCAGGACTCAATTTCTAGTTTTGTGTCAATAAAAAACTGACAAACACTGAGAAGAGACTTTAGTGTGGCAGAAGACATGCTTTGCATGTAAGAAGGTTCCAGATTTGAGCTCTGGCATCTCTAGTTAGAACTGAGAAAAGTCTCTCTCTGAAGCCTGTTTCTACCTGAAACAGGTAGATGGTCAGACAGTACAAATGCTCTCCTCTAGAGCATACAATGCTCAATGGTCAGACAGTACAAAGCAGATAATATGTTTAAGACTTACTGATGTGAACTGTTGAGTATTTAGTAATTGCTGAAACTGCTGCTGCTGCTGATGTAGCAGAAGTTGTCTCTGTGGGTCAGGAAGAAACCCAAGTCCAGAGGCACTGCAAAGTAATGACAAACTCTTAACTGGAAATTACATACGCACACAGAGTGCAGATGGGCTCTGGTATCATTTCTAATCCACCCTTTCAGTAAAAGTAAGAACAATGCACAGACTTCTATAAAACACACATATGCTAAGCAGCATTTCTAGATGTGCCACTGAATTCTGACAATCAACAGTTGCTCTTTTCTGCACACAAACACAACCAAGTATGTAATGCTAACCAGGAGAGCTGGAACACTTAGGATTGAGAAAGAAGAGAGATCTATCTGGTGCCTATTTTTATATTAATGTGTTCAGTTGATTTGTTGCTTGGGATTGCTTTGCTCTTTCTGCTCCTTTCATCCTTTTGCTTTGTTTAAGAAATATGCTGCTAAATACAGTTTTTAGGCTGACTATGCTGCTCTGTTATGTTTTTTATCTGCTCCTTTTATGATATTCTTTATACTGTATTGCGTTTTAATTTTGAATGCTTGTATATTGCCTTGGACACTGTGTTTGCAAGGGAGGAGGTGGGATACAGATTTTTAAATTAATACGGCGCAGTGCCTTATTATAGAAACCAATGCAGTAGTAGGACCATAATAGCTCAGTTTTCATTAAGATTCACAAGGCAGTTTCAAATGCTACATAGCAGGTACTTTCTTTTTTCCTTTTTTTAAAAACACAATCATTTGCTAGGTTTAAACATTGGCACATATAATACAACTCCTTCCTCAGCACATTTACGATAAAGGCAGCTCTTTTGATAACACCACCCTTTCAGCAATACTGCTAGTAAGATCCATTTATAAGAGCAAAGACTTACCTGTTACTCAGTGTAGTTGGCAGAGGATGCGCTGCATTTGGCGGCACAGTTGTGTGAGCAAGAGGAGAAGGGTTCTGAGATATCGTGGCAGGGGTCTGAATTACCCCATTTAAAGCCCCAACAATTCCATTGATCGCCAGCTGGTTACCTGGCAAAGCTCCAATTATTCCACCCACTGCAGGAATAGTGGATGTTACAGTTTGCATTCCACTGGCAAGTGTCCCCACTGTCACACCATTGACCTGTTGAACTCCTGCAACTCCTGTGCCTTGCTGAGCTGGACTTTGCCCAGCAGGTGGTGGAGTGGAAAGAGCCGATGAACTACTGGTGCTTTGTCCACTGGAGTTTATCTCCTAGTGAAAACACAAAGGCCCAGCTTTATCAGGCTTCACATAGCAGTAAAAGAATGGAAAGACAATATTAACCTACTAGAAGTCTAGAACACACACAAAAAACAAACAAATAGTACCTGATTTAATACAGGAAGGGAACTGTCAGGTAGAAAGCTGGTTCCCAGGTGAGGGCTCTTGCTGCTGTTCAAAGAATCTGTGCTAGCAGCTAAAATGAAGTTTAAAAAAAGTACATCTTAAACTTATGCAACCCAAATTTTGTATGAAACATATAAATTGATTAACCCAAAGAAACATATCAAGTAAGCCAGAAATCTTGATCTAGTCTGGTAATGCTTTTTACTACTGAATGCAAATAGCAACTACAAATAGCAGAAGGCAACCAATAATCAGGAGGAAAGTTGCTGTTGCACAAAAGTAAGCAGTGTGTTTGAACTGAACATTTATAAAAACAGAACAACTCAAAGCACTTCACAATCTTTATCTGTGATTTGACTTTGCTCTCTGTCTTGCTTGAAAGTTTCCCATATCCAATATGAATATAGCATTCCTTTTTCCAGAAAAATGTGTTTTTGGAAATTATTGTCATATCACAGGAAAAAAATCATTACTGAAAATCATTACTGAAAACTATTCTATTTATTTCTTTTGTATAAACATAACAAGTGATGACAATATAGAGGACAGGAGGCCAAAAACTTTCTGGTAATTTTGACAGAATTCAACATAAGAGAAAAACTATTTTTCTTTCCTCACCAGCCTGAGCTGAAAATGCCTGCATTTGATGAGATGGACTTGGATTGGATGTTATTGTGGGGAAAGGAACTGAAAGCTGGGCATTTAATAGCTGGAGGCGCTCCTTTTTAGCGGTCAGGTTTTTAATCTGTTCTTCCAAGCGACGATTCTCAACTTGAAGCTGGTGTAATGACTTCAACATGCCTAAAACTAAACAAAATTTGACCAGTTAAGCTAAATTCCTGGGGGGGGAAATGCATTTGAAGGTGTTATTGTGTTAAGAAATAATTCACTCTCTTGTGCACTCAAATTTTGCATAGTTACACAGTTCTAATTAGTCATTAGCAAATAAAGTACTGGAGAGTACTTGTCTCCGTTTTAAGTCATGTCCTTATCAGATATTACACAGAGGTGAAGAATGATCTAAAGACACTTTGAAGTTAGCTGAGATGCAGGCAGCAGCTGTCCATTTATAGACACACCACACCTCTTCATCCACATTGCAGCAACTTGAATATCCTTATCTAAAATGAGCATGAACTGTATCCCAGGTTTAGTTACTCACCAATTTCAAAATGGATATAGTAATGACTAACACAACTTAGGATTCAACCCTGTGTATCCTGCAGGTTGGTCGCTTCCCCTATGAAAAAGGGCTGCATGTATCTCTTGCACAGACAAATGTTTTCGAAATCCCTAAGGTCGTACATTCCTAGTATCTCATACAAAAGCCTCAATCCCACACCTGACTCATTGTACAAAGGGCCACCCCCTCTGCAACACTTATCCAATCTTTTATCCTACTAAACCCTTTGAACAAAATTGTGGTTGATATGCTTTCTGTTACACTCACTTTTGAAACACAAAATACCCCCCCCCCCCCCGGGCCGAAATTCCTTCAGTAACATCTACTATCAAATAATTGTTTGTGAAAAGGATAACTTGATTTGGGTTGTAAAGATTATGACATTGCCTTTATTATGACCAGCTAAACACTTTCTTTTAATTGTTTTACAGGGATAACTGTTGTGTTGATTCAATGGCCAAAAAAACCTCTGTAAATTTATGTAATCAATGAAAACTTTTACTCTGTTTTTATTGCTTTTAAATCAACAGACTCCAGCTGCTGTCAATGTCCCTCTAAAGAGCACCCAGCAGGGAGTATGAGGAACCCTGCAGTCCCTGCCCTCTCCCTACAGATAAAGCACATCTCAGTCAGATACCGCCCACTTCTATCTACCATGGACAGTCTCTCAATTTTGGATGAATTTTACAACTTGCATCAGCCAACAGGCAAGATAGACAAACCATCCTAGCACAAGAAAAGCCACTTTTAAAATTCTAAGTTGTATTTGTTTAACATGACCTCTGGGCCTAATACAGACACAAGTCTACGGGTACAGGCACATCTGGTCATTTCCCAAGGATTTAGCTTTTTATCCCTCCTCTTCAAGAACATACAAAGGAACTCTCAGTGTGCCCAAATGAGATGCAATAAGACTTAGCTAAACCTGTCCTCCAGCTATCATGTTTAAAGGATTATCCCTGCATGAATTTCCTCACAATTAGCATTTTTGTCCTGGTACCATTCATAAAAATACCAACTAGATAGCACTTTACGTGCTACCAACGACAAGAAAAGCATGTTCAAGGATTTCAGAAAAATGACAAAATATTTTTAAAGAAGTGAAATTTCTATATGCAGGCTTAATTATAAATACATTCAAAAACAATAAAGATCCCATTTGGATCCACACAATCTTTTTTAATCATCTCAATTAAAAAAAAGTTTAGCCTCCAACCTATCTGAGGCTGCCCACCATAAATACTGCTCCCAAGAATATGGAGCAAAATTAAATATAGAGTCACTGCTCAACACTTCAGTATTTTTCCACACTAAGTAAGAAGAGTCAACACCAAGCTTTAGTTTAAAACAAAAGGAAAAAGCACCTTCAGGAATCAGCACACACACTCACACCTCAAGCATTATGTTCCCTGTTCAGTGTTTAGTCTCCAATTTATATCCACAGTGCCATCAACACACACCATTAACAGCATTCAGCATCTGATAGAATATGAGACAATATGAACAACTTACTGTCACTAGGGGTGCTCTGTTCTAATAAGAACTGTTGCCCTTCACTCCATTGCCTATCCAGAAGTTGTTCTATAGTAGTGGGCACTGGAGGCAAGTGTTCCACACTGCTATTACCTGCTGGATCATAGCGAATTGGTAGACTACTTGCAGGAGACCTGCAGAAAGATTAAAAATTACACTTGCAAAAAGACACACAGAGGACTCATCAGTTTTCTTAGGTAGCTTTAGACTCTTGCAAGCAACTAAAAGCCCTGGCTCTTGTCATTAATATTTAAATAAAGAAATCCCAGCATGACAACAATTCTAATAAATTTCTACACAAAAAGCAAAAAAAAAAATTAGCTCAGTTTAACACTGCACAGATAAATTCCAGTTTACTAATTTATGAAATATATTATCAATGATAAATTCAAGAACAGGAACTCTGCAGAAAAAAAATGTTCTGATGGACATTTCTAACATATCTAGTCAATGCCAGACCAAAACAAGAGATGTGACTGAAATTAAAATTAATGGGTTCTCCCACACTTTGCGAAATTTTGCCATGAAGTTTTATTGTGTAAATACTCTTGGGTGATGTTAAGGGGAAAACTGATCTTATGCTTGTGCTGCTAACATCAGATATCCACAGACTGGTCCAACAATAAGAAAAAGAATATTCCCTAGACTCCTCTAAGACAACGGTTTCCAAAGCCTGGCCCAGGGGCCAGATGCAGCCTGCAACAAGCCTCTGGTCCACTCAACAGATTGTGACCAGAGCTATGCTCCAGTTGCGTCTGGAGGATGTTTTGAGGGCAGGGAAGGCCTTGTGCCTCCCCTCAGAATGCCTTCTAAAGGTCTAAAAACATCACTTCCTGGTTTTCTTGAAAAACCAGAAATGACGTTTTTAGGCCATCTGAAGGCCTCAGGCTTTGGAAGACTTTCTAATGTGCTTATTTAAATTTTATAATTAAGATTTATTTATTTTTCTGGTCCTCAACACCATGCCAGATATTTGATGTGGCCCTCTGACCTAAAAGTTTAGAGACTCCTGCTCCAACAGAAAATATTACTTTATAACACAGAAACTTTGTATATCTAAGTGATTAATTAAGTGAACCTTTGATTAACTAAGTGAACCTAGTGATTAATACACTAGGTATTACCAAATAACATTTGAAGTATAACAGCAATCAGTAAGACACACAAGAAAAAGCTTTAAAAGCACATGTAGACAGTACAGTATCGGTAATTTAGGTCTCAACATAGGAAATCCTGATCAGCACCTAAGATGACAGATACTGTAACCGTTTAGAAAGTTTTGGAAACTATTTTGAAAGAAAGAAAGAAACATGTGTGCATGCACACACACACTCACTAACCCCAGTTACTTTGAAGACTGTGGCCCTACTGAGCCTTTGAATGTTAAGCATTTTTGTGTAGGTACCAAGAGATATCATTACAATTGCATCCTATCAAGATTACATCACTGCATTTGCACTCAGGCATTTAAAAATATTTTGGGTTACATTTTAGCAGCATTCATTGTAATTCAGCATTTCAGGGATCCTCATAGGCATAATAAAGTGCTTCCCATTAGTTACCTTACAAGAATATTGTGGCTTCCTTTTGATGTCTAAACTGGTCAAGAACCAAATGCCACAGCACAACAATTCTCTCCCAGCAACCAACCTTATTCACAAGGAGGAGTGGGCAAAAACAAAGCCCATATGCTAATTAAGTTTCAGTTAAGGCCCATGCTAATGCATTAGCATTCGTACTAATACTAGTTCTCCCACTGATCTGGATGGATTTTGGATTCAGTCCCATTGCTTCCACAAAAATCCATCACAAAGTAGTATCATCTCCATAGGTTTATACAGGTGCTTAATAATGAATACAGTACCTCATATAACTAATGGGTATATTGTCAAATTGCTGTATATCTTTATTGCATTATATCTTTAACAGGATGCAAACACAGAATTTGTAGGTAAGCAAGTGAGGTCAGTTTAAAAATAGTGTTAAATGTTAGAGTTTTGGATTCTGTGTCAGTAATATAGTGCTGTATAAAAATAATATATATTCAATAGAGGCACCAAAGGGATTCTGAAGGGTTTAAAAAACTGTTCTTAAAGAAGAATATACTACAACATAAGATGGCAGATGGAAATTCAATTTTCAGAAGTGGGTATGTTGGGGAAGGGAAAAAGTCCTATACGCATACTATTGTACTTTAGATTCTTAAGTGACTACCACACAGAAAACAGACCAAGGAGATAATTAATAAGTTCAATGAGCTGTAGACAAGATACTAAAATTGTTTAAGACTGGAAAAATACAGAATTGCATGATTTTGCATGGTTATCTATGTTGCATGTTTTAAAGGCATCCATATTTTTAAAAGATATTTATACAATAAGGAAATGCATTATAAAATGGGTGACAGAATTATTAAACTTTGAATACTTTCCATGCAACATGAAATTTAATCCAAAATTGTTCAGTCTAAAGGAAACTTCTGAGGACAAAAGTACAAAAAGATATGATAGTGAGAGGTGAATATGGAACAGCAATATCTTCATTACAAACACACACAGATTTGTTCCTTCATAAAGAGCACAGTGAATCCATAGAATTCATAATCATAGAAGAGGGGGAAAGACTTCATTGGATGAAATATAGCCTTAAGTATACTTTTAAAAGTGAGACTGGCTAATAACCACTGGTGGTTTGAAAATGGTGTTATTTTACTCAGAAGTAAACCCACTGTGTTCAATAAGACATAAGCTATAATCCTATCTTACTCACCAGAAACAAACACTTCTACTGATAAACTTATCTGGCCACATTTAACTATATATTTTCAAAGGCTACAGAGTCCATAAAGTAGTATAGTCTCCATCCACTAACAAGGTTTCATTCTGGGAGCTTTACACAAGCCTCCATGGAAATATATATATATATATGTTGTATACACATTTATGCTTAGCAGATTGCACCATCCTAAACCTAACCATTGAGAAGATTTACAGGAAAACAAAACCAAAATAGAGAGGGTGGATTACCTATACCCATTTATATCTTGGAACAGGCCTTCTGATGCACACATGCTGGAGACAAGGTACTAGGTTCACTCATGTCACCAGCTGAACCTAATCTGGCAGCTTCTATATTTAAAATAGTTGAACAATTTAAAAAACAAGAAAAGGGCTTTTGCATTGCTCCACAGTCATATGTGCTATTGTCTTATTTTTTAATACACTGACTCACACTAGAACCTTTCAAACAGCTCCTACAGAAAGTTCTGTATCATTCATTTTAGTATATTAAAAATTATAAGTACCTAACACAACACTGAAGACAATAATTTCCATTTAAGACACAAGATTAAAATACTAAATACTTAGACACACATTTCTATGGATATGGAGGAATAAAGTTGTTAAATACGCAGTCTTTTTCTGTATGTATGCAACATGAAAACTTTGTAAATAAAATGGTCCATTGTCATGTTTATGTGCCATTTTATATCACACCAATCCACACATAATTTATAATGTGAGTGGAAGTGTATACCTTTAGACCACAACCCTGAAAGAGTTGGATATATCTGTGTGAAATCTCATCTCAGTAAGATGAATAGTATGAGCAAGGAGAATAAACTTTCTCTGGATTATGTTTCTTTTACAGCACTCTCCCTGCATTTCTCTGTCTATCCAAAAGCTCTGAAAAAGGGAAAGTCCCAAAACTACTTGATGAAAAAGTCATTGTACTGCACTTACATATTTGCCAGACCAAATGCTATCTGAAAGGCCTACAGTTCAACAACAGAAGGAAGCAAATAAAATAATGCTAAGGGTCTAATGTGTCTTTTAATAAGCTGGCCAGAACCTCACAAACAGCTCCCACAGAACTGAAAGTTTTGTAAAGCAATATATCTAGGAGAGTCAGTTTCTCACTGTGTTTGGAATCAGTCATAGTCTGTATTTATCTGACTTTCAAGGCTTTGTCCCCATGACAATACTGGTCTGATTTATAGAGGTGAACATATTTTTCAGTCAGTCTTAGGAATTTTGCATTCTTGCTACTTTAATAATAATAATAATAATAATAATAATAATAATAATAATAATCAGGCCACAGATCACTAACATTCACTTTACAGTTCATTTACTCTAATCAGAAGTGCTGTGTCATGTGTAAGTTATTGGACATTGATGTACCTCTGTTAACCATGTTTATTTATTACCAACTTATTACATGACTGCAGAGCAATGTATAATTGCTATTATAACAATAGCATATAATGCTATCGCATCATAAATGAAAAGAGCCATCCGATAGGCATAAGGAAATTTTTCTCTGAAGTCAATGCCAAAGCAGCACTGCACCATCTTTATAGAAATATTTTTATGGGTCCTGTAAACAAAGAAACCAGCAGAAAGTAGAAAATAGCTATCAGTGATTCCGTTCTGGTTAATTTACATATTGGACAATACACATTTCATTTCATTTCTGGAAAAACTTTCACATTTGCCACACTATAAACTATCTCTTCCCTCATTCAAAACATAAAAATGTTTATATGCAAGAAAAAGAAAAAATGCATATAGTGGATATTATACAATTCCTAATGAATGGTATTTTATATGCAAATTTTATAAAACCAACTAATTACCAGAGACTTATAGCTTTTTAGTATGTATAAAGTAGAAGAATGTAGAGTCCCCTAAAGTCATTTTCATACTGGGATAAAAGCTATTTGTTCTCCTATTGTGTAATCCCATTTATTTAAACTGATATCAGGACACTTTTTTCTTAAACCACCTGGACACAAACCATAAAATTATTTTCAACTTAAAAACGTAAGCATGTCTGATAAGATATAAAAAAGTTTCCACACCACAAAAACATTTTCTTTGCCTCAGCTCTTGAATGTAAATATTGCTTACCGTGGTGAAAGACTTCCTCTAGGCGAACCTCCCCTGCCAACAAGGCTCCGGCTATTGTCTCCAAGATCTTGATCTGCAGAGTAAATATTTCACAGCCGATAGAGTGACTCATTCAAAGATAAGATTTTTAAGATGTTGCAGATAATTTCAAAATTTAGTGCAATATCTAGGAGTTGCTATTAACATTAGAGAGGGCTCCTAGTTTAAAACTGCTTAGGCGTTGTCCGTGCACATTTCTGTGGGTATAGCAGGCCATGGATTAGGCTCAGTCCTTTCATTGCTTTCAGTTTTACAGCACAGAAGCATGGTTTGCATTTCCAGTACCCTCCCCTTGGCCACTTTTAATTTCTGCAGTGAAAGTAATGAATCACAGCTGTGGACAGCTAATCTGTATGCTTATCACAGCAAATCCCCAGGCTTTGTACTTTAACACTTTGCATGCCAGGGAAACCCATAAACTGCACTATCTATTCATGGCTATTGGTAAGAGTTTTGTTCCAAAAGACTTAGTAACAAATGTTGTATGCATGTATTTGGTCAATGCCTGTTTTATAAGTGAAGAAGAAATTCTAAGACATTGAAAGGTATTAAAAATCTTTCATTAAAAACACAGAATTGCCTTGCCTGGTAAGACTCAAAAGGGTTATTTTTCCCTATGGCCCCTCAATAAAATAACCCTATCTGCCCCCTTCAAGGCTGCCCTCCCCCTATTCTCAGCAAATGACCTCTGGCCTCTTAGAGGGCAAGACATGACTGATCCATTCTTGGTAAACTGCTAAACTCATTCCCTTCCCCCAAACAGGCATGACTATTACGACATGTCAACAAATCCTTAAGGATGGAATGACACAAAGCAAATCCAGGAACTCATTAAGGCTGTTTTTAAAAAAAAAAGCCAATGCTACAAAAACATCAATTGGCAAATATTCACAGGATTATTAAATACTGCGGAAGTTGTGTAACAGAATCTCAGCCATACAAACTTGTATATCATGCAATGCCATGATTATGCAAATAAGAGTTTAAACTATTCACAACAAACCCTGGTGCAATGCTACTCCCATTGCAGAGAACTAAGGGAACTGAATGCATCAATCACAAGAGTCACAGGAGACATTGTTGCATTCCTGCCTGCTCATGGTTCTGCTTAAACATTTACATTTCAGACAGTAAAAGATACACAGCAACAACTTCTGCTGTTAGACAGCATTCATTTTCAAAATGCAGCAAGATGTGGGACTAAGAACAAGCAAGCAGTAGTTTAAATCCTTAACCAGGTAGTTCAGAACAGAGGTTTTAAAGAACTGTAACTTGCCTGTTTGACTGTTTTCAGACTGAGCAGTAAGTGCTGCCATTGCTGAGGTGGGATTCAGTCTATTGCCATACACATGGGATGGAGGCAGACTGAGAGATGATCCAGGTAGGGTGCTTGCCTACAAAGAAAAAAAAAAGAAAATAAAACAAAAATTAGAATATTTTGTAAAAAAAGGATTTCAAAGTAAAACCTAAGAGGCATCATCCTAAAGTAATGAACATATTACATATTTTAATACTAAATATAGGTAATTCAAGAATACTTACTATACATTTCAATCAAGCTTTGAAGAAAAGAAAAATCTGTAAAAAAATTTGAACACCTGTACAGTACTTTTGGACTGATACACAACAAGCATGCACATGCGTAATGTGGGGGGGGGGCTTCTTAAAGTATTGAAATTATAATCAAGGCTACATGAGAAGTAGCATGAATTGCAATTTCAAAGTAACTGATACATAATACACTGAGCATGCAAAGAATTACTCCCATTTCTAAAGTGCACTGGCAATGTCAAGATTTAGCTGCATGTGGTATCTGCATGGTAGCTGACCATGTGGTAATTCTAATTATTTAATCTTATTTAAACCATTTACAAAATAAGGGCAGGTAGACAACAGATGTCTCACAAATGCTTGGGTTCCTTACATCACAAGGCAGCCATGGAGGTCAAAAGGTTCAACTTGCAGCTTTATAGTTTAACCACACATAGCCATATTTGCTTTGTTGTACTCAGAAATTAGCAAAACCTGCACATTATCGGGTTACTTCCTATTTTGATACACAATTTGTTTTAATTTCATTTTAAAAGAAAGCAAACAGTCATTACAAGTATGGTTTCTATACAATACTTGTATAGTATTGTATAGAATCACAACTCAGCGAATCACAGCTCTGCTTTGACCCTCTTATAAGGAAATGCATTTTTGGCAGTTGGCCAGCTTGACTTACTGAAGAGCTAGCCCAAAGTTTGTATTCATTCATTCATGTTGATAACTACAATTCTGAAGGTCTTTGCTGGGACATGTGCCAAACAAGTGAAAATGAACCCTTCAAGAGATAAAACGAAGGAGGCTGGCAGAACTCTTGCATAATCCAGTATAATAAAAATGCCCTCTTCCCTCAACTATGTTACTTTCAAACAAACTGCATCTCCCTTCAAATACTTAATCTGGATGTTTGATGCACTGTTACTACTTTTCCAGACAATTACTTAAAAAGAATAAAATTACAGATTTCAGCCCCATGGCCTGGTACACAGAAAATCAGATCCTTATTATACATATAAATTTTAAACAGGAACTTGTTAAACAACACACAAACATGCTTATAGACGCAAACATTTCCAAAGTGTGACAGCTGAAGTTAAAACGTATTCACTCCTGTGATTTCAATGGCAGAGTTAAATGTATGCTTAACTCAAATTGAAAACAAGATACAAAACTGCTTAAATATGGTAGGGTCATACCCTATTAAAGTACTGTACACAAAAGACAACAGAAATACACTATTATAAGCAAAAAAAGGGACATAGTACAGCCTACATCTCTAAAAGAATCTTACCCTACTATTAGTCTTTGGCCCTTAGCCAACATGTTAAGCTTCTACAAATATATACATTCATCAATAATTTCAAGGGATACTCTATAGCCCTTGGTTTACAAACCAAGGGAAAATTGCATCCAAAAGTCACTCCTCATGTTTTTCCAAAGATAATTTGAAATGAAGCTCTGACAGGAAAAGTATCCCAGTTCAGAGAATTAGAAAGTCAATATATTGTTTTAGCTGTTGTTCCAAAAAAAGACATTTATAGGGACACATTAGATACAAACAAGAAGAAGCTAAAGCCAGCAGAAACACCCTAAACAAACCACCATTACACATGTTCACATGCACACATAAGAACATAAGAACAGCCCCACTGGATCAGGCCATAGGCCCATCTAGTCCAGCTTCCTGTATCTCACAGCGGCCCACCAAATGCCCCAGGGAGCACACCAGATAACAAGAGACCTCATCCTGGTGCTCTCCCCTACATCTGGCATTCTGACTTAACCCATTCCTAAAATCAGGAGGTTGCGCATACACATCATGGCTTGTACCCCATAATGGATTTTTCCTCCAGAAACTCGTCCAATCCCCTTTTAAAGGCGTCTAGGCTAGACGCCAGCACCACATCCTGTGGCAAGGAGTTCCACAGACCGACCACGCGCTGAGTAAAGAAATATTTTCTTTTGTCTGTCCTAACCCGCCCAACACTCAATTTTAGTGGATGTCCCCTGGTTCTGGTATTATGTGAGAGTGTAAAGAGCATCTCCCTATCCACTCTGTCCATCCCCTGCATAATTTTGTATGTCTCAATCATGTCCCCCCTCAGGCGCCTCTTTTCTAGGCTGAAGAGGCCCAAACGCCGTAGCCTTTCCTCATAAGGAAGGTGCCCCAGCCCCGTAATCATCTTAGTCGCTCTCTTTTGCACCTTTTCCATTTCCACTATGTCTTTTTTGAGATGCGGCGACCAGAACTGGACACAATACTCCAGGTGTGGCCTTACCATAGATTTGTACAACGGCATTATAATACTAACCATTTTGTTCTCAATATCTTTCCTAATGATCCCAAGCATAGAATTGGCCTTCTTCACTGCCACCGCACATTGGGTCAACACTTTCATCGACCTGTCCACCACCACCCCAAGATCTCTCTCCTGATCTGTCACAGACAGCTCAGAACCCATCAGCCTATATCTAAAGTTTTGATTTTTTGCCCCAATGTGCATGACTTTACACTTACTGACATTGAAGCGCATCTGCCATTTTGCTGCCCATTCTGCCAGTCTGGAGAGATCCTTCTGGAGCTCCTCACAATCACTTCTGGTCTTTACCACTCGGAAAAGTTTGGTGTCGTCTGCAAACTTAGCCACTTCACTGCTCAACCCTGTCTCCAGGTCATTTATGAAGAGGTTGAAAAGCACCGGTCCCAGGACACATCCTGGGGGCACACCGCTTTTCACCTCTCTCCATTGTGAAAATTGCCCATTGACACCCACTCTCTGCTTCCTGGCCTCCAACCAGTTCTCAATCCACGAGAGGACCTGTCCTCTAATTCCCTGACTGTGGAGTTTTTTCAGTAGCCTTTGGTGAGGGACCGTGTCAAACGCCTTCTGAAAGTCCAGATATATAATGTCCACGGGTTCTCCCGCATCCACATGCCTGTTGACCTTTTCAAAGAATTCTATAAGGTTTGTGAGGCAAGACTTACCCTTACAGAAGCCATGCTGACTCTCCCTCAGCAAGGCCTGTTCGTCTTGTATGTATGTATGTACCAACACATGTATGTATGTATGTATGTATGTATGTATGTACCAACACTTGTATGTATGTATGTACCAACACATGTATGGTACGGGATGATCCAAATTTAGAAGGGAATTTAATTCTTATCTTTTTCTATCATAGCTATCCCTTGAATGGGGTGAACTGAAGTCACCAGTTTGTATAACACATTGGGAAATGACTCAGGTGACAGCAGCTCGCCTACCAACTCTTCAAGCACTACTGGAAAATTGGTAGGAAACCACTGTTCCAATTGCTCTAAAAGGGGATCACACCCTCCTTTCCTGCCACTGCCCAATTTCTTCTTTAAACCAGTCCAGGTGGAAGCCAGCTAAGAGAATAATCTGCTTCCAGGTACTACCTGTACCTGCTTATTTTGAAGAAGCAGCCAGGATAGAGGTGGTGGAGGGAAAGGGTTAAGTGGGGTGCACATATACTAGCTTTAAAAGGGATAGAAGATTTGGGTGTTGCTTCAGGTGCTGGTTCTGATAAATTATTCTGAGTTCCACATTCCCCAAACTATGGCCCTGTCCACTGCAGTTCCAATTTGAATCAGAGCCCTCAAAGCTGCTATTTGCCTCAAAATGGAAGCTCCCTTTTGTACCCAATGAGAGCTAATTTTCCAAGACAAATAACAGCTGCAGAAGAGTGACCCAAATCACAATGGGGGCAAAGGGTTACAGCCCCACTCCCCCATGCTGTGGTCAAAATCTGTATCAGGACCCCCTGCAGATGCTATTAAGAGTTCAATAGCACGTACACCATTCCCTACTTACAAAGAGGTTAGGTTCCAGAGGTCCATACACAACTTGAACATACGTAGGTCAGAACAACAAGTAATCCTTGCCACCAAAGGATTACTGTGCCTGCACAAAACCACCAAAGTAGCTCTTCATA
This sequence comes from Tiliqua scincoides, assembly GCF_035046505.1. Taxonomy (NCBI): domain Eukaryota; kingdom Metazoa; phylum Chordata; class Lepidosauria; order Squamata; family Scincidae; genus Tiliqua; species Tiliqua scincoides. Next base: position 21,045,149 of record NC_089825.1, read on the forward strand.
GGTTGGGGAGTGTGTGTACTTCCTAGTAAGGATGCTTAGAACTGCAACCTTGATTATTCAAAGTTGAATGCGTGAAGTCCTATCCTAAAACACAGAGGTGATGTGAAGAGCAGAGGAAGCTCTATCTGTGGCATCTCATCTGTGATGGCTCATTCAGACATGCAAGTTGCCCAATGATACTGTAGCTATTCAAGCAGTGACCGTCATGTGCATAAATGATCCAGCTGAGTTATGGACTGCAAGAATAACTTTTAAGGCTCCTATTTGCAATCTACGCACTCACTCTGGAACTCTCAAGGACTCAATCTACAGAATTATTTTGCTTATTCCAATATGTTAAAAAGTCATTACCCATAGCACATGTAACTGTATTTACAAGAACATGAAAATTATAAAGTACATGAAATTCCATGTATGTACAGCAACACTCACTGATGAAAACAGAGTATTAATGGTCTCCTACTGCTCTCTTCAATGAATTAATTTTTATTACTCTTTTCATACACTAATTCATAAACTTCTAGCTTGAATCTCGCCTTCTGCTATGAAATCTCACTAAGTGAAAAGCCGCTAGTGGCCTTAGACAAGGCACTCCCTCTCAGCCTGAGTTCTCCAGTTGCAATACGGAGGTACCACTAAATATTTTAGTGGGTAGTTTTAAAGACAATATCAAGATAATACATGTGAAGCATTTTGCATACTCCAAGTGCTATGCAAATTCTAAAAATTATTGTAACATTTGCAAGACAGACTTGTAGAGATACTTTTTAGCAAGCCTAGCCCCACCTTGAACAACAAGCCTCCCAAGGGGTGTGTGTGTGTATCACAAACTGTTTGAGAATCTCTCCCCAGTTTCAAATAAGGTTTGTCATACAGCACAATAAACTACTGTTTTAACAAAGGACAAGAAGGCCTAAGTTTCCTTGATCACACAGAATTAGATGCATTGTTCTTTTACATTCTAGCTTTTGATTGCACTAATACTGACTAGCAAGTAGTGCATTTATATCAGGTTGTAAACTGGCCTTGTCAAAACAATTTAAAATTGTCTGCATTCTACCAAATATGATATCTGTACCTATCCAACCCACCTTTCTAAAGTACATAAAGTCAAATTTTACATTGAAAAGATACCCAACTGAAGAGTCACAAATTTACAATTATGATTTGACGAAGTGAGTGTGGATTAGCAGCCAAAGTTAAATAAGCATTAGTAAAAAGTACAAATATTTTGTTGCAGGATGTCACGAACAGATCTTACTATAGTTGTTTTTCAGGATCAAACTCTTGCATAATGAACGTACTACAATTGCAGGAGAAAACAACCACAGCAAAAATAATAAAGGATACAATCCTATCCACATTTTCCTGGGAGTAAGACTCATTGACTATAATAGGACTTACTTCTGAGTAGATACACTTAAGATTAGGCTCTAACAGCCCAATCCTGAGCTGCCTGGCACCCAGAGCTGTAGCAGGGCCAAAATTGCTGCCACTGCATCCTATGGACTTTGGGCAGCTGCTGGTGGCTCCTGACATCTCTTGGGAAGGGGACATTCATTCCCCCAAGGGATGTGGCCCCACAATGGGGCTACTCTGCATTGGCTATTTAGCCCGAAATGGGGCTATGGATCCAGGAGAGATGAGCCACACTGGTCCCGTCTGCTCTCTCCCCTGCCCCGCCTTCCCCCACCCCAGAACATCTCCTCCCACGCCCCCACTCACCCCTCTGCAACCTGGTGCTCACCTGGAGCTCTGGGCGGTGGTCACCCATTCTCAACACAGCACAGGCTCAGCACAAGCTCATGTGGCCTGGCAGTAAATGTTGCAGGTGCAACTTACAGCACATTTGCAACACTACATGCTGACTCAAACAGGCCTGGACCAGGCCCTAAGGAATGTGTATTAACTTCACATGATCTTAATACATTTTTAAAATGCTGAGAGTGTCACAACATTTTCAGTTTAAAATTATTTTCTTCCTGTGAAGCGGAAGCAGTACATAACAAATCTTCGATGGGATGTCTAAAATGGGACAAAAGTTGCATTTATAAAATTGGTCATGATGGTGGAACTTTATCTTAAACTACAGAACTATTTTTATGAGTACATTAGGAGGAAGAGGCAGAAAAATGGGATTAAGTAGTATTACTACATAAGTGCCAACTTCATTTGGACACAAAAGTATTAGATTACTGCATTATTTTAAAAGCGAGACAGAAGGATCATGTTTTACTCTAAGTTGAAACATTCTGAAGCAAGCATTTATTTAAAATTATGCAGATATCCCATCAATGCACATTATTAAGGTCAGGGATTAAAGCAAGCCCAAATACCCAACTGTCTTAAAACTAGATACTCACGTATAGTACGTGAAATTTCTGCCAAGTAATCAAGCTCCAATTATCACTTTGCCTTATCTCCAGGTCAATCAGAGGGCAGAGCTTTTCTACTCTGAACAGTTTCATTTCTCAAGGGGTAGACAGGTGCCAAGTTTCTCAAGCAGCAGACAGGCACAGCAGAGACCGTTTTTATGGCAGCTGGGAAATTCCAGCCAAAGTTAACCTTTTATTCTCCTTCCTTCTGCTGCAGCCTGGTTCTGCATTGCAAATGCTTGCAAAGCAGGTCTGTTTTTTGAAACACCAGGATGGGACCCTCCTTCCCAAGCTACAATTCAGTGCACCATTACTTAAGAATAACACCCATGGAAAGCAGTCTACTTCTGAGTAAAGTGCAGTTTAGTAAAGAAGTTTCTACTGAGTAAAGAAGTGTCTACTTCTGAGTAAAAACAGTTGCAAATACATGCAGCTGCATCTCTCTGCTGTGAATTGAATTGCACACTCCCAGTTATGTGTTATGGGTTGTATGTTGACCTTCTGGCTTAACACACCAGACACCTTGAAGGTGGATTTGATTCATGGTTAAACCTTTTTCACTGGCGTATCCCTTGGCAACCTATTTCCATAAATTGTACACTTCCTATTAGCAAAATGTTCGTAATTAATAATACAAGCCCTCATCTCCCCCATATGAAAACCCAGACTTCATTTATTCCTCACAGTGTTTTCTCTTTTTATCTGGTTGAAGAACAGAAGATTCTGCCTTTTCACTGTTTTGCACCAGAAGTGTGCTGAGAAATTCTGGGTGATTGATCACTTTCCATATTCAGCTTTTTTACTGTGCTGGTTTTCAATCACTGATTCATACATGACCAAAAACTAGCTATTGGCTTTCACAGCCAACTAGCTACCTCCCTTCCTGCCTTGCTGGTCCTTGCAAGGCCTTCCTGTCTTGCAAGGCATTCTGGAGCATGACCTGCATTATGCCATTCTTTTTCAAGTATCCCTAAAGGTCCTGTTGAGTGTCCCTGGGAGTACATTAATACCAGGTTGGGAACCACTGTTCTACTGGTATGTACGAGGGTCGCCCAGAAAGTAATGCACCATTTTTTTTCTCAGCCTACAGTAATGGTACAAATGCGAAACTTTAGATATACATTATTTGAATTTTCAGGAGTGCGCACACAAATTTTTGGTTTCTTCAGACAAATAGCGTAGCTGCAGCAGTGTTTCAAAATGGCGTCTGTAAGTGATGTACGTTACAAGCAGCGTGTCGTCATTGAATTTCTCACTGCGGAGAAAGAAACTGTTGGGAATATTCACAAACGTTTGTGTACAGTTTATGGAGAATCTGCAGTCGACAGAAGTACGGTTAGTCGCTGGGCACAGAGGGTGAGGCCATTAGAAGGCGGTTCGGCAGAGCTCCAAGATTTGCAGCGTTCGGGGCGGCCATCCACGGCTGTCACACCTGACAAGACGCAGCTTGCTGATGTGCTCATTCGCGAGGACCGACGCATAACGACTAGGCAGTTGGCGCTGAAGCTGTCAATCAGCAAAGGAAGTGTGGATGCAATCATCCGTGCTCTTGATTACTCAAAAGTGTGTGCACGATGGGTTCCACGCTGTCTTATGGTGGACCACAAATCTCTCAGAAAAAACATTTCTTCTGAGTTGCTGAAACGTTTTGAAGATGAGGGGGAAGCGTTCTTGTCCAGGATTGTGACAGGTGATGAAACCTGGGTTCACCATTTTGAGCCCAAAACAAAACGAGTTGATGGAATGGCGTCATCCTCAATTTCCACAGAAGAAAAAATTCAAAGCAACTGCTTCCGCCAGTAAGGTCACGATCACTGTGTTTTGGGACTGTGAGGGTGTCATACTCATTGATGTGATGCCAAGAGGCAGCACCATTAATTCTGAAGCTTATGTGAAGACATTAACCAAACTCAAGAAGCGCTTCCAGCGACTTCGGCGCCATAACAACCCAGGTGAATGTTTGATTCTACATGATAACGCTCAGCCTCACACAAGTTTGTGGACTTTGGAACACATCACTAAACAGGGTTGGACTGTGTTACCCCATCCACCCTACAGCCCTGACCTAGCTTCCTCAGACTTCCACTTGTTTGGGCCATTAAAGGATGCCATTCGCGGAAGACATTTTGAGGATGACGAAGAGGTGATTCGCACAGTGCAGAAATGGCTTCGTGACCAGAACAAGGAGTGGTACCGACAGGGCATACATGCCCTTGTGTCTCACTGGAGGAAGGCCATAGAACTGCACGGAGATTACGTGGAAAAATAGGGTGTGTAGAAGAAACATCATTCTTTCTTGTGTGTAAGTTTCATTGTGTTCAATAAATAATTGTTGAAGAAAAAAAATGTGGTGCATTACTTTCTGGGCGACCTTTGTAGTTTACAGTGCACTTCCTCTGATAGTGTTTACAAAAAGGTGGTGAAGACCAGAATTTAAAAAGAATAAAAATGTATCTTATGATCTTTTACTATGTTTTTAATAGAGACTACAGTTCATAGGTAACAATTAGCAGTAGGTTATTTTTCAGGTAAAATCAGACAAAACTATAGTCAGACACCCCCCCAAGTTTAACCCCCCCCCTTATCTGAGGGTCATAGAAAATTCCATGATTGTTGGCTCAAAACCTGCCCTCAACTTACCTGTGGGATCGACTTATAGGCGAGTATCTGCAGTATGCTGTGGCTTGTTTCAGCTGAGTCAGTTTAACTAGAAACATCAACACAAGACCAAACTTAACTTCTGTTGATGTGTAATTCTGAATTACAACTCACAGCCCAATCTGTGGTGCAGCAGAGCTGGCCTCCAGCACATCCAGTGTGGGATTAGCAGCTGCTGGAGAGCTTCTTGAAGTAAAGGGACCATTGTCCCTTAAGCTGGGTTGTATTGGAATCACGGAAGATCTGGCAAGGTGGTAGGGTGTGGTGTCAGCAGTGGCCCCTTTAAGGGTAAGGCCTGGGCTTTCAGCAGAGGTTGTGCTGTACAGTTGCAGCCACTTGAAGGCAATAGGGCCCGCAGGCATAAAAGCACCTGATGAAGGGAGAGTTTGATGAGGGCAGCAGAAGAAAGAAAGCTTGAGGAAAAGGAGACTGGATTAATGGACTGCTGATGTGTGAATGGACTTTGGAAGCTGCTGGAGCAGAAACTACTGGAGACATTAAGACTGGTGTTTGGCTGCTGTGCCCAAGACCTGCTGAGGACCAAGGGGTTGCTGTAGTGGTGGGAGGCTACTGGCAGAAAGGAGGACCTCTGTAGGTTAAACAGGTGAGTTACCTTGGTGATGAGGTCCAGCAGTACTGCAGGGCAGAGCCAGGGTCATTCTTGGGTTAAAAAGGGGGTGTTAATTAGCTAAACGTGGGCATAATTCTCCAGGCAGAGCTTGGATTGGGAATTTGGCAGAACATGGGTAAAGCCTCAGTAGCCTCTATGTAGTTATTTGAACTGCGCCAGCCTTTCAGGCTCAGGAGGGGGGGATAGGATATGGTGGAGACTTCTGCCAGCATCCCCATCCCCACCCCCTCTTAGGCCCACCCCCTCCCTCCCCTCTCCTGCTCAGAAACACCTCCTCCCTCCCACCACCCTGCAGAATGCCTACCTGGTCCATTGGGCTGGTGGGATGGGCATGCTGACTCAAACTGCCTTATAGTATGTTTGCTACAGTGCACATGCTCGTCCTGCTGGTGGAGACCAACACAGTACTGAGCTGCCTGTTTTAATTTTGTAAAAGGCAATTTTAGAAATTGGTCACAAGCACACAGATTTTGGTTGCTTTCACAGACACCAATATGTTTTATTTATGGGAAATTCAATATGGTGATAAAAAGAGAGATAATATACATTGTACAATATAAAAAGTACCTCTTTTTAATGTTCATATCAAACTGGATACATCTGCATACTTTTCCTTTGTACTACAGGACAATCAAAAGCAAATGTTCTAAAGAAGTCATTCATATCTCTTTAAAAAGGAATTATGTATGTAGAAAAGCCTGTTTTAAAAAATAAAATCAGATGCACCACAGGTGATGTACCTGTACATGGAGGATTTCCATAAGCTGATGGCCTTGTTCACTCCCCTCCTACATATGAGCATTAGGAAGAATGCCAGATCTGCTTTCTATTCTGCCCCTCCCCTGATTGCCCTGCTCAGTGAAGTTTACTCATACTTCCAAAGCCCATGCACAAGTGGGGAGTGATAATGCTTTATTACAGTGTTTCTCAAATTGCAGGTTGGGACCCACTGGATGGGTCACAAGCCAGTTTCAGGTGGGTCCTCACTCATTTCAATGTGTCTTTATTTTTAATAGACTTAATGCTACTATGGTATGTGACTGCATTTGGGGAAATGTTACTTGCAGATCCGTACTTTTATAGGTTACACACACGTACATGCTTTTAACAATGGTAGTTAATGGGGCTTACTCCCGGGTAAGTGTGGCTAGGATTGCAATCTCTGGGATGTTTGGGGATCAGCAACTGCTTTGGGAGAGTTAGGAGAGTTCTTCATTTTAAATTTTTTTAACTTATACTTATTGTAAACTTTTAATTTACTTAATTAGATTTGATTTTGTCATATTGATTTTCCGGGGACGATCAGACTTCATCCCAACCTCAGGCGTGCAGCTCCTCAGCTGCCCGGGTGGGACATCTCGGGGCTGAAGGATATCATCCTGGAGAGGAGGGAAACAATCCCCTAGGGGGATCCCTTCACCAGGGGACGGGTCCGTATTCGAACGCACTCAGGATACTCCTCGGCGGGAGGGGGGTCGGGGGCTTCTTGTAGTGGGGGATTAGATTATTAGAAACATAGAGAGGAGGGTTTGCAACAGATGTGAGGACTGTATGGTGACTTGCCTGCCTGGTGCAAAGGTTTCTTCACTTGTCTAGACAGACTGGTAGATAGTGCTAGGGAGAAGGTAGCGGTTGTGGTGCATGTCGGCACCAATGATGTGGGCAAGTGTAGCCGGGAGATCCTGGAGGCCAAATTTAGGCTATTAGGTAGGAAGCTGAAAGCCAGGACCTCAAAAGCAATGTTCTCGGGAGTGCTACCTGTTCCACGCGCAGGGCCAGCTAGGCAGGCGGAAATCAGAGGTCTCAATGCGTGGATAAGACGGTGGTGTTGGGAGGAGGGGTTTAGATTCGTTAGGCACTGGGAAACGTTTTGAGACAAGTGGGGCCTGTTCAAGAGGGATGGGCTTCACTTGAACCAGAATGGAACCAGACTGCTGGCACATAACATCAAAAAGATGGCAGAGCAACTTTTAAACTGATCCCTGGGGGAAAGCCTACAGGAGCTGTGGGTTCTGGTTTGGGACTCCCCTGGTTCAGGACTCCTCATCCCTATGGGACAAGGATCGGGAGGTTAGAGAACAACAAGGTAAAGGCAGAGTAGGAGAAGAAACTGGGAATGGAAGCATGATGGGATGGGATAGATGGTTTGGCACAATGAGAGGATGCGGGGACAAAGGAGCTAATAAGCAGCCCATCCTAGGGCATTCCATGTACAAATGCTTTTATCCAAATGCCCAAAGTCTCCGAGCAAAGTTGGGAGAACTGGAATGTCTGGTGACTAGGGAAAACATTGACATAGTGGGCACAACGGAAACCTGATGGAATGTGGAAAATCAGTTGGATACTGCAATTCTGGGCTATAAACTCTACAGGAGGGACAGGGAGGGGCGTGTTGGAGGTGGGGTGGCCGTTTATGTTAAGGAAGGGATAGAATCCAGTAAAGTAGAGATTGCAGGTGGGTTCGACTCCACCATAGACTCTCTGGGTTAAATTACCAGGCCTGAGGAGCGATGTAATACTGGGGGCGTACTATCGTCCTCCAGACCAGAAACCGGAAGGGGACCTTGAAATGAGGAAACAGATCAGGGAGGTGACAAGGAGGGACAGGGTTGTAATCATGGAGGACTTCAATTATCCTCACATCAACTAGGTCAATTTGTGTTCTGGTCACGAAAAGGAGACTGGATTCCTTGACATGCTAAATGACTTAGAGCAGCTAGTCATTGAGCCCACCAAAAGACAGGTGACTCTGGATTTAATATTGTGCGGTACTCAGGACCTGGATGGAGATGCCAATGTTCCTGAGCCATTGGGGAACAGTGATCATGCTGCAATCCGTTTCGACATGCACTTCGGGGGAAGAATACTGGGCAAATCTCTCACAAAAACCCGAGGGGCGGACTTCCCTCAAATGAGGAGGCTGGTCAGAAGGAGGTTGAAAGGGAAGGTAGAAAGAGTCCAATCTCTCCAGAGTGCATGGAGGTTGCTTAAAACAACAGTAATAGAGGCCCAGCAGAGGTGTATACTACAAAGGAAGAAGGCCTCGACTAAGTCCACGAAGGTGCCCGCATGGCTAACAACCCTAGTTAGAGGGTAAAGGGCAAGAAAGCTTCCTTCCGTAAATGAAGGTCTTGCCATAATGAGGAGAATAAAAAGGAGCATAAACTGTGGCAAAAGAAATGTAAGAAGGTGATAGGGGAGGCCATAAGAGACTATGAGGAACACATGGCCAGCAACATTCAGGGGAATAATAAAAGCTTCTTCAAATATGTTAGAAGCAGGAAACCCGCCAGAGAAGCGGTTGGCCCTCTGGATGGTGAGGGAGGGAAAGGGGTGATAAAAGGAGACTTAGAGATGGCAGAGAAATTAAATGAGTTCTTTGCATCTGTCTTCATGACAGAAGACCTCGGGCAGATACCGCTGCAAAAACTGCCCCTCCTGACCAAGGAATTATGGCAGATAGAGGTTAAAAGAGAAGATGTTTCAGACCTCATTGATAAGTCACCAGGCCCTGATGGCATCCACCCAAGAGTTATTAAGGAATTGAAGAATGAAGTTGCTGATCTCTTGACTAAGATATGCAACTTGTCCCTCAAAACGGCCACGGTGCCAGAAGATTGGAAGATAGCAAATGTCACACCGATCCTTAAAAAGGGAAGAAGGGGGGACCCGGGAAACTATACATCTATACCGGGTAAGATGGTGGAATGCCTCATCAAAGATAGAATCTCAAAACACATAGACGAACAAGCCTTGCTGAGGGAAAATCAGTATGGCTTCTGTAAGGGTACGTCTTGCCTCACAAACCTTTCAGAATTCTTTGAAAAGGTCAACAGGCATGTGGATGTGGGAGAACCCGTGGACATTATATATCTGGACTTTCAGAAGGCATTCGACACGGTCCCTCACCAAAAGCTACTGAAAAAACTCCACAGTCAGGGAATTAGAGGACAGGTCCTCTCATGGATTGAGAACTGGTTGATGGCCAGGAAACAGAGAGTGGGTGTCGATGGGCAGTTTTCACAATGGAGAGAGGTGAAAAGCGGTGTGCCCCAAGGATCTGTCCTGGGACAGGTACTTTTCAACCTCTTCATAAATGACCTGGAGACAGGGTTGAGCAGTGAGGTGGCTAAGTTTGCAGACAACACCAAACATTTCTGAGTGGTGAAGACCAGAAGTGATTGTGAAGAGCTCCAGAAGGATCTCGACAAACTGGCAGAATGGGCAGCAAAATGGCAGATGCGTTTCAATGTAAGTAAGGGTAAGATCATGCACATTGGGGCAAAAAATCAAAACTTTAGATATAGGCTGATGGGTTCTGTGCTGTCTGTGACAGATCAGGAGAGAGATCTTGGAGTGGTGGACAGGTCGATGAAAGTATCGACCCAATGTGCGGCAGCAGTAAAGAAAGCCAATTCTATGTTTGGGATCTTTAGAAAAGGTATTGAGAACAAAATGGCTAATATTATAATGCCGTTGTACAAATCTATGGTAAGGCCACACCCGGAGTATTGTGTCCAGTTCTGGTTGCCACATCTCAAAAAGGACATAGTGGAAATGGAAAAGGTGCAAAAGAGAGCAAGTAAGATGATTACTGGGCCCGGGCACCTTCCTTATGAGGAAAGGCTATGGCGTTTGGGCCTCTTCAGCTTAGAAAAGAGGCTCCTCAGGGGGGACATGATTGAGACATACAATTATGTATGGGAAGGATGAAGTGGATAGAGAGATGCTCTTTACACTCTCACACAACACCAGAACCAGGGGACATCCACTAAAATTGAATTTTGAGAGTGAGGACAGACAAAAGAAAATATTTCTTTACTCAGCGTGTGTTTGGTCTGTGGAACTCCTTGCCACAGGATGTGGTGACGGCATCTGGCCTGGACACCTTTGAAAGGGGATTGGACAAGTTTCTGGAGGAAAAATCCATTACGGGTTACAAGCCATGATGCGTATGTGCAACCTCCTGATTTTAGAAATCAGTTATGTATCAGAATGCCAGATGCAAGGTTGGGCACTAGGATGCAGGTCTCTTGTTATCTGGTGTGCTCCCTGGGTCATTTGGTAGGCCGCTGTGAGATACAGGAAGCTGGACTAGATGGGCCCATGGCCTGATCCAGTGGGGCTGTTCTTATGTTCATATGGGGGTGTTAAAAATTCTCCCTCTTGATGACATCACTAATGGCCATGACATCATTTCCAGTGGGTCCTGGCATACTGTCATCCTAAATTCCGGCGCTAAAACGTTTGAGAACTACTGCTCTATTATAACCATGGGAATTCCCCATGCATAAGTGCTGTACCCATGGTGAATTGGATTATTGATAGAAATAACTGCTTACAAAATATAAAATTTGCAAGTTATTTGGATTATCTGGACATTATATTTCAAGAAAAGTGCTTCAAATGAATTAAACTTTTGATGAAAGGAGATTTTACTCTTAATTTTAATTCATTAAAATCAAGCACAGGTTCCTATTCACATTAAGTTTTAGAATATGAAATATTTGTGATACAGACCCCATTTCTGTCCAAGATCCCCACACCAGTAAGATTTTAATACTCAGCGTGTGATGAGAGATGAAACCAAGTGTGAACAACTTTCAGGTCCCATGAGTAGGCTGGCTGTTGAAGCTGTCAGGTTCAATTGCATCATTCAACATTATTCAATGCCCCAAACTTCTCCCTAATTGTTAGGGGCTTAACATATTCAGAACCATTGTTTAGGCTAATGCTGAAATGCCCACAGTTGAGTGTGGCTATAAAGAAGGGGGAGGGATTTAATAGTACTTAAACCATTACTGAACTCTCCTTCATTCATGATAGGACAACAAGAAAGGGATGAACCACCAATTCCAGAGCTGCTGCTTAATCAGTTTATATCTAATCAATATCTCTCTTGGGAATTAATGTTTTTGTTTATAACACTTAAGATTGCAGTTACTTCCATACTTGGAAATCGAATGGAAGAAACTTGTAATTACTTACAGATCTAAAAATTTTAAGACTGTGAGCTGTTTCGGAGCAGGGAAACAGTTATTTGATTTTGTCTGTAAACTGCTTTGGGAACATTTTTTGGTGAGAAGTAGTATATAAGTCGTCGTCGTCATCATGATCATCATGTTTCATTTAAAATCAGATCCTTTATCTTCAGTTACATAAAAATTGTACATGCTTAGGACCACGATTTAAGCATTTTTATGTTAATGTGTATTAAAAAGATAAATGTTAAAAATGAAGATATTAAACTGTTATTTTGTTCATTTTTCCATGCAGATGGTATTAAAAGAATATGCTCGACATTGTTGGTATATAATGCCAGTTATAGCAAAACAAATTTCTACAGTTTTTACACACAGAACATTGCTGCTATGTTGTGCATCTGTAGAAAGTCAATCATTCCATAAATAATTAGTCCAACCTAAAGCATTAAAAAAATGAAAATGTCAAAATCAAAATAGAAAAAAACACATTTCCTCTTCAAAAACAGTCTATATTTACTAAGGAAAAAGGAACAGATATAAACAACTATATGCCATGAAACTGAGAGACGTAGAGCAATCAATCAGTCAGCTAGCTACCAAATAGGTTCCAATTTTCCCCTCAGGAGTATGTTTATATTAGAACAACATGCCTCAGTGTTTGTGGTTCAGAAGAAAGTGAGAAGAAGTTGTCTGCAAGCTATAAGCCCCTTGATAAACAAATGGGCATGTCTAGGATACAGTCAGGGCCATGTTGGATCCAAGTGGTAAAGCAACTATATGTAAGACCAGTGGTTCTCAAACCGGTGTGTCACGACCCACCAGGAGAACCGGAAGAAGGCTATTCCCCCTTAAGGGAAGTGCCCAGAAATGACTGTAGTGATGGTGGCACCACATAATCAAGGGGCTTTTAAACATACCTAGTTGGCACCAGTCAACTAGAAGGTGTGAGGGGCTTACCGCGCCCTCTGTGGGTCTTTCCACTGCTTCAAATTGCTCTCTTCGGCAATCATGACCCACTTCCAGTTTTGCAACTGTAACCCAGAAGTGGGTTGTAATCGCCGAAGAGAGCTGTTTGTAGCAGCAGGAAGGCCCAAAGAAGGGCTGCAAGCCCCCCAAACCTTCCAGATGGCCAGTACTACCCCAGGTATGTTTAAAAGCTCCTTGAGCATGGCAGCGGTGCAATCGCAGTGGTGCCATTGCCATCCAGGCAAATGCTTAGCACTCTCTCAATGTCTGAGTGTTGAGAACTACTGTGTAGGGCACAAGTCTGACAAGCACTCTGTTCTCTGGCTTACATATATCTATTGTGAAGCTGCTATTGAACCAATAATAATTTGCTCTCCAGTTCAGAAAAGAACTTAAGGAAGTCAGAGAATAACCTGGCGGTACCCTATCACAACAGGGTACCCTAACCACAACAGTGGTTTTCTAGATCCATTCTCCCAGTGAGAGTTATACTTTAAAACAGATTATGGACCTTTGATCCCTACAAGAAAGTGAGCCTAAAAGCCCAACCCTATGTGTATTTACTCAGAAGTAGGTCCCACTGTAGCCAGTGTGACTTACTGCTAGGTAAGTATGCATAGGATTTCAGTCTTAGAGGCATAAAATATAGCTAGGCTTTAAAAGAGATAATAAGATGTTAAGCATAAAATATTTCAGCAATCTTTTAATAATTTGGTGCAGCCACACCAACATTCCAAAAGGCAAAGAATGATACAGGATATTTCAAAAAGATTCTGTAGCAACCATTAATTAAAAATCAGAGTTTTCTACAAGAAAAAGAGTTCTTGTTTAATAACTTCTTTATGCCTTCCTTATTAGTAACTTTGTTGGATAACTTAGGATAATTCTACATAAAAATACAAGGTATGGCATTAAAAGTCTTCAAACAACATGCATCATCCATGAATTTTTAAATTCTGATTTTCAATAATCTCAGAATAATTACTCAAGTTCAGCAACAAGAACTAGATGTCTGTCAACAGACCATTTTTTGAATATCAATATTGAAATTTGTGTACTTACAGACAAAACTATGTTTGCTCCAATCTCTTCCTAATAATTACATCTGGATTTAAAAAACATACTGTATATAAAGCAAGATCACTATCAGGCACTGGTATGGTATGCTACTGAAGGAGGCCTACATTGCAGTCAAATTTAAGAGCTTTTGTCAGCAAAATACTTTAAACCATGCTATCATTATATGTGCAATCCATAAGGGCCCTGTATTATATACAAAATTTGAACACTCTTATGAAAGGTTCTGAACAAATCCTTCTAAAGTTATGCCTAAATTCACCTATGTATTCTGACATCCTTTCAATGTATACAGGCTTTAAAAGAAAAAGGGGAAAAAAATCCCATTTTTCACATTCACCACCATTACTATTGTCTCAGGCAGCTAAACTGAAGTAGTGCTACACTTAGTTCATCGAAGAGGTCAATGTGCCTCAGTTGCCTGGAGACTGATGGTTGCTACAGCAGCACCAGATAAGACCAACTAAATAAGCTTCAGCTCAGAGGCAGAAAGCATTTACTGCTAGACTGAAACGTTGATGCAGTTGTCTCTGCATGCAGCAGTGTGTGCAAAATCATGCAACTGTCTTTCAGTCTAGCTCAAGTATATTTCCAGAGTAGGTCTATTTTACTGAAATCAGTACATTAAAAAGTAAAGATTTTAATTGCACCAAATACTACACTATGAACAACTATGATTCCTTTGTTCTTTTACTAAAGTCACATGCTATGTGGAATTTTCCCTCTGGCTGTAAATTCCTCTTTCCTACCCTAAAGTCCCCCACCATAATGACAAAGAAGAAAGGGGTTTGCTTAGATTTGTCTAGTATTTAGTAATAATTATTTAAGAAAGTTTTAAAATAAATACAGATACACTACCATGGAAATCTTAGTACACACTGCATTTAAGTATAAGCATAACTGAGTCTTTCTGATAACTTAGGAGTAAGAAATTACTACATGTCCTTTTCCCTATGCTTACACTAATGGATAGGGGAGAGAACCAGGATTACATATGGCTGCTTTTATACCTGCCAACCAGAGGGGGTCACTGTAGAATGGTATAAATATCACTTTCCAGAAGCACATAGACACTCTGGACAAAGTTCAGGGCCTGACATATGATTCTCCATAACCCTTGTACATGGAGCAGCTGCAGACAACCAAAACTATTAGTAACTTAAATCCAATGCAAGTTTATCACTTCTTTCACAAAAAAAATATACAAACATGTTTTAATTGCCTCCCACATTACCAGTTAAAGACATTTAAAATTAAGTTTTAAATAACATAACAGGCACACAAGTATGCAAGTACCTACAAAACTTGAGATCAGCCCCAATGAGAACTCAGCTTGGGTAATTCATCTGATTTTACTAGGCTTGCCACAATCCAAAGGAATGCAAATACTTGTTCTATGTGACCCTATGACTCCACCTCATATGCATTCCTTCTGTCTGCAAGGAGTCCTATCTATTATTTCACCATAAAGGCACTAAAGCAAATTCCTTGATGTATAAAGATTTCTAAAATAGTTAACTTGGAAGCTGAGCAGAACAGTAGCAAGACTGGTAAAATGAAAACAGTGTGAAGAACCTAAAACAAATTATTTACATCATCTTCACTACGAGGGTTCAACAGCTATCCAAAACCAAGTAATTTTCCCCCTCAATTAATACGTTTGAAAAGACCAGAATATTTACTAGTGTGTGCTTAAGAAAATTAGATGGAAAGAACTGAATTATTAACAAACTTCACTTTTCAAAAAAAACACTCACACACACAAAAATTCCCCTTTATTGAAAAATTCCCCTGGGTTCCCCTGTCATTCTACACTGGCAACAAGAGGTCACATTTAGCTCCTTTCTGAAACAAAAAGAACACATTTTAAAAAGACAAAATTGTTAAGTGTGTGAACAACAGCCCATGTTGAAGGGCATCATACCTTCATCCAGGAAAGGACCTCGAAAATTTCAATGAAGTATAATGTTTCAAAACACATTCAGAGGTAAATTGTATTTGGCTTTTGGTTCCAAGTTCCCCATCCAAGGAGCCACCCCACCCAGCAGCCACGAGATAAGGGAACAGATCTACTTATAGAGCTGGTTAAACAAATGAAACATATACCCACAGAGTTAAATGACAACTTTTCCAGATACCACAGATATTTGCCTGTAAGCCAATCTCACAGATAAGTCAAGGGCAGGTTTGAGTCAAAAAATTTAATTTTTTTTCTATGACCCTCAGATAAGTTGAGTGGTTAAACTTAGGGGCTTGCGAAATTACTTACCAGGAATTGTACTGAGGCAGCAGCAAAAAAAGGGGGCCATTGTACCTTTTTTATGAAGGGAAGTGAAGGTGCAAATGGGAGTTGTAGGCTTTGTGAGGAGTACCGTGCTGCACATCCACAACAGGAACCCTTATACAGACTACAATTCCCAGAAGTGCCTTCACTTTTCCTGTTTGGAGAAGCTAAAATTGCTACCTTTTTTTGTTGCTACCTCTGAATAACTACTGGTAAGTAAAATTACTCCTTCCCCCCCCCACCCCATTTCCAGCTTCTCAACCCAGTCCCACGCCCACTCACCAGGCAGCTGCTCTTAGATGCATGGATTGCTCTTACTGACCCATGGATAAGTCAGCTCATGTTTTCAGGGTCAATTTCAGGCATCAATTTTTTTGACTTAAACACAAGTATATACGGTGAATAGTATTTTCCATCTGTACTGAAACTAGTGCTCTTTACAATAACTCCATATGGTCAATGGAAGACCATGTATAGTGGTTCGAGAACTGGACTTACAAGATCCAGGTTCAAATTCCTGATCAGCCACAAAGCTTCCTGGATGACCTTGGGCCACTGTCAGCCTCACTAATCTCACAACTACATATATTTTTTAAAAACAACTAGTAGTTACCATGAAAACAGATCTATAAACAATGATAAAATATATAATAGACTACAAATTTAAAAGCCATATGAATGAAAATATCTCTGCATTGAGTATATATTTCTATACACTCTATTTCTAACAAGAAGGCTACTACCTATTTTATCATCTCACAGTGTATTTTGCTGCAAGGGGGCAGCCCAGTCCTGAGCTGTCTGGCATGTGGGGCAGAAGCAGTGCCACAGATGGCTGCCACAGTATCCTGAGTGCACCAGGCAGCCGCCACTAGCTCCTTGGGGGAAGAGACGTAGCCCTGCAATGGGGATTATGCGGCGGATCTTTAGCCAGCAAAGAATCAAGGAGTCCCGTGTTGGGCTGCTTGGCCCGACACAGGGCTCGGGATGGTCCCATCCCTTCCTGCCCCATTCCCTCCCCTGCCATGCCTTTCCCCCACCCTCCACCCATTCCAGAATGCCACCTCCCTGTCTCTCCCCACCCCACCTTACCTCTTCGCCACCAAACACTTTGCAAGGAGCACCTGGCGCCAGATCACCGGCCTCCCACCAGCTCTATTACAGTGTGGGCTCATGCTGTGCCAGCTCCAGCACTTGGCTGGTGCTAACCACCTCAAACGTGCTCTGCAGCATGTTTGTGACAGTGCACGCTGGTGGTAAGCGGTAAACGTAAGCGGTAAGTGTTATGAAACACAGGTTAGGGTCCTAAATGAGGAAAAAATATTACAGGTGAGCATTACTTGGCAACATGCCAAGCAGCAACAGCTCTCATATGTGACAGCTGCCTCTGGTCCCTGTTCACACACCCCCCCCCCCAGCATCCAAAGGCTTTTCTGAGCCTCATAGAGGCAGAGCACATCTGTGCGCTGCCTCTACAAGGCTCAGACTGGCCATTTCAGCCAAAAAAAGCAACTTCCAGTTTCCTGGGAAACTGGTAGTCGAGTCTTTTTGCCCAAATTGGGCATTCTGAGCCTCACAAAGGTACAACAGGGGCGCCACTCCACATTCCTGTTGCTAAGCAATACACAACTGTACTTACAAAACATGTTGTACAGTTTTAGTTCACCAATAACTACTACAGTAGTTATCTGAACAGCTGCTTTTGCAGAAAGATTCTTTTTTACCTGCAGTTATTTCACCTATAGAGCTTGGAACATCAAGCTCTCTCAACTTGTACTATGTTCATTTTAGTAAATGACCTTATAGATTAAGTTTTTTAGCGCTGAATGCAATTCCAAGTTTCTTATATTCTATCACTGTTGAAGCAGAAATATTTTACACAAACTATGATTTCATTTAAAAATGGCCTTTTGGGAACACTTTGGGCAATCTTTTAAATTAAATAGGTCTTCAGATTTAAAACAAAAAAATTATATCAAATCTATCTATTATTAGAACACATTAAAGCTCTTTACCCAAATTTGGTACTAAAAAGATTAAACTGGTAAGGCCACTGCCCTTTAAATAAAATGAACATCCTGCAAAGTTGCTAATGAGTCCCAGCCTCTACAGGTGAAATAACTGCAGGTAATTCAGTGGCTTTTACTAAAGCAGCCATCCTGACAAAAACATGCTTTATGAAAGCTACAGTAGAGATTGTCAGTGCAACAAAGCCATGCAAAGATTTGTCTGGAAGTATTTTTTGCTCTCACTGCTAACAGTTTTATTCTTAAACACTACTGAAAATGCACAATTAGATGATAAAACCACTACTTTGTTATTACCTATGTTTTCACTTGTAGTTATTGAATTTCAATCTCATAGCTTCTATTTTTAGAAGCAATTATGTGATTATTTAGAAATCAACTTCCAAAAGTTTTTTTTAGTCATCAAGACTAGCTGTGCAATCCTGGGCAACTTTATTTAGAAATAAAACTCCACAGTGTTCAATATTGCTTATTCCCTGGAAAGTATGTTTAGGGCTACAACCTAGATCTCTCTTGCACTCATTCTTTCTCAAAAAAGTGTTCTGAATGATACTTAATATATTTAGTGCCTTTATTGCATGATATAAGAATGTCACTTTCTAAGGCTTAGTTCACATGCAGTGGTCAAACCACTGTCTTGATAATACACATTCCCTGCCATGCATCCTAGTGTGAGCAAACAAACGAGAATTGCAATCCCACTTTAAACCATGGACTCCAATTTTAATGTGGAGTTAAATGGTTTTTTTTCATGCTGACCTAGGTACAAAACTTCCTGGTTTTGGTACGTGAGGAGAGGAGGAAGGCATGCATATACTTGACACACAGCTCCTACATCACATTTTATCTTGTGTTACTTATCTTTATCTTGTTTAGCAGATGTGCTGTATCCAATTATCTGCCTCTATGTGGCCTTTGTATCACCACTGTTTAGTATGATTAATTCCTATTACCATTGTATAGGAATTACAGTCTCTGTTTCTATCATGAAGCAAGTGCTTAGCTTAGAAAGTGATGGGAGCTACTCTAGCCTTCAAGTTACTTATAAAATATAAAGTAATGTAGTAAAAAAACTCATTATAGATATAG
The DNA here is from genome assembly GCF_035046505.1 of Tiliqua scincoides. Classification (NCBI taxonomy): domain Eukaryota; kingdom Metazoa; phylum Chordata; class Lepidosauria; order Squamata; family Scincidae; genus Tiliqua; species Tiliqua scincoides. Next base: position 21,064,240 of record NC_089825.1, read on the forward strand.
ATTACTCAAGTATTGCCTTCACTGCTATGTATGCTTAGTGAGGTAGATAACAATGTGGGGTTCTAAATTTGACTACTAATCAATGTAAGATATTGTAAGTCACTTATAGAAAGCATCTGTTCAGGAAGCAAACTCTGGTATAAGTAGTAATAGGATAGAAAATAATCCAGAGCATGTCATAATGCCCATATATAAAGCCATGGAATACAAGATACTTCTTGAATATTATGTGCAGCAGTTTTTGGGAAAATGGGTGACAAAATACCGGAAATAAATTATGAGAGCTCTTGGATATGAAAATAGTTTTAGTTATCAGAACTATTTTTATCATGTCTAATTTATAAAATACTCTGTGACAGTAGTACACAGTTAACAAAATACAAATAGTTGAAATGGCTCATTTACCACATTACCATCACCAATATTTGCAGCAACTTACTTGAGTAGTAGCAACAGCTGTAGATACAGAAGGTGTAGAAGATGGAGACAAAGTTCCCACTTGCTGCACATTACCAGGAGGCTGCTGAGGTAAATGTGAACTGGAAACAGGAGTGCTTGAGCCTGAGCCAGACACTATGTTTGGAAATGACACTGCTACATCATTACTGCTATAAATGCCTGGAAAAAAAAAACACAAAAAGTCTTTCTGTATTTATTAACATATTAATTCAGGGATGTCAAACCCAAATACAGAGGGTCAAAGTATTCATGATGACTGCTGAGGACTGGAAGTGATGTCATTAAGCAGATCATGATCACAAAGAGGCACTTTTTGCTCACTAAGGAACTCTGTTACAAATGACAGAAAAGAAAATATGCAAATCTTGATCATATTTTCAAAATATGGAAAAGTTAAATCATTGATCAGGCTGCTCTTTCAGCAGTGACAGCTCAGTAGCTGAGAGCAGCTGGTGGTGATGCTTGGAGAGTCCAAGGGCCAGATAAAGAGGTTCTGTGGGCCACATCCAGTCCCTAGGTCTTACATTCGACACCCCTGTAATTAAATTATTAAAGAACCTGGATCTTAATAAGGACTTGTATTGCCCATCTTATAAGATTACCTTTTAAGCAAAGGCACATGAGACAGGTAAGAAAACCATTAGAGCAGGGGTGCTCAATAGGTGGATCGCGATCTACTGGTAGATCGCGAGGCAAAATGAGTAGATTGCGGAGCCCTGTCTCTCCAAACTGTTAATATGTCAGTTTTGTCTAGTGACTAGACGAAACTGACATATTTAGCTGACACTAAACTAACACTGAAACTGACACTTTAGCTGCTCTTCAGGCATGCAGCAACAAAACTGACGAAACTGACTAGACTCCAGCAGGGGCTCCATACATTAAAGGGGGTGTCTGTCAGATGCTTCCTTTCCCCCCTGGTAGATCTCCGGGCCTTGCTGGGTTTCAAAGTAGCTCTCGAGCCAAAAAAGTGTGAATACCCCTGCATTAGAGGTTCATTCAGGTTGCATTTTTCTTGTCCTTTTTTTACCCTGAGCTTTACCACCATTTACTTTGAAAAATATTACATTCATTAATACTTGTTACATTTTGTTAAATGATTATAGTCCACACATATTAGCCACTTTTTTTCCTATAACTGAAAAATACTTCTCTCTGAAAAGTTTAATAACCATTAAAAATAAACTTTCTGAAGAAGTGTTTTCCTTGCAGAAAGAGTTGGTGATCTTTCAGAAGTTGCATTTTTCCCAATTAAAAAAGCAGTCTGGGGAAATCGTAAATACCTCCTTACCTTATTCACCTTGTTCAGAATGGTTCCAGAAGAAAAATCTGACAAGTTTCTTCCCAGTGCACTCAAGAAGCTGCTAGGAGCTTTTCAATAACCTGATTAGAATGGCTGCAAGATCAGAACTGCTGCTGACCAGTGCCTCTTGTTGAACAGTCTTTGCTTAAAGAGCAGCCTTGACCGGGACAAAGACAGTATTGCCAGTATCCCTCCAGTATTAAATATAGTGTTCATCTGTATCATTCTCTCATGGGGATACGAGGTCAGAAATCGCTCCTAAAAGGCTATTTTTGACACCTTGTTTCTTAAGCAAATGTGTATAGGTAGAAAAAATAGTGGGATAGCTTCAATTTTTAACTTGACTGGCAGGTATCCAACAGAAAATGCAGTGGTTTCTGGATTTTCCTCATTTATTGTTGAATGCTGGACAACTGCGGGGGAAAAAAACCCTAGAAGGACTACTAGTTAAGTTAGAACCTGAATGTTATCATTAAACCCTAAGGTGGGGGATTTGCAGCAACGTGGCCCCCAGGATCATGCTGCTGCTGGGGAAGGGGGGTGTTTCTGGCTTACCTGAAGCCAGCAACAAGGTCCAGGGGTGCAGGAAGCCCTGTGGAAACCTCTGCAGGGCTCTTCAAGCCTGTAAAAGAAAGAAAATTGCAATCAAAAGTCACTTCTGGTATCAGATCGCAAAACCGGAAGTGACTTCTGAACGCAATTGTCTTTATTTTCCAGGATTGGGGAGCCCTGCAGAGATGTCTGTGGGGCTCCCCGCATCCCCCCAGACCCCATCAATAGCTTCAGGTAAGCCAGAAACCTCCCCCTTTCTTCAGCAGTGTGATCCTAGGGACTGTGTTGCTGCAATCCCCTTGCCCCTGAAGGAGCCAGACCTAAGTGCTTCCCTAGCTGGTTTGGGAACAACTGTTTCACTATATTCTTACTGATCCATTTAGCCAACCCTGCTTTTGAAGTAACCTCAGTTCCTACCGTCCTTTCCCTGGTTCCTTTCTTACCATATTCTTTATTTTTTGCCTACATGCTGGACACCCTTGACCTATTTGTCTTTAGTTTTATCATTTCCTGCAAGACCGAAGTTTAGGATTTCTCTCACATACCAAAAACGGAGAAAGATAGGAAGGTGCGAACTTCAACCTGAAAATTTAAAAAATAAATGCTAACAAGCCCTGGTATTGTTACCACTGAAAACCTCTTGAATAGCTTGCTTAGTTAGGGCATAATACAGCCAGGATAAGTACAGGGATTTATTCAAATATTTATATCCCATTTCTTATCTAAACACACCTGAGTTGACCAGAAGATAAACATCCAGAATAATCATACAATACTTTTGTGATTTTGTATTTTGCAGTGACTGCATCAGTGGAGAAGAATTAGAAAATGCTTTTCACCCAACCCTAATGCCTGCAAAAAATAAAATAACATTTTTTGCTGTTCCCTAGAAGGCAGGAAATGATAAAGTCAGGCTGGCCCTTCTAGGACTTTGAATCCTATTTATATCATTGGGATGAATTTAAACTCATCTCTGTTAACTCGTTCACACACACTAAAATTAATGAGATCAAATACTTTGAAATAAGCTTGATACACAATTCATTTAACCTCTAGTTGGGCAATGTAGATTGTATTATTGTTATTAAAAAAGTGTTTATTGCACTGCCAATATAATCAAAAGGCAAGGTCTATACAGACCATTCTAGGTACAAAGCAGCTAGAGCAGCCATTTTAAACCACTGTGGTATGGCACACTGGTGTGCTGCAAATGGTCTGCAGGTGTGCCTTGGCAATTTGGAAAAGGGTCATTTATTTGTAGGGTCATTTGAAGATTTGAGCCCCTCACTGGCAGTGTGGTATGCCTTGTCAATTGTAAAAAAAACTGATGGTGTGCCTTGACAATTTTAGCACCTTTTCAGTGTGCCATGAGATGAAAAAGGTTGAAAATCACTGAGCTAGAGCTTAATAAAATGGTTAACTTTGAACTTGATGGGGATGTAACCTTTTAAACTTGCATCATGTACTAAGAATATGGAATGATGGATAACACCAGATATTGTTTTTCATGCATTTTAGAAACTATACATGGTGAAAAGTGGAAGGCAGCTTGAGGTACACCTTCATATGGCACAGCTATGAATGGAACCTAGGAGAGCCAGTCACAAAAAATAATTAGAGAAAAGAGCCTCAGTAGTGGAATAACACTATTATCATTTTCTTCCACACAAAAACTGTAATAAAAGAAACCTGAGGAACCATTGACCTATCAGCCTCCTGCAGGCATCTACAAAGTTTTCACTGAGGTACTGAACAATTGACTCACTACAACCTTGGATTTCATCCAATCAATAGAACATGCAGACCTTCAATCAGAATTCTGTACAAAAGATTACCTTTTGTGATAAATGAACCTGTGGAGAACATTCTAATATAACTTACCATCTTGTACAGTATTCATCAACTACAGGAAAGCTTTTGAGTTTGAAGATAAAGAACTCCATGCTAAAATTGTGTTAATACACACACAAAAGAATATATATGTATTGAATGTGGATCTCGCATTCAGCTGATACTGCTTTGATCACTTATAGTAGTTAAACTTGTAAAGGCATTTTACGAATTATCATCAACTTTGATTTTTTTGATAGGCCTCTGAAATACATTTCATCATGTTGCTTATTTCATGAATGAAATGATAGTATTAGAAAACATCTTCAGGCTCTATATATATATAGAGAGAGAGAGAGACTCTTCAGGCTCTCTCTCTCTCTCTCTCTCTCTCTCTATTTGTTTTCTATAATACAGCTAGCTTTCTGTCCATTAATATTCATATTTTATTCTTAAACTTTAAAGGAAGACTGGTCCTTTGATGCCATGTGATGTCAGATTTCACTCCTTGACCAGTCTTCATCCTACACGTAACAGATTTATCAAAAGCTTTTTACATCTACATTTAGGAATAGAAAATGCACCAAAATGTAGTTTAAATCTTCTCAGGCTACATGCATATGCAGGCTTCAGTGCCTCTAACCTCCGCAAACATGAAACAGTTTCCTCCTCTTTTTCACACTTATTTGTATTATTACAATCCAAAGCACTAATACAGCAGTGATGAGGATGTGATAGCTGCAGAATCCTGCAGAATCAAAACACTCCTTATCAATAGAAAAGCGCTCACTTCAGACAAAGTTATTCATCTGCTATGACGCTTTCGTCAATTCTGCAGCACTTATGAAACTACACAATCAGCCCTACTGATGTTTAGGATGGAATATCATTACAAAAAAATTACTGGAGCAGTTGTATTGCTGATCAACATGCAGAGAGAAGCAACTAAGCCAACATCCATACTTGGCAGCACTTAAAAAAGGAACAAGTGCTATGAATGGGTAAAAATAGAAGTATGACTTGTTTGCCTCTAACACAGCTACTGTTTGGACATGCAGCTGTGTGTAAGATTTATGGAAGCAAGAACACACAATTGATTATTTGAACCAGATAAGGAAAGAACACAAAATCTAGTCACTATGGAAGAACGTGCCTATTTTCAAACATGTACAGTCTCAACTGCTGAGAACCTCACAAGTTCAAGTACTTAAGTGAATAACTTTCCCTCAGCTCTAATTGATCAACAGAGAGCACTGTATCCATGCCACACAAAAGTAAAAGGATGCATTCTTGATTAACGTCCTAGAATGGAACAGTCTATCTAAAGATATGCTGAATCTGAGACAACCTTTCTTGGTTGGGCAAGCATTCAATGGCAAAGTTTTATCACCGAGGGTTGTTCCCTGTAGTCACCTCATCACTGCAGAGATGACTACAGAGAACAGGATATTCAGGAAATGAGGCTTGGCCCAAGCCCTCCCAGCCCAAGCTCCCCTTGCTGCAACATTTCCTCAGTGTGCAAAACATTCTGCACTCATTTCTTCCCCACCCTCACTCTCTACTATCTGTGTGTTAGTCATCGGCAGTAGCTGCTGCCATCCTAGCCTCACTATGGCACCTCCATTCCACCACCACCTCTGTATCCTACTCCCACTATCTGAAATGAGAATAAGAGAGAACAGGAAGAAGGAGCAATGATGGCTGCTAGAATGGCAACTGTCTCTATTCCACTTACCGTGCCTTTCACCAATCTTTCTCCTGTCATTCTTTAAGAGGCAGGAGCAGGGGTGACTGGTTAGCTTAGGTGAGGAGGAAGTATGTGAGGCAGCAGGAATGGTGGTGGCAGTTAACTCTAAAGATGGTAACGAATGGTGTAGTAGGAGATTGAGAGGATGCCTCCCTGCAGTGGCGTAGCTAATGATAGTGTAGCCCGGTGCCAAGTTCAAAATGTTGCCCTGGAAGAGATGTCACAACCGGAAATGACATCACGTCCGGGCTTTTAAAAAAGTGAAAATTGGGAGGAACCCACCTCCTCCCCCCAGCAGCTCACCACCCACTTGCTCTGCTGACTCCCCCTAGTCAGTGGCATAGCTAAGGCATATATCTGCTACCTGGGGTCAAAGATTTTGTAGCCGCCCCCCCCCCCGTATGACAAAATCAAATTTAATTAAGTAAATAAATAAAAAGTTATTGGTTTCATGCTGTATCATAATAACATCACATTGGCACTCGGAACAATCAGTCTCATAGGTCACTTTGGAGTTAAGAAAATCCACTTTCTGTTCCATAAGACAGTTGTGTTTTCATTTTCTGGTTAATTGACCATAACTTTTGATACAATACAGATATTCCAGTGCTGATTATTGCATTGCATTCTGCATTAAATTACCTTTCCAATGATATATAACATGATGGTGTTATTCATACATATCAAGATTTGCACAATTTTGGTCACTAGTGTCAAGCTCAGTTTGTTGCCCCCCTAAAGCTTAATGCCTGGTGCAGCTGCTAACCCTTGCACCCCCTTAGCAATGCCACTGCCTCCCTGAGAGTGCTGCTTGGTTCTTAGGAACCACCATGTCCCATTGGCAAGCTGGTAATGCTGAAAAAGGACAAAAGGATACAACTTGTCCTTCAGATGTGATCATTATTTTCTCCCCTCTACTCCTGCACACACCTCTACAAATGCACACACCTCGACAAATGCACACACCTCCTATCTCTCTATTCAAAAGTTTCACCTGGCTTTTGGGAAGCAAGGTACTCCTTAGGGACCCCATAACTTTTAAACTTTTATTCTGCTATATATTTATTTCTTATCTGCTCTTTTATTGCTGTTGTTTAAATTGTTGTATGCTTTAAAATGTTTTTTTATTTTAATAATTATTTTCCCTTTTATGTATTTATGTCTTATTGTAAACCGCTTTGAATGCTTAGAAAAGCGGTATAAAAATCTTTTAAATAAATAAATACAATCATTTCACTATGTTTTGGGACTCTTCTGTGAGAAGATACAAAATATTCAAATAAATGACATGAAACAGTACCTTCTGATACCATTGCTTCAGATTTACTTTATTCTACATAAATGTGTGTTTATTGCGTCTCATTTTAAAGTTTTACACATCAAAGAAATGAAAAGTAGTTCCCAGTCCCCAGATCACAGTCTTAAAAAAAAAAATCAACAAATGTCCACTGGAAGAGACACTGTGCTAGGTGAATAGGGACAGTTGCTCTGTCCTTGCTAATTGTAAGAATCACCACTTAAGAGGCATCTCTTTACCCAGACACACACAAAAATATGCAGCTGGACTCTCCTTCAATTCTGCCAGTTTGCCGCTCTTGTATAGCCTAAGTAATCTTTAGGGTGTAAATCTGACCAACAGTTTCAGATATTCACTATTGATATTTAGCATTGCAATAGATATTATAGCATCCAAATTCATCTTTCAGAGTCTTTGTATTACAAAACTCAAACCATTTTTTTTCCACAACAGCTTTTAAGCAGACTTTTTGAAACTAATGGCTGATTGCTATCTTGCAAATGAGTTACCAGGAATGTGCTCTGTGGTAAATTTATTCCAGATGCTCAAAGATTATTGATGCCATAAAGACCTAATTTTTTATTTTCTGAGGAAATTCTTACAAAAAGATGCTGAATTTTCATTTAGAGCAGGGGTCTCCAAACTTTTTGGCCAGAGGGCTGCATCAAATATCTGGCAGGGTGTTGAGAGCCGGAAAATAAAATTTAAATATAAAATTTATTTAAATAAATTAGAGAATGAACTTAGATGAGTGAATAAATGAATGAATGGGCTCATTCATTCAACCTCTCTTGTCCTTGAACACCCTACAGATGCAACCAGAGCCTAGTTCCAGTCATGTTTGGACAAGTGGGCCAGGGGCTTTCAGGAGAGAAGAGGCTGGCCGCGGGCCGGATACAGACTTGCTATGGGCCACATCTGGCCCCCGGGCCGGGGTTTGGAGACCCCTGATTTAGAGCAATATACGCTACGTTTTGGGCTTCCAGACTCACAAGACAGCTTACAATAAAAATAAAATCAGCAGAAAACATTAATTCTAAAAAAATTAAGCATATTTAAATTTAACAGATTCCTCAAAGCATGCCAGCAGCTAAAAATCTTAATCCTCTAAATACTATATTTAAAAAGGTATGTTGGGCACATATGTGTAATGACAACAGTGAAGGGACCTGCTGGACCTCCATAGGAAGGGAGTCCAACCTGATAAGTATCACTACTGAGAAAGCCCTGCTGTTTGGAAACAACCAGCCTAGTTTCCAGTGGTTGAGACACACAGACTCAGATAAAATAAGCACAAGCTGGAGTGCTGATGTGATGTGTTCCAGCATCTAATACTAAAAAGCCAGGCCATGCCAGTTGTAGCTTCTGAACAGCCCACCAGGGCAGCTTGTAGCCCATATTAATATAGACTATATTACAATGAAAATAACCAGCAAATGTAACAGAAGCTAGGCTCTTTTCCCAGGAAAAGGCCAAGGTTTCCTAATCTGTTGGTTGCAACCCAACTGGGTCGCAAGCTCATGCCATATGGGTCATGACCTGGGCCCTCCCTCCCACTCTCGCCTCTGTTTGGCTCCAAATCAGAGCCATTCCAGAGGTGTGCGGAGGCTCCTGAGGCCTGCAGGTGTGGGGAGGCTCAGAATGGCCTGCAGTAGCCTTTGAATTATACTGCTGGATTTCAGAAGGCAATATCCAGTTTGCCTCCAAAACCTGGAAGTAGCTTTCAGAGGCTTCTGCAGACCATTATGAAAACTGCAGAGGTGTGTAGAGTGGGTTGTCAAGCCAACATGACCCAGAAGAGGCCTCTGGGGTCTCCCCTGGCACCATCATTATCATCAGCCAGGAGGATCACAGGGTGGGAAAGATTGGGTGCTGGTGGTATAGGTGATGAACTGGCTGAAAAAACAGCCCTGAGAATCCAGATGTAACACTGCATCCAGGAGCATCCACAATCTACAAACCTGTACCTTCAAGGAGACCCCTACCAAGAAAGGCAAACCTTCTGTTACTAAATCAACTAGCCTTCCCACCATGAATAGTTCAAGTTGGGCCTCCACAATTTCAATCAATATGCTCATTGTGAGGCATGGGCTGGTACCATCTGGATAGTGAGATGAACTCAGCTAATGGAATTCCTTAAGATTCCATTACATTCAGCCCCATCTAGTGGTTGAATGGGGTATGATGTCGGGAGGAGAGAGGAACCTCTGCAAGACCCGGAAGTAGGTCTTTAAAGTTAGTTTTAGCCGGAGAGGCTTGGAAATGGTGTGGATTTGCCACACGAAGGCAAGAAACCTGATTTTCATGTGGTTTTTTTTTTAATTTAAAGATCTTTAAATGGAGACACTGGCATCTGCAATGAGTCAAATTCATGGGTTATCAGTGTTTGAAAATACTGAACAAATGAAAAAATTACAGTACTTAGTCAACTATTCTCTGCAATCTTGTCACATTGCCAAAATACATTTCCTTTATTGCCAAAAATTCTTGCACACATTTGTTCCCTTAAAAGATTTATGTCCTAGTGAAGCAAGAACAAACAAAAGTGAATTCCTAAAACTAAACTTGTGCAAATTTTGTTTGTTGTAAGTAGACATTTAGAACAAAAATAGTTTTAAAGTGAACACACACAGAGACAGGATATTTGAATCATTTTGCAGAACACTACAGTTGCAACTATCAGGGAAGCTGTTGCAATTTTAAGAAAGAAACAGCACATCCAGGAAAGAGCAACGGCTGAAAAGCCACAGCACAGTTCTGTTGACTGCGTTCATTCTAGAGGAAAGGAAATTGTACTAATTAAAGCAGAACATCCACTTATTCACAAGAATGAAAGAGAAATTTAGAAATTTGCTAATTTTTTCCATTGATATATATAATCTGGCTTCCTTGAAAACTATGTCTTAATGGATCTCTGTCAAAGCTCTCGGTTGTGAAACCACTTTTTGCATGAAACCTTTGCAGTACAACTTGATTGATTCCTTACCCTGTGTCCGGCCCATGGGTCTACTTGGATCTGTGTTAGCTATTTAGCTGGTGCAGAACCGAGGAGACCCACACAGGGCCTCAAGGACCTGGAGGAGGATAGAATATAGTGGCAACCTCTGCTGTCATCACCACTCCCCTCTCGAGCCTTAACCACCCTCCCCCTGTACAGTTACACCTCCTCCCCAGCCCCAGGCTGCCTGCCCCCTGCCTCCCACTGGTTCATTTACCTTGGTCAGCAAGCACAGCTCCAGTTTCAGCGCCTCTCCACAGGTGCCACTGGCCTCTGCACAACCACAATGCACTTTACAGCATGTTAGGCTGCAATCCTAACCACACTTTCCTGAGAGTAAGCCCCATTGAACAAAATAGGACTTACTTTTGAGTAGACCTGGTTAGGATTGTGCCTTCAGTGACTAATTCTGCCAGCGCTAGCTGGACTACAATTGGGTCATGAATTGCTTAATCTCCACTCTGTAACCTGCATGTCCCATGTCTATATGCAAGGACCTCAAAAATTTCATTTTGGGGTATGATCAACAAACAAGAATAATGAACTGTTTCAGAGAGAGTAAAAACTTTACTGATTTCTTTGAAGCAATATTGATCAGAAGAAACTTAAGTCTGAGAAAACAAATTAGCTTCTTCTTCCCTAAAACCAACGTAGCGACCAAACACAACAGTAATACAGGGAGAGGTAGGCAAAAGTAAACAATTTTCTTTCAGAGTAACATGGACAAGGTAGTCCAACAGCAACCATAAAAAACCACAAAGTCAATCCATCATCTATACTCTGTGCTTTGGGTATATAAGTTATAAGGCTTATACTCTGTGCTTTGGGTATAAGTTAAGAAACAGAAAGCTTCCCCACATTTAATACATGGTAAGTTGTTTCTCCAATATTACAAATAATCTGGCTTGCTATTGACTGTTTTAATATGTTTTCCTTTTACTCTTTCTCTAAAGAATAACATTACTCAACCCAAGTGTTTAGAGCAGGGGTGTTAAACATAAGGCCTTCAGGCTGCATACAGTCCCCATAAGCTCTTTATCTGACCCGCGTGACAACTGGGCTCTCTCTGTGCTGCCCTTTCAACAGCATGGATTCTGCCAAAGCTGTGGGAGAGACAGAAGCATGCCTCAAAAAGCAAGGAACACTATGGGAAAGGGGCAGACCAAAAGGATGAGGGAGATGCTGCTGAGGTACTGGGAGAGCTCAATTATCATGCTCAGCAGTATCACTTCTGCTAAAATGTCACCTCTCAGCTACTGAGCTGCAAAATAACACCTTGGTAGAAGTGGTCCTGCTGAAAGGGTAGCCCAGTGATAACGGGGCTCTGCCATATTTTGCAAATATAATCAAGATTTATGTATTTTCTGTCTTTTGCAACTTATGAGTTCCTACATGAGAAGAGTGCTTATTTCTGGGCAACACCTGCTTAAAGACATCACTTCCTGCTTAATGACATTGCTTCCAGCCATCAACAGGCATCACGAATGCTATTTGACCTGCTGTATGAAAATGAGTTTGACACCCCTGGTTTACAGAATGAAGCATGCAGATGTGAACAGAACAAATTTTTTCACCAAATTTTCCCAATTCAACCCTGAGCTCAGGCAGTCAAGCTTAGGAGTGGTTTCAGACACACATTTCCACAGTTGCTCAGACCCTAGTTTTTGCAAATCTGTATTGAAAGGGATTCCATATTTGAGAGGTGGGTGGGTTGAGTGCATATCTCCTACCTCTGCAAGAAATATTTGAAAAGCTCCTTCTGAACTACAATAAACAGAAATGATCACAATACTAAAAATTAGTAGAACAGACTGTATTATTTATTCAACTTGTAAATTTTGTCAAATCACCTGTGATCTAGCCAAAAAAAAGGAAAATAGCATGTCTTAACTGAATGCCTATCTTACAACTCTCAAGTAATCCAAAATGTCACAACTATGACAGGTAGAAACATGCCAGACTGCAACAGTGGCACTAACAACGTCAATTATACAGCAGTATCATATTTGCAGCACAATTCTATGCATGTCGATCAGAAGTAAGTTCAATCGTGTTCAATGGGGTTTACTCCCAGGAAAGAGTGTACAAGAGTGCAGCCATAATACTTTATAGAGTTTCAAAAGCACAACTGTACCAGTATAGTCTCCGCAATAGAGAGTTTATAATATGTGTTCAGTTGCCTATCACTATTAGAAGGAAAGCTTTGTATTTACTATATTAAATCAAAGGGACAAGATTCCATCTATGCAAGATCGCAAGATAGATAGAGCAACTTGTGGAAGTTCCACATGAATCCTATAGTGCTACGAGTAAAATCTTGTATTTCTCCAGGTTAGGATTGCACAAAGATTTAATTTTGTAAGCCACTTGTCAGAACTGGAGCACATTCTTAAAACTCACTTAAAAGAAAATAAGTGTATTTATATATTTGAAAGATCTAAGAATTGAACATAACATCATAGCTCACTTGATGACAGGCACAGAATATGTAGCAAAAATGTGGACTCTAAAATTAAGCTATTACCTTATAGCACCCCCACCACTACCAACTATTTACTTTTGTATTGTAATAATTTGCCCTTGGCAAGATAACTTACTTTTAAGTACATGAGGTGACTGTGAGATAATTTTAAAAAATACCCATATGGACAAGGCCAACAGCACAGGAATTTAACAAACAACTCAGCAAAATGAAACTGAACAAGTGAAAATGGTTTTCATGGAGGGGTAAGGGGGGCCCTGTAGTAAAAGAAGATTATAAAAAGATAACGGTGCCTCATTTTACTGCTGAGGATGGTTTGGTATTTTAATAACAGAGCTCTTTAAATTTGTTATGGATGTAAAAAGCATGTAGGAACCTTAAGTAGAAGGTAAATTAGCATGTAATATAATTAACATGTTATATATAACATAATTAGCATGTTCTATCTAAGGGCCTAATCCTATCTAACTTTCCAGCACCGGTACAAACCACAATGCAGCCCCAAGGTAAGGGAACAAGTGTTCCCATATCTTGAGGAGACCTCTGTGACTGCTTCCCAACCACAAGATAGTGTATGCCCCATTGGCACAGCTGCACCAGCACTGGAAAATTGGATAGGATTGGGACTTAGTCTTTTAAGTAGATTTCATTCTATTTAAAAGACCTATTGTAGATACTCGCCTATAAGGCAAGAAATTTCTGTCAATAAATCAAGCTTAGATCATCTCCTCAGTTTATCTGTGAGGTCACTCAGGGGTCAGGGTTGTTCAAGCAAGTGGCAGCAGAAGAGAAGCAAGATGTATGTTACAATCCTTTACTATATTTTTAATAAATTAGAGACTTTACAATTCTTAGGTAACAATTACTGGTGAGTCATTTTTCAGGATCTGGCCCTGGGTAAAATCAGACAAAACTAGACAGACACCCTCAACTTATCTGAGGGTCACAGAAAATTCCATGAATTTTTTTTGCTCAAAACCTGCCCTCTTTATCTGGGGGATTGACTTGTACTCGTGTGCCTGCGGTAGATGCAACATGCTGATTATGTCAAGATTACACCATAGCACTCAAAACAGGGATGCAGTTTACTCCATTGCAGCTATTCTGTCACTATTGATTCTGCTTAACAATACACTCTCCAGTGCAGCGATCAGAGTTGTAACTATTTTAGCTTTTAACATTCGTGTTTCTTAGTCCTCAAGTCTGTGAAGGTTTAAAAAATAAATGAAGCTACTACAAGCTAAGAATTCCAAGGTTTGGTTCAGAAGCAACTTCAAACTATGGCTAGGCAAGACAGAAAGAGGGAGATTGTAAGCATATGCTTTATTCTCACCATTTATTCTCCTTCAGTTAGTTACCACCTTTTACATCTGAACTGGCAGGCTCTTGTTTGTCTTTTTCATTCAAAAATAACGTAAGAACATAAGAACAGCCCCACTGGATCAGGCCATAGGCCCATCTAGTCCAGCTTCCTGTATCTCACAGCGACCCACCAAATGCCCCAGGGAGCACACCAGATAACAAGAGACCTCATCCTGGTGCCCTCCCTTGCATCTGGCATTCTGACATAGCCCATTTCTAAAATCAGGAGGTTGTACATGCACATCATGGCTTGTAACCTGTAATGGATTTTTCCTCCAGAAACTTGTCCAAACCCCTTTTAAAGGCATCCAGGCCAGACGCCATCACTACATCCTGTGGCAAGGAGTTCCACAGACCAACCACACGCTGAATAAAGAAATATTTTTTTGTGTCTGTTCTAACTCTCCCAACACTCAATTTTAGAGGATGTCCCCTGGTTCTGGTGTTATGTGAGAGTGTAAAGAGCATCTCTCTATCCACTCTGTCCATCCCCTGCATAATTTTGTATGTCTCAATCATGTCCCCCCTGAGGAGCCTCCTTTCTAGGCTGAAGAGGCCCAAACGCCATAGCCTTTCCATTTCCACTATGTCTTTTTTGAGATGCAGTGACCAGAACTGAACACAATACTCCAGGTGTGGCCTTACCATAGATTTGTACAACGGCATTATAATATTAGCCATTTTGTTCTCAATACCTTTTCTAAAGATCCCAAGCATAGAATTGGCCTTCTTTACTGCTGCTGCACATTGGGTCAACACTTTCATTAACCTGTCCACCACCACCCCAAGATCTCTCTCCTGATCTGTCACAGAGAGCTCAGAACCCATCAGCCTATATGTGAAGTTTTGATTTTTTGCCCCAATGTGCATGACTTTACACTTACTGACATTGAAGCGCATCTGCCATTTTGCTGCCCATTCTGCCAGTCTGGAGAGATCCTTCTGGAGCTCCTCACAATCACTTCTGGTCTTCACCACTCGGAAAAGTTTGGTGTCGTCTGCAAACTTGGCCACCTCACTGCTCAACCCTGTCTCCAGGTCATTTATGAAGAGGTTGAAAAGCACCTGTCCCAGGACAGATCCTTGGGGCACACCGCTTTTCACTTCTCTCTGGCTTCTTGACTGGCTTATAGTTTCCCGGGTCCCCCCTCTTTCCCTTTTTAAAGATAGGCGTGACATTTGCTATTCTCCAATCATCTGGCACCTTGGCCATTTTGAGGGACAGGTTGCATATCTTAGATCAGCAACTTCATTCTTCAATTCCTTAATAACTCTTGGGTGGATGCCATCAGGGCCTGGTGACTTATTGATCTTTAATTTATCAATGAGGTCTGAAACATCTTCTCTTTTAACCTCTATCTGACTTAATTCCTCAGTCAGGAGGGGAGGGGCTGTTTGGGCAGCGGTATCTGCCGTGAAGACAGATGCAAAGAACTCATTTAATTTCTCTGCCATCTCTAAGTCCCCTTTTATCCCCTAAGTCCCCTTTTATCTCCCCTTTCCCTCCCTCACCATCCAGAGGGCCAACCGCTTCTCTGGTTTCCTGCTTCTAACATATTTGAAGAAGCTTTTATTATTCCCCTGAATGTTGCTGGCCATGCGTTCCTCATAGTCTCGCTTGGCCTCCCCTATCACCTTCTTACATTTCTTTTGCCACAGTTTATGTTCCTTTTTATTCTCCTCATTAGGGTTTCCATTTACGGAAGGAAGCTTCCTTGCCCTTTACAGCCTCTCTAACTTGGCTCATTAGCCATGCGGGCACCCTCCTGGATTTGGTGGAACCCCTCTTTCTTTGTGGTATACACCTCTGCTGGGCCTCTGTTACTGTTGTTTTAAGCAGCCTCCATGCACTCTGGAGAGATTGGACTCTTTCTACCTTCCCTTTCAACCTCCTTCTAACCAGCCTCCACATTTGAGGGAAGTCCGCCTGTTGGAAGTCAAGTGTTTTTGTGAGAAATTTGCCCGGTATTCTTCCCCCGATGTGCACGTCGAAACGGATCGACGTAATCCATAAATAGGATTAAAAACCATGATATCGTTGTGCTAAGGAGGAAATAACTAAATGAAGCAGAACATGTGAGAGAAATAGCGCCAAACCAAGGCTTGACATTGCATATAAACTAAATTCAAGTTTATTGGTGATGAAAGATCAAGCAGTCATGGTGAAAATACATAAGGCATATCTTGACTTTCATCCACTTGACTTTCATCACTTTGCTCTTTCAAATGCTTTCAGTAATAACATTTCAAATTTTATCCACATCCTTTCCTCTTTCGTCCAATTTTATCCAACCTTCCATGACATTCATCAACATTCTTAACTTTGTTTTTCTTTTATTTATATTTAGGTTTCACATGTATTTGCATGTGTTGTTAGTTATTCACATATTTCACTGGCTAAAATAAATTTGAAAGCTAAATAAGGCAATGTGTTTTTTTTAAGGCGATCCATTTTTCACTTTCATCCATGCTCTGGTCCTTAACCAGATGAAAGTGCAAGATATGCTTGTAACAGGCACTCAGAACAGGAGTGAGTGCCTGTTACAGGCATACCTTGCACTTCCACTCTTTATTTGCAACATCTTGTCAACACACCTAAGCTGACATGGGTAGTACTGTAAAAATTCTGCTAATGCTGAAGGGAGATTCTGTTAATTTTATTGACTTTCAATAGAGAACAAGGCAAACAGTGAATGATTTCAACATCTGGATTCAGATGGCAAGTGAAACAACGGTTTCATTCTGGTTCTGCTCAATGTTAACAAGAATTGAGTTCAAACTCCCTGTTCTTCATTGCATGAATAGGAGAGGATGTTAATTTCCAGTCTCAGTTTAAACACAGTGGGATTTACTAGGAGATGTGGAACTAGCAAATCTCACTAGTTTGCACACAAACCAGTATTGTTTTCAGACTCCGGCTGAAACATTAGGATTGAGTTCATGCTATGTCCAAATTGCCAAACCAAATCTCAATTTCCTCTAAAATGGAACTAAGTTTACAGTTTCCTCTATTCTCACTTAAAGAAGCATGCATGTCTGAAGCGTGTGAATGTCACATGGACCCAGATGAAACCACAGTTATGCATATTTGAACTGGGAAGTTACTGGGGGAAAGGGAGAGTCACCAAACCAATCTGGTTATCCATGATGCTTATATTTAACAGTATTTACAGATAACTTTGTATAAGATCCAAAGCGCCATGAGAAGGAAAAAAATTAGCGTTAATGAACCCATGAACAAGTGTTAGTGAAGACTCCTTACAGTACTATGATGCACCAGAGGTTGCATTAAAGTATGACAAAAGCTGTGAATAACAAGCTTTTATGTTGTAGCTGATAATTTCTAGGAGGCTATGAAAAGCTCTTGTGTAAGAGTTTGCACCAATGGCAGAACTTGTCTGGATTTGGGGTCACCTTTCCCATGGAATACTCTTCCACTAAGTTGAAAGCAGTCCTTCCATGAGAGAAAGAAGCTTTCTGGTAGCAGAAGGGCATGTCTAGATCCAAGCCAATTTATGTCTCAGACTGAGCTGATGGCTTAGATATTTGCATAACATGTATTATGTATACCATTACGTTACACTGAACAAATGTACTTTTGACTTGATCAAGCACCACTAGACACTTGGCCGTGGAAAGTACCAATTGCTCCCCAATGCATGGTTGCAGTAAACCAACTCCTCAGAAGTAAGAAAATGTCCTAGATGAATCTCAGCAAAAAGAATAATCACACTGCTTGTTATACATTTAGTTTTCAGACTGCTTTCAAAATTATTCTAATCCTTGTGTTTTCCACTGGCTAATGAGCATCCATTGAGAGCAAAGTTCAAACAAGCATTGCCAACCTATATATTGAAACTATAAATATTCAAAAATGCACTTTCTAAAATAAGACAAACTCCTACCTGAACCAACAGGAGAGGAACCAACACTGAGGCTCTGCAGACTTCCATTCCTGAGCAATGTTGGAGATTTCTGCAGGTTAGAGCTGGTTATGCTTCCTGCAGCAGATGCCACAGATGATGTTGGTGAAGCAGAACAAACTGATAGGTGGGAAATATTCTCCTGACTTTTATTGCCTTTTGGTCTACCAGGCCCATGTTTACACTGCTTATTTCCTTTTCGTTTCTTTTCCTTTACAGTCTCCTCTTCTGTCCCAGAGGATTGAACACGCTTGTATCCTGTTGACGTAAGGCTTGAATTACCCAACTCTCCAGGTGAGCTGTCAAATATATTAGACTGGGAGGCAACAGTTGTGGTTGAAGGGAGACCAATTAAGGAAGTAAAGCAATTCACGCTCCCTTCCTGGCTTCCAATCTCTCCTTTATGTACATCTTTGGTTGACAATGTCTGCTGGGAATGAGTATAGCTGTCATTACGTAGATCGGAGTCTGTAAAACTCAAAAAGTCCTGGGGAGATTGAACTGAACTTCCAGAGGATGACTTTATACTGCTGGGAGTTCCCAAAAAACTGCCTAGGGAGAGAAGGGAGGATTGTTTAGAACAAAATTGTGTAGTCTTAGCAAAGCTGGAAGAAGTAAAATACTGTAAAACATAAGCTTGAGTAATTTAGAACAGCTTTATTATTGTGTTATTAAATGAAGATCTTTAACAAATGCACCAGAACACATCATGCCACCAATTCCAACCTGGTAGATATACTCAAACTAAATGTTTTTCAGAAATGAAGTACCAATATTATTAATTTTCCTTAATTTGTTGTATTGTCTTCTGTAAAACTATTGTAACTGATAAGTAGTCCCCAACAGAACTGAAAATTTGTCACAGGAATAAGGAATGTCCTGCAATCCTTTAAATGAGATAATCCTCATTTAAAACATTTTGCATATTTCAAACACAAAACAGAAACTTATGAATATCCGTGGGGGTTCATATCCTGTAGATATGGTGTAGAACCTCCACCTTCGGAAGCCAAGGGGAGCTCTGGAGCTCCTCTGAGCCCAGCAGAGGGCGCAGGTTCAGTCTCACCGAGCCCAACAATGAAAAAAGTCACTTCAGGTTTCTCAGTGAAACCAGAAGTGACTTTTTAATGCCTTATAAGGCACTGGGAGGCCCGGAGAAGCTCCAGGGGAGCTGGACCACGGATAAGTGAATCCACGGATACAGGATCCGCAGATAAGCGTCTCCCCCATATAATCATTAAAAGGGCCAAAAACGTGGAATCTACTTAGTCAGCAACGCGGGACTCAATCCTATTCAACTTCCCAACACTGAATGCAGCTGTGCCAATGGGATTTGTGCTTCATCATCAAAGTGCCTCCTCAAAGTAAGACAATGTTTGCTCCTTTACCTTAGGGCTGCACTGTGGCTGCATCAGCATTGCAAAGTTGAATAGGATTGGGTCCTCAGATGCTATTTACCAGTAAGCACTATTTTCTGCATCAAAGAATTGCACAATAGTAATAGCAACACTGTAAGTTGTGTTCCCATGCTGGAAGAATACAGGTTGTCAACTGCTGGCCCATGGGCTGAATCACTCTCCTAAGGTGAACCATCTGTTTTTACAGCAGCTGGAATCTTCCTTCCCTTTGAAGTATATCGAAACAATGGGACAGAAATGCACCAGTGATTGAGGATGCAATCTTTTCAAAGCACATCAGTCTTTCTCTTCCTTCTAGGCAACATGAGGAAAGAGAGAATAGCAGGGTATATTAGGAACCTAATCCTGCAGTTTTTCTTTTCTCCCTGGGAAGATCATTATAAAGTGATAATGACTGAGTGGCCTGGGATGAAAAGAAAGCCCTTATTTCCTGGTCCTTCCTACAAGCTGTTTCAGGTAGAAAGAAGGCTAAAGTAATGGGGAAGGAGGAACTAAGCCTGTTAGCAAGCTGTATATTTGAGCTTTCCACTCCACACAAAATAGCCTATAGGTAAGGAACGCCATGTTCTGTCAGCATTAACTGCCATACAACAGTTGTGAAACACATTCCAACAGCACACAAAAGCATGCAGCGGCAGCCTTGTTGGAACCCACTGAGACAGGTAAATTGGCAGGGGAGTGAAGACAGGGTTTAGAGAAGGAACAGGGGTGGGGGGATGATGGCATATGGATGATGGGCAGGGAGAAGTTGGTTTTTCAAGGAACAATTGCCTTGTTGTTTCTTGAAAAGCCAACTGCCCACACTCCATGCATACGTGAAACTGCTTTCTGTATACGCTTCTCAAGGTCTGACCACGCATGTGCTGACACCCTGTGTGATTAAATCTAAATCTAAGGAAAATATAGTACAGTAATCACAGATAATTTTTCAATTCAACGACCGAATCATAGGAATTTACGATTCATTGATTCCTTGATTCCTTGATTCATAGGAATCATAGGAATTTCGTATATAACGCTTTTCAACTAAAAGTTCACAAAGCGGTTTACAGAGAAAAATCAAATAACTAATGGCTCACATCAGTTCACATCATGCTTTTATTTTTAATTTATTTTTCACATTTATATACTACCCTTCCTCCAAGGAGCTCAGGGTGGTATACATAGTTCCTCCTCTCGTCAAGACTGTGACTGGACCAAGGTCATCCAGGAAGCCTCATGGCTGAGAGGGGATTTGAACATGGATCTTCCAGGTCTAAGTCCAACTTCCAAACCATCCTCTAAACCTTCTGACCCTCTGAATCAGCCATTTTCAATAGGCGTACCACTGAAGTTTGGGGGAGGATCATATATTAGTAGGGCTTCTGGAGAACGTGAGCCCCTGGTCAGCAGTGCAGTGTGCCTTGTCAATTGTCAAAAAACTGATGGTGTGTCTTGGCAATTTTAGCTCCTCAGTGTGAGATGAAAAAGGTTGAAAATCACTGCTTTAAACAATGGTTTGTAGAACTGGAGTATAAATAGAGATGCAAAAAGCAAGAAGTCACACTATTAAAAATGTGAGATCAAGTCTAGTTCAGGCACTCTGAACTAGTTCCGATATATCTCATGTAGAATATCTTATCTTTATAAAAAGATAAATATCTTTATAAAAAGAATATAACACGGGAACCTGTCTTCTCAATCTCTGTAAAGCACTATACACATGGTGGTGTTATATAAAAAAAACTTTTAAAATGTTTTTACAAAACAGTACATGCAGAAAGATTTTTAAAAAATTGTGCAATTGAAAGCCTGTACCTGACTACCAAACTGCCCATTTTGAATCAGTTACCACTGTGAGTTTAGGGATTCAGTTCAAGTTCAAAGCATTTAAGTCTGGATTCAGTTCTAGTACTGGGGGGGAAATTCTCTGATCAGTTTCTTGAATTCTGGTTCCACTTTGTTTTGATTCTCTGGCAAACAGTGAGTTACATACAATGTCTAATATCGAATACTACACCGTCGACAATTCACTCTTAAGTGAGGCAATATGAGGAGTTTGGTTCAAAGAAAAAATGGTGGTGATGAAAGTTTCAGATAGACTAACCAGCTATTAAAAAATCACTACTTATATTCCACAACATACCTCTGCCTTCCTGCCAGATAGAAGAACCATATTAGTAGCTTGTGGATTATATATTTTGCAGCTATATAAATATTCCTGAATAGTAGAAACAGAATTCAGTCCTCCAGTGGGCACTATATTAGTTACCATAACTTCCCATACAATTAACTCCTTTATCTTTCATTTTTAATCATATATACATTAGTTTTCCTGTTGGCCTGCTAACTGTTCCTGCTTAGCTGGCCTACTAACTTTCTTTCAACTAAATTAGCAAAAAAGATGCAGTGACTGGATTCAAATATAAAAAGTATATTGCATCTAAACATTTCAACCCATTCAACTGTTGTTCAAAATGGATGTAATATAGCATTCTTGAATAGTACCTTGTTGAAAAGGACAAGCTGAGGGAATCGTTGGTCCAGGAGTCCTTCCAGCACCAGGCTTTCTTCCTCTCTGACCTGAATTATGACCCGATGACTTCTTCCCTTTGCTCTCTGAACCTCTGGTCTCTGAAACATCTTTGCCACTTGAAGCATGTGCCGAGACTTCCTGAAAATTTGCATTGGTAAATCGAGCTGCAGTATCTTCCAGCCTCTTTAAGGTTCCTGTCATAGAATTGTTGGTAGTGCTTGTGTAAGTCTAACAGAATTGAATCAGGAAAGAGGAAGTTTAAAAAGACAGTTAGACCACAAAAAGCCAACTGTACTCCAGGAGATACACAACTATTTCAACTCAACACAGAAGTGCCCTAACTTTTGTAAACAAAAAAGCTAGATGTTTTTTTTTGCTTAATTTTGTTTACCGTATTTTTCGCTCCATAAGACGCACCTGACCATAAGACGCATCTAGTTTTTAGAGGAGGAAAACAGGAAAAAAATATTCTGAACCAAACAGTGTAACAAAATATTTAATAAACTATAACAGAACAACATTTGAATCATGTAAAGTGAACAGCAGTCAACAGTGGCATTAAGAACCATTATCACTGTCATTAACAAATGGAGAGACTTAAAGGTTTGAGTACTCTAGTTTTCTGGAAACCCCAAGAACTCATCATCGCTAGAGTCAGGATTTATGAAGCTCACAAAAGCAGATACACACAAATAGGGGATCACATTATCTTTCTGCTACAATGATGTTCTGCCAAATTCCAATCCACTGGGCCTCGTGCCCGCTTAAGGCTGATCAGTCCCCCTTGTGCAACTCACCAGTGCAGCAAGCAAAAGTGAGTCCAGTTCCAGTCCACAGATGCCAAGTAAATCAGTCCCATCAATCAGAGTTGCCAAATCAGAGTCCAGAGCCAATAAGCCAAATTACAGTCCAAGGTCAGGTTCCAGGTAGGTTAGTCAAATCCATCATAAGAACATAAGAACAGCCCCACTGGATCAGGCCATAGGCCCATCTAGTCCAGCTTCCTGTATCTCACAGCGGCCCACCAAATGCCCCAGGGAGCACACCAGATAACAAGAGACCTCATCCTGGTGCCCTCCCCTGCATCTGGCATTCTGACATAACCCATTTCTAAAATCAGGAGGTTGCGCATACACATCATGGCTTGTACCCCATAATGGATTTTTCCTCCAGAAACTTGTCCAATCCCCTTTTAAAGGCATCAGGGTATCCAAGTCCAGTCACAATCCACAGTCAGATTCCAAATTCAATAAACCCAGTCAGTCTCCTCTCCTACCTCCAACCTGCACTCCTTCAAAACCCTTTCTGCCTCAGGTACTCCTTATATCCCTGAGGGCCCTATTGCCTTCCAGTGGCTGCAGCTGTGTGACTCTGCTGGATGCCCAGGCCTTACCCTTAAAGGGGCCACTGCTGACACCACATCTACCTCGTCGACAGTTCTTCCGTGATTCCAATACAAATGAACAAGTGGAAAGTCCAACCACAACTTGAATTCTCAAGACACAACAAACCTCTGGATTTATGGTGATACCTGGGGCTTGTGCAATAAGCAAACACTGGCATTCTGACCAAGGAGACAGTTTTTTCTTTGTGATGGGGGGGGGCTTACATTCAGATGCTGGATGAGATGAGTGAAAGCGCCCCTCCCCTGCTGTGTGAGTGTGTGGGGGGGGCAGAGCATCTGTGTGTGTAAGAGAAGGGGGCAGCCTGTGTGTGAGAGAGAGGGGGGAAAGTGTTTGTGTTGCAGAGAAGTTGTGATGCTCCAGGCTTGGGGTGGGGGGAAAGAGAGGCTGTGATGCTCCAGGCTTTGGGGGGGGGAGAGAGAGAGGCTGTGATGCTCCAGGCTTGGGGGGGAGAGAGAGAGGCTGTGATGCTCCAGGCTTGGGGGAGTGGAGAGAGAGAGAGGCTGTGATGCTCCAGGCTTTGGGGGGGGGGAGAGAGAGGCTGTGATGCTCCAGGCTTGGGGGGAGAGAGGATGTGATGTTCCAGGCTTGGGGTGGGGGGAAAGAGAGGCTGTGATGCTCCAGGCTTGGGGGGGGGGGAGAGAGAGGATTTCCTGGGAGTAAGCCCCCCTGACTCTAATGGGACTTACTTCAGAGTAGGCATGCATAGGATTGGGCAGCGAGACTGCCACCCCACCCACACTTTCCTGGGAGTGAGCCCCACTGATTCTGAGACTTACTTCTGAGTAGACACACGGACTTGGGCGCCCTCCAGCGCTGCCACAGTCCGCGCAGGCACTGAGTGAAGGCAGGAGCCCCCCAGCCAGCTCAGCCTCTGACTGCCCGGGGAAGCCGAGCAGAGCAGAGCGAGCGGGCAGGGGGCGGGGCCAGGGCCAGGGCGGAGTTGTTTTTTTTTTTTAGTATTCGCTCCATAAGACACACACACTTTTCCCCCCACTTTTTGGGGCGGAAAAAGTGCGTCTTATGGAGTGAAAAATACGGTAATTTAATTTAATAGGGAAGTACAAAAAACAGACCACGCTGAACACTATATCAAGATATCAGCCATCAGTTCTGCATACATTTGACTGCAGCAATTAGTGGAACTGCACACACTGACATACCCCAATATTTAATCAAGATACTTCAGTTGTTACATGCTAACACTGCCAACTATTTCTCCTCACGTTAGTTTTGTTTCTGCTGATATGAATGATTTTGCAACACAGTCTTACCATGATAGCCTTTACTGTTGTAAATCTACAAATATGATTGCTCATATTTGATATTAATTTGATATTTGATACACATGAGTACGTCAGATGGCCTGAGTTATCTTAAAGAACAATTTTCATTCAAGATGGTTTAAATGAGAAAAGATGCAGTTAATGAAAATGAAATGCAACACATCAATGTGAAATCTTCTGTATGAAATCTTCTGTATTTTCATTTGAAATTTTGAAATTACTAAAATCTTAGTTAAAATAGTTAAACTATTTAACTAAACTTAGTTAAAATAGTTAAACTATTAATTAGTAGATTAATAAATATGACAGTTATTGTATTGATGAATAATTTAGTTTGGACCAATGTATGTTCTAATCGATGGCCAATACCCTCATGTGTAACCTGTGTAGTCCCAGCCCTAAGTCTATCCAATGTTCCTTACCTATATCTGTAATAAATAAAGTATTGCAAAAAAAAAAAAAGGTAACTAAAATCTTGAATTAATTAAATATTTTTAAAATACGCAAGAGAATGTATGAATATGTTATGAATAATAATCTTAAACAAAGTGCCTAGGTCAGGGATGGTGAACCGTTGAGGCCTTTTCTAAAATTTGGAAAATACCTAAATTGAGTCTGCTGGTCTCTCTCTCTCTCTCTCTCTCTCTCTCTCTCTCTCTCTCTCACACACACACACACACACACACACACACACACACACAAAGAGAAATAATTCTTTATATATTTACATTTATTTAAAAAATACTGTCCAGTCATGTGTGGTGCTATGATATAAAAAAATATCAAATAATTACAAAAATGAAATACAAGTAAAACAAACTCAATTGTTGTCAGGTGTTGGACACTGGCATGTCACCTTTGACACATGTTCACCATCACTGGCCTAGGTACTGAAGACTCAGGGTCAAACTAGACATGCTGCAAAGCATGCTATGGTGTGTGCTTCTCAAAAAGCTGCATCAGATAAAAGTGACTCAAGACTGTGTGCAAAAAAGGGGAAGTTCATCTTTCCCCTTATACTGTTTTCCCACCAGAAATTGCCACCCTGAAGTAGTGACTAGTTCCCAAAGTGGTAATTTGAAGAAGAGAATAAACAAGCCCCAGGTCTCCCACCACCACTGGTGTTTTGCATACCTTGGCTAGCAGGGATGGGTACTCCCAAGACAGTGACTCGGACTCAAGTTGCAAGAATGCACATTTTTCAGTATTTTTTGAATCATCTTAAAAAGTCTACCACTATTACACCTACTTCTATTATAAAGTAGCCAAGTGGCACTAAAGAGTACAGTGAAGTGGCTTTTAAAAACATACCATGTAGTTTGCTGAAAAGGTGAAGCTAACTTAAACTAATAGCATTTGTGGCCAGGACTAGATTTTTTTTTTTTTCCGGTTTTGGTTGGTTCACCAGTTGCACACCCTCAGAAGAAACTTGACCTGGCTGGTGTTTATACTGATGATATAGGCTACTAACTAGATTACTGCAATGTGCTCCACACAGGGCTGCACTTCAAGATTGTTTGGACAACTACAACTGTTTCAAAATGCTGCAGCCTGGCTTCTGATTCAGACTAGTCACTGGGAACATACCATAGCACGATTAAAGTTATTTCCTGCATTATCCATTTCTGGGTTCAATTTAAGGAATTAGTTTTTACTCCTTTTAAAAGCCCTAAATATATGGGATCAAATTATCTAAAGAAGTACCTTCTCCTACTGGATCCTAAATTCTTATGTTCAGAGTTCTTGCTATACTGTCTTGGTTATCAGAAAATAGTCTGGTTGCTACAAAGAGCAGGACTTATTCAGCAGTGGCATCCATTCTCAGGAGTTTCATCCACAGGAATATTCACCCAACTCACTGCTGGTATTTAGGGTAAAACGTTTGAATGGGGATCATTTCAGTGCTACTGACTCTTAACTGGCTTTGTTGTGCTCCAAGTTGCTGGGTTTATTTATGATGGTTTTGATATTTGAAACTTTTGGGTTTTGTTCTGTTTCTGCTATAAGCTGCCCTGAAAGTGAGTCAATGTGAATCAATGGTTAGCTGATAACTTATTACCTCTTTTGTCTCTAATGTTAAGCCTAATCTTTGATTTAATATTTCCCCTAATATTAACGCTATATTCTGTTTATATCTAAATATGTTTCATTGTTGTATTTTTAAAATTCCATTGGAACTGTTTCTGCATTCATTGCATTGCTACTAACATTAGATAAAAATTTCTCTTAAGATAAATATACAAACATGATGCAAATTAAAAGTTAGCATTCCAGACATGTGGAGGAACCAGTGCATCATTGACTAAAACCTGACTGAAGTGCTTTTCTAACCAGATTTTGTCTTCGTACTAGCTTTACTTCTACACCCAAATGATGTACTTGTAAGTCTACCTTTCAACTTTCCCACACTTCAGAGTAAAAGAGGGGAATGAAAAATTACTTGCCCAACATCAAAGATTAATCTTGGAACAGAATGGTTGTCCTCAAATAGGGCTTCACTGTAATAAGAAGTTTAGCCAACAACAAAAAAAGTCTTCACTCCATAAAACGTACCAGGCATAAAAACTTACTGCCCAATGCCATCCTCCCCCTCCCCATGCAGTGATGCCAAAATGGGGGGGGGGCAGCTGTGGAGGTCTTCTCTGGGTAAGGGAATATTTGTTCCCTTACTCAGGAGTATGCCTCCACAGCACAGAGGGTTCTAATTGTGCCTGCATTAGCGATACCTGATTAGCATTGGCGTAGGTCCATCTGGACCCAGTCCAAGAAGGGGGCTAGGATACAAACGCCTACTGTTGCCACCAAATCCAACCCCTTCCTGGACCTGATCTACCCTTTTCACGCCCCAATCTGCCTTCCGCCCCATCCCCATTGCTGCCTCCCCATCTTCTTACCTGATTAGCATGTTCACAACATTCCTCCAGAGCATGGGGAATGCTCCAGCCCTCCCACAAGCACTCCGGCAGTATGTGACTCCACACACTGCCAGAGGGCTTTACAACTGCCACAGGGAAGTTAACATAGGCTGAACACTCATTCTGCCAGCATTACAGTCCAATAGGATTGGACTCTGAGTTACAACAAAAAATGTATAAAAACTCACTTACTTTCTCTGTAGTTACAGTGAGAGAAGGAACCAAGGATGGTGAAGAATCTGGTTGTTTCTTGTGTTTTTGCTTATGTTTATCCTTTTCTTTATATTTCTAAAAAGCATGAAAGCAAAATAAAATGCAACATCAGACTTATCTGCAATATCAGGCTTATTCAGAATGACTAGCCACTTTATGTATGTTAACATGAAGTGATATTATAATATAAGTTGTGCTTTTCTGAAATATATGAGGAGTATTTTAATGCAACATCCATACATCGTATTATTCATTAAAAAGGAAGCAAAATTCTGTACTCCTGATGTTTGGTTATTGCCAAAAGCTTATTTATGCTCAATATTATAAGAATAGCTTGGTTTACTAGTTGTTCATAATTTATGGTTGCCACTGTAACCTCATTTTATTTATTCAAACACCTATACTCTTTTTGCCTCCAAAGAGGCCCCCAAAGAAGCTCACAACATTTTATAAACAAATACAATAATAAAGCATGAAAAAATACACAAAACCAATCCCAACAAATTCAACTAAAGAGACCAATTAATAAAAGAAGAAAAAGCAAACTCTATTGGGATGAACTTGACTAAATACCTATTAAAACAAAAGTTTTTATTAGCAATGGAAAAACCACAAGTGTGGAAGATAGGCAAGATTCCAAGAGAAGAGTTCAAGAGCCTGGGGCCATGACAAAGAAATCCCATCATGAACCCCGCCCCCCTCACCATTAGATGGCAAGAAAAAAAGGGAACATGGAGCAGAGCTACAAATGGAGCCACTGTCCTTTAGATACTCTGGTCCCAGGCAGCAATGGGCTTTAAAGTTTATAACCAATACCTTGAATTGAACCTGGAAGCACACTCAATGTGTGGTGGAATAAAATGAAGAGGAATAAATGTGGTGGAATAACCAATGAAGGTGGAATAAAATGAGAGTAATATGCTGCTGTGCATAGGCCACTGATGGCAATCCTTTTGGGCTCAGCATGTTAAATTTGGAAAATGCCTAATTTGACTCTGCTGATGTCAACCATCACCACCACCCCCTTGAACAAAAAATTCTTTGCATATACATTTATTTTTTTAAAATACAGTCCCATCATGTGTTGTGCTATGTATTATATAAAGAAACGTCAAAAAATTACAAAAATGGAATGTGAGAAAACTTGGTTGATGTCAGGTGTGGGTGAATGCTGGCATGTCACCCAAAACATCATGGGATTTCACCTTTGACACGTGTATCATAGGTTCGCCATCACTGGCATAGGCCATTGCAAAATTGTGTCTCCCTCCAATTCAGTAAGTCAATGCAGAAGGATACCATGATCAATGGAATTGAAAGCCACTAAGAGTTTCAGGAGAATCAACAGGACTCCGCGCCCCTGTCTGTTTCACCTCACAGATCACCCACCAGGGCAGCTTCATTCCCAAAGGGACTGAAAGTCAAAATAATGGGCCAGAAGACTTTAGAAAGGCACTCCTATATCAGCCTAAGATGTTTTGTAGATCAATTCTTACCTGATCTACTCCACCCCTTCTGCCAATTGGGGAGAAGAACTAGCAGTCAGTTTAGGGTATGGGAGGGGAACTGCTCCCACTCTGCCCCAATAAAAGGTACGTCAGCCCTGTACTCATTAGAGCCCTGTAGTCTGTATTGGGCCAGAACGTCCACCACAGAGGCTCTTGCATCTGTGCCAGCAAAATAGCTGGTGCAGACGCAAGGAGACACATTGCCAGGGACAGGGCTTTTCTTGGGGGAAGGGGACAAAAGTCCTTCCTTCAAGGAAACTCCTGGCAGCTTCCCAATGCCCACTGGACACAGTGGTAGCCACTTCAGCACCACTGCTCCAGTAGGCACCGGGAAGCACAAGAATGGGCTGTTAGTCCTTTCCTCCACCACCCTAGTCCTCCAGCAATGCACACAGCACTTAGTCATGGTCACTTGCATGGCTTCAGAAATTACAAGAAATAGTATGACTGTTTTGCCTCCCCAACCCCAATTTCTCCAAAGTCTGTAGCCAGCATTGGTGCAGGTTGCTGGGAACGATTGTCCCTTAGATACTCTTTGCCACAGAAAGTAGTGATGGCATCTTGCCTGGATGACTTTAAGAGGGGATTGGACAAATTTCTGGAGGAAAAGTTCATTACGAGTTACAAGTCATAGTAGGTATGTGAAAGCTCTTGGCTTTAGAGGCAGGTTGCCGCTGATTGCTAGATGCAAGGGAGGGCACCAGGATGCAGGTTGTGTCTGTTGTCTTGTGTGCTCCCTGGGGCATTTGGTGGGTCACTGTGAGATACAGGAAGCTGGACTAGATGGGCCTTTTGCCTGATCCAGCAGGGCTCTTCTTATGTTCTTATGAACCTTAGAGCAAAGCCTTGCGCTACGCCCCCTAATAGCACATTTAGTGCTACTGCTGCCACTGGTACTGAGAGTTCAAGGGTCAGCCTGGCCACTTCTTGACTTCTTCACAGCCTTGCAGGAGGTGAAACAAGACCCCTGACTTTTCCTCAAGTGCTCTGCACATGCCAGAAGTCTGGGAGAGGAGGTCACTTCTTTTTAATTAGGCTTTTGCATATGACATAGGCAGTAAGAGTTTCTTCTGCTTTCTGCAAGTTCCATGTAAAGGGGA
Source organism: Tiliqua scincoides (assembly GCF_035046505.1). Classification (NCBI taxonomy): domain Eukaryota; kingdom Metazoa; phylum Chordata; class Lepidosauria; order Squamata; family Scincidae; genus Tiliqua; species Tiliqua scincoides. The sequence goes on from NC_089825.1 coordinate 21,094,551, forward strand.
AAAACACCTAATCTGTTTTTCAGTCAGTTCATGAAAAGGGATCTCTCCACTGGCCAAGTCAGTTAGGTAGCCCAATGTAAGAGTCCATCTCACTGCTTTATGTGTATCTGAATTTTTTTTAAAAACAAATTATCCTGCACAATTTTAGTTTGGAAAGGTCGCCAATATAAACATATAATGCACATACATGGATAAAGAAACTTTAATTAGAATTCAATCTTTTATTAAAATCCTGGATAAAATGACAACTTTATATTCTGTTAATTCATAAGCATCATAACTTCATTGGTGAAATACATTTTATTACAAAACTTCAGCAGTTGCTACAAATGAGCTAAATAAAATCCAAGACACTAAAAACTCATCAAAACGTAAGGCAAAAACAGGACATTAATATAATGCACGCTTTTACAATCAACTACATTTGTTCCAAAAAAATAAAATATGAAATTTCTGCAAATTACAACAAACTTTGTACTTCTATACAGAACATTAATCTTGATTAGACAGAAGGTAAACTTACATTAACTAAATCATCTGAATTGGTGAAACCCTGTAACACTTTCTCTAAATAAATTTCTCCCTCTCTTTTGTACATGCAGTGGGACCATGAAATCTGTGGGCTCAGCATCCATGGATTCCACCCCATGCCATAAAGGGCCTCCAGGACTTCCACTTCGTGTCCGTGTTTGAAAGGCAACTTAGAAATCTTTTAAACAATGCAGGAGCAGCAGTCCAGAAATATGGCTACCATGGCAATCAAAAAATATAATCCTTGTGACATGATTAGGGAACAGTCTGCAGCCAGGCAAAATCACTGTATTTTTGCCCTTTATTTTAGACAGCCAGCACATCCCCTATTAGCATCTCATTCAAATGGCCTATCCATCCTCCACTACTGCTGAGTTCCTAATCCTGTACAGCTCTACTGTCCTCCTATTCTTTGACTGAATTGCCCCCAGGCATCAGTATTTTAAAACTTCCTCTTTAGTCTGAGTACAGAATGAAGAGCCTTCAATGATCAGAGAACTGGAGAGGGAGGTGGTTGGAGTTACTGGATGGAACTTGAAGAAAAACCAGGTCTGGATTTTAGGAAAAGGAAATCTATATTCTCTAATTATGTATGGTGCACTTGCTAGGAGGCAGGCGAAAGTTTTTAATTGTTAGAAAGAAGTGTAAGGACTCAGGCACATGGAAGAATAACTCCATCCTATAAGCCTTTAATTATATTATATGGCCAGTAAGCATAATCTTTCACTACCATGCTCAGACATAGTTTCAGGGCAGTCTGGAGCATGGCAAGGTTGAGACAGATGATTTGGTAGGAAGCTAAGAGCCTTGGCTAGTTAGTCAGGCTGATATCTGTGGGCTCTTGTAATTCTGGTGTTGATGCAACATTTCACCATAATTAAAGTTAATGGTGCATTCATGTTGGAGGGTGCAATCCCATGAACCCTCCCAATATCTTCACCATAGTAAGAGTAGCTGTAAAATCTGCAATGAGCTTTGACTGCAATCTGTTTCCGTGGTTCACTGCCATTTTTAAAAATACATATATAAATCATGACCACTTACATTTTAACCAAACACTTAAGTGAATTAATGTATGTGAATTCTAAGTTCTAATTTGATATTAAGAGTTTACTTCCTCTCCACCCTGCACATTGCTACATACTATTTAGATAGGCAAAAACCAGTCACCCAAATATTGAGAAGGTAGATGTTGCTTTTGCAAGTTCATATGTATAGGGTGTGATATCTGCACTAAATTCAGACGTTCTGTTAAAACACTGGTTGACAGAATTCATTATTTTAATCAAATTATCAACTGGCTACACTTTAATATAGAGAACTGGCTACAAAAGGTTGACTGGGTGAAGCACTCCCTTCACCCAGAGCACAGTGATTTCTTTCATGTGTTCAGGCAGAAGGGAGGGGTTGCTTGCCTAAGTGCCTGGAGAGAGAATGATTGATGGACTGTCAGCTTGCTGCCTCTCTTGCATTAACTATTGTTAGACAACTGTTTTCCTTTAATTTAAAGGACCCTTCTCATCCTACTGAGATAGCAGAATCTGTGGAATCTGTGGATAATTAGTTTATACCTGAAATCCCTTGCATGACTGTCTCTCTACAATAGTAAGAAAAGCAGTTTTTTAAAATGTGATTTTAAAGGGATGCATTTTTCCCCTTCTCCAGGGATCAGCACATTCCTTCTCATTTGCAGTGGCCATTCGTGTTGAGTCAAATCCGTGTACAAAAAACCCATGTATAACAAGGTCAGACCTGTATTCAGAATTATCTTTGGTAGTTTCGTTTTTTCCTGAGAAAATGATACATATAAATTACTACTCGAAAACAATAAAAACACCTCAATTGAGACTGTAATACCAACAATGAATTGCAGACATATTTTCATGATGAGAACAATTAAAAAACAAACCAAAAGTAAATTAAAAAAAAAATCTCAAAACAAAAGAAGGAATGTTTACAGGACAAATAAGAGATGCAACATGAGCAGGCAGCACAATGGCAAAACATGGTTTGAGGTTAGAGAAATTAGCCCTATGTTCACACATTTCCCATCTGCATTTCCTCTCATGCTCTATTTAAATGTGTTATCTCTTGGTACTTTTCTTGCAAACTAGTTTCAAACCATAGTTTGGAGAGAAAATACATGGCATGGTGGTTCAGATGTAAAAGCAAACTATAGTTTCATCAACCCAAGAAACAAGGAAGTGGAATACACAAAGGGAGGTTAGATGGACAAGCACAGAAGTTCAGTGTTCACACTTGTGGCATCAAACCATAGTCTAATACAAGTGTGAACTGAGCCTATGTGTCTTTGCACAGGACAATAGAACGAAAAAGACAATACTAATAGATTTGTACCACTGGTGTACCTAGGGGGGGCAAGCGGGTCAAATGCCCTGGGCGCCAACCCTCCAGGGTCGACTCGGAGCCTCGTCCCGCCCCCGCCAGGAGCAGCACCCAGTGCCTGGGCACCGACTGAGCTGCCCCTTCCCTCCCCTCCTCCTTTATAAGAGGATAGGAGACAGGCGCCCTAGAGAGGCACTTACGCTCTAGGGCGCTCCTCTCGTCTCCTCCTATAAAGGAGGGGGGCGGTCCAGGGCGCCCTGGGCGCCCCTGCTCCGCCTCTGAGGGCGTCCCTCAGGGGCGGAGCAGAAGCGACGCGCGCCCCCTCCAACTTTGGAGGGGACATGCGCTGCTTCCCGGCTAGGTCACCCTGCTGCGCCGCTGAGGGCATCCCTTGGGGCGAAGTGGAAGTGGCACGCACCCCCTCTGACGTTGGAGGGGACGCGCGCCGCTTCCCGGCCCCCATGGAGCCTTCCGCGCAGCTTACAAGCTGTGCGAGGGTCTCCAGTGCAGCGGTCTGGGGCTGCTGGGAGCAGCCCCATACCGCTGCCATGGAGACCCCGTGGCACAGAAGGCTCCGTGGGGGCCTCGGCTGCCTCCTCCATTCCCCCTTGTTTTCAAAGGGGAAACGGAGGAGGCAGCTGTGCAGAAATAACTGCGGTGACGATGACGTCACCGCAATTACTTCCAGGTCACATGTGCAGGCAGGCGGAGAAGGGGGCGAAACGGGGTGTGAGGGGCGGAATTCTGGGGGTTGCCCCGGGTGCGGGCACCCCCAGGAATGCCACTGATTTGTACTGACCAATAGACAAATAAAACTATGATCAACTAATCCAGATTTTGATACCGCAGCACTCAAGAATTTAAAAAACAAACAACCAAACAAAACTGAATGAAAGCTTATTTCCTAAACATTACACGCAGAAAACCATTTATCTGCTCAAAATGTGAACGTTGATTCAATGCCTGAGGGCGCAATCCTAACCCCTTATGTCACTGCTTTCCAGAATCGACATAAGGGCAATGCAGCTCTGAGGTAAGGGAACAAACATTCCCTTACTTTGAGGAGGCCGCCATGAGTGACACCCAACTGCAGGATGCAGCACATGCCCCATTGGCACTGCTATGCCAGTGCTGGAAAGCACTGACATATGGGGTTAGGACTGCACCCTGAATCAGGATGGACTCTATTGCATGAAAAAGCACAAACTGCTACCTAAACAAGACTCTGATTATTTTAACAATGAATACTGAAAAGGTCTCAAGAGATTCTGACCAAGTACTGCAACCCAAGGAAAAAAGACTGCCTCAGATTTCCATTAAAGCTTTTAGATATGACAGTAACTTTACACAGGTAAACAATCTATTAATGAGGCAGCCCAACACTTGCAACATCAAAGCAAGAAGTATAATTAAGGTATTATAATATAAGTTACACAAGCCATAACTGGTACAGAATACTCCAGCTGCAATGTAATCAGAGAATCATATGTGCTTGATTCATCAGAGAATCATATTCTTGATTTAAAGGAAATTATGATATTCATTCTAATTCTTCAAAATATGTGCAGTACTAAATTTAGTTATGATAATTTTAGACAATGACAAACAAACCAAGGTAGGCTTGATTTCAGAAACAAACATGTAGACACAAGACACAGAACCATCACTTTCCATATTCTGAATCTCTAAAAATGACTCCATAATAAATATACTGAATTATCCTGCTTGATTTATATAAAAGTTGAGAGATTAATTTAACACAAATTTTATTACACACAAGAAGAGTAAACTCTCCTTTATACAACACTTGTATGAGCACAAAACTGTATGAGCACACCTCAGGCTCATGTATTTTCCTGTTTCTTCTTCCTGCTTGTGCAAATTCACCTTCTCTTACACATCTACTAAAAAACTATTGTTTATTATTATAGCTTAATCTCAAACTAGAGATTGAAACAGGGATCTAATTCTGGTTTCAGGCCCTGGCTTAAGAGCACAATAGAGTTAGCAGTTACTATGATTATGCTGGTTCAGACATCATGGTAAACTAGTTATTGCTAACTAGAAAAAAAAGATAAGGAAGATACATACAAGCCCAAGGAGTAAGGAGGAGCTTATTGCATGCACCTTTGTGGGAAGCTTCCAATTGCCATGCTATAGCCTTGTACTGATCTATACACTTAATGTCCTGACAACAACTCATTTTGTCACTTGCACATCATTACAGTGATGTAACATTAAAATTACAGAAACAAGAATGAACACCACTGGATTCCAATCTGAAGACAAAAGATCATAGCCTTCCAAGCACGTGGCTGTAATAAAGTGTGCTTTCTACAGTATGGTAACAATTTTCAACCACTGTGCCATAGCACACTGGTGTAACTTGAATGGTCCACAGGTGTGCCACAGGAGTTGGAGGGGTCATTTATTAGTAGAGCCATTTAGGGATGTGAGGGGGGCCCACCGGCAGAATCATGTGCTTTGTCAATTGTCAAAAAATAGATGCAATGCCTTGACAATTTTAGCACCTTGTCAGTGTGCTGTGGAATGAAAAAAATTGAAAATTGCCGATCTATGAAATGGGCAATAAAATGAGAAGAATACAACAAGTAAACCAAACAATTGGTGGAGATCTTATCAACTATGACTCTCTCTGCTCAAAGTCCAATTTAGTTCTATGTGTAGCAGTCTATCTCTGTACTTTAGACTACAAAAGGAAACCCAGACACAAACTCCTGCCTCAGATCAGGATGGGTAGCATTCAGTCATGCACAAACAGTTGGAAGGGGAGGAGGACTGGCTGCTAATAGGTTGACTACAGAGCTCCTCTCTTCCTGCTTGCATCCTGAGTGTTACTTTCCCCTTAAGTCACAACAAAACACAGCCAAACACACTTAGCATAGCAATCATCACAGCTCCACCCAGGGCCCCATTATCCATTATACTGAATATGCTTCAGCCTAGGGGCCCCTCAGGGACAAGGGCCTGGCCATGAGGGAGCCCTGGAGCTCTGCTGTCAGTTCCTGCTGCTTGCTTGCTTACTAGTCCCGGGCTGGGTAGAGCCTCACCTTTCACTGGCCCTTTCCTGCCATGCTGCAGGCAAGGTAGCAGCAGGCCTGGCGGCAGGCCAAAGACAAGGGAGGCAGGCAGGAGGCTGCAGCTGCTTCTCCTCCTCCCAGCCAGACTCCGCTTGCACTGAGAGAGCTGTGCTTTGCCCCGCCCAGAGCCTGGCTGGCATCATCTCCTGCCAGCGTGCATCGCTGCCACGGAGGTGACCACACCTTGCGGGGCTCATGGATTGCTCATTCTGTAGCTGCCCCCCCACTCTGCTCGCTTTACTCTTCCACTTTTGCAGCAAGCTCAGGGACTTCCTGTGCTCAGGATTGTACCCCCCTGCACACTCGTGCACTGGTGCAGTTGCTTCTGGTGCAGAACTCTTGCACGGGGACAGCTTCCCGGGGCACACCCAGCCCCTGGCCGATTCCTCCTGCTGCCGCCTCTGCTCCTGCAAGCCACCCCCTGGCAGTGTGGGCCCAGAGAGTCTGAGAAGGGTGAGGGATCAACTGCTCCAGCCAGCTCAATCAATGATGCGCTCGCCCCCTGAAGTCCGCCCCCTTATCTGAGCATGACCAGCTCTCCCACATCCCCTCTTCCTTGCACGCTTCTGCCCTCATGCAGCCCCTCCGCACTCGCCCTCCAAGCCCCCATGCAAATGATGCCTGCCTCCCATTTCCCTGGGAGGAGGACCAAGCCCCACTGCTGTTAACTGTGCACCTTCTCACCTAGCTTCCCAGGTATTTGGGGGGGGGGGATGCAAAATACCTGAAAGCCTAGGGGGCCAGTCATATGTTAATATGGCCCTGACTCCACCCCTTAGTTCTGGTGTCAAATGGAAGCAGCAGCAAGCCCTTGCTCCCTGTTTTCCCCCCCTCCCCAAATAGCAAGCTGAGCACAGGGGTCAATATCCCTTACCAAATGTCTTGTACTGGGGGACAGTAGTACTGGCAGGAGAGAGAGGATACCAGGAGTCTTTGGCAATCCCCTCTTCACTAGTTAGTTGCAAAGTTGTTTACATACTACTGCTTCATAAATGTGATATCAAAAATAGATCCAAAACAAAAATAAAAGCATTTATATTTATTATAAGCCACACATCCCACACTGACTGAACACCATTTCTTAGAGAGGAAAATGTACATTATTTTTTTTAAAATGTTTTATTTATTTATTACAGATACAGGTAAGGAAAACTGGATAGACTTAGGGTTCGGACTACATAGGCTACACACAAGGTGGTGGCCATCGATTACAACATTCATTAATCCAAACGAGATTATTCATCAATACAAAGATTATCATATTGATTAATCTACTGGTTAATAGTTTAATTAAACAATAATATTTTTTCTCTAACCTTATCAATCTCATCATAAAAAGGCTTCAAATTTTTACTTATAGACTCTTATCTAATTCTTAATATCTAATATCACATCTAAAAGGAATACCTTCAATTACAATGGTATTACACACTTCAGTATCTCTTATAACATGTTATATATCATTTTCCATATCTATCCAATCATGAAAAGGCTTCAAATTTTTACTTATACACTCTTCTAACCACTAAACTAACATCTAAAATAAAATCTCTTATCTGATTCTTAATTTCTAATATCAATTCTTTTAAAAATAACCCTTATTTATCTTAATACCACTTAATTTTCACAATACTTATATTTCAAATTTTCATTTACCTCTATTTTAACTTAATATAATTTTTTAAAAATTTTTTTAACTTATTATTCAGCCATTTTAACTTCTGTCTTAGTGCTTGCTTTGCTCTCTGTCTACAATTCTTTTAAAAAATACCCCTTATTTATCTTAATACCACTTAATTTTCACCAACTTTATATTTCAAATTTTCATTTACATCTATTTTGACTTTATATGATTAAAAAAAATTTCTAATTTGATCAGCCATTTTAACTTTCTGTCTTAGTGCTTGCTTTGTTCTTTGTCTTATCAGTGTTCTTTTTTTACTCCTGCTTCTTCCACTTCTTCTTTTTCTTCCTGAATCTCTCAAGTTTCTTGGCCCCTCTCTGTTTTTCTTTCTTCTTCTTCATTCTGTTGTTCATTCTGTTTTTGATCCATAAATTCTTCCTCTTCTTGAGACAGCTTGCTCCTTGAACGTCTCCTCTTTTTTCTTCCTTAAAATTCTTAATTGTTATAGTAACAATTGCTTCTTCCGTCTCCTGTCTCATTTCAAAATAGTCCACTTCTTTAATTTCACCCTCCTGCGTGCTTATAAGAGAGGAGCTTGTTTGCTTCATTTGTTCAGATAATTTTCTGAGCTGTTGTTCCATTTCTCTTCTGAAATCCATCAAGAAATCCATTAATAAGTTCTGGCTGTTACTAACATCCTTTACATTTTTGACTGCCATTTTTTGTCAGTATCAAGTCCAACCACTTGTTGTAGGGCTACTTTCCAATTTTTGTATCCAAAAAGTATAAGTCAATATTCCAAATCCAATCAATATCAATGTCAAATCAATCAAAACATTAAAGAATCATCCAAATCTTTATCTTGCCTCCCTTCTTCCATAAAGGGTGTATCAATAATTGAAACAATAACACAGTCAAGTTAGGTTAGTATGCCTTTAAATGAGCAGAACAGCTTTCAAGCTGTTTGCTGGGAAAGTGAAAGTAAAGTTTTTTTCCTTTTCAGCCTTGAATATTAGTCATTTCTTTTCCTCTTATTTATTTCTCCTCGGTGCATACCATAATAAAATAATCTTGTGTTTACTCCAGCAGGGGAATCCAAATTCGCTTATTTCCCCTCTGGGTGGCTACCGGCCAACATGAATAATCTTAAAATTTTCTCTTCCTCCTTCTGATGTCTTGATTGCAGTTCTCATTAAAGCCTTTTAATAAGCAAGCTTACTCACAGTTTAAAGCTTTTTTCACTGTTGTGTTGTTGTATCTAGGCCGTGGAAGATCTCGGCTTTCCGTATCTCCAAAATGGCGACCGGGATAGATGTGATTCAGCTTACAGAGCAAACGGAGAAAAATCCTTGAAATTGCCTGTTTCAAAGGACTCCCCCGTTCAAGCTCTTCGTACCGTCTTCCTGGTACCGATGCGTGCTTTAGTTGTTGAGGCACATGAAAAACACATCTATTTAGCAATCTCCCCGGGAGCCCCCGAGGTTTGCTGCTACATCGCTGAGTGTTGACTCCGCCCCCCAGAAAATGTACGTTATTAAAGTACATGTATTAACTGATTTGAGAATATATACCACACAGACAATGTAAAGGTCACTAAGTTGAGGCAAATACAAGTCTCTGAATGCACACAAAAAAACCAGAACACAACTACACCTCCAGACAGACACAGTCCAGGCCTGCTACAGGGGAAGGCCATAACTCATAGAATACACTTTGCATGAATCAAGTTCCAGGTTCAATCCTTGGAATATCCAGGTAGTCTGAAAAAGGCCTCTGTCTGACATCCTGAAAAGCTGCAGTAAAGATGGGTCAATGGTCTGACTCAGAATACGGCAGCTTCATATGTTCATTTATGTATTGCGCCATCCCAGAAGGTTGTGCAATCCCATAGCCCACCTAAGTCTCAAGGGATAGACTGCCTAGCTGTTTCGCCACCCTGAAATGTCTTTGAGAGCTCCCATGAACTCTCAAAAGGTCATTTGACAACAATGAGGTACTGTTTACTTGCTACCAACTTTCAAACCAGTACAGATTGACAATCCACTAACTCAGTAACGTTTGCAGTTCTGTTTGCCTTTGAGAACTATGTAAAGGGTTCTTTATTATCATGATTTTTAAAAAAGAACAGCAATAAGATCATGTCTTGTTTCTATTTACAATGTACAACATACTTGTGTTTGGAAAAAAAGAAGTATGCATCCTATTACATGCAGGCCTCTCCTTGTTTATTCCCATGTGTGCAGCTGGCAGGCACAGAAGCCTTGTGTATGGCGGTTTGAGGATAGGGAATACAACTAAGCAAATAAAATTTATCCAGCGTTGCTCAGTTTTCCTTTCCAAGGCCATAACAAGTAAGATCTCTGTCAAATTACAGAACCCACAGAAGTATGCAAATCTGATTACCCAGCCACCAAATTTTAGGAGTTCTATCAGAATACACAGAAATCACACCCAAAGGCATATTGGCCTAGAAAAAACATTAACATTTTTAGGTCTGCTTAAAGCTCATTTAAGTCTAAAGTAGAAATATGTCAATGAGATGCCACAACAGCTCTATTTTTTTTTCTTCTTTTTCTTTACAAGAGTTTGTGGTTCAGGAAGGAGGGATGTTTTTGGATGATTCCAGAAGCCATACATTATGTTTGGCATTTGCAGACATGGGTAAAATTCCAAACACAAATTTTTGTTGCTTGGAAAAGATTATATTTAGCCATTTTTGTGGTCTTTGGATAGCTACATAACGGTTGTATTAAATACCATGCTATAAGATGCACTTCTGAGCAATCTCTTCTGTAGAGAAGTACAGACCATCATTTAGCTTGGTTTGGACTTCTCCCTCTGTAACTTGACCAGCTGACAAAGACAAATTCATTTCATCTGTAGTTGAAAGTTATCCTTACTCTTTTCACTTAGATACTCGATATAAGGCGAGAAATTTCTGCCAATAAATCAATTAGATCATCTCCTTGCCTTATTTGCGGGTCACTCAGGGGTCAGGGCTATTCAGGCAGCCAGGAGAAGCCCAGAGCAGAGCAAGTGGAAAGGAATGGAGGAAATACAGAGCTTCATCCCTAAGTTCTCTCCGTCACTCCAGGCTATTCCATTAAGACTGCATAAGCACCTAGTAGTTAATCTCTTCAAAAACAGTGGAGGCTCAGATTCTTCCCCCCCTTTCAATCAGGCTACAGGGCAATTAGTCTCCAGGGCAAGCTGCAGCCAAAGTTAACATTTTCACTCCTCCTCAGAAAAAAAAAAGTAAGGGCTCAACACTTCCATTTAAATCAAGCACACCTCATTCTCTTTTGCAGGATCACAGGCAACCCTTCTGCACCCTCCTTCCATTTTGAAAATGTTTGGTAGAGGTCTGGTTTTTTTAAATACGAGGATGTAATCCTCATTTCTGTCTGAAACAAAGTCTGATGCTACAATTCAGCACACTTTTACTTAAGAATAACATCCACAGAAAGCAATGGGTCTACTTCTGAGTAAATCGGGCTGAAACTATGTGTATCTGTGCTTACTCGCGCTCAGTCCATGTTTGTCTCTCTGCTGTGAATTGAACTGCACACTCCAAGTTATGTGTCACATGTTGTATGTAATATGTAGAGCATCTGGCTTAAAACATCAGGCATCTTAAAGAAGGATCTGATTAATGGTTCTACTTATATGTTCTTTACAGTGCACTTACTCTGATAGTGTTTATGAAAAAGTTGTGAAGAACAGAATTTTAAAAGTTAATGAATAAAAATATATTTTACTATATTTTTAATAAATTAAGAGACTGTATGGTTCTTAGGTAACAATTACTGGTAGGTTATTTTTCAGTATCTGACCTCAGGTAAAAATCAGACAAAATTATAGTCAGACACCCACCTAAGTTTAAACACACACACACACACACACACACACACACACACACACACACACACACACACACACACACCAGACAAAATTATAGTCAGACACCCACCTAAGTTTAAACACACACACACACACACACACACACACACACACACACACACACACACCAGACCAGACCAGACCAGACCAGACAAAATTATAGTCAGACACCCACCTAAGTTTAAACACACACACACACACACACACCCCACTTATTAGAAGGTCACAGAAAATTCTATGATTTTTTGGCTGAAAACCTGCCCTGGACTTTATCTGTGAGATCGAGTATCTGTGGTATTGTTGAATCCTGAAATTTTAGTAGGTGTTTCTGCAGGTAGCATCTCTACTACAGTTTTCACACTGGAAGCACTCTGCAAAATAGAAGGAATGTTTGAACACACAAAGAGTTCTTCCACTCATGCAAGGACCTCATGAGCAGGTGGAACACTTCTGCTCCCAGTGGTGGAAGCACTACTCAGGATGCTACCATGTATCTTATTCATTAAAATTTGCAATACTTATTCCAGGATCCACTATCCAATTCATCATTTTAATGCATTTTTGTTGCTTGTTGGCAACCTCTATAGATTTACCAAAAATGAACCACTATGTTCATCTGTATGCTATGTGTACAGTTTGGCAGGATAGCCACCTACATGCAAAATTCTTAACAGGAGAGGAGGAATATCTAATGGTAGGTTTGAGAAAATGAAAAGAGAAAGCAGGAAGGCAGATGAGAAGGCCAAATAAATGATCCAGGAATCGAGCTGTACGTTACTACCGTATGAATCCAAGTTTAAATACGAGAAGCTGAAGACTTCTAATCAGATACTGAAATATGAAAATCTCTTGTACTCAGCAGCGGACCTCCCCAGCCCTGTGCCCGGGGCAAAGGTCCATGATAGCGCCCCCTCGTGGGCTATCGCTGCCCCCCCAAAATTCGCCCCCCTACTCACCTGAGGCTCATGGAGCCTCGCAAGATCCCAGGACCACATTGGGGAAACCTCTCTGAGATTCCCTGACACTATAAACTATGCTTCCTGGAAACCGAAAGCACAGTTTTCGCTCCCATCAGGAGCCTCACTGAGGCTTCCACGCCTGGGGCTTTTGCCCCATTGAACCTAATGGTAGGTCCACAACTGCTTGTACTGACAAAAAACTTCTATTAGGTATGGTAATATGCAAAGACTATGTACAGACATCAAAGAGACAAAAATTATTTACTTTGTAACCCATCCTGGGCTTATTTGTTCAGTTGTGGATATACTTTCTGACACGTATCTAATCTGTAGCATGAAAATGTCTGCACCCAGAGCCATCCCAAGAACGATGTGAAATGGGTGTGGGTCCAGGACAACTCAATCACTGTGGAGGGGTCCTATTATGGCCATATATTGGTCATGAAAGCACAGAACCCAGAGCGGCCATCCCAGTTGCCCTTCCCAAGGTATGGCTCTACCTACTCCCCTTGGATACATAGGTTTGGTTACCGGTGTGATGTGATGACACATCTGTGATGTAACCCTGCTCAATTACCTCATATAAGGCTATACTGTGGCTGGGAGGGGTTGGAGATGCAGTAGTGCTCCCCACTATGGAAAAACAGCTCGGAAAGTAGAAGTCCCAGAAGCAATTTAAGTCTAGAGTCCCAGTTGCCTGGAATTTGGGAGTTTTTTTCCTTTTTTTGTTTATTTTAGTTAATCTTTTTTTGTTTATTTTATTTTAGTTTATTTTAGTTTCAAGTTCAGTGCTGTTTCAGTTTTCATAGACACTCCATATAATATATGTAATATATTAATATGTCTTCTATAATTCTATAATTCTATTATATATCTTCTACACTTTGGCATGCTTAAAGGAATGGTGCAAGCAAGTTGGGGAAGGAACAATTGTTTTGGTTGAGCTGGACATGCCTGGCAGCCAAATGTAGGAAGGTCTTCCACCCATGACTTGAAGAAAAACAACACACTACTGAATGCCTGAGACCCCTGCACTAAGCCACTGCCCAGCATTGTAACTGCCATAATAATCTCATGTTCACAGTTTATAATTATAGAAGAGATTTCAAAACAAATTCATAAATTGCTGGATTCTGATAAATATAAATTAAAGTATAATGAAGCAAATGATTTACCATTAGTATTAGACAAGGACAAATCAATTGGCTTTACACTTGGCTTTCAGGCTGTAGTTAATTCAAAACTGTTTCAAATCTATTGAACAAGCAAGTAGGCTCCAATAATCTCAATTTTAATTTTCTTAACAAGACAGGTTAAACATGCCACTAAATATCAGCACTGTCTAAAGAAATTATTCTAAAACTTTTTTCAAAGATTAGTAGTTAACAATGTACTGTATCAATAATTTACAGTACAAGAATAATTTCAATGAAACCTCTGCTCAGAAACAAAGTGCAGGAAAGTATCTATAAGCTGAAGCCCCAATTTAAGACAAAAATTTCTTTTTAAGATGGCCTAATGAAAGGAAAATGGAACATTCACCTAAGAGGAAACACATAACTACTAAGACCAAGTTCCTTGTAAGTGTTGGTAGATATGCAAGTTAATTTGAAGCCAGACTTTTTCTGTTCTTATAGAACTTCAATACGTTAAAATAGAATTATGTTTCACAGATAGCACGTGCCTCTCTTCAAGTTTGGGATTATTTTGTTATCTATTGCTAGGTCCAAAAGCCTGTTACAAGTGCCAAAGGCATTCAATGACACTCATGAGTGCCCCAATCCTTGAGATGGCTTTCTGGGGATGGGCAGTTATGTGGATTTTCTTTGAAAATTCTGAACTGGAATTCACTAAGATCTCATTTAACATTTTTTTTATTTAGATTTAATAAACAAAACTGATCATATTAATTTTACATGCCATGTAAATATCTGTGTAAATATCCAACAGACAAAAGAGCTGAAATGAAATTTAATTAGGGGAAGAAAAAATGTAACTTCCCTTAAAACAATGTAAGGAAAAACAAACTTGTTAAAACACTAATTTTAGCACATGCATAGAACTGTGCATGATATTTCAAGTTTGTCCACTAATTCACCTTAACAAAATTTAGCTATATCACTGAAGCCACCTTCAGTTTCACTGTCTGTAGAAGAATTTAAAATACATGTTGGTCCCAGTTCAACCGAGGTGAATAATTTTCAGAAATGCTTGAATCACAGATTTTTCCAGTAAAGGAGAATGAATGGGTAGCCCTCTCTCACTCTGCCTAGAACAAGTCTATGGGCACATGGTTATGCTTTACCCTTTTACATAGGTGTGCTGACTGACCCAAGTTTGAAATTGCCCAATTTGACTAGTATTGATTCAATTCATTATGTTGATAATTAACTTTAATACCATACAATTTTAGATATGGAGAGTAGACATTTTGGAGAATTTTCCATTTTTGGAGAATTTCTTGGAGACTTTTTGGACAATTTTCCATTATGAAAAATATTTCTGCCTCACATCACTGGCAAGGAGCTGAACCAGAAAAGCCTTGAAGAACACATCCACATGGGTCCTAGTCAATGTGGTTAAGTTTGAAAAACCAAAGTCCATCCTCCAAGAAAATAGATCTTTCAACATAATAAAATGGCATTAAACATAGGTATAGAGCATAAAGGCTGCTTCCTCCTAAGGATATATGAGTTATTCTATATGCAGATCTGCTATTTTAGTTCTACACAATGGGGAAAACAAGTAATTTTAAGCAATTGTAAATTTGGTACTGTGAGCCAAAAATTTGCAAGTATTCACTTACCAACACTGAATCAACCTTCTTCCCTAAACTATCTAAAATCAAAGTATAAGAAGAAGAAGTCAACAGGAATGCAATTAGTTTATATTGATTTTTTTTAACAATTTACTGAGAGATGACAAATTTCCATATGAATGACATGGCACCCTGCAATACAGAAAGACTGCTAGTACCACCAAAAGATCAACCAATAAACTAGCTCCAGCTACCTTTTTTCAACAGAGAAGTGAGATGGGTACATGAAAGCAAGACTGGACAGCGAATGATGCTTTTTAGGAATTAGTATGTTACATTACACCCAGTTCAGAGATCATGCTAAATCACAATTTACTCATGTTTTAGAATGATATTTGGGAGCTTCAGGTTTGTATGCTCCTCACATGTGAGGGAAGAACATTTTCTATGTCCTAGGTTTAAAACAAGTCATGATTTATACCTGCAACAGATTCAGGCACAACAAATCCCAGCTTGTTCTAAATCGTGTACAAATAAAGTATAACATGTCCTCTCCATATATGCAGAGGGAAGTGCATACACCCAATCTTCAAGATAGTCCCACTGAACCATGATCAAACCACAATTTAGCATGACACCTGAACAACTTCATATGAAAAACAAGTTCAATGTTCTTTTTTCTTTTTTTAACAAGGACTAGAATTAAATCAACAGCATGCAAGAACCTCTACTCTAATCAATTTTCCCCATATACTGAAACAAGAAAGGGACTGGTAAAATTAAATGTAAAGAACAAAAAGGAGAGTTCCTCTGCTAGGTTCTGTTACCTCTCAGTCTACATGCATATAGTATTAATATAGCTGTTTCCACTTTTCAGAAGCCCAACATCCCCATACATTTAACGATTACTCATGAATTATTTAGTAGGTGCTAATACTATAAAGCAGATGTGCTATTTAACAGATCCACTTACTTTTTTCTCCTTCTCATGATGCTTATCCTGAGAGTGAGAGGAAGAATCACTTAAACTTTGATCATATGACCTATTAGATTCCCGTTTGCTCTTTTTCTAAAAAGAGAAAATATATACTCGTAAAATGAATAAAGATAAAAGCCATCTAAACGAAGTCTGACTACCACCTTATCACTCAAACCACAAATTCATAAATTGTCCTGAGAGCTAAACAAAATACACTTAATCTCATCTAAGCTATTCCAAGAAAAATCAGAAATATCATCTGTCCACACTAATATTGTATATTTAAAAGTACAATCAAGTCACATTCTAAGTTAAAGAATTAGGGCACAATCCTACCCTGCACTGGAACAAGCAAGGCAAGAGGTTTGCGCTGTATCTAGCGCAGGATAGTGGCCATAAGCGGCTCAGCCAGAGGCAAGAGGAAACTTTTCCCCTTACCTTCGGGTAAGGGCCACTGGCCCCTATGGGTCTCCTCAGACTTGCACCACCTCTTAAGGTGGCACAAATCCAAGGAGAGTGGAGCAGCTTGGAGACCCGCCTCCCGCTCCCCACCCGCCCCCCCAGGGCTGCCCACCGCCCACCCTTCCCCCAACCAGGAACACCTCCCTCCCACTTCCTCCCTGCCTACCTTTTGTCCTTGCGTCAGTCCAGCCAGGCCAACGCAAGAGTCGAAGAGGAAGCCTGTGCAGAGGCTTGCATCTCAGAGCACCAGCCCAGCTTCCTCTCAAGGAGGCGCAAACATGCCTTATGGCACATCTGCGACCCTCCTGGGCCGGCGCAAGGGGCTTGCGTTGGCCTAAGGGTACCTCTGGATTGCGCCCTTAGTGCCTAAGGGCCCAATCCTATCCAGTTTTCCAGTGCTGGTGCAGCCATACCAATGGGGCATGCGCTGCATTCTGTGGTAGGCAGTCACAGAGACCTCCTTAAGGTATGGGAACATTTGTTCCCTTACCTTGGGGCTGCAATGCAGCTGCACTGGTGCTGGAAATTTGGGTAGGATTGGGCCCTAAGAAGACTCTTTCAATTCTATGTACTTTGGAACAGCACAAGAAAGTCTATAGCATGACTGTTCCCATTTCTGATTTTTTTTTACTCCCTGGCTTTTTGCAAATGTGTTATATTTGTCATTTTGTTAGCATAATTTTCTTTTTAAACTATTATTGACTGCAATTTGTATTTTTCATTTCTTTGGGTATCCCAATGATAGAATAAAAAGGCAGGATAATATTTTTTTACAAAATATTTTTTTTGCTCATGGAAGCCAAACAACAGTCCAAAGAGTAATAGAATGCCAAAAATTTCAGGACCAACAAGTTAATCAATTTAAGATAATCCATGCCTTAAGATATAAGCAGTAATAAGTCTAAGTCAAATCACTTAAACTATATAAAAAGCTGAATTTTAAATTCATTTGCTACCATTCTCTGCACACCATTTACTTGCACAGTATTCAAATTAACAAATAAATGCTGTCAACAGCTGTGGAATCAACACACTTTCATATAACACAGACTTGTACTTTAATAGTGTAAAAATAGTCCATGTTCAATTCTTTTTGTGCATCAAACATAGAAAAATCTACACCCAGTGAATTCAAGTTTGAAGAATTATGTTCAGTAAACAAATATGTATCAGATCAATCGATCCTCCTTACATGGGTTGTACATATTTCTTGAGCTTTCTGCAGGACACAAATTTTAATTGTTTCAAGTGATCATATCAGACTCGAGGAAAACAGCAATTTATAGAGAATTGTGGAATAGATGTTCTGAGACACAAGGAACGGTAACAGGAAAAGCATGTCTTCTTGCTATTAGAAGACTAGCAACATAAATCTTGCTGTGTATATTTGTCAGGCTCCTCTCCGTGACAAGGGCCAATAGTGTTGAGATTTTATTTATATTTTCACATTTGCATGGTTCCATTATACTATAAAGAATTACTCATATAGCCACACATTGGACATCTCCCCCAGAGACAATCCCAATCCCTTCACCATGCATAGAACCTGAACAACTGCACAGGACCAGATAACATTAAAGATGCAATATTCTCAGATCATTAATCATTAAAGATACTCTCAGAACATTAAAGATGCAATACTCTCAGATCTGTTGTCTGAAGAAAACACAGGTCATGGTTCAGGATGTGGACTCACCTCCCAGCATTACAATCTCTGCGCATGAACTGGAAGTTGTCCATGACTTTGTGTACCTTGGCTCAACGATCTCTGACACTCTTTCTCTCGATACCGAGCTAAACAAACGCATCGGTAAAGCAGCTACCACGTTTTCCAGACTCACAAAGAGAGTCTGGTCCAACAAGAAGCTGACGGAACATACCAAGATCCAGGTCTACAGAGCTTGCATCCTGAGTACACTTCTGTACTGCAGCGAGTCATGGACTCTTCACTCACAACAGGAGAGGAAACTGAACGCTTTCCACATGCGCTGCCTCTGATGCATCCTCGGCATCACCTGGCAGGACAAAGTTCCAAACAACACAGTCCTGGAACGTGCTGGAATCCCTAGCATGTATGCACTGCTGAAACAGAGACGCCTGCGTTGGCTCGGTCATGTTGTGAGAATGGATGATGGCCGGATCCCAAAAGATCTCCTCTATGGAGAACTCATACAAAGAAAGCGCCCTACAGGTAGACCACAGCTGCGATACAAGGACATCTGCAAGAGGGATCTGAAGGCCTTAGGGATGGACCTCAACAAGTGGGAAACCCTGGCCTCTGAGCGGCTCGCTTGGAGGCAGGCTGTGCAGCATGGCCTTTCCCAGTTTGAAGAGACACTTGGCCAACAGACTGAGGCAAAGAGGCAAAGAAGGAAGGCCCATAGCCAGGGAGACAGACCAGGGACAGACTGCACTTGCTCCCAGTGTGGAAGGGATTGTCACTCCTGAATCAGCCTTTTCAGCCACACTAGACACTGTTCCAGAACCACCATTCAGAGCGCGATACCATAGTTTTTTGAGACTGAAGGTTGCCAACAACAACTCTCAGATCCACTGCATGATCAGAACCATGCAGGTTTAGCAAACCCCAGCTATATAATTATTAAACTGTGGAAACACAGTTAGTATTAATATAGAGAATTAGTATTTATTTTACATGCAGTCTTACTTTTGCCAATATAAGGTTTCAGTAAATTACTGGAGCCAAATTCACCACAGAGTACAAAATAACTAACAGCCCAATCAATAGTCCCATGCTGCAATCCAGTGAGGCCGGTGCAGCCCCTGCTGCATCCAGCACGAGACTAGAGGTTGCTGGAGGTCTCCTTAGGGGAAAGGAACAATTGTCCCCTTAGCCCAGGAAAAGCTCCAGCAACCTCTGTGGGACTACTTGGATCCACATCAACAATATTGCTGACACAAATCCAGTCCAACCCATGCTGGGCTTTCAGGCCTCAGGGAGAGGATAAGATGCGGTGGTCGCTGCAGCTGCCATCCCTGTGCCCCTCCCAAGCCCGAATCAAAACTTTCCCCATCTTCTCCCGCCCCATAATGCCTCCTCCGCCCCAACCCACTCTCCTCCCACCCCATTCCTCCAACACCCAGCAGAAAGCCTACTTGCTCCAGCAGGTGCAGGCCGAGTGGTTTACACCGCCAAAGAGAAGCATATTTTAAAACGATGAGACAATACAAGTTATCTCATTGACATCTGTGAATTTTGGATACACTCCTAAATTGTTCCATGCTCTCTTAAGAAACAACAAGCCAAAAGACATCATGGGATGCAAAGTATATAATGTAAAATAAACTGCAAAAGAGGGCTACTAAAAAGGACAAACCAAGATGTAATTAAAAATCCAGAGTTATGACAAAAACATTGCAAGATGTATTATATGGCTTACACAGAGCAGTTAAGCATCAGGTAGTGAGTACCCTGACAAGAAGAGAATGAAATGTTAATCCTTTTTCTTGGGTGGGGACGGACGGACGCAAAACTATCAAAACAATGAAATACTCATTCATGGCACAAGCAGGCAGGTAAGGAAGGAGCCAACCTGGTACCTCATGCTTGGAAAGGGCCAAGAAGGTTCCAGATATAGTTTTCAATGGAATGTTCTGATGGTGGGAGAAGCAGCACTACAGGGAAGACAAGCAGCTCAAAAATCAATGTGCCATTTCAATCCAGGTTCCAGCAGCAGATCATGACAGGTGAAGACACAAAGATGCCTACAGTCACAAGACAGAACGTAGTTGAGATTTGAGATGACAGAAACTGTCAGTAGGCAGGACAAAGGAGGCAAAGAGAATAAGAAAACCCATCAAGAGGGATGATTGTGACAATTGAATTGTACTGTGGGAGAAGAAAAACCAAACAGGGAAAAAAGGAACAGGATAAATATCAGACATCTCACTGAAGATCTATTACAAGGACTTAAGAAATACCAAACCAGTCTAAGACTTCAATATGCTAGATCAGTAGTTCCCAAACTACTAGCAGACATGTAGTTCCCACCAGGGGAACCATAAGCAGGGCATTTCACCTCCCTTAGAAGGACTGGGCATGAAGCAATGGCACCGCAGCAATTGTGCTGCCGTGACCAAAGGGTTTCTTTACATACCTGGGGGATAGTGCTGGCCTTTGGCAGGGTATGGGGGACTTGTAGTCCCCTCTGTGGGCCTCCCCACTTTTGCAATCGCAGCTCAGAAGTGGGTCACACTCTGAGATAAGAGTTGTTTAGAGCAGCAGGGAGGCCTGCAGAGAGGGTTTCAAGTGCCCCACACCATAGTAAAAGCCAGCGCTACATCCCCCCAGGCAGGTAAAGAAGTCCTTTGGACATGGTGGCCATCACCTCCCCACCAAAACTTACAACGTTGCTAACTCCCTTGTAGGAGTATGGGAACCACTGCGCTAGAGGGAAGAAGAAAATCTGCACTTGTCAAATCTCAATTGTTTATAAGCTTATAGATATAAGAGTTAAGACAACAACACTGCCAAATAAGTTATCCGAATCTATGCTATCCTCCTGCCTACCATTCTGTATTGCTCCGCTTGAAACACTACTGAATTACAATGAATGCTGCCTCTTAAATCACAGATTGTAAACCTGCTTTTAAAGTAATTTTGGGGGAAGAGACTACAAGTGTCAAAGAACATTGGATTCAAGAACACTGTATGTTCTTATGATGACAGGTCACAAAAGAAGCCAGGAAGGCTGGCAAAGAGTGAGTGTTGAGGAAGCCCATAGAGGATGGGCAAAGAGAGTGAGAAGGAAGAATACAGCAACCAGAACACCTTGCCGCTTAACCATACTTTGGTAACCTTTACACTAGAGCAGGGGTGTCCAAACTTTTTGGCAGGAGGGCCACATCATCTCTCTGATACTATGTTGGGGGCCAGGAAAAAAAAGAATTTATATTTCAAATTTGAATAAATTTACATAAATGAATATATAAGAGATGAACTTATATGAATAATGAAGGTTTTGCAATAGCTCAGTCAGCCATTCCTTTGCTGCCGCTGCTGCATCACAGATGTGAAACAGCAAGCAGTGGAGGGAACCCTTGTCCCACAGCTCACGAGAGGTCAAACAGTCACCCTCACACTGAGTGCAGTTGCGTTGGGCCAGTGTGGGCTCCAGCAAGTCTCTGGAGAGCCAGAGGCTCGTTTGGAGACTGGAGGTTCCCCGTGGGCCAGATTGGGAGTCCCTGAGGGCCACAAGTATCCCCTGAGCCATGGTTTGGGCATGCCTACACTAGAGGTTCCGGGTTCCATTCCCAGAACCCCCATGGACAACCCTGTGGATAACCAAATACCCATGCCTCAAATCCTGGGCCTAAGAAAACCTTCCGAATGCAACTAGAAGGCACTTCTGGTTGCGTCTGGGAAATTGAGTAGGGAAATCACTGCGGGTTTGGAACCTGCACTGAGTCAAATCCATAGATTCCAAACCCCTGGATAAAAAGGGCCCACCTGTACTGTAAAGTGATATACATGGGCCTTCCCTTTGAAGACTCTCCAGAAACTAGGTATTTCAAAATTCAGTTGCTAGGCTGCTAAGGGCCCAATCCTATCCAGTTTTCCACTACCGGTGCAGCTGTGCCAATGGGGCATGCACTGCATCTTGTGGTGGGGCAGCAGTCACAGTGGCCCCCTTAAGGTATGGGAACATTTGATCCCTTACCTTGGGGCTGCATTGTAGCTGCACTGGTGCTGGAAAATTGGATAGGATAGGGCCCTAAGGGCCCTATCCTATCCAACTTTCCAGCGTGGATGCAGCCATGCCAATGGGGTGTGTGATGCATCCTGTGATGGTGGGGCAATCATGGAGACCTCCTTGAGGTAAGGGAACATTTCCCTTACCTCAGGGCTGCATTGAGGCTGCACCAGTGCTTGAAAGTTGGATAGGACTGGACCCTAGGAATCGTTGTTGGGAACATACTTCACTGGTACTTAAAAGAACTCCATTTGCAAGAGCACTTGTCCATCTGCAATCAATCACAGAACCCACAAAAGAAACACCTCTTCATTTAATCCTAATAGTTTCCTAAGGTCTGACACGAAATGTAAGTATTGATATTTGTTTTTAATAGATTGATGACAACACAATCATGTTCAACACTCTGAATGTGAAAAATTGACCAGAAACTACAACAGTCATATTTGGATGTAAAATGGGAGATTTCTAAAGAGAGAGAGAGAGAGAGAAATGCAGATTGAAAGGTACCACTGAGTTTGTCCCATCACTTCAAGAAGCTTGGAAATTATTTAAAACTTCTATAATAACAGCCCAAGTAAAATGCATACAACAAATGAAAAAAAGCACAGACAAACCCAAATGATAGTAGCAAGATTAAATGTCAATCAAGAATGTTATGAGAGAATGCTTCTTTTTTAAAAAATACAAGTCTTTCATAAATGGGATGGGGGGAATCATAGACAAGAAAACATGCTCTAGCAAAATAAATGTAAATAAAACGAGCCATGAGATAATTTAAGAAAAATGCTAAAGACAAAGAACGTTTTAATAATAGTTTACATAAGACAATGAGAAGCAGGAAGCAAGCCCAAGAACAGCGGAGCTTTTGAATGACAAGCAGTATACTGAGGAAGACTAGGAAACTGCAGAGCTGTTAAGGGAATTCCTTGCACAAGGCTTTTCTGAAAATTATTGTCTTTAGGTAGTACATCTGAAGACCTGTAGCAAATAAAGGCAACTGTGGATGGTACTTTAGAATTGAATGAAAGAATCTGCCATTACAACCTGGTGATAGTCCTACAAAAGTTCTTAAAGAATTCAAATGCAAAACTGTTGAACTAAAATATATAACAAAATGAAATCAGCCTCCTGAAGACTATACAATATCCTATATAACAAAATTTCAAGGATATATAGGGACACAAGAGGTTACACACTAATTATCCTAACTTCTTGTCCATGCTGAGAAGTTATTTACATGAAGATGGAAATCTCCATTTTGGAGCAAAGCATCATGAAGCCTAGAATTCTTGAATATACAGAACAAGCCTAAGGGAAAAATTAGATAACTTTTCCAAAAAGAAATTTTGCATTTCTTTAAGATAATGTTCATATGTAAATAAGGATGATACAGTAACAGAGAATATTATCCTATTCATGGAATGTAGGTCTGTCTTTTTTTATTAGCCATGACCAGCAAAAATGAAACCTCCATTTCAGAGGCAGTCTTGTTCCAGTTATTGAGTATGAGGGTCAAAGACGGGAAGGTTATTGCCATCATGTTCTCTTTCGAGCTTCCCAGAGGCAACTGAGTCCTAAAGAACTGACTTCACATACATGAACCTGCAACAGCACTGGTTAATCATTGGAGGTCTCTCACGAGCAGATGTACAACTGGTGGAGATGTGGGACAAGGCCTTCTTGGTGACAGTACTCAGATTGTGGAATTTCTTCTCAGGGGCAGCTATATGGCCATAAATGGAATCCTAAGCATGTATACTCAGAAGTAAACACCATTGTTTTCATTGGGGCCTACTCCCAGGAAAGTACTATCGGATTGCAGTCCAAGTCACTGTCCGTGTTTATCTTCAATATTTTAAATAGTTTAATAGCAAATAAATAGACTGTTGGGAAGCAGAACGTTGGGCAAGGGTAAGCGTTGTTCTGATTTGGCTAACTCATGTTCTCCATACGTAATCTATGGCAAGGCAACCATACGTCTGCATCATCCGTATATCCAAACACCTTGCTACTTTAACATTTTGGATGTTCCTTAGGCCAGTGATGGCAAACCTATGATGCGTGTGTCAAAGGTGACATGCCACAACTTTTTAGGTGACACTCCAGCATTCACCAATACCCGAGAACAACTTCATTTGTTTTACTCGTACAGGTGTGCGCCACTTAACGACAGGCATACGTTCTCTTATCCCCGTTATTATGCGATTAGGTCATTAAGTGAACATTCAGTCAAATCTATTGCCTTTGTTGTGTAAACAGACACTCCTTGCTAGACACTAGTTGGCTGCACAGGCTCCTGGCAACAGACTGCCTCTTTGCATTAAGAACCTCTCTGTTGTGTAGGCACTCTGCTGAAGGCTATGGGAGACATGAATGCAACATTAAGAGCATCTTTGTTGTGCTTTGACCACCATCATATATGCAGTCTGTTGTTAAGCGGCGCACGCTTGTATTTCATTTTGGTAATTATTTAACATTTCTTTATATAATACATGGCACCACATGATTGGACTATAATTTTTTCAAATAAATGAATATGAAAAGAATTGTTCCTCTTTTGGGGGGGTGACACTTGTCAACAGAGACAAGTTAGACATTTTCCTAATTTTTGACACACCGAGCCCAAAAGGTTCGCCATCAATGCCTTAGGCTATTCTCAAAATTAAGTCTGTCACTATGGCACAGCACTGGAAAATCAAACTTGCCACCTGCGTTATTCCAAACACACTACAGTTGGACCTCGATATCTATGGGGGATCTGTTCCTGGACATCCCGTGGATACTGAACCCACAGATACTGAGATCCACGGGAGGCCCACAGAGTACCTCCCAATGTGACTGGAGGTGCCTTCTGGTCGTGTCTAAAGGTGTTCTGAGGCACAGGGAGATTATGCATGCCTCTGAGAGGCACTTCCGATTTCTTGGGAAACTGGAAGTGCCTCTTAGAGGCCTTCTGAGGTGCAGGGAGGCTTTGCATGACCTCCCCACACATCAGAACACCTTTGGATGCAATCAAAAAGCACTTCTGGTCTGGTCTGGAGGTCCTTTGTGGACCCTCCCAAAACCATGTTGGGTCAAATCCACAGGTCTGAAATGCACTGATGAGAAGGGCCAACTTGAGGTAAGCTTCCAGTTTCACATATGTGTATTTCATTCTATATACAAAAAGGCACATGACATTATATTTCAGTTAATATTTAGAATAAACAACACCTCATTTTAAATATTTAGTAGGCCAATTGTTAAATTCACATATTCACAAATGCGTTATTTGAAACACTGAATTCAACAAATTCTTACCAGCTTACTGAAATGGTATTTACAGTAACCACAATACTGGACATTATCTGCACCATTACCTTCTTCTTCGCAAAGAAGTCCTGCAAACTGTGCACTAAGGAGAAAGAGAGTAAGAAGTCAGAAACTAGAGAAAGAAAATGTAGAAACAACAAACCTCTAACACAGGTTAGTGTTATTGATATTTATGTTAAGGGTCTCTAAATGCTTTGCTGAAAATTTGATCAAACAAATGCCTTAAAGGGAACTGGAAGTTATTTAGTGATCAGCACCTTTTTTTTTTTTTTTTAAAGAGGGGGAACCTTTCCAGCTTAGAGAAATAGCAGAAAATGTAGATCAAATGTAGATTAATGAAGATCAAAACTGCATTAGCCACCCTGAATTATGAAGAATGGCACAATACAATGTACCTATTGACACACAATAGTAAGCAAAGTCTAAATATTTTTTTTAAAATAAAAGTGTCACATTATCTTAAAGCCATGTATACCTGGCTAAATAAACTATAGCCATGTATACCTGGCTATAATAAATCACGTAGCTCAGAAAAAAACACAATAAAAATGGTTTTATTTTATTACTATTACTTTATTACTTACTTACCACGTTACATGAAAAGCTTGGCGACATCCATGCTTATTACAAGTCATGCAAGCACCAGTGGCTGCTTTACTCTCTCTGCCTTGCTCATCACATATATAACATGTCTATCAGGAAAAAATAAGACAATAATAAAATACACTATTCACTTTAGAGTAATTGAAACTTGGCAATAAATAATATTCTCTTATGCAACTACAGCAAAAAGCAAGCCCAGTCAATACTGAACTATAAGTTCCCAGAACTTTTAATTTAAACTACATGCCCCTCCACTTTTCTGAAACAGACCCAAGCCTACATATGAAAGGGAATGTCCTGCATGATTCTTTGTTCCCCATTAATGCTGTAGAACAGGGGTGTCCAAACTTTTTGGCCACATCATCTCTCTGACACTGTGTCAGGGGCCGGGAAAAAAGAATTAATTTGCATTTAAAATTTGAATAAATTTACATAAATTAATATATTAGAGATGGAACTTATATGAATAAATGAAGGTCTCGCAATAACTCAAGGCCTATAAAAGACCTTCCACAAAGTAAGGTCAGCTTTTCCTTCACTGCCACTGCTGCTTCACATATTAGAAACAGCAAGCAGTGGAGGGAGCCCACAGCTCATGCAAGAGGTTGAACAGTCTCCCTCATGCTAAGAGCAGTTGTGTCGGACCAGCACGGATTCCAGCAAGTCTCCAGAGGGCCAGAGGCTCACTGGAAACTAGGGGCTGCAAATGGCCCCCGGGTCCGGGTTTTAGGCACCCCTGCTGTAGAATGTAGCACTAGTAAATTCATTGCATGGTAGGATATTCATATTAGTGCCACAGATCCCTGGAGAGAGTTAGGACTGGGAAACAGACCTTCTAGGTAGGGAAGAATTAGGATACATTTACTAGGGATGGGCAAATCCAATGTGGCTTGACTTGAGTCAAGTCACGCGTCTCCACTCCCTGCAACTCAACTCGAAAACTACTCCTAATGGGGGCACTTTCTGAGTCACCCTTTCGCGACTCTAAAGGACTCAAGCTGAGTCACCCCCTTTAAAAGCTTGCCATGGAAAAAGACGAGGCTGCTACTGGGCGATGTGTGTGTTGAAGTTTTCTTTAAACACTCCCCTAATGTTCCCGCTCATCTATAAACAGAGCAGGAGGGGATGGGATGGACTGTGAGAGAGCAGGAACAGAAGCAACAAAAGGGAGGACAGTCATGTGCAGCAGCTGCAAGGCTTCCCAGGATGACCTGATTCTTTGTAGCTCTACTCAGTAGTCCCATTGCAGCCAATAAGGCTCCCCCTCCCAAGTAACAACGGAGTCATGCATTTGGCAAGTGGAGTCATGCGTTTGGCAAGCGTGATCACTACAAACCACCTTTCCCCGCTTCCCTGCCTCCTTCCTCTCCCTGGGCTTCTCCAGTCAATTGTAAGGCAAGAACCACCATAGGCTTCTCCTCCTGCCCTCCCTCAGCCAAAGAAAATAGCCTTCCATCCTGTGTCCAATGATCATTGGTTCTTTCAGAGATGGTCAAAAGTCTCTGCTCCCACCTCCCTCCCCCACCCTGGGCTTCTCCTGTCATTCATAAGGCAAGAACTCCCTTGGGCTCCTCCTGCCCTACCTCAGCCAAAGAAAATATCACACTTCCCATCCTGCACCCAATGATCATCAAAGGAAAAGAGAGTCCACTCCCACCTCCCTTCCTCCTGCTCGGATGCAAAAGCAAAACCTTAACCCTTCCCTGACTCCTGGTTGGAACTTCCCTGCTGATCGTCTGGTCTGAATGATAGCCCCCCCCCCCAGGTTTTTCATGTCACAAAAACTGTAAGCACACCCAGACATAGGCAGACTCAAGTCTGCATGCGTGGAGATGAGTGCTGTGTCAAGGGGCCCTTGACGCAAGTGTTTTGCCAAGTCTTCCACACGCACAACTCAAGTGTAAACAGGTCAGCAAAAAAACACACATTTTCGCAACTCAGATTCGAGTCACCTGACTCCCATCCCTGGCATTTACTTGTGCTACATATTATGATAATAGCAATGATAAGACATTGTGCAGATATGCATGGTAAGTAAAGTTCAGAACAGGTCTTGACAATTGTAAATGTTGATATTAAAAAGAGAACTGCTAATTTTGCTAGAGAGTAAATAACTTCTAATATACATTTCTTTATTCCACTGTTCCATTATCATTACCTGGTTATTGAAATTAAGTTGATTGTGGTTGCACGTAGGAACCCAAACGGCCTAGTACAGTGGTTCCCAATCTTACCAAGATCAAGGGTTCCCCTCTTCCTCCTAACTCATCCAGGCACCACCATCTTGGTTTTTACAAAATCTCATGAGATCCAAGATAACAGCATCCAAAACTTACAAGGTCTCAGATGGTGGCAAGTGGGAGAAGAGGTAGAGGGGCCACCAAGGACATCGTGCAGAGCCCCTGCAAGTGCACTGTGATGCTCTAAGGTGTTGTGATGCACAGCTTGGGAACCCCTACCCTAGTAATATATACTTCAAAATGTACAGGCATAGGAGGATAATTCAAAATATATTCGGTCTGCTGTTCTCAAACCTATTTTCAGTGGGCTGCAGGCCGCAACCACAAGGCATTCTGGGGTGTGGCATGGTCATGGTGGTAAAACATGAGAACCACTGGCTTAGAACAACATTTCAGGATTATTATTAATTTTAAAAAATTTTATTCCACCTTTCTTGTGATGCTACATGGTCCCCATCAATGCTTCTTGCATTATTTCTCACAGGACAGAAACTGCATTCTTGTGCTATAAATCCAAGCTCTCAGTCCCACGCCCAATCTATAAACCCCCCTCCCACAGAAAGCAGTGGCACTACACTTTCCAGGAGCCTATGCACATGCCCTTCCTCTTGGGGTATGCTGGAAGTGGCAGTTTTGCACAGCCAGGGAAAATTCACAAGGGGTGCTGCAGTAGGGCTCTGGTTCTTTGTTGCCATGCTCAGAGTCAGCTTTTACTGCTGCTATGGGGCACTTGTGCTCATGCTGAACAAAAGGGGTATGGAGCCACTCCCTCAATCCCTTCCTGTCCTCACGCACAGGATTCCTGGGTGTGTGCAAAAAGCTCTACGCAGGGCTCTAGCTCCAGGCTCAGCTGCAGCAGGGCTTCTACTCCCCTTCGCATCACTCCTCTCCAAGAAGTGCTTTGCTTCCTCCCTGGGCATGGTGCTACAAATCCACCTTTGTGAATTTGCAACACCCACATTGCAGGCTTGCCTCCTGCCAGGACCCAGCTGGAGCTCATCCCTGTGGCTCCCAGCTTGGAGGGGGCAAAGGGTGGAGTCAGGCAGGCACACCCCTGCTCCAAGGCACTTACCAGCTACTGGCAGAGCAAATGAAGCCCCAAGTCATTGTGCAACAGCTGGGATGGAAACACAGAAGGCCTTCTAGGCAGACTCTCCCATTGCATCAAGGTGCCAGGTTACCTCTTTGCAAAACAGAGGAATGAAGGAGATAGGAGGATGCTGACTAGGGAGGTTGACTCCCCTTGCCGCCTGTGTTTGATATCAAACATGGGGCAACCGAGTACCTTCCAGGGTTGTGCCTCTGACTAAAGTTGCTGCAATTCACTATGTTTACAATGGATTGTACAATGGATTGCCCACCTCCCCTGTCAGCATCCCCTCAAAAAATGGATGACAAGACTTGAAAGTTTTCAGCTACTGCTACTATTTCCAACTGGCACCCCGGAGAAGGCAAGCAATGAGAATGAGCATCGTCCTGCATCTCTCTCTTTCTCTTCCTAGAGGAAGGAGAGACATAGAAGTGTCCAGTTCTTTTCATCTTTTGTCTTTCTATTTGCCTCTCTTTTTGTCTTTCCTCTGCTGCATTTTTGATTGCATGCATCCAAGGGAAAAGGCTTCTCCCCCTCTCCCCTTCACTCTGAACATCTGCCCTCCTTTCTTGGCAAAATAGAACACTGGGGCAGAGAATAAGGGTGCAGCTCTTGTGAGCTGCAGGAGGTGCTAAAGGGGACCGGTTTATAGACTGTTCTTTGAAAAAGTGGGTCCCAGTGCTGAAAATTTTGAGACACATTGTATTAGGCTAAAATGTTAATACTTTTCTGTAAAGCTTGTTTGCATGTTTCTGCAGGTCTTACAAAAATGCTTCTGATTCCAAGACCACATTCTAATGAAGCAAAATGATCTCTGTAATTACATCTTGGTTGCTGAAATAGACTGTGGCCGCAGTTCCCAAACTATGCCCTGCAAAGGCCCAGGACACAGCAATGAATTTGCAGGGGTGCCACAGGATATTTTAGATTTTCGTGAAACACAGAAGTACTCAATATCTGTTGGACATTGCACAAACTCTTGAGGTAGTTCACAGTTTTAACATTAGATCACACTAATTCCTTTCTATGCTGTTCTCCAATGTTTTGGGTTCCATTCCAAGCACTCACATGGATGGCAAAAAACACACTATAGCGAATCAATTAAAAAACAAAGTTTCTTTGCTCTGGTGATTTAAAAACAGCCTTGCTGACCTTTGTGATGTAAGATAAGTCATTAAGAAGACAATCCATCAATCAGTCAACTGCTTCACGCAGCCCCTCCCTTCACCAATGCAAAGTGATTACCTTTCTTTCAGGTGCTCAGGGGAAAGGGAGGGGTCACCTGGAGAGAGAAGGATTGATTGACTGTCAGCCAGCTGCCCTCCATTTCTCTCATTAAGGAGGCTATTGTTAAAGGACTATTCGTTTTTTTAAACTGATTTTAAAGGGATGCATTTTCCCCTTCTCCAGGGATCAGCTCATTTGCAGTGGCCATTCGTGTTGAGTCAAATTGAGTCAAGTGTGTAAAAAATCCGTGTATAACAAGGCTGGACCTGTACTTTGTTTTTGTTTACTTGTATTTCTGGCCACTGCAGTAACTTCTCAAAAAGTTCTTAGGTTAACAGAACTTTTAGGTATTTCTAACCCCTGCTAATTGGGTAAGAGGCACTTTTTCAAGTGGGTGCTCCTTTTTTTAGCAGAGGGAGAGTAACTGGCCCATCTCATCCCAGCAGTGTCTGTTCTAGTGGCTGTCTGCTGGTATTCTTTTGCATCTTTTTAGATTGTGAGCCCTTTCGGGACAGGGAGCCATTTAGTTATTTGATTTTTCTCTGTAAACCGCTTTGTGAACTTTAGTTGAAAAGCGGTATATAAATACTGTTAATAATTCTTTTGGCTTGGGTCACCATGAAATAAATACTGAGTACTAATGGTGCAATGAACTGAGAAAGTTTGGGAAACTCTGGACTATGGTATTGTGCAAAAGCCCTAAACAAAATGATCCCAGAAACACAGGTCAGTAATCACAGGGTAAGTATGGGATCTATCCCATTCTTTCCAAGAGATTTCATGAAAATACAGGTTGAGTCTTGGTATCCAGGAGGGTTCCATTCCCAGGACCCATGTGGATGCTGAAAATTCCATTAAAGCAAATCAATTTTAAAAAACAATGTCCCTTTGCTCAGCTATTTAAAAACAGCCTTGCTGACTTCACTCCAAGGCAATTACTCCCTCCCTACACTGGAGTGCAGGGAAAGAATGCAAAGAAAGAGGAGGTGATAATCACTTGCACTCTTTCATGTGCTCAGGGGGAAGGGAGGGGTTGCTTACCTGGGAGTGAAGTCAGCAAGGCTGTTTTTAAATAGCTAAGAGAGAGAAATAGCTGTTTTAAGCACCTGGGAAGAGAATGACTGATGGACTCTGCTGGCTGCACTCTCCCCCTTAACAAGGCTATTGTTAAACAACTTTTTTCCTTTAATTGAAAGGGCCATTCTCATCCTGTTGAGATAAAACTGTGGGTGAAAAATCCATGGATAATTAGGTTATACCTGTATGACATTTTAGCCAAATTCAATTATTCCTTCAAGCGTCTGATATATATATATATATATATATATATTTTCACCACAAAATGATAAAATCCAAGATTACACTAATTCCTGATGGCTCCCACTGGTTAGCTGTATCAATGGTGGAAAATCTAGGGCTGATCCCAGAAGTTGCTCTCTTTAGGACAGGGCCACTTCCTGAGTAAAAAGAAAGGGTTAAACTCATGCTTACTTTTGGGGGATGGGATATGTCAGATAACCAAAGGACAGATAATTGGGACTTTACTGTACAAGAACAAACACCACCATACTCGTTTCTCCTGTGCATAAAGATTAAAAGATTCCATTTCTAGTTTGCCATTAAACCAGGATCAAACTGTTGTTGGGGGCTTTTAATACAAGAGCAAACTAAGGTTTCCAGCAAACTAGAAGCACAAGCTTCTCATCTCCTCCCTCCCATATGCAAGAGAAGATGTGCAAGTTCAAAGCTTCTCACTGCTTGTTCTCATAATGTTAAAACATGGTTTGTCTTTATATCTGGATTGAGCCAAAGATGCTGCATTAGAAAAATTTGTTCAATGGCAGTGTACTAGAATATAAAATGGTGCTTGTGAACAAAACTTTCTCTCACATCAAGACAAAGAACTGAACAGGCCATGTAATTCATATTTAGGCAAAGGATGAGTAGGTCTATGTGTTTAGGTTGTGTCATATATGAGCAACTTTAGGGCAAAAATTTCAAAGAATGTTTATGAACATATCTGAAAGCACTGGAGCCCTTTGCAAAACAGAATCGTATTCCATCTTCTTATTACAGCTTAATGGCACGAAGCATTTCACACAGTGACTCACTTTCCATTACACAATATACTCTGACCTTGTTTTATTGCAGCATATCAATTTCTTTCCAAAATATTTTGGAATATACTAACCACCTATTATCTGCTCCTTTCAACAACTGACCCCTTTCATGCTCTCCTTAGACACTTTTCCTTAGACCTTCTGACTCAGTTGAACCAGTCTCTATCCTTGTCAGTAAATCTAGGTAACTAGATCCCTAAAAACTTTCATCACATAAAAGTTTGTGGGTTGAGTCCTAAGACATGGGGGGCAAGGAAGATTGCACTAGCAAACTTCCCCACCCCCTCCTTCCCACAACAGTCTTCTCAGTTGCCCTAATAGTTATACCCAAGAAACA
Organism: Tiliqua scincoides; assembly: GCF_035046505.1. Classification (NCBI taxonomy): domain Eukaryota; kingdom Metazoa; phylum Chordata; class Lepidosauria; order Squamata; family Scincidae; genus Tiliqua; species Tiliqua scincoides. The sequence goes on from NC_089825.1 coordinate 21,127,857, forward strand.
GGACACTGAGAGCTGCAGGGGTAGGAGGGAGATTCCCCTAAAATGGGCAGAGGTACATTCCAAGGACAGAGCAGAAGTTTTTGGGAAGTAGGCTTTTGGGTGGCTAGGATACACTCTGTATTTTACACCCTACAATATTTTTCTATTGTCATAGGAAGAATTGGGGCAGTTGCTAGGAGTATCATTGGGAAAGAATATACAGCCACAACTTGAGAAGCTTCATTGAATGTATGCATTACAGCCTTACTAGTGACCTAAAGATGCCACTGTGGTTCATCTGTGAGCTATTAGCTCTGCTCTTTGCTTCACCCACCACCTATAACAGCAAGTATATCTCTCCAAAGGTAAGGTTACCACTATCATGGTAGAAGAAAGAAGGGAAGTCTTAAGTCACTACACTTGCCTGCCATTGCAATGTCACATTCTTCACAGAGGCGTCCTTCCTGAAGCACCTCAGCTCTCTTCATGAATTTTCAAGTGGCTGATTAGCACAAATCAATTTGCCAGACCCAGCTTCTATCACCACCACCACCACCACCACCCAAGGACCTCTAGTAGTTTCACAGAAGGGAGAACATCTAGGTATATGAGGGAAGGCATCAATAAAGGCAAATGCAAGGCTTTGAAGTAACATTTCAGCTCTTTCAACAGTGTGACTGAGTGCATGTTGAGAGAAAAATCCAAGGGGAACGCCAGTGCAACCTTTTAAGTAGCTCCTAACTACACTTTTTACATTGTGGCTCTGTGTGTTTGAGGGAAGGAGCCAACACAAAGGCAATGCAAATTTAAGATTTTGAAATAGCTCTCAGCTCCTAGTACCATTTTTAATACAACAATGGCCCCTAAAGAGCATGGCAGACACCTTGTAAATCACATTTTAGAGACGGAAATAGTTCTTTGCTGGAAGTTGGTCTTAGAAAGAATTACCAAGAAACAATACTTTAATGGGTTCACATTACAATATTTTCAGAATATAATGGTATCTCCAGAATGGATTACCATCATAAAGCAGGGATCCACTGTACAAGGTTTTGTTCCAGCTGCAGTTTTTCTCCAACCCCTTTGTTCTTCAGTTCAAGCCTTCAATATCCACTTCCACATGCCTCTGCTTTTTCATGTACATTGTTTTTATCTTTTATGTTCCTCCTTTTGTCTTGTGTGGATCTCTCCTTTAGAGATCCATCTCTCTTCCTCCTTAACTCTCCCTCTCACTCTTCAGGCCAACATAACCTTGACTGCAAGGAGGATAGAATTGCTATATTTGAATTACTATCCCCTTCTGCAACTGTCCTGTTATGAATGTTTGTACTGGAGGGTGGGCAACTGAAATAGATTTTGTTAGCATCCCATCAACCCTGCTACTGAACAGCTTCCCTACTTGAGCTGGCATAGATGATCTGAACTTTTTGATTCAGGATCCTCACGCTTTTCATTTTAGGAACTTCAACATTCACATCAAGGTGGATTGCCTGGATTGTGTCCATGGCCATTGCGACAATCATAGGATTATACTATAAAGCCATAAATGCTCTGCTGAATTTGGTATTCTGAGATAAACAGGCGGATGATGATCTATAAATGGTAAATGTGGCAGCAATTCATGTGTAATTTATTTTTATTTTATTTATTCAATTTATACCATGCTCTTTTCCTAAAGTAGGCACTCAAAACAGCTTACAAAATATAAAAGTATAAAAATACAAAATCAGCAGCAGTCCCCCAGCAATAAAAGATTTAACATAAAATACACAGCAGCAGAAACAAATCCATAACAAGCAAGGAAAACATCTAATGCTAAAAGGACCAAAATGAAGTCAGACCACTAGCCTAAAACATTTTTATGCTTTTATGATCAATCACTATCTAAAGGTTAAGTGTCACAGCCTGATGGAAAATGGGGGAAAGAAGAACCAGTTAAGTTGGCCTTAACACACTGGCTGATGAATCCATATGATTCCTTGTTCTAATAATTGTTTTAAGATGGCAGTCAATACTTTGATTCCCAGTATTCCGAGAGTCTTTCCTACTAACTAAAACCAAATCTAGGGCCAACTTCTACCACACAGGTCTGTCTGAACCCTGTATACCAAAATGTCATCCCACCAAGTTTTAATATATCAGTTTCCCTGGAAGTTTTAAACTAAAGAGAAGCAACTAAATACACTAAATAAGGCCCCAATCCTATCTCATCTCAACACCAGCGCTGTCAAAAATGTGCCATAAGGCACATCTGCTATACCCAAAGAGGTTTAAGTGCTGGCACCAAGCCCAGTGCTGAACAGATGCCACCTGGAGGATGGTAAGAGCTCCAGGTGGTGGTGAGGGCCTTGCGGGTGGGAGAGAAGCATTTCGGGGTGGAAGGAAGAAGTGGGGTGGGAAGGGGGTGGGACCAGTGGAGTCCTATCCTCTGTATCATATCCTCTGTGTCGGGCTGCAAATCCCAACATGGAGACTAAAGTCTGCACCAGCAAATTAGCTGGTGCAGACTTGAAGTCCCATTGCAGGGCTTGGGGCTTTCCCCAGGAGACAAAAGCCCCCTTCCCTCAAGGAGGCTTCCAATGGTGCCCTGGATGCAGCAGTAGCCATTTTAGTGTCACCGCATCCAGCAACCCCATACTCCTGTGGATAGGATTGGGCTGTAATCAGCTCCCTTCCATTGCAGAGAGCTGGCACTGATACAACACTTGGAACAACGAGAATGGCCAGAGGAATAACTCAGAATAAATCCAAACAAATTAGAGCCTAGCTACTCTGCAATAGTGGGAGTGTTGAAAAATAAAGTAACTTATCTAACACCAGTTTTTCAGTTCAATGCTATCCAGTTGAACTTTTCTAAGAGGAAGAGCTACCCACCTTAGCAAGATTATTTGAAACTCATTAGCTCCCAGTGACATATTTTGCCAATGAATTCGTTCATATTCTCTCCCCAGGTTGAATACAATGCAAGTACAAGATGTTACTTTAGTACCATCAGGTTGTGGTTGCTTAAGTCAGTTTCTGTTACTACCGCCTAAGGCTGCTTAACAACAACTCAAGGGGACATGACTTTTTGGGCCAAGAGGCTGTTAATGGTGCCTTGAGAGAAGGATTGATCCCAGCTACCTTGAAGAAGACCACTCCTTAGGAAGCAGAAATGAAGTGAAGGAGGCCACATGAGCTCAAGACTCGTTCCTGAACCCTGCTGCATGTTTCACATTTAAGTAGTTACCAAATCAAGTTCTACTGGCAGAACTTGGAGAAGGATACACCAATAAGATCTGTATGACTCCTAGAGTCATGTTAAACATTATGAAAATTAGGAGGTCCATGCCTGTACCAATAGCCACCATGGCACTCCCTGTAATATAGCAAAATTTTGAGTAAGTATATTGTGCAAATATGCTACAAGGAGAAGTGACTGTCCCTGGGTATAGCAATTACAACTCATGTACCATAAATGATACATATGTTTTTCATACTAAGGGGAATACCATGGTTACACAAAGTACATAGGCATACCCTCTCCAATTTTCATAGTACATGAAGCAACATACAACTGTTTATTGAAACATATTCCCCCCATCTTTCCCCTCCAAAGGTATCCAAAGCAACTTACAGTGATCTTAAACAGAAGACAACATCCAGATAAGAATATAAAAACAGTATCTCCCAATTTTACAATTGGTTGTTCAAGGAGTACAAGTCCTACACACAACATCCTTAACAGAATTAAGCAAACTAAAAGAGAACCTAAATCTTAAATAAGAACCTAAACCCTTACCCTCATCCCTGCCAGCCAAATATTTAGCGGTGGCAGAAAATGGAGAAGGGCCCCTCCAGAAGATAATATCAGGGATCGGCCATTTAATATAAGCACCAAATACACAAGTTCTCCTTAATTTCTCCCCCAATACATAGATATTCTCGAAACATTTCACATACAGGAGACATTTTTGAGACAGAGTCCCAATTTCAGAACAACCATGATGATAAATACTTACACAATTGCAAGATCAATAACTACACAGATACTAGTATGCAATACTAGACTGTCAATGCCTGTAGCACACACTTACTGACTGGGCCCAACTGTTGATCAGATGCTGTCAATTTTACAGAATCAATTGCCTGCTTGATACCAAGGGGCATTGGGAGGCAGGAACTTGGATTTAGTTTGCCCTCTGAACAAGTTCAGTGCCAATCAAAGCTGACAGTACCAATCATTTCACTGGGTAGCAGAGGGGGAAGCTTGCATGGTTTTTAATCCAGCATCAGGAACCATATATACTACAACTAGCTCTGCTTCAAATGAAATAATTACCCTCATTAGATTGTGGCAAATGTATAGCACAGCGACTACATGATTGTCATCTTGTCTTGACATTATGGCACCACAAATAAAGTAGGTGCTTCCCAAATGAACAGCTTTTTATTCAGGTTTGCTTTTCCAGCATTACTCTATCCTTCTTGCAAAATCTGACTACAGTAACCAAAACTTATTCAAAAGTATGAAAACCTATTTTCATATTTATCACAGGATGAAAATCATTCCCTGTAATAATAAACTCAAGTGGCTGACCTATCTATTCAGAAGCAAAATCAAGGGTATTTCCTAGGTACGAAGATGTAGACATCTACAAAGCATGTGCAAGTGTAAATTTTTTTTTTTTAAACAAAACCACAGCTCTCTGAACTCTTAGGATCTATGGAATTTCAAGGAAATGCAAATAAAAAATACAGGAGTAATTCAGCTCATTGTCTGGCATGAAATTTCCTGTTCTTGCCACTTCAAAGGCATGATAAGAACTAAATTGGGTTCTAAGTTCACATGCCCCTTTCCCTCATCTTCTCCTACCCCATTGCTGAATTTGAAACATAGCACCTGAGCTAGTAAATGCTTCACCCCCCTCCCTCCACAAGAAGTAGTGGAGGAAGAATAATACATATGTACAAATATTTGATGAAAAAAAGGGAATGAATGGGGGGTGTATCTGCAGATTCACTTCCACGGATCAGGTCTGCGGGCCTCTCTCACATATACTCCTCCCCCCCCCCCGAGTACACCTCCTCTGGAAGAGATGAGAGCTCTGCTCCCCTCATTTCCAGAGGGTTGTCTGAGCCCAGCAGAGGCTGCAGACATCTGTCTACTGCCTCTGCTAGAATGAGCCTTAAAGGTAAAAACACATGACTTCCTGGTTTTTCCGAAAAACCGGAAGTCGTGTCTTTTTGCCTCTAAAGTTCATTCTGTGCCCAGCAGAGGCAGCAGACAAATATCCGCAGCCTCTGCTGGCCTCAGATGACACTCTAGAGGGGAGGGGAGCTCTGTCGCCTCCTGAGGGTGGGGGGCATTCACCTGTATCAGTGGGTTTCACTTAACCACGGGGAGCGGTTCTGGAATAGAACGTCCACAAATACAGGAGCCTGTATACTGTGCAGATTTTCAGACAGATTTATGTTACAATGATGAATGACAGTGACACTGCTAAGTACATGAGGATGTGTGGATTTGCAATTTCCACATGACTATTTCAGTACTGAAATACACCTGGACAAGCAGAAAAGTTGTTCAAGTGAAATGGACAAAAAAAAAGGAAAGAAAAAAATCAAAGATCACCGTAACAAGTTAAAACAAGACTGACTGGTAATACATTCTTTGAGGAACCACTGAAATATGGCTGGAATCTCAAGAACTTCTGGAGCTTATCCATATAACTTTCATTAGCCTAGTCAAGTTTTACTTTTCTTAAACATTTGACTGTCATATCACAAGTTTATTCATTTTCGCATCAGTTTTCTGAACAGTATGCAGGGTTGCTATTTGTGAAACATCAAGTTGAAAACTGCACTGGGTTTACACAACTAGTTTCACAGTTATTAGGCTTATGGAAGAACACCATTCATGCCCTTATGTAGTAAATGGGACCTTTCACCTTTCTAGAAGATTCCCTTTCCCTATATAAAATCACTCCAGCTTGAGTCAGTCAACAGAGTTCATCGTTGACATTCTGACCTCTGTCATCTGCAGGTAAATAGGCCAAAACTTGGCTGGAATGCGGCTTGGAGATGCCAGAGAGTCTGGGCTTGACAGATAAAACCAAAGAGGCCAGGAGATAAACAAGAGCACTCTGCTGGGTTTGGAATCCATCTTGCCATTGGTCAAAACCAATTTCCAGACCACAAGCAAAAGGAAGTTCAAGAGGCTAGTCCCTACTTTCCTGTCTTTGGGTTAGTCTTGGGTTGTCCAAACTTTCTGGCACAAGGGCCACATCGCATATCGGACACAGTGTTGAGGGCCGGAAAATAAATAAGTAATAAATACATGGAGGATGGATATGCTGAGAGTTTGACTGAATACAATAAGTGAGTGAAGATGGAAGGAGAAGGGGAGCAGAGGGCAAAATTGATTTGCACAGGAAAAGGGGAGAATGAATTTTGAAAAAGCATCAAGCAACCTACGACGCAAATCTCAAACTTTTTTTGTCTCAGTTTCTGTTCTGTTTTAAGTTTAACATTATATTTATATTCCAGGTCTCTCCGCATTGGTATATGTATATCTTGTTCAGCCACTAGAGACGCTGAATATAATGCAATGTAATGGAATACTTTCTTTCCATTACATTCAGCACCTCTAGTGGCTGAATGAGGAATATACCCGCAAGCGCGTCTTGAGTTTTTTTAGCCCTGAGAGGCTGGGGAACCTCAGGAGTCTGCTAAGAACCTCCTGAGGACCGGATTTGGCCCCCGGGCCAGGGTTTGGACACTCCTAGGTCAGCCAATCAAAACAGTGGGAGCTGGTGCCAGGGTAGTGGCTCCTTTGAACCCAAGGGCATCTTTGCTAGAGCACTGAACGAAAGCTGTGTTCATTGCCGGCTGCCCTTCCAGCTCTTCCTGGAGGTGAACAAGGAAACTAACAATTCAAGTGTTACTCTAGATAGGGACCACTGTCTAGTTATTTCATGACAGATTTATAGTTTTCATTTTGCCTCTAAACTGAACAGTTCAGTTAATCACAAGTGCCAATTACAGGTTGGCCCTTAGTATTTGTGGCAGATCTGCTCCTGGACACAAACACACACAGACGGGGTGGAAGATACAGATTCTCCCAATATACAGGGCCCTCAAAGAGCCTTCCAGGCAGGACCAGAACTGCCTTCCAGTCGCATCTGGGAGATCTTCTAAGGCACGTGAAGGCTGTGCAAGACCTCCCCGTACCTCAGAAGGCTGTCCAGAGCCTTCAGAGAGGCACTTCCAGTTTTTCACTAACATTTTTTAGTTTTTTTAGTTTTACAATCACGTAAAAACATTTCCAGTTGTGCTGGTAAAAGTGTAAAAGGACAGTCCGATTTGTGTTTACTCAAAGGTAAATCCCACTGAGTTCAATGGGCCTTGAACCCAAGCACCAATACTATACAAATGTACTACTGCAAGGAGACCTATTTAGGTTTCATTTTCCTGCATTCATTGAATGACCAAATCAGTAAGCCATACGCATGTGCTCATTGGCCATGCCCTATGAGTTTCTGCATATTCAACACTTATCTTATCTGCAGTAATGAACATAGGAAAGAGTCCTCTACCCAATATCTCCATATTGGGTGAAGGAACTATGTGCATGTTTGGGACTGCCCTCTGCAGACAGCGCCTGGGGCATAAACACCCAGGGCCCAATCCTATCCAATTTTTGAGTGCCAAAGGGGCATCTGCTGCATCCTATGGTAGGGAGGCAGTCACAGAGGCCTCTTCAAGGGAACATTTGTTCCCTTACCTGGAGGCTGTAATGGTGCTGGAAAGTTAGATAGCATTGGGTCCTTAGTCAGCAAACACAATGAGGAGATGGGGCTTGCTAGTCCACCTCTTCCCCCATCCACATGCTCAGCCATAACACCGGGACAGGGCTTGGATATTAGTTCACACTGTACCTTTTCAGCAAGACATAAAAGAGAAATTTAAACTATTTATTCAAATGTTTCAGATTAAGTAAAAAAACTTTCAAAAAAACCATGTTTTTTTTAAAGCTAGTTGTGAAATGATTGAAAACATTATCAAATAACTATATAAAAATTAAGTTATAATATGATTATACCTTATTATAACGATCATGAGGGACAGACTGCAACACGATAGGTTCCATTGTAGAAACATTTGCAAACTGCACCTCGGGAATGTATAGAGCACAAACCACATGAGCCCAACCTACAAAAAGTTAATTGAATTTTAATGCTTTTTTAAAATACATTTGAAATTATTTGCAACAGAAAACCATTCACAAGATTTACATGCATTTTCAGTTTTTCAAAACAATATACGTAAATAACCAATATATTTCTTACCACATCACAGCATGCAAAAGCAGAATAAGATTACAATACAATTTCAAAGAGTTACAATCCTAACCTGTCAAAAACCAACCAAGTTATATGGATGATTTTGCAAAAACAACCCAAACACAACATACCTATAATTGTGCACCCAACAATTTCAACGGAAATTAAGATCTGGGTTTACACATGTGCAACTTGGAGCAGGATTGGCCACAGTAATGGAACAAATATAAATCAACCATTCTACTACAAAAGACTTCATATAGGGTGAATCTTGTCTTAAAATTTAACAATCAATTAAGTCGAGTCCTTCTGGGATATAGGAAAGAAGAATATGCGGCTTCATGATCTGAAATATTTTTTTCAAGGATAGTTTTAGTGGTTTTGAAAATAATTCATGGACAAATGATATATTTTCTGTTATTTCAGTTTCCACGGATTCTTGACCCAGAAAAGAGACTGCCTGATGTCAGGTTCTCTGTGGTTCCCAATAGCATCACCAATTTGTGCCTGCTAAAGAAAACAATTTAACCATGTGTGCTACTGTTTCACTGCATAAATAGCTCAGCTTGAAAATTACTTTGCTATTCAGGAGCTGTCCATAGTGTGTCCTGGACTGCTTTATAACAGAGAATTCCCAGACAGTTTGATACATCAACTTCCCAATATGAAAAGTGGCAGACTAGCAGGAATACTCAAAACAGAACTTCAGTTTTCTCACAAGAAAGTAGGTTTTCATTGTAGTCACACTCAAAATCTGTTCCAACATTCACTCTCAACAGCAAACATCAAATATATACAAGATAGCACTTTAGAATTAGAATTCTTCAATATTCATAATCCATAGGGTTGCAACTTCTTTATTTCATTTATCCATGAAAGGAAATGAGTTAGAGAACCTAGACTGCCTGCAATCAATACATGTTTCCCACATGGCTTATGAACATGTTACCATTTTCACATTTCCCAGTGTTTTATATAGCTTTATGACAAATGCCCTTGCTACATAACATTTAAATCAACTTATTCCAATGGTTCCCAATCTGCATACTACAGAACCCAAGAGTGCCTTGGCAAACTCACAGGGACACTGCAGGGTGTCCCTGGCAGCCTCAACTTCTGGCTTTCCTGGGCGTGGCCATCTTGGATCACATAGCATCTCACAAGATTTTTGAAAACCTCACAAGAATTGGACAGGATCTCATGTGATCTAAGATGGCAGCACCTGAAAGAGTTAGGACAGGGGTGTCAAACATAAGGCCCGGGAGCCACATGCGGCCCCCGGAAGCTTTTTATCCGGCCCTCAGGCTCTCAGCTGCTGAGTAGTGCTGAGGTGTTACTGCTGAAAAGCAGCCTACATGAAAATTGGGCGCCCTCATATCTTGAAATATGATCAAGATTTGTGTATTTTCTCTTCTGTAATTTGCAGTTAATGAGTTTTTTGTGAGAACAAAGTGCTGATTATTGGCCATCAGCTGCTTAATGATGTCACTTTCTACTTAATGACATCACTTCCAGCCCTCAGCAGGTGCCCTGAATGCTAACTTTGGCCCTCTGTATAAAACGAGTTTGACACTCCTGAGTTAGGAAGAAGCTGCTGTGAAAGAAAGGTGTCATGAACCCGGTAAGTTTGGAAACTGCTGACCTACTCCAATATGTACAGGTGTCTTGCTGCACAAACCAAACTCCACAAAAGAATACAAGGGACAAAGATAATACACTCTGATTTCCCAGTCTTGTGTATACTGCCCAGGAAATTACTGCATCACTTAACCCTGCCATCCAAGTCATCTGTGAAGAATTAAGAAAAAAAGGTTCTGTCTCTACAGAAATAATTTCCAGTCTCCTGACCCCAAATGTGGCTCTATAATCACACCACACTGCATTCAATCAGCTAAAAAGGAATAAACCAATAAAGAGAAATAGAGTAGTTTCACAGCAATGTAAAATACCAATGCCCTTTGTTTTCTTGCTTACCCCAATACTTAATCTAAATACACAATCATTACCTTATCTTTTCAAGATCAAAACATCTGCCACACATTATCCCATACCAGATCAAGAACTAGTCCAAAGCTCTTGGTTTGAAGTGCAGCCTTCCAAGTGACCTTTCCCCACCAATTATGTCCACAGCATGCTGTTTCCAACGTATTTTCACTATCCAAACCTCAACTGGCTTTTAGTTTGCTACCTGAACCAACACAAAACACCTTGTCCTAGCCTTCAAAGCCCTCCATTGTTTTACCTCACTTTATTCTTCCACCATCATAGCCCAATGCTGTACATCACTTCCCAGAACCCTTACTCCACCACATTCAGACATCTCTTGTTCCCTCAAGTTTCCATCCTTTCTCCCTTGCCATCACTTATATTTGGTTTCCACCCAGTCTCTCAGAACATCTTTATGATATCATCTTACTTCAAAACCTAGTTTTTCTATGAAGTCTTTGGCCCTTAGACCCCATATCCTTCCACAACTAAGCCTATGTTTAGCTAAAATAAAAGCATATTCTTTCCTCATTTTCTCCCATCCTTTTTCCATCTCACATCAAAAGTTTAAAAGTTGCAACAGAACATCTGGAGGTGACTTTTTATCATATATCATAGGCAACTGCACAAATGCTTAATTACAAACCTGTCTGATCTTCAGTGTCCCTCAATCAAAATTAGTAAGAGGTCATAAAAAAAAAAACCACAGTTCTCACAACTGTTCAATTCCATTAGTTTCAATGGCATTTAGTCTGACTGAGGCCAAGCTATAGGATCACCAAAATCAAAAACTGCAGTTTTTACAACACACACAAAATACAACTGCAACACTCAGAAAGCCAAACATTTCAAAGAAAACATTCCATCTATTTACCTCAGGAGTCTGACAGACAGGAAGCATTTCCTATCATGAACTCTCTATAAAGCATATTTGGATGTACTTTATAAAAGCATAAACTGGGCCTCCTGGTTGATGTAGTGCTGCAAGAGAGCTTCACCTGCCGAATGTCTGCCTGTAGTGAAGCTGTTAAAAGGACAGGAGCCCTGTTAGAAAAGTTGGCAACCCTAAGAGGTGCTTAGGAAAAGGACAGTCAGACAGAATACAACCCAACAGCGTTAACTACCTACACCATGCCACTCTACTCATTTTAAACAATAGTATCAAGATATCTCTCTCACACACATGCACATGACAACAACAACTGGGGAAAGATTTTAGAGGTATGAGCTAGCCACAGTTAAACACTCTTCTAGCCCACTGATTTCAAAGAGAATTAGATTTCAATGTAATGCTTGATCTAGTCAAATCAGATTGCATTACAATGCTTTTAATGTGGGGCTACCCTTGAAGAGTCTCCAGAAATGCCAGCTGGTACAGAATATGGTTGCCCAGATTCTTGCAGGGGCTCATGCTTAACTCTTATTTTGTATCATCTCCGTAGGTTATCAGCAGTTTCCAGGCTCCAGTTAAGATGAGTGGAATGCAACAGCCGAGGATTCAAAACCCTTACATAGTTACTACTGTTGCCCTGCAACAATTTTGATCCAGTAGGATCACATCTTTGGAGTACACATGAAGAACTGCTTTAGAGGCAAAACCAGTGAAACAGTATCTACAGGGAACTTTCAAGTCTAGTACTACATTCTCAAGAACAATCTAAAACTTTCTGAATAACTGCAGGGAAGATTTTGATCTAGGTCAGTGGTTCCAAAACTGGTGGGTCATGACCCACCAGCATAGGAAGCACTAGCCTATGCTCCTTTAAGGCATGGGGAGGATGCTAAGGCAGCTATTAGGATCCTGCCACTGCCAGGAACAGAAGGAGGGTTTACTTACCTCCTACAAGCAGTACCAGCACCCGGGAGGGTGCGAGGAGCCTCATGGATACTTCTGCATGGTTCCCTAACCCTCAGAAACTGAAAAAAGAAATCAGAACCTGGGTTCACCACCAAAAACCCAGAAGTGGATTTTGATCTTTTTTCAGTTTCTGAGGCTTAGAGAGCCCTGCAGAGGCATCCACGGGGCTTCCTGCACCCCCCCTCCCAGAATGCTTGTAGGAGGTAAGCAAACCCCCCTTCTGTTCCCAGCAGCAGTGTGATCCTGGGGATCACATCACTACCTTAGCCCCACCTCTGTACCTACTTAGGTGGTTCCCAACTCCCTTGTAGGAGTTTGGGAACCAGTGATCTAGGCCAGCGTGTCTCAATTTTTGTCCCCCACTGTAAAACTTCACATGGTCCACCTATTGGATGAACCATCAGAAGTAACTGGTGATGTCATTACCAGTTACTTCTGGATTGAGTAGCCAGATGCAATGCAACAAATACCAGTAAAGTCTCAGGGCAGACAGGAGGGGTTTTTTTGAGCTTGTAAAAAAGTGCATGCTGGAGTTCTTCCCCTTGAGACAAGCATCCTACTACTGCTTATCTCATTGCATTTTGTTGGTTTTGCTACCAGGCAGCAGGGGTCTGGGGGTCACATGGGTACCACCAGACACTACCTCAATTACAAGCAGTGGTATGAGTACCACTGGTTGAGAAACGCTGATCTAGGCAATTCATCCATTCCTTCTCGACCATGGCCTTGAAAGATTCTGAAAACAGGTTCGATGCAAGTTACTTTGATAAAGCAAGGGTGACTTCCAAGCATTTAGTAAATACTAGATCAAACATCTTTGTGCAGGCTGCCCACCTGTTTACTTTCCAAGTCTTCCAGGAAACACAATACTCTTCAACACAAGGTAATCTGAGGAACGACTGCCTCCAACCTTACCCTTTTCTCATTGAATCCTGAGAAACTACAACAGACCTGTCAGCCATGTCCTCAACTGGCTCTGGGTATCCTGCTCCCTAAGATGGCAAATACTTAAAACTTTTCCCTCAACAAGCAATGTTCTCTGAAAAACCAGTTCTGCCCACTTAAGAAAGGAGGACAGAAACCCTGTCTTCAGCAGTACTTCTGGGAAGCTACTGAAAACAAAACGCAACTGAAATCTGAAAAGGAACAGCAATCCCTAGAACTGCTGCTATGATGAAGAGCTGCACAGAAGTCTGCCTCCAAACCAAAAAAGAAAATAACTGGGGTAACTCGAGAGATTCCAATTCTACAAGTGGCAGTCTGCAGTCTTATAGTGAATGTTCTAACTTCAACAGCAGAATTTACAGTTTTACAAAAGCTACATTCCTGTTAGAAGGCTATTACAAATTTTGTTTAATCAGGCATAACGGAGTGGCACCAGGATACAGGTACCTTATTTCTTGTGTACTCCCCAAGGCATCTGGTGGATGACTGTGAGATACAGAAAGCTGTCCTTTGGCCTGATCCAGCAGGGCTCTTCTTGCGTTCTTAAACCTTATTACAAGAGATGTTGTTTTAACATCTATATGAAGCCACTGGGAGATGTCATCTGAAGACCTGAAGGTGAGTGCCACCAACATGCGGATGACATCCTTTCTCTCTCTTTTCTACCATGTTCCAAGGGGGCTGTTGACATTCTGGGGCACTGTCTAGAAGCAGTTGGGGCATGGATGAGGGATAATAAACTGAAATTAAATCTGGATAAGACCTCCTGATCTAGAAAGAGGCTATACAGGTATTAGACCCACAGCTTGCTCTGGGTTCACAGCCTGGGAGCCCTCCTGGACCCACAGCTGTCCCTGGCTGCTCAGGTGGCATCTGTGGCCAAGGGGACTTTTGCAAGCTTCAGCTGGTGCGCCGGCTGCAGCCATACCTGTGTCAGTCAGACCTGGCAATGGAAGTCCATGCCCTAGTGACATCTCTATTAGAATCCAGTAGTGCACCCTATGTGGGGCTACACCCTGAAAATGGTTCGGAAGTTACAGTTAGTGCAGAATACAGCACCTTGGCTGGTCACTGCGGCTCAGTGTGCAGAATCTGCTATGCCATTGCTCCGGCAGCTACACTGGTTGCCCATTTGTTTCCAAGCCCAATTCAAGGTATTGGTGATGACCTTTAAAGCCCTATGTGGCATAGGACCGAGATATACCTCAAGGACCACCTTCTCCCACATAATCATGCGCATCCCCTGCAATCATCAGAGAAGGTCCTTTACAGGATACTGCCACCATCTGAAGCCAGGGGGATGGCAGCAAGGTGTAGGCTCTCTCAGTTGTGGCACCACGCCTCTGGAACCAGCTGCCAGAAGATCTGACAGCAGCTTCTTAGGTATATGGTTTCCAGTGGGGTTTAAAGATTCATCTGTTTCACCTGGCCTTTGGGGAGGGAGGTACTCCCCCGGGACCCCTTAACTTTTATGTTGCTATACAATGTTTCTCAAACTGTGGGTCAAGACCCACTAGCCAATTTCAGGTGGATCCCCATTCATTTCAATATTTTATTTTTAATCTGTTAGACTTGATGCTCCCATGGTATGTGACAGCATTTGGGGAAATGTTACAGATCTGTACTTTCAGCAGGCTACTACCGTGTTTCCCCGAATATAAGACACTGCCTTATAATTTTTTTGGCTCAAAAAAACACACTAGGTTTTATTTTCGGGGTATGTCTTATTTTTTTTAATGTACAATAATCCACAGTCGTTCATGTACAATAGTCTACATTTATTCATGTACAAAAATATACTGGACAAAAATATCCCCTCAGCACCCAGGAGGATGCCTGCCTGCCTACTCAGAAGTCAGTCCCTTTATAGTTAATGGGACTTACTCCCTAGAAGGTGTGGAGAGGGTGTCCCCTCAGCGCCCAGGAGGATCCCTGCCTGCCTGCCTACTCAGAAGTCAGTCCCTTTATAGTTAATGGGACTTACTCCCTGGAAAGTGTGGAGAGCCTTAGAGCCCGGTAGGCAGGGTTGCCTCACTTGCTGCTTCCTGCCTCAGCTCCCCCTCAGCGTGCTCTGCCCAAGGCAGCACAGCAGGTGCTTTCTAGGTGGCACCCATGGGAGTGCAGCGTTCCTGGTCACGTTGTCCACCTGCCCCCTGCCCGAGGACCCTTTCCGCCCACCCCTCATCCTGGCCCTGATCACAGCTAGGTCTTTTTTGGGGGTAGGTCTTATATTTCAGCAATTCTCAAAAAACACACTAGATCTTATTTTCAGGGTAGGTCTTATTTTCGGGGAAACACTGTATGTATATGCTTTTACCAATGATGGTAAATGGAACTTACTCCTGTGTAAGTGTGGGTAGGATTGCAGCCTAGGACTGTTAAAATTTTCCTGTTTGCTGATGTTACTTCCGGTGGGTCTTGACAGATTCTCATTCTAAAAAGTGGGTCCCAGTGCTAAAAGTTTGAGAACCACAGCTATATATTATTTATATAGCAGATCTGCTATCTGCTCTTTTATTGTTATTATTTTTAAAATTGTTTTTATAGCTTTAATGACTTATTTTAATATTTTATTCTGATGGTTGATGTATTTGTTTTGTTGAACACCACTTTGGGTTTTTAGAAAACTGGTCTGTATGTATAAATAAACAGCCTGTAGCAAGGATTTCTTAACTACCAGACAAGACTGCAATCCTATACACTTATCTGAGAATAAGCCCTATTAAAAATAGCAGGCCTTACTTTTAAACACGTAGAAATAGCAATACAGTTGCTATTTGCAGCACCAGCAAATACAATTTGCAGCACCAGCAAATGATGACTAACAGTTACCAAGAGTGTCGATGCACACCATGCAAAACAATCTATAACAGCCTAACAAACAGTGAAGAATTTTAACATTTGCATACCTGACCACATATCTAGGAAAGAGTGGCATAGCTCCCCTCTGCCTTTAGCAAGATATGACAGATTATCACCTTGCTAAAGTGGTTATATACACAACTTATCTGTTTACCAGATAATAACATCTGTATTCACCCAATTTTGCTGTAGATGATTCCTCCATCCATTGTTTTATGTTGTCTCATACATCCAAGTTCAATAAATAGCATTTAGTCAATACTGTACATGCACTACACTAATCTGGTACAGTTAATAGAACTCTGAAGCGCCTAGAAATGGCATGATGAAGCGCCTAGAAATGGCCCACACAACTGTGCTGGACTCATCTGGCACATTCTTCCATCCAGTAATGGCGCATAAAGCAACACTGTCAGTCTGTCTAAGCTCCTCCTGTTACATGCACCAAACCAAGAATCAAATTACTCCTGCACTCTGAGCCACAGAGCGTTTAAAAAATCCTCACACTACAGGTGTGTGCTCCTTAGCAACGTTCTGACTAATGCCAGCACACAGCCAAGCACTGCCGCTACAAGGCTCAGACTGAGGGACATCCCTCTCTCATGTGATTTCCAGCTTCCTCCGTGAAACTGAAAGTCGTGTGAGAGACACGATTTCCTTTGTAGAGGCTCGGACATGCACTGCCTCTGGGAGGCTCAGACAACACTCCAGAGGGGAGGACAGCAGAGCATCCCCTTTCCTGCAGAAGGTTCAGATTGCATTGTGCCACTTGACAACGGGGATTGCAGTCCTGATCCCTGTTGTTAAGTGGTGCACAACTGTATTTGCAAACTTCATACAAAGATGGGGGAATCTACCAAACTGTACCCAGCTTTACTAGGAGTTCTGGATAATAGAACGCCAGCATTACAAAGTTGAGATTGAACCACTGTTATCAATCTCGCCCTCCAAGGGAGGGATGCCAAGTCAGCATTTTAAAAAAGAAAACACAAGTTTTATTTAATTAAATAACTTTCATCACTATCAAGCTACAATCAGATATAAGCTTTACCAACAGCAATCCAAAACTGCATTTTAGCATCCTAAGTTTAAATTAGTTCTCTGAAGTAAAAAGTCATGCAATCTTAATGAAATTCAGAGAGAAAAAGCTGCTGACTCAAAAAGCTGGCATGTGACATTCCTTACAAGCTTAGGAGATCCCTCTCTAACCTTTAAAAAAATGACAAGACTATTGCATTGTTTCGTTGGCTTTCACCCAAGCAGCTGCTTTCCAGAAATCCTGTTATAAAGTTGACAAAGAATCCTGTTGCACAGCATTCCTGATCATCATCCAGTTGGAACAGATTTCAACTCAAGAACAGGCTTTAAAAATGCTGAAATAGAAAGCTTTGTTGCATTTACTATAACCTTTCAAACAAAACCGAAAACAAGACAGATTACCATAAAGCATCTAGTAGTTACACTGTTGTAAAGATTGAGCACATTTATAAGTATAACCTGTCAATTCAAAAACTCCCAAAAGCAAGTAGAAAAGGAACAACTAAGAAATGCTCCAAATTTACCCTTTAGTAAAGCTCAATACAGTGTATACGGTACCCATTCTTTCCGCCAGACTTTATAGATATTCCCAAAGATGACTAAAAAGGAGTTCACAGATGTACATGTTTTACAGGAGATTTGATATGGTCAACTAGAGAAACCACTGAAACTTAAATTAGTGAAAGTATGAAGATACCCTACTTAGATCAAAATGTCCTAGAAAGTTGCAAGAAGTTAGTCTTGAGGGAGAAATAGCTGAAAGTTACTATAAATTTGACTGGAGAAGTTTACTGAGAGTGGAAAGGACAATAACTTGGCAATTTCCCCTTCTTATGCCATGCTACAGTATAGGCAGAATAACTGGGCCACCAAGAGGTAGCCATGTGTGCAGTTTTTGCCATTCTCACTCAATGAGTCTCTCACTTCTTTAAGCAACATTCAGTATTTGAATTTTTGTTCTACTATGACCAATTTCAGTGATTAGTGATTTAAATAGCCTCTATTATTAATTGCACAATTCTATCAGCCATCATTTATAGAATGCAGCCATGCTAACAGATGCTACACTGCATTCTATGGAGGGGGGGAGAGATCTGACTGCCTGCATGAGGTAAGCAAGAATATTTACCTACCTCTTGGTATGCCGACCAATCACCTAAGGCAGGGGTCGGCAACTCGTGGCTCTGGAGCCGCATGTGGCTCTTTCAGCTGTCTGCTGCAACTCCTCCGGGTGAAAGTGGCAAAGGGGGCGACAGGAGGCACCTGTGTTGGGAGGGCAGGCTGCTTCCCTCCACCACCTGAGCTCACTGCCCTCCTCTCCCTTCACCCCCACCTGCCCCGCATTGGTTTCCCTTTTCAATTTTGCCTGCTCTGCAGGCTTAAGCTCCCTGTTTTTCCCTTCCCCAACTCTCCAGCAGGACACCACCACCCTCCTCCTCAGCCCTTGCAGCCCACCTTTCCTTGAGCAGGTCCCCACTCAGTGCAAGGAGAGGCTTTTCCTCCACAGCAGAGGAGACATCCTGTGTCTACTTACTCAGTTGTAAGCCCCATTACAGCAGATGAGGCTTACTCCCAGGAAAGGGTGCCTGGGATGGCAGCCTTGGAGCCTGCTCAAGGCCAAGCGCAAGGACAGGTGAGTGGGAGCCCACTGTAGTCAGTGGGGCTTCCTCCCAGGAAGGTGTGGAGGGCTGCAGCCTCAGCCCCCTCCTATGCAGGTCTACTCACAAGTAGTCAGTGAGGCTTCCTCCCAGGAAAGTGTGGAGAGGACTGCAACCTGAGAGCTCCAACCAACTTGTCTGCTCAGAAGTCCCATTGTAGTCAATGGGGCTTACTCCCAGGATAGTGTGGAGAGGGTTGCAGCCTGAGTGAGGGAGGGCAGGCAGGCAGGGCAGAAGCTGGCGTGTGGCTGCCCCCCCCCCCCGGCTTCTTCTCTTCTCCACCTCTGGAGTCTGTGTCCTTTTTTCCTTCCAGCAGGGTGCCTCTGGAAGATGGGGGGAGTTCTTTAGTATCCATGTAAGATAAGCAGATGTCATAACCGCCATACGTATTGGAATCCTGGAAGATATGGTGAGGAGGTAGATGTGGTGTCAGCAGTGGCCCCTTTAAGGGTAAGGCCTGGGCATCCAGCAGAGTGTGCTGCACAGCTGCAGCCACTTGAAGGCAATAGGGCCCTCAGGGATATAATGGGCACCTGAGGCAGGAAGGGGGTGTGGGTTGGAGAGGAGACTGACTGAGTTGGCTTATTGACTTTGACTTGGATAATCTGACTGATTTGACTGACTGACTTTGAAATCTGACCTTGGACTGTGACTTGGCTTATTGACTTTGGACTCTGCCCTGGGTACTCTGACTGACTTTGTGACTAAGGGACTGCTGGAGACACTGGAGTTTGAAGTGTGGCTGCTGTGACCAAGACCTGCTGAGGACCAAGGGGCTGCTGTAGTGGTGGGAGGCTGCTGGCAGGAGAGAGGACCTCTGCAGGTTGAACAGGGGAGCTACCCTGGAGGTGGGGTCCAGCAGGACTGCAGGGCAGAACCAGGGTCATTTGTTGGGGGAAAGAAGGGGAGCTAATTTGCTTAAAGTGGGCATAATTCTCCAGGCAGAGAATGGCCTTGGAATCAGGCAAAACACCATAGAGGACCAGGTGTCTGAAAACACAGGACAAGAATGTATGACAAAACTAACTAAGAGCTACAAGAGGGGGCTACATTATAAAAATGGGACCTATAAGAGCATAAAGGTTAAAAAAAAAACTATATATGCAGTGTTATCATCATTTTAGATGTCAAAAGGGTTTTGTGGCTCCCGAGGTTTTTTTCCTCCGGAAAACGGGTCCAAATGGCTCTTTGAGTGTTTAAGGTTGCCGACCCCTGAACTAAGGGGCAGGGTGAACAGATACAAAGGGGGACAGAGTGCCTATACCTTTAGCCATTGTATAGAAGGGGGAATTTTAGAAGGTGCAGCTCAACATGAAAGGATTGCACCTTTCAGAATTCCCTCTTCTATACAATAGTTCAAGTATAGACATTCTGTCCTCCACTGTATCCGGTCATGTTGCCTATGGTCTCCTAATACATACATCAGCCATTTTGCTAGCATATGTCTGACGAGAGAAAGGGGGCAATGTGGTTTGGGAAAGAGGGGATGAGATCTGGTACACACTAGTGCCACCGAGATCCACAACTTGCCTTCATGGCCAAAGGAAGGCCTCTGGAGATGCTGCTGCTGTATGCACTGCTGCCCATTTGCAGCAGTGGCCTGGAAGCACATGACAACAGCTCAGCTTTCACAACACCAGAAAGCACTTGAGCTATTCCATGAGTTTAGGCAAGTTCCAGCAGTGTGAGGTGACCATAGGATTGCATACTAAATCCTTTTAAGACTTGTTTTAATATATTCTATTCTTTCAATGCAGTAAAATTCCCTTGATACATTTTAGTTTTGTATTCCATAACAAGACACTTGTACCTCACTTGTTCAGCACCAAATGAGCTGCATGTCATAAACACCACAGGAAAAATAATGCAGTAAATAAACTGCATTTAATAATGCCTTAAACTGACAAATTAATTTAATATTTTTAGCATCTTTTCTAGTTCAGAGGTATGCCAACAAACTTTCACTAAGATAGCAATTCAATGTTCAACGTCTCGCACATTTATTGCAGAAACCGGTATGCTGCCAAGACAGTTTGAGGGTTCCATGGAACTAACCAATATCATACCATAAATATTAGAACAGCATTCACTTAACACAGAGAACCAAATATTAACTACAGGTCAGCAAGATAAAAAACCCTCAGATTCTAGAAACACATACACACTCAACTATCCATAAGGCCTTCCCCACTGAAAAAGATCCAACAAAACAAAAGATTTTGCAAACCTCTGGAAATCTAGCACACTTTTCTATGAAGAGAGCTGTACACTGATTGCCACTACAGAACGTTCCATCAGCCCAGCCACTCAGCCACAGAGACATCTTAAGCAGCCTCTCCCCTACAAACAACTTCAAGGTATTATTCAAGATTACCTTTAAAGTCCTGCACTAGGACAGCCTTACAGTGCAATCCTATGTCAGCTACTACCGGTACTAATCACAAACGTATAATAACACATATTACGGCAGTGTGGAGGATTGTGGAACTGGTGGATAGGCCTGCAACAGCTGGAGCAGGTAGACTCTCCGTGGGCACTGGAGTGGTGGGGAAACACTAGAACACAGATGAGGAGGGCGTGTAATGGGGCAAGAAGTGATAGGGCCTGGGAGGGGATGGGAACAACAGCAGTGGCTGCCACTGTGTCTTATTCCACTTCCCAGGCCTGATTTTCCAACACAGGGCTGTTCAGACTTGTGCTAGTGATTTTGCTGGTACAAGCCTGAGGGCCCAATCCTATCCAATTTTCCAGTGCCTGTGCTGTCGTGCCAACGGAGCGTGCGCTGCATCCTGTGGTGGTGAGGTAGTCACAGAGGGCTTGTCAAGGTAAGGAATCATTTGTTCCCTTATCTCAAGGTTGCATTGTGGCTACACTGGTGCTGGAAAATTGGATAGGATTGAGCTGCTGGGGGGAAGGGGGAAGCTGCTGGGCCCAGGGGGAAGGGACGGATACCCCCTTTCCTTAAGGGAGGCTTCCAGCAGCCTCCCTTTCCACACTGGATACAAAGGAGGCCAGTTCAGCACTTCTGCATTGCAGTGTGAAAAGTTGGTTAGGATTAGGCTGTTAGACCAGTTTAAAACCAGCAACTGTGCTTGGAAACAAACTGGGAGCCAATACAAATATTTTAGAAAAGATTGTGCTCTCAATGTTTTAATCCTGCTCGTAAGCAGGCAGATGCACTTTTTAACATATTCAGCCCACATCTTACTTGGACTTTACCTGTGCAAATTCAATTACACGTGCTAAACAAAACAAAATAAGAAGAAAAAACCACCATTTAAATAGTGCAGGCAATTTCTCTCTCCATTTTACTTACTAAGTAAGGAGCAAGACTGAGATTTAAGAACAAAGCTGCTTGTTTTCTCAGTTGGTCTCAGTTTCTGTCTGCCTCTTGTAGTTTTTAAAGAGACAGTACTTTGACTATAAGGGATTTTCAAAATAGTTCTGAGTATATACTATTTTGGCTTTAGGTGCCGACTCTGAAACGTTAACCCTCACGTAAGACATGGGCAGACTGTATTTGACATTTTTGAACAGTCTTAAAGTTAGTCCTGAGCAGAATGCATTACAGTAGCCCATACTGGGAATGGCCAAGGAATCACAGTAGCCAGATCACGCTTCTCCATGAGTACTTACAGCTGGTGAACTAACTAGCAAAGTCACTCCTAGACATGGCTGCTACCCAAGGTTTCCAAAATAGCACTGCACTGAGTCCTCTAAATTGCACACTTGATCCTTCAGATACAGTTCAACCCTCTCCTACCAAATCTCAGATCAAATGAGAGCTCCCACCACCAACAACTCCACCTTGTATAGTTAGAGCTTCACACAGTTCACTCACCCTCATGTAGTCCATCTACCACCTCATGCATTTCCTCCTGAAGAAAAACATTTATCAATACTTGGTTCATACAAATTCCAGCTGGCAACACCAGCAAGGAGGGCAAGGGTTGATACTACATATAGTCAGATGCGTTCCTCCCTACCAATGGCTTTTCCCAAACAGAGTCTACATTAACTTTAGAGTATAGGAATAAATGCATGCTCTTAGTTGTATTTGTTCAGAGCTCTCTTCTAGTGAGGCTCAACTTCGTGTCTTTGCTGCCACACTGGATTAAACTTTCTAGAATACCTAACTCACACAAGAGGGCACCGCAGAGCTGCAGTGTTTACAATTCAAGTCAATTCCCTATTCCTAGGGAACTAGGTATTTGACAAGACAAGCAGTAAGTGAGATGGCAAAATCATAAGGGAAGTTTTGAAACCCCCTGGATCCATCAATCTTCAGGGGCTGGACACCCTAATTGGCCACCATCTCATAGCATTTAAAATCACAGTCAAGTGTACTCTTATGAGGCATTTATCTATCCATGACAATGAAGCAGTAGTAGTTATATCCCCCATCCACCAAGCACCACTTTTTGTCTATGCCCTGAGCAGCCTCTTGGAGACTACAGAAGTATAAATATTATTGTTGCTGTTCTGTTAAGGGGCTACTTTGTTGGGTGTTCTATTTTGATGCATACAATTTTACACACAGGTTTTATTTGCAATGTCTGAATAAGAGGAATGAGACTGCAATTTAAAAAACTGATTAATTGGTAGCATGACAAAAGTCAAGAGTTAAGTATTTCATAGCTTGGGAACTATAAACCCTGCTTGATTTCTCACCACCACCCCCCAGTCTGCTATAAATAAACTAATTATATATAACTTCTTACATGCTAAGATCAGCAGGAGTCTGAGACAGCATTTTACCACCCTGCTTTTGTATTACTGCTTTGAAGTACAGGCACTCCCAACTTGTGTAAGCCTGGACTTGCATAATTTCAAGTTTACATAAAGTCTGGGCTCTGCAAAAGGAGCCACCTACGCTCACCACTTGCCTCTCTGTAAAGCTCATCACTCACTTTGCTCTCTCTGTAAACTGAGGTTGTTCCCAGTGAGCACCACATTTCCTCGTTCATTTAAAGAGCCCAAGTGAAGAAAGAAGCAAGAGTACTGCATTCCAATCTTCGGAACAATATCAGCTTATAAAGCAAAGTGAGAGGAGAGAGTTTTACAAAGCAGCAAACATGGGTGGTTCCTCTTGCATAGCCCTGTTCCGGCATACAAAAAACTCAACTTACACAAGAGTATCCAGAACTGAACCCTTAAGTCACAAACTCTTAAGCCTTACAGGCAAGCCTGTAAGAGGCCACGCAATCTTAAAACGCTTAAGCTAGAATTAAATAATATCTTTTGTTCCCCTGTTTTACAGTTACTATATTCCATATGCCAACATTTGAGTACGCTGGGTAGTTACATACAGTAGGACTTTCAACAATGGCATTGAGACTTTGGAACTCCTTCCCCAGAGTGGTTAAGCTCACACCATCTCCACCATGTTTCATGAATTTAGAACAATACCACTTAAGCCATTCCCTTCTGGAACTCTTACAACCATCTCAATTCTTATTTGATGTGGCTGCAAAGAGGGCTAATAATATTTTAAGTTGCATTAACAGAACCATAATTATGAAAAGTAGTCTGCACTGGTCAGACCTCATTTAGAATATTGTGTCCAATTCCAGGCACCACACTTTAAGGAGGACACAACGAAACAAGAACAAATTCAGAGAACCTGAACAAAGTCAACGAAGAGGTTCCTAAGGCATATTTCCTGCATTATTTAAAGAACCCACATGGAGGAAGGCAGGGTGGGCAGCTCCACTGGCAGACACCTGGAGGGAGGCGGCAGGCATTTCTTTTCTACTTCCCACAATCCACCACCCAATGCAATACAACATAATTCATGTCCTGTAGTTCTCCCTCATGGGAGATCTTCAAGCACAGGCATGACAAGCACCTTTTGGAGATGCTCAACAGCAGTTTTTCTTGCTTCAAGCAGAAGGTTGAACTAGGTGGCCTTGAAGGTGCCCTCCAACTCTATAATTTAATTATCTGCTGCTGCTACTATGACTTGCTAAGTTGCTGTTCATTTTATTACTATTGCCTTTTTAATATTTTATACTGAATTTTAGTAATTGTTGGTCACCTTGCGTATTTCTTTTAAGAAAAAAACTGTATGCTTTGCTCCAACAGAATAATTTGTTGATAGCAACTGGAATTTATTTTTGTTTTGTAAGGATGGGCTTGTGGTAATTTTTTTGTTTATCACCTCAACCCACCAACACTGTTCCCTAAAACTGAAATGTGTCCCTAGAATTCTGCAGCAAGAATTTAAACAAAAAAAATGCCTCATTTTCAAGTTCAGGTAGTACCACTGAGTACTTGCTCATCATTAAGTGTACCACTTGACAATAGTGAACCACAGCTACACATGGAATGAAATAACCTGGAATGTTCACATACACTGAATAATAACTGCATAAATTACAGGTCTTGCAATTTACATACAACCCTCCAGCATGATACAATGCCCTCATTCTCCATTTATAAGAGTAAGATAAGTTTTCTTAAACTCATACACATGCTTGAAAGAATATATTTAACAGTGATAAACACCTAAATTACAAAATACACAAATTCTGGAATACAGAAGTCTGAGAACTGTAGTACACTGGACAATTTATAGAAGGATTTGGGGTCCCATATAAACCATTATCAATGCTACACCTGCACCAGTTTATTAAACACAATTATGACAAGGGGACAAGACAAAACTATGTGATATTAACGAGCAAATTTAAAAACCACACACACAAAACACACATACTTACCCCCATTGTCTGTCCTCTTTAAAGCACCATCCTTGTGAGGGCATAACTCACATCTCTACAGAAAGACAAACACAGTTATGAACAAAAAAAATCAGAAAAACCATGATGTAGTATTTTAATACCATGTCATTAACAAGCATAAAACAAATAAAAGAACCTTACATTAAGAAAATCATCTTACAGATTCAGACATGTGCTGCCTCTGGGAGCTTCAGACAACCCTCTGGAGATGAAGGGAGCAGAGCTCCCCTCACACTCAGAGGGTGGAGGGGTGAGCCCCCGATGACCACATGTGGTCATCAGATATGTGATCCCAGCATCAGCTGGAACGTTACTAAGGGACACCTGTATGTCCCTAATTGAAAAAAAGAGAAGGGGCACCCCATCAAATCACATTTTGGGAGGCATCAGAAATAAGACTGCTACCCACCTGTTCCTAGTGACAATGACCCCCCACATTGTGACACGTTTTTCCCCCTACAGAATAAGCATTATTTTGTCTAAGAGTCTGGTTAAGTCATTTTTGCCTCAACACTGCATATATGCAACAGGAACCAAACGTATACACCTGTGGGCCAGGCAAAAATGGGTTAAGAGAGGTTTCCATTTTTAATGCTATATCAAGAACAGAAAATGCTGTGCCCTACAAAAACAGACAGGTGATCCCCACTGTAGCCCCTGACTAACTAGAGAATACTGTACCCAATGCAAAAGAGCTGGAGTTTCCATCTGATGTGCAAGATCCTGAAGCCAGCATGTGGCCAGAAAGTTCAGGCAGCAATGAGAACACCAAATCAACTGTGATACATAGCTATATTTAAAGTACTATTGAGTGACTATCTCACTTACAATAGAACTAGAATTCTGCATGGTTCAACATACTTGATCCAACACCCATGACAAGGCCACTGATCCTAACAGAAAACAGTCAAAGAGAGCAGACCATCAAGTGCTCTCTCATTTTTTGTTGAACCAGTTTTGTAAGCAAACCTGGCCATCTGTATATACTACATGTCAAAGACTAAGTACTCTCATACTGCTAAGTGAACTCATGGTCAGTACTAAAAGGGAAAGCACTATTTACACATCTTCCACAAAAGTGTAAAATAAATTTTGAGGCCTATATTTAGAAGACAAGAAACAAATCTTATGGTAATTCTGTGGACTGCTACTATTTAAAATTAGTGCAAGCAAAAGCAAAACATCAGGCACTATATTTTTGAACACAGACCCAGGTACTGGGCTGCCATGGGTAGCCTAAAGTGTTATTCTACATTTTTCAGCAAGTTTTGTTTAAGAAATTTATATCCCGCCTTTCCTATGTCAAAGCAAATGCCCAAGGTGGCTTACAAAGCTTTATAATAATAATCAGCAACAGGTGAAAACAACAAGGCATTAAAACATTAATTTTAACATTACATATTAAAACATAAACCAAAACAAAGCAAAATCAAACCAATATCATTGGGCCAATGGTGAACAGATAAGTCAGGGAAACAGTCAGGTTCCAGCCATATTTCAGAGGCACAGAGGGCAAATATCCACTCAGCAACCAAATGCCAGATGAAACAGGTATGTTTTCAGTCCTTGCCGAAAAGCAATGAGGGAGGGAGCAGTTTTCAGTTCTCCTGGGAGGGAATTCCATAACTGTGGTGCCACTGCAGAGAAGGCTTGCCCCTGAGCTGCCACCCACCTCAGTTGGGACAAAGGTGGCACTTGTAGAAGAGCCCCCTCAGATGATCTAAGAGGGTGGGCTGGAATGTATGAAAGGAGGCGGTCTTTCAGATAGCCTGGATGCAGATCATGGAGGGCCTTAAAGGTTAGAAATAGTACTTTGAATTGAGACCAGAAGTGAATGGGCAGCCAGTGTAACTGCTGAAGCAGTGATCCAATGGAGTTATGTAGTCTGCCCCCCCCCCATAACCACTCAAGCCACTGCATTCTTCACTAATTGCAGTTTCTGAACTGTTTTAGAGGGTAGCCCCAAGTAGAGCACATTGCAGGAGTCCAGTCTCAAAGTTACTAAAGCATGGGTCACCGTAGCCAAATCCAAACAGCTCAAGTATGGTCTCAGCCTAAGTTGGATGAATGCCACCTGGTTCTCCAGAGAGAGCCCAGGAGAACTCTGAAGCTGCGCACCCGTTCTTGCAAGGGGAATGCAACCCCATTCAAAGTGGGTAGATCATTCAGTGCCTGCATTGAGGATTTCTTAACCAGGAGATCCTCTGTCTTTTCAGGATTTAGTTTCAGCTTATTGGCTTTCATCCAGTGCCTAATCACAACCAGACAATGCCCCCAGGACTTCCACAGCTTCCTCAGAGCAGGATGGCAAGGAGAGATAGAGTTGGGTGTTATCCGCATATTGGTGGCACCCGACTCCAAATCCCCAGATGATCTCCCCGAGCAATTTCAGGTAGATCTTCAAAAGCTTGGGGGATAGGATAGATCCCTGTGGCACCCCAAACTGTAAGGGCCACAGTGCTGAACAGGTGTCTCCCAGTATCACCATCTGGGGCCTGTCAGAACCATTGTGCAGCAGTGCCCTGTTTTGCCAAATTCCCTTTCTAAACATAGCTTAGAGAACTTATGCCCACTTTAAGCTAATTAGTTCCCCTCTTCACTCAAAATAGCCCCAGTTCTGCAGAAAGCACTGCTGAATATTGCCCCATGACGAGGGTGGCTTGCCTGTTCAACCTGCAGAGTTCTTCCTTCCTCCACTCTCCCACCTGCAGCTTCTTCAGCCACTGAAAATACCTTGGTTCCTAGCAGCTCCTGGGCATGGCAGCCACATACCCGTCTTCAGCAGTCTCTGTTCCAGAAATCTCCAGTAGTCTCCATTCATTCAGTCTGTCCATCCTCTTTCCTCCAAGCTCCTGCCTTCCACTCTCAGTTTCTCCCTTCCAGTCTCTCTAACCTCCTTCCCTCTACTACCAGGAGGGCAGGAGGTCTGGTCTAGAAGGTAGAGCCTCCGTCTGCCTGAAAATAACATCCACAAGGTCGCCAGTTTGAGGCCACCAGCACCGTGCGACCTTGGAGCAGCTGACAAGCTGAAGCCGAGCAATTCCATCTGCTCTGAGCGTGGGAGGATGGAGGCCAGAATGTGAAGCCAGATCGGAATGAAACACCTTGAATGTAGTCGTTCTTGAAAGAAAGAACCTTCTTTGAAATTGTAAAAATCCCTATTTAATAGGGATTTAATAAAGCCTGCCTATGTAAACCGCCTTGAATAAAGTCTTGAATAAAGACCAAGAAAGGCGGTATATAAATACCTATTATTATTATTATTATTATTATTATTATTACCAACAGTCTCTCACTGCTCCAGGTGCTGCTTTTATCCTTGAACACCTTGCTGCCTCTAATGGCTGCAGCTATGGCAGCCCATAAGTCTTGTTCACCTCTATATATTGGTCTTTCATGGCCCTCTGATTTGGGTTCAAGCTATCTATCATTCATGTGTTCACCTCAGATGCGTAGAGCCTTTACACTGGGTAGGTTTAATATCTTACCTACAAATGTACTAAGAGCAAGATTTAATAGACCATTGGAAAGTCCCCAGTCATGTTCTTGCGACCTGACCTCAGAAGAGTCCTTGACCCATGTACTTCTATACTGTACCCACTATATTGATTTACACCATCGATTTCTATATCCATTTCTGGAAAGCTTTCATGGTTCAGATACAGACTTGGTCCGGTACTTGTTAGACGGGAGAAATGAGTGCCGCTCATCAAATGTAGCAAAATAGATATTTAAGGCACTGTCAAGGCGTAAATTCCTCTGTATTTCTTTGCCTGATCAATGATTGGTGGCTACCCTGAATGTTTTAATTTTGTTTTCTTGTTGGATTGTTTATGCCAATAAAGGTGGAATGAATGAATGAATGGCTGCAGCTATGCAGCACAGCCACTGCAATCTAAGACCCTGATGTTAACCCCATGCTTGCCTGCCAGAGCAAGGGGCCACTGTTGACACTACACCCTTTCTCCTTGAGGGATCTTGCACATTTCCATTACACCCCCAAGCCCAATTTTGGCCACCTGATCCAGGAGGATACTGTAGTGCCAAAAGGTCGAGCAGGGATGCACTATCCCTATCCAATCCTTGGTGAAAATCAAGATCAAATACTATTCCGTATTTCATGCCCAGACAGCAACATTTCAATTCTCAACTCTATATAAAGCTTCACCTACTTTACGCATTTCCAGTGAAGAGTTATCAGCACATATAAAATAATTATCTAAATTTGGAATACCCTAGAGTAGTGGTTCCCAAACTACTGGTGGGTTGCAACCTGATTTTTGGTGGGTCGCCAATGGGTGATGAAAAGATCAGATAACCACCTCAAGCCCAGAGATTATTTAAAAATCCAATACTGTAGGTGCTATTACCCTGCAAAGAGCTGAGCTCCTGCAGTCTGTAAGCTTGTGAAAATATAGGGATATACACTTTTTCTGGTTATTACTTATTAACAAACTCTTTCTAGATCTCCTTTTTAAAAGGCTGGTAAACTTGGAGGGACAACAGAGTGTCATTTTAAAAAGTGGGTCCAGGTGCTAAGAAGTTTGGGAACCGCTGCTCTAGAGGAATTTCCATGTGTCAAATCTAAACAAACCTGACAGATTAAAATCAAATCTGCCTTTCTTGTTTCTTGTGTAAGTTCATGGCGAGGGTTAGGTGTTGGTCCAACTTAACAGACCACCAAAATGCATTACAATAGCAGCCTCCCATCATGCTTCCAAGCTGGGAAACACAGATAGGGTGCTTAAGTATCCGATCAATCGCTCCTGTGGACAGAGACTCTGAGAGAACGAAATGGAGGCTAGCACTCAACCACAAGATTTTCATCTACTGTTTAGTTCTCTCTGGCAGAAAGAAGAGACAGAGAACACAGTGGCAAGCTTGAGTGACTTTTGGTCTCCAAGCAGCAGTGACATCCCTACCTGACCCACTCTGTACTTTCAGATTAAACACAAAAGGTAAGGAAGGATCTAGTAAAAGAAATGAATAGGATATCATTTGAACTGAACATTTGAATGGCTGAACTGAAACATTTTAACAAACATGCATGCATGCATTATTCACTAGTTAAAACTTACCACTCTAGCTGCTCTTTCCTGAGATTCACATTTTCTACAAAACCAAGGTCCAGTGGGTACTTGTACAATTCCATAGCAAGCTATTTTGGAGAAAAGAACCAAAATAAAACACATTATAAGCACATATGTCACACAAAAGTAGATTCTGGCACATGCCCAAAGGAAGCCAACAGGTTAATATCAAAATGACCATTTGCATTTTTACAATATGCAGATTAGGACTGGAACCTAAATAATCTGGGGTGCAAGCTACATACTACCACCCTTGATTTTAATGCCACATTTGTTTTTCCTTTATAAAATGACAGAAAACATTCTATAAAACAGCTTTTCAGAGCAGTTTGCTGATTTTAACAACATCATGTAGGTGTTACTAAAAGGTAGTTTGCCAGAAATAAGAAAATAGTCATTTTGCCCTCAAAAGCTGTTGAATTCCAATCAGCTCTCTTGTCATCTATAAATATTACAACCATGCAGTCACATGTTTAGAATTACCCTAGGACAAAACAGATCCTAGGAAGTGGGTCTTGAGCCTGCTTCCTTGGCTCTAGGTCAAAATCATGGACCAGTTCAGATTAATCTAAATCATGGTTTAGATGATTTACAATAGATACACTTAGGGCACAATCCTAACCAACTTTCCAAAACTGACATAGCTGTGCCAATGCGGCGTACACTGCATTCTACAATGGGGAGGCAATCAAGGGGGCCTCCTCAAGGTAAGGGCAAGTTTGTTATCTTACCTTGGGGCTACACTGCAGCTAGGTCAGTGCTGGGAAGTTGGTTAGGATTGCACCCTAAGCCTCCCATACTCCCTCATGCTCCACATGCACGATGAAGCAAGCAACACATCTACTTTTGACTAAGCTACAGTTTCCCCTTATGAACAAAACTCACAGAACTATTATTCCAGGTTTTGTACTTAATGGAAACTGCGGCTTACTCAAAGGTAAAAGCAAAAGTTTTCACTTCTCTCACATGTGTGGCCAAAGCTCCCAGTAGTTCATTCACGGTCATCTAAATAAGGACTGCTCGAACCCCAGCCCAGAGCCGGATCCAGGGTTCTGACAAATTCATCCGCCCAATGAGTGGAACTTACTGTTCCACCCAGATGTCGTGTGTAGTCCTCCATGATTGGGGGACAGGGACACCCTGGGCTGTCATGTCTGCCCGGATGTCCTGTTACATGGCCTTCTGGAATGCCGAGTTCAGAACGTCCTTGTCCCCAGATCATGGGGTGCATTACTGGGAAGGATGACAAATGCAGATGTGCTACTCAAAGTGCTATTTCGGACTCCAATAAATAACAATAGTGAGCAGGAAAAGTGGATGAAGCAGGGACAGCATGTGTTGCCACTAATCTATTCCCTTAGAGCAGGGGTCTCCTAACTTTTTGGTCAGAGGGCCGCATTAAGTATCTGGCATAGTGTTGGGGGTTGGAAAAAAAATTTAAATAAATAAAAGATAGAACCTAGATGAGTGAATAAATGAATGAATGGGCTCATTCATGCAACCTCTCTGGCCCTCAGAACACCCTCCAGCCACAATCAGAGCACAGTTCTGGTTGTGTCCAGTTGAGTGGGCCAGAGGCTTTCAGGGGTTGGCCGCGGGCTGGATAGAGGCTGGCCACGGGCCACATCTGGCCCCTGGCGGGGGTTTGGAGACCCCAGCCTTAGCGCAGTAGTTCTCAAACTTACTGAGAGCTCTACTCCTGGGGTAAGTCTTTGCAGGGGAGGGGGCGAGGGCAGCAACGCAATCTCCAGGATGGCTGAACAGGGGTGAAAGAGGGGTGCTTTTACTTACTGATGTGTTCAAGACATTGCAGGAGGAGTAGGCAGCCTCGCACAGCCCACCACAGGGCTCCCCTAGTCTTAGAACGTTGGAAAAATGTGAGCGCCAAGCACTTCCTCTTTGCAGTCGTAACAAGAAAGTGCTTTGCGCTCACATTTTTCCAATGTTCTAAGATTCGGGGAGCCCTGCAAAAAACTGCTTCTCCTGCAAAGTCCTGCACACATCAGTAGGTAAAAGTGATCCTGGGGATTGTGTTGCTGCCCTCGCCCCTTCGCTTAAAGGAATCAGGGGAGCTTTACAGGAGCTGATGGATCACGACCCACCAGTTTGAGAACCACTGCCCGTTCACCCTAGGTGAACTTTACAGTGTTTATCATGCATATTTAAGCATACCAGCAATTCTCCATACTGGTATACTCCCATCAAAATTAAACTTTAAGCATTTAATTTAGTTGAGGCTTCCTAGACTTTGAAGCTCATGTGTGTGCATGAACAACATACAACCCACTGAAACCATGTTACATCAACACTTACTTTAAGTACAATGGTTTAATCCCATAGAATTTAGGCTGAAATGCTACATTTGCTCAAGTCCCTCCAAAACCCATGCCACAGGACAACAGAGTTTTAAAATGTGATCAAACTCTGAAGATATGTATGCATACAAGGCACTCCTTTAGGCTTTAGGCTTCATAATCCAGAATTCAACTACTAATACTAAACAATCAAATGTTAACACAGACAGTAAATTTGACATACTTAAGTTAGAAAGCAAAGTTTTTCAACCATTTTGCAACTGCAACTGTTTGGCGTTGCTGTGCACCCACATTCCCCAAACTGTGCCTCTGAAAGACCAGGCAGCTTCATAGACCACTTTCAGCAGCGTAGGGCAGTGCCATAGGATCACCATAACAGAAGGGTCAAGTACCACTGGATATACTGTGAAACAATTAACGGTACTAGTAGTACCAGTTGAAAAGCATTACTATAGTACCATTGCTTTACTAGAAAGTGTTGTTGCCTTTTCCAGACTCCTCTCCCCACCCCCCATGGAGCCTCATTTCCTCTCCTCATCACTCTGGGGTTTTATTCCTGTTTGGAGGGAAGCTTTGAATCTCAATCTAGATTCCCCTCCCCCCAAATATGTTGGATTTAAAACTGATTTCACCCCAGACCACACTGAACTGGTTTAAATACAATAACTTAAATGGAACTGGGCACTGGGTAGGACTGGAAATCTTACTGATTTGAGGGGGAGGTGATGTTATTGCAGGCATGCTACAGACAGAATTCACTTGGTGCAACAGAACTGGCTTCCCCATCTCATCTCCCCTTACTTAATTATTTGTCTTATTTTAATTTAATTATTTATAATTATTTATTTTAATTTGCTTGATGATGTCACTTTTGGTGGGTCCCAGAAAGACTGTTATCCTAAAAAGTGGGTGCCGTGCTAAAATGTTTGAGAACCACTGGCCTAGAAAGTGCAGGCAGTTTACAAGATCTCTGTCACAACACTATAATCAGAATAACACTACAGAAATAGAATAGGAGCTGGTAATGCAGGGTCTAAGCAAGCAGACAGTATGTTTTAAGGATGTATAAACTGGTTTTCTAAAAACAGGTATCTATTCTCATCATTCCTCTCCTTGTCCACAAAACTTTCATGCCCTATTCAGTTTACTAACCAGTGCTACACTGGTTCATGATTAGCCTCAATGCCCTTGGCCTACACTCACAAGAACAAACAAGGAGTACTTCTATAGGAGTTATTCAGAGGAGGATGTTTATTTCTATTTACCCTGTATAAACAAGTGCAGTCTGCATGAGGGCACCCATATTCAACTGAACTAACAATATAAAGATCACCCTCGATTTCTCCTGTTCCAATGTTTCTGCAGCTCTACAGAAGCATCTTGCCATTGCAAATTCCTTTACTGTCATGGAAGATCAGAGCACTGCAAGAATGACAGCTGCTCCCCAATGCTATCTGCCTACTCCATATGGATCCCTTGAGAAAATAATAGCAACTATAGGGGGAAAAAGGGAAGACTTCAAGCTGATCTGTTTCCATTCATTCCTAGTTCCCTCAAAATATGACACCAAATATATAGAGAATTTGTAATAAATTATATTTAAAAAACAATTTCCAGGAATAGAAGTATTTTATTTTTGTATCCACATGTACTTAATTCCGATCAGAATATCACAAGTCTTATTTTGAATCACTTTAAGAATACTTGAGGCTAAAACAGAAGAATGTTTGCTTTTTCAATTCTAAATCTATAGCTACAGAAATTTTTTTAACAAATGAATCCTACACACTTACAGTACTTGAGACTAAGTCCTATCAAGTTCAATAGGTATACTTCTCAGTAAACATCCACAGGATTAGCCTGCACATTGCTTCTTTCAGAACCAAGCATATACACAGGAATATACAAAAATGAAAGATACATCAAGTTTAGGTACACAGTAGTACTTTCACTGTCTTGCAGATCTCATGGTTCTCCACTTTCAATGTCTAATTATTATGATGTATGTATATCAGACTACATCCCAAAGATTTTACAAACTCCAACTTTATAATTGTAACCAACTTAGGAGAATGACTTGTGTTAGATGCATATAGGAGAAAATAAACAAAAGCACAGATGCTGCAGTCTCTCACTTGTGTCACATACAGAGACTTACAATAAATATAGAACAAGAGTCTCAACTAGTTCTTCCAAAAATCCATAAACAGCAAACCATATTAGATTTGAAGGGGGAACACCTGACAGTTTTACAGGGAAGAAGTCTTTATCACATCTTAATAACAAATGCAATTGTTAATCTATTTTCTCATATGAAATATGGTACATCAAACTGTACAGGCTTTTGTGAAATTGGTATGGACCAGCGCCTCACATTTCTCCAGTGTCTCATTTTTCTTCTTCTGTCACAATCAGAGCCTTTTGATTTCACACTCCCTTTGCCCCTGCATGCATCCATTCACCTAGATACCATAACCCAAAGTTCTCCCCGTCCCTTTTAAGCAAGTTGCCTAAAATTTATCAAAGTGGGTATAGGAGCACAGTTGCAAGTGCCCAAATTCAGCATTTCATCTTGGGGGGAAAAAATTCCAGAAAGAGGAAAGTGCACATGTCAAAGCAAACACACAAAGGTTAAGTGCAAATAGAAAGCAATATGAAGAGAACAGATTTTTTTTTTTAGGGCATAAAGATCATTACTGAAGATTTTACAAAGACACACACAAGTTCACAAGGAGTAATGACAGTTCACTTCAAACTACCATCACAAACTGTACAGTTTGTATTATCCCACAAGTGAGATTAAGAGAAAAAGATCAGAATCCCCTGGACCTTTTGTATTATCATGCATGAACCCCACATACTCCAAATTACAAGGACTGGAACTTATTCCAGAAGTCAATGAAACACACACAGAAACAGATACACTCTTCCCTCATTATAGTACAAAAAAAGCAGCAACACAGCCACTCAGCTGGGCACCAGCCAATTGCTCTCCTTCACTAATCCAAACAAATCTACCATCAAAGGCTAAGTAATTCTACAGTGCCCCTTTCCTCCCCTCCCCCACCACTACACTACCACAAACAGGAAGTCTCCTCATCCAGCAGAAACCATCCAGCCTAATGACGTTCGGGGAGGGAAGGGAAAGCAGCATCACATGACAGGCAATTTTCTCACTGGCAAACACGTTTTCCAGCTCCTTGTTTTTTCCAGGCTCCTTGTCACGGTTGAGGAAACTGAAGTCTGCTTAACCAGAAATCTGTGTGGGAGGAGATGGGGCTATTCTACAGCTAAAAGCAATTCAAGGGTTCAGATTTAGCAGGCAGGGACAGAACCAGTCAAAGTAAAATAGCACATGTTGCTGTCACGTTGTGCTCAGAGATATTTTGCCAACATCGTGTACTTGTTTCTTCCTGCCCACTTTCACTACTGAACGTAAGATGGAAGGCCAAGGGGCAAAGTGAGGCAATAGGGACAAGAGGCAACACGTAGTTTATCCTCTCACACAAATACATGAGACAGAGGGAAAGGCTTACTGCCATAGAAGTATATACAGCCCCATCTCCCTCTTTGATGGACATGGAAAAGGAGCACCACTGACCTGAAATTTTCTCAAAATGCCAGTGCTTGGCAACTTCTGGCTACTGCGTAGCTACAAATGCAGGCTACAATAGGCTAATGCAGTGCTTCCCAAAAAATTGGCAGCTCCCTTGACTTCCTGGGCCATTGGCCAAGGCTCCCCATTAGGGCTACAATCCTATACACTGTATAGGGAGATGGGTTTTATGTGATCTCACAACTCCCCTGGCTAGTTTCCATGGCTCCCCGGGAGAGCCACAGCTCAGTTTGGGAACCACTAGGATAAGGGCTCAGTCCTATCCAATGTTCCAACACCGACGCAGCTGTACCAATGACGTGTGTTGCATCCTGCAGTCGGGTGGCCATCACAAAGGCCTCCTTAATATCCCATTTCTGCCCAGCCAACAGGTGTACACATTTGATCCCTGTTGTGTATATCCCTGTTGTGTATATGCAACATTAGGCAGGCTTAAGAAAGCTCCCTTTCCCCTGTGGTCTGCTTTGCAGCTGCATCAACACTGGAAAGTTGGGTAGATTGGGCCCTTAGAGTGGTGGCAGGGAGGCAGTTTGGGAGAAAGAGACAAGGGGGCAATGAGATCTTCTGCTCCTGCACACTAGAAGAGAGAAGAGAGGCAGACACCAGAGTGCTCCAAGCAGATCCAAAGGAGGGACCATGGGTGCATGCCCCCTCCAAATTGTTGCGGCAGCTGGTGGGGAACTACCCAAGCAAAGCTGGGAGCCCAGGTCTACCTGGTATGGAAGTAGATCTGAGCTTCAAATCCAAGTGAGAGCCCAGATCTGCCTGCCTGGAATAGGTGGCTCCAGAGGACAGTCGGAATGCGAGCCCAGGTCTACCCGGCAGGTAAATCTGGGCTCCAAGTCTGGATGGGAGTCCTGGTCTACCTGCCTAGAAGACGTGGCTACAGAGGACAGTCAGACTGAGAGCCCAGGTCTACCCGTTCAGCCAGCCTCTGCCAGTTCAACTGGGAGCCCAGGTCTACCCACCTGGTTGACCTGGGCTCTGGAGTTAAGGCAGTGCTCATGGCGCCCCCCCCCCCAACACTGGACAGTTCCCTGGCTCTAAGGGGAGGCCGCCCAAGCACAGAGGAGGCTGGAAACAGGTCTTGTGATTTCGGTGGGCTGCGTGCACCAAATGGGGGGGGCGAAGAAAGAAGAGGCCGCAGGGAGGCGCAGCCCTGCCTGGCTGCTCACCTTGTCTCTCCCGTGTGCCTGCCTGCCCCTGCCTGCCTGCCTGCCCGCCCGAGCGCCCCCAGGCCCCCCCACCCAGGTGCGGCCAGCCCGCGGGACGGGCAGGGCAGGGCAGCGGCCGCCGCTCGCTCACCTTGATGCACTGCGACACTGCAGCCGTGCCCGTCGCAGTAGACCAGCGGGTTCTCGGTCCAGCCCCTCTCGTCGGAGCACACGCAGCAGCCGCCGATCATCTCCTTCATGCTATTGGAGAACTCGCCCTCCAGTGACTCAGGCAGCAGCAGCGGCTCGCTAGAGACCATCTAGGGGTTAAAAACACCGTCAGCACCGCAGACCGCGCCGCCGCCGCCGCCTTCCCCCTCGGCAGCCCGCCTTCAGTCGCCCAGCCGTCGCCGCCGCCAGCACCGCCTCCATAGCGGGGACGCGGCACCCATGGCCGCCGGCGGCGACAGGCTCCGTGCGAGGGCTCCGGCTTGAGCGCGCAGGGACCCTGGCTCCGGCGACAGGGACGGCGCTGCAGGCGGCGGTGGCCACACACTGAAGACGCCACACAGCCAGGCCGCGCGCAGGCGCACTGCAGGCCTCCTCGAAGGAAGGCCCTGGCGCTGCTCCCGCTGCCTAGGCCGCCTCCTCCTCAGCGCGGTGGCTCATGGGTCGGAGGTGGAACACGAGCCGCCGCGAGGCTGGATGTCGCGCGCTCCCCGCTTACCCGCCCCCGCCCTTCGGTTTTTTTCTAACGGCTGCTCAGGAGAAGAGTGTGCGCGTGAGGGGGGAGGGGAACGGCGTGAGGGGACACCGGGAGGGAGGCCTGCTGCTGCCGGGCTCTTCCCCCTCAGGGTTCACGTGGGGTGTGAATGCCGGCCGAGCTCGTTTCCCGCAGAAGGCCTGCCTGGCAAAAGTGACAGCACACAAAAATGACAGCACGCTGAGCCTCTGAGGGAATTCCTTCTCTCAAGTCCTGTCCCCTCAAGTTCTGTGTGTGTTCCTTCATAAGGCTTGTAAAGTTGCCTGGCAAAAAAAGGTAGTACACAAAAACGACAGCACACTGAGCTTCTGAGGGAATTCCATCTCAAGTCCTGTCCCCTCAAGTCCTCTGTGTGTGTGTGCCTCAAGGCTTGTAAGGTTGCTTAGCAAAAATGGCAGTACACAAATTTAACAGTACACAAAAATGACAGCACAATGAACTTCTGAGGGAATTCCTTCTCTCAAGTCCTGTCCCCTCAAGTTCTCTCTCTCTCTCTGTCCCTCATAAGGCTTGCAAAGTTGCCTGGCAAAAATGACAGCGCACAAAAATGACAGCACACTGAGCTTCTGAGGGAATTCTCAAGTCCTGTACTTTCATGGTGTGTGTGTATCTCTCCTTCATAAGGCTTGTAAGGTTGCCTGGCAAAACATACAATACACTCAGCTTCTGAGGGAATTCCTTCTCTCAAGTCCTGTACTCTCATGCTCTGTGTGTGTGTGTGTGTCCGTCTGTCCCTCATAAGGATTGTAAGGTTGCCTGACAAAAAACGACAGTATACTCAGCTT
This sequence comes from Tiliqua scincoides, assembly GCF_035046505.1. Classification (NCBI taxonomy): domain Eukaryota; kingdom Metazoa; phylum Chordata; class Lepidosauria; order Squamata; family Scincidae; genus Tiliqua; species Tiliqua scincoides. The sequence continues at coordinate 21,166,973 of NC_089825.1, forward strand.
CTGAGGAGTTACCTCATTACTTCTCTCATGTCCTGTACCCTTATGTTGTTTCTGAGTCTGTGTGTGTGTTTCCCTCATAAGCACTGGTTCCCAACTCATGGTCCAGGGACCACAGGTGGTTCAGGAGACCCTGAGAAGTGGTCAGGGAAGTCTCAGTAAAAAAGAAAATTGATCACTTCCAGTGTCTCTGAGCAAGCAGTTCTCCATGGACCACCAGAGAGGGTGAAGAACAGAGCACCTGCAGCTAGCAGCAAAAGCAGCAAACCACAAATCTTCTCTACAAATAATAAATCTCTAATAAAACTTTCCTAATTACAGACTGCCCGCATTATCCGTAGGTTTGGTACCTGCGGATTTCTTCATCTGCAGGTCCCCAAACCCCTGATGCGGGCCAAACCGGAAGCTTCTGGAGGTGAGGGGAGCTGTGCTCCTTTCACCTCTGGAAGCTGTTCTGAAGCCCACAGAGGCTGTGCATGTCTGCCTGCAGCATCTTCAGGTTTCAGAAGAGACTCTGGACCGACTGGAGCTCAGCTCCTGTGGGGTTCGGGGTGGGGGGAACTGCAGGTTTTCAATACCAGCAGTTTTCTTTATCTGCGGAGGTTCTGAGAATTGAAATCCCTTGGATATTGAGGGCTGCCTGTATTAAAAATTTGAATGTATTTTTTGTGTGCAAGGGTGGGGGATAGAATGTGGTCCACAACAATTCCAGTTCAGTGGTCCAAAGTCTCCCTAATGTTGGGAACCACTGCTCATAAAGCTTGTAAGATTGCCTGACTAAAAAGGACAATACACTCAGCTTCGGAGAGAATGCCTTCTCTCATGTCCTATACCCTCTGTGTGTGTGTGTGTGTGTGTGTGTGTGTGTGTGTGTGTGTGTGTGTGTGTGTACACTGGCGTTACTCCCCTCAGGCCATCATGCATCTTAAATGCAGCCCCATGCCCATTCCATACATAGCTACTCACACCAAGGCAGGCCACATTTCTCTCCCTATGTTTGTGAGTCCTGGCAGCCTGAGCCAGCTGGGTAGAGAGAGACAGAGAGAGAGAGAGAAACAGGACAGTTGTGATTTCTGGCACCAGGAATTCAGGCTGCAATCCTATACAGACTTAAGTGGGAGTAAATAAATGGAACATAAGAACAGCCCCACTGGATCAGGCCATAGGCCCATCTAGTCCAGCTTCCTGTATCTCACAGCAGCCCACCAAATGCTCCAGGGAGCACATCAGATAACAAGAGACCTCATTCTGGTGCCCTCCCTTGCATCTGACACAGCCCATTTCTAAAATCAGGAGGTTGCACATTCACATCATGCCTTGTAACCCATAATGGATTTTTCCTCCAGAAACTTGTCCAATCCCCTTTTAAAGGCATCCAGGCCAGATGCCATCACCACATCCTGTGGCAAGGAGTTCCACAGACCAACCACACGCTGAGTAAAGAAATATTTTATTTTGTCTGTTCTAACTCTCCCAACACTCAATTTTAGTGGATGTCCTCTGCTTCTGGTGTTACATGAAAGTGTAAAGAGCATCTCTCTATCCACTCTGTCCATCCCCTGCATAATTTTGTATGTCTCAATCATGTCCCCCCTCAGGCATCTCTTTTCTAGGCTGAAGAGGCCCAAATGCTGTAGCCTTTCCTCATAAGGAAGGTGCCCCAACCCAGTAATCATCTTAGTCGCTCTCTTTTGCACCTTTTCCATTTCCACCATGTCTTTTTTGAGATGTGGCGACCAGAACTGGACACAATACTCCAGGTGCGGCCTTACCATTGATTTGTACAACGGCATTATAATATTAGCCGTTTTGTTCTCAATACCTTTTCTAATGATCCCAAGCATAGAATTGGCTTTCTTTACTGCTGCTGCACATTGGGTCGACACTTTCATCGACCTGTCCATCACCACCCCAAGATCTCTCTCCTGATCTGTCACAGACTGCTCAGAACCCATCAACCTATACGTGAAGTTTTGATTTTTTGCCCCAATGTGCATGATCTTACACTTACTTACATTGAAACACATCTGCCATTTTGCTGCCCATTCTGCCAGTCTGGAGAGATCCTTCTGGAGCTCCTCACAATCACTTCTGGTCTTCACCGCTCAGAAAAGTTTGGTGTCGTCTGTAAACTTTGCCACCTCACTGCTCAACCCTGTCTCCAGGTCGTTTATGAAGAGGTTGAAAAGCACTGGTCCCAGGACAGATCCTTGGGGCACACCGCTTTTTACCTCTCTCCATTGTGAAAATTGCCCATTGACACCTATTCTCTGTTTCCTGGTCTTCAACCAGTTCTCAATCCATGAGAGGACCTGTTCTCTAATTCCCTGACTGTGGAGTTTTTTCAGTAGCCTTTGGTGAGGGACTGTGTCGAACACCTTTTGAAAGTCCAGATGTATAATGTCTATGGGTTCTCCCACATCCATATGCCTGTTGACCTTTTCAACTTACGTCCAAGTACACATGCATAGGATTACACTGTAAAATCAGGTTCCTCCCACCTCCATACCTACATTTTATTGGATTAAGACATTCAGTGGTGATGGGGTCATTTTTGTTTGTTGGTTGCTTCCAAAGAATAATTCATGCTCACACTGTTACTCCATTCTTCACTGTATTTGGTGGTATTTCTCTCACACCACCATCCCAACCTTGTATTGGCAACCTTCAGTCTCGAAAGACTATGGTATCGCGCTCTGAAAGGTGGTTCTGGCACAGCGTCTAGTGTGGCTGAAAAGGCCAATCCGGGAGTGACAATCCCTTCCACACATCCCAACCACATATACGGCAATCCTATGCACATTCATTCAGAAATTACATATGAGCATGTACATATGGGGCATGCTCACTAGGGAAGTAAGCCTCACTGAGCTTAATGGCAGCACAGTCTTGGCATTTTTCCTTGGAAGTAACTCCTATTGGGCTCAGATAGACATTTCTAGCACTGATGCAACTGTGCCAACAGGTCATGCACTGCATTCTGTAGTGGGGAGCAATCACAGAGGCCTCCTCAACATAAGGTAATATTTGTTCCCTTGTCTTGAAGCTGCATTAGTGCTGGAAAGCTGGATAGGATTGAATCTTTATAGCCTAATCCTAACCAACCTTGCAGCCCAATGGAGCAGCAATGCGTCCAGAGGTAGGAAAATAAATGTTCCTTTATGGCAGGGGTCTCCAAACCCCGGCCTGGGGGCCAGATGCGGCCCCACAGTGAGCCTCTATTTGGCCCGCGGCCAGCCTCTTGTCTTCTGAAAGCTCCTGGCCCACTTTGCTGAACATGACTAGAACTATGCTCTGGTTGCATCTGGAGGGTGTTCTAAGGGCCAGAGAGGTTGAATGAATGAGCCCATTCATTCATTTATTCACACATCTAAGTTCCATCTCTAATTTATTTATATAAATTTTATATTTAAATTTTTTTTCCAGCCCTCAACACCGTGCCAGAATTTGATGCGGCCCTCTGGCCAAAAAGTTTGGAGACCCCTGCTTTATGGTAAGAAGGCCTCTGTGACTGACCCCTCCCCCACAGCAGAATGCAGCACATTCCCTGTTGGCATCAGCTCTGGCAAGTTGATTAGGACTGGGCTGTTATTCTCAGGAAAATGGACCATAGTATTGTAGCATAAATTTATCTCTGTGGAAAATGCTTAGGATTGCACTGTTCATGGACATTTATGGTTTCAATGGCACTTCCTTCCACAAAAGTCTGCTTTTAAGGATCCCATACTCTATTTAGGGTTACTATATGCCCCTTATTTCAGAATATGTGTACTGTATTTTTCAAATGCTCCACATTTCCATTATCTCTAGTTATTTAAGTGTCTTGTGGCATCTTAAAAACTATTTTACTGTGGCATAAACTTACCAGAATATCTTCTGGTAGTCCTTATTTTTATAACCACCTTTCTTAGACTGAATAAGATTAACATACCCATATATTTATTATTTTATTTTACGCTCTTGCCATTTTACGGTCATGCTTCACTTCCCTCACTTTGACTGTATGTGCAGTTACTACATTATTTTCATTTTTACTGTTATGTTTACCTCCTTCAGTCTGACTAATGTGCTCACATTCCCCAAACCTAAATACCATTTTGTATAAATCCTATTGAAATAAACATATTTACACTCATTACCTTAATCCTGGTCTCGACATATCACTAAGTACCAAACATGCATAGGTCTCTCTGTGTGGCAGTTAAGCTAGCATTGAACAGAACAGACAACAGGGAAATCAAACAGGCTGCTTCAATCCTACACACACACACACACACACACACACACACACACACACACACAAATATTTCTGTTATCTAGATTAACTTAAAAGGACATATTTCTAGATTTTGATCAATGGTTCTTGATTTCCTTTTATATATTTCAAAAAGCAGAGTGAAAACGAGATGGTTGAGGTTATCAGCACAGAGGAAAATCCCCAGCTTTTCAATTATCCATTGTAAACAGGTATGACTGTAGCAGAAGGAACTAATTGTGACTACTGTTAAGACTGAAAGGAGATTAAATGCAGCTTTGCAAAATTCTACTTCTCTGTTTGCCTGAGGGCTAGCACTTTTGTGAGGAGGCATGAAGGGAAAGCATCACAAGTAAAATACCACTGATTTATTTCCAGTATCATGCTAAATGACAAACTGACTTTGTGAATAGTCTGGTACATTTTTATGATGATTTTGCAGGACTGCCTTACTGGCTGACATGAAGTCTACTGTATTTGAAACAGCTTCATTAATGTTGCAATCCTAAACATGCTTACTCAGAATTACTCAGTACTTAAATTAACTCTAATTTCTACTGTATTCAGTTGGCTTACTCCCAGGTAAGTGTGTTTAGAATTGCAGTTTAATTATAGCAATTGTCTAAAATGTGTTTAAATTCAATTTGGGAGCATTTTCCCCCCCTTAGAATTTGCAAAGTAATCAACACTCAGTCTTCTGCAGATTAGTGAGGGCTTATGAAGAGCTGCTATATAAAAGGAGGGAGGGTGCAGGAATCAGAGCCCACCTTTTATCTGCAGGATATCTTGGTCAGGCTTTGCTGTCCTTGAAAGTTTGAATTGAAATTTTGTAGATAGGGGAGGAAGGACAGGGAAAGGGAGTGGTGAATGTTGTTTCCTATGGAAGGCTTTGCTAAACACTTTGATTCACATAAGGGTCATCTGAATGTTTTTGAACTGTTGAAATTCCTCCAGGACCATGCATGACAATATCCCCAAAAGCCTACCTTTAACATATTGAGAAATTACATGAAAATAACTCTGATTTTTTTATTGTTTAAAATAAAGTATATGTGAATGTATGTGTGTAGGGGCAAAGTAAAATACTGTAAAATTTAGTGTACTTAAAATACAGCATAGATGTAAAATTCTTTATTGCTTTTCACTCCTACAAGAAAAATGTCCGGAAAATGCAGACATGTCACTTATTAATGTCTTGACATAATGAAAACCACACATTTTAATAAATGATTTTAAAAGATTTGATTGCACTTAAACAGCTGGGATCCTGTTAAACCAAAGTACTTGCATTTAAACTGATTCAGTTCTATTGACTTTAATGGGATTAAATCCATTTATATCTAAATACATGCAACCTGTCCCTATGCATATTTACTCAGAAATAAATTCTTCTGTATTCAGCAAGGATTACTCTTAGGTAGGTTTGCATAACAAACTGCAGCCTTAATTGAATTGTGGCCCTGGGTGATAGTATTCCAAAGTTATATTATACCATCCTGAAAATGGTATCTAATTTCTAAAAAGTATGTCCTGTGATTTTTTTAACAGCAACAATAAAACTGTGGCCTAACTGAAACTCTAGATAAAAATCTTGTGGCACCTTGGGGACTAATCATTCATGTTTATTTATATTTTTCTATTCTTCAGAGAGTCCTTATAGATACTATTTACCTTTTAATGGACACCAAAACAAATACAAGAATAAATATAAACTACCAGGCAAAATTCTTCAACAATTCAACCTCCTTCTTGTAGGGGATGTTGCAGGAAGCTACAGGCCAGAACAGAAAGAGGTGGAGGAGTTGGGGATTTAAGGTAGGACTGAAAGAGTGAATGTCAGCGATACTGGGGAATTTCAGATACTATTATGGAGATATAAGCAGTGAGCACTGCTACCTCTACTGTCTGTAAAACACAATATTCAACAGAACAAAGGGATACTCTGTATATTATAATAAAGTTGCAACTTATGTTTCCTTCCAACTTGTAAACCATTGGGAAGTTTATTTTCTACTTAAAGCTAAAAAGTTTCCTATTGATTTTCTTTTACTGAGGTCACAAGCCTATGCATGTCTACTAAGAAGTAAGTTCTATTGTGTTCAATGAGGTTTACTCTCAGGAAAGTGTGGACAGGACTGCAGCTTTAGTATCACATTAAATTTTGATCTTCCTAAAATGTGAAGCTACATCATCTGAAAGTTATACTACAAGAGCTGCCTCAAATTAAATGGGTACTTTTAGAAATATATTTTGTAAAACTCTTGCAAGAAAGTTACCTCTTAAATGTCTCTCTGCTATGTATTAAAAGAATGATCAATCTAAAACTCCAGTTTTGCAAATATCAAGGTATAATTTATTATTTGATGAGATGCTAGCTTAATTTTTAATGGCTTGTAATGATTTTAGTTCTGTTTCTAGAATGAAAGTACATGGATCAAAAGAAAGTCCATCATCAACAGTTTTATACCAATGCAGGAATCTTGATGGCAAAACGTAGATAGGCTCTTGGTGGTTTGTAAAACAATGCATTTGGAGGGAACCATTGAAATGCAAAATAGGAAGAGAAAGGCTTTACTACAATGTACTACACATAGCATGCCATTAACATCCATATGATATGAATGTGCAAAGCTTTTACATCCCATTCCTAAGCACACTACTTGGAAGGAAGTTTGACTGAAATCACTGGGAATTACTTTCAAGTCACATTTTTAGTGTTGGAGTGTTAGGATGTGTTTTTATGAATGCAGTCACTGTAAAGTTGACATGATGTGGGTAATGCTTCTTAAAAATTCAGAGTTTATGGCTGGCATTCATGTACGTTCACATGTAGGAGGATAGCACTTAGAAAAAGAACTCATGTAAAGATTGTTAACTGCTCTGTATTTCAAAATTGCTAAGCAACTGTAATTAATTTTAAGAAAAAATATTCAAATATTTAGTTAGCTCCTGAGAAAAGGGGGATATTAATGCACATATTTTCTGACCTACTTATCATTTTAGATTTGCCTATTTAGTTTACTATAATCTTAGTGTAAGTAATGGCAAAATAGCAATCTATTAAAATACTTGGGTTATAATCCTAAACACAATTACCAGGGAATAAGTGCAATTGAACTCAGTGGGACATACTTTGTAAACATGTCCAGTTAAGATGATGGTGGGGGGGGGGGGAAATCACCATCTCAGTACAAAAATGAAGTATGCTACAAAAAATGATTTTACAACTTTTCACATAAATCTTAATATTTAAAAATAAATAACATGAGTTCAAAATTCTAATTACCTGCCAAGCAATTCCCTTGCTTTGTGTGCTGCTATTTATTCTTAAAGCAGCATCAGCAGCACATTGTGTGCTTGTTGGGTAAAAGAGGGCCTGTCCTACTTAATCAACTCTTTGTCAGAAATAAAATCAATTAAATCAGGTACAATTTTCTTAATATTCATAAGCCTCTAATTTTTGAAGTAAAGCAAATATAGGAAAGCAAAACAAAAATAAACCCTTCAAACATATGCATTCCTTTTTATATTATCCTTAAAATAATTAGCAGAAGTGAAGAGAGGAGGAATAGAGGAGTTGTGTCAGGGCTGTTTGTTTTTGAGGGGTGGGGGTGAGAATAAGGGTTTGCCTAAAGGCCTTTCTTAACAACTTTTAAAGTGATTTTTAAATTGAATCTGTGTCCAAACTTACTCTTAACCTTTACCTGGATACACAGAGCTAAGATGTAGAAGGGAGAATATCCCATTAAAGAAATGTTAGGAAAAACAAGTACTTGTTGATATCAAATTGGCAGGTCATATTTGTGTGTATCCATTTAAATTGCAGCACTTTCTTTGCTTTCTTTGTTTGCTGAACTTCAAAATATGTAGTATTAATCAAAATAAATGTTAATGTTGCTGTTTGCTTAATCCTAGGAAATGAATGCATAATGGTCAGTCCATTCAATGTGAAGTGTGACACTTGTGTTTTGACCCACGCACATTAATGTGTTTTAAATACTGCTATATTTAAAACTATATCCAAGCTGTATTGGCTTATTTCCATCCATGCTCACTTTATGAAGTAAATAGCATGTTATGCATTTTAAAAAAATATCCCATATAGAACTTGTTGTGTGTTCAGTACCTCAGTACCTAAGTCTACATTCCAATTGATGTTAATGGAACTTACATGCAAGTAAATTTTTTTTGTAGGATTTCTAAGTAAAAATAAAACAGTAAAAATATAGTTTATTTCTGTTTTCGTACACTCATAGATTTGGAATACTATCCAATGATACAGAATTTGTAGAACAACTTAAATGATCTAGTTCACCTTTCAACTATATTTTTGAATATATTACACATTTTGCAATTGGTATGTACAAGCTTATGTCAGCTGTGTGCTCCCAAAACTACCTATTAATGTAAGTATGGCTGTTTGTGGATGGCATTGTTTGAATATCCCTTCAGAGCCAGTATAAAAGCACTAATACACAAGGAAGCTTTTTTCCCTGAGTTGTTTTTTTTTAAGCATCCATTATATTGTTTTAAATTGCACTATCACCTCAGGAGGTTTTTGGCAATGCCATTTAACTAGCAGCACCAATGGATGAAATAGTTGTTTTTCAAGTACTCCTTCTGTTAGGTTTATGCTAGTATTTAATTGTTAATTTCAGCCTGAGATTTACAGTAAACATGAAGCAATGGTTTTTCTTGCATGAAAAACCTTAAACTAAAAACTAGGAAAATAAATTGTAGTGTGAAATTTTATTTTTCTAACAGCAGGGTATGTAAACATTGCTTTAACAATTTCAACACTTTACATTTTAATTTGCTTTACTAAAATATTTTTAAGTACTACTTGGGGTTCATATGTAAAGAGAACAATTACTGTATCATGATTTTTTGTGGAAGTAGAAATAACATCTAATAAATGAATGCTGAGTGTACTCAGCACTGGAAAAAAGTTTTTTAGGAGGGGAAATGATGTCAATAAACCCTAGAGTTTAGACTACATGTGGTTTAAATGTAACAGTTTTATTTATTTATTTATTCATTCATTCATTCATTCAAAAGGCCAATAAAGATTTAGATGGTATAAATTGTTACTTTTTTTCCTGCAGCACCTTTGAAAAGGGTTCTGTCCCCTTATCCTTCATGCACCCACCCAAAAATAAACTTCAAATGTCTGTGTACATGTGGTACCCAAAAACAGAATTTTGTATTGATGTTTTTGCAAGCATGCATTCATGCAAACACAACTCACATTGTCTTTCTCCATTTTTAAATTTGAGTTTTTTTCTGCTGAGAAACAAGGCCAGTTCCTTATCAAGGATGTATAATATAAAGCTATTTCAGTATGACTGCGTCCTGACAAATCCTTTAGCATTAGAAATTATGCATAGAAGAGAGAAAAATTACTTTGAGAGATGAAAGCAGTTCGCAATACATGAGAAACTCTTCAGGAGATACCAATTGTATAAATTCACTTTGGGAAAATCATGTTATATGTTGTATTTAAAGAGTTTTATCAAGTTGAGCTAGAATCAACCAATCTCAAAAACATGCCCAAGAATATGTTAATTGTATTGTGTCCATGAAAAGGGTAACCAAATGCAACTTTAAAAAACAAAAAAACAAAAAAGACACCTTTTTCCAGCAATGTGCTTTGTTTTCCAATACAGGCTGCTCATTTTTAATCTCAGCTTTATAAACACAAAGGCACAGGTGCTGTTGCTCCCACATATTAATTTTTAACCATTAAAAACCACCTACTAATGCAGAAAAAAGCTAACATGACCACATAGGCAGGGAGTATCTTGGGAAGCTTAACATTCCGAGCGAATTAAGGGCACAAGCCTTGGATCACTTTTTGTCAGTCTCACTGTGGCACTTCAGAGTCACTTCATGCTACACTTCTCATTTATTTTTTTTGTAAATAAAACCCATTTGGCGAGAAGGAAGATTAAATTAAAATATGATCATGAATGAAAAACCAGTCATGGTGTTCACCTTGTTATCTGAATATTTTTTCTTCCACAACAGCTTTAATTTTAAAACATTATATTCAAAGAAATTGGGTATACTTTTTAAGGATTTTCCACAGAGGTATAGTATGAAAGTTAGTTTACTGGTTGCTAAATATGCATAACTGGGTGGAGGGAACTATCAGAAGTCTTACATACATTAAATTTCCTTAAATCTATGTATCAAAATATGCACGTTTTAAATTCTGGAATGCTTTTTTAATCACTGTTTTTCATATTCCTCTTTAGGTGAAGACCCCAAAGTCAGCAAATGCCAAAGAAAGGGGAAAAACAAAAACCTATTTCCTTGCTGCATCAAGGTAACTACCAAATGTTTTCTGCTTCATGGTGTTCAGTTAGCCCTGTTGACCTCTGAAGTTTAGAACATCAGTAAAAGGCTTTTTTCCTCAGAGAACATGAAAATACAATATTGAAAATTAATAATCTGTATTTTTAAGTATCCTCAAGCTCTGTGAAACTACTGAGAACACCAGCTTTCTCTTAAGTATTTTTCTAGCAAAAAAAATTGGTTAAAAGAACTATCCCACCCTCCCCTTTTTTTCAAAATGTAGGCTCCATTCCTTTTGTTGTTGTCCTCCAGGTCACTCTAGCTGAATCACCACCATTCCATTCTCTTCGAAAGAAAGATCGACACTTGTTGGAAGCGTTTTCTAAATTCAGGTTAGTTTATTTTCCTCAGACTGACCAAGATGATCAAAAATCAACTCGTGGGAACGTCCTGCATTAATTTCATTTTTTGTTTTTTGTTTGATTTTTGGAGAGGACAAAGCATTTTTTTTAAACCAGGCAGATCTTTCATCTTGTATGGAAAGTGCTAACTTTTATTTTTGCGAGCACGGAAGATACAGGACTCTTCCTGAAGTTTGGCAACAAAAAAGCAGCCTGTTTTTTCCCCCAGTCCCCTTCCTTAAGCCCCTCTTTGTTTCAGTGTAACTGTTTGAGCATTTCGTCTCTCTCCCCCCCCCCCGTCTTTCCTGCCGCTGTTTTTCTCTCTCTCACTCTGGAAAGTCTTGTTCTAAATGTTCACCACCGACCAGATGTTTCCCTTTGTGCCATCAGTGGAGCGCTCGCTTTGGTGGGGTCTTTGCCTTCGACGGGAGCTACAGCTTTTACTGGAGCTTTCCTCGGTGAACAGCACAAAGGACAGAAACGTTAAAAAAGGAGGCACCGTAGAAGGAAGCCCCTTGCACTTATTGACCAGTTCGCTTCTTGGAAACCCGGGAAAGAGAAAGCCAACTCCCGACTGCGCACGTGGGAGCAAAATGCGAAAGAAGAAACAGGCTGCTCAGCAGAAGCTCGCCTCGCTCCCTCACCTTTGCAGCAGGACAAGGCGAGCCTCCGGCTGCAAGCGGACAAGGCAGTAGCGGTAGCAGCAGCAACAGCGGCGACGGCGGCAGCAGCTTCCCTGCGAACAATGGGGGCGGCTGGAGGAAAAGGAGCCGCGGCTCCACTTCCTCTGCCCTCCTGAGGCCCGGCTCCCTCATTCACAGCTGCCCGGGCCTTGGCCGCCTACAACCAAGCACCTTCCCTCCATCAGCACTTCCTGCCTGAATGAGCCCCCGGCTCCCACCGCCTTTCCCAGCCTCCCTTGCCGCCTGCAGCCCCTTTTCTTCCTCCGCTCTCGTCAGACGCCCTCCCATCTCCTATTGCGCTCCGGGTGTCCCTGATGGCTTCTTCTTCCCCGGGCCCAACTTCCCTGCTCCAGAGACTCGCAGGCCCTCCAGTTGGTGCTGCAAGGCCTGGCAACTCTGCTGCCTTGGAAGAGCAGCAGCAGCAGCAGCTTCTTCTGAGCCCTCCTGCCTGCCAGCGAACTTCGCCTTCCACAAGCAGGCCTCTCAATTGACTCTCATTTTGTAAGCGACACCCACAAATTCATTCTTTCACCTGCTCGCCCTCAACCTCTCTCATCAAGCACAATGCAAAGGGCTTTGAGAAGGGAGGGAATGGGATTATTGGGCTTGGCTGCCCGCCAGCTCAGCGCCTCTCCTCTCATCCGAGGTCCAGGGTTCCAATTAGGACGACCTGCAAGGACTCCACGCAAAACCTCTTTGCTGCCACTGCCCTGCCAGCTGGCCCCAGTCCTGCTTATTATTTCCTCCTACAGCTTGAGCCCTGCCTAGAGGAAAAGCGGAGGCTCTGCACTCTCCTCAAATGGAACAGCACACACACTTATTTCCTGCGGGTGACAATGGGCCCCAGCCAAAAACACAAATCAACCACCACCCCCATTCCGTTCAGCGATTGGTTGCAGGGGAAGGGGGATGGAATAAGACCATCGATCAAAATAGGACAGGTCCTGGCCAGAGAACCTCAATCCCAGTCCCACTGAACCAAACTCTTGCAAATCACTCCTGCAAAGACCAGATCCACATCCAATAGACAGCCCTATCCTACGCATCTTACTCAGAAGTAAGGCCCATTTCAAAGACTGGAAATTGATTTATTCTTCATCTCCGACTTGGTTTAAATCCAGATATTTCTGCTGGGATTCTGTAATCAGCTTGGCTCAAGCTGCCATGTCCATATCCTGCAACATACGTATTTAACTCATCTGCCCTGGGTCCTCGCTAGCGAAGGAAATATTAACTCTTCAGTAGTTTTGCCCCAAAATAGCAGACCCACAAGTCACTACTGTATCTTCTCCAAAAAGAAACACAAACATGTTTTTATTTCAGATAAAACACTTCCATTACTGCTGACTAGAAAAACCCTCAACAGTCAACTAACTACTTATTCAATTCTCCTGCATATGAAAACAATATATTGAACATATATTGCGGCTTGTTATAACTTGGAAAAGGGAAGGATGCTTTCCAGATTATTTGCTTTGTCATTTTCTCAGATAAACCTAAAATCACCCCTCATTCAAATAAAAATGGAATATTTTTTTTAATATTTTGGAATATTTTCTTAATATTAGTATTTTTAATTACTCAGTGATCAGGACATTTTGATTTTTATTTGACGTTTGACTGGCATGCTGTTACAATCAGAATATGTTGTCATCTGTTTTTTCTAAACTTCTTCATATTCGGATACCTAACATCTTTCTGTAACTAATCAAGTAATTCATTGGCCAAATCATGGAAAGTGGAAATAGAAACATGTGAATGAGGGGAAATTAGCTGGCAACCTGATTCACAGTCCAGTTAAGTCAAAGTTCTCACATGACTACTTAGATGTAGGGCACTGAGGGCACAATCCTAACCAGGTCCATGCAGAAGTAAGTCCTATTTTGTTCAATGGGGCTTACTCTCAGGAATGTGTGGCTAGGATTGCAGTCTGAGTTTCATGGTACTTACTCAGGAAAATATACATTGGATTGCAATCTTCAACAAATGAATTTAAGCCTTGCAAAACCCCAGCTACTTAATCCTATACACAATCCTGACAATAACTCATTGATAGTGTCCAGGCTCACTTCCTAATAAACGCCAGCACGATTGCAATCTAAGGTTGCAATACAGTAAGCATATAAAAACCTACTTATCCAGAGCAATCCAACAAGTTTGATCCACAATCAATGGTTTATGGACATCTCAGACACTTTAAATACAAATCATTTAATGGAACTTATTTCAAAATAATGTGAAGGCCCTACTAACTGGGCAAAGAAGCACCTTTTAAAGTGGTATTCCTTTATATTTAGCAAGGGGAGAACAACTGTCCCCTTTTTATCCAGTATGGTATCTTTTTCAATGGCTGTTGCTGGTGTCTTTTCTGCATCTCTTGTTATACTTAGAGCCCTTTGGAGATAGGGAACCATTTATTGAATTAATTTGCTGTGTGAACCACTTTGTGAACTATGTTTTGTTGGAAAGCAGTATATAAATATTCTTAATCATCATAATTTTCTAGCAAAATTTTTCTCCTGAACTGGGATCTGGATTGAAATTTTTGGGTGCCTGCTATGCCTTTGGTGTGTCTTTATGTGTTGAATGGTTTAGGGAAAAAAACAAAAACACTCTGTTAAACACCACCATAGGGTTGGGGTGGATTTTTTATTTGTACAAGCATAGTATCTGAATAGTATCTGAATTCGATTCTTCATTTGTTTCTAGTATAGACCCTGACAAGATGCTTCTCACAGTCTGATTCCCAAACCTGTTCGCATAGGGGGAGGAGACATCCAGACCAGATTCTGTCTGGTGTAGGAAACACTATTCAGTCATATTCAACAGGCAACAACCAGCTCCAAATATTAACCATCCAGAGCACATCAGTCTTTTATTATATTTCAAGTGTGAAAAACAAAAAATATTTCTTCCTTTCTCAGGATTTGTGTGTATCGATTATGTCACTAATAATGGCACACCAATAAGGTGCCAAGCAAGCTGCGTAGTGATGACTTTTGCACTCCTTTGGTAGGTGCTTTTACACACAAACCTGGCACAGCAAATCTCTTCATTCAGGAGGTTTTCTGTCCTCTAGGAAACACTCTGAAGTTGATCTCCATTTTGGTCCTTCCTTTATATCTCTCACTGATTTTTCAAAAGCTGTTATTTGGACTGTCCCAGGCAGAACACCCCACTCTTCCCCCACCCCAAAGGACCTCTGCAAACTCTGCCTAAGGCTCTTACTCTGCGCTTTAGTCTTGTCCTGATCCCCACAGTTCAGAAAGACTTAAAAGAAAAAAAAAATAACAGCCAGTGACCTGCAGATAGTCCAGATGCTCTTACCTTTGTATGTGCATCTGAATGCCAATAGTTCTATGCTATGCAGCAAGCTCTGGGGACATGCAAGGCTAGAAGTGGGTGGCAAGACAGAGGCTACCTCAGCTGCTGCAGCATTCGCCCAGATTATAAAGATTGTTCTCTGCTGAAATAGCTAGAGAAGAAGTTGTGTGTCTGCTAGCTTCTTGAGCAGGAAAACCTTGACTGAAAAGCAATGGTCTGTCCCTGCATTTGGTGTGCCCATGTAGGAACCTGTAGGTACAAAGAAAACAAGCTCTCAATTCTTAGACTCTCTCTACCTATTTAGAATGGGTAGATTTAGAATTTAGAATATTTTTTTTAAAGAAATAGAAGGTGGATGAAAGAATTTTTTCCCCCCAGAAGTATAGGGAGACAGTTACTAAAAGCTGAAGGATGAGGAAGCAAGTCAGTCACTGACGTGTTTTGCCACTTGCCTCCCAAACCACAGTCAGGCAGAAAAGCAGAAACAAAGAGTTGCAAATCTTTTGCTTCAAAGTGGGGCTTTTGGGCAGTGGGGGAGGGGGAATGAGTAGACCCTGTGAAATACTAAGTTGGAAGTGCAGTGACTCATCATAACAGAAATAATTTCTTTCAACTACATTTTAACAATATTGATGGTTGGATGTAAGGACTTTTTAACTGTAGCATTTCAGCTTGGGAAAGAGAAGCCCTCTTCCTCTACCATAAACTCAACTCCACCCCCCCCCCCACAATAACTTATTGTAATCTCCTTGCATGTACTCCAGAACCCTCATTCTTCTTCCACCACTATTACTGTTGTTATTGTTAATAATCCTGATTTATCACAAACATTAGGTGTGTTCTATAAATACAATTAATAATTGTTGCCGGGAATTATCATTAATAATTACATATAATAACATAGTCACCCCAATCTTGAATAGGGGACTTGAAAGGAAGCCTCACCCATGACTAGGTTGTTGTATGCTATTGTTATTGTATGCTATTGAAACACATTATTATTATTCCAAACTACATGAAACACAGTTGTTAACTGGTGTTGAGCAATTGATACAAGTCTCAACCTGAGACCTAAGTATCAACTAGGTATCAGGGCAGTATTGCTTCATGTAATTTGTTGTTGTTGTTGTTGCTATATTTGCACAGTCACGTTGTTTTTGACTGGATATTGTTTGTATCCACCTATCGAGTCTTTATTTTCTACTCTACTGTCTACTCTACAGGTACTGCAATGTCTACTATCCAGACTTTCTTATCCTTCTTATCAATGATGGTTATGTCTGGTGTTTTGTGTGTCAGATGTTTGTTGGTTTGTATTCTAAAATCCTAGAGCATTTTTTCTTCTTTGTTCTCTACTACTTTTTCAGTTTTGTGGCTCCATCAGTTGTTACTTGAAGGCAGTTTATACTTTTTACACATTTTCCAGTGAATTATTGTTGCAACTCTGTCATGCCTTTCTTTGTAGTCAGTCTGCACAATCTTCTTGCAGCAGCTGGCCAGGTGGTCCACCATTTCATCAGCATCTTTACAAAAGCAACATTTGCTGTCCCTAGATGTTCTCTCAATTCTGGCTGTATATGCATTTGTTCTTAGTGCCTGGTCTTGGGCAGCCAAAATTAATCTCTCTGTCTCCTTATTCAGTCTACCTGTTCTTAACCAGTGCCAGGTTTTGTTGTTGTCAGCATTTCCTGCAATGTCTTTTATGTACTGGCCATGGAGTGCTTTGTTTTGCCATTTTTCTTTCCTGATCCTCATTTGATCTTTTTTATAAGCCAGCTTTGTTGTTGTTGTATCACCATCTCCAGTATTCAGCGTGTTTTCTTGGTAAACCACCTTCAATACATCTTCTTCACTATCATTTATATATTCTTGCAATGCCCTTTTCTCTTCTTGTACAATTTGGTGCACTTGTAGCATTCCATGGCCACCTATGCTCCTGGGTAAATAGAGTCTATCAATGTCACTGTGTGGATGTAGGGCATGATTCATTGTCATTCCTGCAGGGCCTCTGAGAGGAATTTTATCAGGGGGTACAAAGTTTCTTTTGGGCCCCCTTGCAAAGGGGGAGGGGTGAAACAGAGAGGGGAGGGTAGTGATAGGCAAGCAGTATAGGGGCAGGGAGGGACAAAACAGGCAGGGAGGGTAGAGACAGCTGGAAAAGTCTTTGGAGCCCAGGTCTACCAACCCATGTGGCATCAGTAGTGTCCCCAGCATCCCTTGTTGTGGTAGTATTGCCAGCACCCCATGCAGGCAACAAGTCTGAGTAGATAGGAAATTGTAAGATCCCAGGAAATTTCTGGGCTTCCTCCTTTGGCTCCTGGGCCCCCTTTTTGACCCTTGGCCCAGGTTCAAATTACCCCATTTACCCCTTCCTCTCCTAGGCCCTGCCTTCCTGGTCTTCCTGTCTAGCACTTCTAACTCAGCCTGGGTCCAGTCTACTATACCAGCTGTGTATCTTATGACTGGAATTGCCCATGTTTTTATTGCTCTGGTGGTGTTTCCTGCAATGAGTTTGGATTTCATGATCTTCTTCACCCTCCTAATATATTCATTACTAACCTTCCTTATAACTTCTGCATGTTTAATGGTTTCCACCTAAAGAATGCCTAAATACTTGTACTGATCTTCTTCCAAACACTAGATGTTGTTTCCATATGGCATTTCAATTCCTTCAGTTCTCACCACTATCACCCTGTTGATAGGGTTGCGCACTTGTCTATCCAAAGTCCATTGCTATATCTTGGCATTATTATTATTATTATTATTATTATTATTATTATTATTATTATTATTATTATTATTATTATTATTCACACAATCTGCTTTATCTAGACATTGAGTCCTTCCTAAGGACTCCTGGGATGCCTGACTTATCCTATTTTGCTGTTGTAAATATTTGCTCTTAAAAATAATTTGCTGTTATAAATATTATCACAGGATGCAAGCTGCTTTTGGGAGCTGGTGGGTGATAATTTCTGTGACCCCCATCCTGTTCATGTGCTCTTCAAGATGTTTTGGAAGTGCACTGAGGGCGCCAATCACCACTTGGATTACTCTGGTCTTCTTCTTCCACATCCTTTCAATTTTTGCAATTTTTCCCTGTTCTTTTTCTTCTACTCTGCTATCATCTGGTATTTCTATATCAATGATTTTGACATGTTTTTCTTTCCTCTCCACTACAGTGATGTCTGGTGTATTGTGAGATAGATGTTTGTCTGTCTGTAGTCAGAAATTCCATAATATTTTGGCATCTTCATTTTCAACGACTTTTTCAATTTTGTGATTCCACCAGTTTTTGGCTGCAGGCAGCTTGTATTTTTTTTACAGATGTTCCAGTATATCATTGTTGATATCTACCAATACTTATTATTGTCTATTTTTGCGCAGTCATGTTGTTTTTGACTGGACTTTTGAATACAGATGGAACCTGTTTATCCATGAATTTTTCAGCCACAGATCTGGCTCAGTGTGGGTCCCCAGGACCCGCCATGAGCCACGACTCCACCTGAGCCCAGTTCCCTCAAGTGGAGGCTTTCTGGAATTTGTAGAGGCAGTACGCATCTGCCTGTTGCCTCTGTGGGCTTCAGAATGGCCCAGAGAGGCCAAAAAAGCATGTGGGCTGCCTCTGCAGGCTTCAGAAAGCCTTCTGAAGGGGACTGGAGCACAGTTCCAGAAGGAGAAAGGGGTGGAAAATCACAGATTTGTTTATCCATGATTTTTGGTATCAACGAAGGGTCCTAGAACAGATCCCTCAAGGATACTGAGGCCCACCAATATATCCACCTATCAAGTCCTTCCCAAGAACCTAGGATAGGCAGCTATTTTTTGTTGTTGCCTTAAAAATATTACCATAGTATGTATGCTGTTCCTAGTAAGGCGGCATTTTGTAATTGACTGATGGTGCTTGTGCTTATCCCAATGGTGTTCAGTGCTTTTCTAGGTGTTTCAGGATAGCACCCAAGGCCCCTATTACAATTGGTATAACTCTTGCTTTCCTGTGCCACAGTCTTTCAATTTCTATTTGCAGGTCTTTATACTTGGTGGTTTTCTCCAGTCCTTTTATCTTCTGTTCTACTGTCACCAGACATTGCAATGTCTACTATCCAGACTTTCTTATCAATGATGGTTATGTCTGCTGTGTTATGTGGCAGATGCTTCTCAGTTTGTATTTTAAAATTCCTAGTATTATTATTATATTTTTGCACAAGTCAGGTAGATGTTATTGACTGGTTTGTTTTATCGAGACATCAAGTCCTTCCCAAGAACCTGGAATGCCTGGAATCCTATAGCACTGCAAAAAGTAAGCAGTTCCCAGTAACACTGTTTTTTGCAATTGTTGCTGCTGCTGCTTTTGTTGTTGTTATTTATTATTTTTAATCCCACAGAAAGGCACTCACGGACTGTCAAATGGCACAGCAACACTCTTGTGAGCTGGCTGCCCCTAGTGGCCATGAGGAGAGCTGCAGCCTTGCAGAGGCCTCCCTACTGCGTCTGCCTGCCTGGCGAGATTGGGAACCGCACAGTGGAAGAAGCGAAGTGGGCGGGGTCGAGAGGGGCGATTACGAGAGGCTCGAGCTCGGCACGAGCATGCCCGGCGCAGCGGATTGTGGGTAAGCTAGTTGGCCGAGCAGGGAAAGGAAACGCCAAAGGGAGGCGAAGGCAGGGGAGAGGCGGGAGGTGAAAGGTCGATGGCCTGGAGGCCCCGCCCTCTGCGCTTGGGTGAATGAATGAATGGAAGGGGAGCCCAGACAGGAGCTTTGGCGGCGGCACAGAGGGCGCTGCGGCTGCTGCATCCTTTCCTCCATGCGGCAGTGCATTACAGGAGTTGGGGCTATTTCGCCTCCATCTCCTCCCCCGCCGCTCCCGGACAAAGCCAGTCCAGGGAGAGGGCTTATAAACATGGGGCTCCTCTCTTCTCCTCCCCTCTGCTGTTGCGAGAGAGAAGGCCAAGAGGGGCAAGGCAAGCCGAGGCTCAGTCATCCGCCTAAGCGAGGGGCTCCTTCAGTGAAAGGCAGCCCAATCCTATCCATATCTACTCAGAAGTAAATCCCACTGTAGTCAGTGGGGCTTACTCCCAGGTAAGTGTGGATAGGATTGCAGTCTGAGAGCCCAAGTCTACTCAGAAGTAAGTCCCATCATAGTCAATGGGGCTTACTCCCAGGAAAGTTTGGATAGGATTGTAGAGTTGCTGAAGGCTGCGAGGGTTTTTTCTGTCCCTGCCCGGTTCAAATATTTTTTAAAAAGGCACAAAGAGAGAGCGAGAGAGAGAGAGAATGAAATCACCACCAGAAACCGAGCCACTCTCACCGCCCTGAAAGCTGTTTGCTTAGGGGTAGCGCCTCCTCATCTCTCACCCGCACAAACAAACCTCCCGCGATGGACTCTATCGGCCACAGAAGCCCTACTGGGGGTTGGGGGGGCAGAAGTTGAATTGTCTTCCCACCGCTTTCCTCCTTCCGGACCGCTTTTACGAAGGCGACTCTGGAATCAGTATGCCACTGAAGGCACAAACATTTGTCCGTCTTTGCCAGATAGCCTCTGCCCATCGCTCTGTTGCAAATTTTAAGTGTCGCTGCTCAAAACCTCAAAACTCTCGGGAACGAAACTATCGCAAGCTTTTGAAGGGGTGTGTGTGTGTGTGTGTGTGTGTGTGTGTGTGTGTGTGTGTGTGTGTGTGTATTTACACAAATATATGTGTAAAATTTGTGGTGAGGGCGACAGAGACTCTTTAGCAACTTTTCACCACCATGAAATTAGCAACTTCTGGCTGTGCCGCGGATGCTGCGGCTGTTGGGACCTGGAGCAGTGTGAACGTGTTTGTTTTTAAATCGGCGCGCCATTGGCTTCAAATTTCTCCAACACGCCACTCGCTACATCCTTTCCAAAACCCCAAAAGTTGCCCCAGTCCTCTCCCTTTCTCCCCCCTTGCCAGCCCTGTGCGATCTCCGCAGTGCCTTCTCTATGGGAAATGGAGGAGGAAAACAGTACAACGCTTCCCGGGAGAAGTGGGTCCCTTTGTTCTGGCGTTGTTTCTCCACGAACTGGCGGCCCCGGGGATAAACACTTACCTTCTCTCCTTTTTGCTGCGAAATCCAGACGTTCCCATCGGCTGCAAAATGCCCAGTCCACCTTGGAAAGTGACTAGAAATGCCGAGAGAGTTTCCCTTCCATTCTTTTGCGCTCCCTTCCCTTTGGGGTGGTAGATTAAGTTGCCAAGCACGTTGTTGCAAGCTGTAGCCCCCCGCCTTAGTGAATGGTCACGTTTAGGACCCTCCAAGGCCATCCTAATTCTGCCAGTAGAAGCAAGGCTATTGAAGGTCTGAACTTTCAAAAGGACAGGGGGGCCTGCAACTAGCCAGCGAGCTGCAAACACACTCGGGTGCCCCCCCCGCCCCGTTTGCCCCCATCGCCTGAAAAAAAAAAATACGAAGCTCTGCTGAGGTGAAAATTGAATTGGAGAGAGAAGGAAAAGTTTGCACGTATTCCTTTCAGAGCTCTGCGTTCAAACGGGCTTGCATTTGAAATCCGCTTGCTGTTCTGCTTTCACCCGAAAGTTTTGAATTGTGGAATTAAAACAAAAATAACTGGTAGTAAAAATTCAGGGCGAAAGTGTTTGTCAGAGGTTCTGCTTGCAGAATTGTGTCAAGAGAGGAAATCAAATCACCGATTTTTAAAAGGGGGAGAATGTTCTTGTTTCTGTCCTTTTTTGTGTATTTGTTTGTTTTAACGTTACAGTTAAAACAAACTCATTCTGTATATTTTACTTGGTGGTTAATGTTCAGCCTCACAATCCTGAGAGCCCAAACCTTCCTTTAATCTGATTATGATGCTGTTTACTGATACAATGGAAATTTGAATTGATCCTTGTGTCTTAACAAACGGGATAGGGTTTTGTTCCTCTTTGGTTTCCGGGATACACAGAAAGAAGACACTGATTCGCAACCCGAACTCTCCAGGGTATCTCAAGCATCTCTGCGTCCTAGTTGTGGGTCGGAAGCAAGAGGGTTCTGCTCTCTCCTCTTTTAATACCAGATTTTAATACCTTTTGGGTGCTGGAAGAACTTGGTGCTGGAAATCCTAATAAGGTGTTGCTAAACATGAAAGTCACTCTTTGCCCACTAAATCTTTACATATGTGCGCTGTAGAACTAAGCAGCCACAAAATGGAGGGGATGCTCCTGAGGCTTAATGCCTGGGTATCTTTCCTGCCCCCCCCATGCTCTCCTCTTCCTCTTACCAACCTTCTAAAAGGCTGTCCTGCTCCATAGGAAAATAATCAAAGATAATAATTTTTATCATTTAGTGAATAAGTATGAGGGAGAAGGAGAGGTTTTCTTTGCCAACTTTTAATTGCCATTGAAACATTCTAGAGTTGTAAACATTCCTTATTTATTCAGTCCAAATAGGCAGGCATTGTCTTGCTTTTATCGCAATGGTAATTATGGTGTCCTTTAAACTGACTGATAGCAAGAGAGATAAGGGAATGTGCCTGTAGCTTCAGATCAAATCTCTCCCTCTCTCTCTCTCTCTCTCTCTCTCTCTCTCTCTCTCTCTCCTTATCCCTCCCTCCCTGGGTCATCAGGATCCCTACAGCCCTTGGAGATGAGGAACGCTAGAAGACTGTGGCCTAGCCATTCCTTACGTCATGGAAGTGATTTGTACCACATTGCTAATTTGGTGCAATCCATAACCTTTGGATCTCTCATGTTTGTAATTGCCTTTTGCTGCTTGCCCTGATTCTGGGGCATCTTCTGCAGATAATTTTCTTGTTTTACTTCCCACCCCCCACCCCCAAAATCTAAGTCCTGGCATTTCCCCACCTGTAATAAGAAGAAACACCAGTGTGTTCTCCAGTCTGTGTGCTGCACCTTTGTGCCTAATTAAAAATGCACACTTTTAGGACCCTAGCAGAACAAAGCCTCCCCAAATCCCCTTTACGTCCAAGGATTTGCAAATTTATAAAGGCTGCATTGAATTCGGGATGGGTCAAGGGGCAAAAAAAGGGTAGAAGGTCACTGCATTTTGATTATGGGTCAGTAGGCAACATGGCATGCAGTTTGGGTCCTAAAAAACTTCTTCTTTAAAAGTGAGGTTTGAAAACATCAAGGCAGAGTGAAGTTTCAAGGAAAAATTAGAAGATTTAAAGGGGAAAACAAACTATTTCCCTGATATCTGTTGAGCAAGAGGATACATCCACGTGAGAAAACAAAGCCTGAGAAGGGGGGATGGAGGAAAGCTCTTAACAGCACTATAAATTGTTGCTTTGTTTACAAAGAAATAACTCACAAGCCTGATGTTGTTACAGGAATTCAGTTATGGGCCTTGGAGTGTAAAAAAAAAAAAAAAAGCCTTTAACTGTGTTGGACGTGCTGTAATGTGGCAAAAAGTATCTATGTTTGTCATTTTTAAAAAATTTATGGCAAGTTTTTAAGGATCTATAGTCACATTTGGTGAATTTAAATAGCTGAGGGGGGTTCTGTGACCCTTTTCGACAGGTTCCTGGCCTTTGTCCTATTCCCCCAGTGCCTCTCCCCTGCATAACTACTTTGGATATATTATTGGAAGAGATTACTAGATCCAGTACAGAAACTGGGGAAAAAAATATGTGGTACTGCTGTAGTCAGTAAAATGCTCTGTTTCCACTTCTGGAGGAAAAAACACATTTGTTATGATCAGTCTAACCCTGGAAGACTAATATAGGCCAAGTGGAAACAGGCAATAATAACCAGTAACACAGAGTAAGATGGTCTGGTTATTGCAGTGTAAAAATGCACCAGGATGCAGAGAATTAAAGACTTTCTTGAAACAGGTTTAAAGTGCTGTTGCATTTCACAAGTAAACCTTTAAAAGGCTGTAAATGGTGCTCTGAGTGACTTGCCCAGAAAAGAGAGGTCAGCCTCGATTGCAGGGCTATTTAAACATAGATGATAATACAATGAAAATATATCAAAGCACCACGTAAGTGGGCGGTTTCAAATATTAACACCCTCCCCCATAGCAGCACACACCCCTTTCCCTCCCAAAGCCGCAATTTCAGGTAAATTGTGCATGTGTGTGTCTGTGTGTATGCCTTTGCGTACCGCAAACAACAACCATGCAATCTGAGATAAATGGGAATAGGTTTACATCAGAGGGCAAGGAATATTATTTTTCCTCCTTATTTTCTAATGAGTTTTGTCATTCGCCAAGACTGCTTCAGACTGAAATATCATCTAAGGTAAAGAAATCCTATCTAAGGTAGGGTGTAGGTTACAGGCTGAGGCTACTCCATGGAAAAA
The DNA here is from genome assembly GCF_035046505.1 of Tiliqua scincoides. Classification (NCBI taxonomy): domain Eukaryota; kingdom Metazoa; phylum Chordata; class Lepidosauria; order Squamata; family Scincidae; genus Tiliqua; species Tiliqua scincoides. The sequence goes on from NC_089825.1 coordinate 21,191,207, forward strand.
AGGAACACTTTTGGTTGATAATTCCCACGAGCGTGTGTGTGTGTGTGTGTGTGTGTGTGTGTGTGTGTGTGTGTGTGTGTGTGTGTGTGAGAGAGAGAGAGAGAGAGAGAGGGAGAGAGGGAGAGAGAGAGAGAGTGTAGGAAAGGATATACAGTATACTATATGCATCTCTGTCCACAACCCAGTTAACCTGGTATACAGAGAGAAAACCAGATTCAATTCATTTGGTTTCACCAGGCCTTATTCATAACCCAATGAATGTGAACTATATGGAGTGAATGTCACTCCGTCTTCCTGAAATCTGGGCCCCCCAAATATCTTGAATTCTGATACTTTTGCTTCACAGCATTGTGGACCCACTACAAAACAGCTTAAATCCAGGTCTCTTTTTTGAGTTTCAGGGTTCATTTGTACCTTGTTCTGTTCTACTAGGGGGAAAAAAACCAGGAGGCCAAGTCTCAGGTCTTTGGCACCACACCACTGGTGTAGAATCCCCAACACCCCCCAACTCAGGTGAAACACGATGATTTTCTCTCATTGGCTATATCTGTACCTTACCACTAATTCTATGCGGACTTTGGAAAGAAGTCCCACTGATTCTCAAGGGATTTGTCAGCAAGTCTGCTGCTTGGGGCTGCAGTCTAAGAGTCCATGCGTGTTTGCTTGCAAGGAAATTTCAGAGTTCAGGGAAGCTTATTTCGAAGGAAGAGTGTGCCTTGGGCACCAGTCCTGAACCGGTTTACTGGAGAGTAAGCCCTCACTGTCGAACACAGTGTGACTTCCAAGGAAGCAGGCAGTTGAATCGCGCTGCATAAGTGCAGCCTAAACCGGCTTCAATCCCAGACATTCGACCTGACCGGTCTGAAGGCGAGATCGGACTGTGTTTTAGGGACTACAGCGCGGGATCCAGACGGGTGCTGGAGAAACAAACCGCCTTGTGCTTTTCCTCCGTGCTGTTCGCGTCTGTTATTCTCTCGGAGAGTCAGTACCTTTGCGCATAACTTTGGACGCCACGAAAAATGGAGCCAGAATTTCTCTTGCCCACCCACCCACCCACCCCCGATTCATCGCCCCCCCCCGTTTTTACCCAGCTTTTCCCATTGATAATCTAAACTATAAACCTTGGCAGTGACTGATCTCAGTCCTCCCATGCAAAATCCATTCCCCCCCCCCCCACGTCTTAATATACGGTGAACAGGGGCTGTCTAGGAAGCTTAGAAAAGAAAAAACTCCCGAAGTGCCGGGACGAAGATCCCCGATATTTAGCCGTGTGCTGGTGACCGCAAGAAAACGGGTAGGTTTCCTCCCCTCCCCCCTCTTCCGCCCCACCCCCACTGGCACTCAAGACAGGGAAGTTTCAGGAAACAAAAGACTGTAGGAGAGATTTGGTGGAAGATTCTCAACTAGATTCCACTTTTACAGGCATTGACCGTATTTCCTGGAGATTTCTGACTTTGTTGATATAGTCGTTCATTCGTTCATTCATTTATTCCTCTCTCTCTCTCTCTCTCTCTGCTGTTACCCTAACTCGGATCAAGAAAGCTAAGCTTGTACCTTCCTGGAAATCTCGATCTGCTGAAAAAAAACAAGCACCTTTGGCCCCGCTGCCCCCCCCCCCAACTTTTAATGTGCTTGTTTAAAGCAGACAATAACGCTCCGAGGCTTTCCTCTGAAGCCAAGAAGGCTGGCAACTGGAGGCCAAGTGTAAGTGTGGGTCTGTTTTGTGTGGCTGAGGTTTCCCACCCCCCCAACCCATTTGGCCATGATGCACTCACGCTGGTCCCAGAAGGGCGAGTGCTGGTTGCGGGCTGTGCCTGGGTGCCAGAACTTGAAAAGCGAACTTAATTTTGTATCTCTCGAACAGGCAAGCCAGCCAATAGCGAGCCGGCAGCCAGCTTTCCAGGGGTCCTCCAGCCACCTAGGTAAAACCTGTCAACCCAAGCCTGGTGGTGGTTCCACCGATCCCAGCAGGGAGCTCCGGCTTCATTGCTTTGTGGATCGGGTTGTCAGAAATCTCAAAGGGGAGGAGAGTTGCATGGAGATGGGGGGCCATCAAGACACAGCGAAGAGAGGATTTGGAAAGGTCCTTCTTATCACCTCATTCTTCAATCATTGATCCTCATTGCTCTTTCTCCCCCTCCCATCTATTTAAAAATAACCCAGCAGCTGTTTTCCCTCGAAACTTCGCGGGCCACAGCTTCAGGGTCCGAGGCGGGGGGGGGGAGGCCATCCAGATGCGGGCTCGCGAGGGGGAGGTAGGCATTGTTCGGTGCCGGCGAGAAGGCTGTCATGTCACGAGACCCCAGGGCCACGCTCCCCCCTCCGTGTTCAGGCAAGGGGTGGAGTGGGGGTGGGGAGATCCATCTCCATATCTCAGTATCTCGATCCATCTATCTGCACAGATAGATCGATCGACGGAGGAGGTTGTGGGCTCGAAATAGGCCTTGGAGTTCAGGGGAAGGAGGCCTTAAATTGAAGAGCACACAATGTGTCTGGAGCTGGTTGGAGCACAGTCGAGGGGACTCTCCTAGCCTCAGACTGCGGAGCTGGGCGAGATTCAAGGGGCTTCCTTCATTTCCGGATGCCTCCTTCCATCATCACCTTCCTCTCTCTTCATTCCCTGGGACATTCCTGAGAAACTCTGCGTTGATTGGGGTGGATGGGGGGGGGGAGAGAGAGAGAGAGCCTGCATTTTACCCAGTCACGCCAATGGGCCATGCAGATGACTGCTTTTTGCACGCGCGTACAGGGTGGGAGTGGGAGATCCGCAGGCACGTGTGTATTTATCTGATGTTCTGCAATGTTCTTTTCCACGGTGACAGCGACAAGGGCTTCCTTCTCCTAATTGCGTGTCTGTCTAGGAGGGTCCTGGAACTATTAAAAGTAGGAGCTACATCTCCGGCTCCCCCCCCCTCCCACACCACCCGCCTTTCCGAGCCCGAGGAATCCCCGTGGTTTCTCTAGCGCACACACGGGGGTCTTTCATTTCGACTCTGGCCAGAAGCGACTGCAGGACCGAGCCCGGCGCTCGCTTCGGCTTCTGGCCAATTCGGAGTTGAAAATCGATTCGCGCCTCGATCCTCCGCCATCCAGCCGAGCAGAAGAATGTGGATCGACGCCAGTTGGACTCCCAGTGCAGGAGGCAGGCCCTGGATGGCCTTCTGCCCGCTGGTGCTGCAGCTTCGCCGGCTCGTGGAGCCAAGCGGCTGGGGGCTAGCCGTTTCCTGCTCGGGCGTCAGTGCATCTGATGGCAACTTTGGACAGAAGAGAATCCAAAGGAGTCACTGTGACTTTGCAGGAGGCACGGAATTTACCTTGTTGGAGGGGAACTCCCCCGCAACGTGCGAGTTTTTTGAGGTCGGTCGTTGAGAGGTTTCCCCTGCCTCTGTTGCCTACCAGGCCAGTCCTATTTACAGGTCCCTGGGGGCACATCGGGGTGCAGTTTCTGTGGAGCATGGGGAAGGGAAGAGCCACGTGTGAGCAGACCGTGGGTTACGTCTCCGCCCCTAGCGGCTCTACTCGCTGTATGTCTGAATGGCCATCTTTAGGATGGCAGCGCTATGACAGTCCTCTACACTGCACCGCGGCTTGGAGGCTCGTGGTCTGGAGGGAGGGGACTGGAGGAGAAACAGAACCTGTGGAGGCCACTGGAAAGTACCCTGCAGGCTCTCGAACGAAGCATCCTTGGGCCTCCTTTTTCTTCTTCCTTTTCCTTCCTCAGCTCTGTCGCCTTTCCCCCCCTGCTGGAAGCAATCAACGCACAGACAAGCCTGGCGTGGGCGCGGGGCCGGAGGGGACCCTCCACCTTGTGAGCCCCCAGCAGCACGGTGAACTGTGAAAAGTGGATCCATTTCTGGCTTATCTCTGCTTTGTTATGGGTCTGACGTGAGCCCACTTCCCGATCCCTCTCGCCCCCCTCCACACACACACTTTCAACCTCCTCCTTCCCCTCCCCTCCTTTTCCCCTCCCCCCAATATTACAGGCAGAATTTCAGAGAAAAGTGTTACAGTATCACAGGGCTGGAGCTCAGGAGAATCGCACAGCCCCAAAGAAACCCTAGTAGCATCAACTTGGCTAGTGGCTGGGGGAGGGCGAGAGAGAGAGAGAGAGAGAGAGAGAGAGAGAGAGAGAGAGAGAGAGAGAGAGGCGAGAAGGAAGAGGAAAGAAGAGGCCAACCTCGTGAACGTGAGTACTCTCATTCTCGGAGTCATTAACAGAAAAATAAAAATAACGACCCCTCTTAAAAAACAAGCAGTCCCCAGCCCGGCAAAGTTTAAAGTTGAAGGCAGGGAAATGCGAAGCCCCCTTTTGGCACATAGTGCAGAATCAACGCCCCTTGAAAATGGTTACTTAAAATGGTTACTGGCTCCTACCCCCTTCTACGCCCCCATCATCTTCCCCCAGCCCTGGAATTCCCGTCGCGAGAGATCAGATAGTCTTGCCCATCTCTCTTCAATGGCCCGCAGAAGGCTGCAGGATTCGGTTTTATTTCTGGGCTTTGAAAAGAGAGAGAAGCGAAGCGAAGCCAAGCCCGAGAGATCCGCCTCAGCGGGGCTTCGCGGTCCTCCCCTCAGTAGCCAGCGCTGCAGAGCGAACTGCGGGTTGGCTCCCAGCTCCGGATTGTTTAATAGAAAGATTTATATACTAACAGTATTATTTACTTTGGGAGGGGAGGTGGCAGTCTAAAGGTATGCTAATTAGCCGGAGATTTTTGGGGGGGAGTGGGTTGGGTGGAGAGGGGGTGGAATATCAATTTTTATTGCATCACCTGTCAGGAGTGTCCAATCAGCGCCGGCTTTCGGGGAATTAATTGATGAAGGTGTCTCCGGACGAGCTCACTTCACTCTGTCATTGGATTCGGAGCGAAAGCAGCGGCGGCGGGAAGAGCGACTGTGTGGCTCTGCTCCTCTTCCCCGGCAGCCGTTCTCTCCACATTCCTTTATCCTGGCTGGGCAGGGGGAGAGGCTGCCAGCCGCAGGGCGCAGGTAGCCAGCCAGCCAGCCAGCCAGCATCAGTGCCGTCGACAAACCCTGGGGGGCAACCAAGCGGATTGGGGGTGTTGTGGTTCCAGGCAGCTCTCCATCCAGGGCGTGTTTTGTCCCCCTCCATCCATCCAGCGCTCCACACACCCCTCTCGCTGCTCCCTCCTCTCTGTGCTGCTTTTCTCCCCTTGCAAAGTTTGATCAGAATAACCGGCTTTGTTCTCTTCCGTCCAGCAGGATGCCTCCTTGAGAGCCAGCCCAACACCTGGCCAGGATCTGTATAGCATTTTGGGGGCGGATCTGCCCCCCTCCCGCTCCCATCACCTTTTCTCCTGCTGCTGCTGGTCTCTGCACCGCCGCGGGACGCGTGGCGTGGGGGGCCACAGCTCTCCCCTTTTATGCGCCCCCTGCCCCAATGCGGGCACCGGTCTGAGGAGCGCCATGGGAGACCTAAAGGCGGGCTTCGAGGAGGTGGACGGCGTACGCCTGGGCTACCTGGTGATCCGGGGCAAGCAGATGTTCGCCCTGTCGCAGGTCTTCACCGACCTGCTGAAGAACATCCCGCGCACGACGGTGCACAAGCGCATGGACCACCTGAAGGTGCAGAAGCACCACTGCGACCTGGAGGAGCTGCGCAGGCTGAAGGCCATCAACTCCATCGCCTTCCACGCCGCCAAGTGCACCCTCATCTCCCGCGAGGACGTGGAGGCGCTCTACACCTCCTGCAAGACGGAGCGGGTACTCCGCACCAGGCGCAGGGGGGCTCCCGTCCCCGGCCAAGTCGCCTCCGACCCGGCGGCCTTCTGGAAGGGCGGCGGGGGCCAACTCTGGCTGGGCTTGAACGGCAGGAGGAAGGGCTGGCGCAGCGGAAGCTCTGCGGAGGCGGGCGCCTTCCTACCCGCCTCGGATCTACCTCACTTTTGGAGCCCACCTCCGGGGCTCATCCCTCCAGGGCAGCCGCGGTCCCCTCGCAAAGGGGCGCCAGACTATGAAACCGCCCCGCGGGGGCCGCGCTACGTCTCCTTGGACGCGCAGCCTGCCTGCCTCCGCAGCCTGCTCTGCTCCAAGCACCCTCCGCACTGCTACTACCGCTCCTCCGCCATCGCCAGCCCGCCTAAGCTCGCTGCTGCCGCCGCCGCCGCCGCAGCAGCCGCCGCAGCCGCAGCCGGAGGCAGCCCCCTGGGCTTGGGGTGCCGGGCGAAGCGCAGGAGGTTGGCCGAGGGGCGCCTGGCCCCAGGATGCGGGCGGCACCTGGTGATCGTGCCCGGCGCCTGCAAGCCCAAGACGGCCGCCTCGCAGTCCCCGAGCCTGCCCGCCCTGCGCGGCTTCCTGGCGCCCTCGCAGCTGCAGCACCCCCAGGCCTTCCCGGAGAGCTACAGCAGTGACTCCGAATCGAGCTCCTACTCGGACCACGCCACGGCCAACGACTCCGACTTCTGCTCCAGCCTCACCAGCACCAGCAATTCCGCCTCTTCGGAGGAGGAGGAGGAGGAGGAGGAGGAAGGCAGCTGCGCCTCGGATTCCAGCGAGCTGAGCTCCGACGAGGACGAGGACGAGGAGGACGAAGAGGAGGAGGAGGAAGAGGAGAGCAGCTCCGACTCCGACTCCAGCTCCGTCTCCAGCCAGGTCTCGGTGCAGAGCATCCGCTTCAGGCGCACCAGCTTCTGCAAGCCGCTCAGCCTCGCTCCCGCCAGCCTCTCGCCCCGTCCGCCCTGCCAGGAGCTCCCCGGTCCCGCGCGGGTCATCAAATCCGAAGCGCCCGAGGAGGAGGAGTGGGGCAGCCCGGCCGGCTGGGTCCCCAAGGCGGAGCCCGACCTGAGCTGTCAGAACGCCCTGGGCTTTGGGGACGCCTTCCACAAGGGGTCCCTCGGGGCTGGCCAGGGTGCCTCCCCCGCGCCCGAGCTGAAGGCCCTGTATCTGACCACGGTCCCTTGCCTGCCCAGGGATGGCCCTTCGTCCAGCCCAAAGACCCACCAGACTTTGTTGCCCCCGCAGAGGTTCCTCCGAGAAATCAAGAAATGCCCACCCGCCCGCTCCCCTCCTCCTCCTTTTCTCCCTCCATCTGCCGGTGCCCAGAGCCCCCCGGTGGCTCTCAGGGAGCTGCCTGGGGAGGCCCCAGAAGCAGCTGCCCAGCCCCATCACCCCTCGCCCCGCTGCCCGGACTGCCCAGACTTCTCCGAGAGCCAGCCCGAGGGGGCTGCTGCTGCTGCTGCTGCTACTGAGTTCTCCGAGCCCCCCTCCGGCCCTGCCCCTCCGCCGCCCCCCCTTCTGCCCATTGCCCAGATCAAAGTCGAGGACAGCAGTGCCAACGCCGAGTATGGAGCCCTCCCGCCGCTCCCCCAGCCCGCCCCGCTGAAATGTGAAGGCAGCCTGGAGGAGCCCAAGTTGGAGGACACTGGGCAGTCGTCTCCAGCCAGCCCCGTCCAGTCCCCTCCGGGCCTCCTGCTGCCAGCCAGGGAAGACCCCGCCTGCCCCGATGAGCCCCCCAGCCCTTCCCCGAGCCCCCCTGCGGCCCCCCCGAGCCAGGCCCTCGCCACCGCGTGCACTTTAGGAGCTGCTTCTGCTGCCAAACCCGAGGACGGGGAGTACAAATTCGGGGCCCGGGTGAGGAAGAACTACCGGACTTTGGTGCTGGGCAAGCGAGCCATTCTGCCCAGCCCGGCCCCGCTCAAGCCAAATCTGAAGTCTGCCCGGAGCCCCCGGCCACCTCCTCCGGGTAAACTCCTGGAGGCCCCCGAAGGAACACTGGATGACTTGACGGTTCTCAGCCGGCGCAAGAGGGTCGCCAGCAACGTGGCCTCGGCCGTCAAGAGGCCTTTCCACTTCATGGGCAACTTCCCCTGCCCGCCCTCCTTGGTGGTGGGCCTGGACGGGGATCTGTTGCCAGCCTACACCTTGAACACCGCCAAGGATACCCAGCCACCTCCCAAGGCCCACCCCGTCTGGAGATGGCAGCTGGGCGGCTCAGCAATACCTCTTCCACCCAGCCACAAATTCAGGAAATTTCACTCGTGAGAAAGATCGATTGGGAACCTACTTCACGTGGCCTGGTGGTTTTGTTTGTTTGTTATACCCTCCTTCCTCTTTTCCTTACCTTTGGGGATCTACGCTGGATGGCTTCTCTCCATCACACCTGATGTGTTTGGTTTTTTGCTCCCCCCCTCTCTCTTTTTTTGTTTTGTTTTTACATTTTGGAATTCTGGTTTATCCTATTTTTTATTTTTGGAGGGGAGGAGAAGACCAGAAATTGGATTATTATTTTCTTTGCCATGAAAACAAATATTGGGGGAGGGGAGAGAGTGAGGGAGGCGAGAAGTCTAACATTCCACAGACTACTTCAGATGAAAGACTCAAGTTTGTTTGGTTTTTAAAAAAAAAAGAAGAAGAAAAGAAGAAAAAAAAATGACAACCACCTCAGTGAAATCTGCTAAAGCTGAAACACTTTACTGTCTCAAAAATGCTAAGAATACACCCGGTACCTCAATACAACTGCTACAAAAATAAATGTTAAAATCAAAAGGTTGAATGCTAACCATTTGCAAATGAGCCATGAATGAATATGAAATGCACTAGGTATCAAATCTGGGAAGCCTCACTGCTCCATTCCGTTGAAGTCCCTTCAATGAGGAGGCTGCACAGCGAGGATTCATTGTCATGGGGGCGGGGGGGGGTGTGTGGAGAGCAGGAGCTGACTTTGCTGGACAGGGTGATTCTTTTCTAAACAGACCAACTCTTTCCAGGAAAGCTGTTGCTCTCCTGCATTTTGGCAGAGGGTGCGTGTGTGTGTGTGTGTGTGTGTGTGTGAGAGAGAGAGAGAGAGAGAGAGAGTGTGTGTGTGTGTGTGTGTTCAGATCAGCACTGGGAATGTGACTTCCTCTGCAGCTAATCAATAAATATGGAATTCGATGGGGGGGGGGGAGAGGATAAGAAGATAGGTGCCTAAAAGACTCAGGCTGCAATCCTATCCACACTTTCTTTGGAGTCAGCCCCACTGATTATAATGGGACTTTCTTTTGAGTAGACATGCCTAGGATTGGGCTTTCAATCTGGGAAACTGGTTTGTTCCATTTTAGATACTTCAGGTTGCCCCCTCATGTGAAATCTTGATTATGGTACTGGGTCCAGTCAGATTTGCAGGCTGAGTTCTATGCCAGTTTACTTGGAAGTCCCTCTGACTTCACTAGAATTTCCATCCCAAGTAACTGTGAATAGGATGGCACCCTTGAAATAAGGAGAATTGCTGTGGAGTGGATTGTAGATTGTAGCCATGCTTGTGTTGAAGGGGAGTGTCTGCACAATCCTGGTCCTCCCACATTTGCAAATCCAGGAAAATGTGAGCTTCTCACATCCTCAGCGTGGAGGGGGGGCGGCGGCGTGAGGACTAATTAGAAAATGCAGTAAAATCCAACATAATAAATGCAGCAGAGGCCCCAGTGGAAGGAAAATTCCCAAAGGAGAACCCCATACTATTGGTGTCTGTTCTTGGCACCAAAACTCAGGCGTTTAAACCCCAGGACATATCACTGGTTTCTCTACATCTCTGGAAACTTGACTCTTTTTATTCCCAAGCATCCTATCTTTGTAGCAGGAGCGTTTTTTGTTTTTTTACTGCACGTGACAATCAGAGGCAGTTGTCTATATTTGCACTTAATCTCGACATAGCTGAAGCAGGCAGACTTCTAGAGTCGGGCCTTTGGTAAGACATGCTGGTGTAATATGTTGTGATGATGGAAGCAGTAAATCAAAATGATGGAAATTTGCACTGTTGGAAAAAGCATGCTTTAGCTTTATTTTCAATTAAAACACTGTTTAAAAAAAAAAAAGAAGAAGAAGAATCATGATTGCATACACTTTTTACAGGGTTATCCATTGTTTCCTATTCTCTTTGGGTTAAAAAAAAAAAAGGTGGAAGGGCTTGACTGGAAGGAATTGCGCTTCCAGAGGTTGATTGTTGCTCCTTATAAACTATGAAAAACAAACTTGAGATGGAGGTCAATACTGTCCTCTTTTGGGGAAGGGGGGCAGGAGAGGAAGCTTAGCAAAATTAAATAGATCCACCCAAAAGTTTAAGCCTGAAGAAGCAAGTTACAATTGAATCGCTGAATCAGCACTTGGGGGTTCGTGCTGGCTCACCCCTGAATGACTCTTTCTCACTGACGTTGTATTTGATACCAGATCCCCAGTCAAAATTCTCAAGTACTTCACCTATAGTACAAAC